>NC_140939.1:63940934-66340934 GCF_014529385.1 Adiantum capillus-veneris | reverse complement strand
CGGACATGGGCGAAGCACTATTGGAGGGTGCTACAGATGGATGGAAGGAGTTAGTGCCTGGTTTTTGATCCACGTGGAAATCATGTGGTGCAAGGGGTGGGTCAACCCACATGAATTTTGACAATAGTGTACATATGGTAGGCTTTTTGTGGTTTGCTCACAGTTTTGGATAGTGTTTGTGCCAATTTTTGCAATTGGTATAAGAATAAAAGTGTTTTTTGGTTGAGCATGAATGTTCAACAAGGGGGTTGGGCAATGATGGTGCAGCCAAAGTGTGTTGACCCTAGCAGAGGACACATGCAGTGATGTGTATGCTTATAGATGCATGGCAGAGGGCTAGAGCAGATGGGAAGAGCCTAGGCAAGGCAAGTGACAGCTGGGATGTATGCTTTATGTGGTTTTCTAGACCAAAAAGGCTCCAGATAGGGCCTGAAAAGGTGGCAGATGAAAAATGTTCAAGGTGCTGGTTTTTGGTTTGATATGTAGAGCTTGAGGTGCTGAAGGAGCAGGTCCAGATGGCTCGTCAAACGGAGCCAGAGTGTGCAAGATACGAGGCTTTGAAGTTGGAAGTGATTGCAAGTCCGAGATGGATAGGCCAAGTGATGCCAGGTAGTTCGAGCCAGTTTGGAGCTATGGGTGTGTAGAGCTTGATTTATAGAGGGTGTAAGTCTTTTCAGATAGTCGATCAAAGTCTCCGATGCCAAGATACGACCAGTCGAAGTTTTGCCGGGGGCTAGTTATGAGCCACTTTGGTCGCCTCGGTAGATGTTCCATCTGAGGATTTTGGAGCTCTAGTGGATTGCGGTGTAGTGATTATCCTGGGCTATAGAGAGGCAAATTGTTTGGCTTCTGGGTGTGCTCCCCTTTCACCCCATCCAATGTTGTCATTGTGGTCACACACGATAGATTAGATAACATTGCTTCAGATGCATGAGGTAGCAGAGAAGATGTATGCAAGACACATATACAACTTTGATACAGGTTAAAGAGGTAGTTGCACTGGTGATATATGCCAGTGACAATTATGTCACACTTGTCTCGAGTATACCCCTTGCATATATATCTATAGATAGCACACTCTCTCCACATTGGTTACTAGATGGTGATGACACTTTCCACATCACACTATGTCATGAGTGGTTTAGTATTATTTCTAGTGGGAGACTTGGTTGTGTGTGACTTGTTGATGGTTCAATGTGTGACATAGAGGGTATAGGAGATGTATATTTATCATTGCCAGTGGTGCATCATACACTTCCACATGTGCGATATGGTCCTTAACTGAGACACAATTTGATCTTGATGAGATAGTTAAGAGACAATGGATGTTAGATATTGCTCAGAGAGCAGTTTTTCCATATGGATTATGATTTGCACGTATGTTGTGATCACATCAGATATATTCACACAACTTTTGCAATGACCGACTTAAACTTGGTCTGCCTGTAAATCCTCCGAGATTTAGACATTCTTGATGGAGCTCTGTTGGAATTAGGGTTGCAGGAAAACACACACATCTTGGAGAAGATGAAGGAAGCTCAAGGCGCACAATAGAGAGTTTTTACTTAGTGTGCAATGGAAAGATAGATAGCCCTAGAATGATGGGCGTATATACAATGCATGGGGGAAAAAACTCCTAGAGAGGGAAAAAATGCCACGACGTTCCTAAGTGTGTTGACACACATCACCACCACATGTATATGGTAACAAATCCTCCCCTGGAGTGATGCGGTGAATGAGAGCTGGCACATGAGTAAAGGGAAGTGCCATGCCTTGAGGACATGATCAGTCCACAAAGGGGAGTAAGCCCAAAGCTTTGAGGAAAGCTTCAAATTCTCATGAGACAATGCCTTTGTGAAAAGATCTACAAGGTTGTCCTGTATTGGTACATAAGCCAAGTTGATCTCTCATGCTGAGAGCCTCTCCCTGACATAGTGGTAATACACCTCAATGTGCTTTGTGCGAGCATGAAAAACTGGGTTCCTCACAACTGCCAATACAGTCGATGTAGATAGTGTTGGCAATGTCCTGTCCAACATTCAAATAAGCCATAAGGCGTTTGAGCCATACACACTCAAATAAGCCATAAGGCGTTTGAGCCATACACACTCAACCGTAGCTGTGAAGACTGCTCTGTACTCAGCCTCACAACTCGAAGTGGCCACAATAGGTTGCTTCTTGCTCAACCATGATATACATGAATTGCCAAGCATGAAACAAAAAACAATGGTGGACACTCGCGTATCAAAACAACCAGCCAAATGTGAGTCTGAAAAAGCATGTAAGTCTGGCGGCAATGATCCCCTCTTGGGATAAAACAAGCCAAGATGTGAAATGCCACTCAAGTAGTGGAAATCCTTTGGACAACCTACCAATGCTTAGACCCTAGGCGATGCATAAATCTGCTGACCTGTGAGATTGCAAACTCAATATCTGGCCTTGTGTTGCATACATGAATGAGGCAGACAACATTAGTTTGGTAAAGAGTGACATCAACAGGATCACCAGCATCATGTAGACTTAACTTCAAATCTATTTCCATGGGAGTGGCAATAGGTTTGCAATCCTCAAGTCCAAACTTGCATAGCAATGTCTCGATGTAACTTTTTTTGACACAAGGCAATACCACCATCACACTGCTTAAACTGTATACCCAAGTAATGAGGCAACAATCCCAAATATTTCATCTTGAAAGTAGCATTCAAATCAGCCTTAAATTCAGCAATATATGCCTCATTGGGACCAGTGATCAACAAATCATCCTCATAAAGAACAGCAATGAGAAGTACATTGCCCTCACGCTTGACATACAATGTGCTTTTTGTTGGGCTGTTACAAAAGCCTCGTTTGACCAAATGAGTGTCAGATTTCTCATACCACGCATGAGGAGATTGCTTCAACCCATACAAAGCCTTCTTACATATGCACACTTTGCCCTCTTGGCCTTTCTTGACAAAACCGCGAGGCTGCGTTACATAAACTTCCTTAAATATGCCACCATTCAAGAAAGCAGTAACAATGTTTGATTGATGTACATCCCAACCAAAATGAGCTGCCAATGCACATAGAAAACAAACAATAGTCATACGACAAGTGGGAGCAAAAGTTTCTTCATAATCTATGCCTTTTTGCTGCGCATAGCCTTTTGCAACAAGTCAAGCCTTATGGCGATCAACCTCACCATCCGACTTGCATTTCAACTTGTAAACCCACTTTGTACCAATGGGAGTTTTTCCAGGAGGCAAATCACATAAAGTCCATGTGTCATTTTCTATAAGTGCATCATATTTTGATTGCATGGCAGCCATCGAATTTTTGAATTCTGTGCATCAAAAGACAGAGGTTCCTAAACATCATGTAGGCTATTCACAGCCAAAGCATAACAATCTGATGCATAAGATGCATGGCAAGAACCTGAACGAGTATGACTACACAAAGGTGCATCCAATTTACTGTCACGCAAAGTGTGCACTAGCTATTTTGGCATACCTCTAGCCTACTCATTTTCAACCCTTTCCTCATTAAGTATATCATGTGCATCGGTAATAGGCTGATCTGTAACATTTTCAGAACTCCCATAGGCCGTACATTTTCCTCATTGGAATTTACATTCGTACTTCCACCACTGAAAAGAAGAAACAAAGTGTCATAAATGTCATGCGAGCTTACATTACTATTTCTAGTACACGACAGTAAGGGCTGAACAAAATCTTCCACAAACACAACATCCCTTGAAACCAAAATACACTTTGTTTGTGGATGATACAACCTGTAACCTTTGCTTTCAACACTGTGACCAACAAAAATACATTTGACAGCCTTATCATGCAATTTTTTGCACTATGCTTGTGGCACTAAACCATAAGCTAAACAACCAAAGACACACATGTACTCAATAGATGGCTTTCTAACATGCCATGATTCATATGGAGGCATAGATTGCAACGCATTTGTAGGACACCTGTTGAGTACATAAGTGACACACATGACAGCCTCGAGCCAAAATGAATGTGGCAAAGCTTGACTCTTGACCATACATCTTGCCATTTCCATAAGAGATCTGTTTTTCCTCTCAGCAACACCATTTTGCTAAGGCGTATATGGCACTGTACATTGGTGCTTTATCCCACAACTAGCCAAAAATGCATTGAATTCATGAGACATATACTCCCATCCACGATCGGAATGGAGGGTGCCCATAGTACATTTCAAGACATTTTCAACCATAGCAAGAAATTGCTTGATTTACATGAACACTTCGGACTTAGATTTCAACGGATATACCCATGCATGCCTGAAGTAGTCATCAATAAAATTCACGAAGAATAAGTAATTTCCCAAGGATGGAGTTTGCATAGGCCCACAAACATCACTATGCACAAGTTGCAATCTGCATGTAGCACGAACTAACCCATCCTTTGAAAACTTAGCACGCTGCATTTTACCCAAAATATAGCCTTCACAAACATGTTTGACAGGTGTTTCAAGAGGTGGCAAAGAAGCAACCATATCAAATTTATGCAAACGTAGCAAATTGGCAAAATTTAGATGCCCAAAATGTGCATGCCACAATTTTGCATCTGAAACAGCCTTTGAATCTGCAACTGCATTTGCAAAATTTTGTCCACACTTGTCATACAAAGTGAGCTTATACATCCCATCGCACAAAAGGTCAGATGCAACAATTTCATCACCAAAACTGAGATCATGAATTGTACATCTGTCATCCACAAATTTGACTACAAGAGGTGGCAAAGAAGCAACCATATCAAATTTATGCACACGTAGCAAATTGGCAAAATTTAGATGCCCAAAATGTGCATGCCACAATTTTGCATTTGAAACAGCCTTTGAATCTGCAACTGCATTTGCAAAATTTTGTCCACACTTGTCATACAAAGTGAGCTTATACATCCCATCGCACAAAAGGTCAGATGCAACAATTTCATCACCAAAACTGAGATCATGAATTGTACATCTGTCATCCACAAATTTGACTACAAGTCCAAGTCTAACAAGTGCAGATACAAACAAAAGATTCTTCTTGATCCCAGGTACATAAAGTACATTAACAAGTGTAAAAGAAGTAGCATTTGCAGCAATAAGCACAATCTTTCCAATCATTAGGAAGAGCATGAGGTCTAGGAGGGCCTCTTTATTGCCATGAGATTATGGAGGTGATTAACATTTAGACAAAAAAGTGCATGCCATGTGTGCAAGAATGGTGGGTGTGTAAGAGAGGTGTAAGAATGGTAAAAAAATGCACTTTTACCCCAAAAAAGGAGGGGACAATTTTATGATTTTTGACCTTCCATAACTCCTACATACGATTTCTGATTTGAGCGAAGATTATAGATCTATAATCTACATGACGAGCTCTTTCTGTGGATATGCTATTTGATATAGTTTTGCCTGCTAGATTTTAAATTTCATTTTGGGGGGAAAATTTGAGTTCAAATAAACTAGCTGTTTTGATTGTTTGAATTAAAAAGCTCTCCTTTGATTGCTTTCTTAATACTAGATATTTGACTTCCTTAAACTACCAAATAAAGAGGCCCTTCTAGACCCCATTCTCTTCCTAATGCTCCCTGAACTAGATAAGAGGCATTGTTGGCACAAGTGACTAAATTTCCATGAGGGACAGACTTGAGAGAGTTGAACAAATGACCATGTGAGGTAATGTGCTTTGTAGCACCACTATCAAAATACCACACATGTGAATGTGCAAGAACTGACATGCATGCATTAAGGACAGTAGGATTATAGCTACACTCTGCACTAAAAGCCCATTCTGCATCAACATCAGCATCGAGTCTTCTTTCACAGAAGACTCAACAATAGTTGCATTTGTAGTAGAACCAACATTTGCATGGAACCACCCTCTTTCTTCTTTGCCTCTTTTGCCTTCAACTTAGGACACTATTTGATCAAGTAATAATGAATTAGCTTTACAATATTTGCAACGCATCTTCTTTTTGCCCTTATCACCAGAATTTCCAGACGAATTGTTGCCAGCAGAAGCATTAGGAACATGTGATTTTCCACTCGTAGAAGAACCATAAGAAGTGGCTGCATTGCTATTACCACCCTTTCTTTGAGAAGCAATAAAATCCTATTCAACTGCATGCTGTCTAGTCCTATTTTTTTTGAAAGTGACTCTTGCAATAGCAATGTACATAATGCATCAAACTCGACAAATTCAGGATTTCCTTGGGTCATAAGTCTCCAAGTACTAGCAAAAGTCTGGTAAGAGTCTGGCAAAGCATCAAGAACAATCTGCAAAAGGGAGCTATCTGAAATGACTTCACTTGCAAAAATAAGTTGTTCATCGATATCCTTGACACCAGCAAGGAAAGTGTCCATATCATCTTCCTCATGCATAATATTCGACTCCAGCTCTTTACGCAGCAATGCAATTTTTGCAGCATTGCGGCTTGCATAAAGACCAGCCAAATTTTGTAGGTTTTGTTGAACAAATATGAGGAGTAATGGTGCACTTTATAGACAACGCAATCAACACATGAGCCTTCACATCCTTTACATCCCAACGAGCTTGTTCTACCATAGTCAAAACAACTCTAACAGCAACAATCCTTGTAGCAAGACCTACAACATCCTCAGAACTAGGACGTACATCAATGCCCTACACAATATTCGAAATGCCCTTTGACACAATTACATGTTGCATCATGTAAGCTCACATAGGGTAATTGTCCCCATCCAATCTATCCTCATCAGCAAACATCTTGAACACATTTGTGTTGTTGTCAGCCATGGTAAATGCTGCACCTGCTGTGAAAACTATCCAAAAGAGGAGAAATGAAGCGGGAACAATACTTGTTGTACAGAACAAACCGTAGAAGACTGTAAGGGACCTGTTATGCAAAAAACGACACTGACAAAAATTTTGCACAAAATGACAAAATAGCACGTGTAGTACTGCCTGTAGTAGAAATGAGCCCAAATAAAAAATCTGAGCAGACCTAGCTATACTAGCTTTCTCAAAATTTTTGACGACCTACGAACACTCACCAAAGCTCACAGAAATTGGAGGAAGTAAGCAGGTGTGTGTTGGAGCTGCTAGAGACTAAGCCCGGGAGGACACAACCTACTCTGAAACCAATTTTTGGAATTAGGGTTGCAAGAAAGCGCACACAGCTTGGAGAAGACGAAGGAAGCTCAAGGCACACAATAGAGAGTTTTTACTTAGTGTGCAATGAAAAGATAGATAGCCCTAGAGTGATGGGCGTACATACAATGCTAGCAAGAAGCAATCTATTGAGTGCATCTTCATCAAAGCATCATTTTGAACTGGAAAAGGTGTCTATGCGTCAAACTTCATTGCAAGAAATGGTCTACTTGATGATGCACAACTTGCTCTTGCTGAAGCGATTTACTTTTCAAGGAGTGCTATGATGATGGTGACAGTGAGCATGGAAGAAAATTGGCGAGTTTGGACCAAAGTTTTCACCGCCCACGTACCATGCTATGCAAAAGGATCTATTGGATAAATGCTATGCTCAAGTAAAGGAGCGTGTGCTAAGGGTAATTGTTAGCAATATAGAGCTTTCTAGATGTACTACAGTCAGCGACGGCTAGTCCAATGTACAAAGGAAACCACTAATTTATTTAGTGATTGTTTCATCTAAAGGCAAAACATTCGTTCGTGCTGTGGATTCACATGGTTCAATTAAGTCTATGATTTATATTGCTGATGTAATTGCCTCTATGATAGAGAAAGTAGGTACCAAACATGTAGTCCAAATTGTGATGGACAATGCAAAGAACTAGAAGAATGTTGACAAGATCTTGAAGCAACGATACCTGCATGTTTTTCCTTATGGTTGCAATGCACATGGTTTTAATCTTGTATTAAAATATTGGTATAAAAGTGACGATACCAAGTAGTTTGCCTCTATTGTCGATACTGCTTACTAGCTTGTAAGATTTATGCTCAAAAGACAGAGAGTATAAGACATTTTTTAACCTTGCATGATGTCAGGTATGTTAAAACTACCTTTAGAGACTAGAATTTGCACTTACTTCTGCACTTTTGAGTTTGTTCTTTGAAACAAAGATGTAGTCATAACTACATTTACATGTATGGCATTTCATGATTGAGAGAGCACTCAAAACGGAAAAATGAAAGAGAAAATCAAAGTCTTGAGGACAACGCTTACAAAAAGAACTTGGTGTAGTGTGATGGATGCGTATCATGTAAACATGCCTCTTATATATGCCATATGCAATCTTGACCAGAGGGCGCCCAATCTCAAAAAAGTAAGGATGCAATGGTGGACTATCCAAAGAAGTTTAGAGTGTCCTAAAAAATTAGAGCATTTAGTGGTGGAAAAGAATTGGCGTGTTCCATTCTCTCGTTGACAAAGAAAAGTCCTCTTGAAGTACTTTCATGCTAGATGGATTGGAGCGCATACACCATTACACAGTGCTTCTTACATGCTAGATCCTGAATACTGGAATATGGACTTGATGTCCAATGTTGAAGTGGTTCATGATTTTTACAAAGTGGTAAATAATTTTATGCCAATGTTGATGATCGTGTAAGATGCATAAAAGAAATGTCCTCCTTTCGATTGAAAGAAGGTGTGTTTTCAAACTCCCTTGTTCAACAAATGGCAAAAGAGAAGCCTGCATGGAAATGGTGGAGAACACTATGCTTGGTTGCGTAACCTTGCAATGAAGGTTTTAAGGCAGTGTTCTTCAAATTCAAGCTCAAAAAGAAATTGGAATATGAACAAATATATTCACAGTACTACTCGCAACCGAGTTCTTGTAGATTGAGTAGAAAAACTTGTTTACATGTATTGCAATGAAAAAAATTCTACAACACATTGAAAGCAAAGAATACGAAGAAGATATGTGCAGATGGATGTACAATTGTGATGATGTAGAAGACAAACACTTTGGCCTTGGATCTGTGATGTGCACAAGCCTTGAGCTAGAGGAAAATCTCGATATTGACTCAGACGAGCTCAATCAAGCATTCAACAAAGTAGACATAGATGAAAGAATCTTGGAAAATGATGAAAATAAAGATCAAGAAACATTTTCATTGAATTTTTAAAAGAGTTTCATATTAGTATTAGATTACAACTAGTTTTCATCTTGGAATAGATTTTGAAGCACACTAGGAGCTACCTCTTGCAACCCTTGTGTTTGAAAGCTCTTGAAGTTGAAGCTGCTGTTTCCCTTTCTCAAATTATCACAATATGTTATTAGCTTAGGAAGAAAAGAAATGCCTCATATTTTGTACTCTTTTACTTTACCAAAGGCCCCTGAACCAATCGATTGTCCTTAATTTAATGTCTCGTGTGGAATACTGATGAGATGCATGCACATGGAGTTGTAAACAGTGTGCATAATTGGCCCCGTCCCTGTACCATCTGATTGTGCAGATGATGTAGCGGCTGTGTCTTGGATGATGCGCACTCTTTTTGGAAGACTCTATATCCAATGCCTTCATGCACTTGATGTTCACATTCTACTCATTCCATATTGCATCCCATAGATGCAGTCGGTGTAAATCAGCAAACGTTTGCGCCAAATATTTCTATATCAGTAACTAGACCATTACTTATGCTTCAAGACATATTACAACACAAAACACTTTGTGAGGGCCATATCCAGACTCGACCCTACTCACCTCGCTCAGTCCTCGAGATCGTCCCAAGGAATGACGTAGATCTATCTGCAGGTATCCCTTCCACTTGGGACCGACACTCAGACAGGACTTCGGCTTATCTCGAATGCCAACCCAAGGGGGTACATCCTTTCATTCAATGATTCTATCCGATTCTCATAATCAATCTGTCCTTGACAGCTTTCCACGCCCAAAATCGTGGTCCTTAGTCTTGATTCTTGATCTTTAACTTGAGGATCTGCTCTTGCTTTCTTGTTCTCCCTTGGTTCATGGAGATAACCCCTTTTTCCTGACAAGCACGCACGACAGTTATCACTTTCCCCTAAGAAGAGGGATCTTGCAATCCTACCTGGTCTCGCTCGTCCCTGATTACCCATTTTTATCCCACGTAGTCCTAGCGTTTAACATAAAATTTTTAAGTCAGCATCCGGCCATCTGACCCTCCGTATCCGCCCACCCACCGAACCATTTCATGAAAATCCCTTCCTGAGGTAGTACTTAACTACTACAAAATCAGGAAGACAGTAGTCTATCAGACATCATCAAACAACAAGCAGCATGCAATCTGTTGCATACCCTCGTTCAGGAAAATTCATCTGGTTGTTCCCACCAGATCTTTATTTAGAAATTTTTAATTCATTTCGTTTCCTTTATCTGCTATAATTAGCTTGTAACTAGTTTTCTAACTAATCATGCAACACATTTAGTTTCAACCAATTCATCTTACCTCCCCATTCAAGCCAAGATAATCGGTTACAAGCCATCAAAATGGCATCACCTTCCCAATATTTCCCAGAATTAAGTGTTTAGGAAAGGCTCATCAAGTAATTTAATCATTCCTTCCTAAGCATTTTATTTTGAGAGGTATAGCACCATCTGGTGACAGATGCACAGGATAGCCCCTATATTCCTAACCTTTCCATTTCCTTTTTAAGCAACCAAGTCGAACAAATTTCCTTAATAAAATTCACATCATCCTTCCTGAGTATAACTTTCTCATCCAACTATTGGCATCATGACATACCCGGATTATGGACGATTTCCAATAAGATACCGCGGGTACTTCACTCGACCGGGCAAAAATAAACCAAACCCATTCATCCCTTATCCCTCGGACATGAATGACCTAGGTATAACAACTTGCCGATTACGCCGTCCTAGCCGAAAAGGGCCAATCTCCAACAAGTTCCCCAAGAGAATCCTCTCAATGGGCCGGCCTTTCAATCAAATTGACTCCAAGAAGATCCATCTTGGTTCCCGGTCATTTCCAGACAATTTTCAAAACTCCTAGTTAAATCTATGTTTTGCAATGGGCTATCCCTATCACCTCTCGAGATTCCTTTTTAACTCCTAGTTGATAATTTCCAAGTTCATTCATTTATCAACCTTAATTCCTACTTTCATTAATTATCTACCAGCCAAGTTTATTTGGAAAATACAAGCGAGTTTTTACCATAGGCATTTGATGGTTAACGTCTCTTCGAAAATGCAAACTTTTTAAGTTCAACCCCCGTTTTGTCGATTCCCAGGTTTTTGCAATCCTTTGCCGTCCATGGGACATCTCCATGGAAGCTTGTAGAGTTTTCGATTCAAACAACACGGAGATCAATTCCGCGAAGTTATCCCCTATCTCCCCCATCCAGTATTTGCAAACAAACTTGAAATTGAAAACTTTAAAAATACTCTTCAATACCAAAAATTGAACTACTTCTATCGAGTTTAGACAACTACTCTTTTCTTATGGTACCTAGCTTTCCATTTTAGGAAGCTAGATGGTCATCCTATAATTTATGAGTTTTCGAGCTTTCCATTAAAGCTTAAACCTAAAATACAAGGTAGTCACTAAAGCTTACATCTAAGTGCAAAGTTACCATTAATGCTTAGCTTAAGAGTGCAAATCTACCTTTGAAACTTAACTTAATGATGTATAGATACTCTTAGCACTTAACCTATTTGCGAGGTTTTCATTAAAGCTTAAATCTAAAAATGCAAGGTAGTCACTAAAGGTTACACCTAAGTGCAAAGTTACCATTAAAGATTAGCTTACGAGAGCAAATCTACCTTTGAAGCTTAACTTTATGATGCATAGATACTCTTATCACTTGACCCTAATTGCAAGGTTTCCATTAAAGCTTAAAACCAAAAAATACAAGGTAGTCACTAAAGTTTACACCCAAGTGTAAAGTTACCATTAAAGCTTGTCTTACGAGAGTAAATCTACGTTTGAAGCTTAACTTTATGATGCATAGATACTCTTATCACTTAACCTAATTGCGAGGTTTCCATTAAAGCTTAAACCTAAAAATGCAAGGTATTCACTAAAACTTACACCTAAGTGCAAAGTTACCATTAAAGCTTAGCTTATGAGAGTAAATCTACTTTTGAAGCTTAGCTTTATGATGCATAGATACTCTTATCACTTGACCCTAATTGCAAGGTTTCCATTAAAGCTTAAAACCTGAAAATACAAGGTAGTCACTAAAGCTTACACCTAAGTGCAAAGTTACCATTAAAGCTTAGCTTACGAGAGTAAATCTACCTTTGAAGCTTAACTTTATGATGCATAGATACTTGACCCTAATTGCAAGGTTTCCATTAAAGCTTAAACCTAAAAGTACAAGGTAGTCACTAATCACCTAAGTGCAAAGTTACCATTAATGCTTAGCTTAAAAGTGCAAATCTACCTTTGAAACTTAACTTCATGATGCATAGCTACTCTTATCACTTGACCCTAATTGCAAGGTTTCCATTAAAGGTTAAAACCTAAAAGTACAAGGTACTCACTAAAGCTTACACTTAAGTGCAAAGTTACCTTAGCTTACGAGAGTAAATCTACCTTTGAAGCTTAACTTTATGATGCATAGATACTCTTATCACTTGGCTTAATTGCAAGGTTTGTATTAAAGCTTAAAACCTAAAATGATGCACATAAACCTTCCTAGTATTAAAACACATGGATTAATTAATCCTACTAGAAATGAAGATTACCTCCTTTAAACAAGAGGGAAGTGGGGTTGAAGTCCTTCTTGAAGAGATGTGAGGTTCAAGGAAGAAGGAAAGGGATTTATGGTGAAGAGAAAGGAGAGAGGAGCTTCTTCACAAAACCCTCAAGGGTTTGGCCTTCAAGATAGGAAGAGAGTTGAGGGTTTGGCCTTCAAGAGAGGGAGAGAGCAAGAGCAAGGTTTGATGGAAACCTTGATTTACTTAAGCATAGTCTTGAGTATGGCAAGTATGCAAGTAGCTTAGCAATATATGTGTGTAAAATTATAAAGGAGAGGGGGTGCTTATATAGGAAATGGTGGGTATTCTTTTCTCAATTCCTATTGGACCCCAATTCTCTTCTCAATTGTTATTGGACCCCATTTCTCTTCTTAAATGCTATTGGACCCCAATTCTCTTCTTAATTCCATTTGGACCCCAATTCTCTTCTCAAATGCTATTGGACCCCAATTCTCTTCTTAATTCCTATTGGACCCCAATTTTCTTCTTAATTCTTATCTCTTAACTTTACCTTTCAATCAAGTTAGTCCCTTTTTCTTCCAATTCTTGATCTAGATAAGTTCCCACGCGGCTTTTGACGAAGAAGTATAAAATAATCTTTATCTTTTTGGAATCATATAGGGATGACGTAATTTCTTATCCGAAATATCCTTGTCTTTTCATTTTGGAGTAAAGTCTCGTTGTCCGCATGACTTCTTTGTCGGTTTTGCCTTTTCTAAATTATTTTCTAGGCTGAAAAAATATTCTGAATGGCTCTAGGGTTTAGGGAGGGACCTTACAAACTCCCCAACAAAAAGAAAGAGTTGTCCGTAGCTCGAAACATGCTTTAGAGAATTGTCAGACTCAATCTTCGGTCAACTTATGAATGAAGATGGTCAGTAACTTTAGGGTATTTAGATTAAAGGACAATGAAGCTGGTATGGTCCTTGAATAATACATTTCTCTTTCATTTTTAACGCTGACTCAAAAGTCTTAATCATAACGAATTCCTAATGACTCGGGGTTACTTTAATTACTGAGTGTGATCTTACTCAATAAGGTATTTGTTACCATATACATGTGGTAGTGATGTGTGTGAACACACTAGGACCGCCGGGGCATTTTTTCCCTCTTTAGGAGGTTTTTTCCCCCGTGCATTGTATATACGCCCATCACTCTAGGGCTATCTATCTTTCCATTCCACACTAAGTAACACACTCTCTATTGTGTGCCTTGAGCTTCCTTCGTCTTCTCCAAGTTGTGTGTGTTTCTCTGCAACCCTAATTCCAACAATTGGTATCAGAGCAGGTCACGTCCTCCCGGGCTTAGTCGCCAGCTGCTCCAGCACACGCCTGCTCACTTTCTCCGATTTCAGTGAGCTTTGGCAAGCGTTCGCAGGTCGACAAATATTTTGGGTGAGCTCGAAGAGCTCGGTCTGCTCAGAATTTTGATTTGGGCTCATTTCGGCCTCCGTTTTCACTACGGGCAGTTCTGCACAGGTTATTTCGTCATTTTGTGCAGATTTTCTGTCAGTGCCGTTTTCTGCATAACAGGTGCCTTATAGTCTTCTACGGTTTGTGCTATATAGCACAAGTTGTTCCCGCTCCATTTCTCCTATTTTCGGGCAGTTTTCACATCAGGTGCAGCATTTACCATGGCTGACAACAACAACACAGATGTGTTCAAGATGTTTGCTGCTGAGGACAGGTTGGATGGGGACAACTACCCTATGTGGGCTTATATGATGCAACACGTTCTTGTGTCAAAAGGTGTCTGGAACATTGTGCAGGGCATTGATGTACGTCCTGGTTCTGAAGATGTAGGCGATATTGAGGATGTTGCAGGTCTTGCTGCAAGGATTGCAGCTGTTAGAGTTGTTTTGCCTACAGCAGAACAAGCTCGTTGGGATGTTAAGGATGCGCAGGCTCATGCATTGATTGCGTTGTCTGTGAAGCGCACCATTATTCCTCACATCCGTTCAGCAAAATCTGCAAAACAGGCTTGGGATATTCTAGCAGGTCTTTATGCAAGCCGCAATGAGGCTAAAATTGCTTTGCTGCGTAAAGAGCTAGAGTCGAAGATTATGCATGAGGAAGATGATATGGACACTTTCCTTGCTAGTGTCAAGGATATCAATGAGCAACTCATTTCTGCAGGTGAAGTCATTTCTGACAGTTCCCTTGTGCAGACTGTTCTTGATGCCTTACCAGATTCCTACCAGACTTTTGCTAGTACTTGGAGACTGATGACCCAAGGAAATCCTGAAGTTGTCAAGTTTGATGCATTATGCACATTGCTGTTGCAAGAGTCACTTTCTAGAAAAAACAGGACTAGGCAGCGTGCAGTTGAACAGGCTTTTATTGCTTCTCAAAGAAAGGGTGGTAACAGTAATGCAGCCACTTCTTATGGTTCTGCTGCGAGTGGCAAAATTTCTGTTCCTAATGCTTCTGCTGGCAGCACTTCGTCTGGCAATTCTGGTGATAAGGGCAAAAAGAAGATGCGTTGCCATTATTGTAAAGCCAATGATCACTTGATCAAGTCGTGTCCTAAGTTGAAGGCCAAAGAGGCTAAGAAGAAAGAGGGTGGTTCCACTGCAAATGCTGGTTCCACTACAAATGCAGCCATTGTTGAGTCTTCTGTGAAAGGAGATTGTGATGCTGATGTTGATGCAGAATGGGCTTTTAGCGCAGAGTGCACTTACAATCCTGCTGTCCATGATGCATGCTTGTCAGTTGCTGCAGATTCACATGTGTGGTATTTCGACAGTGGTGCTACAAAGCACATTACCTCACATCGTGAATTGTTTACCTCTCTCGAGTCTGTCCCTCATGGGAATTCAGTCACTTGTGCCAACAACGCCTCTTATCCAGTTCAGGGAGTTGGAAAGATTGTGCTCACTGCTGCTAATGGCAGTTCCTTCACACTTGTTGATGCACTTTATGTACCTGGGATCAAGAAGAATCTCTTGTCTGTATCCGCACTTGCTAGACTTGGACTTGTAGTCAAATTTGTGGATGACAGATGTACAGTTCATGATCTCAGTTTTGGTGATGAAATTGTTGCATCTGGGCTTTTGTGCCGTGGGCTGTATAAGCTCACTTTGTATGACAAGTGTGGACAAAATTTTGCAAATGCTGTTGCAGATTCAAGGGCTATTTCAGATGCAAAACTTTGGCATGCACGTTTTGGTCATCTGAATTTTGCCAGTTTGCTGCGTTTGCAGAAATCTGATATGGTTGCTTCTTTGCCGCCTCCTTAAGCACCTATCAAACATGTTTGTGAAGGCTGTATTCTGGGTAAAATGCAGCGTTCTAAGTTTCCAAAGGATGGTTCAGTTAGGGCCACATGTAGGTTGCAGCTTGTGCATAGTGACGTTTGTGGGCCCATGCAAACTCCGTCCTTGGGCAATTACCTGTACTTCGTGACTTTCATTGATGATTACTCCAGGCATGCGTGGGTATTTCCGCTTAAAGCGAAGTCCGAAGTTTTTATGTGCTTCAAACAATTTTTGGCTATGGCTGAAAATGTCTCAAAATGTACTATGGGCACCCTCCGTTCCGATCGAGGGGGGGAGTATATGTCTCATGAATTTAATGCATTTCTGGCTAGTCGTGGGATAAAACACCAATGTACAGTGCCTTATACACCTCAGCAAAATGGTGTTGCTGAGAGGAAAAACAGGTCACTAACGGAAATGGCACGATGTATGGTCAAAAGTCAAGCTTTGCCGCATTCTTTTTGGCTTGAGGCCATCATGTGTGCCACTTATGTACTTAACAGGTGTCCTACGAAAGCTTTGCAGTCTATTACTCCATATGAAGCATGGCATGATAGAAAACCTTCTATTGAGCACATGCGTGTTTTTGGCTGTTTGGCATATGCTTTAGTGCCACAAGTGCAGCGCAGAAAATTGGATGATAAGGCTGTCAAATGTATTTTTGTTGGTTATGGTGCTGAAAGCAAAGGTTACAGGTTGTATCATCCGCAAACAAAACGTATTTTGGTTTCACGGGATGTAGTGTTTGTGGAAGATTCTGTTCAACCCTTGCTGTCATGTACTAGAGACAGTAATGTAAGCTCACAGGACATTTATGACACTTTGTTGCCTCTTTTCAGTGGTGGAAATACGAATGTAAGTTCCAATGAGGCAAATGTACAGCCTATGGGGGTTTCTGAAAATGTTTTAGAACAGCCTATTACTGATGCAGATGTACATGATGTACTTGATGAGGAAAGGGCTGAAAATGAGCAGGCTAGAGGTATGCCAAAATGGCTGGTGCACACTTTGCGTGACAGTAAATTGGATGCACCTTTATCTAGTCGTACTCGTTCAGGCTCTCGCCATGCATCTTATGCATCAGATTGTTATGCTTTGGCTGTGTCTAGTTTACATGATGTTGAGGAGCCTTTGTCTTTTGATGAAGCACAGAATTCAGAAAATTGGATTGCTGCCATGAAATCAGAATATGATGCACTTATAGAGAATGACACATGGACTTTATGTGATTTGCCTCCTGGCAAAAAGGCCATTGGTACCAAGTGGGTTTACAAGTTGAAACGCAAGCCGGATGGTGAGATCGATCGCCATAAGGCTCGACTTGTTGCAAAGGGTTATGCACAACAAAAAGGCATAGATTATGAAGAGACTTTTGCTCCCACTTGTCGTATGACTACTGTGCGTTTTCTATGTGCATTGGCAGCTCATTTTGGTTGGGATGTACATCAATCAGACATTGTTACTGCTTTCTTGAATGGTGACATATTTGAGGAAGTTTATGTAACGCAGCCTCGCGGTTTTGTCATAAAAGGACAAGAGGACAAAGTGTGCAAATGTAAGAAGGCTTTGTATGGGTTGAAGCAATCTCCTCGTGCTTGGTATGAGAAAGCTGACACTCATTTGGTTAAACGAGGCTTTCGTAACAGTCCAACAGAAAGCACATTGTATGTAAAGCGTGAGGATGATGTATTTCTCATTGTGGTTCTTTATGTTGATGATTTGCTGATCATTGGACCAAATGAGAGACATATTGCTGAATTTAAGGCTGATTTGAATGCTACTTTCAAGATGAAAGATTTGGGGCTGTTGCATCATTACTTGGGTATACAGTTTAAGCAGTGTGATGGTGGTATTGCCTTGTGTCAGAAAAGTTACATAGAGACATTGCTATGTAAGTTTGGACTTGAGGATTGCAAACCTATTGCCACTCCCATGGAAACAGGTTTGAAGTTGAGTCTACATGATGCTGGCGATCCTGCTGATGTCACTCTTTACCAAACTGCTGTTGGCTGCCTCATTTATGTATGCAACACGAGGCCAGATATTCAGTTTGCAGTCTCGCAGGTCAGCAGATTTATGCATAGCCCAGGGTCTAAGCATTGGCAGGCTGTCAAGAGGATTTTCCGCTACCTTAGTGGCACTTTACATCTTGGCTTGTTTTATCCCAAGGGGGGATCATTGCCGCCAGACTTACATGCTTTTTCGGACTCAGATTGGGCTGGTTGTTTTGACACGCGAGTGTCCACAAGTGGTTTTTGTTTCATGCTTGGCAGTTCATGTATATCATGGTTGAGCAAGAAGCAACCTACTGTGGCCACTTCGAGTTGTGAGGCTGAGTACAGGGCAGTCTTCACAGCTACGGTTGAGTGTGTATGGCTCAGACGCCTTATGGCTGACTTGGGTGTTGGACAGGACACTGCCAACACTATCTACACTGACAGTCAGAGCGCATTGGCAGTTGCGAGGAACCCAGTTTTTCATGCTCGCACAAAGCACATTGAGGTGCATTACCACTATGTCAGGGAGAGGCTCTCAGCAGGAGAGATCAGCTTGGCTTATGTGCCAACACAGGACAACCTTGCAGATCTTTTCACAAGGGCATTGTCTCGTGAGAAGCTTGAAGCTTTCCGCAAAGCTTTGGGCTTACTCCCCTTTGTGGACTGATCCTGTCCTCAGGGCATGGCACTTCCCTTTACTCATGTGCCAGCTCTCGTTCACCGCATCACTCCAGGGGGGATTTGTTACCATATACATGTGGTAGTGATGTGTGTGAACACACTAGGACCGCCGGGGCATTTTTTCCCTCTTTAGGAGGTTTTTTCCCCCGTGCATTGTATATACGCCCATCACTCTAGGGCTATCTATCTTTCCATTCCACACTAAGTAACACACTCTCTATTGTGTGCCTTGAGCTTCCTTCGTCTTCTCCAAGCTGTGTGTGTTTCTCTGCAACCCTAATTCCAACAGTATTTTTCCTTTGGTGTGACCGGATTGTGTTTCTCTTGTTAGGTCTGAAGATCATTTCTTCACTTCGCTCTCCATCTAGCCTTAATACACTTTGTAAAAATCTTACCATTCTTACCTAAACTTTAACTTTTTTCTGTTTTGAGTGTTGACTCATTTCTCTATTGATATGATCCAACTTATACCATGTTCTTGACAGTTTAGGATCTCATACTGATCTTTCAATTAAATCTTGCAATATCTCCTCCCTTGTGTACTCAATTTATTTCCTCCATCCTTATTTCTCTTATGTCTATAGCTTACTGCCTCATCTTTCATTTAGTAATCAAATATTTCGCGTATCATAACAATTAGACTTGTAAAATACCATAGACGATTTGAATCTCAAAAGAATTGACTGACTAGAGATGCTTGAATTCCATAAATATGACGATTGATTACATCCACAAATAAATTACATCAAAAGTGCCATCGATATCTTGAAGAATAATTATAAGTTGTTCCCAAGAACCAAACAAAAATATGATCAAGGGTACTTTGGACAAAAAGGAGATATTGATTTGATTCCAAAAGGTCCACAATATCTTAATGTAAGCTTACGGAATTTCCCTAGCTTTAAAGGGTTGCGTTTGGGTTTGATTCTGAGGAAAACTTGTTCATCTTTGCTAAAGCTTCTAGCGGAGTGGTGAAGATCAGCGTAACTCTTCTGCCTATCACTAGCTCTCTTTAGGTTGTCTCTAATGACTAGAAGTTGATGATCCATCTCTTCTAGGGTAGACTTAGCGGTAGGAACATGAAGAGTTGGGTCGGCTAATCGAAGAGGGACTAAACATTCCTGACCATACAAGGCTTTAAAGGGTGACATTCCGAGGCTGCGATAGTGAGAAGAGTTATAAGCAAACTCAACTAGGGGAAGAAACTTGATCCATTGCTGGGGCTGTTGGTTGCAGTATGCTTGAAGCATATCTTCAATGATTTGATTCACTCGCTCAGTTTGACCATCAATCTCTGGATGATATGCTGAGCTGAGATTCAGTTCGGTACGCAGAGATCAAAACATCGCTTGCCAAAACTTAGAAGTAAATTTGACATCCCGATCTCACTGATGATTCTTGTAGGATTCCATGTGATCTTACTACCTCTTTGACAAATACTTGGGCTATGTCGATGGCGGTGGCTATCTGCTTGGCTGGAATTAGATGAGCCACCTTAGAGAGCTTATCTACTATGACAAAAATAGAATCATAGTTTCAAGTTGTCTTTGGAAGACTAGTGACAAAGTCCATACTCAGACATTCCCACTTCATCTGAGGAATATCTAGGGGCTAAAGCTTTCTAGGTAGTAAAGAAACCATTTGCTAAGGTATAGTCAGTTAAGTGTTCCCTTGGGTTCTGAGCTTAAATCTCTTGTAGAAGGGTCTAAAATAGGGGTCTACCTGAATTTCTTGTTGAACTTCCTCGGGTAAAGAAGAGCTAAGGAGTGAATTAGTCAGGTTTGATAAGGATATGACTGCTGATCAAGAGGTCTTTGAGTCTCTTGAAGGCAACATCTCTCCCCAACAAAAAGAGAAAGAGCTATCCTCAACTCGAATAAAATACGTAATTGATGAAGCTTCTTGGATAGGTCTTGCAACTTAACTTCTTGTTAACGCTTTCAACTTGACTTCTCTCTTACACTTCTTCATCCCCAAAACTCTGTTAATATAATATAGGAGTCATGGAAAATATTTCTTAATAAGCCATCTTCTTGAATAAGTCATCACGTTTGTGGCTTCTTCGATACGCTACTTTTTCTTTATAAGCTGCTGGTAATCACTTCTTTATCAGCACTTGTTATCCTCTTATTTTTTAACGATCTTCACTCTCTTGTAACTTAGTCATTTTCTTATCTGATGGCGTCTTGGCAAGAAGACTTGGTTCTTCCTGTATGCCTCTCTCACTTGCAGAGTGCAAACGAAGCAGTTAAAAGACAGTTCTTAGAGCGATACAAAGATCTCCTCTTTCCTCCGCCAAATTCTTGTGTCGGCCAGACGATATGAAAGACATGGCGACATCTCACAAGAGTGACTCTCTGGGGTAGAGATCATTTCCGCAACAATACCCGACTTGCTATGGTTACAGAGGCTCTGGGACTTGGCCCTCGATACCACTGTGTCAAAAGGACATGAGATCCTGGGTTCTCCGAAAGGTTGTTCTTGCTTGTGCAGTTCATCCCCCATTCCAAGATTTGCCTCGATACCATCTGGAGTCTTCCTCTTAGAGGCCCTTTTCTTTTCTCAGCTCATACCTGAGAAATCGCTCAGGTTGTTTCTCGTAGAACCATTCCAGAGGGTGAGTGTTCTAACATGTGCGTCGCTTGTGATACTTGGTTATGTGACCATATATTAGAGGATCTTCATGAGTTGTAAACTTTTTTGCCTCTCCGTAATTACTTTTTGCATCCCTTGTAATTCTTTTTGGCTTTAATTGAAAAAATAACCCTTTTTGAAAAAAATTGAGTATTGTCAGTATTTCCTTTTTTTCAAATGTCAGTCTCTCTTCTTCAATTGCCAATGAGTTTTTAGTGACTTCTCTTTACTGTGTACTTTTAATTTCTGCAAATGGTCTTTCCTCTACAATAGTCTTGAGTAAAGATTCCCACTTTAAAGTTCTTGGCTAACTCATAAGTTTGCTTTCTCATTCTTCTGAAGTCTTTGAATGATCCGCAGAATTTGTGAGCTTATCTCTTGCACTTTCCCATCTTTAACACTAGGTTGGTAATGGGGACACTTTTATGTCCTGTTGAGTGACCATTTTCCTTGAATTATGTCAAGAGTTTCAAAATGGATTTTGAGGTGCGATCTATCTAGAAAGTTGTCTGATGAGTTGAAAAAAACTTGACATTTTTTTGAAATATCAATTCCATCTTTAACCTTGTCCTTGCACAACATTTCATAACTTAAGCTGTGAGAAAAACGGGTCCTGTTTTTGGCTTTTTTCAATTTTTTGCAACTATACCACTCTAGAATTCATAATTGTGAGGTCTATAATGCTAGAGAACTATCTTTAGTAGTCCTCAACATGTCCTGGTGCTTCTAGGGAGAAATAAATGTTAAAGTTGTAAGTTATGACCAAAATTACAAAAATTGTCAAATCCTGTTTTTTAGCCAATTTTAGCTCTTCTATGATTTTTTTGGTGGCTTTCATGATATCCAAATGCAGTTTTGATTTTGTGTGTTGCATATTGTCTTACCGAAATAACAAAGAAGACCGCTCTGCCCCGCCTCTAAGAATAACACCATCAATCTCAATGGGGAAGACTACATCATCTATCATGTAGCTACAATCTGCTGGAAACAATGTCTCAGCAATTTTCTCCCCTGCCTCTCTATCATAGTGTGGCACAGGATGGCCAATACGATACCAAAGACACATGGTAAGATCAAGTACCTGCATGAATAAAAAACTCAAAGAATGAATGGCATAGCTACAATGTTTTTAGTTAAGAAATTAAACTATGAAACTAAGTTTGTTATCTTACCGCCTCTCTAGTGAGTGGATGCTGATATGCCTTCTTATTACACATGAGAGTCCATGTACGTAAGAGCACAAGTCCTACCCTAGTTGCATCTGCAATAAAATCTCCAATATGCTCGGCCATGCACATGGTCACTAAAAACCCCTCATCGGCCAAAAACTCACGAGCAACATCCATGCACCCTGTCACTAGACCCCTGGAAAATGTGTTCCACTTGGGAACACTCATGCCCTCTACAAAAGTGAATGATGACATGTAAGCATACCATAGTTAGTTGTAGGTACTAGTCCAAAGAAAAGTTACTTACACAATGGGATTGGTCCTAGAACATCCACAAGCAAACTTGTAGGAAAATCTGCAAAGATAAGCCTAGCAACCTCACGACATGGCACACCATCTTTGCTATATAGATTTGTATTCTGTGTCGCAAAAAATTTGTTGATGCTATAAGAAAACCAAACATGAATTATGTTCAAAATCATAGAACAATGCAAGAAGAAAATGCAAATAAGTCAGAACTATGAAAATCTACGTATCAAGGGCAAACTTATCAATTTGTGATATATCCACAAGCAAAACATCTACAATAGTTTGGTAATGGAACCCTGCAAGCATTATCCAAATTAGCTTTGAATTAGGAAATATGAAAGACAGATATGCTAACAATTTTCTTAAACTTACCAACAGATCGTGTGATCGGCCTTCTCTCCCAAGCCTCTCGCCCAAGTGAAGACTCTGCAACAAACGAAGTAGTGTGCACCAATGAGGATGTAGTGGGCACAATAGAAGAGGGTGCCATATGGGGTATACTGGTTCCCAAAGAGGACATGCCGGGCTCTGCAGATGGCACAATGGGAGGCATTGAAGAAGGAGTGGATTTCCTTGATGTACTTGGAGGCTCCATTTTCCCTTTACCCTTCTTGAGTACATTGCTTGCTAGTGGAGTACCTTGAGAGCCACTCTCAATGGTGTTTTGAGTAACTCCTTGAGAAACGGGTGTCTCCTGTAAGTACTCATCACTCTCATTTTGAAACCCTTCACTCAACAACCATATAGCACATATCACATAAATTAGTACTAAAGTAAGACATATACATTCTCAAAATAAAAGAGCCACTAGTGTTAAGATACTTACTCTTACGTAATTCCAACTATTGCTTTGGAATAACTCCTAGTGGGTAATCCAACCACCAAGGACAAACCTTGGCTTCCCATGTTGTCAGATTCCTTTCAATCAAAGAGGGAGAGAACATCGTATTCTCATCATGTTCATCAATCCACTCTCTAGTGAATAATGGGGCTTCATTCAATTCCTGCGCCTCAACGCATTGCATAACCCATCTACACAATTTTTAGAGCATCATCCACTTTGAAAAGCATATAAACGCAATGTCATAATATATGTCATGTATCCAAAAAAAAAATTGGCAGAGTCTCCTTTGTATGGAGAATACTTTTTCAAAATAAACCATAAACCCTATCTTGGGCTCCCACAAGGGATTTAAGTGTTTTCAACATAGACATTATACACACGCATATTGTCAAAAGAACCATCCACCCCATATTCAGGGCTTCCACAGGGAATTTAAGGATTTTTTGTAAACACAAAATGAAATTTCATCATTCTCAAAATGACCCACTGTCACCAAGCTATGACAAAAAAATGAAATTCTCTTTTTTTGCAAAAAGTGCAAGTGGAAGATGCAAACCTGTAAATCACTCTCTTAGCCGACAACACAAGCTCCAGCATCTTCTCACTAGAGTCGGAAGACTTCACCGCATCCATTAGATAAATAAAAGCCTACATACATAGTAACAATCAAAAAGCACACTCAACTTGATCTTGTGTAAATTAAAACATGTCTATATTCTTTTAAAAACAATGGTCAAACGTCTACCTGCAAAATATGATTCTTCATGCTCATCTTGTAGAATAGGTCAAAAGAATTAGGAAGTTGTGGACCTTCTACTTGCATCCTTTCAATCATAAGTGTAGCCTCCCCATGCAAGTGAGCCCAATAAGTCTCCTTTTTCATGTAACTTCTAAAAAGCTTGTAATCACCAAAATGAAGATATTGTGGATCCTTAGACTTAGTGAGGCTCATGAGGTGCAAAATTATCTTCTTTCTATAAGCAATAAGAACAACATACCACTTAATCATATAGAAAAACAAAATTGAATGAATACAATTAAAAATGAGAAACTAATAGCTTCAATACCTCTCAGGAGTGATTTTAGAGCTTGTCAAACAATAGAGCTTATCTCTAGTGATCTTTAGCATTCCAGGTTCATCCCATTTAATGCTAAAAAGCAACTTGAAGAACTCATCACCATTAAGAGGATTGGCGATTGACAAGTAATTGTAGCCTCTATCTTTCAACCGTTCCTCTTCTACCTTTGTGGCCTTGTCCAGTCTCTTCTTCTTCTCAACATAATTTAGTCCAAGTGCATCTAGCTTTGCTCTTTCTTTGGACATAAATGCAGTGAACTCATCCTAATACAAAACACTGTATTGAAACCATAATAAAATTTTACATTAATTACCCAACATGTAGAGTAAGCATCACCTTCCACGCAAGTTGAGATATCAATCCACATGGAGTGTTGTACCATGGTGCAGCACCATGGTAGTACCTTGCCTCCACAGTCATCTCCACCCTAGTCCATTCTCTCATATCAGGTGTCAATTTTTGAAGGATTGATTCTTTATTTGCCATGCCAAATCTTTGAAACATATAAACTTCATGAGTGATGTTTGGCATGACATGTGCCCTAGAAATGCTGTAGAAAAATTGAAAACAAAGAGTTGAACACAAGCATTGCTTGCAAAAAAATGAGAGTCTACATGCAATTAACAAACTTACGCATTGGAAGTGTCAAGTGCAAGAAGCAACTCTGCTTCTTTTGCTCTGGACAACTCAAGGAATTGGCAATGAACACTAACATGGTATTGACCATTGTCCGAGTACTCTATCACACACAAAAAATCATCATTTGTAAAAACAAAGCTTTACAACAAAAGAGTGAAAAAGGTGAAAGATCTTACTATCTTTGATTCTCTTCCACCATGTTTTTAGCCTATGGTTTCCATCCCATACCAGAAACTTTTTTCCTTTGAGCTCCTGCCATTGTCTACCAAGTGATCTCTCGAACTCAGCATTTGTTTCCCGCCAAAGTGGTCCCCATTCCTCCAAATCCGCTGCGGTCACGGGAATGATATCTCCTCTAGAATCCCCAACGGACACAAGGAAATGCCCCATAGTTTCTAAATACCCAGTAGAATCAAATGAGGAAATGAGCCATTCTATATCATCTCTAGTAAACCTAACAGCCTCATGCACCATGAGTCGACAAAGTGGAACAGGAGGAGGCAATGTCTTCTTCTTTACATAAAACTGACTTAGAACATCTTTCATCAAGCCAAGCGAAATTTTCTTGCCTAGGTGTTTAGAATGATTATTCTCCTCATCCCGTTCAGGATCACTATCTTCTTCATTGTCATGATGATCTTCAATGTGAACATTGGTCTCTGCTTAGAGATAA
This sequence comes from Adiantum capillus-veneris, assembly GCF_014529385.1. Taxonomy (NCBI): domain Eukaryota; kingdom Viridiplantae; phylum Streptophyta; class Polypodiopsida; order Polypodiales; family Pteridaceae; genus Adiantum; species Adiantum capillus-veneris. Next base: position 66,314,992 of record NC_140939.1, on the reverse strand, counting down.
CAAGTGACAAACATTCAATTGTCCAAAAACATATGCAATTAGGATTAGATAGTGTAAAGTATTTAATTTACAAAAATTTTGCCAGAGTCTCCTTTGTACGGAGACAACTTAAAAAAAAAAAACCGCACACCCTATATAGGGCTCTCACATGAGATTTAAGGACCTTTTCTCCAACATAAACAAAAACAATACTTAATATTTTCTCTAGCAACTATCAATGGTATGTATATAAAAAATGGTTCACCCTTTCTTACTCTCCCACATGGTTATTAATTACCAAACTTTCCAAACGAGAAAAAACGTCCATCAAATTTAACAATCTACCATTGAAAAATTTATAATATAAACTACGTATTGACATCAAATTATAGCATACACTCATAATTTACCTGTGATCTCTACGTCATCTTCGATGTTGTTGGAGTCTTCATCAACTTGAGCCTCATCATCAATAAAAACACACCTTTTGAGAATCCTGTTCTTTTTTTTTGGTGGAGTGTCCAAATGTCGAACTCGTGATGATGCCTCCTGATCGATAGCTCCCTTTGGTATACAACCGGACCTAAGCTTCATGCTCACTTGACGGTTGCTAAAAGGAGAGACTGGAGCTTTTCTTTTCTTGCTATCCCTCTTTGGTGCCATTATCTACACAACACATATAATATAGTTTTTAGTTTATATAAGACCACATAAAAAATGCAAAAAAAGGGGGAGGCAGAGCTTCCCCATCTTCCGCGTGCGCGCGGATGATGGGGGAGCTTTGCCTCCCCTTTTTTTGTCTACACAGATGATGGGGGAAAAACATTTTAAAAACCTTAACCAAAAGACTATTTCCAGCAACACCATTGACAAAGCTCACTAAATCTACAAAAAAAAGGGGGAGGTAGAGCTCCCCAATCATCTGCACGCGCGTGGATGATGGGATTGCTCTGTCTCCTCTTTTTTTTTTTGCGTTTTTGATGTGTTTATTGAACAAATAATTTAGGTTTTATTTCAATAACCTCAAGCAAAAGCATTTTTCCTACAATACCGTTGCCTCTCTCTTTTTTTTTGTAGATTTGGTGAGCTTTGTGCTATTTTCATTAATTTTGTGGAGTTAATCCCAAAATTTAATGACATCTATATGATAGATTGTATGCTTTAATCTAAAATTTCCAAAAAAAGAAGAGGAGGGCAGAGCTCCCCCATCATCCGCGCGCGCGTGGATGATGGGGGAGCTCTGCCCTCCCCCCCTTTTTTTTGGTAATTTCTGATTAAAGCATACAATTTATCAGATAGATTTGTTATGAACACCAAAATCATTTTGAACCAGAACTTAAAGAAAGCCAGTCATCGTAAGAAGATAGACTGCAGAGAACCGATCAATGAGGAAAAAAAGGGGGGCGCAGAGCCCGCCCATCATCCGAGCGCGTGGATGATAGGCGGGATCTGCGTCCCCCTTTTTTCCTGCGTTGAACGGTTCTCTGCGGTCTATCTTCCGGTGCCGCAATGACAAGTGTGTGTGTGTGTGTGTGTGTGTGTGTGTGTGTGTGTGTGTGTGTGTGTGTGTGAGAGAGAGAGAGAGAGAGAGAGAGAGAGAGAGAGAGAGAGAGAGAGAGAGAGAGGGAGAGAGAGAGAGAGAGAGAGAGAGAGAGAGAGGAGGCACCAACATGATGCGCACGATGGTACTGGACTATGTTAGCTAGAGTAGGTAGACCTCAAAGTAGTAATGCTTCAAACCTAAGCTTTGACATTCACTATTTTTGACCTCTTTCTAGTCTTAAGCAAAGCGGCCGCAACTGAGTTTTTTTTTTTTTTATAAGTCCACGATTCTTGGCCATTTTCAAATGAGTAATGGATTGGAACTGGAGCTGGTACTGGTACTGTACTGGAGTAGACTTGATTGATACTGGATTGGACTAGTACTGGATTGGACTGATACTGGTACTGAACTGAACTTCACTGGTACAGTATAGCTACTGGATTGGACTGGATTGGTATTTGACTGGATTGGTACTTGACTGGACTAGGACAGGACTGATACTGGGTGGACTAGTACTCGATTGGTCTAGTACTGGACTAGATTGGACCGGACTACTACTAGATTAGACTTCATTAGTACTAGACTAGACTGATATTGGACTGGACTGGACTTGACTGGTATTGGACTGGACTGGTATTGTACTGGACTGGACTGCTACTAGACTGGACTTGATTGGTACTGGACTGAAATGGTACTGTACTGCTACTGGACTGGACCGGACTGGTACTGTACTGCTACTGGACTGGACCGGACTGGATTGGACTTGACTGGTACTGGACTGGACTACACTGGAATTGATTGGTACTGGACTGGAATGGACTGGACTGGTACTGTACTGCTACTGAACTAGACTTGATTGGTACTCGAATGGACTGGACTTGACTGGTACTGGGTGGACTAGACTGGTACTGGACTGGACTACACTGGACTGGACTGGTACTAGTATTGTACAGGACTGGACTAGTACTGGACTAGACTAGACTAGACTGCTACTAGACTGGACTTGATTGGTACTGGACTGGACTGGTACTGTACTGCTACTGGACTGGACTGGCCCGGTACTAGTGCTGGTATAATGTAATGTAACTATATATACTATATACTTAAATACCATATATTCTATATATACTATACTATGTCCATTTTAATTTTTTAACGCTTAATTGGGAATATAAAAAACTCTACTCTATACTATATAAAAAACTATACTCTATACTCTATATATATATAAATAATTTTTAAAACATCGTATATTTTAGAACTCCTATGTTCATTTTTTTAATATGCGCGTATTTGGGGAGATTTTGAAAGCTCGATAGGTGAACATATGGATTTGACAACATGCTGATTCAAATGTATCTTAATGGCTATGACTGTGTATATCTTAAACAGTGAATATTCCAAATCTATTTAGAACAGTTTTCAATGAACGCAGCAATAACTTTTTGCAGCTGCATGCTTTTACACTTTCTTTGTACCTTATGCACATTCTCTTCCTTCTCTTTTCGTCATTTTTTTTTACCTCAAGTATTATTCCTCCCTGTCTGTCTCAAACATGACAGCTACAACTACAGCAATGCTTTCATGGACGATTAATGGTGCTCATATGGATTATAGAGTCTCATTAAGAAATGGAGAGCTTCTACTTAGTGAATATTTTCTTCAAAGCCTGTTGCCTCCTTCTATTCACTTTGAAGGCTTGCAAGCAGTCGTTCAGACAGGGAGCTCTGAGTCTAAGGTCAATGTGTTGCCTAGATGGGATCATGAAGATCAAAAGCATTACCTTCTTGACCATTCTCTGTCCTCAGCTTACCACATTCTTCATTCAGATGGCTATGTTTATGTGGCTGACAGTTTAGAAACAAATGAAGAAGTCGGTGATTCTTCTATGTTCGCTACACCATGTAACAAAAGCTCGACTCCATCACATTTAAATGTTGATATTGATGAAGTTACAGACACAATTGTTTTGGAGACAGTGGAACTAACCAGGTCACCAGGACCCTTTCAAGACACACAAGATGGGGTGGAGCATACAATGCAGGAGTATTCAAAGGATATATCCATCATTTCATGGATGAAAGACAAAGGTAAATCGTGCAGGTTGTCTAAACTTTTAGAGATTTGTGGAACTCCCAAAAAGGTTGACGAGCTCCCAAATTTTTATAACGGCAATGTTTGTTTCGAGCTTCCTCCAATTCACAACAATAAAAGGATGCTTGGTATGGAGTAGAAGTAGGACGGTCACCTTTGGTCTAGCCCAACATCGACCAACATGGCTATAGATTGCACTGTGCGTTTGAGTTATTGTCTTGGAAGCCTTCGATGTTGCAGAGTGACATGCCCTTTTTACCTTGGTGAAAGGAAATACAATGATGCCTTCTTTCATGGACATCTGGACAGACAAATCAGCATGGGCTATCCTACTAGCGAAGGTAAATCTAAAATAACCTGCCACTATTGTGACAGAACGGTCACTTGTTCAAATGTTTGCAAGTGTATGATCTATTATGTGATGCCAAAGGAAACAACAATAACACGTTTGGTGATCCATCTGGGAGTGCATGACCACAATGAACAGCCACGTACTAGAAGGGCAGCTCTTGAAAAAGTGCGCAATCTTGTTAAGATAGTTTTAAAGATCGAGAAGGGGGATCCTAGAAAAGTACAGATGTTAGTTGCTCGTCAAATGCAATTTCAATCATTGACTAAAGAAGATGATTTAGAAGCCACTGATGTAGAGCTTAACCATTTTCTTGAGGAAATGATGCCCCTTGTTCAAAATAGGGGATTCAAAAGTATTTTGTCAAATGAGAAAGCTAAACAGGGTCAGGTTGTTGGTGATGGATACGACAATATACTATTGCTACAGAAACGTTGTGTTTTTCCATTCTTTCATGGAAGTCGTTTTCCAGGCCAAGGTGGACCTAATGACAAATGTTATGTATTCAAAATGTCCACAAAAGGACCTGATTTTGGAGTTGAACTAGTCAATAGAATGAGGCGAGGAGGGACAGGAGATTTGAGTAGTGCTTGGGTGCACTTTGATCATACTCATCGAATTGAAGGATGGGCAACTATGTCCTGCTCGGTTTATGATCCTGGGTAAGTGAATTTATAAAAATATGTTAGATAGCATGTTTGATATAAGACACATGTTATTACTTATTTGTTCTATGTGTACAACATGTGAGCATTGCAAGTGATTGCAATATGTGAATGTAAAGAAAAGGACGAAGAAACATATATCTTGTTTTGGAGAAATTTAAACACAGTTATGGAGAGGTGTGGGCATGAACCAGCAGACTTTGTTGGATTTATGTCTGATGAAGCTGGGGCTAATTGGCTAGCAATACGAGTTGTATACAATGGTGGACGACATAATGTAATGGAGGGAAGGGAGCGCTCGTGTCTTTTCCATTGGGAGCAGAGTCTACAAAAACATACAAAAAAACATGTCGCTACAGATAGACAAATGCATCACATTGAAATGTGTGAAGCATGGCGCTTAGCAAAGACTACAAATGAGGCCTCTCGTATAGCTTCCACAATACGAGAATGGTGGGTGAAATATGTGATAGGGGATAATAAAAAGGCTTTAGAGAGATGGTTTAATTGGTGGGAGCAACGGATTGCCCATTGGGGAAGCGCTGAGACAATGATATATCTATCATTTCTTTGGTTCTTATGAAATACTTGAAAACAGAGATTTACATTTATATGGTTTTAATTGATTTGTATTTATAGGTCAGTAAGAGTCCATGGGAGAGAGCTCAAATTCCAAGTATAAACTTGTCAGAGAGCATCCATGCTAGTTGGCTGGCAGGTGAAGGTGGTAAACATAAAATCTCACTTTATGATGCATGTGTCAGTGATGTTTTGAATGCATATATTCAATGTGAAAAAAGATTGGGATACACCACAGGCAGATACATCGGAACGGGCCCTTCCATAGAAGCAATGATGGCCAGTTCCAAACGCAGAGAATCTCCAAATCCAAATCATTTTACGAGTACATTAAAAGGCTTGGTTGCTGGTAGTCCTTTGTATGAGGAGCCTGTGATGGAAGGTGACAAAGAGACATTACAACGGAAGAAGAAAACATGTGAAGTCGGTACAAGCTCACATAAACCTGGATATGTAATGGAAGCAAGACAATGAAAAACCAGAGGGAGACCACGGAGTATACATTTTGATAGAGAGGATAATGAAGAAGTATATGTTGTCACTGACAGTGAAGTAGGAGATAGCATTCCAGTGCAGCCTGGGGAGAATTCAACAAGGTGTATTCAAGAGGTCCAAGTTGCCCGTGAAGAGTGGGCTTTACGAAGGATGCCAGCCAATTGCATGAGGAAATGTTTTGGAATGGTAGGGAAGAAAAGTTGTGGTAACAAATTACAAAGCCGTAATGTGGGAATGGTTGCTCCTTGTTTTTGGTTTGAGAGAACTTTTAAAGACAAGACAATTGCACAGTGGATATGGTTCTGCAATTATGAAGTAGGCCACACACAAAAAGTATAGAGGCAAGTTAAATTCTCACCTGTCGTTCCTACTTTCTGGCAAGTGGATATTGGAACCAATTTATCAAAGGAAGAGAGTGACAGCTTGGTACAAAGTGGATTTCAATTTGCAGATTTTGCAACACCACTACGACGCATGAACAATACAAATGCTACTCTTACACGAGGAGGCTCCAGTAGTAGCAGGAAGCGTAAGTGGAGACATGGTATTTCCAAAGAAACGCAAAAGAGATTGGAGTCAGCTGCAAGCATGGTTGCAACGTTCTTGGACGAGAAATTAGAAAGTGAACAACACATAGTTTTTCGAATATTGACAGAGAGTTGTTATGATGTACACATTAAGGTAGAACCTAGTTGCACTTGTCCCGATTTTCAGAAGAGAGAATCTACACATAAAGCGTTTTTGGCATGTAAGCACATGTACTATGTGTATGTACATATTCTAGGGCTTCAACCAAAAGAGCACATGGTCATTCATCAGCCTGCACTAACTCCCACAGACCTTGCATTTGTATTAGGGCAAACCCGCAAGATAAAGCCTGTGGTGTAGTGAGTTTAAATCCTAGAGATTGCCCTGTAGAGGTATGCATTGAAGTAATTTCTCTTTTGTATTAGATGTGGAGTAGCTTTTCTAGACATATGAGACTTTATTTCTCCTTTTAGTAAGAGAAGCATGCTTTGTGGTATCTATCTAGACAATTGTACAAGCTCAAAATTAGGGCTTTTGGAATCTTGTACATGTTTTTGGTGTGTATCGTTAAAAGAGACTCAAAATCTTAAGCTAATTTTTTGTGAGATTATAGATCTTTTTGGTCGTGTATAATATTTTGATGTCTTTGTTTTGGATTAATTTTTTGTGTCGTTAGAAAAGGCTCTAAATCTAAAATCAAAAAGCTCGCAAAATTGGGTTTGATTGCAAAAGCTCAAAATTGAAAGCTCGCAAATAAAACGCACTCCTTTTGGTCGGACCTAAAAAAAACACTTGGTTATCACTTGCACTCTTAAGATTCTTTCTTATGACTTGCAATTTGGCATTCCAATTCTTCACTTGATAAAAAAAATCCTTTTGTCTAAAGATTATCTTGGTACGATTTACAGTAATCTTGAATTCTCATGAAGTCCTAACAATAGAAAACTTGGAAAATCCGCAACTCTTGCGCTCAACAAGACTTCTTCAATTCAATCAATAAGTACTCAATTTTCATTGTATTGATGTAAACAAAAATGCCATCCTTGCCATTCCATGTAATCTTCCAATCTTGATAAATTCCAACCTTCATAAATCTCTCATTTATGAGCTTCCTAAAATGTTCCAACATAGCGAGCCTTCGCTCGAGAGCTGCAGTTTCCATCCTCTCATTCATAATCCATTGAATTTATTATGGTAGATCCCAAGCCATCTTGAAAATTATTGACTGATTTATTGGAACATCAAGTCTTCATTCTGTAAAATATTATTGAAATTTGGGTGCTAGACTGAGTTGTTTTTCTCTCATGCATTAATTCTAAATCCAAAATTATAAATTCCCGGGTCCAAAACTCAAAATTACGCACTGATACCACTTGTGAGGGCCATACCCAGACTCGACCCTACTCACCTCCCTCAGTCCTCGAGACCGTCCCAGGGAATGACGTAGATCTATCTACAGGTATCCCTTCCACTTGGGACCGACACCCAGACAGGACTCCGGCTTATCTCGAATGCCAACCCAAGGGGGTACATCCCTTCATTCAATGATTCTATCGGATTCTCATAATCAATCTGTCCTTGACAGCTTTCCGCACCCAAAATCGTGGTCCTTAGTCTTGATTCTCTTGATCTTTAACTTGAGGATCTGCTCTTGCTTTCTTGTTCTCCCTTGGTTCATGGCGATAACCCCTTTTTCCTGACAAGCAGGCACGGAAATTATCACTTTCCCCTAAGAAGAGGAATCTTGCAATCCTACCTGGTCTCGCTCATCCCCGATTACCCATTTTTATCCTACGTAGTCCTAGCGTTTAACATCAAATTTTTAAATCAGCATCCGGCCATCTGACCCTCCGGATCCGCCCACCCACCACCGAACCATTTCATGAAAATCCCTTCCCGAGGTAGTACTTAACTACTACAAAATCAGGATGACAGTAGTCTATAAGACATCATCAAACAACAAGCAGCATGCAATTTGTTGCATACCCTCGTTCAGGGAAATTCATCTGGTTGTTCCCACCAGATCTTTATTTAGAAATTTTTAATTCATTTCCTTTCCTTTATCTGCTATAATTAGTTTGTAACTAGTTTTCTAACTAATCATGCAACACATTTAGTTTCAACCAATTCATCTTACCTCCCCATTCAAGCCAAGATAATCGGTTACAAGCCATCAAAATGGCATCACCTTCACAATATTTCCCAAAATTAAGTGTTTGGGAAAGGCTCATCAAGTAATTTAATCATTCCTTCCTAAGAATTTTATTTTGAGAGGTATACCACCATTTGGTGACAGATGCACAGGATAGCCCCTATATTCCTAGCCTTTCCAGTTCCTTTTTAAGCAACCAAGTCGAACAAATTTCCTTAATTTAAAATCACATCATCCTCCCTAAGTATAACCTTCTCATCCAACTATTGGCATCAGGACATACCCGGATTATGGCCGATTTCCAATAAGATACCGCCGGTACTTCATCCGACCGGGCAAAAATAAAACAAACCCATTCATCCCTTATCCATCGGGCATGAATGACCTACGTATAACAACTTGCCGGTTACGCTGTCCTAGCCGAAAAGGGCCAATTTCCGACAAGTTCCCCAAGAGAATCCTCTCAATGGGCCGGCCTTTCAATCAAATTGACCCCAAGAAGATCCATCTTGGTTCCCGGTCATTTCCAGACAATTTTCAAAACTCTATGTTTTGCAATGGGCTATCCCAATCACCTCTCGAGATTCCTTTTTAACTCCTACTTGGTAATTTCTAGGTTCATTCATTTATCAACCTTTATTCCTACTTTCATTAATTATCTACCAACCAAGTTTATTTAGAAAATACAAGCGAGTTTTTGCCATAGGCATTTGATGGTTAATGTCTCTTCGAAAATGCAAACTTTTTAAGTTCAATCCCTGTTTTGTCAATTCCCAGGTTTTTTCAATCCTTTGCCATCCATGGGGCATCTCCATGGAAGCTTGTAGAGTTTTCGGTTCAAACAACACGGAGATAATTTCGCGAAGTTATCCCCTATCTCCCCCATCCAGTATTTGCAAACAAACTTGAAATTGAAAACTTTAAAAATACTCTTCAATACCAAAAATTGAACTACTTCTATCGAGTTTAGACAACTACTCTTTTATTATGGTACCTAGCTTTCCATTTTAGGAAGCTAGATGGTCATCCTATAATTTATGAGTTTTCGAGCTTTCCATTAAAGCTTAAACCTAAAATACAAGGTAGTCACTAAAGCTTACATCTAAGTGCAAAGTTACCATTAATTCTTAGCTTAAGAGTGCAAATCTACCTTTGAAACTTAGCTTAATGATGTATAGATACTCTTAGCATTTAACCTATTTGCGAGGTCTTCATTAAAGCTTAAATCTAAAAATGCAAGGTAGTCACTAAAGCTTACACCTAAGTGCAAAGTTACCATTAAAGCTTAGCTTACGAGAGAAAATCTACCTTTGAAGCTTAACTTTATGATGCATAGATACTCTTATCACTTGACACTAATTGCAAGGTTTCCATTAAAGCTTAAAACCAAAAAATACAAGGTAGTCACTAAAGTTTACACCTAAGTGCAAAGTTACTATTAAAGCTTAGCTTACGAGAGTAAATCTACGTTTGAAGCTTAACTTTATGATGCATAGATACTCTTATCACTTAACCTAATTGCGAGGTTTTCATTAAAGCTTAAACCTAAAAATGCAAGGTATTCACTAAAGCTTACACCTAAGTGTAAAGTTACCATTAAACCTTAGCTTACGAGTAAATCTACCTTTGAAACTTAACTTTATAATGCATAGATACTCTTATCACTTGACCCCAATTGCAAGGTTTTCATTAAAACTTAAAACCTGAAAATACAAGGTAGTCACTAAAGCTTACACCTAAGTGCAAAGTTACCATTAAAGCTAGCTTACGAGAGTAAATCTACCTTTGAAGCTCAACTTTATGATGCATAGATACTCTTATCACTTGACCCTAATTGCAAGGTTTCTATTAAAGCTTAAACCTGAAAATACAAGGTAGTCACACTGAAGCTGGCACTCAAGTGCAAAGTTACCATTAATGCTTAGTTTAAAAGTGCAAATCTACCTTTGAAACGTAACTTCATGATGCATAGCTACTCTTATCACTTGACCCTAATTGCAAGGTTTCCATTAAAGCTTAAAACCTAAAAATACAAGGTAGTCACTAAAGCTTACACCTAAGTGCAAAGTTACCATTAAAGCTTAGCTTATGAGAGTAAATCTACCTTTGAAGCTTAACTTTATGATGCATAGATACTCTTATCACTTGACCTAATTGCAAGGTTTCCATTAAAGCTTAAAACCTAAAATGATGCACATAAACCTTCCTAGTATTAAAAAACATGGATTAATTAATCCTACTAGAAATGAAGATTATCTCCTCTAAACAAGAGGGAAGTGGGGTTGAAGTCCTTCTTGAAGAGATGTGAGGTTCAAGGAAGAAGGAAAGGGATTTATGGTGAAGAGGAAGGAGAGAGGAGCTTCTTCACAAAACCCTCAAGGGTTTGGCCTTCAAGATAGGAAGAGAGTTGAGGGTTTGGCGTTCAAGAGAGGGAGAGAGCAAGAGCAAGGTTTGATGGAAACCTTGATTTACTTAAGCATAGTATTGAGCATGGCAAGTATGCAAGTAGCTTAGCAATATGTGTGTGTAAAATTACAAAGGAGAGGGGGTGCTTATATAGAAAATGGTGGGTATTCTTTTCTCAATTCCTATTCGACCGCAATTCTCTTCTCAATTGCTATTGGACCCCATTTCTCTTCTTAATTCCTATTGGACCCCAATTCTCTTCTTAATTCCATTTGTACCCCAATTCTCTTCTCAAATGCTATTGGACCCCAATTCTCTTCTTAATTCCTATTGGATCCCAATTTTCTTCTTAATTCTTATCTCTTAACTTTACCTTTCAATCAAGTTAGTATCTTTTTCTCCCAGTTCTCGATCTAGATAAGTTCCCACGCGGCTTTTGACGAAGAAGTATAAAAATAATCTTAATGTTTTTGAAAAAATATAGAGATGACGCAATTTCTTATCCGAAATATCCTTGTATTTTCATTCTGGAGTAAAATCTCGTTGTCCGCATGACTTCTTTGTCGGCCTTGCCTTTTCTAAATTACCTTCTAGGCTGAAAAAATGTCTTGAATGACTCTAGGGTTTAGGGAGGGACCTTACACACTTAATACACATCCATATCTTTCAAAATAAAACCAAAAACAAAGGTGTCAGACATTAGTAACAAGATAATTAATTGTACATCAAGCAAAACATCACATTGCTATCCATTCACGCTAAAATGAGAGAGAGAGAGAGAGAGAGAGAGAGAGAGAGAGAGAGAGAGAGAGAGAGAGAGGATTTTATAAAGAATTTAGAGTAGTTTCCTAAATTTTTAAAGATAGACAAAAGTAATGTTTGGAATTGTTTTATATTCATAGAGCGAGATATAGAGAGTTGCACTACATATCATTTTGAAATCTTGAAAATATAGTAACAAAGAGTAGCTTTTTGGGGATTGTTAATTTGAATTATATTTTTAGAGAGAGAGAGAGAGAGAGAGAGAGAGAGAGAGAGAGAGAGAGAGAGAGAGAGAGAGAGTGGTGCGAATCTTTATTTTTTTGAAGATAGAGATAGAGAGAGATTAGATGATATGTCATAAATCTTAGAGGTTCATCAAATTGAAGAGGAAGATATTATGAAGTAAACTATGATCCAAGAAATAATCAGGCTGCATTATCGACCAAGTATCACATTAATCACGCACATAAAAAAAATACAAGCCATGTAACCGGCAAACCAAACAAATTTACAACATTCTTTGACCACGTTACCGACCAAATTCTGCAATATGCAAAAATTGCAACATGCACTAGCAAACGACACCATTTTTCTGCGTTACTAACAAGGTGCCACTTGAATCTAAGGGAATAGGAAGTGTATAAAGACATAGCTTAGCCGCGTTATCAATCATTTGTCCACATTTGATAAAGGGAAGGGAAGGCGACATTGTCATAAAGATACTATTATTGCCTTGTTACCGACTAGTACCACTACAATATGCCATACTTATCATAGGACACTACTCAGCCGCATTACCGACCAAGTGCCCCATGATAAGAACGATTCCAAAGAATGGCCTTACACGTGCACATACCCCTCGTGTAGCGGGCTGACCACATCTAAGCGCACACTACGACTGTGTGCAGTTGCTCGCACGAGTACACACAACCCCACTCACACCCACACCTACAGATGTCAGTACCTATGGGTGAGAAGATGATCACGAACAATATCCCAAGGGGCCCAATGGAGCCCTATGTATAGAATAATGTACCCTGTTGGGCTTACTGACAACCCCGATGGAGACCGCTAGGAATCGCAGATGTTAGGGGGGCTTCTCTAAAACCCGACGGGGTTTTGGTTCGTTCCCAAGTCACCCTGAACCAGCATCTCTGTGAACATGAAAAGATGTTAACATGTTATTAAGATGACCACAAGTGTTATTAACAATTTTTCTTTTGTGATCACGTGATTATAAGATCCTTGATAAGAGGAATGAGATTGCATAGTCTCGATTGTGATGTAGGCATGTCAATGAGAGATGCGATGAGTCTCTTTTGCAGATCTCCAATATGCTATGCATGACATGTTTTTTGCTAAAGAGTTACAAAGCGGCCATGCTCTAGCAAGACATAACAGTTGGATCCCCTTAGGATAGAGATGCCTCCTACCAACAGAGATGACCGATATGGGTTTTTTTAACATGCTCCTTTTAGAGGTTGATATGTTGATGTTAGGATATATGTTAGTTCCCAAGTCACCCTAAACCAGCATCTCTGTGAACATGAAAAGATGTTAACATGTTATTAACATGTTCACAAGAGTTATTAACAAAAAAAGCTGTGATCACGTGATTATAAGATCCTTGATCAGGGGAATGAGACCGCATAGCCTTGATTGTGATGTAGGCATGTCAACGAGAGATGAGACAAGTCTCTTTTGCGTATCTCCAATATGCTATGCATGACATGTCTGTTGCTAAAGAGTTACAGAGCGGCCATGCTCTAGCAAGACATAACAACTAGATCCTCTTAGGATAGAGATGCCTCCTACCACAAAGATGACCAATATGGAGTTTTTTAACATGCTCATGCTAGAGGATGATATGGTGATGTCAAGACATATGGACCCAATCCCTATGGATAATGAGGGAGTGATGAATACCCTAGAGTTAGGATTGACACATCCATATGCGACTAGTTTTGGTGGTGATACAATGAGCGTTGAGATACCTAGTGCGAATAGATTGACATAGGTCATTACACATGGTGTTGGTGCAATTTTCATGGATAATATGGAAGAGATTACAGATTTGTCATCAACCTTCAAGAATCTCATGTACAACCTCTTAGTGGTTGAGACCCAATATAGCAAATGCAGTGGGAGATTTTGCAATTGGACTTGTCAGTCGAGCGACGACTGACACTAGCATGATGTATCATGTAGAAATGTAGGTCATTATAGGATACATGTAAGGTATACATGCCTATTCTAAGAGGGATGTACAATTTTGCATACATCTAGAGCCTATGCAATAATATGCATTACTTTGACAGAGCTAGTGGGCTGAGGTTGAGATGAGATTTCTCCCTATACATCATGTACATACTACTAGGTTCTATAGTAGTACCACTTATCGTCACATTTTCATTTAAATGGGTGTTTGTTGGGGTAAAGGTGATGTGCCTCTTACCCCAACCGAATGCACCAGAGATGTCGGACTATCCATCACTTATACACACCTTATTCTTTACTAGATATTAGAATGAGGGGCTCTTCTTGGGCTCTTTCACACATTGTTGTGAGTTGCTCCACCCACAATCTATGTTCTCTCCGTCTCCCCCTCCCCCCCTGTGTGTGTGTGTGTGTGTGTGTGTGTGTGTGTGTGTGTGTGTGTGTGTGCACATGCACCACTTTTGTGCAGTTTTCAAGAGATAGCCTAGTTTCACTTTTTTATTGTGTGTTTAATGCATCATTCAAGATTATGGCAAGTATTATTTGTCACAATTGAGAGAACAAGTTAAATAAGAAAAACATACTTGTCTCACAGATTAATACTGAGTTACTCTCTCGTATTGAGACTCGAATGGCTGAGTTACTCTCTTCTCGCACTATGTTACGATATAACAATGAGAGAAAATTGGCCAAATGGTAGACTTGAGCTTGCCAATTGGCTTTTACATACAAAGACTAAGGAAAGTTTATGCTGCTAAAAAATCCTTTCAGCATTTACATCATTCTATGCAGTCTCAAGCTAGCTAGAGAATTAAAATTTCATAAGGGGATTGGACCTCCTCCTTACAGGAGCAGGCACAAGCCCTGCACTCTCATTATGGCAATATCTTTTAGGCTCCTTTCCCTCCCACACAAGAATCTTGCACAACATGTCACTTATTTCTAGCGCATGTTATTCCCATTCTTTTTATGCAGCAAGATTAAGACTTGGAAGTTGTTTTCACTGAGATGGAATTGTATGTTAGCTTGCTTGATTTGGGCCGTTGAAAAGCTCCCAATTGGGATGGTCTTACTGTGGAATTTTTCTTGTTGTTTTGGGATTATCTAAAGCTATCACTGCTGATAATGATGAACACAACCTAGGAGTAGTAGGAGATGCCCTCCTCTTGGAAAGAAGGCTTGCTCAAGTTAATACCCAATCGTGAACAATGTCAAGAATTCTCTGATTGGTGACCAATGAATCTCATGCATCTGATATATATATTGATGGCCAAAATGCTTGTTAACCGACTTGAAATGATTTCTACATGAAGGCTTACATCAATCTTAATATGGCTTCTTCCACGACGTCAAACTATTGATAACCTGGGGAATGTCATCATTGGAATGGAACATGCACAATACACTTGACAAGATGTCTTAGTAATGCATGTTGACATTGAAAAGGCCTTTGATACTATTCTTTGGGACTACATGGTAGATACCATGCACTGAGATATGGGCCTAAGCTATCTCGCGTGGTATTTTTCTTGTATGCACATACCACTTCTACAAGTTTATTGGATGTATTTCTCACAGACTCTTGGCCTCTAGGATGTTCGGTAAGGCAAGGATGTCCTTTTAGTTCTTTGCTTTATGAAATTGCTACTCACCATTTGGATTCCTTGACCTCCATTGGTAGATTGCATGGCCTGACATTACCATATGGGCAACACTTCATCGATCAGGTATATGTAGATGAATCTTTATTTATGCATCACAACCACTATGATGATTTGGAGCAGATGATGCATACTCTTCACTTATTTGGATTGGCAACAAGACTTAGAGTTAATTTTTGTAAATCCCAGTTATTACCTCTGAATGAGTATAATCAGTGGCACAAGCTATTATGGCTAGGAAAGATTGTTCCTCCACACATCATAGTTCACCATTTGGGTTATTTGATAGCTTGGGATGTATCGGCTAAGTAGAAATTGTAATGGGCATTCCAATATCTACATTCCAAGTTAAATTATTGGAAATTGTGCACTTGGACATTACATGTGCGTCTCAACAATGTGTAGTGCATTCTCATGGATTATGTGTAGTTTTACTTACCTCTATTATCCAGGTCTGAGTTGCACTTGCAATCCCTTATGTCTAGTATTTTGGAGCATTTTTGACGCACCTCATCTCACAAAAAGGGTCTTCACTTTTTATCTATGGACAAGTTGTGTTCTCCCAAGTGCCGTAGGGGAAAAAATATTTTGGATTTGCATAATCATGTTTTGGCTCAAAAATCTAGGAGAAACAACAACCTTGGGCACTCATGGTATCACATTTGTGTGCACATATTGTCACGCCATCCTTCGGTAATTTGAATCCAACATATTGAGACATCATTTTTGGGAAGCTTGAAGGACACATTCTAGGATGTCCCTTTACTTCTTCTCTGAGTGGGGAAGGTTGTCACGTCGCATTTGACATGGCATGGTCAATAATTCTTTCTAGGAAAGTCCCTTCAATTGGTGAGTTTGCAATGGAGCAATACATTCTCTTCAACTTTGGTCCAATGATCTCATCACCAGGCATATTTTCTTTCTCAAAAAGGAATACGCGAAGTACTTCAAGTGGTGGAGACAAGGTTCATGTTTTTTGAATTCATTGATGTGGCATCTTGTTGTTGGTTAGGACTCCACTATTATCCTCTTTGGTAGGAGATTCAAAGGATGCTTGCTGATCTCTCACCCACTTCTCCTTTGAATGTGGACTCCCACTTTTTTGATTGGAATCTTGCCACTACCATACATGAATCCATTTCAACCGTGGCAATGTTTATGCCCTCTTTCAATCTAATGCATGAATTGTGCATCATGGTAATTAGTTCTGGTCACTCTCCAAGTCATCCTTGTGGTGGCAACAAAATTGTCTAACATTTGATAGAGTCATCTACCTCTAAAGGAACATATTTTCTTAGGCCGCTGCTTGGTGGGAGCTCTATCTATTAGCAGGTTATTGCATGCATGGAATATTGCACCTTCTCATTGTCTCAAATGCCATGAAGCTAAGGAGACTATGCCACACTTATTGTGGGGTTGTTGCTGGTCCAGATCCTTCATTCAGTAAGTGTCAGCTACTCTTTGCATGCGTTTTCCTTCCGACACTTTTTATAGACGGTTATGGCTTTTTAGGGTGCTCTAGTCTCCACATTCTCATTTTACAATATTTTTTTAATTGGGTTACATTTTGTGTTTTGTGAGCCATTTGGCATCACTGAAACTCATTGATGTTTTAAGGCACTGATGTTGACCCGTTTCCCTACTTCAAATTGTCGCTTGGTCAAGCGTTGCATTTTGCTTATGATGCAGGGACATCACTCTTGATGCCTTTAAAACTTACCTTGATTATTTCTAACCCTCGAAGCCTCATGGTGCTCCACTTTTTGTATCTCTCATTTTCCATGGATTTTTCTCGTTTTGACCCAGATGAAGTTTTGCCGAGGGCCAGGTCGATGGCAATTTGGTCGCCTTTGAAAATGAGCCATCAGACATTTTTTCTTGTTAATTTCATCAACAAGATTGACAAAAAAACACGTGTGTGTGTGTGTGTAGTATACAAATAATAAGTAAATGGTATTTAAACATGGATAATCACACGGGTGTTTTTCACATGGGCATCTAGTAGACTAAATGGTTTTCCCATATGTTCATAAAAGAAAAATTGGTACCCATGGCTAGGGCTACCCAACAATCTAGACTAATTGATTCTCTTAGGGTTTTGTGATTCACTGATATATCATTGCTACTTCTCTATGGATTCATTTGCTCTTGGTTAACATGGTGATCACTTATCATTCCTAGGTTCAAAGCTAGAGTACATCCTTTATTTATTTCATGTGGTTTATATCCTTCATGCATAATAGTTGTTGGTTTTATCTGCTGTGTGTTGCTTCATTTTCTTCACTCTACTCATAGCTTTTTCATATGCATTTTGCTCTTGGTTTGCCTTTGGACTCATATCATGAAAATTAAATGGATCAATCTTACTAGTAATTGGAAATGTCTAATATCCCCTTACATTCACGGTTATTATTGAGCCAAATGTTATCATCCCTTGATTAAATGCAAAGATAGATGTGATAGTGTTGTACAAGTAGGAAAAAATATTTGTGCAAATGCATGGCTTGGTGCAAATAGGACTTTTGGTGATCTTGGGATTAAATAGTGCATACATATCATTATGCTTTCAAGAAATAATCAATATTTCTACATATAAAATCACTCAAGCTTCAAGGGAAATCTTTCTCTCTAGAGGTATTTTGTTGATATATTTGCGGGGTCACCATAACTTTGTGGTCTTGCATTTAACAAGTGATAGAATCATGAGGCCTACCAAATTGAGGTGAGTGAGGAATTTCCAAGAGCTTTGAATTCATGTCTCCCCACTTTGGGTTGAAATGAAGATCGGAACCTAAAGATCTATGGTGGAGGATCCTCCTTGAGGACTATGTGTTGTTGCATGGAAGACTCATGCATGTCAATGGCAGTGAATGGGGCCCATTGATGGGGCATGGCTCCCCAAAATAGCATGAATCATGTGCTTTTAACTCCAAAAAGGAGCTCATGCACGAGAAGTTTAATTTTCGGTGAAGGCTCCTGCAAAGCCGGTGATAGAGTGCCTGACTCCCCTCATTCCGTGGCTTGCTCTCAGCTCCTCTTTGGTGGTCCTGCATGGGTGGGGTCCCAGAGGATGGGGCTCTGGTGGAACTCACACAGGATGGCGATCTATTTCCTTGTGAGGGTGGCTCCATGGTCAACCAGTCTATGATGATGTGAGTGGGTTGTCTCTAGTTGTTTTGGTTGTGATGGCTCCTTTGTTAGCCATTTTATTTTGATGGGTAGCTTTGAACCTATGGTGCCATGGCTCACTCCGAGCATGGCTTATGTTGTAATTTTTTTGATTATATGATATATCTACTACTCAACAAGTATTGAAAAAAAAGATGGAAGAACAATTAAACTAGGTGGAAGGGACATGAATAATGAACATGTAACATTTGCAACTTCATTGTTGATATGTAGTTCTTTGTTTTTGAAGCCCAAGTGATCTTTCCCTTGAGATATCGCCCCAATATTTTTATTACATCACGAAAAATATTTTGCAAATAAGAGGCCAACGTAATCTACAGTCACAAAGCGGTTTGCCTTGCAACATTTACCAATTAAGAGAAACAAATTAAGCAAGAGAGATAGACGAAATAATACCTAAGAACCTCTGAAAAGTGTGCATCATTCAAGCATTGAGATCGGTAGCATTTGAATAAATCCTCATGCAAGTCGCCCCAAGAGCAAAAAACCAAGTGGATAGTCGATATCTGAATTCGGTTAAATTGTGGGAAAGTAGTTGGCATGTTGTAGGTTACAACTTGCATGTCCGTGTGTTCCACATTGCCAGAGTGCTCCACTACAAGCATGCTGGTTGCCATAGTGCTCCACAACAAGCAAGATTTGAGGGCTCTAAAAGTTGGGGGGTCCACTATTAAGAACCTATATAATGTGCATACGCCGTAGGTACCACCCCTCTATTCAGATGTTGGCATAGATAGATTGATCCCTCTTTTTTAACGAATCAACAAGTTTTTTCTAAAATGGATTAGAAGACCCCGCTTGTTAATGTATCTTTGTTAAATTACTTAAATTTTCAAAAATAGAAAAGCCCTCCTTCAAAACTTACATGGTATAGTAACATGATTATATAGAGGAGCCCCTGAATTTGAACTTTCAACTAGTGGATTTAAACTTTGAATTGAGGAAGCAATGGACAAAATGTGTGACTACATGGCTTCCTTCTAAGAGAGAAAAGCATCAAAGCATGGTGCAATCTTTGAGGGTTGGTCACTCTATAGATATGGACAATAATTGAAGCTACGTTGGGAAAGAAGACAAAAGTACTAACATATGTGAATGGTGGTACCCAAGTGTGTGTCATGACGGAGGCTATCATGAAGGAAGCATGTATGTCAATGAATGGATATGTGGATGGTCGACCACAAAAAAGTAAGGTATCTTGAGATAGCTAAAGATGTCAAGATAATATTCTTGAGTGTTGAGTGTTTGGTTGATTTTTACGTGATGTAAGTGGGTGAAAATGCGTACCTGATCTTATAAACCTTGGTACTAAGCAAGATTGGGGCATGGGCTTGATCACCATCCCTGACCAGGAGAAAGGAAGAAACACAGTCTATAACATGAAGATACATGAGAGACATACACAACCATTAGTGGACATACAAGATATGGAAAATATGGTTCATATGATAGTGATGCTTCATCTACATTGCTGAAAGAAAGTGTAGAAGAAGGTTTGATGCAATTATTTCCTTATCTATTTGGAGTAAGTGTTGAAAAGGAAGCATCCTTGTATGATGTGGAGATCAAGGAATAGAAACGGAGTCCAAAAGCAATTGAAGAGCCTGGTAAAGTGAATGTAAGAAGCATGTTGGGAGAAGACTTGGCATAACAAGAGAAGAAAGAGTATGAAGTTCTGTTTGTAGAGTTTTCAAAGCTATTTGTTACCGAATATAAAGAGGTACAAGGCACAAAAGGAATCAAGCATAGAATTAACCTAAAAGAAGGCATCAAGCCAAAGATTTGAATGCTTAGGAGATTGGGGGTCCTTTATGAGAAGGCACTAGTTAGGAGCGGAATTTGTCTTTTGACTGGAGGAGTGTAAATGGGTTTCTCCACTAGTTATTGTGCACAAGAAAAATCATGGAAGATTTAGGATGTGTATTGATTTCAAACTTTGAATGCTACCAAAAAAAGAAATCATTATCCACTATCTTCAAGGATGAGATCCTCAATCAAGTTGGACGTCATAAACACTACATAATCAAGGTGGTTTTTTGGTTACTTTCAAATCTTGATAGTGATTGAATATTGATCGAAGACTACCTTTTTGACTTGGGGTTGTTTTGCTAGAGAATTCCTTTTGGATTGATTAACACTGTTGCACGTATTTTAAGATCGCTATTTCTATAAAAATTGTACATATGGGCTTAAGATATCCTTTCTTTAGAGTGCTTGGGCATGTTCTTCTGGGTTTTCATGATTTCTTTGGGAAGCACATGCACATGCAGGGCATGTCACTAGTGAAGCGTAGGCTATCGGGTTATTGTAAGCGCCTGTTAGTGAGTTTTTGAAGTGAGACTTGTATATAACTAAGACTCATGTAAAAACTTAAAAATGTTCAGCCAAAGATAAAAAACTGCAGGTTTTGGATTGTTGTGCCTACATAGTGCTTCATTTTGCAGCCCTCACCACCCTTGCACTCATTGGAATGACATTGCACTCCTTGGAACGTTTTGGAAGTGATGAATCTAGACACATTCAAAAATCCAAACATGCCTAGAGTCAAAATGAGCTCTTTAGGGTATAACATTATCTTCTCTTCCTCTCTTTCCACAAGCACTTCCCAAGTACCCTTGCTTGCATTGAAGTGTACTGATTTGCATTCTGTAGAGCTCCAATAGACAAACTCCATAATCTTGGTATATATGCCTCAAGACAATCACCTATCTTATCTTTCGGTGGAAAAATGGGCCAATGGCTGCGAAAGGGAAAGTAAGGCATGTGATCATACCAAATTGGACTATGGAGGCACATAGACTTGTATCAATTGTGCCATGAATCCATGAATCCATGAGCCATTTATTCTTCTCAATGATGATGGTGGGCACATAGAGGGGCCACAAACAAGCTCCGAGAGTGATGCTTGCTTGCCCACTTCTGAATACCAAGTAGTGAGGCTACCTTGTTCGGTCCAAACCTTGAAGTTATTCAACTCTGCCATCTAACCAAGTTTTCTTGCCTTTGATGGCACCGTATTGTACTCCTAGCTCTCATCGGCCACCTTTGGTTTTTCGTATCTGTCCGTCGATGGTCCAAAGAGAGGGATTGATGTGATGTAGGGTGGCATCAAGCATGGCTTGGATCTCCTCTTGGGACTCTTTAGTGTAGAGGTTCCAAGTGAAAGCCACAAGATCTTGCTAAAAGCATTCCTCTACATTGAAGAGCTTGACAGTAGAAGGAATGTCTCTGCTCTTTAGAGCAAATTCAAAGCTCTGTAGCCAGGCCTTGATACGTTCCACCATCCCCTGCAAACACGTAGAGAAATAAATGCTCTTTTTCACGTTCTCAGCCATCCCATGAATTCTTATCCACTGAGAGAGAGAGAGAGAGAGAGAGAGAGAGAGAGAGAGAGAGAGAGAGAGAGAGAGAGAGAGAGAGAGAGAACCTACACATATTCAACAAAGTGATTGTCAAGGAAAATAACTGATATCTATACTAAAATTTTCAAGGCCAAAGAACCCCTCCATGTGTCATTCATTGATTCACTCAAAGAAAGCCTTATAAAGCACCTAGCTTAAAACATAGAAAGGGTTAGATCTAAAATACAAAAATGAAGGGTAAGACACTAAACAGTGAAAACTTTTCAATTTAAAAGCAAAAGGCTATCTACTTTATATAAGGTAATCTAAAATACAAGAAGGGTGAGATTTGAAATACAAAAATAAAAGATAAGATTCTAGGAAGTGAACTCGTCTTTATCATGGATTGTGTTGTTGGATCTAAAATACAAGAAGGGTGAGATTTGAAATACAAAAATGAAAGGTAAGATTCTAGGAAGTGAATTGGTCTTTATCAATGGATTGTGTTGTTGGGTGGCTGTCTCTTTGTAGCTCTTTTTGGATAGCTCCTTGCTAATTTTGAGTTGGGATTTCACTTTTCAATTCAAAAGCGTAGCTCTTTTTGGATAGCTCCTTGCTAATTTTGAGTTGGGATTTCACTTTTCAATTCAAAAGCAAAAGGCTGTCTACTTTATATAAGGTAATCTAAAATACAAGAAGAGTGAGATTTGAAATATAAAAGTGAAAGGTAAGATTGTAAGAAGTAAAGTGGTCTTTATCAATGGATTGTGTTGTTGGGTGGTTGTCTCTTTGTAATTCTTTTTGGATAGCTCCTTGGCTCATTTTGAGCAGGGAGTTGGTGTAGTAATGTTCTGATAATACATTTCATCAACTCTCTCCAATTGGAGAGAGTATTGAGTTGGTGTAGTAATGTTCTGATAATACATTTCATCAACTCTCTCTAATTGGAGAGAGTACTGCAAAAGAAAAAGAAAAAAAGATTGTAGGAAGTGAAAACCTTTTGGACAAATGAAGTCAAAAGACTCTACTTTTACATAAGGTAAATGGACAAGTCTAAGTGCACCTAACAAAAAAAAGATAATTTTGATGGAGATTTTGTTACTTAACAAAAAAAATTACTTTCTAAAGATATTTGGTTTAATCTTTCCAACGGGTTTTTTAAAAGATCAATATTGCTATTTTTCAAAATTTGTGTAAGTTTGTATTTCAAAATCTTGAAAAATAAATCTAAAAAAGCACTTCTATACGCTTTCTTAAAGTGCTTAAAAAATTGTTGAATGCTAAGCATCTTTGTTGTTGCTACTCTTTCTCCCCTAAATGTTACTGGGGTGAGAGTGTGCAAACACGTACATGTGTACAAGAGTGACACTAACGAAAACTTGAATGTTGAGTATGTTTCCATGGGCTGGGCCATCCATGTACCGACTCCATATATAATTCGAGAGAGAGAGAGAGAGAGAGAGAGAGAGAGAGAGAGAGAGAGAGAGAGAGAGAGTGAGTTGGCAAAGAGAGGAGGTTTGCGGACAACCCATTGTTAGATTTGATTGGAGAATATTTGCTTGTGTGAATCACCTTTTGAGATTGTGGAGAGGCTACTACCAATGTGGCACACACACACACACACACACACACACACACACACACACACACACACACACACACACACACACACAGAGAGAGAGAGAGAGAGAGAGAGAGAGAGAGAGAGAGAGAGAGAGAGAGAGAGAGAGAGATGGCAAAGAGAGGAGGTTTGTGGATAGCGATTGCTAGATTTGATCAGAGCATATTTGCTTGTGTGAATCACATTTGGGATTGTGGAGAGGCTACTATCAATGCAGTACACACACACACACACACACACACACATAGAGAGAGAGAGAGAGAGAGAGAGAGAGAGAGAGTTACTAGAGAGAGATGTCTTAAGGGTGTGTGTGTGTGTGTGAGAGAGAGAGAGAGAGAGAGAGAGAGTAGAGGGGCTCAATCAAGAAGAAGAAGAAGAGAGTAGAGAGAATTTGTATGTGTATGCACATATGCGTGCACAAGAGAGACATGAACAAAAACTTGAAGACTGAGTATGTTTCTATGAAGAGAGAGGGGCTCGCCTACTAACAACAAAATTGAACTCTCCTCGGGGGGTTCACTATATAGCGATTTGATATAGCACGTGCATTCAAGAGATATTTATAAAATCACTTATTCTACATTCTCTTATGTATATACTAACCCCTTATGTATCAAATTTCTTGATAAAAAGACCCCTTATATACAAAAATTTTCACTTTTTAAATTTAGAATACCCTTATGTATGTATATCTTTTGTAGATTTGTAAGAGAAATAGACCTCTCCTATCGAGCTCATGTGCTATCTATTCATGGAAAATGTACAAGGGGTTTTAAAATAATCCTTGAGTGTACATGATATGGTCGATTTACATATAATGATCCCCCTGAGGATTGTGCAGAGGTTTCTATCAATGTGGGAGTGTGTGTGTGTGTGTGTGTGTGTGTGTGTGTGTGTGAGAGAGAGAGAGAGAGAGAGAGAGAGAGAGAGAGAGAGAGAGAAGGGTACCAAACAAAGTTATTTTACACAGATTAAATGGGAAAAGGGTGTGTTCTTTTCATGGAAAATCTACACGGGGTTTTAAAAATAAGTGACTTGAACGCACATGATATGGAGGATTTACATATAGTGAGCCCCCTTAGGATTGTCGAGAGGTTGCTATCAATGTGTGTGTGTGTGTGTGTGTGTGTGTGTGAGAGAGAGAGAGAGAGAGAGAGAGAGAGAGAGAGAGAGAGAGATCTAGATATATTAGAGGGGTATTGATCAATATGAAGAGAGTAGAGAGAGGTTATTTGCATGAAAGAGAGATTAGAGGAGTTGATTTTTACAGCTGCTCATGCTAAAGTACCCTCACTTTTTGGTAAAAGATGATTAACAGGTTTTTCCTTCCGATGAGATAACGGATTTAATTGCATGCACACATAGCCTTAGATAGATAGAGAGAGAGAGAGAGAGAGAGAGAGAGAGAGAGAGAGAGAGAGAGAGAGAGAGAAAAGAAGAAGAAGAAGATAAGTCCTACCTTCAATAAATCTTGGACTTTCTACCTTTTCCTTTGAAGAGATTTTGTATCGCCACTACTACATCTATACAATAAAAGGAATTTTTAATTGCTCCTGTGTGTGTGTGTGTGTGTTGAAAGTGGCTGATTTGTATTAGTTGCAAAAATATCTAAGAATGCTCAAATGGTGATGATTTTGAGGGCACTGGAGCAACAAATTAGAACTGTGAGAGCTGAGGGCAACTTTTGGATGGGCAAATTGGAAAAACCAAAAATCGCATGAAAAACCTCTCCTAAAGAGAGTGAAACTTGCTGGTGGTACGCTAATTGGAGAAAGGATGTCAATAACCTCTGAATGATATGCACTTCCGTCAAAAGTACACTTTGCAAACTCTATCTCTCTGTCTCTCTCTCTCTCTCTCTCTCTCTCACACACACACACACACACACACACACACACACACACACACACACACACACACACACACACACACACACACACACACACACACACACACACACACACACACACACACATGTATACTTATACAACATTAAATTTTTTTTCTCCTTGCAAAGGTTACTATTTACCTTAGTCTAGTTTCCTAAATTTTTACCCTAAAAATATAGTATGAGTCTATATTTGGGGGGGGACTTGGGGGGGGACATGCCTCTCCCTTCTATCCTCACATGGGTACCCACCCCTATAGCTACTATGCATAAAAAGTGGCCTTCATTACTACCCTAGCATTTCATTCCCTTGCTCTCGTTGTCCCCCTTGACTGTACATTGCTAAGCACCACAGCCTATTGCGTATGCTTAGATGCAATCTCTCTCTCTCTCTCTCTCTCTCTCTCTCTCTCTCTCTCTCTCTCTCTCTCTCTCTCTCTCTCTCTCTCTCTCTCTCCCCCCCAAGTACGCGAACAGGGCAGGTCATGAGGTGGCTTGGGAACCTGTAGCCACTAAAGACTCAGATCGTGGGGCGTCTTCTCATTTTGAGAAAATTGAATGGCCTATAAAAGGTGAGGGGGCAAGCCCCTCACTTAGTATGTGGGTATTCTTTCTCTGCGTGTGTATTACAAAGTGAGGTCTGAGGGCTTTGATACTATGCTGCTATGGAGGTTGTTGAACTACCATCTCAGGTTGGTCTTGTTACTATGATAAGTCAGAGTTATTTTTTGCTATTCGTGTAGTTACCAACTTGCTTTAAACTAGTTTTTTTGGGATATTATGCCGCGACTACATACTGTGCATGACCTGGTTGCTTGTAGGATAGTTTTTTTGGATATTATGCCGTGACTGCATATTGTGCATAAACTAGGACGGGTTATTTTTTCCCGTTCACATAGTTAGCGATTGGCTTAACTGGTTTTTTTGGATATTATCCATGACTGCATACTGTGCATAAATTGAATTTTGTAGGATGGTTGGCGAAAAAATATGGCTTGCAGTATTTGTTTGTTTAATAAGACTGGTGATGCTCATTGAGGGGATCAATGGCCTTTTAATCCATAAACTGATCACGTTGATTACTTATGTTTTTCTGTGGCTTTTGTATGGTAGGTAATTTGTTTTTTCATAACTGTGGGTTATGATTAAAAAACAATTAGTAAACTTGTGTATTGCCGTATGGATGAGGCTTCAAGATACTCTTGTATAATCATAGTCCTGGGACTAGGCAATGCCGTGGTCGGACAGTAAAATAAAGGAGGTCTTTTGGTACTAGTTATTGCCGTGAGACTGGTCTGTCTTGATAATATGCAACTTATAATTTTGGTTTTTTTCTTTGACACTAGTAAAGGTAAAGTTGGCCCCAAAGGACAAATATTATGTGAAAAAAGCTGTGGGAAATATGGTTTGACAAATGTTGATACCAGGTTCATATCTGACTATTCTATCCTTAAAAAAATGCCATTTAAAAAAAAAGGTTGTTTACTAATGTGAAATTAGTTTAAGGTAGGATAGATTTAGTAGATTTCTATCTCTATCACAACACATACAGATTGAGGTAAGTCGGATTCGATATGCCCATGTGGGCCTGCAAATTTTGGTTTTTACTTAGCCAAAATTGAGGCTTTAAAAAGGGATTTTTCGGTATATATCTCAAGTTGTTAATTAGGACACTTTATGCTTTATGGTACTGAGGAATTTGGGCCTGACAATATGGCAAAATAATATTTGAAAAATTAACTTATGGTTTAAAATAGGACACTTGGATCAAAAGGGGTAATGGCCTTTTGATCAAAATGATATATATGTTAAATATCTATTTAAGGTCTTATAAAAATTGGGCTATATAGAAACCATACATACAATTACTGTCAATAAATGACATAATAAACTTTTTTTCACATTTAAAACTAAAGAACCAAAAGACATGATGTAACATTTAATGGCCTAAAATCTCATGTGTAGCGGAAATTAGCATGAACATAGTGAGCATTTCATTAGAGTTGATTCCTAATGAGAATTACAAGAGTGCTTGGGTGGAGAGAGCAACAAAAAGCATAACACCTAGTTAGATAGCATCGACAATACTTTCAAAAGAGAGAGCAATTAAGCTATTGACAACAGTTGAGGACCGAATTTGCATGGAGCCGGTCCCCCCTCCAAAAGGCTTTGTATTATGGTTTCTCCCATCAAGAGAGACATTGTACAATACAATTCTTTGTGTTCCTTCAAGACGAGCTAGTGCAATGAAGATGGAAGCTTCATACACCAAGCAAAACACTTAATCAAACACAACTTGAATTATCCCCGTTCTTAGACCCAAGACCTCACACACCTTCGAAGATGGTGAGAGCTAGCAGGGTATGAGAGTAGATTGAGAGGAAAAAGAAGTATCTTACGAGAAAGAAGTACATCTCCTCACATAATCACTCATATTAGCATAGCTTAGCTTAGTAATTAGCTTGGTAGAGAAGATGAGCATGCATTGAAGCTTGGCTCTTGGTTGGATTTGCATCCACATGCCAAGAGAGTGTTGATGTAGGCTTCTATCTCACAAGCTTGGAGTAGGTGATGAGCTCTCCATTAAAGCTTGGGAGGAGATAGAGTATTTTCCCTTCACATGGTCAAGTGTGAGAGTGTGTGTGTCAATGCCAAGCAAAAATCAGCCCCTCTCTCTCTTGGGCGAGCCCTAGCTGCTAAGTTAGTCTGGCTTTTGCCTCATTGGACCTCCCCAGGTCAAGCCAATAGGGATTAAGCAGCATAAGTGATAGCCTTCTGACATGTGTCCCCCTTTCCCCTTTTGTGAGAGCTTTAGATAATTAAATAATTAAACTAAACTCTCATTGGACCCCTTTGCCTCCTGGCCAATAGGAATCAGGCAAGCCATGGGGCTCCTGAATGCTCATTGGACCCCTTGGGAGACTGCCCAATAGTCTTCTAGGACACTTAATTCTTATTGGTTTCTTTTATTAAATGTTTTTAAATTAATTAAACTAGATTTACTCTAGCCTAATTCTCATTGGTCCACTTCAAGGGTCTTCCAATAGGAATTGGGCACACCTTGTGGGCATCTGGCCTAGGGAGCTGACATGTGTCCCTCATTCCCTTTGTGTAAAGGGAGCCTGTGTGTGTGTGTGTGGCTTTCTCTCTCATCCCCTAGCTTTGGGGCTCGCCCCCTCCCATGTAGGGATGTAGAAAGACTTTTTGGG
Organism: Adiantum capillus-veneris; assembly: GCF_014529385.1. Lineage (NCBI taxonomy): Eukaryota > Viridiplantae > Streptophyta > Polypodiopsida > Polypodiales > Pteridaceae > Adiantum > Adiantum capillus-veneris. The sequence goes on along the minus strand of NC_140939.1, from coordinate 66,286,314 downwards.
CACACACTAAGCATCCAATTTTCCCTAAGGTTGACCTTTGGACACAACCTTTGAATTTTGGAACCTTAGCATTTTGGAAGTCTTAATGGGCTGAACCTTAGGGTCTTTTTAGCCCGTTGTTTCACATGGCTCTTTTGCAGATGGCCCCCCCTTTGGATCCCTATTTTCCCTCCTTTGGATCCCTACTGTGGCCGGTCTGCTAACTTAACCAATATTCTAGCTTTTTCTCCCTTGGCACTTCCCCACATTAAATGATCAGTTTAATATGAGAAAATCATTTAGGAGAATTAGATATTGATTATTATGACATTACCTCTCTCTTGAAATCATAGTCGTCCTCGACTATGGTGTAGAGAAGATAAAGCATATGCATGAGTCCTTTTCTTAGCGGGTAGAGGATCCCTATGTTACCCTACGACATCATTCCATAATGGATGACTAGTCCATTTGGCGCTTGAGAGCCTGAGGCTGCCGCAAGCATGTCTGCACATTAGTCCTATCAGTCTTCCATAGTAGAGTGACAAGCTCTACTTGGTGTTCGGGAGACGTCGTCTCCGCAAACTTGATCTAAGCATGCATACTACTTCATTTTTGTGCACAAATAAAGAAAAAGAGAGTCTTATAAGACAAAAATTTTTGTTCATTTTTAACATTTTGTACATTTGCTTACTCTTGGGAAGCATTGTAAGCATTGACAAGGTTTAGGTTATCCTTTAATTGTATGCCTTGCATCCATCTAGCATCTTCAAAAGGATAATTCTTAAACTTAATAAGATATCGTCGGATAGTCTTACCGCCTCTTAATACCTTGTCTTCATGTCGGAGAATGGACTCGGGCTGCAGCACCTCCTCGTGGTCCTCGATCTCCGGTGGGTCTTCAATAGTTGGTTCTTGAGGTGGCTCTCCTTTGTAAGGCTTTAAGAGGCTCACATGAAAAGCATTGTGTATGAGCCAATGATTGGGCAACTTAAGTTGATAGGCCATCTCATTGATTGGCCTAAGAATCTGGAAGGGACCATAGTACCTTTTTGCTAGTTTAGCATAGTACTTTTGGTGGCCCGTAGGATTCTTGCCCGTCGTGTGCCTTAATCGAGCCTTGGGAAACTTTAACAAGACCCAATCGTTTTCTTTAAAGGCTTGGGCTCTTCTGTGCTTGTCAGCAGCAGCCTTTTGCCTTTGCTGTGAGATAGAGATAGCATCCTTAATCTTTTGGAAAGATTCTTGTAGGTCTCGGCTATACTCATCTGCAGCGAAGATCTTCCCATGTACCTTAAGTAGCAAGGGACTTTTTGATCTTCCCTCAATTACCTCGAAAGGTGCTTTTCCTGTAGAAGTATGTACAGTGTTATTGTAAGCATACTCTACTAAGGGTAAGTACTTCTCCCATTGGGATCTTTGATCTACTTCCGTTACATAGGCTTTTAGTAGATCGAGAATAGTTAGGTTAGCTATTTCACTTTGGCCATCAGTTTGTGGATGATAGGCCGAAGAGAAGTTTAGCCTTGTTCCTAAATTCTCAAAGAGACCCTTCCAGAAATTACTGGTCATTCTAGGATCTCTATCCGACACTATGGACATTGGCAAGCCATGGTACTTGAAAATTTGTGAAATGAAGAGGGTTGCCATTTGATGGGCTTTGATAGTCTTTTTGACAGGTATAAAATGAGCTTGTTTACTGAACCTGTCTACTATCGTCCATATTCCCGTATTCCCATGGATAGACTTAGGCAATCCAAAGATAAAATCCATGGATATGCTCTCCCATGGTGAATTAGGGATTGGCAAGGGTTGAAGCAATCCAAGTTGCTTCCCTCTATCAAATTTTGTCTTTTGACATACCACACATTTGGAAACATACTCATGTATGTTCACTTTCATGGTAGGCCAATAGAAATATGTTTCAATTCCCTTTAGGGTAGACTGAATCCCTCTATGCCCCGCATATGGGGGAGCATGAGATTCATACATTACTTTCTCACGTAGTGAGTTAGTAACGCATAGTCTATTGCCATAGAGAAGATAACCATCTTGTAAAGTAAATGGTTCTTCTTTCTTCCCTAATGCAAGGGCTGAAATCACATCTCTAAAATCGGGATCAATAGCATACTCATCTATCATTAAAGATAGATCATTGTGAGTTGCTATGGAAACCGCATTCACTCTCGGTCGTCTTGAGAGTGCATCGGCTACTTGATTATGCTTGCCAGCAATGTGAGCAATATGAAAATGAAATTGCGAAAGGAAATTTGCCCACCTCATTTGTTTGTCGGAGAGCTTGGTCTGCGTCATGAAGTACTTAAGACTTTGGTGATCCGTTCGCAGAATGAAAGGAGTCCCCAATAAATAGTGCTTCCATGAGTCTAAGGCATGTAGAACTGCAAGGAGTTCTTTTTCGTATATGCCTAGAGCTTGCTCAACAGGGTCGAGCCTTCGACTCTCATAGCCTATGGCGTGCCCTTCTTGGAGCAAAACAGCCCCAAGGCAATCACCACAAGCATCACATTGGACCTCAAATGGTTTTGAGAGATCCGGTAGTGTAAGCACAGGTTGAGAGATAAGCTTTTCTTTAAGCTTTTCGAAAGCATTGTTCTCCTTAGCAGACCACGTATACCTAACATTTTTCTTTGTTAGGTCATGTAATGGTCCCGCAATTTGTGAGAACTTTTCTATGAAGCGTCTATAGTATGCACACATACCTATAAAGCTTCTTAGTTCATGAAGATTCCTTGGTTTAGGCCATCCTTTTATTACCTCTAACTTGGATGGATCCATTTGGATTCCATCTTGAGAGATAATGTGACCTAAATATTGAATCTCTTGCAAGAAAAATTCACTTTTCTTTCGATTAACATAAAGTTTATTCTCTCTTAAAACTTGAAATATTACCTGGAGGTGTTGCTTATGTTCCTCTAATGAATTAGAGTAGATGATAATATCATCAAAGAACACTCCAGTGAAGGTTCGATGAGGTCTGAACAGCTTCTCCATCAAGCGGTTAAATGTGGCTGGTGCATTAGTCAAGCCAAAAGGCATGACAATGTATTCGTAAAGACCAAATGTAGTACGAAATGCGGTCTTTACAATGTCTTGATCAACTATCCTTATTTGATGATAGCCACTTTTTAGGTCAATCCTACTGAAGTAGGTCGATCCTTGTAGCTTATCAAATAGGTCTTCTACCCGTGGAACGGGAAACCTATTCTTGATAGTGATCCTATTTAGTGCTCTATAGTCGACACACATACGATATGTGCCGTCTTTCTTTTGCACTAATAGCACAGGTGAGCAAAATGGAGATGAGCTAGGCCTAACCATGCCCTTCTCAATTAACTCATGCACTTGCCGCATAATCTCCTCTTGTTGAGCTTGAGAAACTCTATAAGGAGGTTTGTTAGGCGGTGAACTTCCTGGAAGAAGTTCAATTGCATGGTCGTCATTACCTCGTTTAGGAGGTAGCTCACAAGGGATGTCGTCAATAAAGACATCTTGAAACCCCTTGAGAAAATTGGATAACTCTAATTCCTTTTGGTTGCTTTTATTTTCTTTTGCTAAAGCATTAGGTTCATTTTGAGAATCTTTAACAAAAATCATGTACACGGAAATAGAGCTCTTTATTGACTTGTTGAAAGCTGGTGTATGTACAATGGGGATGGTGTTACCCATCTCCCTAGCATCTATATACATGTCCTTTTCCCTGAACTTAAAGGAGATTCTCCTTTCAGGAAATTTAACATGGGCAGCCAGACGGTCAAACCATGGTGCCCCTAGGATTACATCCTCATGCTTGAGAGGAGAGATAAAGAAATCCTCTTTGTCCACATAGCCTTGGACATGAAGCCTCAATTTCCCGATTAAGGGAGTGACTGAAGCTTCTTGCCCCTTGAAGGCACTGTCTGCGGGTAGGATATCTCCCATCTCGTAGGATTGTATGCCTAGCTTGGTGGCTAACTCCATAGATATGAAATTGTGAGTAGAACCAGGGTCAAAGAGAATAAAAGCATCATGTTCTCTTACCTTTCCCCAAGCATGGCATAGAGGAGATCCTTTGTGGTGAGTTTGGTGAATCTCCTCCTCTTGGATTTCAACCAAAGAAGCTCTAGGAGGATCTTGGCGGTTGTTCTTTTGGGGACAAGCGCGGTACGCATGCCCTTGTTCGCCGCACTTGAAACACCGGTTATCTTTACGATAACGCTCAAGCTCTTCAGGAGAGAGTTTATTCTTTCCTTTGTAAACTCCCTTCTCTTTAGCTTTGTTGGAATTGCCCTTAGGAGACTTTTGGACATTGTCCTTCCCCTTAGGCTCATTGGAACCTTTGTTTTCCGGGGGCTTATTATTTCTTTTACCCCCCGTTTGGAAATTGATTCGCGAGGCCACCATAGTATGGTGTATTACCGCCGATATGGTACGTGGCCTTTGGGAGTTGACATACTCCGCCATTTCTTCGGTTAAGCCCGCACAAAATTGTTGCTTTTGCTCTCCAAAATCCAACTTTTTGAAGACAGTGGCTTTGAGTTGTAGGTCCCAAAACTTGTCTACATATTTGTGGATGGATTCATTGGGAGAGAGCTTTAAGCTTCGCCATTCGGTGAGTACTTTGTCTTTGGCATCGGTGGCCAAAAACTGCTTCATAATGGAAGCTCTTAAAGCCTTCCATGTTCGTGGAGCTTCACCGTTGGCTCGTAGGCTAGACCACCATTGTCTGGCGGACTTTTGAAAGTGCATAGCTACATGGCGTAGCTTAGAGGACTCCGTGAAGCCCTCATCTCCAAACGCCGCATCGAATTGCTGGATAAAGGCCAAAACTTTGTCTGTAGCACCGAAGGTGCCATCATAGGTAAGGAAAGAGATGCTCTTCCCTCCCTCTTTGAATTTCTTCAGCTTGGACGACCTCTTCCATGCGGCATAGGATTTCCTATGGCCTCTTCTTTTTGATGGTTCAAAAGTTGCACCATCACTTTCTTCAGAAGATGAAGAATTTGAAGAAGGTGGAGAAGAGGGTGACCTCTTTCTCGCCTTTTTCTTGTCTTGATCTTTGTCGTCTTCACCATAGCTTTCATAAGAGGAAGAGGATAAAGAAGATGGAGAAGAGGGTGTCCTCTTTCTCGCCTTTTTCTTCTCTTGCTTTTTATCATCCCTCTTTGAATTATGGCGTGGAGAAGAGTGTGATGGTCTTCTCCGCTTTGGTGGTGATGGAGAGCGTTTAGCCCGCCGTCTTCGTGGAGCCATCTCCGCCGAGGTGGCGGGAGACTCGCTTCTTTCTCGTTCCTTCGGTGGAGGCTCTTGAGTTCTCCTTTGGGAAGGAGATGCATCATCAAGAAGTAAGTTCTTGAGCCCTTCATATGGATTCTCTTCTTCTTCCCGAATCGGAGAGAGACCTCTTTTGGTAGTCTCACAAGGAGGCTTCCTAGGTGTTCTCTCGTCATGGTGATGAGCTTGGAGAATCCCGTGAGCACGGAGCTGCCGTTGCACTTCACTTTGGAGAGATGGATTGCCCATGGCTTGTTGAAGCCTAGAAACAAGATAATTAACAAGCATTGAAGCATCATTAGTAGCTTGCTCATGAGCAAAATCAAAGTTATCAACATTAATTTCACTCTCTTTAATATTGTCAGCCATTCTAACAACTTTTAGGTGTACTTTGGCACTTCAAGCCCTAGTTGCTACTCCTCTTTACCCCTTTAGAAAAAGCACTCAAGCTACTGTACCCGCGGCTCGAATACCATTAATTGCAAGGAATAGAAGAGAGGGTCTTTCGACACCAAAACAGCACCGGCTCCTGTCAAGCTTCTAATAGCTCAATAGTGGTTAAGCCGTAGGCAAGCCCCGTAGGACTCCACTATTAAGACCATAGCTCTCGACGGTGATGCCCCGTTAACTGCACAAAGGCAGGCGCACTGCAAGGCTGAAAAATCCCTATTCTACTTACTCACAGGCAATTAATAATACCAACCATTTGTAGCTAGCTTGAGGACCTCCCTTCTTGAGCAAGAAAAGAGAAACCTTGAGCTCTGATACCAATGTAACATTTAATGGCCTAAAATCTCATGTGTAGCGGAAATTAGCATGAACATAGTGGGCATTTCATTAGAGTTGATTCCTAATGAGAATTACAAGAGTGCTTGGGTGGAGAGAGCAACAAAAAGCATAACACCTAGTTAGATAGCATCGACAATACTTTCAAAAGAGAGAGCAATTAAGCTATTGACAACAGTTGAGGACCGGATTTGCATGGAGCCGGTCCCCCCTCCAAAAGGCTTTGTATTATGGTTTCTCCCATCAAGAGAGACATTGTACAATACAATTCTTTGTGTTCCTTCAAGACTAGCTAGTGCAATGAAGATGGAAGCTTCATACACCAAGCAAAACACTTAATCAAACACAACTTGAATTATCCCCGTTCTCAGACCCAAGACCTCACACACCTTCGAAGATGGTGAGAGCTAGCAGGGTATGAGAGTAGATTGAGAGGAAAAAGAAGTATCTTACGAGAAAGAAGTACATCTCCTCACATAATCACTCATATTAGCATAGCTTAGCTTAGTAATTAGCTTGGTAGAGAAGATGAGCATGCATTGAAGCTTGGCTCTTGGTTGGATTTGCATCCACATGCCAAGAGAGTGTTGATGTAGGCTTCTATCTCACAAGCTTGGAGTAGGTGATGAGCTCTCCATTAAAGCTTGGGAGGAGATAGAGTATTTTCCCTTCACCATGGTCAAGTGTGAGAGTGTGTGTGTCAATGCCAAGCAAAAATCAGCCCCCTCTCTCTCTTGGGCGAGCCCTAGCTGCTAAGTTAGTCTGGCTTTTGCCTCATTGGACCTCCCCAGGTCAAGCCAATAGGGATTAAGCAGCATAAGTGATAGCCTTCTGACATGTGTCCCCCTTTCCCCTTTTGTGAGAGCTTTAGATAATTAAATAATTAAACTAAACTCTCATTGGACCCCTTTGCCTCCTGGCCAATAGGAATCAGGCAAGCCATGGGGCTCCTGAATGCTCATTGGACCCCTTGGGAGACTGCCCAATAGTCTTCTAGGACACTTAATTCTTATTGGTTTCTTTTATTAAATGTTTTTAAATTAATTAAACTAGATTTACTCTAGCCTAATTCTCATTGGTCCACTTCAAGGGTCTTCCAATAGGAATTGGGCATACCTTGTGGGCATCTGGCCTAGGGAGCTGACATGTGTCCCTCATTCCCTTTGTGTAAAGGGAGCCTGTGTGTGTGTGTGTGGCTTTCTCTCTCATCCCCTAGCTTTGGGGCTCGCCCCCTCCCATGTAGGGATGTAGAAAGACTTTTTGGGCACACACTAAGCATCCAATTTTCCCTAAGGTTGACCTTTGGACACAACCTTTGAATTTTGGAACCTTAGCATTTTGGAAGTCTTAATGGGCTGAACCTTAGGGTCTTTTTAGCCCGTTGTTTCACATGGCTCTTTTGCAGATGGCCCCCCCTTTGGATCCCTATTTTCCCTCCTTTGGATCCCTACTGTGGCCGGTCTGCTTAACTTAACCAATATTCTAGCTTTTTCTCCCTTGGCACTTCCCCACATTAAATGATCAGTTTAATATGAGAAAATCATTTAGGAGAATTAGATATTGATTATTATGACACATGAACACTTTGGACAGTGGTTTAAAGTTAAAAAGGGTTGTAAGTTGGACATGTATAACAAATGATATAGTCCATTGACACCTGCAATACACATCCAAGGCTAATGAATCTGTTGTCTTGTTTGGATAAATGCAGGTGAGGACTCTATCCTTTCTTGGAATCTTTTTTGGCTTAAAGCTATTGTCTATCAGATAGTACACTTGCTCCTACCACTTGGGAAGTAATTCTTTATTGGATCAATATCATTGTATACTAGAATTAGGCTTCAGTCTCATATTCCATGTACAAAGATAATTTTAAGATTGAGTTGTTTTTGTACTAATTTTTGCCTTTTCTCTAAAGCCAGCTGTATTTTGAATGTAAAATTTCATTTATGTCTTGTTATATAAGTTAAAACAGCTACACACATGTCCTATACATAAGGTTTTTTCATTGCTTTTTTGAAAAGATCGTGATGCTGGAGCTAGAAACTTTCTTGAATCTTGGTTTTATGTTTAGACCCACTGCCTTTAAATCCACTGCCTTTAAATCCTGGTTTTCTTGAATCTTGGTTTTATGTTTAGACCCACTACCTTTAAATCCTCGATTGGTTGGCTGGTGTTAGGTGGTCCTACATAGGCTAAGATTCTGGTTTCTGCTCACGGCTTTCATGGTCTCTGACCTTGCCGGTTTAAGGATTGCATGCCCAAACTACCGGGACTAATGTTATATATACTTTCTTTCAGGATCACAAACATTTAAAGTTGACATCTTGCATGAGGGTAAACCACAACCCGGAGAAACATACAAGGATTTTAGACTACCTAAAAGACCAGTCTCCTAAAAATGCCCTAGCTGTTAGAACTATACCTTTTTTGACTAGATGGGCCAAACTTTGTGTTACTTATTACCACAAATAATCCATGAATTACTAACTAGTTTTGTCTATTGCAGACCCTTGCTCTCTCATAAGGCCTGGAACTATCTTTTGAGCCCCTACCTGTGGCTACCTCTCTTATCCTCGCATGTATTGGCAGTTTGGATACTTCTCAATTAATATATGACTCGGCTCTATCTTCTGAAAAAAATCTATCTATCTTATACATGCTGTCCTTTAATGATTGGGCCAAGATTCTACCTACCTTGGACAAGGACTCCAAAGATGAAGTGAATATGATTTCCCAGTACATAGCCTAATTTCCTATACTTTCTATATAATATTAGCAAGAGCTTGCCTTATATTCTTCTTCTGGAGCAGAATTGTCTAACTTTTTGAAAAATTGTGTGGGCTCAGCCCATCTTTTATCAGTGCCCCTACTGCCCCATCTATTCCTCAGACTGGTGGAATATTTTGTAGAGATAGTGCAGCTCTTGAGGCTGTCAAGGAATTACAAAACAATCTTTGTTCCCTAAGTGACTCTAATCTTTTAGAGATGGTACCCAAGGATTTTCTGGCACCTATTCTTAGCGAAACTTGGGTATATTTGGCTAACCTCCCGGCTCCCACTATTGAGGATTTTTGACTCAAAATTTTGAAAGGAGGCCAATTCTTAGACAAAGGAGAACTCATTAAAGGTCCCTTCAACCTCAACCTGATAGACCACTCCAAGTGCTCCTCTAATACAAGTCTATACATAGGACAAAAGGGAACATGGCGTTTGCTAAAAGAAATCCTGATTTCTACACAGAATCCATCTAGAGTGTTTTCGACCTTATGTTAAATGTGCTTGTACATTTCTTGACCCTAAAGCTTCATGCGAATCCAACATTATGTGGTTTGACCATGCTATTTGGTTTATCCTCAATCATTTGGACCAGCTCTTTCCTTAAAAATCGATGGAATTTCATCTATGTCTCATCTGCTCTTGGCTAGGTGGCCAAGCCAAACAATTAGTTATTGCTCAAATTGCTTTCAACATTTTTTGAGGGCTTATAATAGATAGCCTCAAAAATTGAAAGCTGATGAACTTGGGACTTATTTAACTACCTATGCAAATTACAAGGGTGTTAAGATTATCACCAGTCTTCTCAAGAATTGTATAAATGATGATGATTCCCCCTCACTGAAAAGACCCAACTCTCTTGCCACCCCTAATTCTTTCACTTCTTTCCTGAGACCCAGCTCCTCCTCTAATTTTACTAGAGGAAAATATCGTATCTTCACCAGGGGTAGAGTTAGGAACACCCCTATCAAGGAACTGCTTGACTTATGATCACTTATGATTGTGCAGGTTGCTGTTGGCCCTTGTGGAAGATTGTCTCTCACCAAAAAGAAATCTGGAAAAAAGTATATTACGAACATTGTCTTTTTTAGAATGTACTTCTGGATTGTGTATACCCTAGAACAATTTTTTGTGAATGTTTTGACTTATTGTTTGGAAACCATGAGATACTTGATAATGTTCTTATTGGTCAAAAATATCAACAACCTATTAAGAATGTGGTCTACAGTGATGATTTCTTACGACACAGCACTATGCCTGATTGTAATTGTGATGAATTTATCCCATACTCCAAAAATTTGATACTTATGGATTACATGTATGTACTTGTAATCTAGATCTCATTGAAAATACCACAATCCAAAAAATCCTTGCTAAGGGACTTAATCACATACCCACTTTTCCTAAAAACCCATATCTTGCTTTAACAACTTTTCTTAACTGTTTACTGACCTTATCAGTACTCTCCGATTGGGGATGACAGTCCTATATGACTTAGTTAAATTGGTCGAAAATGTTACCATATACATGTGGTAGTGATGTGTGTGAACACACTAGGACCACCTGGGCATTTTTTCCCTCTTTAGGAGGTTTTTTCCCCCGTGCATTGTATATACACCCATCACTCTAGGGCTATCTATCTTTCCATTGCACACTAAGTAACACACTCTCCGTTGTGTGCCTTGAGATTCGTTCATCTTCTCCAAGCAGTGTGTTTTTCTATGCAACCCTAATTCCAACAATTGGTATTAGAGCAGGTTACGTCCTCCTGGGCTTAGTCTCCAACAGCAGATCCAACACACGCCTGCTCACTTTCTCCAATTTCTGTGAGCTTTGGTGAGTGTTTGCAGGTCATCAAAAATTTCAAGAAAGCTAGTGCAGCTAGGTCTGCTCAGATTTTTGATTCGGAGTCATTTCGGCCTCCGTTTCCACTATAGGTAGTACTGCACATGCTATTTTGTCATTTTGTGTAGAATTTTTGTCAGTGCCGTTTTTTGCATAACATGTCCCTTACAATAGTCATGTGGGTTGTTCTATATAGCACGTGTTGGTCTCACTTAGTTTCTCTCATTTTGGGTAGTTTTCACATCAGGTGCATGCATTTTCCATGGCTGACAACAACACAGACGTGTTCAAGATGTTTGCTGCTGCTGAGGACAAATTGGATGGGGATAATTACCCTATTTGGGCTTACATGATGCAACATGTTCTTGTGTCAAAGGGAATCTAGAATATATTGTGTAGGGCATTGATATACATCCTAGTTCGGAGGATGTAGGCGATGCTGAGGATGTTGTAGGTCTTGCTGCTACTAGAGTTATTTTGCCTACGACTGAACAAGCTCGTTGGGATGTAAAGGATGAGTAGGCTCATGCACTGATTGAATTGTCTGTGAAGCATACCATTACTCCTCACATTCGTTCAATGAAATCTGCAAAACAGGCTTGGGATATTCTAGCAGGTCTTTATGCAAGCCTAAATGAGGCTAAAATTTCTTTGCTACGTAAAGAGCTGAAATCGAAGATTATGCATGAGGAAGATAATATGGACACGTTCCTTGCTGGTGTCAAGGATATCAATGAGAAACTGATTTCTATAGGTGAAGTCATTTCAGACAGCTCCCTTGTGCAGACTGTTCTTGATGCCTTACCAGATTCATACCAGACTTTTGCTAGTACTTGGAGACTGATGACCCAAGGAAATCCTGAAGTTGTCAAGTTTGATGCATTATGCACATTGCTATTGCAAGAGTCACTTTACATAAAAAACAGGACTAGGTAGCGTGCAGTTGAACAGGCTTTTATTCCTTCTCAAAGAAAGGGTGGTGACAAGAATGTAGCCACTTCTTATGGTTCTGCTGCAAGTGGCAAAATTTTTGTTCTTAATGCTTTTGCTGGCAGCAATTCGTCTAGAAATTCTGGTGATAAGGGCAAATAGAAGATGCGTTGCCATTATTGTGAAGCTAATGATCACTTGATCAAGCAGTGTCCTAAGTTGAAGGCCAAAGAGGCTAAGAAGAAAGAGGGTGGTTCCACTGCAAATGCTATTCCACTACAAATGCAACCATTGTTGAGTCTTCTGTGAAAAGAGAATGTGATGCTGATGTTGATGCAGAATGGGCTTTTAGTGCAGGGTGCACTTAAAATCTTGCTATCCATGATGCATGCATGTCGGTTGCTGCAGATTCACATGTGTGGTATTTCAACAGTGGTGCCTCAAATTACATTACCTCACATTTTGAAAATTTCACCTCTCTTGAGTCTGTCCCTCATGGAAATTTAGTCACTTGTGCCAACAATGCCTCTTATGTGGTTCAGGGAGTTGGAAAGATTGTGCCTACTGCTGCAAATAGCAGTTTCTTCACACTTGTTGATGCAGTTTATGTATGTGGGATCAAGAATAATATTTTGTCTATATCCACACTTGCTAGACTTGGACTTCTAGTCAAATTTGTGGATGACAGATGTACAATTCATGATCTCAGTTTTGGTGATGAAATTGTTGCATCTAGCCTTTTGTGCCATGGGTTGTACAAGCTCACTTTGTATGACAAGTGTGGTCAAAATTTTGCAAATTTAGTTGCAGATTCAAGGGCTGTTTCAGATGCAAAACTGTGGCATGCACGTTTTGGGCATCTGAATTTTTCCACTTTGCTGCGTTTGCAGAAACCTGATATGGTTGCTTCTTTGCCACCTCTTGAAGCGCCTATGAAACATGTTTGTGAAGGCTGTATTTTGGGTAAAATGCAGCGTTCTAAGTTTCCAAAGGATGGTTCAGTTAGGGCCACATGCAGGTTGCATCTTGTGCATAGTGATGTTTGTGGGCCATTCAAACTCCATCCTTGGGCAATTACTTGTACTTCGTGACTTTCATTGATGATTACTCCAGGCATGCATGGATATTTCCACTTAAAGCAAAGTCCTAAGTTTTTATGTGCTTCAAACAAATTTTGGCTATGGCTGAAAATGTCTCGAAATGTACTATGGGCACCCCCCGTTTCGATCGAGGGGGAGAGTATATGTCTCATGAATTTAATGCATTTTTGGTTAGTCGTGAGATAAAACACCAATGTACAGTGCCTTACACACCTCAAGAAAATGGTGTTGCTGAGACGAAAAATAGGTCACTTACGAAAATGGCATGATGTATGGTCAAAAGTCAAGCTCTGTCGCATTGTTTTTGGCTTGAGGCCATCATGTGTGCCATTATGTACTTAACAGGTGTCCTACAAAAGCTTTGCAGTCTATTACTCCATATGAAGCACGGCATGATAGGAAGCCTTCTATTGAGCACATGCGTGTTTTTGGCTGTTTGGCATATTCTTTGGTGCCACAAATACAACATAAAAAATTGGATGATAAGGCTGTCAAATGTATTTTTGTTGGTTATAGTGCTGAAAGCAAAGGTTACAGGTTGTATCATTCGCAATATTTTGGTTTCACAGGATGTAGTGTTCGTGGAAGATTCTGTTCAGCCTTTGCTGACATGTACTAGAGATAGTAATGTAAGCTCATAGGACATTTATGACACTTTGTTGCCTCTTTTTAGTGGTGGAAGTTTGAATGGAAATTCGAATGTGGCAAATGTACAGTTTATGGGGGTTTCTGAAAATGTTAAAGATCAGCCTATTACTGATGCAGATGTACATGATATACTTGATGAGGAAAGGGTTGAAAATGAGCAGGCTAGAGGTACGCCAAAAGGGCTGATGCATACATTGCGTGATAGTAAATTGGATGCACCTTTGTCTAGCCGTACTCGTTTAGGCTCTCGCCATGCAACATTAGATTGTTATGCTTTAGCTATGTTTAGCTTACATGATGTTGAGGAACCTCTGTCTTTTGATGAAGCACAAAATTCAAAAAATTGGATGGCTACCATGCAATTAGAATATGATGCACTTATAGAAAATGACACATGGAATTTATGTGATTTGCCTCTTGGAAAAAAGGTCATTGGTACAAAATGGGTTTACAAGTTGAAACGCAAGCCGGATGGTGAGGTTGATCGCCATAAGGCTTGACTTGTTGCAAAAGACTATGCGCAACAAAAAGGCATAGATTATGAAGAAACTTTTGCTCCCACTTGTCTTATGACCACTGTTTGTTTTCTATGTGCATTGGAAGCTCATTTTGGTTGGGATGTATATCAATCAGACATTGTTACTGCTTTCCTGAATGGTGACATATTTGAGGAAGTTTATGTAACATAGCCTTGCGGTTTTGTCATGAAAGGACAATGGACAAAGTGTGCAGATGTAAGAAGGGTTTTTATGGGTTGAAGCAATCTCCTCGTGATTGGTATGAGAAAGCTGACACTCATTTAGTTGAATGAGGCTTTTGTAACAGTCCAACAGAAAGCACATTGTATGTAAAGTGTGAGGGTGATGTACTTCTCATTGTGGTTATTTATGTAGATGATTTGCTGACCACTGGACCAAATGAGAGACATATTGCTGAATTTAAGACTGATTTGAATGCTACTTTCAAGATGAAAGATTTGGGGCTGTTGCATCATTACTTGGGTATACAGTTTAATCGGTGTGATGGTGGTATTGCCTTGTGTCAGAAAAGTTACATAGAGACATTGCTATGTATGTTTGTACTTGAGGATTGCAAACCCATTGCCACTCCCATGGAAATAGGTTTGAAATTGAGTCTTCATGATGCTGGTGATCCTACTACTGATGTCACTCTTTACCAAACTGCTGTTGGATGCCTCAATTATCTATGCAACACAAGGCTGGATATTCAGTTTGCAGTCTCACAAGTTAACAGAATTATGCATAGTCTAGGGTCTAAGCATTGACAGGCCGTCAAGAGGATTTTTTGCTACCTTAGTGACACTTTACATCTTGGCTTGTTTTATCCCAAGGGGGGATCATTACCGCCGGGGCATTTTTTCCCTCTTTAAGAGGTTTTTCCCCCGTGCATTGTATATAAACTCACTCTAGGGCTATCTATCTTTCCATTGCACACTAAGTAACACACTCTCAGTTGTGTGCCTTGAGCTTCCTTCATCTTCTCCAAGCTGTGTGCGTTTCTCTGCATCCCTAATTTCAACAGAAAAATGATTCTTTCAAAAGATCTCACATATACCTTTTCAATGGCTATCTACTAATAGCTCTTGGATCACACAACAACTAGCTGAGGATTTTCAAAAACTTTCACATAACTGGTTTATTGTTGGACTTGATAAAAGCTCCAATTGTCCTTGGAATGCAGCTCACTCTAAGATTTTTTGGCAAGGAATTCACACCACTTAATACTTCCCCCTATGAAGTCACTTATAATATTTCAAAACATCTAGAAAGTATAGGGCATTTTATCCAAAATACCAAACTTCTTGTACTTTTTCCTAGCTATAAGTTAAACAAGAATAAATTTAGATGGATATTTGATGCCTCGAATAGCATTTTTTCTAGAATTACCAAAGACATTACCCTTTGCCTTGGCCTTATTCTTTCAGAATTTGAAACTGTCTGTGTCTTTAAGCAAAAAATCTGCTCTAACTTTCTTCAAATTCCCTATAACCCATTTTGGATGGTGAAAAATGCCACTGAGGGAACTCTAAACCTCCCTAAACAAATTTTTCATCTCATCACAACTGATATCACTCAGTGCTATGAGAATATACCTTTGGAAGGTGAATTACGACTGAAAGATGTTCTATCTCAGATGATTAAGCTGGCCTTCAAGAATGCTAGGATCAATGGCTTCTCTTACATATCACTCTCTAGAAAACCTAGATGGAATAAAAAGTCACAATCTTCTCATTCCCTTCACTTCAATGATGTAGAACTATTCAATAACATATCTTGGGTACTTGATAACTGTACAATTCTATTCAGAGGACAATGCTTTAATAACAGCCAAAGCATTCCCATGAGATTCTCCTGCTCACTTATACAATGTGTAATCTATTCTTAGCCTTCTTTGAAACCATGAGTGACAAAAGTAATTATCATAAACCTTCACTTTTAATCATACTTACAGATATATGGATAACTTGTTGAGCTTGAACAATAGATTATTCTCGGATGCGATTAATCACGTCTATCCCAAATGCTTAAAGGTTGAACCAACCTTTAAACATGGGTTTGCTTCACCAACTATTTTTTTTGCCTCTACTATCCAATTCTTTAACTTTACAATTAGACTACATAACACGTGTGTAGGAAACTATGAATAAAATTTCTCTTGGAAAAGAGATCTGTTAGATATCCTACGTATTGAATTCCTAGAAAGAACAACAATCGACCACATAAAGATGCTCTTAGTACTTGTATCAGCCTCCTATACCTAATAGCATACTCCTCTTTTAACTGCTTCTTTGCTTGGAAAGATATTAAGATACTTTTACATAAATTTTGCCTTAATGGATTCAGAAGAAAGGACATAATTATCAGAATCACATAGTCCCTTTCTCAAAACGATTGGCTAGGCTTACATTTCAACCACAAAAACCTCATTTATGTGATTAGGTAGTAGGCCCATTCACAATGGGCCTACTATCAACGCATTGTGTATGGTGTCTCGGGGGACAGGGCGGGTACACACACACACACACACACACACACACACACACACACACATGTATACTTATACAACAATATATATATATATATATATATATATTCTCGTCACAAAGGTTACTACTTACCTTACTCTAGTTTCCTCAATTTTACCAGAAAAAATATAGTACGATTCTAGTTTTTTTTTTGGGGGGGGGGGCATGCCTCTCCCTTCTAATATACCCACCCCTATAGATATTATGCATAAAACATGGCCTTCATTACTACCCTAGTATTTCACGCCCTCACTCTCTTTGTCCCCCTTGACTGTATTGCTATGCACCGCAGCCTACTGCGGACGCTTACATGCAATCTCTCTCTCTCTCTCTCTCTCTCTCTCTCTCTCTCTCTCTCTCTCTCTCTCTCTCTCTCTCTCTCTCTCTCTCTCTCTCTCTCTCTCTCTCTCTCTCTCAATTCCTAGTACACGAGCAGGGCAACAGGCCATGAGGCGGCTTGGGAACCTGTAGCCACCAAAGACTCAGATCGTGGGAGCGTCTTCTCACGTGAGCAAATCGAATGACCTATAAAAGGTGAGGGTGCTTCAAGTCCCTCACTTAGTTTGTGTGTATTCTTTCTTTGCATGTGTATTACAAAGTGAGGTGTGAGGGCTTTTTTACTGTGCTGCTATGGAGATTGTTGAACTACCACCTCAGGCCGGTCCTGTTACTATGATAAGTTGGGGTTATTTTTTGCTATTTGCATAGTTATTAACTTGCTTTAAACGGGTTATTTTGGGATACTCTGTCGCGACTACGTACTGTGCATGAATTGATTGCTTGTAGGATGGTTTTCTTGGATATTATGCCGCGACTACATACTGTGCATGAACTAGGATGGGTTTTTTTCTTCCATTCACGGAGTTATCGACTGGCTTTAACTGGTTTTTTTGGATATTATGCCATGACTGCATACTGTGCATGAATTGAGTGTTTTTTTATAAGACTAGTGATGTTCATTGAGGGGATTAATGGCCTTTTAATCCACGAACTGATCACACTGATTAGTTATATTTTTTTGGCTTTTGTATGGTAGGTAGTTGGTTTTTTCATAACTGTGGGTTATGACCCAAAAAAATTTGGTAAACTTGTGTATTGCCGTATGAATGAGGCTTCTAGATACCCTTGCATAATCATAGTCCTGGGACTAGGTGATTCTGTGGTTGGACAGTAAAATAAAGGAGATCTTTGGTACTGGTTATTGTCGTGAGACTGGTCTGTCTTGATAATACGCAACTTATAATTTTGGTTTTTTCCTTTGACACTAGTAAAGGTAAAGTTGGCCCCGAAGGACAAATATTATGTGAAAAAAGCTGTGGGGAATATGGTTTGATAAAACATTGATATCAGGTTCATATCTGGCTATTCTACCGCTTAAAAAATGCCATTTAAAAAAAAAGGTTGTTTATTAATGTGAAATTAGTTTAAGCTAGGATAGATTTAACAAATTTCTATCTTTATCACAACACATACAGATTGAGGTAATTCGGATTCGATATGCGTATGTGGGCCTACGAGTTTTGGTTTTTACTTAGCCAGAATCGACGCTTTAAAAAGGGATGTTTTGGTACATATCTCAAGTTGTTAATTATGGCACTTTATGCTTTATGCTACTTAGGAATTTGGGCCTGACAATATGGCAAAACAATATTTGAAAAACTAACCTATGGGTTAAAAGTGGACACTTGGATCAAAAGGGGTGATGGCCTTTTGATCAAAATGATATATATGTTAAATATCTATTTAAGGTCTTATAAAAATTGGACTATATAGAAACTATACATACAATTATTGCCAGTAAATGAGATAAACTTTTTTTCACATTTAAAACTAAAGAACCAAAAGACATGAATACTTTGGATAGTGGTTTTAAGTAAAAAGACTTGGAAGGTGGACATGGATAACAACTAATATAGTCCATTCACACTTGTAATACACATCCAAGGCTAATGAATCTATAGTCTTGTTTGGCTGAATGCAAGTGAGGAAATTATCCTTTCTTGGAATCTTTTTTGGCTTAAACGTATTGTGTCTCAGATAGTACACTTGCTCCTACCACTTGGGAAAAAATTATTTATTGGATCAATATCATTGTATACTAGAATGAGGGTGCTCAAGATATTGAAGTTCAAAGTTAGAAGATTTAGCATATCCCCGACAGACAGGGTAGCTAGGGACAGATGGCCTAGGTAGATGTCAGCAGATAAGTGTGTAGAGCTCAAATTATGGAGCATGATTGTCTTCTCAGATTGCAGATCAGAGCTCTGGATAAGAAGTTATGGCTACTTGAAGTTTTGCTAGGGCGAGTTATGGGTTGAGTCGACCGCATGGGAAATTGTGCCATCTAGCATTTTTTGGGCCTGGATAGAGTTCTAGAGGGTGATGCATTTCGTGTGGAATAGATAGGAACTGACTGCGTGTCAATCGGATTCCCAATCAGCAGGCTACGACGGGTCAAAGTTTAGGGCTAACGAAGAGCAGGTGAGTACAGATGTTTTTTCCCGATTTTTTGGGCTCTCGATTCAAGACCAGAAGAGAGTCAAGAGGTGGCAAAGATTATGGGGTTCAAAGTCCTCATGGTGAGTTCTTGACCGGCTCTTGCAGCTTGAAAGACCGACCCCGATGCAAGGTATAGCAAGCTTGTGAAGTGGGGGGGGGGGGGATGTTCTTTTGTGGGGTTTCCCAACCCATCCCAAGAGGGGGCGTCCATATGCTGCCTCTCACGTGGCGTTTGCAAAACCCATATGAGGAAGCTGGAGGCAAAAGGCCACCAACCATAGGCCAAGGCATGGGTGTGAGTTGGTGTATCGTAGTGGTGAGCAAGCTCCTTGGAGCTGTAGCAATGGCGAAGTGCTCTGAGCTCTGCTATGGTGGCGCACAGGGTAGCACGCGACGGCTTTTGTCTAGCATTGGCGGCACGTGGAGGACAAAAGGCAACTCACCAGTGATGGCAGTTGATGATGTGGCACAATGGCCGGTGGATGTTCCCATGTCCTAGAAGGAGGCTCCCTTTTGAAGTATAAGGTCACCCCCCCGTCCCCACTAACGATATTGCTAGTGCTTGGGATGAGGGGAGGTTCCCATATGAAATAGCGAGCGAGCGAGAGAGAGACAGTTCCAAGGGGACCGCCATGTGTCTGAGAGTAAGGGGCAATCCTAGTGGGTATAGAAGGGGGGACGTGTCCCATGGGGTAAGAGGAAGAGAGAGTGAAAGAGAGAGTATTGCTAGGCAAAGAGAAATCTAGGGCAAGCTACACATAATGGTCCTGAGAGAGCCCACAGAGTGCGGCCAAGAAAGTAGGATGATGGTCGGGCAAAGCAAAGGGCCACTCCAAGACCGGGTCCAAGAGGTGAAAAGGAGGGTGCTAGAGAAGAGAGAATTCAAAGTGTCCAAGCAAAGAGAGAGAGAGAAAGAGAGAGAGAGAGAGAGAGAGAGAGAGAGAGAGAGAGAGAGAGAGAGAGAGAGAGAGAGAGAGAGAGAGAGAGAGAGAGAGAGAGAGAGAGAGAGAAGGCATGTCAAAAGCTAGTCAAAAGGGGCAGAGGAAGAAGACCTCCCAAAGGGTGGAAAATGAAGAAAAAAATAATAAAAAAATAAAAAATGGCAAGGGGCACTAGCGATGTCGCTAGTGCACCCCCCCTTCAAGAGCACAAACCCAAAGAGAGTAGATGAAATCAGGCGGCTCTCCCCTTCCTTAAGTTTCTAAATTGGGATGCCAGATGGGCCAATTAAGGTGCAGATTCTAAAGTTGAAGACCCCCCACTATAAAAGCCATTTTTTAAATGAATTGGGGCCTTTTTTGTTGCTGTTTGAAGCCCGTAGAGGAGAGCTCTTTGGGCAGAAGAGTGTGCATGTCAATCCCCTTTGTAAGTTTTCTTGAAAATGGCCATGGCAATGGCATTGAAATCTCTATACATGCCTTTTAAATAATAATGAAGCCTCTGTTGCCCAACTCTGCTATTGTTTCATGTTCCCATCCTTCTCTTTCTCCTGCTCTCGTGTTTCCTCGCGGTGCCGACACTATGGATATGTGTGCCCCCCCGGACCGACGATGTTTTGTGTGAGAGTGAGATTGAGTGGCTGTGTGCATGTGTAAGGGTGGAGACCGATCATGGCAATATGTGTGCATTGTGTGGTGGACTTGTGGAGTGTGTAGACATTTGGAAAAGAGCAGGTGGCGGTCTGCGAGTGAGAAATGTGTCTTTGAAGGTGTTTTCTAAGAGGATAGGGGTGCTGTGGATACCCTGAGCTATAGAGAGGCCTTTGTTGTTGTGCCGGGTGTGTTCCCCCATTCCCCCTCTCCATCTTCTGGTGCCTCCATGGAGGAGCACATTGATTGCTCCCAGTTGATTGAAAAGAAGCAATTTTTTGCGTTGGAAGTCATGGCGGCTCAAAGCTATGGATCAATTTTCATAGGCGAGGAGGGCCCTGACGAGTGGAAATTGGATTTCAAGCTATATATGCGATCATTGCCTATGCCAAACAAGGATAGAAAAATGCAGACATTTCCTTTGGTGATGCGTGGAAAAGCTAAATTTTGGTATGAAGCTCTGGAAGGCAAGCTGAGACAAGCATGGCCGGCTCTATGGGCAAGGTTTCTTCACGACTTTTGCAAAGAGCCATCCCTAGTCGAGATGGATGCAAAGCTGAAGGTGCTTAAACAAGATGTAACTGAAGAGTTCGATTTGTTTTTGGGTCATTTTGAAGAGTGTTGGGCAGAATTAGCACCAGCCATGCAATTGGCTAATGGGGATTACTTCAAGCTGGACAAATTCATGGCGTGTCTGCACCCTAAGGTGAGAGAGAAAGTCGATTTTCAGAACCCAAAAAATTACAATGGTGTGGTAGCAATTGCACGATCAAAAAGCAGAAAGATAAAGAAGAAGATAGAGCAAGGTGTGGTGGGCTACAAGACGATGGCCCCCCTTCAACCGCAGAGTCTGAGGGAGGCTATGCACGAAGAAAATCACAAAAATTGAGGGGTAGCCGTTGTGCCGCAAAATTGGGTACACACGGTGCAGGATTTGTCCAAGAAAATACAGGAGTTGCGGCTAAGCATGATGGATAGAGGACAACCAAGAGGAGTGAGAGGCAGGGCAAGGCCGCTGCCAGGTAGGTGCTACAACTGTGGAGAAGAGGGGCACTATGTGCTTGATTGTCCGCAACCGCCAAGAGAAAGAGGAGGCATTTACCCGATGTTTGGTAGAGGTCGAGGTCAAGGGCAGTTCAATGGTCCAAGAGAACAAGCGGTGGAGAATCTTGTGCAACCAAATTTGCCAAATGGAGGTGAAGTCTCAAGAGTGAACATTATCGGGGTGGATAAGCAGGATATTGAGGTTTTGGCCAACAAGAGGGCAAGAGCGGAGAGAGAGATAGAGACAAAGCATGAAACCAGAGCTCGCAAGGGCAAAGAGAAGGTGTATGAAGGTAGAGAGCAGCTTGAGCCTAGAAAAAGGAGACACCACAAGATAAACCAAGCAGATTTCCAATTAGGGCGTGGCTATTCCGAGTACAACCTGGTAAGTGATGTTCAAAATCCAAAAGCAAACATTACGTTTGGTCAGTTTTGTTAGCTTTAAATCCAAAATTGAGGAGGCAGTGGTCTACGAGGGTTAGCACCAGTCTGCCAAGAGCTAAGGGGAATGTGAACACGGTGCAAAACATGGCTTTGAGGGTAGGTAGCCCCACTGATGTCCTTCCACTGGTGGATGATGTTATAGAGAAAAGGATGCAGGTACATGCCTACATAGACGGTGGAGTGCAGGTTTGTGTCATGAGACGAAGAAGCTATGAAGGAGACAAGAGTCAAGGAAGTAGCAAAGTCAAATGTGCATATGAGGATGGCCAACCATACTAAAGCTAGGTGTCTGAGTGTGGCTCAAGATGTGAAGGTCAAGGTGATGGGCATAGAGTGCCTGATAGACTTTTTTGTGATGAAGGCACGAGATAATGCTTATCCAATCATTTTAGGTAGGCCGTGGCTTTTGGCAATCGGTGCTAAGCAGGATTGGGAGAGCAAAGTGTTCACCTTGCCTGACAAAGAGAAAGGTAGGCAGGTTGTGCTAGATCTAAAGACCAAAGAGAGCAGCTCTCGTCCTATGGAAGCTAAAGATGAAGGTGACATGACGAGCTACGAGTACGAGATGGAGATGGCCTATGATGAAAGATACACTAGCACAAAGGAGAGGAGAGCGAGGACGACATGCTGAGGGTAGATGTAGATTTATTTGGAGTCACCATATATGACTCCCCTCCTAAAGAAAAAGGTATGCAACCTCAAACTCATGGTTTAAGCATAGAGGAGGTTGCAAGCATGTTAAGTGAAGATTTGACCAAGGGTGAGAAAGAGAGTTATGTTCAACTGTGTGAGTCGTATCCAAACCTGTTTGCGATGGAATACAAGCATTTGTGTGGTGCAAAAAAGGGGTAGAGCACAAGATTTTTCTCAAGGAGGGACATAGACCTAAAGCACAAAAGCTGAGGAGGTAGGGGAAATTCAAAAGGAGGCCCTTTGGCAGGAGATTAATAAGTGGCTGGATGCAGGCATCATATACCCTGTGAAAGAGTCATAGTGGGTCTCACCAATGATTATAACCCCTAAGAAGAATGGGAAAGGGAGAGTGTGTGTCAACTACAAGCCACTCAATGCACCAACCAAGAGAAATCACCATTTACTGCTGTTTCAAGACAAGATCCTAAACCAAGTGGCTGGGCACGAGAGATACTCAATTATGGATGGATTTTTGGGATATTTTTAGTTAAGGATTGCACTCAAAGCATAGCTGAAGACCACATTCATAGCTCCACGGGGTTGTTTTGCTTACAGGATGCCATTCGAATTGGTGAATGCATATGCCACCTTCCAAGATTGGATGAACAGGGTATTTGGTTCATACTTGGGCCGCTTTATCAGGGTTTTCATGGATGATATAGGATGTTATAGTTCAAGAGGTGAGCACCTATCAAAGCTGTAATTATGCTTTCAAAGGCTTGATGAAGAAGGAGGTCAACTAAACCCCAAGAAGTGCAAGCTAGCACAACCTCGAGCACAATTGTTGGGTCATGTGGTGTTGTAGAATGGTATAGAGGCTGATCCCAAAAAAGTGAAGGCATTGGTGTGGATGGAGTCACCATCAGATGCTCAGGTTTGGATTTGTTTGTTCATAAGCTTTGGATGTTGTCACAATATGTGCATCCACTTCAAAAGAGAGCCCAACAGGTGCACGGTTATGAGTGGGACGAGGAAGCTCTGGAAGCTTTTGATAGGGTCAAGGAAAATTTGTGTCAGTTGCCAGTGGTATGTCCTCCAAATTGAGAGGATGACTTTTATGAGTCTACGATGATAGGCACGATTGCTATTGGAGCGGTTTTACTGCAAAAGGTAGGGAGAAGCTACAAGCCGATATACTTTGAGAGCAAAGTGATTAGCCCAAGAGAGACTACCTACACCGAAGCAGAGCAATGGGTGATGGCTTTAGTCTTCGCTTGCAGGAAGTTTAAGGTGCATTTGCTTGTGCACAAATTTTTTGTGTTGACAGCTAACAATCTATTGCCAGAGGTAGTGCTACATTTGAAGCCAGGAAGGAGAATTATGAAGTGGGTGTTGGAGCTGCAAGAGTTCGAGTTTGAGTTCAAGGTAGATCACACAAGTTGATCGCACTTGGCGGACATTCTTGTCAGCAAGGTCATCGATTTGCCAGCCTATCCAAGGGTGCTGCAATATGAAGCTAAGGAGGAGCCTGATTTGGAGAATGCTTTTACAATGTGGTTCAATGGAGCATATCAAAGGGTAGTGCAGAAGGCAGGAGGAGGTGTGATGATACACGACCCACAAGGCAAAGATATATTTTTGAAGGCGTATGATCTGGAGGATGTCCACACCAATGATGAGGTGGATTATCTCACTCTGCATTTGGGTTCAAACTAGTGTATAGAGTGCGGCATTTCCAGGTTTGTGGTGAAGGGAGATGCATTGCTAGTCATCAAGCAACTGCTAGGCCAATGGCAGGTAAAGCGGGATTCTTTGAAGCATTGGTTCTTTTCCATCAAGAAAAGGCTAAGGTCTTTTGAAGAGGTTCAATTCAAGCATATAAGGAGAGAGCATAACCAAGAGGCAGACCAGTTAGCAAGTAGCAAAGTACCGGTGCATGTTGCAGGTCTATATGTGGTCCCAACCACTTATGTAGGTAGGGAGACTCTAAAGGAGATTGAAGGGTTTTTGAGTATAGGGCAGTGTCTAGAGGGTTTGTCCAAGTTGCAAGAAAAAAGAGTGGTGCAAAAAGCCCGCAAATTCACACTGGTAGGTGAAGATATAATGAACTATGGGCGTGACAGAGTGCTAAGAAGGGTGATGTATAAAGAAGAGATAGGTATGGTGTTGGAGAAATGCCACAAAGAAAGTGGACATCAGGGCAAAGAACAGTTCTGTTTTGAGTGCTGAGAGAAAGCTTTTGGTGGCCTTCCATAGTGAAGGACGTGCATTATTGGTGCAAAAGTGCCACGATTGTCAAACTATAGGTGAAAGACGACTGGTAGCGAACTCACAAGGTGCCATCATTGCACAAAGTGATTTTGAGAAGTGGGGTCTAAATGCCATAGGTCCTCTCTTAAAGTCTACAAGTGGTAAGAAGTACGTAGTAGTAGCCAGTGACTACCTTACAAGGTGGGTCAAGGCCAAAGCTATGAAGGAAGTGAATGCTAATGTGGTGGCTCAATTTGTGTTCGATAACATTTGTTGCCATTATGGTGTTCCATGGTTGTTAGTTTCTGATAGGGGTCAAGGGTTTAGAAGCAAGCTCATGAGTGCATTAGTGGAAAAGCTAAAGATTCAACATCGGTTTCCTCACCCTATCACCCCCAATGCAATGGTCTAGTCGAGAGTGCTAATGGAAAATCATCAAAATGTTAACAAAGTACATGTATAAGTAGGAGTCTAAGTGGGAAACAAATCTAGAGAAGTGTCTATGGGCGTATAGGATGTCCTATTGAAAGTAGCTACAAATTTCACTCCGTTCAAGCTAGTCTAGGGTGAGAAGGCTGTATTGCCGGTGCATGCACATTTAGGAGCTTTGAAAGGTATGTGGTGTGTGAATTCCACTCAACAAGGAGTTCTGCAGGATCAGATAGCCAATTTGGAGGCCTTGCAGATGGACAGAGAGGTAGCAACTGAATAATATGTGAAGCAAAGAGAGAAGCGGGTTGCCAGGTTCAATCAGAACCTACCAGACAAGAGGATAGAGGAAGGAGACTTGGTCATGAAGTACAAAAGTTACCTAGATTTCACGTTCCAGAAGAAGTTCAAGAAGAAGTGGACAGGTCCGAGTGTAGAAGGCCTTTCCGAATGGGACCTATCAATTGGTAAGAGCAAATGACAAGCTTCTTAGGAACAGGGTGAATGGTGTGTGGCTTCAGTTGTATTTTGGGAGGGATCTAGTGCCTGAGGTGCATCAAATTGTAGTCAAGGGGGGTGGACAACCCACCTAAAGCATGCAGTATGCGAGAGAAGTAAAGCTTTTGTACATAGCCTATACATAGGGTTGTGGTTTTGCAAGTGTTTTGAGTTGTCAGTTTGGTGTGCCACTTTTAAAGTTATGTAAATATGCTTTTGGTCGAACATAAATGTTCGACAAGGGGACTGGGCAATGATGGTGCAGCCAAAGTTGGTTCAAGCAAGAAAGTGGTCTATGCCAGGCCAAGGGTGTAGGCAGGTGCAATGCAGAAGGCTAGAGCAGGTATGGAGTCCCTGAGCACACTGGTGGCAACAGAAATGTATGTCTAAATCAGGTTTTTAGGCCAAAAAGCTCAAGAATGGCTCAATTGGGATAGCAAGTGAAGGTGCCCAAAGTGCTGAGTCAGTGCTCTAGAATGTAGTATTTGAGTTCTCTAAAGGCGGGTCCAGACGGCTTGTCAAACGAAGCCCCGATGCTCAAGATACTGAAGTTCAAAGCTAGAAGGTTTAGCAGATCCCCGATGGACAGGGCAGTTGGGGACAAATGGCCCAAGTAGATGTCAACAGATAGGTGTGTAGAGCTTGAATTATGGAGCATGCCTATCTTCTCAGATTGTAGATAAGAGCTATGGATAGCAAGTTGTGGCTAGTTGAAGTTCTGGCGGGGGCAAGTTATGGGCCGAGTCGACCGCATGGAAAATCGTGCCATCTGGCATTTTTTGGGCCTCGACAGAGTTCTAAAGGGTGATGCATTTTTTGTGGAATAGATAGGAATTGACTGCATGTCAATCGGATTCCCGGTCAGCAGGCTACAACGGGTCAAAGTTGAGGGCTAACGAAGAGCAGGTGAGTACATATGTTTTTCCCCATTTTTTGGGCTCTCGATTGAAGACCACACGAGAGTCAAGAGGCAGCAAAGATTATGGGGTTCAAAGTCCTCATGGTGAGTTCTTGATTGGCTCTTGCGGCTTGAAAAGCTGACCCCGAGGAAAGGTATAGCAAGCTTGTGAAGTGGGTGGGGGGGGAAATGTTCTTTTGTGGGTTTTACCAACCCATCCCAAGAGGGGGTGTCCATATGT
Organism: Adiantum capillus-veneris; assembly: GCF_014529385.1. Lineage (NCBI taxonomy): Eukaryota > Viridiplantae > Streptophyta > Polypodiopsida > Polypodiales > Pteridaceae > Adiantum > Adiantum capillus-veneris. The sequence goes on along the minus strand of NC_140939.1, from coordinate 66,259,409 downwards.
TTCAACGTGGCGTCTGCAAAACCCATATGAGCAAGTTGGAGGCAAAAGGCCACCAAACATAGGCCAAGGCATGGGCGTGAGTTGGTGTATCATAGTGGTGAGCAAGCTCCTTGGAGCCGTGGCGATGGCGAAGCGCTCTCCGGGCTCTGATATGGTGGTGCACAGGGCAGCGCGCGACGGCAGGTGGAGGACAAAAGGCGACTCGCTAGTGATGGCAGTTGATGATGTGGCACAATGGCAGGCGGCCATTCCCACGCCGTAGAAGGGGGCTCCCTTTTGAAGTATAAGGTCCCCCCCCCCCCCCCCCCCAACTAGCGATATTGCTAGTTCTTGGGAGGAGGGGAGGTTCCCATATGAAATAGTAAGAGAGAAAGAGAGATAGTTCCAAGGGGATTGCCATGTGCCTGAGAGTAAGGGGCAATCCTAATGGGTATAGAAGGGGGGGCGTGTGTCCCATGGGGTAAGAGGGAGAGAGAGTGAAAGAGAGAGTATTGCCAAGCAAAGAGCAAGCTAGGGCAAGCCACACATAATGGTCCTAAGAGGGCCCAGAGGGCGGCCAAGAATTTTTGTGTTTTTGATGGTCCTTCTTGTGTCTTTTGGTGGCCATCGACTATGATTCCTAGCCTTGATCAACTCAACTCACTTCATAGTGTCTTCGGGTTGGCAAGGGCTTTTAGTTCAAGACGTTTGGAGCTCAAATTGAGTCGGAGGGAGGCATTTCATTTAACTTTTGAGTGGTTTTGCGTGAGGTGAAGAAATTAAGGGAATTCCTTGTGTTGTGTTAAGGTAGAAGGATGTGTGAGTGTGTGTATGGTGTCTTTTGTTCCATCACAAAAATATCAAACCAAGGTGGGAGCAAGGTATAACACATGTTGAGTGAGTGGTGGTGCAACCAAGGGTTCCTATGGTAGGGGATGATAGAGTGGAGCAAGTGATTCAAGGTCCTAATCTTGCTATAGAAAGGGCTTTGCTTGATCTTGCCAGATAATTTCAAGTGTTGATGAGGATTAACATAATGGATAAAAATCAAAGAGAAGAGCGGCCAGCTGAGAGAGGCAGGGAACAAAGGCTACAATTATGGTGAAGAGGGTCACTTTCCCTTGATTGTCTTGATAACCACCAAGAGAGCGAGGAGGGATGTATCCCTTATATGGACAAGGCCAAGGAAGGGGACAAGAAGAGATGTATCCTATATGGACAAGGTCAAGGAACGAGAGAGGAAAGTCATTGAGAGAAGACACTTGAGCACCACCGCAACAACAATTTCCTCAATTGTTGCCTGCAAATGGAGAAGGTAGGACTAACGACATCATTACCCTTAAGCAACAAGATGTGTATGTGCTAGCCAATAAGAGATCCATGCATGATAATGAGAAAGATAAAAAAGAAGAGAGGGAAACAAGAGAAAAGAAGGGTAAGGCTAAAGTAGATGATCAAATAGAGAGAAAGAAGAGGCGGTGGTAAAGAAAAAAAGGTCCAAATGACTACCCTCTTGGTCAAGGTGTTGAAGACTATGATATTATTGATGACATACAAAATCAAAAGGCTAATATATCTTTTGAGGGTGGTGAGAAGTAATTCCCAACAACCTATGCTTCTCCATGTTGAGCACAGTGAGGGGGGGCTCCCTAGATTTCTCTCTTTTAAAGAATATATTTCTTCAAGATTTTGTGAAGTGGTTCTACCGACATGTTACATGCAGTCTCTCATGAAAAGTGTACACTCACCTCACAATTTCTCTTTCTAAGCTCTATTTGGAGCTTTTTTTGAGGATCCATGTCCCTCTCTGATGTAGTAGCCCCATTTCCCTTTCTCTTGCCACTCTCAACCTTTTTTTTATTAAAAATTTCTCTCCCAAGCCGCATTCATTCTCATCTCTTGCAGGGGAAGAATGAGAGCAAAGGGAGAACCTGACTGCCTGCCAGCTAAGGTGTGGCCCCTTGATTTTTGCATAAGCTTTATAATATGATGCTCAAAGGGTCTCCACCTCCACTGGTCTCTAATCTATCAAGCTCCCAAGCCAAAGGATAATGTCCCAAAAACTATTGAGGGGGAAAGAGGAAAACCACATTGAACGGAGGATTACTTGCATGAGGGGGTGATGGAAACGTGAGTTGAGCCTTTGTTTGCATCTCAATTGGCCCTCTATGGGAGGACTAGAGAAGGTAGTGTCAAAATGGGAGGGGTAGTGTTGAAGAGAAAGGTGTCAGAATCTCTGATGACACCCATTGTATATGTGGCTAGAAAGAATTGCTAGGAAATTTCTAGCGAATAGGTCATTGTGAAGTAGGAGGCGAAGAATCTGGGCAAGGGCTAGGTAGCAGGAACCCAATATAATTGTGGGGACCAATTACAAACCACTTGAGAAGGCTGTGGCTCCATGGGGGTGGTGGTGTGTGTGGTCTAAATGAATGATTTGGGTGGAGTAGGACTTGTGGGATGAGGTGATGGAAGCATGATTTGAAACTTTTTTGTATGTCAATTGGCTCCTCTATGGAGGGGAGTGGAGAAGGTAGTGCTAAAATGGGAGGGGTAGTCGTCGAGAGTACTAGTTTAAAAAAAAAAAACCATAAGCACGTTGAATATATTAAAGGAGAATCAAAATATTACATCATAGCAGCCACAGAGGGATGACAAGTCACTTAGTAGATACACAAGGGGATAAAAGAGAGAAGCGTACAAGGGGGTGGGCCTACATGATACCGGGGGAAGGCTTCCAAAAGAGCCAAAAAAATTCATGATTCTAACAATCAAAGGAGGAAAGAACGTCCAACTCAGCTTGGATATCAGCCACAAATGTTTCTCTTCATTGATCTGGGACTCCAAGTGGTAGATCTCAATGATCACTTCATTATACCACTACTCCCTAGAATAGCATTTATTCAGGGGTGTAAGGAGTGTTCAATGGTTGCCATCCTATAATAAAAGATCGCATCTTGTAGGACTTCCTTCTTGCACCTGCACAAAATCACTTCTTCCTTCGAGATCTTAATAGCCAACAAATTGACATTAGGAAAAAAAGATCTTAGATTGGGTGTCTGGTAGGCACCTTTGGATAGCATGAAGTTCCTTTGCCTCCAGATAATCCAAAGAACCCCCCCCCTAACTTTGTTCCAAAATAGGCTTATAGATCCCACATTATCACCCAACAAAAATTGTTTCCAAGATGGTTGAAACTCTGACAACCCTTACGAGGGGTGCAAGGATGGAAGAGTTACCATCACATGCACAAAATAAATGGCCAATGTCCTCTACTTCCTTAGAACATCTAGAGCAGTTTTTGAGCTGAGGTTGGCTTGGGAGACTTTCTTCCCTGTGCTTTGTGCAATATGAGACACATGAGGACTGATTTTTTTGGTTCAATGGAGCAGGCCCAAATATTGGAAACCTTGTAATTACACTGCTTCCTATTGAGATAACCCTTACATCTTTTGTTCAGGGTTATGTACCGGGGGGGGGGAGGGCTCATGGGGTTTCCACATAGGATTGGAGAGTTTGAATATGGTAGCCCAACAGAAGGCTTGTAAGTGTAACATGGTAACGGCATATAATGTCCATACTAGTTCCTCCAGAAAGTACACAATCATTTCTCTTATGAGGGATAGGTCGTAGGGGTTGGTTTTGAATTTAAGAGAAAGATCTAGCTTGAACAACCAGTGAGGCGGTCTGGGGTGGGCAACAAGAAGAGTGGCCTCTAAGCACCCTTCTAGGCTCCCGTGCTGCTCAATTGGGTTGGGGTTGGAAAAAACAACAAACATACACACAAACCCGCAACCTAACCCTATACAAATTTGGGGCACCACCTAGTTTTGGATGCGAACTAGGACGCGTAAAGAGAGAGAGAGAGATAGTGCTTGGGCTCCTTTGAAATGTATCGGCAGTGATCAAGCAAACACAATTATATACGTAAGAAAGAGAGAGGAGGGGGAGGGGGTGCTTGTTGCACTAATATCTTCTTACAAATTTGTCATGACCAATCAAAGTGAGATTAGTATTTGTTCAACATAGCTTGAGTAAATTACACCACAACACATCACAAGAAAAGCCACCCCAATCACTGTCTTAAGGCCAGGGGAGTCCTCTCCACCCTGTCGCCCTCTTACAGTATGTGGGATTTATGGCTAAATTGATGACAGCGCACCCAGAGACAAGCTATCAAGACCTTAAAAAAAAACACCAAGACAATTACACATCATTGTTGTCCATTACTTACGTTGGAAGAGAGACAAAGTATCCAAACTTAGCCCAAGTCCACCCTCCTTGATTCAGCAAATGTTGGGCTTACACTAGTAGGAGAAATGATAGATTTCCTACTCTCAATTGAATGATCACTCTCTCTTACAATGGCATAGAGTTCCCTTGCTAATCACCCCTAATACAACACATGCATATACATAAGACAATGATCTTCCACTCAAGAGCTCCTTCTAGAGAGGTTGAGTTTGGCTTCTCAAGCTATAGCATAGTGCTGTTGCTTATGGCTCCCCCCCTTTTGTGCTAGCTACACCCTCCTTTTATAGCAATTTTGAGGGCTAGGGTTACTTCTCTAACCATGGTTGGGTTAGATTTTCAACACTTATCTAATTTCTTTTGCTTGGAATTATCAAGAAGTTGGTGTGGATAGATGAAGAAGAGAGAGAGGAGAGAAGTGGAGGTGATAGGACTTTTCATACTAGGTTAGTGTTAGTAAATTAGTATAGTTAGTATTTTTATTGATTTACAAATGGAATTGGATATTTACAATGGGAGTATCCATGTAGGATACAAATAAGGAAGAAAAAACTCTTAATAGGTAAGAAAACATGGATTTCTTACAATGTTGATGCTCCAAGTGTCTTGAGTAGGGTCAATTTTGACGCTTGTTGACGGTCCGCTAGCTTTGACGGTACGTTTTTTCTCCACTCTTGACCTTCCTTGCGAGACAAGGTAATTGAAGCTGAGCAATCAACCACCATGATGCTGTCTTTTAAGAGAAGAGGCTGAATTTTGTGGTTTTTTTGATAGATATGGGTAACTTGGAGGAGGAAAAATGAGACTAGGTGGTCAATTTTGGAATGGAATTGTGTGTGGGAGGTATGAGTTCACCATGGTTTCTCTTAATATTCAAGGTTGAGGAGAAGGTGAGTAGGGTGTAGAGAGGAGTGGTGAGAGAGGTGGGGATGAGTGGAGAAGTGTGTGTGAAAGAGGAAAATGATAAAGTGGAAGAGGGAGTGTGGCTACATAGCATGGGCAAACTGGGGTCCACCAATAAAATCATAGCTCACAGCTCGTAGCTCAAAAAAATATGAAAACATTTGAGGAAAAAGTTCAGCCCACGAGCTACAACTTTTGTTTGTATTACCTTTTCAAATTCGGAGAGCAAGTGATCTTTAAAAATTCAGCAAAACCGACTGTTTTTTTCCACTGCACAAAGTCCTTGTGAGGTCCTTCTTTGGATGATTCTTTTGAATACCTCCAAGAGTGAGCCCCCCATAGTGCATGCATGCATGCCACATACCCTTGACCTTATTTGGTAGGTCTATAATTGAAGATATTGTTGAGATCATGATATAAGTGAATAGTACAACTAAGGAAATCAAATATTGAGGGGTCTAAAAAAAATATGTACATGTCAAATATAAATAATATAGGTGGAAAAAATATAAAGGGGTCAAAATAAATCTCTCTCATTATAAGTCTACCATAAAAAGATGAATATTTTTGGTGGTCTAATTTATGAGAGTAATAGAGAATAGATGTAGGAAGGAAAAAATCACAATAGTGAAAAAATATACACATAAATAGAACTAGTTTTTTTGGATTTTTGTTTGGATGGAGTTACACCAAAAATAAGAGAAACTTGCATGAAATTATTTTTATATGGAATAAAGAGTATGCAAAATGGTAAGAAAAAATATGGTAATGGTGAGTCAATGTACATAGCATAAATAACACACCATAGGTAGAAATATTTAAATAAATACCAAAATAATTATGAAAAATCGTTTTATTTAGGCCCTATATACAATGAAATATTTACACACAAATGGGCCATAATATACTTATAATTTTTTATTTTTTATTTTTTTGGCTCAACTAGCCTAGTGACTAGCTAATTGAGGGTTTTTAAGAAGATATGGGAAAAGTCCCCTAACTCACACACACTTATATACAGTGAAAGGGTGAGGGTAACCACAATGGAGCCATTTCATGAGCCATGATGGATTTTCATGATGATTATTACAAGTCATTCATACTGATCGTTTGTTACTAGATGATTATTCTTTAATAGAGTTATTCCATGATGCCATGATACATTTTCATGACTAGAAGTCATTTGTATTGATCATTTTTTATTTAGATGGTTATTGTTCCATAGAGTTGCTCCATGATATCATGATGCGTTTTCATGGTGATTACAAACTATTTATATTCATCATTTCTCATTGATATTATTACTATTCCATGGAGTTGTTCCATGATGCCATGATGCATTTCCATGAGAATTACATTTAATCTTTTATATTAAAGAGAGCATATGCATAGCGGACGCCCCAATGTATTGTTTTCATGTTCGTATATTATAAGTGTACATAAATTACATGCATTGGATATTCATATTATGCGAGATTATATGTAATGTTATGTTTTTTTTTTTAATTTCAATGTTGTTAAAAGAGCAACATTGTGAGCTACCTCCAAGGACATTGTGCTCTTGTATTTCTCTGAAATTTTAACAATTTCTATATTATGCTCTTTGATTATGAGTTGTTGATAGATTACATATAGCTGGAATATGACAAAGTAAAGTTGGTGGAAACTTCTATAGAAAAAAAATTATGTCATGAAATATTTTTTAATATTTTCCTTGAGCCTTTTGAGGCCTATCATTGTATCGATAGCAGTGTCGCTCCTTAGCAATATTCTTTGTAAAATTCAACAATATTTTAACATAAAAATGTGTATATATGGATCTGTAGATTTCTTCCTCGAGCCCCCCAGGTTTTTTTCATCCTTAACTAGGGACGATTGTTTGAGGGGGGTTGAGCTCTATATATAGTTGCTCTATATAGAGCCCCTAGGTCCCTATATATATATATATATATATCCATTGTGAGTATTCTACACACTTTGGCGTTGCAATATCTGTATTGTCTCTCCAATATTCTCTTTCTATATCTTCTCAACATTGTGAAAGCAAAAAAAGTTTAAAGAGGGAGGAAAGAACATCACTTTTCTTACGTATGATGGAACTCTTTGGAGCAATTGATAAAGTGTTAGCTTTTATGACACGACATTTGAAGATGAAGATTTCTTGAAATATTTCCATGCATTTACAAAAGTCAAACCATCTATGGTGGGAAAGCCTATGTGCTCAAGGTGAAGCTCCAAAGACATGGAAAGCTTTGAGGATTTCTATTATGAAGCAATTTCTTACAAGTGATGCCAAAGACAAAGTGCTCACAAAATGGCAAAGCTTGTAGATGGCCCTATATGAGTCTACTCAAAAGTATGTGGATAAGTTATGGGAGTTTATCTCAAAGCCACTATCTACAAGAAATTAGATGTTGTAGACAAAAACAACAACTTTGTCTTGGACTATCTGAGGAGATGAGTGAGTATGTCAATTCACAAAGACCTAAAGCTATCTCAACGGTCATACATCATAGCATGATCACCTTGAGGACTCATTTTCAACAAGGAAGTAAGAAGATCTCCAAGCCAACGGAAGCTAAGGAATTAGCTGAGGCAAGGGCGAAGAATAATGCAATGCAAACTTCTCCCAAGGCTAATAACAACAACAACAACAACAAAAATAAAGGAAAGACAAAGGAAAAAGGCTACAAAGGTAAAAGAAAACTTTCTCCTAAAGAGGTGAGCATTATCGTAAAGATAACAAGTGTTTCAATTGTGGGGAGGAAGGTCCTGTTTCTTTGGTATACCGCAAGAGAAATGATAACAATGATGCTCCTAAAGCCACCCTAGTGAAGGCTCTAAAAGAGGATGTCCATTTCAAAAGAGCACCACTCTCTTATGCTTGGAAAAAAGTAAGAGAGCATGATGCTTTCATACTATTTGATCCTAGTTCTACCCACAACTTCATTTCTGTTGAGCTAGCTGCTAAGCTAGGAATTCATGACTTTGAGATGGGAGATGTGATACAAGTAGATGGAGCTTTTAAAGGGCAAGAGACCTCAATCACTCCATTGATTGGAATCACTCCATTGATTGGGAAGCTCCATGTGTAGAGCTAAGTTGACAGAAAAGATATCTTCAACTCTCCACTCAAGCATGAAGATGTTATCCTAGGGGCACCATGGTTTGATCGCATGGCTATCACTCTATGATTTTTTTGAGAGAAAAGTCCTCTTTTCTTGTAGAGACAAGGATGTTGAAATTGATCTAAATAGTGCCAACAACACTATACCACTTGTACATGCTCAAACTTTAGACAAAGTAATAAAAATTTCTTTTTCATGTAACTTGGTTTTTGTCGAGGAGTCTTAAGAAAGATGCACGTGTTTCTAACAAAGTAAAAAATGAAACTAGGGAGGAGTAAAAATTCTCTAGTTTCTAAATGAGTTTCAAGATGTGTTTAGGGATGACATTCCTAGGGAGCTACCTACCAAAAGGGGACAAGATGATCATTCCATAGAACTTATAACTAGTAGTTCACCTCCTAATAAGCCTTCTTATTGAGTCTCACCAGCTCAACAAGAGGAGATTATGAGAAAAGTGAATGAGCTTGTGGAAAAATAGATGGTCAGGCCTAGTTCACCTCCATATTGTTCAATAATTCTACTAGTACAAAAGAAAGATAGTACTTATAGAATGTGTGTGGACTATTGCATGCTTAAACAGATAACCATAAAGAATAACTTTCTTGTTCCTAGGATAGAAGATCTATTTAATAAGCTACAAGGATCTACCTACTTGAGTAGAATAGACCTCAAAAGTGGCTATCATTTGATAAGGATAGTGCCTAAAGACGACCATAAGATAGTCTTTTGAATAGCCTTTGGCCTATATGAATTATTGATACTCTCTTTTGGGCTTACCAATGTGCCGTGATGCTCTACATCTACTGGGAAAGATAAAAAAGAAAAAGGGGTTTTTAGGTTTTTGGGTAAAGAAATGTTTTTTTTAATGCAATGGTTGCAAGAATGCAAAAATGGCAACAAGAAAAGGATCTAATGCGTCCAAAGATCCCAAAAGGCCTTGCATCCATCTGTCAGTTGAGGATTTTGAAAAAGCTAAAAAAGATAAGCAGTGTTTTCATTGCTTGGGAAGTGGGCATGGCAAAAAGGACCGTCTTAAGGGAAAATTTGCTGCCCAAGGCAAAGAGAAAGTTGTGCACATGGTGCAATTGATTCCTCTATAGTCCTCTTCTCACTTGATGATTTTGCAGCGAAAGTGACTAAAAAGTCTATCGACCGAGACAGTGTCTCTTGGAGTACATTGCCTTTGGTAGAAATGTATGCCAAATGTTCTAGTTAGCAATGATTTGGCCAATATTTATATCAAATGTGGTGCATTTTAGAAATCATAAGAAGTTTATCTAAGAAGTTTTTTACTTGGAGTGGTATCTCATACAATAGGAGTATGTTTTTTGAAAGATTTGTGCTCAGATACAATGCTTCGAAGAGTTATGGGAAAGATGAGAAGCTCTTACAAAAGCCTAGAAAGTTCTTGATGGGCATTCTTTGTAGAAGATGATCTACCCACAAGTTTGGCAACATCGCATACTGTTTTTTTTAACAATGCTTGCAATTTGAAGACCATCAACGACCACCTATTGTTGCGAACCTTGAAGGCTGCAATGACTGCCCATTGCTAAAGAAAAAAGGTAGATAATCTTAAGCTTTTGAAGGAGGAGATGGGGCGAGCTGTAAAAGAAAATAATGACATGCAACTAAATAAAGGGAGGTATAGATATACAAAACAAGTGATAAAATCACGAGGCCTGCCCATGACAATGTGCCTCTAAGCGGGAAAAAATATTTTCAAGAGGCAATCTTCTTGTGTTTATTGCTAAGAAAGGCCTTGAAAATAACATGTTTATCCAGTTTTGATAGAGATTTACGATGCTAAAATTTTCTTCTCTCTTGCACCACTTGTAGGAATTTCATATGATGCCCATGCAACTACTCTCTCTCTCTCTCTCTCTCTCTCTCTCTCTCTCTCTCTCTCTCTCTCTCTCTCATGGATTACAGCGTTGTTTGCTTGCAATGGGCATGTGAGTAGTGCTGATATAGAGGCAGCACCCTTGACACGCAACGGTGGTTGAATGCTGTGGTGGAATATTTGACAGTATCCTATAAAGTAATGGATTTTGTAGAATTACTTGTACGAGTGTATGAGTAACATTATTTATGAGAAAGAGAGAGATTCTACCTAGATTCTAGGCCTCTTGAAATTTTCAAAAACATGGATACATACTTTTTGCATGTATTCCTAAGAAGGTAAACATTTTTATCAACTAGCAATGCTTGAAGTATACAATGAAGGCAAGACAAAGCTTACCATGGGAAAGGTAAAGATTTAATCCAGTGACCAAGAGGGTACTACAAAACATAAAAAAACTCTTATTTCAATTTAAAATCCATTTTGAAGGCACTTTCTTGCTACACAAATAAGGTACTACAAAACATTAAAAAAAAAAAAAGGTACTACAAAACATAAAAAAAACTCTTATTTCAATTTAAATCCATTTTGAAGGCAATTTTGTTGCTACACAAATTCAGAGCCTTAGACATACTTTTTCATGAGGTGCAACCAAAACTACAACATCCTCCTTTCAATGATGTTCTAACTATGTGGGTAAATTTGCAACATGGAACTTTATAAACTGGACAAAAAAACCCAATGATGGCTTCATCTGAGCCTTGGTGCTGCAATAAAGAGTCTTTAAAAGAGTACCCCAAAGAAAAAGTCTACATAACTTTATTCAAAGAGAAAGTTTATCTTTATTAAAAATGAAAGTTTTACAAAGTAAAAGTTGGAGGCCTTGGTCAGAAGATGGAATGGAGATTGTCCACTGTTGTACATCAACGTAGTGGAAAAATCAAATAAGAGTTGAGAGGATACATACACAATGAAACAATGAAGAGAGTAAAGGGAAGAAAAAAGGCAAAACGAGAGGGAGGGGATCATGCCCCTTGTCTGAAACTTTGTGTAAGATGTAATTGATAAAACTTAGAACCTTGTGTTAGATGCAAACAAGGATGGCCACAACATTGACACCAAAACTTACCTCACTTGACCTGCATCCAGTGGCACCTGCGTCAAGGACCTCAATGACCCAACATTTCTTATTGTCCACTTGCCCTCTGTCTTTAGCCGGCCATGGTTAGTGCCATTGGTGTATCATCCTAGGTTCCCTGTTCTTTGCTAGGTTTTCTCCATGTGTGAAAATCAGCATCCAGAGCTCTCTCTGAGCCTTTGCCCTATCCCGTGCCAGGCTTGACTGGGAGGTTAAGTGATGATCAACTGTGTGCAACAACAATGGGTACCGGGCCCCTTTGAGGTAGCACAATCAAGCTCACAAGGTGCATCATGAACAAGAGGCATGTCTGTGTGTGTGTGTGTGTGTGTGTGTGTGTGTGTGTGTGAGAGAGAGAGAGAGAGAGAGAGAGAGAGAGAGAGAGAGAGAGAGAGACGCATGCTCCATGATTCTCCTTAAAGCAATATATAAACAAGTGGTTCTAAGTTCTAACAACTTGGTGATGTAGGCAACAGGGCTATGTAGTATGCTGTGAGAGAAAGAGAGGTGGCAAGGGAGGGAGTCAGGACTCCGATTCCCAAAGAGAGAATGGCGAGTGTTGACTGTGGTGTCTAATTTTTTAAGGTGAATTTTGAAGCACCCAAATCATATGATGATAAAACGAGGCATAGGCACTAGAAAGTTTTTAGATGGATAACCTCTATGCATAGGTTAATGATGTTACGTATAATAGGGACAATTTGATCGTATCATTCCCCTTTCCCCTACACATGATCTCCCCTATAAATGGCCTTAGTCTATATCAACCAATCTTTAAATTTCTCTATTTTGAAGTATAAAAATAATGACTATCTTATAGCTCTTTCAAACAATCGAAACTGTGCATCGTTTAAAAAAATAAGATCTCCTTTTTCATTAGCAAAAAGGGGAGGCATTACTAAGGCCTCACCCCTTTGGGGCGGGCCAAAAAACCTCATCATCTCAAAAGATGTTCTTTTTAATAATCAATTTCACACTAAATTTTAAAAATAGTCTATTTTCAAAATAACTTCCCCTTTTCCATTAGCAAAAAGGGAAACCGTCACTAATGTCTCATCCTTTTGGGGCAGGCCAAAAAATTGACGAGCATTAGAAAAGAGAGGAAAGTGACCAGCACAGAGAAGGAGGAACAACCGAGCAAGTTGAAAAAGAAAAAGAAAATGCGAGTAGAGGACGAGAGTTGAGGGTGACCAAAGAAGAGGAGTCTAGAAGGGAGAGCAAAAGAGGGGCTGTCTACAAAGATGATTGGGGCAAGAGCAAGCACTGTGCTTGATGGGAGCAAACTAGAGGAGGAGACAATGCTGGTTGAAGAGGAGATAGTGCGTAGTTGCACAGGAGAGCTGGTAGTCTTTTCACAAGGGAGGTTGCTACAAAGGACAATGAGCGCCATCGGTTTTGCAAGAGGTCAACAAACAACTCTAGAAGGAGGGGACGAGCTACATCGAGGAGTTAATTTGAGTGTGGAAAGCGAGCCACGAGGAGCTACTAGAGATATGACAAGCAAGAGGAGAAAGTATGACAATCACCTTCCAAACCTACTTGAACTTAGAAGTTAGTGGATTTGGCACTATTAATTTGCATCTCAGCACGACACTTGGCAGCAGTTCACACGTCGACCCTCGTCTATCATACAACATAAGAAGTCTGACATGAAAAGCTAGCAAAGGAGGCGAATTGGAAATACGGTTATGGATTGATCAGTACATTAAAATAACTAGAAACCTTCAAGCTTTCAAATACTAAGCTTCAAGAGCACCACAAAATTTAAAAAAACTTCAACTGGTAACAAATTCAATGGAGCATACTGTTCTAGAACACAAAAAAGCAAGAGAGTCTATAGGTGTATTCATGAAGGTGGTCGAGAAGAGCAAGGGAAGGGAACTGAAGCGGTAGGCGGCTTTGGTGTTCAAGCTTTCTCACCCCACGATCTCAATGGATTTAAGAGAACACGACGATGGATGGGATAGTAAAATACCTACACATGAAGTGCAACTTGTGAGCACAATGCAATTTAAATGGATCATTAATCTCCATACTATGTGTGCAACCTTAGGCGTTCTCACGTGATCACACTGTTGTGGATTTTTTTTAAATCTTCTTTGCTCTCCTACTATCTATGTTCACAAACCCTTCCGATGCTCTCCTCATACATGGTTGATGACCACCCTCTATCTGCTCAAACCAACAAACATCAAATATCACTACAAGAGATCACCTAAATTCTAACATCAAATTACCAACGTCAATGGCGGGCGTCGGTTATGTGTAGGTAAATCTAGAGGGAGACCTTAAAAAAAAAAAGTCAAATTCAAAATTTTCGATGCCGATTTTGAGACGCATACCGACGCCTATATTGATGCATATATCGATGCCTATTTTGGCACATATTTTGATGCATACACTAGCGATTGTACCGTCAAATTTGGGCAAAATTTTTTTTTTGTGGGTTTTCATTGTGCATTTCACTCATTTTTTCTCCTCTTCTCTTGCTCTCCTCCTCCTCACTTGCTACACATTTGCTGCCGTAGGTCTTGCTAGACTTGAGATTTTCACTTACATGCTCCTCCCCATCCACAAGCTAAGCTTCTTTTCAAGATTCGTAGCAGGTTTGTTCACTTTTATATATGTGTGTGTGAGTAACATTGTGTGTGTGTGTGTGTGTGTGTTTGCAGGTTTGGTGACATTTCTTCAAGCGGTTCTTGCTCAAATAGGCCGCATGTGAGTGCTCTATCATTTTCTTTTCTTGTGCACGCGCACACACATTCACATAAACATGTACGAAAATAAATAAAAATGCACACTAAACAATCTAAACACACTATATACGGTGCATACACACATTTTTCAATTCAAACAAAGAAAAAATTGAAAAAAATTTAATATTTATTATTGTACAAATTTTATTAATTAAAAAGCATGATTAACAAAGAAGGTTACTGACATTTTATTGAAAAAAAATTTATTTTTATTTATGTCATTTTATAATTAATTTTATTATTTTTATGTAAATTAATTTAGACATTAATAATGTGACTTGTCGTAGGTGTTGTAAATGTAAATTAAACTTTATAGTATAAGGTTCTAAGTACCTTTGATTAGCTTTATTCATTTTGCAAATCATCGATCGGCATTGTTATGTCGATTGCCTATGACAAATAACAATGCCGATCGCCTATGAGAAATCAATGTTATTTCGATCGGGCATAGTTGCCCGCTTTGGGCTATTCCCTTAATGAGGGTTAGCCCCTTAAGGCTAACTGTTTAGGTTATAAGTCACTTCATTGCTTACGATTGGTTCGTATTTAGACCGTTGAAGGTTAGCTGCTTAGGTATTCAATCACTTAACCGAGCCTCTTAGTCCTACCTGCTTCGTTATTTATCCACTTAGCCGTTAAGGGCTAGTCGTTTAGGTCTAATCGGTATTCAGATGGATTATCATGAGTTTTTGTTTAAGGCTAGCCACTTAGGTATTCAGTTGCTTAGTCGCTCAGGAGTGGTCTGTATCTAGGCCGTTGAAGGCTAGACGCTTAGGGCTAGCTGCTTAGTGTTAGCCATGGCTTGTGTACTTCTAAAACGCAAACAGACTCTGACAAACAAAAGTAAAATAACGCAAATGAACTTCACAATGCAAATAGAGCTCAGAAACGCAAACAAATTTAAAAAAAATGCAAATGATTTTGCGGTCTGTTAAGGATTAATTCGTATTAGATTGGTCCATTGAGGTAATCCGCATGTACTAGACATGCGTCTACTTACATGCATTAATTGTCATGTAAATATGGGTGTGTACTTATGTCGAACCCTCAAATATAGCCATTGACTAGTAAAGATAAGATTATTACCCGGTGGTCCTGATATCCATGCACCTCTAGACTAAGGTCTGTGGGGTTCGGGCATGGCTAGAGAATGTGAGGTAATTAGAGCTAGCAGCAAATGGTAGAAAAAAGCACAAATGGACTCCAAAAACACAAACGAACTTCAAAACGACTTGTGTACTTCAAAATTGCAAACACACTTCGATGAACAAAGTAAAATAACACAAATAGACTTAAAAAACATAAACGGATTCAAAAAATGCAAATGATCTTTAGGAATGGCAGTTTGTTGAGGATCGATCCGTATTAGATCGATCCATTTAAGAAATCCACTTATACTAGATTAGGGTTAGTTCTAGATCTACGTAGATGCATTGTCATGTAGTCTTAGAGACATGGGTGTGTACTTATGTTGCACCCTCAAATATATGCATTAACCAATAAAGACGAGATTATTACTTGGTGGTCCTGATCTTTGTGCACCTCTAGACCAAGGTGTGCACGGATCGGGCATGGCTAGAGAACGTGAGGTAGCTAGAGATAGCGACAAATGGCAGAAAAAATATAAACGAACTTCAAAAAAGCAAACGGACTTCAAGAACGGCTTGTGTACTTTAAAAACGCAAACATACTTCGACAAACGAAGTAAAAGAACACAAATGGACTTCAATAATGCAAATAGACTTTAAAAATGCAAGCAGATTCCAAAAACACAAATGATCTTAAAAAATGGCAGTTTGTTGAGGATCTGTCCGTATTAGATTGGTCCATTTAAGCAATCCACATGTACTAGATTAGGATTTTTACTGGATCTACATATATGAATTGTCATGTAGACATAGGTGTGTACTTATGTCAAACCAATAAAGAAGAGATTATTATCCAGTGGGGTTGATCTTCGTGCACCTCTAGACCAAGGTGTGTGGGGATCGGGAATGGCTAGAGAATGTGAGGTAGCTAGAACTAGCGGCAAATGGTAGAAAAAATACAAACAGACTTCATAAATGAAAATGAACTTAAAAAATGGCTTGAAAACGCAAGCTGACTTCGACAAACAAAGTAAAATAACACAAACGGACTTCAATAACACAATCAGATTCCAAAAGCGCAAATGATCTTCAAAAATGGCAGTCTATTGAGAATCGGTTTGTATTAAATTGGTCTATTTAAGTAATCGCATGTACTAGATTAGGGTTTGTACTGGATCTACGTACATGCATTATCATGTAGACATGGGTGTGTAATTATGACAAGAGTGATTTGTTCATTTGTTCCATCATTGGTAGATAAAGTATGGACAATAGGATGGTGTGTCCTTGTGTGCGATGCAAGCATAAAATCTTTTGAAAATGAAAAATCTACGATCAATACATATGCAATAACGTTCTCTTTCCCATAGAAATGCCTATTTAGGAATTGGGACATATTTGAACATGGATCCCCTTTAAGTGCTTGCCATGTCAAACCAAAATATAACTCCAAATCATGAAGCATGCTAAGGAGTCAAGCTTACATTCTACAATAGAAGAAGACACATAAGGTAGTAAACTTTTGTGATGCACACAATAAGTACATTGTGGATGATAGACCAATCAAACTTGAAGCTCCTTCATGTAACAAGAAATGACTTGGTCAAGTAGCACACTACACTACTTTTCTCTAGGATAATGGAGGTGTTTCAAATTCTAATGAAGAAACAAAGTGGAAGAGAAAACACAAAATGTGGGGGTTGATTGAAAGGAAGTGATATGCTGATATCCTTCTTAGAGTACTTTCTAGGTGGGCTTGTTAATGTATCTAGAACCTATTTGTAAACAAAGAGATCAAACATATGAAACTCAAACTTGGAGTTTGTGTGGAACTGTTAGAAAATGAATAAGAGTTAAAAGTTTAGTGTTTGCTTCATACAATTTTGGAAGGTGTTTTTGATATTGAAGCTCGCAAGCATACCTACAACATAAGAGAAAATCAAACTTGACGGGGTTTGATGCTCTCCTCATGCTCAGCTTGAGTTCTAGAAGCAAGCTAGCGAGTCCATTGCAACAACGTACAACCTACAAGAAGAAGACTATTAACACGTGACAAGTGCTTTGGCAAAGATGGGGGCCTTGACTTAAGGGAATTTTGAGAGAAGTTCGTAAACTTGTAGTCCTACTTGAGCTAGGCTATCCCAAACTCAACCTTGACCACCTAAGCTCTAGTTTCTCTAGAGTTGCAAGGGCATACTCTAGTTGTAGAAGCAAGTAGTCCATCACAATTGTTTAAAGGTTCTTAGAAAAAAACTCATACCACATGATCACTATGTTCACACAAAAGGATAGCCGAAAGGGAGACTTGTGCATGCTTGGTCACAAGGAATCTAGAAAAAGCTATCGTCTTGTAGAGTGGTAAGTGCATGTTTGGTCATGAGGACTCTAGAAAAAGAGATCCAATCCCTTTGCAAGAGTTTAAGCATGCCTGAACGACATTACAAGACTATGAACATATGTATTTGGAGCAAGACATTTAAGTCATTGAGTATTACTTGGGCTAGGCTAGCTCGAACTTAAGAGCGAGCTTGAGAGCTGACTCAAGAAAGACAAGGATGGGACTCCATGAGGGCACCAAAAAGAAACCCGCGAAAAAAATGATTGTTAGAGTAAATAAGTCCAAAACCAAGACAATTCACGCCATGAGGTCACAACCAAAGTTCAAATTTTGAATTTGATGGAAAAATTCAAAACTAATGACACATCGCCGTCAACTGTACCATGTAGACAGAAGGAGGAAGAGGCAATGAAGAATGGGCCCTGGCGACCTTGCTTCGATCCTATGACCCTGTTTGGCATGACAATGACACAGAGAGTTCGGAGCAAGACCGTTTTTGAATAGGAAGAGAGCTTTCTTAGGTTCCATGGCTGGAGGGATCAGATCAAGGGCGGATTGATGGAGAAGGCATAGGTGTCCTAACGAAGGTGAGTTACAGATTTTCTCAATGTTTGCTGAAAGGTCTATAGGCTTGACAAATTCCAGGCTTTTGTTGGTGCAACAGTATCTCAAGGACCAGCTCGACACCTTGACTCAGCATTTTGCTCCGGTAAGATTTTTGAAGCTCGCAACCTAGCTAGGTATGAACTGGCGGACTGCAGGAGGCCAATACCTTGATACTGTTTATGCCCATGGGTTTTCAGGCTAGAGACATTTCTAAAGCTCGGGCTTTTGTTGGTGCAACAGTATCTCGAAGACTAGCTCCACACCTTGAGTCAGTTTTGAAGCTCGCAACCTAGCTGTTAGGTCTAAACGGGACTGCAGATTAATATGTTCGTGGGTTTACAAGCTGATGTCCGTGGGTTCCCGCTGAGATACTATTAGTGTAGCAGTATATGAAAGACCATTTCAACACCTTGATTTAGTCTGAAGCTCGCAACCGAGTTAGGTATATATGGTATTGCACGTTGACATCTCCATATTGCTGATGTCTGTGGGTTTGCAGGCTCGAGAGATTTCTAAAGCTCGCAGCAACCTAGCAAGGTATGAATCGGATTGTAGGACGATATCTCCATATTGTAGGATTTTGTAGGTTTGCGATTTTTAAAGCTCGCAACCTGGCCAGGTATAGTGAACTGGACTGCAACGAGCCTTGAACACAAGCTTGCAAAGTAGTAGTATGCAAAACTAGCCTCAACCACACGATTTGATTTTGCCAGCACGCTGCAGTCTTTTTCCTTGGAAGCTTGGTCTCTTCATCACTGCCACGTCCATGAGTATGGAAACCACACACTCTATTGTGTCTTTCTTAAATGGGATTGGGATCCAGCTTGTGAGCTGCTAATTGCTTCTCTATGTACAAAGACAAGCTTTGGTGTTCTGAGGGTCTAGCCCGTTGAAGTCTGGATAAGGTTAGCACTTATAAAGGCTACCTACCGGTTGTGCCTTGTTGGGTGGAAGGGATTTGTATTCGTTGAATAAAGAATACACTAGGACTATGTATGGCAACTATGGCTACGAGCTCACTGAGATTGCGAGCTGAGTGCTTTTGGTGGTCGATTGGCAAGAGTGAGATGTATAAGCGACATTAATTAGAGTATAATTAGTGTATTTTCTATTTGATAAAGAAAGAAAATTTTATGAGTATTTGAACTAAGCTGCTCTAAATTTCTAAAGCATACTCTAGTTGGGGACCCTATTAGTGGAGAAAACCATGGGGCTTACACCTAATTTTGAGCCTCTAAGGCAAGAAAAACCATGAGCTCCAATTATACTAGCCAAGAAACGACCTATAAGAATAGAGGCTCAAACTTTAGTTCGAGCATCCAACTATACCGGCAAAGAGACCACCAATAAGAACAGAGGCCCGAACTTAAGTTCGCCGAACTTAAGTTCGAGCATCCAACTATAACAACCAAGAACCAACCTATAAGAATAGAGGCTCAAACTTAAGTTTGAGCTTCCAACTATACTAGCCAAGAGACCACTTATAAAAATAGAGGCTCGTTAAGCCTGTAACTATACTAGCCAAGAGACCACCTATAAGAATAGAGGCTTGAACTTAAGTTCGAGCCTCCAACCATACTATGCAAGAAACCACTTGTAAGGATAGTAGGCAAGAAACCATTTGGAAGGATGGAGGCTCGAACTTAGAGTCTCAAACTTAAGTTCAAGCCTCTGGCAACATAAACAAGAGAACCACCTGTAAGGAAACCATTTGTATGGATGGAGTCTTGAACCCTCTAGCCACACAAGGCAAAATATCCTTTATAAGGACACTAGGAAAGAAACAAATTATAAGGGTTCTCAAGGGCTCCACTTTAAGCCTTTGGCCACCCTAGGCAAGTAACCACCTTTAAGGATGGCGGATCGGATTTAAGCCACACTAGGTGACAAATCACTTATAAGGATTGAGGCTCCAACTTAAGTTCAAACCTGTGTACTCACAAGTAAAGACGTGGAGGCTCAAACTCTTATAGTGTAATTTCCTAGTGATGTAAGGTAGGTAAAGGCTGAAACTTCAAGCCACACTAGAGAAGAAACCATCACAAGTCTTGAGCGTGAGTTCAAGTCTCCAGCCACTCTACATGGGAAATACCATGAGTGCTTGAGACTCCACTCCTTTGACCCTATATGTCCTTAGTGGCACAACATGAGCCTCTTCTTATTTGAGACTATTTAAGCCTCCAAGGGGAGCATATGGGGTCTCTATCTTTCATTCAATTGTTTTAAAGGTAAGGGTTTTCCTCTTTTGTAGATACAAGTGACACTCCAACATTAAGCGTTAGTTTATTCTATGAATTGTTAGTTAGGTCATAGGCGCCAAAGAGTTTACACTCTATCAGTACAACTAGAATAACATTTAAACATAGCCCCTACTAAAAAACAACTAACACTTAAATGAAGACTTATCAAAGGTATTTGTAAGTTCATAATCATCATTTGAGGAGTCTCAAACTTCTTTATCCAAAATATAAGGCGTCATCTTAGATATGTCATAAATGACATAAGAAACTTCCATTTTGCACTCAGAACAAGATCAGGAGAGACTGAAGAGCCAATATATGAGAATTCTATATGGAACATCAAGGGGCTCACATATCCTCACAAGTCAAAAAGTGCAAAGAACTGGCACCTCAATTATCCGATAGAGGTGATTGGCCTTCAAGAACTAAAAACTACAGGCAGCGAGTTGTTGCATTGATTAGAGACTATCTCCAAAACCCATAAATGGTGGTTCTCTAACCACCACAAAGGATCAGGTGGAGCAGCTCTGGGGATTCCCTTGCATTGGCAAGTCAAGGATGATCGACTGGCCACAGGAGAGCATTGGCTTGCTCTTTCAGTCATCGAACCCATACCAGATACACTCACCTCACTTTATGCTGTTGGCTCAATGGCCAATCGCACAAAGATATGGAAGGAACTTTCCCTTTTTGAAGGACCAACCATCCTCCTTGGTGACTTCAATAAGGTGGAAAACCACGAAGGCAGATTCAGGAATAAAGGCAACATTATCTCCCCAACTGAGAAAACGACATGGGCTTCCCTCATCTCAAACCATGACCTCTGGGATATAGGCAACCCGGTGACTTCACTTGGCAGAACTACTCGAGGGGAGACCTAGCTAGAAAAGCAAGACTGGATCGGTGCTACATTAGCATCCCCCTTGCTAGAGACTTCAATAGGCTTAAAGCTAAGCCAAAGTTCACCTCTTGTGCCTCAAACCACTACCCCCTTCTTATAACCCTTTTGACGATAAATCCACTAAGATCATAAACTACTGGCTCCACACTGACCCTAATCTATTTAAGCTCCCTAAAGTTTAGGGCCATATCAAAGCTATTTGGATCCAGGAATTTTCCAAAGGCCTTACTCCTGCCAAAGCCTGGGTCAATGCAATAAAACGTACACAGTCTACTCTGGTGCACTTCAGAAGATTGGTGTCTTTAATCAGGAAAAGGAGAAAAAATACTATCTACAACGAACTGGTGCAGTTGGAATCCAAAACCAAATGTGACATGGCTACCCAATCCAAGATTACAACACTCAGGAATCAACTAAGGGCAGAGGAGGACCTCACTCTCCTTCACGCAGCCTCCTTCTTTAGAGACTGGTGGGCAGGTAAAGTCGACAGACCCACCAAAGAAATGTTCAAGAGCCTTAGGAAAAAACACCAACGAGAGAACATCCCCCTATTCACTTCCAATGTAGGCACCACCACCACCCAAGAGGGAAATCTTCAACTCACACGTGACTACTTCTCTTATCTATTCATCCCTCCAGAAATCCTTTCTAACTCTATCTATTCAGCCAAGAACTCTATTTGGAAGTGTAGACAGCCGGTGATCCCCCCAGGATTAGCCAAACAACTCGATCCCAACCTCACCTTGGAAGAGATTAAAAGGGCCATTGACTCCCTTAAAACCAGGAAAACACCTGGGCAAGACGGGCTCCCCTCAGATGCTCCTACTGGTCTGGGAAGAATCAGTCAAGTTCCAAGCCTTATGAACCTCTATAAATACAGGGATTATCAAATTTCTCCACAAGCGAGGTCCCCAGGAAAATTTGACTAACTGGCGTCCCCTTACTATGCTAACCTCACCCTACAAATTTTTTGCAAAATCTATATCCCAGAGGATCACACCCGCCCTCATGTCCTGTATATGCAAGGAACAGAAAATGTTCATTAAGGGAAGAAGAATTCTTGAAGTAGTAATTGCTTTATGGAAAGGGATCGAGCACGCTGAGGCTTCAGGCCAGGACTTTGTATTTGTTAAGATGGATTTTGACAAGGCTTATGACTGGTTGGAATTGACCTTCATTACCGAAAGCCTTCACATGATGGAGTTTGGGCCATACTTGGTAAGATTTGTGAAAACCCTCATGGGCAATGCCCTGGCAAGGATTGCTATCAACAATGCCATCTCTGAGCTGTTTATCCTATCAAGATCACTCAGGCAAGGGTGCCCCCTGGCACCTCTCTTGTTTGCTGTGGCTGCTGACGCTCTTAACTGGATAATCAAAGACAGAATGGCTAAAGGACTCATCAAAGGAGTGGACACTCCTAATGGGAAACAACAATGCCTCTCTCAGTTTGCAGATGACATCAATGCTCTTCTCCACAACTATAGCAAGTCATTGGAAAAATTTTGGGAGTGTCTCAACACCTTCTGCATAGCCCCAGGATCCAAAATTAACCATGTTAGAGCTTCAATCTCCCCTATTCTAGATTGGATGCTCCAAGTAATTGAAGAAGAAGTTGTGTTCAGGCTGCTAGGAATCCCCATGGGGTTTAATGTCACCTTGGGGCAAAGATGGGAATGGATCAAGGAAAGATTTGCCAATAAACTCAATAGATGAGTAGGGTTCCAAGGATCTATCTCAGGAAGGGTCCTTGTTATCAAGCACTTCCTGTCAGCTTACGTCCTTTTCTTTCTCTCCTGTTGGAGACCACCCGATCAACATTTGAAAGACATTATAAAAGTATGTAGAAACTTTCTTTGGGCCGGAGAGCCTTACAAGAAAGGCTTAGCCAAAGACAATTGGCCCACTTATTGCCTACCCAAGGACCTAGGAGGCCTGGGGTGATAAGCATAGAGTGTTGGGCTGATAAGCAGGCTGCTAGATCTATCATTCAGACCCTAGCTCAACCTGAGGAGGAATGGGCAATGCTACTATTCAGAGACCTGGATCAGTTTCATCTCAAAGGAGCAAAAGGATGGACCAAACTTCCTTGGATAACCATCTTCTTTGGCCAATTCCCCATCTCTCCCAAAGGATCGGACTTGACCAAATCTCTGTGGGGGGCATGGGAGAAATACCACCCACTGATCAAAATAAGCTGGGACTCTAAACACAGCTAGCCCCTTAGAGAAATTGACTCCATTGGTGGTCACTCCCACCAGTACAACCCATTGAAAGGAGATGCCTATAGCCAAGAGTGTTGGTGTAGGCTCTCCACTTCTCCACAAGCTTGGAGAAGGAGATGGAGCTCTTGCACTTTGAACTTTACATAATGAGATAATATTTTGTGCGTGTGTGGGAGAGAATACCCCCATCTCATGCTTGGTCCACCTCTCTCTCTCTCTCTCTCTCTCTCTCTCTCTCTCTCTAGCAATATTTCATTATATCATTTGGGACATGTGTCCTCTTTTTCCTCTTTAAGAGAAAGAACTTAATTATTTATTTTTATGCATCTAAATTCTCATTGGAACCCTTTAAAGCCTATTTGATAGGATTCAAGCATATCATGAGGGCCACATGTCGAGAATTTGTTGAACACGTGTCTTTTATGCTACTTAAGTCATTTGGTTTGATTTGAATACTTTAAGCACTTAGTCAATCAAGCATGTGTCTTTTATGCTTCTTAAGTCATTTGGTTTGAATTGAATACTTCAAGCCTTAATCAATCAAGCATGGAAACGTTCATGCCTCTCTTGAGAATTTATAATTCAATTTAACATTTCAAAAACTTTAGTCATTTAAGCATAAAAATCACCTCAAGCTTTGGGCAAGGTTCCCACAACCACTTTAAGCATCTTAGCACCTCATGCTTGGGTAGGATTCCCACCTCAAGGTTAGACTTAGCTTGCGTAAGGTCAAATGACTTTTTAACACTAACTTTTTGAGAGCTCCATTAGATGCACATTGCTCTTTGATAGACTACCTCTTTTTGGACCCCTATTGAGATGTAATCATCTCTCCTCTTGGTCCCTTGCTAAGGTAAATTTAGAAGTACTTATTATACATTGCTCTTTGGTAGACCGTCTCCTTTTGGACCCCTATTGAGATACAACCATTTCTCCTTTTCGTCCCTTGTTGAGATGGGTCTAAAAGCACATATCTATATCCTAACTATTGTTTCCCTTTTATCTTCCCATACTAAATGATCAGTTTAATATGAGAAAATCATTTGGTAAAGTTAGATATTATATTTTTATGACATTACCTCTCTCTTGAACTCATAGTTGTCCTCAACTATGAGGTAGAGAAGATAAATCCTAGTCATTAGTCTATGTTTCTTAGCGGATAGAGGAACCCTTTTTACCCTACGATATAGACTACCTTCTTTTGGACCCCTATTGAGATGTAATCTTCTCTCCTCTTGGTCCCTTGCTGAGGTAAATCTAGAAGCACTTATTGCACATTGCTCTTTGGTAGAACGTCTTCTTTTGGACCCCTATTGAGATGCAACCATTTCTCCTTCTGTCCCCTATTGAGATAGGTCTAGAAGCACATATCTATATCCTAATCAAAACCTATTAAACCTATCTGCACCTTCCGCGTAGTGAGCATAGCAGCTTTGCGTGCAACAAGACCCAGTGGCCAGCTGAATAGTATGTCCAATTTCAACCACCTTACTCAGCTCGTTTCTATAAATGCAACTAGTTATGGCCAACATTATGCTGCTCCAAGTATAGCTCATGTAGATTCAACAAACCTGTGCCCTCGGCCTTCCTTTAATGTTCATGGAAATGATATGCAGTAGGTCCCCATGCCTAATTCTCAAGATTCATGCCAATTCTTTTCCGCATTGTATTCCATGTGCAACAACACCGGGCAGAACCAGAAAGGAGTACCAAAGACCTTCCAAACCCTGGTTATATTTTGTAGAGCATGAAGCTGGAGGAGGGGACTTCGGATGGTTGCCGATGTGATGAGCACTCTCAAAGATAAGATATTTCGTGCGATCAACCCATGACAGAGGTATGTTCTAGTGCTATTGAAATAGAAGATATCAAATTTCAATCGATGATCAGTTGGCCTAATTTGGAGTCAAATCACCAAAACTCATTGCCTCGCAAGCCCGTTCATCATTATTTTTTTGCCAATGCTATCAGATTGTTGGTGATGCATATGGCAAAGGCCAAAGAAATGGAAAGAGTAAATGTTGAAGTGGACATGAGGGAAAAATATCTTAGCAAGATCAATCACACCAAAGCTTATGGTGGTTATCCTCAAGTAATTAAGCTAGCGGCTTTAGTGCTAGCTTCTTGTGCTTTTAAAGAGAGAGTGTGAGGGGATTAGTGGCAGATAGCTCAATGTTGAGGGAAAGGCATTGGGAAATATTCCCACCAGTGCAAGTCATGGTTTGATGAGCCGTTGGCTTCAATCGCACTCCTCATCCAGCTCTCAATTGATAGCCTATCTAAAAATTTGATGAGGCAAGCATTTTGGAACGATCTGCAAACAAACAGAAACATCTCTAATGACCAATTCAACATAGAATATGGTATCCACTGGAGTTGGTTAATGTGTAGCTCCAAGGAGATGCAACAATATTGCAATGGAAGTCAAGTAGTCAATCATGCAATTGCCTACGCTGTTGCCCAGGATCAAAAGAATAGTCAAAGAGTAGAAGTGGAAACTAATTCGGAATTAGTACGAGTGGCATTCTTCTCAATATCATTCACCTTGTAAAAAAGAGCCAAAAAATAGTGGGACATCATATTTAGCAGTTTTGAAGCGCATACTACCTTGCATTCAACTGTCTACTAGGCATTGTGGCAAGCTATGACCAACTAGAAGTTGTAAATGCCCCACGTTATACTAGAACTTCTAAATGGCCCATTTGTGAGTCCCGTGCTTTGAGCAATCATGAGCAAAAAAAAACTCTAAAGATCCATCAATTTTGGGCCTCCACTAACCACTTTCCACATGCATGGGATGCAACAACCATCCATTAGAAACTAATATCTCTAGTCAACAGATGCACCTTGAAGGCTGTCAAGGTGTGATCCCTCCAAAAAATATAAAAGTCATTGCTTACAACAAAGGTACTAGTAATTCTGTTAATGATGCAATTGAGGTGGTGGCATGAAGTGTGGGAGAAATCTAGACGTTTTTTGCATACAATCAAATTCCTTAAGTTCAATCCAATTGATGTCGCTGCCACCACCCCATGCGGCCAACTCCTTTTCAAGCCCTAGCGGCCCTCCAATCCACAGCACCCCAGCCAACCCCTCTGTATATGCTAAGTCAGTAAGAGATGCAAAGAAAGTTGACTCATCTCTAGAAGAAAATTGAGATAAGATGCAGCATCGTGAGGAATGTATTTGTACAAGAGGGCACTTGGCACCCAAGATATATTGAGTGTATAACTAAATAAACTAATGTTTGAATCTTTAGGTTGCAAAATGCATTTGACAGTAGATCACAAACTCTGTCCACTTAACACTAAAATTGGTTTTGCACTCAGACAATATATTAACAACAGCATGCCTACGCTATGGAATGTTAAGTCGTTGTTGGCGATAATTGCACTCAGCTTGTTCGGCATATTATAACTGTTATATGGAGTTTCTACCTCGATCGCCTACTGCACAAAAGACCTTTGAGAAGATATGAATAGATTTTCATTGCTCGCCCTGGATTAGATTTTCTCCAAGGAAAATGAGGGTTTGTGTTGGGTACAATACCAAATTGATGTCTGCCATTTTCAATCATCTGAACTTGATCCAATAGCTGCTGCGTACATGGACCTTTTCTCATTGGATCCGCCACCAAATCGTGGTTATTGGCAAGAAGGGAGCTCCAAAGCAGTAATTGTTGGGCATTCAAATCCACACCACTAGCATTCCCTACTTCATATGTATCTCTAAAGAGCAACATTGCAGTATACTTTTGTTACTAATCTCAATTGCACCCGCATTGGTTGCTGCTTGCATGCGGTCTAGCAAGAGAAGCTCTTTACAAGCCGCAATATTGGCCATATTGTCTGTAAAGTTTCTGCTATCCCACCCAGTTCTTGAATGGCCAACAGTGAGCTACTGCTAGAGGCTAATAAGTGCTGACATACTGGTATGCATGTCTTGAGAAATGCCATTACTCCACAGTCTAAGTTCTTTGGCTTCTCCAGAATCAAATCTCTTTGTGTGGAAAATAGTCCGTAGCTACAATGATATATTGAACTTGGGTTCTATAAGCAGGTGGTTGTATCGGCCCAATAAAGTCTATCCCCCATTTTGCAAAAGCTCTAGCCCCCATCAGTCTTAAGGACATGGTATCTACTCGTGTTGGCATTTTTGCTCATTGACAAGCATCACACCTTCGAACATATTCTTTGGCATCTGCAAAGTGTTGGCCACCATATGCCTACCACTAAGATTGCTCTTGCAGTGGTCTCACTAGAAAAGTGACCTCCAGCTAATCTAGCACGTGCTTGTTCTATAATCGGATTATACTCGTCTTCATTTGCACAAAGACGTAAATGTTGATCTTTACCTCTTTGATACAATTGGTTTCCAATAAGAGCATAGTCTCTTGCTTCAGTTTCAATTGCTCTTTGACGATGATTACTCATATCCTCAGGAAATGTTTGGCTTGATAAGTAAGTAACCAGATAGTTACTCCACTTAAGAACAAGCACCATTTGAAACAAAGTTATATGAGGTATGGGTGTCTGTTTTTGACCTTGAGGACACTCCTTTACAAAAGATCAAACATCACTCCTCATAGTCGGCAAAAATACTCCAAGTCGCAATATTCTTTGCATAGTTTGGTCTTCCACAAAGTGAAGTCCTACTATGGTAATATGTGCTTGACTTGGGTACTGGTTTTTCTCCTTAGGATTAATGCATAAGAGCAATATTCCATCTCGATTTCCTTTGTATAGCCTACCAGCTAGTAATTGATACATAGCCAATTGCTCAATTAATCCGATTGTAATAGGAAGTGGTAATTGTGAATCCACTTGAGCTATTGTCATCAATGATACCATGTTTTCCAACCATCGAGGTATCATTTCCACGGAGAACAAATAGGCATCTGGTAGATCATCGTCTATCCCTTTAGGTGATTCTCCTAAAATAATCCTTGACAAATGATCTACTTTTTGATGTGTAGTGCCCTTTTTTACAACCACAGTGAAATCAGATTCTAGAAGAACGATGACCATCTCACTATTCTTCCTGTGCTGCATGGCTTGTTGACCAAATACAACAAAGCTTCGTGGTCTATAAAGAACACAAACTTGCTGGCTCATAGGTAATGTCTATATTTCTTAACAGCATAGATCATTCCTAACCCTTCTCTTTCAGTGGTAGTGTAATTCTTTTCTGCCATGTTCAACTGTCGGCTAGCATAAGAAATAGGAAAGTCAATTTTTCCATCTCCTGGTTGAGCTAGTATACAACCTATGGAAAAATTGTAAGCATCTACATGTATGTGGAATATCTTATTCCAATTTGGTGATTTCAATATTGGAGCTAAGGTGAAAGCTTGCTTAAGCTTCATGAAGGATTGTTCACATGCCTCGGTCCATTCAAAGTGTGTAATCAAGCTATACATGGGGTTTGTAATTGAATTTTTTCAATATCAGTAGCTATGCCATTTTTAGACACTATATGTCCAAGAATTTCTCCTTGTCTACCCATGAATGTGCACTTCTTTTCAGGATTTAGGCAAATCCTATAAAGTCTACATTTTTCAAATACCTTTTTGAGGTGTTCAAAATGATAAGCTCGAATTGATGAATGTCCGCATAGATATCCATGTATACTTCCAGGAATTTCTCAGATATTCTTTAAAAGCATGGCTCATCAATCTTTGAAAGGTGGCTAGAGCATTAGTTAACCCAAAAGGCATAATCCGATAGGCAAAAATACCCCATTCCGTTGCAAAAGCAGTTTTAAACTGATCTTTTGGGTCAACCAAAAGTTGATTGTTTCCCGAAAAGCCATCTAAGAAACTGTAAGCTTCTTTTTTTGCAACTCGTTCTAAAACATGGTCAGTGATTGGAAGAGGAAAGTTGTCTCTAATGGTAGCTGCATTCATTTTTTTGAGATTGACACACACTCCTAATTTTCAATTCTTCTTGGGTACTACCACAATTGGAGACACCCAATCTGTGTGTTCAATTTCATAAATGAATTCGGCTTCCTTTAGTTTCTCAATCTCTTCCTTGATTTTCCTAGCAAATGTTTCATTATATGTGTATGGCCTTTGTCTACTTGGTTTCACATCATCTCTCATGGGTATGGTATGTTGACAAATTTCTGGATCAATACCCTTGAGATCCTTGTAAGACCAAGCAAAGATATCTCGGTATTCTTTTAGCAAGCTTAGCAAAAGCTCTTCTTATTCCTTTGTTATGTCGTTTCCAATGTACGCAGGCCTAGGTTGTTCCCCTGGTTCATCCAAGTCTATCTTTTTCGCATTCTTGGGCCCTTCGTAGGACTCACCTTGTTTCTGTAATTCCCTAACAGGTTGTTCGACTATGATTTTTTGATCTTGGAGAGTATACTTTTTGTAATGGGTGGGAACACTCATTACATCCTTACCATCCTCTTCCATGGTTTTCATTTCGATCGTATATATCTCCTTTAGAGCTTTTTTCACTCTTGATATTTCTTTTTCCGCTTAACTCGTGTCATGATTGGCCCCTTGTCCTGTTTATTTGGCTTTGCTTCAATATCCTTCCTTGTTTTTCTCGATGTTTTTGACATTTCTGTATTTTTGTTTGAAGGATATCTGCCAGTGATTTTGTCCTTGACACAATCATGTGCCTCTATCTGCATCAGGAATTGTGTTCTATTGGAGACTGATGGCATAGGTCGTGTTTTCACATTTCTGGTGTCTCTTTTTTGTCTATACCATTTTTGTCTTCTTGATTTCTGGTTAGGAAAGTCCAAAAACTTTTCCTCCCCTCCTTCAAGAGTAGCTTATCTCGCACATGTTTTTTTTGACCTCGAATCTTCTGAGGTAGCTGAGTGTTCATCTAACTCATATGTTGCATCGTAGTAGAGGTCTGAAAAGACTTGTTGAGCTTTCATCAAGTCCTTGGGTTCCTCATTTTGATCTTCACTGTTAAGGGTTGAAATCATTTGGATGGGAATTATGTCGTAGCCGTCCTCATTGCAAAATTGAGTAGGCATAGACGTATTCACACATACATCCATTGTCGCTAAAATTTGAGTCCACTCAAATGACTCAAACAAATGCTCTGGAAAGGGTTCAGGTACATAGGATTCGTCTGTGAAATCCCTTTATAGAATACATTCTTCTCATTTTAAACTCTCATTTTTTGAAGCTCCATACATCCAAATAGGAGTGTCTTTGTTTAACGAGGATGGAAGCTTAGTTTCAGTCGAAGAGACTGAATCAAACTCTTGTATGGGTGTTTTCAAGACATCTTTATAAGTGTAATCTTATAGATTTACCCTTGTTATAGATCCCACTTGCTTCAAGTACATATAATTGTTCCCCCAATCTTGACCTGTCGCATGAAAGGTCTTCCCAATATGATTTCATAATTGAGTTTTTTCCCAAAGTCTACTATGACAAAAGTGTGTTGATATTCAATTTCACAAGAATTGACTATCACTTTTTCAAGCAGCCCTTATGGTCTCTCAATGTGTCCGTCAGCCAATTGCAATTTCATTCGAGTTTGTCTAATGGCTGGTTGTCCCTAGGATTCCCACACTGCTTTCGTGGCTATGGCTATGCCTACTCCCCTATCCAGTATTTCCATGGTTTCAATGTCATTATATTTCACTGGAAGGGTTGTGTTTCCTTCTTCTCCTTCGTAATATTCTCCAACTTTGTCCATTGGAACATATCAAATCTCTTTGTTGTCCATTTCGTTTTTCAAAATTTTCAAATTTTTTGAGATTAGCCTCGTTATCTCCACCTTCTCTAGGGTTTTCTGTAGATCATTTCATAAATATGGTATGAGTTTTAACAGTTCTCCCAAGGTAAGAGTGCATTAGATGGCTGTAGACATGATTGAATGAATGTTGTCTACTTCTAGGGTCTGTTTAGCTTTTTTTTACTTGAGTGGTCTTACATACTATGGATTCATCTTCATTATCTCCCAAGTAAGAGGGTAATGTTTCCAAGGTCAATGGTTTAGACATTCCTAAAGCTTCAGATCCCTAATCCCCGTACAAGGATTGTACATCCATGTTCATATCAAAAGGTAGGTTGTCCAACCAAACTTCCTCTATAGGAGCTGACTTTAAAGTTAGGCTCCCAGCATTGATCTCTCTAAACTTTTTCCATAAGTGTCCTGGCTAGTCTTCCTCTACAAATGGAATTCCGTGTAAGGCATCTTCGTTGTCCGGCACTACAAGTTCTAGCTCTTTTGTCTCAAGGTGAGGTTCTACCACCACATCGGATTTTTCTTTAGTGTCTCTTACCACAAGCTCCTCAGTTTTTGCCATACTTTTGAACTTGGGTTTTTGTTTTTCTAGCATTTCTTGCGTGATTCTTGCCAAATTTTGATAAGGTTCAAGCTTAGCTGCTTCCATGTCTAGAGAAGGATAGTTTTTCCATTTGTTTTCCATGTTTTGGCTTGCTTTAAGTCCTGCTTGGTAGGCTTTCAAGGCTGCATTAATAGTTTCAAAAATTTTATCAACCAAAATGGATCCTCTAGATTTCACGATTGTTTCCTTGATTTCACTTCCAGTTTCTTTCACCTTTTCCTGGAATAGATTTTTTGCTTTCTCATGGATTCCAACCCATTGTTTTTGTTTTCTCATCTCATATCTTTTGCTTCTGCTTCTTTTGATCCTTTGAGAGGAAACTTTTATATTTTTCGAATCATCAGAGGAGTTGTGTTTCTTTTTCTTAGCCTGGCTCTAGTGACTACCTTGATTGGAACAATCGGTTCACTCTCAGATGAGCTACTAGGTATCACTTGGACTAACTCTACTATATTTTTACCCTTGTTTAAAGGATTTTTAGGACAATCTTCCGAAAAGTGTCCGCCCTTTTTGCAACATTGTATGCAATAGGCTTCAACTGGCTTGAGGTTTTTGTCAGGCTCTGGGCATTCATTTTTCCAATGATCATCTGCACCACAATTGTGACAGTTTTTCGTTCTTGGCTTAATCAGAGGTCTTACCATCGGAGGTCTGACACCTTGATTAGCTACATAATACATTGGTGCAAGCTTTGGTGGAGCATAAGTCAGGGGTTCTTCCATTGGTGGTGGATGTGAATTATACCAATCTCCTTCTACCATTACTGTAGATGGACTAGGCTCTGCATAGGGTATAACAGGCACTAATGATTGTTCATCTATGACTCCTTCGGAGTGCATGTAATTTACAAGCACTACATTATGTCCTGGATACGGAGGTTGTTGATCCAACATAGGTTGAGGTCTTTCCATACCCATTCGTGGTCTTTGAGCTTGGGCCATATTAGGATGATATTTGTACATGGGTTGTCCTTGTGGCCTTATAGGCACGTACTGAACATTCCCATCATACTTTGGTCAGAAGTAGCACTTATGGGTCTCATGGTTGGTCCATTCACCCTCAATTGCACACCATTTTTGTGACCTAATTGGTTGTCCCTGTTGAGGTATCCCTTGTCCTAGTCCCCTCATAGGTGCTTTTTTCATGTTGTTTATCATGTCGTTCATCCTTTTGAGCATATCTTCTATGGCTGAAAGTGGTGCTGTACCAGCCGTTCCCACTTGTGCTAGTTTAATGGATGCTGTTTTCTCGCTTTGGTTATCCTTAGGGACACCTTCTTCGTTGAAAATATCAAATTGTCTCCTAAGTCAATATCATTTGACACACACTCCTTTAGGGTTGTATGCTTCTTACTATAGAGTATAGCATGAAGTTTTTTGTTTAGCAGTCCCTCTAGAAACAAAGATACGAGTCGTTCTTCTGTAGGTATTCTCTAGCCCTTGGCATCTGGCAATGTATTGTTTCATTTGAGTTGCACAATCCCTAACAGACTCACCATGTTTCTGTTTAAAGTTGTAGATTTGAGCTACCGTATTATGTTTGGTCCCTGTTTTGGAACAAGCAGATACAAATCCTTAAGCTAATGTGTTCAAGTCCATGATTGACCTTGGTGGAATGTTTTGGAACCATGTCAATGCTTTTCCTTCTAATGTCATTCCAAACCCCTCGAACTGAGTATGGAAATCGAATATACATTCTACTCTTAGCACTTGCTTAAAGCTTGCTAAGTGGTCGTATGGATCCCGGTTTTCTTCGTGAGGATGAGGTGGTTTCTGGTTTCTTAATGTTACTCTCAGATGATCTCTCATGGTGATCATCTCTTGGAATTGTTTTTGGTCCTTGTCCCAATATCCAATCCTTATCCTTGGTATTTGGTTTGTTCTACCTCCTCAGGAGTCATCATAACAGGTAGGTTGGTAGGTTTGTTGATCCCTTATCTTTGATCTTGAAGATATAGATGATCTTCATGGCCGTTAGTTGTCCTGATTTGGTATGCAAAGTCCACAGATAGGTTGGTAGGTCTGCTGATCGAGTGTTGATCCCTTATCTTTGATCTTGAAGATATATATTATCTTCATGGATGTTAGTTGTCCTGATTTGGCATGCAAAGTCCACAGAAGATTTTTTTCTATCCTCCCAACAATAGACTCCGATCCTAGGATTATCCGTACTAAGCCGTTTCAAAGGCTTCAAATCTACTTGATCGTATCCCTCGAATTCTAAAGTTGGTGGTCCTTCTTTTGCTGACATATCTGGGATTATGGTGTTTACTTCTAACCCCCATTTGTCTATCATGTCAAGGTTTTTGACTTGTACATATTGAGTTCCATTTTAGTCCATGTACATTTTTCCTTGTCTGTTTGCCCTAATCTCTTCTTTGAACTCAATATCATGGTCATCATTGCGAATAAAATACTCCTCGTTAGGATCCAGGTAAACGTGAGCTCCATGGCGAATAGTCTTATAAAGTGAGAGTATATGCTTATAGCGCATTGTCATTCCGATTACCGAGTGAGTCGAGTAAGAAGACATTTCAGATGTTGAATCTGAAAAAGTGTCTGGGACTTCTTCAAGAATAGTGTGCATTGAATTGCCTTGATTCACGCTTTCTTCGGTGGATACTCTATTGCAGGTTTCTCTGAGTATGCCCTGATTTCCTAGTACACAACCAAATCTAAGGTTCATAAAGACTTGCAAAGCCCTGGATAGAGCACTATTACCTTTGGATTGACTTGTCAATTTTCACTTGATTTGATTGCAACTTTCTGTCAAGCTACCGATTCCTTTTCTGCAACCTGATTCCTGTATAAATTTGATAAAGTTAGCTATTCTTTCACAAAGATTGTATAATTTTTGCTAACTATTGTGATTGGTCGGTGTGTATCACTTCAAATCAAGCTATGGGAGTTAGCAAATGACTTTCAGATTCGACTTTGGCAAAAAATCAAAGGATTAATCTGCAACTTGGAAACTAAGTGAACATGTACTAAATTTGGATCCGATTGAACCCAAAATTGCCCGGTGGCTTTGTATTATGCTGGTCTAACATTGTACAAGTTCAAAAGTCAAAACTGGTGTCCCTAGGTAGTAGTAGTAAATAATCACGATTATTTACTTTTGCTAGTTTTTTGCACTTTTTGGCTTGGTTTGGCAAGTATACAACCTGTTAAAGTCCCTGGACAAGTTTCAACAAGTCTGGACAAAATCTGATCAAGTTTATCAATTGTTTTATGTCCGCAGACCCTGATTTCAAGAATCTGGCTTAAGTCTCAGTTTTGTGATCCAAATTTCACCAAAATTGATTTGTGGGGTCTACATGATATGATTGACCTTGTGGTATAGTCAAATTTGCAAATTTATCAAATTTTGAAGCAGATATAAATAATCGTGATTATTTACTCCAGTTATATTTTTATAAATTTTTGTCCCAACTTTGACACAGATCTGTTAAGCACCTCAAGCTAAGGTCTCTAGTCAAGTTTCATCAAGTTTGGACAAGTTTTGCTCAAATGGTCATCAATTTTTGTCCGCAGACTAACTTTGCAAAGTTTTGCTCAAATGGTCATCAATTTTTTGTCCGCAGACTAACTTTGCAAATTTGGTCACAATTTTCAGTCCAATGATTCAATTCTTACCGAATTTGGTTTATGAGCTTATTACAACATGATAAAGCTAGTGGTATGCCAACTTGGTCAAAAAGGTTAAAAAATGGGATAGATGTTAATAATCACAATTATTCACAACTGGCA
This sequence comes from Adiantum capillus-veneris, assembly GCF_014529385.1. Classification (NCBI taxonomy): domain Eukaryota; kingdom Viridiplantae; phylum Streptophyta; class Polypodiopsida; order Polypodiales; family Pteridaceae; genus Adiantum; species Adiantum capillus-veneris. The sequence goes on along the minus strand of NC_140939.1, from coordinate 66,223,930 downwards.
ACGTTTTGGATCTTTTTGGTCAATTGGGCATGTACACATGGTTATTACATCAATTTAGTCCTATGAATCAAATTTCAACAAGTTTAGACAAAAAATTTTCCCAATTTACACTCAAGATTCGAAAAGTCAGTACAAACTTTAGTTTTTACCCAGTTTTTTGCCAGTTTGGTGATCCAAATCTTTTGTGCCTTTACAAAAGTTGTTTGTACACATGCAATGAGTCAATGGTATGAACCTTGGTCAAATCTGAGCTGAAAGTTAATAATCACGATTATTAACTTCAGGCTTGAAATGAACCAATTTTTCCACTTTTTTCAAGGACAGTCTCTTTATGGTCTATTTTAAGCCTATGAATCAAGTCAAAACTTAATTTGGCCTAAAATGTCAAGAAAAAGTAAATAATCTGAGTTTTGGCCAACTCTTGAAATTTTTATCTCGATGTGTCCTTGAGCTTACCCATTGGTTCAGACAACTTTTAAGCTTACTCTCCAGTCAAATTGGGTGGTTTGGAGTCTTTTTGTGCTATTTCTAGCCGTAGACCTAAAATTTTACAACTTCCAATAACAACTCACAATGATTCTTTTAGAGAGAGCAATGTTCTAAAATCCACCTCGGATCCTACTTACCCTACTCCTAGATTCTCATGCAATGGAGTTGTGGAAAGTGTCCACTAACACTCGTCTCTTGTCTTTTATGGTTTTTTGAAAATTGATCTTAAGACTTGTCTCGCCTATCAATCATCCTCAAAATCCTAATCTATTTCTTTAATCCTACAATCCTCAAGGCACTCAGCAAGTACAATTACTTCCAAGCTACCTCTACATAGCAAAAGACGACAATCTTAGGCTATGCGGTTTCTAAAAGAAAGTTTTGAACTCTAGGTGATCCTAAAGGAAGTTAAAGGATAACTTCACAAGATGTTCGTGTTTTTCTCTAGTCTAGGTCTCTTCAATCCCCAACAACGGTGCCAAAAGTGGGACGCGAGTCTAACCTCACTATCCTATCTTATTGCAGTATTAGTGAGAATCATGATTAAATTGTCAATCCATGGGATGAAGCTGACTCGATTAGTGCATAGAGGCTACAAGAGGGTGTCAATCACTTGGAAAAAAACTAACAACTCGCATCTAACTCATGCTACACTCAAGTGACAGAAATCACTAAAAGCCAATCGCTCACCGGCAAACAAATCACATCCGTTGGGGCATCAAATGACATCCAAACGAACGAAACTTCTAGGACATGTTTATAAGACCTAAGCACACATGCTTATGGTCTCAAATCCCTCTTTAGGTCAAGTGCCAAAATCACGATTATTAACAGCAGTGGATTTTTGACCTAGTCGTTTTCGACCCAGAATGCATCTAAATGTTTAACAATGATGCCCCAATACCCCTCCTATGCTTAGTTTTTGATTTGAAAGTGTAAATCTCTAGTTATGATGAAATTAGGCAGCGGGTCGGCGACGCCAAAAGCTATGAATTACTATGAAGTGCTTACGTCAATGCCTAGAGCTCTTACCTGCGGTTGCAATGCAACAAACGCGACTGCAATGTGACAACCGGGGAGGGAGTAGGAAGCGGAGAAGGAGAGAGGTGAGCGCCATTAGCTCACGCTGTGTATTTTATTATCTAAAACACTCCTCTTAGAGTGATTGTAGGTCAGTAAAGCACCTCATTCATGCTTTAACTATTTGCTTGTTTTTTAGGATTTTCCGCATTGCTTCCTTTGCTTTGTTTTATTTGGATCTCATTTTCAAAAGTATACACTCGATGTCGATCAACTTTTGCACATGTTAGTTACACACACAACTCTTTGCATACAATTGCTATCCAATGCATGTGATGTATTACAGTAGTGAACGCATGTGGTGTATCTCAATAGTGAATTCACTGTGTGCATCTTTACTTTAGCTCTAAATTATTGATACCATACTAGGTGTCTAAATAATTAATGCCATATTATATATGTCCTCGTTTCTCTCGTACTAGGTATCAATATGAAGTTCTTAAGACCTAGAAGATTACAGTCTAAGCGTCAATAAGCTAGGGAAAAAACTGCAACCAACTTGAAACTAGCTTATCGTCCATATGCTAGGTCAGGATTTGAAATTACTGCATTGTATAAAGATTGGAGCATGCAATGTGATATCTTTGCTCACAATATAGAAATTTGTCCCGCCGCCTATTATTGTTGGCGCTTTGCCATTGGAGCGCCAGCAACAAGACTTAGCATCATTGCATCTACAGTCCATTACCATTTCAAAATACCAACCATGGATCAACAATATCCCCTCTCTACTCATGAGACAAAGCAAAAACACACTTGACATCAATAGACATAGTAGTACAACCTCACTTGGATATAATGTCAACTATAACCATCCCTATAATCTTTAATAATTGATGCACTTAAATTTTTCTCCTCCCAAAATCATTATAGCATTTTTCAAATGTATATCTCTTTCACACAGTGCCGTCCTTGCCAAATTAGTCATTCTATTGTTCCCTTAAGTGCTAGATGCTAAATGTCAAGATGTTATATAGCAATGCCCACCAAGCAAGACTAGTTACATGTAAAGATAGATCGTGGAGAGAAACACACACAGCTTGGAGAAGATGAAGGAAGCTCCAGGCACACAAATGAGAGTGTGTTACTTAGTGTGCAATGGAAATATAGACATCCCTAGAGTGATGGGCGTATATACAATGCACGGGGGAAAAACCTCCTAAAGAGGGAAAAAATGCCCCGACGGTCCTAATGTGTTCACACACATCACTACCACATGTATATGGTAACAAATCCCCCTTGGAGTGATGCGGTGAACAAGAGCTGGCACATGAGTAAAGGGAAGTGCCATGCCCTGAGGACATGATCAGTCCACAAAGGGGAGTAAGCCCAAAGCTTTGCGGAAATCTTCAAGCTTATCACTAGACAATGCCTTTGTGAAAAGATCTGCAAGGTTGTCCTATGTTGGCACATAATCCAAGTTCATCTCTCCTGCTGAGAGCCTCTCCTTGACATAGTGATAATGCACCTCAATGTGCTTTGTGTGAGCATGAAAAACTGGGTTCCTCGCAACTACCAATGCACTCTAGATGTTAGTGTAGATAGAGTTGGCAGTGTCCTGTCCAACACCCAAATCAACCATAAGGCGTCTGAGCCATACACACTCAATTGTAGCTGTGAAGACTGCTCTGCACTCAGCCTCACAACTCGAAGTGGCCACAGTAGGTTGCTTCTTGCTCAACCATGATATACATGAACTACCAAGCATGAAACAAAAACCACATGTGGACACTCGCGTGTCAAAACAACCAGCCCAATCTGAGTCCGAAAAAGCATGTAAATCTGGCGGCAATGATCCCCCTTTGGGATAAAACAAGCCAAGATGTAAAGCGCCACTAAGGTAGCAAAAAATCCTCTTGACAGCCTGCCAATGCTTAGACCCTGGGCTATGCATAAATCTGCTGACCTGTGAGACTGCAACTTGAATATTTGGCCTCGTGTTGCATACATAAATGAGGCATCCAACAACAGTTTGGTAAAGAGTGACATCAACAGGATTGCCAGCATCATGTAGACTCAACTTCAAACCTGTTTCCATAGGAGTGGCAATAGGTTTGCAATCCTCAAGTCCAAACTTACATAGCAATGTCTCTATGTCACTTTTTTGACACAAGGCAATACCACCATCACATTGCTTAAACTGTATACCCAAGTAATGATGCAACAACCCCAAATCTTTCATTTTAAAAGTAGCATTCAAATCAGCCTTAAATTAAGCAATATGTCTCTCATTTGGTCCAGTGATCAACAAATCATTTACATAAAGAACCACAATGAGAAGTACATCATCCTCACGCTTTACATACAATGTGCTTTCTGTTGGATTGTTACAAAACCCTTGTTTGACCAAATGAGTGTCAGCTTTCTCATACCAAGCACGAGGAGATTGCTTCAACCCATACAAAGCCTTGTTACATTTGCACAATTTTTCCTCTTGTCCTTTCTTGACAAAAGTGCGAGGCTGTGTTACATAAACTTCCTCAAATATGTTACCATTCAAGAAAGCAGTAACAATGTCTGATTGATGTACATCCCAACCAAAATGAGTTGCCAATGCACATAGAAAATGCATAGTAGTCATACAACAAGTGGGAGCAAAGGTCTCTTCATAATCTATGCCTTTTTGTTGTGCATAACCCTTTGCAACAAGTCGAGCCTTATGGCAATCGATCTCACCATCCGGCTTGCATTTCAACTTGTAAACCCACTTCGTACCAATGGCATTTTTTCCAGGAGTCAAATCACATAAAGTCTGTGGGTCTCATATTCTGATTGCATGGCAGCCATCAAATTTTATGAATTCTGTGCTTCATCAAAAGACAGAAGCTCCTCAACATCATGTAATCTAGACACAGCCAAAGCATAACAATCTGATGCATAAGATGCATCGTGAGAGCCTGAACGAGTACGACTAGACAAAGGTGCATCCAATTTACTCTCACGCAATGTATGTAATAGCCATTTTGGCATACCTCTAGCCTGCTCATTTTCAGCCCTTTCCTCATCAAGTACATCATGTACATCTGCATCAGTAATAGGTTGATCTGTAACATTTTTTAAAACCCCCATAGGCTGTACATTTGCCTCATTGGAGCTTACATTCGTATTTCCACCACTTAAAAGAGGCAACAAAGTGTCATAAATGTCCAGTGAGCTTACATTACTATCTCTAGTACATGACAGCAAGGACTGAACAGAATCTTCCACAAACACTACATCCTGCGAAACCAGAAGACGTTTTTTTTGCGATGATACAACTTGTAACCTTTGCTTTCAGCACTATAACCAACAAAAGTACATCTGACAGCCTTATCCTCCATTTTTTTGCGCTGTGTTAGTGGCACCAAAGCATATGCCAAACAACCAAGAACACGCATGTGCTCAATAGAAGGCTTCCTATCATGCCATGCTTCATATGGAGTAATAGAGTGCAAAGATTTTGTAGGACACCTGTTTAGTACATAAGTGGCACACATGATGGCCTCAAGCCAAAAAGATGACTTTTGACCATACATCATACCATTTCCATAAGTGACCTACTTTTCCTCTCAGCAACACCATTTTGCTGAAGTGTATAAGGCACTGTACATTGGTGTTTTATCCCACGAGTAGCCAGAAATGCATTGAATTCATGAGACATATACTCCCCTCTTCGAACTTTGCTTTAAGCGGAAATACCCATGCATGCCTGGAGTAATCATCGATGAAAGTCACGAAGTACAGGTAATTGCCCAAGGATAGAGTTTGCATGGGTCCACAAACATCACTATGCACAAGCTATAACCTGCATGTGGCCCGAATTGAACCATCCTTTGGAAACTTAGAATGTTGCATCTTACCCAAAATACAGCCTTCACAAACATGCTTGACAAGTGCTTCAAGAGGCCGCAAAGAAGCAGCCATATCAGATTTTTGCAAACACAGCAAACTGGAAAAATTCAGATGACCAAAAGAGTGCATGCCAAAGTTTTGCATCTGAAATAGCCCTTGAATTTGCAACTACATTTGCAAAATTTTATCCACACTTGTCATACAAAGTGAGCTTATATAGCCCACGACACAAAAGCCTAGATGCAACGATTTCATCACCAAAACTGAGATCATGAATTGTACATCTGTCATCCACAAATTTGAATACAAGTCCAAGTCTAGCAAGTGCAGATATAGACAAAAAATTCTTCTTGATACCGAGTACGTAAAGTGCATCAACAATTGTGAAAGAACTGCCATATGGATAAGAGACATTGTTGGCACAAGTGACCTGTGAGTTTGTCGACTTGTGAACGCTCACCAAACCTCACTGAAATCGAAGAAAGTGAGCAGGCGTGTGCTGGAGCAGCTGGCGACTAAACCCCGGGAGGATGCAACCTGCTTTGATACCAATTGTTGGAAATAGTGTTGTAGAGAAACTCACACAGCTTGGAGAAGATGAAGGAAGCTCAAGGCACGCAATAGAGAGTGTGTTACTTAGTGTGCAATGGAAAGATAGATACCCTAGAGTGATGGGCGTATATACAATGCACAGGGAAAAAAACCTCCTAAAGAGGGAAAAAATGCCCTGGAGGTCCTAATGTGTTCACACACATCACTACCACATGTATATGGTAACACCAAGGAGGGACCCCAATCCAATCCACCTTGGTCTCACTATTGCAGCCGCAACAATAGAAGTTGAGACAATTGAGCTCGGAGGGGTCTAAGTGGCATAGGTCCCACAGTAGTGCGAGCAATACTATCTTATCATTGGGGTATCATCCTCTGGTGATAGCGAACGATAGTGTTTGGACAATGGTGACAATTGCAAGAATGTGTGTTTTGGAGGAGAACCAAGGTTTTTGGGTATAGGTTTTTGTACATTTTCCAAGAACAAGAATAGAGAAATGCTAGAGCTACATGATATTGGTGGTTATTACAAGGCGCCCGAGATTGGCAAACTCAATTTTGGTACATCTAGTGTGAGGCTATTGAGGCAACACCTCAACTCTCTCATCCATTTGGTGTACCATAGCTGCTTCATTAAGTTCAACCAAAATGGCCCCAAAAAGATAGATTAGATCATGAAAGTATTAAATCTTCAACTTTCAAACCTAACTTCCCATTTAGTAAAGAATGGTTCAAGGCTACATACAACAATGTTTTAGGAATAAAAGATCAATGCAAAATTGCTAGGGAAGACCTCTTTCACCTTTTCAAGGAGTGCCCTATGATCAGTGGCCTTGAGGGTGAGATATGCAAATGGGTGCAAAGGACATGGAAGATAGGCTTCCATAAGAACGATCTGTTCTTGGTATGGAAGGTCTTGAAAAGCCAGGAGCTGCTTATTGCAACACAAATTGTTAGATTTTGCTACTTCAAACAGGTTTAGAAGGCTAGGAATGGTTGCCTATTTGACAGAACCATGGAAATATCGAGGTTCACAAAGACAATTAAAAAAAGTAGGGGGGCGATCCTGGTCTTTGGAAAACACAAGAACTTTGTTGACTGGAATAGATAAATTAACACCGCTTTAACTGACCCTCATATATAAGAAGTCGGCGTTGTCCATGGGGTGGCTCCCCAATTAGCCGATGTATCAGGGACATCTAAGAGTTGTCATGGCTCAGCGTGAGCATGGCACAAATGTAAATTGTTTTGGTAGTCAATATAATTCACTTACCATTGTTAGTTTTGAAAGAAAAAAAAAGGAATAAAGGATCAATGATGCACACGGCAATCACAAGTCGTTGATTAAAAAATTACAAAGGGGTTAACAAGCATGATCAAGGAAATGTATTTTAGTGATAGACGTTGCTGTAATGTGGAAAATATCACAGAGAATTGACCCACCACAAAGGCACTGAGATATGGAGCACAACACATAGAGTACCATACTTTGTTTGTTGCAATGGAAAAAATTTGTCTTTGCATGAAATAATTGATAACAAATAGCCTAATCTAACTAGCTGTATACATTAACTAAATATTACATAAACACATGTTGACTCTTCAAATTGATGTTGAATGTGCAGAGTCAAGGTCTACCAATGCACATACTATGGATGACAACCCAGGTGGTGATGCCACTATTAAGGGCAAGGGGGAGGATGATGAGTATGCGAAGATAAGCCTAGCAAGATGAGCATGATGAGATTGAGTATTTCTATACTCTCTCTCTCTCTTTCTCTCTCTCTCTCTCTCTCTCTCTCTCTCTCTCTCTCTCTCTCTCTCTCTCACACACACACACACACACACACACACACACACACACACACATCTTTGGCATGCCATTTTTGAGCACCTAATATGACCACTGGCCGCAAGAGACATTCTCACCACCTCTCTTGATATGAAGGGCACTCCACAAACCCTCTCGACCTTTGTGTGATGCCTCCCCCCGCTAGCAATAACACGCTCATCAGTAGATCATGAAGCATTGTTGATATTGCAGGAGGCCGATCCCCACTCACCCTACTCTCCTCGGCTTGAGGCGGTCGGTCTAAGGCGGCCTCCCCCTCATATTAGCTGCAACCATGCACCTCGACTATTTGTAGTTTACGATGGAGGGTGCAACACGATTGAGCGCATATATGGGCAGGTTCTCGACAAGGCAGTGGCTTAGGTGGTGCATGCAAGGTATCAGGTGTTGTGCTGTCTCTGTGTGCTGGTTTGGGGGGGAGGGGAGGGGGGCAATGTCCATGTAGGAAGGTTGCCTGGGGCAACGACTCGAGCACATTAGGAAATTTCAGAGGTCATTTGGAGGGCCTTCTAAGAAAAATAGAATTTGGTGTGGTAAAAGCAATTGTAAACTTGGAATAACCATTCAAAAAGTGTACTTACAAGTAGATTCTTGCCACAGTGTCATAATGGCCGTGATGATTGAAGGATAAATCGTTTTCAATTGCATTTAATGAACGTCATAGAATTGGAGGGAGTTTCCTGTACGTGGAATGTATGACTAAAGGAAAAAAGACGTATCCTTCCAAACCTGCTCTCTCCTTACTCTCTCACTGTTTGTGCGCTGACCTCAAAGAAATCCTCCCTTTCTTGCACTCTTGCATACATGGCTTCTTCTTCCACCCCCACAAATGTCCTCCTTAAAAGATTCCTCTATCATCTACACATTGACATGGATCCCCAATATCCGCCACTATGTAAGCGAGGCAAAACTAACATCAAAGTGACACCGATCATGACAGAGAGACTCAGAGCCAAGGGAGCAAAACACTTAGGTATTGGACAAAAGGCTCACTCTATCCATTGAATCCATGACCAATGATTTCCTTGCATTTGCAAATCCCACTAACTTATTGACCTTTGCAGGTAATGGATTGCTTGGCTACTGTAAAGCTCTAAACAGCCAATCAAAAACTTATAAAGAAATGGTGAAGCACCAAGCAGATGAGATTCAGAGACTTTGTAACTTGCATTATGAGGACCAAAAGACTGTAATGCAGCACACACAAGAATCACAGGTCTTGCGAACAAAGGTACAAACATTACAAAACAAAGAGACAATGTTAAGCGCTCGTGTGCGAAAGAAGAAGCTACGGAATCTTGAAACGTTGAAGGTAGGCTCTAACGGCCTTAAGAAAAGAATCCAATCATTGTAGCTATATAATTAATTTAAAATAATTTAAGTTTTTTCTTATGTTAGTTATGCTTTTTTTGTAGAGATTCTATCTATCCAGACAAAGAAACAATAGACCCGAAGGCCAATGTAGGAAAGCGGTTAAAGCCATTGATAACTAGTGGCCTTGCAAAGGATATAATGCATGATAAAAAGTTTAAGGTTTTGCAATGGGATGTCGTTGGCAGATTCATTCTAAAGAATGCAGTGCCGGCCAAGCAAATACAGGGTACATTGGACTCCCTTGGCATTAGTAAAAGAGGCTACTCAGCTATTCAACAGTGTATCTCTTCCATGTTTGTGAAGAAGGGAATAAAGTCTAAGCTTTTACCAACATCTTTAAGTGTTTGGAGGGAAAGACTCCAGCTCAATAATGAACATAACAACTTCATTGGATGTCCATTTCATATTCAAGATATTTATAGCTTGGCACGGAACTACTGTCACGTATGATGAGTACAACAATATCTTCATGGACCTGACTTTGTTGCAAACTAGAATGGTAGAGTTCTACATTATCACATTCGAAGAGACAGATGGCATTCTACATTTTGTTTTGAAGCTAGATGAGTGTGAGATTCTTAAAGAGAAGAAGCTAGAGCAAGTTACAATCACATTAATGAATAGGGTTCTTTCCAAATGTCCCACTGATGATCCTTCATACTTCAGTGTTCAATCAGAAACAAACATATGGTGGCTTGGTGCATTTCGGGTAATCCAGTTATTCTCAATTTTGCAGCTCTAGTAAGCCCTCTATTGTACCTAAATTTTAGATTTATTTTTCGTATCTCATGAGGATTAATCTTGTAGGTAAAGAAAGAAGACCATGACATTTCATTTTGGGTGTTCCATCAAACCCCTAATCCAGATATCATTGATAGGCAAATGAATAATTGTGGAATGGGTGCCATGGCAAATTCTCCATGCTTGTATTGCATGGAGCCTGCAAAGGTGATGGACCCAAAGTGGTGGAGAAAAGGCTCCTACTCGTCACAATCAAGACTCTAATTTTCAACCAGTTCTGGATATACCACTTGCTAATGTCCATATTTGTACAATGCATGGTCTTTGGCGAATTGAGAGAAGTTGGTATATCTATACATTGGGTTTGCTTGGAAAATCAAAAAGTCAACTGAACGACAGGTTGCTCTAGAGGCTTTGTAACTAGTTTTGTTAGATATTGGTCTACATGAGGGCAATGTGAAAATCTAACAGAATAGAAAAAGGTCAACCAATGAGAAAGATGTACCCTACAAACCATCCATAGGTGGGGTCAATGCACGCCGTTTTCTATCTAAACCTCAAGGTATGAAAGATGTGAAGCTAACAAAGCAAGGGAGAGTATATCACTCTACCTACATTAGCAAAGTTGAGTATATGCAGTGGAAAAAACATCATTTAGCAGTGAAAGACCAGGAGCCAACAACTTGCAATTCAAAGGGTGATGTGTGGCGTTCCATTGACACGTTATTTCAAATGTATGAGAATGATGATTGGTTTCAAGATAATCTCAGCAAGTTTAAATAGAACCTTCAGCTACTGAAAAAATCAAGACAGCATGGACTGACACTCAAATCACTCATTATATGGTAAATTCAAAGCACCGCCGATAGTCAAAGTACTAAGTTTGTGTTTAAATTTTTAAGTAAATTTCTTGTTTTGCAGCAAATCATTTTTAATCTTTTTCCATACTTCATCCAAAAGTATGGGAATCCAGGTATATGGAACACCCAGGGCTTGGAAAAGTCTCATTACATGGCTAGAAATGCCTACTTCAGACACACACAGCATGGAGGCTCTCAAAATAAAGCAAAGAGTCTGAAGAAGTTATTTCACTGGTTTTATCGCAGAATCGCAGAATCATTCATCGTATGCAACAAAAGCAAGTATTGGCCTCTTCACCAGTCGTACAAGCAATCAGACATTGGCAACTTCAAAAGAAAACGAGTAGACGCATTCAACAACTCAAGTGCTCTTGAAAGTCAAATGAGGTGGAGGGAGACAATGCAATATGCCAATCATCGGTGGAACAAGAGAATTAGAGTTTAGATGATCAGATGTACCACAAATGCCAGTAGAATTAAATTCAATATGTACCACAACTATTTCAAACTTATGATGATTTGCAAATATCGTTTGCAACCTCACCCTTGTATCTGATCATTAAATGTTTGCCATACTCTAAGAGTTAAAAAAGGTTTTCTTTACCTAAAGATAATGCCATTGATGTGTATGTGTAGTAATATGTTGCACGGCCCACATTATATCCTCATGAGTAACCAAAACATTCTCTCCCTAAAACCTTGTCAATGAGATAACTTTGTCTCCATTTTGTGTGGCAGCATTGGACCACCTAAGAAGCGAGATAATGCCTTGAAAGCATAGGTTGCAGTATTCCCCTCTTGTGAGATTCCATTGGGGAATATTAGGATGGGTGCCTCACAGAGACTAGGAAGATATTGTCCTAGAGCTGCATCCCCACCACGAAACTGTCTTCTTTGACGACGAAGAAAGTCGTCCTTTTCAGCAATCCATGACTGCGAACAAAAGAAGTGTGTGTATGTATGAGAGAGAGAGAGACAGAGATCGCGGGGGGGGGGGGGGGGGGGGGGGGCAGGATGTTATGCCATGAAACTCTCATCTTGCAAAAAAAGCTCATTGTTCCATAGGTTGATTGATCGGGTGGACTCCTGTGTTGGTCGCTTAAACGAATCCTCCATATCCTGATTACTAGTTGATGGCTTGAGATTATTTCAAATAGCTTGAAATGTGCTTCATCAAGAAGGCTTTCTTTATACTTTTCTGCCTTTTCAAAGCACAGTTTAAGGCAATCCAGTGGGTTACTGGAGATCTCCATTTCCTTGTCATCACTACTGTCATCTGAAACAAATCATTTCCTCTCCTCCTGATACTTGGAGATAGTGGCCAATGCATAGTCCTCCTGCAAACAAAAAATAATTTGTATATCATGAAGAAAAATGTATGACCTATCTCCAAATTTAAACTCTGGCACTCCTGGTAGCATTAATGTGGCTTACCGCTCATTAAAACCTGACACATGTAGAGGTAGCTTGATTTTTGAGGTTTTCACTGAGAGAAGTTTGATTCATTCCACCTCTTTTTCTTCTTCTTCAAGATCAATGGACTCCTCTATCTCTGCCACTTCAATGTATTGCTCATCCTCATCCTCTTTTTCATCTGCTGGTATATCGTGTTCCTCCATGACCTCCTTAGGATCTTTCATAAGACCTTGTAAATAATCCATTTAAAAATATTAGAAATCCAAAGGATTCTTGAACTAGCTTGCACTCCTGTTCATATAAGCTACATTATGGGGTCTGTACATAAGAGGCAACTAATTGTACTTCTTGTAAGACTGTCTTTTAGGATCACAGTCTTTTAAATGGACTACCACCATTTCACCAACATTAACCCTGCCCTTTTGCGTATGAAGCTCAAACTTCTCTAGTTCCATCTTCAAATGTTCACTCTATTCAGCTTATAAACACATCAAGATTAAATGGAGCATTAAAAATGCAGGAGACTAAGTCAAACTTATCACCAGCCCTAGAAGAAACTACAAAATCTAAAAGCCTTTCATCAATCACTATAGGGTCTTCATAAATAACTACCTCTTTTTTTGGGGGATAGTTGCAACACATTGGGCACTCTGCAAAGTAGGTACTAAAAAATCCACCTCTCTCTTAAGTGAGTTCAGTAGTAAAGTAAATTTTGGAGTAGAAGGGGTCTCCATTTTGACAGATGTATCAGTATTAGGCTCCTCCAAACTCATGGTAGGCTCTGCACCAGATATATCAATGGGTTCTGTGAAGTCTATATTCCTCTTCATAGAAATTTATAACAGCTCCCGAAAGTCTTCCCAGAATGTCTCCTTGGCCAACAATGCGCTAGGGATCTATTTTATGCCTCTTCCTCCTATCAGATCTTAATCCTGCTGAGGCGGTCCGGGGCGGGCAACAAGAAGAGTGGCCTCTAGACACCCTTCAAGGCTCCCGTGATGCTCAATGGGGCTGGGGCACAACACAACACAAACCAAAATAACAAACCCACAGCCAAATCCCAACTACACAAGGGGCACCACCTAGTTTAAGAGCGAACTAGGACGCAAAAGAGGAGAATCGTTAGAGCAACCCACAAACAAGCAAGGAATTTACACTAACCCTAACACCAATGGAACACTCTCACACACTAAGACACGAGAGAGAGAGAGAGAGAGAGAGAGAGAGAGAGAGAGAGAGAGAGAGAGAGAGAGAGAGAGGGAGAGGGAGAGGGAGAGAGATAGTGCTCGGGCTGCTTTGAAACGTATCGGCAATGATCAAGCAAACACAACTATATATTTAAGAAAGAGAGAGAAAGGAGGAGGGGGTGCTTGTTGCATTAATACCTTCTTACAAATCTGTCATGACAAATCAAAGTGAGATTAGTATTTGTTCAACATAGCTTGCGTAAATTTCACCACAACACATCACAAGAAAAGCCACCCCAATCACTGTCTTAAGGCCAGGGGAGTCCTCTCCACCCTGTCACCCTCTTACAGTATGTGGGATTTATGGCTAGATTGATGACAACAGCAGAGACAAGCTATCAAGAACTTAACAAAAAACAACAAGACACTTACGCATCATTGTTGTCCATTACTTCACGTTGGAAGGGAGACAAAGTATCCAAGCTTAGTCCAAATCCACCCTCCTTGATTTAGCAAATGTTGGGCTTACACTAGTAGGAGAAATGATAGATTTCCTACTCTCAATTGAATGATCACTCTCTCTCTTACAATGGCATAGAGTTCCCTTGCTAATCCCCTATTACAACGCATGCACATGCATAAGACAATGAGCTTCCACTCAAGAGCTCCTTCTAGAGACGTTGAGCTTGGCTTCTCAAGCTATAGCATAGTGCTCTTGCTTATGGCTCCCCTTTGTGCTAGCTACACCCTCCTTTTATAGCAATTTTGAAGGCTAGGGTTACTCCTCTAACCATGGTTTTGGGTTAGATTTTCAGCAATTTATCTAATTTCTTTTGCTTGGAATTATCAAGAAGTTGGTGAGGAAAGAGAGAGGAGAGAAATGGAGGTGATAGGACTTTTCATAGTGGGTTAGTGTTAGTAGAGTTAGTATTAATTTACAAATGGAATTGGATATTTACAATGGGAGTATCCATGTAGGATACAAATAAGGAAGAAAAAACTCTTAAGAGGTAAGAAAAGGTGGATTTCTTACAAGGTTGATGCTCCAAGTGTCTTGAGTAGGGCCAATTTTGACGCTTGTTGACGGTCCACTAGCTTTGACGGTACATTTTTTCTCCACTCTTGACCTTCCTTGAGAGACAAGATAATTGAAGCTGAGTAATCAACCACCATGATGCCGTCTTTTGAGAGAAGAGGCTGAATTTTGTGGTTTTTTTGATAGATATGGGTAAATTGGCGGAGGAAAAATGAGACTAGGTGGTCAATTTTGGAATGGAATTGTGTGCGGGAGGTATGAGTTCACCATGGTTTCTCTTATTCTTCAAGGTTGAGGAGAAGGTGAGTACTGTGCAGAGAGGAGTGGTGAGAGAGATGGGGATGATGAGTGGAGAAGTGTGTGTGTGAAAGAGGAAAATGATAAAGTGGAAGAGAGAGTGTGGCTGCATAGCATGGGAAAACTGGGGTCCACTAAAAAAATCATAGCTCACAGCTCGTAGCTCAAAAAAATATGAAAAACTTTGAGGCAAAAGTTCAGCCCACGAGCTACAACTTTTGTTTGTATCACCTTTTCAAATTCGGAGAGCAAGTGAACTTTAAAAATTCAGTAAAACCGACCGTTTTTTTCCACTGCAAGGTCCTTGTGGGGTCCTTCTTTGGATGATTCTTTTGAATACCTTCAAGAGTGAGCCCTCCATAGTGCATGTATGCATGCCACCTACCCTTGACCTTATTTGGTAGGTCTATAATTGAAGATATTATTGAGATTAGGATATAAGTGAATAGTACAACTAAGAAAATCAAATATTGAGGGGTCTAAAAAATATGTACATGTCAAATATAAATAAGTGGAAAAAATATAAAGGGGTCAAAAGAAATCTCTCTCATTATGAGGCTACCATAAAAAGATAAATATTTTTGGTGTTCTAATTTTTTAGAAAAAAACAAAATAGATGTAGGAAGGGAAAAATCAAAATAGTGAAAGAATATACACATAAATAAAACTAGTTTTTTTGTGATTTTATTGGGGTGGAGTTACACCAAATATAAGAGAAGCTTACATGAAAATATTTCTATATGGAATAAAGAGTATGAAAAATGGTAAGAAAAAATTGTGGTAATGGTGAGGCAATGTACAGAGCATAAATAACACACACCTAGGTAGAAATATTTTAATAAATACCAAAATAATTATGAAAAAATCTTTTATTTAGGCCCTATATACAAAGAAATATTTACATACGCATGGGCCATAATATACTTATATTTTTTATATATTTTTTGGCTCGACTAGCCCAATGACTAGCTAATTGAGGGTTTTTAAAGAAGATATGGGAAAAGTCCCGTGACTCACGCACGCCTATGTACAGTGAAATGGTAGGGATAGCCACAGTGTTTGGGTGATTTTGGTAGGGTGAGGTAACTCACTGTGGTAATTACAAAGAGCCGAAAAACGGCTATCATTAGCCCTCCCCCAGGATGATGGTATATTCATGTACCATCATAGAGCATCTTTTCCAAAGAGAGTGCTTCAGAGTCCTTGGCGAGATTTTCATTGTTTGGCCCCTCAGAATTTTCGCTGGAGTTACACTCATGCTTCATGTAACAATACTTACATGAGACAGCGGCCTTTGGACAGATCTTTGGTAGATCCTTTGGTAGAAGGCGACTCAAATAGGGCTTCAAGCGATACCCGTTTACCTTCCTGGAGTGCTCTTTACCATTCAAGTCCATAAGCTGATAGTAACTAGAATTGAAAGCCTTCTTGACTATGTATGGCCCTTGCCATCTAGTTTCAAACTTGGCATCAAAACGATTGTCAAGTCGATTGTCATACCTTAGCACAAGCTCTCCTTCCTTGATGCCTTTGTCCTTCAGTTTCTTGTCGTGCGTTTCTTTCGCTTGTGTGGCTTTCCTCTTGTAGCACTCATATGCTGCTTCTCTTTTCCACTCAAGCTCAGCTAAGGTAAGAAGCCGAACCATCCATGCTTCTTGATCATCTTGTGCTCCTTTGCCATGAAGTCGCATTGTTGGAATGTTGAGCTCGATAGGCTGTAAAGCCTCTTGACCATAGACCAAGTGAAATGGTGTGAACTCCGTGGCTTCCCTATATGTGGTTCGATACGCCCACAAGGCACCATCCAAGAAGTCATCCCACAACTTTGTCTTGTTTTTCACCATCTTTCTAATGATGCCTGCAATGACACCATTAGCTTTTTCTACCAAACCATTTGATTGGGGATAGTAGGGTGTACTGTGACGATGTAGAATGTGAAGTTCTTCACAGACTTCTGTGAGCAAGCCCTTCCTAAACCCTGGACCATTATCAGAAACAATCTCCAAAGGTGTGCCAAATCTGCAACAAATGTGATTGTACACAAACTTGCTAATTGTCCTCTCATTCACTCTTGCCACACTTTGAGCTTCCACCCACCTAGTCATATAGTCTACAGCCACTAGAATGTAGAGTTTACCATTTTTTGTCCTAGGCAGAGGACCCATGGCATCAATGCCCCACTTTTCAACGGGTCCATTTGCAATCACTATTTGCCTCGGGCCATGCACCAACCTTCTATTTCCATTTATCTGACAATTGTGACAGCTTTTACACCAATGTTGAACATCCACATGCAAGCTTGGCCAAACATACCCCGCAAGCAAAATCTTCTTCACAGTTAATTATTGGGCAAAATGACCACCACATGCTTCTTCGTGCAAACCTTTTAGAATGGCTGGAATTTCCTCAATAGTTGGTACTCTTCTGCTCACTTGATCCTTCCCTCTTTGATAGAGGGAGCCTTCTAGGAAGAGATACATGCTTGCCTTCTTCATGAGTCTCCTCTTCTGAGATGTTGTGAAGTCTGGTGGAAACTCACCCTCCAAAATGTAGCCAATGATGGGAGCCAATGACTCCAATCCCTGGTACCTCGGTTGCTTCACAGCAGCCGCCACCATGATGACCTGCACTTCTTTATTTACACATGCAACGGCTTGTTGTGCAAGTAAATCAGCATCTTCATTTTGTTTCCTAGGAATATGATATAATTGCACCTCCTCAAATTGATTAAATAGCCTACGAATGGCATGAACTTTTGTCCTTAAGCTTTCATTCTTGCATGCCCAAATGCCTAAAATCTGTTTAACAATGAGAAGTGCATCTCCTTTTACCATGAGACGTTGTATCCCTTGGCCAATGCACATCTTCAAACCATGAAGTAGAGTGTCATATTCTGCTTCATTGTTGCTAGCTGAACTTGGTAGATTGAACTTCTCTTTCATGACCACCTCTCCACTTGGGTTGAGCAACACTAGCCCTCCCCCTGCTTTTCCTGTGGCTCGACGAAAAGCTCCATCAAAGAACAAGGTAAAAGCATTAGGAATACTTTTTGGTGGTGGTAATGGTAGGGTCTTTACTTCAGGCACCTTAATCTCCTTTTCATGCACCCTATAAGTGAGAATCCCTGCCAATTGTGCACGCACACTATCTTCTACCTTGAAGGAGTATTGAAACTCTTGCAACTCCATAATCCACTTTGAGATCCTAGTACTAAGATTCATTTGAGATGACACCCAAGGGAACAAATTCTCTGCAGTGAGAATTACAAAAGGGTTTGGTAGCAGGTAGGATCTAAACTTTCTTATCGCAAACATGAGAGAAAGCATCATGAGTTCTGCTTCTGTGTAGTCTCTCTCCAAAGCATTCATGACCCTACTAGCAAAGTAGATGGGTCGCATCCTTGTACTGTGGGGATCTTGTTGTAGCAACACAGCACCAATTGTTTCCCTTCCAACACTAGAGCTAACAAAGAATGTGTACTCCCAACAAGGAGGCATGAGTGTTGGTAGCTCTGACAAAATGGCTTTAATGTTACAAAAGTACTCTTCAAGCTCATCAGACCATGCAAATTCTACTTGTTGTGTCAACTTTTGCAAAGGGTGAAGTAACTCCGAAGCTAAGTGAATAAAGCGTGACATATACTTCACTTTTTGAATGAATGATATGACCTCTTTGAGATTCTTGGGTGAGGGGAGCTCAATAAGAGCCTTTGCCTTTGAAGGATCCACCTCAATGCCTTTATAGGAAACCTTGTGACCAAGCAAGATCACTTCATCCTCAGCTATGTGACACTTGTCGGGGTTGAGTTGACCTCCCATGTCATAGAGCTTCTTTAAACCTTCTTCTACCCTTTGTAGATGCAATGATTTTGAGCTATAAATGCAAAAATCATCAATAAAAACCCTAATGGACTTTCCAAAGAATGCTTGAAACACCATGTTCATGAAGCGTTGGAAAGTTGCAGGAGCATTTGTCAAGCCAAATGGCATGACTCTAAAAGCATAACAACCCCAAGGAGTGATAAAGGTTGTTTTCAATTGATCCTCCAATGCGATACCTATTTGAAAGTAACCCGAGTAGCCATCACACACAGTGTACTTCTCATGACCAGCTACTTCATTTAGTATCTCATCCTGAAATGGGAGGGGAAAGTTAGCTCTTTTTGTTGCCTCATTAAGTGGACGATAATCCACACACACCCTCCACTTGCCGTTTTTCTTAGGAGTGACAACAACGGGAGAGACCCACTCTGAATTCTCCACTGGATAAATGAAACCTGCTGCTAGAAGCTTTCTTACCTCCTTGAGTAGAGCCTGCTCCTTAATGACTCCTAGCCTTCGTAGCTTTTGAGCCTTAGGTGTGGCCTCTTGCTTCAACTCAATCTTGTGTTGAACAACATCTACTCCACGCACATCGGTGTAGTCTTTAGCAAAAAGCCTCGGAAATTTCCTTAGCACACATTTGAACTCCTCTCTTTCATCCTTTGTAAGTGTTGTAGACAACATACCTTCTAACATTCCTTCATCTTCCACCTTTTGGTTCTCTTGAGGACCTACCTCCTCCAAGCCTTGACAAGAGGTCTCTTGGTTGCTTGGCTTAAACCTTACCCCCATGACTTCGATGGAAGACTCCTCTTCAGTAATGCTGCCGCTACTTTCTTCTTCTGAAGTGCTATCGGTCCAACCTTCTTCCGTCTCACTTTGAGATGATTCTTCATGGAGCTCCTCTTGGCGTTGCTCCCTCATGTCAAAGACAACCTTCTTATGATTGTCATTCCTGCAAATTAATTTCCCACTCTCCCAATTCTGCAAAGCTCGCATTTTCATTAGCCATGGTCTTCCTAGGATAAATGGGTAACCATTTCCCTTGGTAGACATGACATAGAAATCCACTGCCTTCTTAATGCCAAAGGCCTCCACAAAAACATTTTTACAAATGCCTACGCACCTAGCCTTGCTATTGTTTGCCATTTTCACTTTGATTTCAGGTGTCTCATGGATGTGCATGCCTAGTCTTTGCATGAGCCCTTCTATCATAATGCAAATTTGTGCACCCCCATCCACTAGACCTTTCCTAACCAATTTTCCTTTTATGTAACAATCTAGCACAGGTGTAATATCCTCGTTCATTTCAACATGTGCAATTTTTACAACAGGAAAACTATCTTTTACCTTTCTCCTAGTGTTAATTGCCTTTGTTAAATCCCTCCTAACTTGTGGGCATAATGCAAGAAACTAAGGCCATGAGATATCAGGACCCTTACCTCGCATGTCTTCCAACAGGTTGTATGGAGCCATACCATGTCCAAGAGGGAAGTCTTGGAGATTGATACGACGTCGAGTCCTCTTAGCTTCCTTGGTCTCCTTTGCCTTCTTGCCTTGTCCATGGTCACTCTGTGATGGGACACCCTCTTTCTCTTTACTTTTTCCTCGGCCACGCTTAATGCCATTTGCTTCCATGTCAACCTCATTTGAGTTTGTCACCTCTACCACATGCACATTTGGATCTGGCAAAGGTGGAACTCCTTCTACCCCTTGTGGAGGTGGTCTTGGTCCATTTGGTCTTTGTAGAAGCCTTGGTTGTTGACAAGTTCCTTCACCTCCATTCATCACTGGGTAATTCAAGTTAGGTCTCCCTGGCTCCCCACGGGGCCAAGGACAATTATACATCCCATGTCCAGACTCTCCGCAATTCCAACATTGCAAGACTCTCCTAGGTCGTGGATCTCGCTCTTCAGACTTCTTTGCTTGTCCCTTTGGACCTACAGCTTGTGCAAGGTGAATTGACAGGCTGCTTAAAGATTCGTTTAACTTCTCAATTACTTCCGTCGTTACCTCAGGAAGCTCCCTCGATGTTGATGCTTGTGACTTACCTTTGGGTCTAAGACCTTCTATTGGAACCTCTCCCCTTAAGCACTTGAGTTTCCTATATTTCTCAGCAGCCCTAGTTTCAGCTGCATCAAAAGTAGTAGGTGCACCGGCCTCAACTTTTACCTTAAGGTCAGGAAAGAGTCCGGCTATGAACCTCTCCTTCTTTAAAAATTATGCACTATACAACATTTCGTATCCATAGAGCCCAAAGACGTAGAAACTCTTGCTTGTACAAGTAGTAGTCATCTAAGTCTTTTTGCTTATGAGAAACAATGTCTTGCCATAGTTTTTGAGTGTTTTGGGGATCAAAGAAGTATCTCTTAAAACGATTCAAAACTTCTGTGTAGTTCCCCTTAACTTCCTCAGGCAAAGAGTCAAACCAAGTACTAGCATCTTTCCTAAGGACCACCTCAAACATTTCTACACGTTCTTGATCGGTTACTATCCTCTTGATACGGCAAGACATCTTGAAATTTGCTAAAAATAATTCTGCATCCTCTCCAGGCTCTCCAAAGAAAAGAGGATATCCAGACATTTGGCGTTGGCTCTCCATTATTATGAAAGATTACAACATGAGTTACAATAAGGGATACAATAGAGATTTAGAACCACTCGCCTGCAAATGAAGAAGTGAGAAAATACCACTCTAGGTTTTCTTCTTCAGCTATCCAAGCTTCAATAAGGTCTCGATTTGTTTGATCAAAACAAAAGGGTAGACTATTGATGAGCTCTAAGAAGGGTTGAAATTCTTCAAAGCTAAGGCGATAAACAGAAATCTCTAGAACTTCATTTTCTGGATCCAAAAGAGCAACCACGTCCCAAGTGATAAATTGCACTTGCTCTACAATTCCCAATGCACAAGCGGTTTGTATAAAAACTAGATCTTCATGCTCGTCGAAGGCCGTGAGAAAGTAGCAATTGACTAGGAGCTCCTTTCCTTCGAGTTCCACACAGTCGGAGTGAGGAAACCTTCTCACAATTTCATAAAGAACATCCTCATCAAGTCCAATCAAGTTTGCAAGATTTAAAGACTCCACTTGTGCTACAAAATTCCTGGACAAAAACTCCTTAGGATTATGGTTAAATCATTCCAAAGCATAAAGAGATTTACAATGTCTCTATGAACAAAGTGTCATAGAAAGTAGAGAAGGATGAGAATTTATACAAATTTGCAATCTTCTCTATGCTCTCTTTATTAAGACAAGCTCTGAATAGCTCCCTATCTCCTTTGTTGAAAGCGAAAGGAAGACTATTAATAAGACGCAAATGAGGGAAAAATTCACCAAATGTGAGTCTATGCAGCATGAACTCTGGCCGCAAGTTTCCTGAAGAGTCTTCCTCAATGGAGAAATGCACTCGCCAAACGCCAAATTTCACTCTATTTACCAATCTTAGGGCACACACTAGTTGGATGAATGCGCGGTCTTCCTTAGTGCCCAACAACAAGAGGAAAATGGAATCCACGCGTAGGACCTTCCGTCTTAACTTCACCACCCTCTTGTTATGAGGGAGACACCTTACTACTTGCTCCTGCAACTCAATTGGTAATAGAGCTAGATCTCTAAGGATTGAACTTTCACTACACACACATTCCCAGTTAGAACAAATGATCGTTTTTTTGTTTCTTGTAACAACTCGGACAAAGAAAAAACAAACATACACACTATTCTGCCGGGCTGCACTTCATGTTAAAATAAAATGAACACATGTACATCAAAATAAGTGTGGTAGTTGATGAGAGGTAGAATGACAGGGTTTGGTGATGCAAGAATTTCTCCTGCTCTTTGGGCACCAAACATGAACACCATTCGTTGTTGAAAATGGATCTTTCTACTAATTGCAACGTTTATTCTAATGTGTGGAGTAAAATGAAAGGGAAAAACCTCTATTCCTGGGCCATTATCCATGGCCTATGCATGTCCTAATGCTTAAAACAAAACAAAAATATAGACGTCCAAACTAAGGTCGTACCTAATGAGAGGCAAAATAAAAGGATTTACCGAAGTGTTTATCTCGGCTAACCTAAGAGGACCTAAAATTCTACGAATTACTCGCTGAAATTGCAACTTAGTACTAACAATTATGTGTACCTTTTTCCTTGCAATAGGAATGAAGGGATCATACAAATTCTCGTGATTCATGCAAGCTTCTTGATTATGCTAAAGGTTGAGCCTTCACAAAACATACACAAGCCTATTCCTCCGTGGGGGCACCAATTTGAGGCGGTCTGGGGCGGGCAACAAGAAGAGTGGCCTCTAGACACCCTTCAAGGCTCCCGTGCTGCTCAATGGGGCTGGGGCACAACACAACACAAACCAAAACAACAAACCCACAGCCAAATCCCAACTACACAAGGGGCACCACCTAGTTTAAGAGCGAACTAGGACGCAAAAGAGGAGAATCGTTAGAGCAACCCACAAACAAGCAAGGAATTTACACTAACCCTAACACCAATGGAACACTCTCACACACTAAGACACGAGAGAGAGAGAGAGAGAGAGAGAGAGAGAGAGAGAGAGAGAGAGAGAGGGAGAGAGATAGTGCTCGGGCTGCTTTGAAACGTATCGGCAATGATCAAGCAAACACAACTATATATTTAAGAAAGAGAGAGAAAGGAGGAGGGGGTGCTTGTTGCATTAATACCTTCTTACAAATCTGTCATGACAAATCAAAGTGAGATTAGTATTTGTTCAACATAGCTTGCGTAAATTTCACCACAACATATCACAAGAAAAGCCACCCCAATCACTGTCTTAAGGCCAGGGGAGTCCTCTCCACCCTGTCGCCCTCTTACAGTATGTGGGATTTATGGCTAGATTGATGACAACACCAGAGACAAGCTATCAAGAACTTAACAAAAAACAACAAGACACTTACGCATCATTGTTGTCCATTACTTCACGTTGGAAGGGAGACAAAGTATCCAAGCTTAGTCCAAATCCACCCTCCTTGATTCAGCAAATGTTGGGCTTACACTAGTAGGAGAAATGATAGATTTCCTACTCTCAATTGAATGATCACTCTCTCTCTTACAATGGCATAGAGTTCCCTTGCTAATCCCCTATTACAACGCATGCACATGCATAAGACAATGAGCTTCCACTCAAGAGCTCCTTCTAGAGAGGTTGAGCTTGGCTTCTCAAGCTATAGCATAGTGCTCTTGCTTATGGCTCCCCTTTGTGCTAGCTACACCCTCCTTTTATAGCAATTTTGAAGGCTAGGGTTACTCCTCTAACCATGGTTGGGTTAGATTTTCAGCAATTTATCTAATTTCTTTTGCTTGGAATTATCAAGAAGTTGGTGAGGAAAGAGAGAGGAGAGAAATGGAGGTGATAGGACTTTTCATAGTGGGTTAGTGTTAGTAGAGTTAGTATTAATTTACAAATGGAATTGGATATTTACAATGGGAGTATCCATGTAGGATACAAATAAGGAAGAAAAAACTCTTAAGAGGTAAGAAAAGGTGGATTTCTTACAAGGTTGATGCTCCAAGTGTTTTGAGTAGGGCCAATTTTGACGCTTGTTGACGGTCCACTAGCTTTGACGGTACATTTTTTCTCCACTCTTGACCTTCCTTGAGAGACAAGATAATTGAAGCTGAGTAATCAACCACCATGATGCTGTCTTTTGAGAGAAGAGGCTGAATTTTGTGGTTTTTTTGATAGATATAAGTAAATTGGAGGAGGAAAAATGAGACTAGGTGGTCAATTTTGGAATGGAATTGTGTGCGGGAGGTATGAGTTCACCATGGTTTCTCTTATTCTTCAAGGTTGAGGAGAAGGTGAGTACTGTGCAGAGAGGAGTGGTGAGAGAGATGGGGATGATGAGTGGAGAAGTGTGTGTGTGAAAGAGGAAAATGATAAAGTGGAAGAGAGAGTGTGGCTGCATAGCATGGGAAAACTGGGGTCCACTAAAAAAATCATAGCTCACAGCTCGTAGCTCAAAAAAATATGAAAAACTTTGAGGCAAAAGTTCAGCCCACGAGCTACAACTTTTGTTTGTATCACCTTTTCAAATTCGGAGAGCAAGTGAACTTTAAAAATTCAGTAAAACCGACCGTTTTTTTCCACTGCAAGGTCCTTGTGGGGTCCTTCTTTGGATGATTCTTTTGAATACCTTCAAGAGTGAGCCCTCCATAGTGCATGTATGCATGCCACCTACCCTTGACCTTATTTGGTAGGTCTATAATTGAAGATATTGTTGAGATTAGGATATAAGTGAATAGTACAACTAAGAAAATCAAATATTGAGGGGTCTAAAAAATATGTACATGTCAAATATAAATAAGTGGAAAAAATATAAAGGGGTCAAAAGAAATCTCTCTCATTATGAGGCTACCATAAAAAGATAAATATTTTTGGTGTTCTAATTTTTTAGAAAAAAACAAAATAGATGTAGGAAGGGAAAAATCAAAATAGTGAAAGAATATACACATAAATAAAACTAGTTTTTTTGGATTTTATTGGGGTGGAGTTACACCAAATATAAGAGAAGCTTACATGAAAATATTTCTATATGGAATAAAGAGTATGAAAAATGGTAAGAAAAAATTGTGGTAATGGTGAGGCAATGTACAGAGCATAAATAACACACACCTAGGTAGAAATATTTTAATAAATACCAAAATAATTATGAAAAAATCTTTTATTTAGGCCCTATATACAAAGAAATATTTACATACGCATGGGCCATAATATACTTATATTTTTTATATATTTTTTGGCTCGACTAGCCCAATGACTAGCTAATTGAGGGTTTTTTAAGAAGATATGGGAAAAGTCCCGTGACTCACGCACGCCTATGTACAGTGAAATGGTAGGGATAGCCACAGTGTTTGGGTGATTTTGGTAGGGTGAGGTAACTCACTGTGGTAATTACAAAGAGCCGAAAAACGGCTATCACTGCCATTTATTTCATACTGAGAAAAAATAAGTTTCTTCAAACATCAATAAAAAGAAGAGCACCACATGATTATATAAGTTTTCAACAAACAATAGCTAGGTATCTCACAATTAGTTCCTACTGATCATATAGACATAAAATATCATTTTAATGAACTCTAAGATAAAAATTATCCTCATCTTGTGTATGCAAGACAGTAACTGGATCTCTTACAACTAGATCCTACCTTAGCCTCAAGCCAATTTAAAGATTATGCAAATAGCCCTATAATGTATCACAAATTGTGGACACTCAGCGCGCAAATAACCTACACATATCTTATGATCCGCACGCGCTATGGTCTATATCCTCTAAACTCTAAGAAATATAATTATCTAGATCCTGCCACCTTTTCTGTCCTTCCTTTTAGATTTACCCCTCTGCTTGCATGGCAACACTATAACATGCAATTGGTTGTAAATACGTGGGAGGTGTAAGTAAGACATTAGCTCCATTACTTTTGAGCTTATGAAGGCCACGTTACGCTTCTAATACTAGTCATGATAATGGAAATAATTTCAATTATTATCTTAATGTCCATCACCTCTATATCCATGGACATTTGGCAATGAATTCTTGCATAGCCATATACATGGCTTTTGATTGAGGTCAACAAGGGGATGTGTTGAGGTGATCAGACTAGTTGGTCCTCTAGTTGGTCTTGTTGTAGGCTCTGTATTCCAACTTTTTGATCTTTGAGAGTGTCCTCTTGGGGCAACATACAAAAATTCTCATAATTCATGAAAACAATAACACAAGATGATTAGCATATGTGCATCTTTTGATGGTTTGTGTGAAGGGTCACTAAACTTTTTCCCTGCATAATGATTGATCAAATGCAAAATTGCTCTATAGTTGTGAAGAGCAAAAGACAAAGTTCCCTCATTCGCGCAAGGTGAGGCCTCCTGCAATTTTCATGCCTCATTTAGAAACGGCAATTGAAGAGAAGCACCAAAAGCAAGCAGTAATTGATAATCATATACATATTTATAATACAATACCTGCTTTTTACATAGTAGTAGCTACCAAAAATCAAAGAATTTTATACTCTAGAAAAAAAACCTTGTACACTTTAAAAAGTGGATCACGGCGCACAGAGTACATAAGCAACACTACAAACTACTGGCGCACCATGATCCACTTTCAATACTTTCTATGAATTTTGTTAGGTTCAATGTTAAATTGCCTTTCACATTTTGTAGCACAATTCCTAGACACAACTAAACTATTGACCAAATATGCAGAAAAAGATTGCCTTTACCTTTCCCAGGACTAGACATTACTCTTGGAATAGAGATTCAGAGCTGGTAACGTTGCTCTTGGTCTTCACGCTTTTGATTCCTGCACCTTGAAGGAGGGAGTGTCCTTTTTAACTCTCTCTCTCTCTCTCTCTCTCTCTCTCTCTCTCTCTCTCTCTCTCTCTCTCTCTCTCTCTCTCTCTCTCTCTCTCTCTCTCTCTCTCTCTCTCTCTCTCTCTCTCTCTCCATGTCTATATTTGCTTCAGCAAATGATTGCGCAGAAGTTTGTTGTTTTCTCTCCTCGTTGGTCCAGGAGCGGTCGGAGGCAGTAGCTCTCCCCTTTACTAAGTTACACTCTCTCTCTCTCTCTCTCTCTCTCTCTCTCTCTCTCTCTCTCTCTCTCTCTCTCTCTCTCTCTCTCTCTCTCTCTCTCTCTTTCCTTTTCATACAATAATAGACATTACCGTTAGTGTTATTCATGAAGCACGCCAAATTAATATTCTACACGTGTCAGCAAAACATGCAATAAATGGCTTGTACAACCACAATAAATATTTTTCTACAACCAAAAAATACGGTAACAAATGCACACATGATTCATGATGAGAGAGAGAAATAGAGAGAGAGAGAGAGACAGACAGACACACAGAGAGAGAGAGAGAGAGACCTAACCAAAGAGAATTGCATCATCCGAGACGACCTCTGCAACAAAGGCGCACAATTGATATTCCCGAAGACATAGGGTGAAGAGCTACTAAGGTCAAACGAACTCCTTCAAGTGTTTTCAACCCATTGAAAGCAACACTTAGGGGAATCCACCTCGTATATTCATTTCAAACCGCTTTTATCCACCAAGGGAGGTATTATGACCTGACTAACTTGTTGTTTAAAACTCTGCAAGAATTTAGACAAAATGATCATGTAAGCTAAGCTAGTTTAGATTAGAATGGTATGGAAGATAGACATATAGACCGAGAGATATAGTTGCAGGAGATAAGACATTTGAAGTATAGAATTTCTATGTGGATCACAGCGTGCTACAGTCGAAATAATCCTTTGAAAATCTCTGATGCACGCCGTGATCCACAATATCAAAATCTTGTACAACGATATATTGTAAAAGCTTTTATTTGGTAATTTACTTTGTATTTGATACTTCCCAGAGTGTTTGTTGATGCAGAAGAAAGAGAGAGAGAGAGAGAGAGAGAGAGAGAGAGAGAGAATACAAGAATTGGAACACGGCACATGATAGGCTATGTTCCCTTCTCAAATTTGAGCCCACGCGCCGTGATCCACACACACACACACACACACAGAATACAAGAATTGGAACACGGCGCGCGATAGGCTATGTTCCCTTCTCAAATTTGGGCCCGCGTGCTGTAATCCATACACACACACACACACACACACACACACACACACACACACACACACACAGAGATCCCTTGCATTTTTCTCTTACAGTGGAATGGCAAGAACAAAGGAAACAATAAGGAAGGCAGGGAAAGGACTAGGGCTTGCAAAGAAAGCATGTGGAAAGGTCTGCTACTAAGAAGAAAAGACCAGATAAACCAATGAGATATTGAAGGGACCAAGAATGAAGAATATTAAAAAAAAAAGGGTTTATTTAGAGAGATCAGAAAAGCTCAGAAAAGTATTGGTCTTTGTGTCCCTAAACTTCCTTTTCAAAGAGCAGTAAGACAAATTTGCAAGGAAGCATGTACTGGTAGAATGAGATGGAAGGTTGTTGCCTTGCTCTGTCTTCAAGAAGTAGCAGAAGATTTTTTACTAGAATACTTTAATGATATCACCATTGTTGCTGCTCATGCTCACCGGGTCACAATAATGGATAAGGACAGTGAGACACTCAAGAGAGTACGTTGGAGATATCATAAGCTCCTCATCCCTAATGAGTTTATTGACCATAAAATGAAGGATATATTGCTAATACCACCAGGCCGACGGGAGCATGGGATTAAGATTCATGAGGTTACTCATGATGTGAACACCAGAGCAGAGCTGATCAAGAAGAAAGACGTTGCTTGGAAGCAGAGAAATTAAAGCAGATAGAGACTGTTGCTTCTGATGAAGAGGCACATAGCAAAAATTATGGGCTAGTTAACACAGACTTAAATGAAAGAAACAACAATATTTTACATTCCATGAAACAAGGACTGCTAGCAACCATTCCCCTTGTTGATGGTACTCGGCAATTAGCTTTGGATTCTGTTGATATTGGGATTTTGATAGATCCCAATGCACAAATTACAGACTCTATTGTTTATTTATGCCGTGCCCTTCTCTAGCTTTAAGATCCTTTACTTTTGTATTTGGTTACTAATTAAATCCTTGTTATTGATTGTAGGTTAATAAAGAGCCAACTCCCTCAACAATTCCATACTGGAATACATGTTTTAAATCCACATTTGTCTCTGCTACTCCAAAAAAAAAAAGCACCCCTCATGGCACATTGGAGAGATGGTTTGTCCACTGTCCAATGCTTCAGGTCACAACTCTGGTGTTTCCATACGAATCAAATAATCATTGGATCCTTGTATGCATTGAACTAGACAAACAAGTGGTATGGACTATCAACTCCATATGAGGAACACATTGAGAGATAAGAGTGTGATGTTGATATAACCTTGAGTGTTTATTTGGGCTATGGATGATGACCTCAATATTGTTAATAAAAAATAACTTTCATTGTTCATAGATGTGTAAAAATATTTCTTCACGTCTATCAAAGGCTTTGTGGAAATCAAGAACTCTACAAGGCAACCTTTAAAGTTGTCAAAGTGCCTAATCAAAGAGATGTAAATTCTTGTGGTTGGAGATGTCTTCTCCACACAGAGTACATACTACAAAGTTTTTTTGCTTTGAATCCATTTATGTCGAAGGTATTTCTGTGCTATGGTTTGGACCAACTAGGTGCTATTATTAATTGAAGTCTTGACCACAAATTAACTTAATTTTGCAGAATGTTGTGGAAAATTATACCTTGGAAAATTTACAAAGGTGCCACGCATCAATTATTCAACATCTACTATCTATTTCAATTCCTAGAGTTTTGGATGCAGAAGACAATTTTGTCGATGACCATATAATAACTTTAACAATGAACGATGATGAGAAAGTCATGCCAGTTTCCACCACTGGAAACCAAATCCTTAAAAGTGACCCAATATTAGAGGAACATACACCGGTTTGCTTTGTATTTGGAGCGGCTGAAGCAAAAGTTAGAGTTGATCAATGTGAAGTAGACTAATCTTTTGAAAATGATGATGTAAAATGCTCTTCAGAGTCGAGGAATACAACAGAGGGTCTAGGCCAAGTAGAGGAGGATAAGGGAGTGCCTATTATTGTGGCATAGGATGAGGCACATGATCAATATGAGGGAGTCCAAGCTCCAAAAAATTTGATATGAAGAGCTCTTCAGAGCCAAGAGAAGATACAGAGTGTCTAGGCCATGAAGAGGAGGAGGCCAACGTTGCAAATCAAAGCCAGGAACAGACAATAGAACAAGTTAACCATTTGGACATGGAAACACAAGAGTCCTGTACTGCACAACCACAAGAGGTGGATACCTTTGGCAATACAGAAGGGAACATCGACACTCAACAACAGAATGTCAGCATTAGACATGACCAATATGGACTCTTGCTTCAAGTAGATATGGTTGTTCCAATAATATCCATTGTACTTAAATAATATACTCTATTTTGTTTCTAACTACTTATATGTATGCACACAATTATTGCAAAGACTAATTATTTTGAATCTCAATGGATTGTTGCTGCTACAAGAGCCGTACAATGGACCTAGAGAGATCTTTGATTTATGTAGTTTTCGCTTGGGAAATCTCAAGTAGTAATTCGACCAGGCACAAAGGATTTTTTGAATTTTTTGATTCCACGGATTAGGGTTGCTATTTGGTCTTCAATGCAGCCCCAAAACTTGAATCCCCTTGCTACCATAGTTTGCAATTTTGCTGAAATTCAAAGATCAGATTTTTATTTGGTGTATAGTCAAAGAAATTGTATTATCATTGCAGGATATTTCCACCCAACTAAACCTGACGTACAACTTTTCTACAAGCCCTTTGAGCAGATCAATGTGCCTTATGATGCTCTCAATACTTTGTTGATTGATGACACACCACATAAGAGTTTACTTAATCCACCCGACACTATTATTTCCCCACCTTCATTTGGAGGGCATCTTCACGATTTCTACCTAGAGGACATTTTGGTCTCATACGTGCAAGGATTGTACTTAAGCCCATTGAGCACATCGGAATTTTTACTTACAAATGTACTTAGTAATTCATGGTTTATACATTAAATTGATATTCTCTATTGTCTATGTGTTTTGAATACTTAGAGAGAGAGAGAGAGAGAGAGAGAGAGAGAGAGAGAGAGAGTTGTGAGCAAACACTTGATATTAAGATTAAACTAGTCAAAAAAGTTACTTTTTGTTGAAGCCATTTAGGTTAGATTATATGGGCATGATTTGAATACGGCTAGAAAGATCTCCACACAGAAAATGCTTCTCGTTTCGTTGCATTACTCTTCGTCCGCCTAGTAAGAAATAAAAGTTTACGGAGTCAATGTCGGCAGCCTCCTCCACTATGTCATGTCAAAGTTGCAAAAGATTGCATTGCTGCCTTATTGTAATTATTGTCATAAGATTTAGGTCTTTGTCCACCACTTCCACGTCTATGACAACATTGTTTACCAAACTTGCTGCCTCTTGATCCATATGCACATAGTAACCTTCAACAAGGTGAGAACACTTTTACCAAAAGGAGATTATTAGTGTATGTGTCGCAAGCATATACTTGACAATGAAAGTGTCAAGAGAAATCTTGCAACATATGTCATCTATTTCTTTCACATACCATCCTCGATCAAGAAGCTTATCATACAAGAGGGAATCAAATGGTTTGCAGAGCAGCATAGTTTTAGCAACATGTACATTGCAAGTATGAAATAAATCAATAAAGAGACCAACAGGACATAAATTTGCAAGTTTCACCAATTTAGTGGGTACAGAGTTTTGGAGAGACCTCTGAACATCCCTATAGAGCCTGCTCCTCAATGCCTCACTCATTATTGTGTCGGGAACGGGCCGATCCACGGAGTTCCAATTGGTTGGTAGTGAAACCTTCACCAACACTACTCTCTAATTCCTTTGATTGAGTTGGTAGAAATCGTCATAGAAGAAAATACCCTCATCTGCAAGGCTTTTGCTAGTTCTGTCCGCATACTGCAAGACCTCAATATGAGCATGGGTCACAGAGATGAGACCTATAATGCACTTCAGTGGCTTCCATTCCTCGTATGAGGAAGGATAAACATCTATGAATGTAAAAGAATAAAAATAAATACAAGCATCTGTATAAACTAAATAAATATCTGTAATAAGAGAAGGAAAAAATAGATTCACATTTGAAATGTAAGATAACATTTATAGAGGAGTGCTAAATAATTAACTCACAGTTGCACTATGGATTATACACCATGGAGACATCACCACCGTTAGCAATCACATCAGAGTGAGTGAAAACATGTTGAGCCAAGACCTCTTTCAAAGTCTTCTTACCAACCTCGACTTTGAAATCCAAAACTCTTGCTCTCCATGCATAATGAAACATATTTTTTGCCTTCAAGATTTTTCTCCTTCTTGGCTGCATAATAACCCAAAAACCTTTGCTTATCCTCTGCTCTTTCCACCTATTATCTGTGGTGAGAGAGTTTGAGATTGAGATAGTGCTTATGCTACTACATGGTCTTCTTGGCACACTAATGATGAGGTTAGTTGGGGACAGTCTAGAGCAACCTCTAGAACTTCTTGGGCGGGAAGAAGACAAAGACATAGCTATAATGGAGGGAGAATGAGTTTTAAAACCCTTTCATAAAGGGAGTAAATATCTTTTAATAAAGGGAGAGAGTTAGCTATCAATCAGTAATCAGGTTTCAACAACTTGACGGCTACTGGCAGTGGGCCCTACTTTGTGAGACGAGGAAGTTACCTTACAAAAATGGGACAAATCTCAATATTTTAAAATGCTTTCTTTCATTTTTGTGATATTTTCCATGCATTTCTACGTTACGTAAGGTTGCTGCTCATTGGTTGCAACTTCTTTTCTCTCTCTTCAATAAGGCCCTCCAAATGACCTCCAAAATTTCCTAATGGTAGCACTAAGGAAGCGTACAGAGGCCAGAGGACGTCCCTGGCAGGGCGAGATCAGTAGACCAATAGTGCCCCAATAGTGTGCCTCAACCACGGGCAAGGCACCGAATGCATTCGGGACGGGGGAGGGGTGTTGCACCTCTACTATGGAAGGTGGCCCATGGTCGAACGACTCTGCTATGGAGGATGCAACACGCATGGTCAAACGAGGAGTAGATAAGGTGGCACATGCAAGGAACCACGTTAATGACTAATTAGTTAGGACAATGAAATGAAATGAAATGAGAGAGAGAGAGAGAGAGAGAGAGAAGAAGAAGAAGAAGAGAGTTTTAACATCGTAGGAAACTATCCCAACAGACCTTAAAGATCTAGCCGATGAGGAGTTGAACTGAAGACCTATTATTCAAGAGGGAAATGGCATAACCAATCTACCACACTTAGGTGAGAGAGAGAGAGAGAGAGAGAGAGAGAGAGAGAGAGAGAGAGAGAGAGAGAGAGAGAGAGAGAGAGAGAGAGAGAGAACAGGGCAACACAATTGTGAGCAGCCAAGAAGAGCCAAGTTGTAAGCTTGGTACAAAGAGAGCATCCTCTAGGGACATGGACGGAGTGGGGTTACAGGTGAAGCTCCAATGGAGGAGGTGGTCAGGCTCTTGATTGTCGCCATGGTCGGGGATGGTGGAGAGCTTTAAAGTGTTTACAAAGTCTGTAAGAGAGATGTGATGCCATTTTCAATTCCCAAAATGTCATGCCGTTTTCAGTTCCAAAAATTTCGGTTCAGGGCAAGGGGAAATGTACCATCTCAGTGTAATGTCATGCCGTTTTCAACTCCAAAAATGTCGGTTTAGGGCAAGGGAAAAGGCATAACCATTTTTTTTGACATCTCCTCTTGGAAAATTCAAGGCAAGTAATATTGTATGTCTGAAAAAATGATTTTTTGTGACACTGCTCCATTAGCTTCTATGTAGATCCCTCAACGCACACACGCATTGCACACAATGTTAATGTATAGTCAAAGCAAGTACTCCCTTGCACCTGGCAGCTTTCAAAGGATCATTATTCAAGCCAAGCTTGTGCACATGAGAGAGAGGGAACGAGAGGCCCTGTATGCAAAATGCAATGTGAGTACGTATATTTTGAGATACGTTCCGAGGGTCAGAAACAAAGGCCCAATTAATTGAAGTGGGGAATTGGGGAGCCTTGGGTTCATGCACAAGACTCTGACTCTGACTCTCTCTCTCTCTCTCTCTCTCTCTCTCTCTCTCTCTCTCTCTCTCTCTCTCTCTCTCTCTCTCTCTCTTCTCTCTCTCTCTCAACAAGGACCAAGAAACCTTTAGGTACTTAAAAAATGAATAGGTTTTAGAGAGCCATTTGTCGCAAGGTTGAGGGTGTAATTGCGTGGAACTTGCATGATGAAATGGAAGAGACACAGTCAAAGATCTTGGAAAATCAAGTGCACTTACAGGCAGCCATCACTCGGATTGAGACGAGTCAACGAATGGTCTTGGAGTTTCTTGGGAATTTTTGCACAGAGGTCTTGGGAATTCCTGGGGGCCAACACAATGACCAAGGTTGTGCCCTGGGTGAAATTGTGCCCACTTTAAGGAGTACTATGAACAAATGAGTGCCTTTACAAAGCTACAGGGTTCTGGGGTTTCATATATTTGAGCTGCATCAAATGAATTGGGTGCTTTAACAAAGCTACAAGGTTCTAGAGTTTCAGAGATTTGAGCCACTTCAAATTAATTAAATGCAATGGTCAAACACAATTTGCCAAAGCCAAATAATCATGCTGGCTACAATGGACGTGAATGAAGTGCAAACTACTCTGACTCTCTCTCTCTCTCTCTCTCTCTCTCTCTCTATATATATATATATATATATATATATATATATCGACAATTTCCTTACAAGATAAGTAAAATTGCTAGGATTATGGTGTACATTCATGTGTTTCTAGTTTAATTAATAATTAATAACTGAAGTTTCATAACAGATGCCGCAAATGTTGCCCCCAAGGCAAGAACGGTATATTAGACAACTTAATCGATCTCGAAGAGCTAGACGTGAAATAGCAAGAAATATATCTAGGAACACTTTGTATAATAAGGCATTGAGGGTCTTAGGGTTACATCCACACATTTCTTATGAAAGAGACTGTTATGAGACACCAAGACCACCCATTGTTGTCCAAGAGCCAGATCATGAGTGCATGGATATTCATGTTGAAGACCATGCAAGCAATGTAGAGAAAATGTGTATAGAGCCTCCGGTTGTATTTGAGGAGGGAGATTATACAAAAGTGGAAAGACATTGTTTGCCAATTCGCTCTCACTATGCATCTTCTCCCATCTTGAAAAATCCTTCAATAGCACCAATTCTATTTGGAAAATGTTTGATACACAACTTAGGCTGCTTAGACTTTGAATGCTCCATATGTGGAGCTGCAACATGGAAGGTTGAAGGAAGAAGTATTCGTAATTTTGTAGGAAAGTATTGTTATTTGGATGGCAAGATCCATTTGCTGCCTTTGATTGAGCCATCCCCAGAATTGAAAGATTTGATGCAATCCTCTACACGAAGAGGCAAAAACTTCTTAAAGAATATTTGTGGATACAATGATGCACTTGCATTTGCCTCTTTGGGTGCTCACATTGATGAAAACATGTCCTGAGGAAGAGGAGTTTACACGTTTAAGGCACATTGTTGTATATATCACAACATTGGTCCTTTAATGCCAATTGAAGGATGTGATGAAGCTCCTCGATTTGCCCAATTGTATTTTTTTGACACGGAACATGAGCTACAAAATAAACTACTTCATGTTCCACATGTGGAGTTTGAAGTATTACAAAATTTACAAGAAATGATGCATAGGGTGAATCCTTAGGCTCATGCATTTTGCACTGCAGGTGCTATGGTTAATGGATCTATTGTTTCAAAAATCAAGATGGTGATAACTGAAGCTCGCTCTAATGGGTGGCAATATCTTGCTCCCCGTGGTGGTGAAATTGCTACTATATTGCCTGGGCAAGGCAATGAGAAAACTATAGGACATTGTGACAGTATTAAATCTTCGAGGAGGGGGGTTAAAAAGAATTTCTAATTTGCATCGATCATACATGCCTCTTATGTATGCTCTTTTGTTTCCAATGGGAGAAGATGGATGGTATCCTTCGCTACAAAGCGGATCTAGACATAAAATTACACAAAAAAAATACTATAGTTTCTGAATACAAATAAGAAATAACACCACTGAGTGTCTTTTATGGGGTAGTAGATTGCTCCAGCAATATATTGTGGATGCATATAGTTCCATGGAGGACTCACGTTTTTTATGGCTAAGAAATTATCAGAGGACACTCCGTGCTGAGGTCTATCAGGGCTTGACTGATATGCTTCAGGCTAGGGATGGTATCGATACTATTTTGGGACAAACTGCTGGGCGTAGAATTGTCTTTCCCTCTTCTCTCACTGGAGGGACAAGATACATGTGCCAATTGTACCCAGATGCCATGGCAATTGTTCGTAAGAGGGAAAATCCTGATCTCTTCATAACCTTTACATGTAATCCATGATGGAGAGAAATAGAAGAAGCGTTGCTACCAAGACAAAGTGTTGTAGATCGTCCAAATCTAATTTCATGTGTATTCTTCGAAAGTTGAAAGACATGATGCATTTGCTTATCAAAAAGGCTGTCTTTGGAGATGTTGTTGGCCATGTATGTGTGTTCGAGTTTCAAAAGCAAGGTCTTCCACATGCACATATATTGTTGATTTTAGCATTTGAGTACAAACCAATGAAAGCGTCCCACTATAAGACCATATTAGGTATTTTGGTAAAAATCTCACATTATGGGAATCTCCAAATCGACCGAATTCATGTAATTTGGGAATTTTCCACTTAAAGTGGGAAAAATTGAGGTGTGTGGCTAGTAAATAAAGTGAAAATCTCATAGGATTGTGGTGTTGATAAACACCAAAAGTCAAGAGGATGTACAACACATGGATTTGAATAATAACTATAAATTACATAAAACAAAGGAAGATACAAAAAAGATTTTGTTTACAAATTGACTAGTATAGTCACAATAGAAGCTCCACATAATTCTACTCCACATTTGATACCATATCTGAACTTTGATCCAAGTGTGGCTGATGTGCACGAGTGAGGCCTTCTTTGGCTTTTAGAGCATGTCTTTCTGGAATCTTTATTCTAGAAAATGGTCCTTCTTTGTTGGGTCTCCAGGACCAAACAATTGCATCTATAGTTTCCCACACTTGTGGGTCCTTATAGTTGACAGCCCAATAACCCTTCCAACAATTACTGTAAGCTTGAGTATCTGTCATCCCACTTTTTCTCGCGCAAGGTGCCCAATATTGAATCAAGAGTTTTCTGTAGTTTGGTGATGTAGGCTCATTATCAATGTCAGATAAAGCCATTGCAAGCCACACTGGATAGATTTCTGTGTCACTCGGAACAAGCATAAGAAAGTCACCTTGGTGCACATCAGACATAGGGTCAAACTCTTCCCTTGGCCTATCTCGTTGAGGCCCACAAAAATGATCATTCAACTCTTCAAGGCCTAGGAATCTTTCTGCTCCTTGTTGCAAATTCATTGTAGTGCTTTGTAGATGAGAATATTCTTGAGTTTTTGGCCAAAACATTTCATACAAGACTCCCTCTGATATGATTGCTTTTCCAATCTCTTCAATTACCTTACTCCAATAATCTATCACGGGTCTATAATATCGCGGAATACTTGAACCATTCCCTAAATTTTTCCAAAATTTTATATAGTTCTTTAGCCCCAAAATGACTTCTTCGTGGGCCTTGACATACTCCGCCATTTGTACTAGAGGTGGATCTCCATGTGGTAACATTGGCTTGCCTTCTGTGTCTGTTTTCCAAAGGCGAATACTTCCACTCCAACTTGATACACCTACATGTGCCTTATATTGCATCATTGGTGTCTCATCTTGCATAAAGAACCTGAACTGAAGCGGTTTGGAATGTCCAACAAGTATGTCTTGTCCATCACAAAGATAGCCATCACAATATTGCTTGAAATCAGGGATCTTTGTGAGAAAAAATGGAGCTGGAGATGAAGATGAGCTGTTTCGTAATGTATCCATCAAATGTGGCAAAGTATAGGTTTGTGTAACTCTCAACTTCTCTGAAAACCTACTAAACATGGCGTCTATGTCCTCATGTGTATGCCCAACCATTAAAAATCCCAGCTGGATGGTTTTGAAAACACCCCTTGCAACAAGCATTGACAAATAGGCAAATAAGTATCGATTTTTGTTTTCCCCTGCACAATTATCCAATTGTAGCAACAAGTTCTCTGGCAATCTGCGAAATGTTGACCCCAATTCCTCTTCTGCAATTTCTGACGACTGCACAATGGGCTCTTTTCCATCACTCAAGTTATGGTAGTCCAAAGCATCCCTTGAGTTCAAAGCATGTAGTAGTGAAATATTGCTCCTTGGAAGTCCATTTGTTACTAGATCACCAAGAGGATGCTTATCTATCCTCTCGAGGTTATGTAAACAATTAGCAATTGAGCCAATTGTAAGATTTGGATCAGCTGGCCACAAACCATTCAAGACAAAGTGTCCGTAATGACCTTCTCCATGTCCATGAGTGATCATGCCAATCAATGCCACCTGCAGATTATATCCTGAATCCACACCCTTGGGAACAATGCGTAATCTAGGAATGGCAGTCTTCTTTTGATCCATCTTATCATGGATTATGCATACATATTTTTGTGGTTGAGTTTCTGAATACGTGCGCCATGCATAATATAGGCTTCTGCAACTCTTTTGTTGTGCCATGTGAACTTCTCTCTCCCTCAAGAGAAGAGCTCTCTCTTCAAGAGAAGGTTTAGCTTCTAACCTTGCCTTGATTGAGCTACAAATATTGCACTTAGAGAACTCACTCGTCTTTGTTAAAGTGACATGTGGGTACTCTTTGTTCCAAATTCTACCAAAAGAAGATTGGGATAGCTTCTTCTCATAGCCCATTTGGTCAAGTGTCGTGTTGATTTCACATAAAATATCCACTTGTTTGTATGTTGATGGAATCACCAATTGAGTCTCTCTTGAGCCATCTAGCAGTGTTCTACTTCTATGTGGCATTTTCTCAGAGTTATTTTCCACAAACTCGTTTAGTAGTGCTCTTGCTAAACTAGTATGTTGAAGTCCCCTTCTCAATGTACATGTGTTCCCATGTACATATTGGCGCACACCATTTTCAAAGTTCTCCTTGTATCGATAAAATGATGTCTTTGGTATTCCATGTAGCTCATACCATGCTCTACAACAAACAATAGAGCCATTTAGCCTGAATTGGTATCGTGACTTCTCATCTTTCTGATAACATATAGAAAGAACATCATAAACATAATTAGTGCGTGATTTTTGAGACTCTCCCCAAAATTGTTGTCGTAACCTTGTCACCATATCACGATCTGCAAATTGGCAGCATTTTTGTGCACAACAATCAATGCATGATACCCTTTGAATTGATTTGTTTGAAAGGTAAAAAGTCGAAGCTGGTGCTGCTTTTGATTTTTGAGTCCTGTTCATGAAAGTGTATCGTCTCTTCCTTGACAACTGGACAACATTACTCCCATCAAGTTTTTTTCCAACATTTCCATCGTTGGATACATCCTCATATGTAGCATGCATGCCATCAACAGGAACAAAGCGTTGTAATGGGCTCCCATTCAACATTGTTGTCTGCTTGATGGGCCACTTTAGCAAAGTGATGCTACCCACTTCAACCACATCATGAATGCTTGCATTTTCTCTTTCAATACCCACACCCACACAATCAGGACCAAGTTCCTGAAAGTTGACATAATCATGTGGAAATACATATAAGATGGTCCCTTCATTCATGGTTTGCATCATTGTGTCATCTTTTAAAAGGACCCTCTGATTTCTCCAAGACTCTCGAATCATTGCTTCAAATTCTGGGCTTGTCATAGGTATTGCATCTGTAACTAGAGGATCAGAATGATCATGTTCTTCATCACCATTGTAGCTTTCGTGTGGATCAATTAAGTTCCCATTTAATACAAAAGATTGCAAAAGAAGCTTTGACCATCGAACAGCACTCCATAATGAGCCTTGGAGAGATGAAGTATCCATTGTAGGAAAAGGTAGGACCACATCCTTCAAGCATTCCTCCACTAGTATGGAGACATTTCCCAGCCCTATCTTTGTACCACCACAAGTGGAATCTGGATCTGTTCTACACACACAACCAATACCAACGATTTCATTGTCAAGTATCATATGTACTTTCTCCCCAGATTCAAAGTCCATCCTGTAAGTAAAAAGATTACATTGTTAAATCCATAGTTATAGAAAAATACTCTTCAAACCAAAAATCATGCTACAACATGAAAAAGGTTTGCATAGGTTGGACAAGTGGTGAACCTTGAGACCAAATCCTCCTTGCTATATTAATGGAAGCAAGGTTGGACAAGTGGTGGACCTTGAAACCAAAGCCTCTTTGCTATATGAGAGCATAGGTTGGACAAGTGGTGGACCTAGTTGTAATACCCACTGCCACCTATCATCTACTATAGGACTATGCTTTCCAATGTCCAAGTATCCCTTGAGTCTTTCAAGGTTGAACACGTGGTGGACCTTGAAACAAAAATCCCCTTTCTATATCAGAGCATAGCTTGGACAAGTGGTGGACCTAGTTATAATGCCCAATATCCAAGGTGAAATACCTTAGGACTTTGCTACCTTGCTTGCCAATGTTTACGTAGCCCCTCATTTCTTTAATGGAAGTAAGGTTGGACAAGTGGTGGACCTTGAAACCAAAGCCTCTTTGCTATATAAGAGCATAGGTTGGACCTAGTTTAATACCCACTGCCACCTATCAACTACTATAAGACTATGCTTTCCAATGTCCAAGTATCCCTTGAGTCTTTCAAGGTTGAACACGTGGTGGACCTTGAAACCAAAATCCCCTTTCTATATTAGAAAGGTTGAACACATGGTGGACCTTTAAACGAAAATCCCCTTTCTTTATCAGAGCATAGCTTGGACAAGTGGTGGACCTAGTTATAATGCCCAATATCCAAGGTGAAACACCTTAGAACCTTGCTACCTTGCTTGCCAATGTTTACGTAGCCCCTCATTTCTTTAATGGAAGCAAGGTTGGACAAGTGGTGGACCTTGAAAGCAAAGCCTCTTTGCGATATGAGAGCATAGGTTGGACCTAGTTGTAATACCCACTGCCACCTATCAACTACTATAGGACTATGCTTTCCAATGTCCAAGTATCCCTTGAGTCTTGCAAGGTTGAACACGTGGTGGACCTTGAAACCAAAATCCCCTTTCTATATTAGAAAGGTTGAACACATGGTGGACCTTTAAACGAAAATCCCCTTTCTTTATCAGAGCATAGCTTGGACAAGTGGTGGACCTAGTTATAATGCCCAATATCCAAGGTGAAACACCTTAGAACCTTGCTACCTTGCTTGCCAATGTTTACGTAGCCCCTCATTTCTTAAATGGAAGCAAGGTTGGACAAGTGGTGGACCTTGAAAGCAAAGCCTCTTTGCGATATGAGAGCATAGGTTGGACCTAGTTGTAATACCCACTGCCACCTATCAACTACTATAGGACTATGCTTTCCAATGTCCAAGTATCCCTTGAGTCTTGCAAGGTTGAACACGTGGTGGACCTTGAAACCAAAATCCCCTTTCTATATTAGAAAGGTTGAACACATGGTGGACCTTTAAACGAAAATCCCCTTTCTTTATCAGAGCATAGCTTGGACAAGTGGTGGACCTAGTTATAATGCCCAATATCCAAGGTGAAACACCTTAGAACCTTGCTACCTTGCTTGCCAATGTTTACGTAGCCCCTCATTTCTTTAATGGAAGCAAGGTTGGACAAGTGGTGGACCTTGAAAGCAAAGCCTCTTTGCGATATGAGAGCATACGTTGGACCTAGTTGTAATACCCACTGCCACCTATCAACTACTATAGGACTATGCTTTCCAATGTCCAAGTATCCCTTGAGTCTTGCAAGGTTGAACACGTGGTGGACCTTGAAACCAAAATCCCCTTTCTATATTAGAAAGGTTGAACACATGGTGGACCTTTAAACGAAAATCCCCTTTCTTTATCAGAGCATAGCTTGGACAAGTGGTGGACCTAGTTATAATGCCCAATATCCAAGGTGAAACACCTTAGAACCTTGCTACCTTGCTTGCCAATGTTTACGTAGCCCCTCATTTCTTTAATGGAAGCAAGGTTGGACAAGTGGTGGACCTTGAAAGCAAAGCCTCTTTGCGATATGAGAGCATACGTTGGACCTAGTTGTAATACCCACTGCCACCTATCAACTACTATAGGACTATGCTTTCCAATGTCCAAGTATCCCTTGAGTCTTGCAAGGTTGAACACGTGGTGGACCTTGAAACCAAAATCCCCTTTCTATATTAGAAAGGTTGAACACATGGTGGACCTTTAAACGAAAATCCCCTTTCTTTATCAGAGCATAGCTTGGACAAGTGGTGGACCTAGTTATAATGCCCAATATCCAAGGTGAAACACCTTAGAACCTTGCTACCTTGCTTGCCAATGTTTACGTAGCCCCTCATTTCTTAAATGGAAGCAAGGTTGGACAAGTGGTGGACCTTGAAAGCAAAGCCTCTTTGCGATATGAGAGCATAGGTTGGACCTAGTTGTAATACCCACTGCCACCTATCAACTACTATAGGACTATGCTTTCCAATGTCCAAGTATCCCTTGAGTCTTGCAAGGTTGAACACGTGGTGGACCTTGAAACCAAAATCCCCTTTCTATATTAGAAAGGTTGAACACATGGTGGACCTTTAAACGAAAATCCCCTTTCTTTATCAGAGCATAGCTTGGACAAGTGGTGGACCTAGTTATAATGCCCAATATCCAAGGTGAAACACCTTAGAACCTTGCTACCTTGCTTGCCAATGTTTACGTAGCCCCTCATTTCTTAAATGGAAGCAAGGTTGGACAAGTGGTGGACCTTGAAAGCAAAGCCTCTTTGCGATATGAGAGCATAGGTTGGACCTAGTTGTAATACCCACTGCCACCTATCAACTACTATAGGACTATGCTTTCCAATGTCCAAGTATCCCTTGAGTCTTGCAAGGTTGAACACGTGGTGGACCTTGAAACCAAAATCCCCTTTCTATATTAGAAAGGTTGAACACATGGTGGACCTTTAAACGAAAATCCCCTTTCTTTATCAGAGCATAGCTTGGACAAGTGGTGGACCTAGTTATAATGCCCAATATCCAAGGTGAAACACCTTAGAACCTTGCTACCTTGCTTGCCAATGTTTACGTAGCCCCTCATTTCTTTAATGGAAGCAAGGTTGGACAAGTGGTGGACCTTGAAAGCAAAGCCTCTTTGCGATATGAGAGCATACGTTGGACCTAGTTGTAATACCCACTGCCACCTATCAACTACTATAGGACTATGCTTTCCAATGTCCAAGTATCCCTTGAGTCTTGCAAGGTTGAACACGTGGTGGACCTTGAAACCAAAATCCCCTTTCTATATTAGAAAGGTTGAACACATGGTGGACCTTTAAACGAAAATCCCCTTTCTTTATCAGAGCATAGCTTGGACAAGTGGTGGACCTAGTTATAATGCCCAATATCCAAGGTGAAACACCTTAGAACCTTGCTACCTTGCTTGCCAATGTTTACGTAGCCCCTCATTTCTTTAATGGAAGCAAGGTTGGACAAGTGGTGGACCTTGAAAGCAAAGCCTCTTTGCGATATGAGAGCATACGTTGGACCTAGTTGTAATACCCACTGCCACCTATCAACTACTATAGGACTATGCTTTCCAATGTCCAAGTATCCCTTGAGTCTTG
Source organism: Adiantum capillus-veneris (assembly GCF_014529385.1). Classification (NCBI taxonomy): domain Eukaryota; kingdom Viridiplantae; phylum Streptophyta; class Polypodiopsida; order Polypodiales; family Pteridaceae; genus Adiantum; species Adiantum capillus-veneris. Next base: position 66,180,070 of record NC_140939.1, on the reverse strand, counting down.
CAAGGTTGAACACGTGGTGGACCTTGAAACCAAAATCCCCTTTCTATATTAGAAAGGTTGAACACATGGTGGACCTTTAAACGAAAATCCCTTTCTTTATCAGAGCATAGCTTGGACAAGTGGTGGACCTAGTTATAATGCCCAATATCCAAGGTGAAACACCTTAGAACCTTGCTACCTTGCTTGCCAATGTTTACGTAGCCCCTCATTTCTTAAATGGAAGCAAGGTTGGACAAGTGGTGGACCTTGAAAGCAAAGCCTCTTTGCGATATGAGAGCATAGGTTGGACCTAGTTGTAATACCCACTGCCACCTATCAACTACTATAGGACTATGCTTTCCAATGTCCAAGTATCCCTTGAGTCTTGCAAGGTTGAACACGTGGTGGACCTTGAAACCAAAATCCCCTTTCTATATTAGAAAGGTTGAACACATGGTGGACCTTTAAACGAAAATCCCCTTTCTTTATCAGAGCATAGCTTGGACAAGTGGTGGACCTAGTTATAATGCCCAATATCCAAGGTGAAACACCTTAGAACCTTGCTACCTTGCTTGCCAATGTTTACGTAGCCCCTCATTTCTTAAATGGAAGCAAGGTTGGACAAGTGGTGGACCTTGAAAGCAAAGCCTCTTTGCGATATGAGAGCATAGGTTGGACCTAGTTGTAATACCCACTGCCACCTATCAACTACTATAGGACTATGCTTTCCAATGTCCAAGTATCCCTTGAGTCTTGCAAGGTTGAACACGTGGTGGACCTTGAAACCAAAATCCCCTTTCTATATTAGAAAGGTTGAACACATGGTGGACCTTTAAACGAAAATCCCCTTTCTTTATCAGAGCATAGCTTGGACAAGTGGTGGACCTAGTTATAATGCCCAATATCCAAGGTGAAACACCTTAGAACCTTGCTACCTTGCTTGCCAATGTTTACGTAGCCCCTCATTTCTTAAATGGAAGCAAGGTTGGACAAGTGGTGGACCTTGAAAGCAAAGCCTCTTTGCGATATGAGAGCATAGGTTGGACCTAGTTGTAATACCCACTGCCACCTATCAACTACTATAGGACTATGCTTTCCAATGTCCAAGTATCCCTTGAGTCTTGCAAGGTTGAACACGTGGTGGACCTTGAAACCAAAATCCCCTTTCTATATTAGAAAGGTTGAACACATGGTGGACCTTTAAACGAAAATCCCCTTTCTTTATCAGAGCATAGCTTGGACAAGTGGTGGACCTAGTTATAATGCCCAATATCCAAGGTGAAACACCTTAGAACCTTGCTACCTTGCTTGCCAATGTTTACGTAGCCCCTCATTTCTTAAATGGAAGCAAGGTTGGACAAGTGGTGGACCTTGAAAGCAAAGCCTCTTTGCGATATGAGAGCATAGGTTGGACCTAGTTGTAATACCCACTGCCACCTATCAACTACTATAGGACTATGCTTTCCAATGTCCAAGTATCCCTTGAGTCTTGCAAGGTTGAACACGTGGTGGACCTTGAAACCAAAATCCCCTTTCTATATTAGAAAGGTTGAACACATGGTGGACCTTTAAACGAAAATCCCCTTTCTTTATCAGAGCATAGCTTGGACAAGTGGTGGACCTAGTTATAATGCCCAATATCCAAGGTGAAACACCTTAGAACCTTGCTACCTTGCTTGCCAATGTTTACGTAGCCCCTCATTTCTTTAATGGAAGCAAGGTTGGACAAGTGGTGGACCTTGAAAGCAAAGCCTCTTTGCGATATGAGAGCATACGTTGGACCTAGTTGTAATACCCACTGCCACCTATCAACTACTATAGGACTATGCTTTCCAATGTCCAAGTATCCCTTGAGTCTTGCAAGGTTGAACACGTGGTGGACCTTGAAACCAAAATCCCCTTTCTATATTAGAAAGGTTGAACACATGGTGGACCTTTAAACGAAAATCCCCTTTCTTTATCAGAGCATAGCTTGGACAAGTGGTGGACCTAGTTATAATGCCCAATATCCAAGGTGAAACACCTTAGAACCTTGCTACCTTGCTTGCCAATGTTTACGTAGCCCCTCATTTCTTTAATGGAAGCAAGGTTGGACAAGTGGTGGACCTTGAAACAAAGCCTCTTTGCGATATGAGAGCATACGTTGGACCTAGTTGTAATACCCACTGCCACCTATCAACTACTATAGGACTATGCTTTCCAATGTCCAAGTATCCCTTGAGTCTTGCAAGGTTGAACACGTGGTGGACCTTGAAACCAAAATCCCCTTTCTATATTAGAAAGGTTGAACACATGGTGGACCTTTAAACGAAAATCCCCTTTCTTTATCAGAGCATAGCTTGGACAAGTGGTGGACCTAGTTATAATGCCCAATATCCAAGGTGAAACACCTTAGAACCTTGCTACCTTGCTTGCCAATGTTTACGTAGCCCTCATTTCTTAAATGGAAGCAAGGTTGGACAAGTGGTGGACCTTGAAAGCAAAGCCTCTTTGCGATATGAGAGCATAGGTTGGACCTAGTTGTAATACCCACTGCCACCTATCAACTACTATAGGACTATGCTTTCCAATGTCCAAGTATCCCTTGAGTCTTGCAAGGTTGAACACGTGGTGGACCTTGAAACCAAAATCCCCTTTCTATATTAGAAAGGTTGAACACATGGTGGACCTTTAAACGAAAATCCCCTTTCTTTATCAGAGCATAGCTTGGACAAGTGGTGGACCTAGTTATAATGCCCAATATCCAAGGTGAAACACCTTAGAACCTTGCTACCTTGCTTGCCAATGTTTACGTAGCCCCTCATTTCTTAAATGGAAGCAAGGTTGGACAAGTGGTGGACCTTGAAAGCAAAGCCTCTTTGCGATATGAGAGCATAGGTTGGACCTAGTTGTAATACCCACTGCCACCTATCAACTACTATAGGACTATGCTTTCCAATGTCCAAGTATCCCTTGAGTCTTGCAAGGTTGAACACGTGGTGGACCTTGAAACCAAAATCCCCTTTCTATATTAGAAAGGTTGAACACATGGTGGACCTTTAAACGAAAATCCCCTTTCTTTATCAGAGCATAGCTTGGACAAGTGGTGGACCTAGTTATAATGCCCAATATCCAAGGTGAAACACCTTAGAACCTTGCTACCTTGCTTGCCAATGTTTACGTAGCCCCTCATTTCTTTAATGGAAGCAAGGTTGGACAAGTGGTGGACCTTGAAAGCAAAGCCTCTTTGCGATATGAGAGCATACGTTGGACCTAGTTGTAATACCCACTGCCACCTATCAACTACTATAGGACTATGCTTTCCAATGTCCAAGTATCCTTGAGTCTTGCAAGGTTGAACACGTGGTGGACCTTGAAACCAAAATCCCCTTTCTATATTAGAAAGGTTGAACACATGGTGGACCTTTAAACGAAAATCCCCTTTCTTTATCAGAGCATAGCTTGGACAAGTGGTGGACCTAGTTATAATGCCCAATATCCAAGTGTGAAACACCTTAGAACCTTGCTACCTTGCTTGCCAATGTTTACGTAGCCCCTCATTTCTTTAATGGAAGCAAGGTTGGACAAGTGGTGGACCTTGAAAGCAAAGCCTCTTTGCGATATGAGAGCATACGTTGGACCTAGTTGTAATACCCACTGCCACCTATCAACTACTATAGGACTATGCTTTCCAATGTCCAAGTATCCCTTGAGTCTTGCAAGGTTGAACACGTGGTGGACCTTGAAACCAAAATCCCCTTTCTATATTAGAAAGGTTGAACACATGGTGGACCTTTAAACGAAAATCCCCTTTCTTTATCAGAGCATAGCTTGGACAAGTGGTGGACCTAGTTATAATGCCCAATATCCAAGGTGAAACACCTTAGAACCTTGCTACCTTGCTTGCCAATGTTTACGTAGCCCCTCATTTCTTAAATGGAAGCAAGGTTGGACAAGTGGTGGACCTTGAAAGCAAAGCCTCTTTGCGATATGAGAGCATAGGTTGGACCTAGTTGTAATACCCACTGCCACCTATCAACTACTATAGGACTATGCTTTCCAATGTCCAAGTATCCCTTGAGTCTTGCAAGGTTGAACACGTGGTGGACCTTGAAACCAAAATCCCCTTTCTATATTAGAAAGGTTGAACACATGGTGGACCTTTAAACGAAAATCCCCTTTCTTTATCAGAGCATAGCTTGGACAAGTGGTGGACCTAGTTATAATGCCCAATATCCAAGGTGAAACACCTTAGAACCTTGCTACCTTGCTTGCCAATGTTTACGTAGCCCCTCATTTCTTAAATGGAAGCAAGGTTGGACAAGTGGTGGACCTTGAAAGCAAAGCCTCTTTGCGATATGAGAGCATACGTTGGACCTAGTTGTAATACCCACTGCCACCTATCAACTACTATAGGACTATGCTTTCCAATGTCCAAGTATCCCTTGAGTCTTGCAAGGTTGAACACGTGGTGGACCTTGAAACCAAAATCCCCTTTCTATATTAGAAAGGTTGAACACATGGTGGACCTTTAAACGAAAATCCCCTTTCTTTATCAGAGCATAGCTTGGACAAGTGGTGGACCTAGTTATAATGCCCAATATCCAAGGTGAAACACCTTAGAACCTTGCTACCTTGCTTGCCAATGTTTACGTAGCCCCTCATTTCTTAAATGGAAGCAAGGTTGGACAAGTGGTGGACCTTGAAAGCAAAGCCTCTTTGCGATATGAGAGCATAGGTTGGACCTAGTTGTAATACCCACTGCCACCTATCAACTACTATAGGACTATGCTTTCCAATGTCCAAGTATCCCTTGAGTCTTGCAAGGTTGAACACGTGGTGGACCTTGAAACCAAAATCCCCTTTCTATATTAGAAAGGTTGAACACATGGTGGACCTTTAAACGAAAATCCCCTTTCTTTATCAGAGCATAGCTTGGACAAGTGGTGGACCTAGTTATAATGCCCAATATCCAAGGTGAAACACCTTAGAACCTTGCTACCTTGCTTGCCAATGTTTACGTAGCCCCTCATTTCTTAATGGAAGCAAGGTTGGACAAGTGGTGGACCTTGAAAGCAAAGCCTCTTTGCGATATGAGAGCATAGGTTGGACCTAGTTGTAATACCCACTGCCACCTATCAACTACTATAGGACTATGCTTTCCAATGTCCAAGTATCCCTTGAGTCTTGCAAGGTTGAACACGTGGTGGACCTTGAAACCAAAATCCCCTTTCTATATTAGAAAGGTTGAACACATGGTGGACCTTTAAACGAAAATCCCCTTTCTTTATCAGAGCATAGCTTGGACAAGTGGTGGACCTAGTTATAATGCCCAATATCCAAGGTGAAACACCTTAGAACCTTGCTACCTTGCTTGCCAATGTTTACGTAGCCCCTCATTTCTTTAATGGAAGCAAGGTTGGACAAGTGGTGGACCTTGAAAGCAAAGCCTCTTTGCGATATGAGAGCATACGTTGGACCTAGTTGTAATACCCACTGCCACCTATCAACTACTATAGGACTATGCTTTCCAATGTCCAAGTATCCCTTGAGTCTTGCAAGGTTGAACACGTGGTGGACCTTGAAACCAAAATCCCCTTTCTATATTAGAAAGGTTGAACACATGGTGGACCTTTAAACGAAAATCCCCTTTCTTTATCAGAGCATAGCTTGGACAAGTGGTGGACCTAGTTATAATGCCCAATATCCAAGGTGAAACACCTTAGAACCTTGCTACCTTGCTTGCCAATGTTTACGTAGCCCTCATTTCTTTAATGGAAGCAAGGTTGGACAAGTGGTGGACCTTGAAAGCAAAGCCTCTTTGCGATATGAGAGCATACGTTGGACCTAGTTGTAATACCCACTGCCACCTATCAACTACTATAGGACTATGCTTTCCAATGTCCAAGTATCCCTTGAGTCTTGCAAGGTTGAACACGTGGTGGACCTTGAAACCAAAATCCCCTTTCTATATTAGAAAGGTTGAACACATGGTGGACCTTTAAACGAAAATCCCCTTTCTTTATCAGAGCATAGCTTGGACAAGTGGTGGACCTAGTTATAATGCCCAATATCCAAGGCGAAACACCTTAGAACCTTGCTACCTTGCTTGCCAATGTTTACGTAGCCCCTCATTTCTTTAATGGAAGCAAGGTTGGACAAGTGGTGGACCTTGAAAGCAAAGCCTCTTTGCGATATGAGAGCATAGGTTGGACCTAGTTGTAATACCCACTGCCACCTATCAACTACTATAGGACTATGCTTTCCAATGTCCAAGTATCCCTTGAGTCTTGCAAGGTTGAACACGTGGTGGACCTTGAAACCAAAATCCCTTTCTATATTAGAAAGGTTGAACACATGGTGGACCTTTAAACGAAAATCCCTTCTTTATCAGAGCATAGCTTGGACAAGCGTGGTGGGACCTAGTTATAATGCCCAATATCCAAGGTGAAACACCTTAGAACCTTGCTACCTTGCTTGCCAATGTTTACGTAGCCCCTCATTTCTTAAATGGAAGCAAGGTTGGACAAGTGGTGGACCTTGAAAGCAAAGCCTCTTTGCGATATGAGAGCATAGGTTGGACCTAGTTGTAATACCCACTGCCACCTATCAACTACTATAGGACTATGCTTTCCAATGTCCAAGTATCCCTTGAGTCTTGCAAGGTTGAACACGTGGTGGACCTTGAAACCAAAATCCCCTTTCTATATTAGAAAGGTTGAACACATGGTGGACCTTTAAACGAAAATCCCCTTTCTTTTTATCAGAGCATAGCTTGGACAAGTGGTGGACCTAGTTATAATGCCCAATATCCAAGGTGAAACACCTTAGAACCTTGCTACCTTGCTTGCCAATGTTTACGTAGCCCCTCATTTCTTTAATGGAAGCAAGGTTGGACAAGTGGTGGACCTTGAAAGCAAAGCCTCTTTGCGATATGAGAGCATACGTTGGACCTAGTTGTAATACCACTGCCACCTATCAACTACTATAGGACTATGCTTTCCAATGTCCAAGTATCCCTTGAGTCTTGCAAGGTTGAACACGTGGTGGACCTTGAAACCAAAATCCCCTTTCTATATTAGAAAGGTTGAACACATGGTGGACCTTTAAACGAAAATCCCCTTTCTTTATCAGAGCATAGCTTGGACAAGTGGTGGACCTAGTTATAATGCCCAATATCCAAGGTGAAACACCTTAGAACCTTGCTACCTTGCTTGCCAATGTTTACGTAGCCCCTCATTTCTTAAATGGAAGCAAGGTTGGACAAGTGGTGGACCTTGAAAGCAAAGCCTCTTTGCGATATGAGAGCATAGGTTGGACCTAGTTGTAATACCCACTGCCACCTATCAACTACTATAGGACTATGCTTTCCAATGTCCAAGTATCCTTGAGTCTTGCAAGGTTGAACACGTGGTGGACCTTGAAACCAAAATCCCCTTTCTATATTAGAAAGGTTGAACACATGGTGGACCTTTAAACGAAAATCCCCTTTCTTTATCAGAGCATAGCTTGGACAAGTGGTGGACCTAGTTATAATGCCCAATATCCAAGGTGAAACACCTTAGAACCTTGCTACCTTGCTTGCCAATGTTTACGTAGCCCCTCATTTCTTAAATGGAAGCAAGGTTGGACAAGTGGTGGACCTTGAAAGCAAAGCCTCTTTGCGATATGAGAGCATAGGTTGGACCTAGTTGTAATACCCACTGCCACCTATCAACTACTATAGGACTATGCTTTCCAATGTCCAAGTATCCCTTGAGTCTTGCAAGGTTGAACACGTGGTGGACCTTGAAACCAAAATCCCCCTTTCTATATTAGAAAGGTTGAACACATGGTGGACCTTTAAACGAAAATCCCCTTTCTTTATCAGAGCATAGCTTGGACAAGTGGTGGACCTAGTTATAATGCCCAATATCCAAGGTGAAACACCTTAGAACCTTGCTACCTTGCTTGCCAATGTTTACGTAGCCCCTCATTTCTTAAATGGAAGCAAGGTTGGACAAGTGGTGGACCTTGAAAGCAAAGCCTCTTTGCGATATGAGAGCATAGGTTGGACCTAGTTGTAATACCCACTGCCACCTATCAACTACTATAGGACTATGCTTTCCAATGTCCAAGTATCCCTTGAGTCTTGCAAGGTTGAACACGTGGTGGACCTTGAAACCAAAATCCCCTTTCTATATTAGAAAGGTTGAACACATGGTGGACCTTTAAACGAAAATCCCCTTTCTTTATCAGAGCATAGCTTGGACAAGTGGTGGACCTAGTTATAATGCCCAATATCCAAGGTGAAACACCTTAGAACCTTGCTACCTTGCTTGCCAATGTTTACGTAGCCCCTCATTTCTTTAATGGAAGCAAGGTTGGACAAGTGGTGGACCTTGAAAGCAAAGCCTCTTTGCGATATGAGAGCATACGTTGGACCTAGTTGTAATACCCACTGCCACCTATCAACTACTATAGGACTATGCTTTCCAATGTCCAAGTATCCCTTGAGTCTTGCAAGGTTGAACACGTGGTGGACCTTGAAACCAAAATCCCCTTTCTATATTAGAAAGGTTGAACACATGGTGGACCTTTAAACGAAAATCCCCTTTCTTTATCAGAGCATAGCTTGGACAAGTGGTGGACCTAGTTATAATGCCAATATCCAAGGTGAAACACCTTAGAACCTTGCTACCTTGCTTGCAATGTTTACGTAGCCCCTCATTTCTTAAATGGAAGCAAGGTTGGACAAGTGGTGGACCTTGAAAGCAAAGCCTCTTTGCGATATGAGAGCATAGGTTGGACCTAGTTGTAATACCCACTGCCACCTATCAACTACTATAGGACTATGCTTTCCAATGTCCAAGTATCCCTTGAGTCTTGCAAGGTTGAACACGTGGTGGACCTTGAAACCAAAATCCCCTTTCTATATTAGAAAGGTTGAACACATGGTGGACCTTTAAACGAAAATCCCCTTTCTTTATCAGAGCATAGCTTGGACAAGTGGTGGACCTAGTTATAATGCCCAATATCCAAGGTGAAACACCTTAGAACCTTGCTACCTTGCTTGCCAATGTTTACGTAGCCCCTCATTTCTTAAATGGAAGCAAGGTTGGACAAGTGGTGGACCTTGAAAGCAAAGCCTCTTTGCGATATGAGAGCATAGGTTGGACCTAGTTGTAATACCCACTGCCACCTATCAACTACTATAGGACTATGCTTTCCAATGTCCAAGTATCCCTTGAGTCTTGCAAGGTTGAACACGTGGTGGACCTTGAAACCAAAATCCCCTTTCTATATTAGAAAGGTGAACACATGGTGGACCTTTAACGAAAATCCCCTTTCTTTATCAGAGCATAGCTTGGACAAGTGGTGGACCTAGTTATAATGCCCAATATCCAAGGTGAAACACCTTAGAACCTTGCTACCTTGCTTGCCAATGTTTACGTAGCCCCTCATTTCTTAAATGGAAGCAAGGTTGGACAAGTGGTGGACCTTGAAAGCAAAGCCTCTTTGCGATATGAGAGCATAGGTTGGACCTAGTTGTAATACCCACTGCCACCTATCAACTACTATAGGACTATGCTTTCCAATGTCAAGTATCCCTTGAGTCTTGCCAAGGTTGAACACGTGGTGGACCTTGAAACCCAAATCCCCTTTCTATATTAGAAAGGTTGAAACATGGTGGACCTTTTAAACGAAAATCCCCTTTCTTTATCAGAGCATAGCTTGGACAAGTGGTGGACCTAGTTATAATGCCCAATATCCAAGGTGAAACACCTTAGAACCTTGCTACCTTGCTTGCCAATGTTTACGTAGCCCCTCATTTCTTTAATGGAAGCAAGGTTGGACAAGTGGTGGACCTTGAAAGCAAAGCCTCTTTGCGATATGAGAGCATACGTTGGACCTAGTTGTAATACCCACCGCCAAGGTTTGGACAGTGGTTGACCTAGTATAAAGCCCCTCCTTTCTTTAATGGAAGAAAGGTTGGAAAAGTGGTGAATCTTGAAACCCAAACCCTTTGGCTATATATAGAGGATATCTTAGACAAGTGGTGGGCTTAGTTGTAGTATCCAATGTCCAAGGTCCAAGGTGAACTATGTAAAGACCTTACTTCCAAAAACAGAGTCGTACAAGTGGTTCTCCTTGAAACCAAAACCTCCTTAGTGTATTAGAACATAGCTTGGAGAAGTGGTGGACTTAGTTGTAATGGTGAATGTCCAAAGCAAACTATTATAGGACCTTGCTTCCCAAATCAAGTTTGGACAAGTGGTGGATCTTGAAACCAAAACCCCCTTACTCTATTAGAGCATAGCTTAGATAAGTGGTGGACCTAGCTGCCATGGAAAATGTTCAATCTGAACTGCTGCAAGACCTTGCTATTAAATGTCTAAGTAGAGCTAGCTTCTTTAATGGAATCAAGGTTGGGAAAGTGGTGCATCTTGAAACCAAAAGCCCTTTATTGTATTAGAGCATAGCTTGGACAAGTGAGGGACCTAGTTTTAATGTGTGATGTCCAAAGAAAAGTATTACAAGACCTTGCTTTCCAATATTTGAATTGGTCAAGTGGTTAAAACTAAGTATAAAACTTTGACCATTTTCTTCTCGAATTGCCAAAAAGCTAGTTTTAGACACCCCTAAATGAAAATGGTTTAGGGTGGCCTTAAACAATGTTTTTTCAAAGACTTGAACAAAAGGGTTGTTGAAGAGTAATGACAATTTATTGTGGCTTGAAGTGCCTGAGTATGTGAAAACAAGCCTAGGTTTTCCACGAGGCAAAAGGTGACATAATAAGAACATTGGAAAGTTAGGATTGACCATGTGGCCTAAACTTTGGCAAGTGAAGTGGTGGCCAAGTTTTGTGGCACAGTGTGCACTTGGTCCTATATGTGTTGACCACTTGGCTAAATCTAGGACCATAAGGCCAAACCTTTGGCACCTTAAATATAGTATGGGACATAATCTAGAACTGCTATAGTAAATTAGTAGTATAGCTAATATGTTAATATTTGTATTATATTTAAGTATATGCTAATATAATTTATGTTCAAAATTTCACTAATGAAGAATGTTCCCATTTAGCACTCCAGATGCGGGGTCTTAGGGCAATGCCACAATGGGGTGACAAGGCAGCGCTTCCACGTGAGGTTTGGGGTAGCGCTCTTGATGGGGATGTGGAATATAGCGCTCTCGATGGCGGGGCTTGGGAGGTTGATTTTGGGATATTGTTCTGAGCGGGGTCCTGGGGCAGCGCCCCAGGCGGGGTCCGGGGCAGCGCCCGGGCGGGTCAAGGGGCGGCAATACGTGGCATTCTAAATAAACCCTATCAAGATTAGGCACACAGAGAGCGCACGAGAAACGCACACAGAGAAAGCAGGCGAGCAGCAAAAACACAGAAAGCGCACACGGATCGCACACAGCTGGAGTATACGCGCGCGTAGAGGAGCAAGCTCGGCATCGTACACAACACACAGGTGGAGTGCACAGGATTGAAAGTTCGCGCACAAGACAAAGAAACAGCAGCATACACAACGCTTTCCAGAAGGGCAGGATCGGGCAGTCTTCTCAGGAGACATTGCACACCTCACGAATAGAGAAAAAACAGGTATTTCTCTCTCTCTCACTCTCTGTCTTTCTCCATATAGAGAAGATGGTTCTCTGTAACTCTTCTTGCACACACACTCTCTCGTCAAAAGACAGAGATACATAGTTTAAACGTATCCCTGCACACATACACATATTCCCACACATCGTCTTCCTCTCTTCCACATACATAACCACAGTGAAATCTGTTATCTTGCTGTCTCTCTCTTGAAAATACATGCACATATTCCCACACATCGTCTTCCTCACTTCCACATACATAACCACAATGAAATCTGTTATCTTGTTGTCTCTCTCTTGAAAATACGTGCACATATTCCCATACATCGTCTTCCTCTCTTCCACATACATAAACACAGTGAAATCTGTTATCTTTCTCTCTCCTCTCTCTAAAAAACAGTTATTTATCTCTCTCTCTCTCTCTATCTATCTATCTCTGTATTTGCTATCTCTCTCTTGAAAATACATGCTCATGTATGTGTGCGTCTGTGTTATCTATGTGTATGTATGTATATTTGTGTTATTTCATTGTAATACTCATACATAATGCAGATACACAATTACACTTAATTACGATATGCACACATAGTATATATACATACATAAATATCACAAATAACTAACACATTGTAATACTAGTAAAATTGAATGGAAGACTTACTTGCGTGATCTGTTAAAGTCGATTCTTGTAGCGAGTTCTGGATGTATGCTGAGCTGATTTTCCTCTAATCCATTTGTAGATATGATTGTAACTTCTGTTTCTCAAAAATAGTAGTGTTGTTTAGTGATACACCTAATGGACATAAATGGTTTAAACTAGGACATGTAGACCAAAAATACGTGTATTTCTTTGGATGAATATATACACTTTTTGGTGACCCTTACCACAAGTGGTGGACCTTAAGACCAATGGACTATAAGGACCTCCAAACAATACCTTGTACACTCAATCCTTCTTGGTATCTAGGTTGGACAAGTGGTGGACCTTGTTCAAATTCTCTAACCACTCTCTCTAACATGGTGACATAATTTAGGTGTGATAAATTCATATCTATGCAAACTAATATCAGTTTAGGCTTGTTAATTTGAATTTGTTTGAATTTATGTACAATATAATGATTTGAGGTTTGCATATTTGAATTTAGGTGGTATAATGATATCTTTTTGTGGTAAACTTGAATTTAAAATCAATTTTGCGTAGAATATTTTAAATTTAAGTAGTAAAATTTAAATTTTTATAAAAAAAGTTTGAATTTTAAAATTTGGGCGGGATAGTTTAAAATTTAGGCGGGATATTTAAGATTTGGGAGGGATATTTTAAATTTAGGCGGGAAGGTTTTGAATTTATAGCGAGATCTCCCTTACATAAGAGAGTATAGGTTGGACAAGTGGTGGACCTTCAAGCTAGAGCATCCATGCTACTGGACATGATAGGTAGGGAATCTAGTTGAATATTGTATGTATAATATATATGTAATAGATCTAGCTTGGACAAGTGGTGGACCTTGGAATAAAACCCCATGTAAAACATATCATGCACATTCCAAGTGGTCAAAAAAATATCATTTAGAATATAGCCTTATAGGTTGGACAAGTGGTGGACCTTAACACCCAGATATTCTTCATATAATGACATAGCGTGGAAAACTGGTGAATCTTGAGACCAAACCATGCTACTAGCGATAATAGCTTGGACAAGTGGTGGACCTTGAAAGTAAACCCCCCATCTACGAAATATCGTGGGTTTAAGGTATTTCGATGGAGCCTAGCATCTTGGAGACATCGTGCATCTTGCTTCTCTTCATGTTTCAATGGAGCCTATCTTGGACAAATGGTGGAGCATCCTTCTCTCCATGTTTCAATGGACCCTAGCTTGGACAAGTGGTGGACCTTTACTTCTCTCTATTATTCAATAGAGTTAGCTTGGACAAGTGGTGGACCTTGGAACCAAACCCCCATTTAAAACCTATCATGGTCACTCCAAGTGGTGAGAAAGAATAACCTTTAAGATATAGCCTTATAGGTTGGACAAGTGGTGGACCTTAACACGCGCATATTCTTAATTTAATGACATAGAGTGGAAAAGTGGTGAATCTTGAGACCAAACCACTCAGGCTACTAGCAATAATAGCTTGGACAAGTGGTGGACCTTGACTGTAAACCCCTCATCTACGACATATCGTGGGTTTAATGTTTTTCGATGGAGCCTAGCATCTTGGAGACATGGTGCACCTTGATTCTCCTCATGTTTCAATGGAGCCTACCTTGCACAAATGGTGGAGCGTCCTTCTCTCCATGTTTCAATGGACCCTAGCTTAGACAAGGGTGGACCTTTGCTTCTCTCTATGTTTCAATAGAGTTAGCTTGGACAAGTGGTGGACCTTGGAACCAAACCCCCATGTAAAACCTATCATGGTCACTCCAAGTAGTAAGAAAGAATAACCTTTAAGATGTAGCCTTATAGGTTGGACAAGTGGTGGACCTTAACACCCACATATTCTTAATAAAAGTGGTGAATCTTGAGACCAAACCACTCAGGCTACTAGCAATAATAGCTTGGACAAGTGGTGGACCTTGAATGTAAACCCTCATCTACGAAATATGTCGTGGGTTTAATGTATTTCGATGGAGCCTAGCATCTTGGAGACATGGTGCAGCTTGCTTCTCGTCATGTTTCAATGGAGCCTATCTTGGACAAATGGTGGAGCATCCTTCTCTCCATGTTTCAATGGACCCTAGCTTGGACAAGTGGTGGACCTTTACTTCTCTCTATTATTCAATAGAGTTAGCTTGGACAAGTGGTGGACCTTGGAACCAAACCCCCATTTAAAACCTATCATGGTCACTCCAAGTGGTGAGAAAGAATAACCTTTAAGATATAGCCTTATAGGTTGGACAAGTGGTGGACCTTAACACGCGCATATTCTTAATTTAATGACATAGAGTGGAAAAGTGGTGAATCTTGAGACCAAACCACTCAGGCTACTAGCAATAATAGCTTGGACAAGTGGTGGACCTTGACTGTAAACCCCTCATCTACGACATATCGTGGGTTTAATGTTTTTCGATGGAGCCTAGCATCTTGGAGACATGGTGCACCTTGATTCTCCTCATGTTTCAATGGAGCCTACCTTGCACAAATGGTGGAGCGTCCTTCTCTCCATGTTTCAATGGACCCTAGCTTAGACAAGGGTGGACCTTTGCTTCTCTCTATGTTTCAATAGAGTTAGCTTGGACAAGTGGTGGACCTTGGAACCAAACCCCCATGTAAAACCTATCATGGTCACTCCAAGTAGTAAGAAAGAATAACCTTTAAGATGTAGCCTTATAGGTTGGACAAGTGGTGGACCTTAACACCCACATATTCTTAATAAAAGTGGTGAATCTTGAGACCAAACCACTCAGGCTACTAGCAATAATAGCTTGGACAAGTGGTGGACCTTGAATGTAAACCCCTCATCTACGAAATATCGTGGGTTTAATGTATTTCGATGGAGCCTAGCATCTTGGAGACATGGTGCAGCTTGCTTCTCGTCATGTTTCAATGGAGCCTATCTTGGACAAATGGTGGAGCATCCTTCTCTCCATGTTTCAATGGACCCTAGCTTGGACAAGTGGTGGACCTTTACTTCTCTCTATTATTCAATAGAGTTAGCTTGGACAAGTGGTGGACCTTGGAACCAAACCCCCATTTAAAACCTATCATGGTCACTCCAAGTGGTGAGAAAGAATAACCTTTAAGATATAGCCTTATAGGTTGGACAAGTGGTGGACCTTAACACGCGCATATTCTTAATTAATGACATAGAGTGGAAAAGTGGTGAATCTTGAGACCAAACCACTCAGGCTACTAGCAATAATAGCTTGGACAAGTGGTGGACCTTGACTGTAAACCCCTCATCTACGACATATCGTGGGTTTAATGTTTTTCGATGGAGCCTAGCATCTTGGAGACATGGTGCACCTTGATTCTCCTCATGTTTCAATGGAGCCTACCTTGCACAAATGGTGGAGCGTCCTTCTCTCCATGTTTCAATGGACCCTAGCTTAGACAAGGGGTGGACCTTTGCTTCTCTCTATGTTTCAATAGAGTTAGCTTGGACAAGTGGTGGACCTTGGAACCAAACCCCCATGTAAAACCTATCATGGTCACTCCAAGTAGTAAGAAAGAATAACCTTTAAGATGTAGCCTTATAGGTTGGACAAGTGGTGGACCTTAACACCCACATATTCTTAATAAAAGTGGTGAATCTTGAGACCAAACCACTCAGGCTACTAGCAATAATAGCTTGGACAAGTGGTGGACCTTGAATGTAAACCCCTCATCTACGAAATATCGTGGGTTTAATGTATTTCGATGGAGCCTAGCATCTTGGAGACATGGTGCAGCTTGCTTCTCGTCATGTTTCAATGGAGCCTATCTTGGACAAATGGTGGAGCATCCTTCTCTCCATGTTTCAATGGACCCTAGCTTGGACAAGTGGTGGACCTTTACTTCTCTCTATTTTCAATAGAGTTAGCTTGGACAAGTGGTGGACCTTGGAACCAAACCCCCATTTAAAACCTATCATGGTCACTCCAAGTGGTGAGAAAGAATAACCTTTAAGATATAGCCTTATAGGTTGGACAAGTGGTGGACCTTAACACGCATATTCTTAATTTAATGACATAGAGTGGAAAAGTGGTGAATCTTGAGACCAAACCACTCAGGCTACTAGCAATAATAGCTTGGACAAGTGGTGGACCTTGACTGTAAACCCCTCATCTACGACATATCGTGGGTTTAATGTTTTTCGATGGAGCCTAGCATCTTGGAGACATGGTGCACCTTGATTCTCCTCATGTTTCAATGGAGCCTACCTTGGACAAATGGTGGAGCGTCCTTCTCTCCATGTTTCAATGGACCCTAGCTTAGACAAGGGGTGGACCTTTGCTTCTCTCTATGTTTCAATAGAGTTAGCTTGGACAAGTGGTGGACCTTGGAACCAAACCCCCATGTAAAACCTATCATGGTCACTCCAAGTGGTAAGAAAGAATAACCTTTAAGATGTAGCCTTATAGGTTGGACAAGTGGTGGACCTTAACACCCACATATTCTTAATAAAAGTGGTGAATCTTGAGACCA
The DNA here is from genome assembly GCF_014529385.1 of Adiantum capillus-veneris. NCBI lineage: Eukaryota > Viridiplantae > Streptophyta > Polypodiopsida > Polypodiales > Pteridaceae > Adiantum > Adiantum capillus-veneris. The sequence goes on along the minus strand of NC_140939.1, from coordinate 66,163,398 downwards.
AACCACTCAGGCTACTAGCAATAATAGCTTGGACAAGTGGTGGACCTTGAATGTAAACCCCTCATCTACGAAATATCGTGGGTTTAATGTATTTCGATGGAGCCTAGCATCTTGGAGACATGGTGCACCTTGCTTCTCGTCATGTTTCAATGGAGCCTATCTTGGACAAATGGTGGAGCATCCTTCTCTCCATGTTTCAATGGACCCTAGCTTGGACAAGTGGTGGACCTTTGCTTCTCTCTATGTTTCAATAGAGTTAGCTTGGACAAGTGGTGGACCTTGGAACCAAACCCCCATGTAAAACCTATCATGGTCACTCCAAGTGGTAAGAAAGAATAACCTTTAAGATGTAGCCTTATAGGTTGGACAAGTGGTGGACCTTAACACGCGCATATTCTTAATTTAATGACATAGAGTGGAAAAGTGGTGAATCTTGAGACCAAACCACTCAGGCTACTAGCAATAATAGCTTGGACAAGTGGTGGACCTTGAATGTAAACCCCTCATCTACGACATATCGTGGGTTTAATGTTTTTCGATGGAGCCTAGCATCTTGGAGACATGGTGCACCTTGCTTCTCCTCATGTTTCAATGGAGCCTATCTTGGACAAATGGTGGAGCATCCTTCTCTCCATGTTTCAATGGACCCTAGCTTGGACAAGGGGTGGACCTTTGCTTCTCTCTATGTTTCAATAGAGTTAGCTTGGACAAGTGGTGGACCTTGGAACCAAACCCCCATGTAAAACCTATCATGGTCACTCCAAGTAGTAAGAAAGAATAACCTTTAAGATGTAGCCTTATAGGTTGGACAAGTGGTGGACCTTAACACCCACATATTCTTAATAAAAGTGGTGAATCTTGAGACCAAACCACTCAGGCTACTAGCAATAATAGCTTGGACAAGTGGTGGACCTTGAATGTAAACCCTCATCTACGAAATATCGTGGGTTTAATGTATTTCGATGGAGCCTAGCATCTTGGAGACATGGTGCAGCTTGCTTCTCGTCATGTTTCAATGGAGCCTATCTTGGACAAATGGTGGAGCATCCTTCTCTCCATGTTTCAATGGACCCTAGCTTGGACAAGTGGTGGACCTTTGCTTCTCTCTATGTTTCAATAGAGTTAGCTTGGACAAGTGGTGGACCTTGGAACCAAACCCCCATGTAAAACCTATCATGGTCACTCCAAGTGGTGAGAAAGAATAACCTTTAAGATATAGCCTTATAGGTTGGACAAGTGGTGGACCTTAACACGCGCATATTCTTAATTTAATGACATAGAGTGGAAAAGTGGTGAATCTTGAGACCAAACCACTCAGGCTACTAGCAATAATAGCTTGGACAAGTGGTGGACCTTGACTGTAAACCCCTCATCTACGACATATCGTGGGTTTAATGTTTTTCGATGGAGCCTAGCATCTTGGAGACATGGTGCACCTTGATTCTCCTCATGTTTCAATGGAGCCTACCTTGCACAAATGGTGGAGCGTCCTTCTCTCCATGTTTCAATGGACCCTAGCTTAGACAAGGGGTGGACCTTTGCTTCTCTCTATGTTTCAATAGAGTTAGCTTGGACAAGTGGTGGACCTTGGAACCAAACCCCCATGTAAAACCTATCATGGTCACTCCAAGTAGTAAGAAAGAATAACCTTTAAGATGTAGCCTTATAGGTTGGACAAGTGGTGGACCTTAACACCCACATATTCTTAATAAAAGTGGTGAATCTTGAGACCAAACCACTCAGGCTACTAGCAATAATAGCTTGGACAAGTGGTGGACCTTGAATGTAAACCCCTCATCTACGAAATATCGTGGGTTTAATGTATTTCGATGGAGCCTAGCATCTTGGAGACATGGTGCAGCTTGCTTCTCGTCATGTTTCAATGGAGCCTATCTTGGACAAATGGTGGAGCATCCTTCTCTCCATGTTTCAATGGACCCTAGCTTGGACAAGTGGTGGACCTTTGCTTCTCTCTATGTTTCAATAGAGTTAGCTTGGACAAGTGGTGGACCTTGGAACCAAACCCCCATGTAAAACCTATCATGGTCACTCCAAGTGGTGAGAAAGAATAACCTTTAAGATGTAGCCTTATAGGTTGGACAAGTGGTGGACCTTAACACGCGCATATTCTTAATAATGACATAGAGTGGAAAAGTGGTGAATCTTGAGACCAAACCACTCAGGCTACTAGCAATAATAGCTTGGACAAGTGGTGGACCTTGAATGTAAACCCCTCATCTACGACATATCGTGGGTTTAATGTTTTCGATGGAGCCTAGCATCTTGGAGACATGGTGCACTTGCTTCTCCTCATGTTTCAATGGAGCCTACCTTGGACAAATGGTGGAGCATCCTTCTCTCCATGTTTCAATGGACCCTAGCTTGGACAAGTGGTGGACCTTTGCTTCTCTCTATGTTTCAATAGAGTTAGCTTGGACAAGTGGTGGACCTTGGAACCAAACCCCCATGTAAAACCTATCATGGTCACTCCAAGTGGTAAGAAAGAATAACCTTTAAGATGTAGCCTTATAGGTTGGACAAGTGGTGGACCTTAACACCCACATATTCTTAATAAAAGTGGTGAATCTTGAGACCAAACCACTCAGGCTACTAGCAATAATAGCTTGGACAAGTGGTGGACCTTGAATGTAAACCCCTCATCTACGAAATATCGTGGGTTTAATGTATTTCGATGGAGCCTAGCATCTTGGAGACATGGTGCAGCTTGCTTCTCGTCATGTTTCAATGGAGCCTATCTTGGACAAATGGTGGAGCATCCTTCTCTCCATGTTTCAATGGACCCTAGCTTGGACAAGTGGTGGACCTTTGCTTCTCTCTATGTTCAATAGAGTTAGCTTGGACAAGTGGTGGACCTTGGAACCAAACCCCCATTAAAACCTATCATGGTCACTCCAAGTGGTGAGAAAGAATAACCTTTAAGATATAGCCTTATAGGTTGGACAAGTGGTGGACCTTAACACGCGCATATTCTTAATTAATGACATAGAGTGGAAAAGTGGTGAATCTTGAGACCAAACCACTCAGGCTACTAGCAATAATAGCTTGGACAAGTGGTGGACCTTGACTGTAAACCCCTCATCTACGACATATCGTGGGTTTAATGTTTTTCGATGGAGCCTAGCATCTTGGAGACATGGTGCACCTTGATTCTCCTCATGTTTCAATGGAGCCTACCTTGCACAAATGGTGGAGCATCCTTCTCTCCATGTTTCAATGGACCCTAGCTTAGACAAGGGGTGGACCTTTGCTTCTCTCTATGTTTCAATAGAGTTAGCTTGGACAAGTGGTGGACCTTGGAACCAAACCCCCATGTAAAACCTATCATGGTCACTCCAAGTGGTAGAAAGAATAACCTTTAAGATGTAGCCTTATAGGTTGGACAAGTGGTGGACCTTAACACCCACATATTCTTAATAAAAGTGGTGAATCTTGAGACCAAACCACTCAGGCTACTAGCAATAATAGCTTGGACAAGTGGTGGACCTTGAATGTAAACCCCTCATCTACGAAATATCGTGGGTTTAATGTATTTCGATGGAGCCTAGCATCTTGGAGACATGGTGCAGCTTGCTTCTCGTCATGTTTCAATGGAGCCTATCTTGGACAAATGGTGGAGCATCCTTCTCTCCATGTTTCAATGGACCCTAGCTTGGACAAGTGGTGGACCTTACTTCTCTCTATGTTTCAATAGAGTTAGCTTGGACAAGTGGTGGACCTTGGAACCAAACCCCCATTTAAAACCTATCATGGTCACTCCAAGTGGTGAGAAAGAATAACCTTTAAGATATAGCCTTATAGGTTGGACAAGTGGTGGACCTTAACACGCGCATATTCTTAATTTAATGACATAGAGTGGAAAAGTGGTGAATCTTGAGACCAAACCACTCAGGCTACTAGCAATAATAGCTTGGACAAGTGGTGGACCTTGACTGTAAACCCTCATCTACGACAATATCGTGGGTTTAATGTTTTTCGATGGAGCCTAGCATCTTGGAGACATGGTGCACCTTGATTCTCCTCATGTTTCAATGGAGCCTACCTTGCACAAATGGTGGAGCGTCCTTCTCTCCATGTTTCAATGGACCCTAGCTTAGACAAGGGGTGGACCTTTGCTTCTCTCTATGTTTCAATAGAGTTAGCTTGGACAAGTGGTGGACCTTGGAACCAAACCCCCATGTAAAACCTATCATGGTCACTCCAAGTGGTGAGAAAGAATAACCTTTAAGATATAGCCTTATAGGTTGGACAAGTGGTGGACCTTAACACCCACATATTCTTAATAAAAGTGGTGAATCTTGAGACCAAACCACTCAGGCTACTAGCAATAATAGCTTGGACAAGTGGTGGACCTTGAATGTAAACCCCTCATCTACGAAATATCGTGGGTTTAATGTATTTCGATGGAGCCTAGCATCTTGGAGACATGGTGCACTTGCTTCTCTTCATGTTTCAATGGAGCCTATCTTGGACAAATGGTGGAGCATCCTTCTCTCCATGTTTCAATGGACCCTAGCTTGGACAAGTGGTGGACCTTTACTTCTCTCTATGTTTCAATAGAGTTAGCTTGGACAAGTGGTGGACCTTGGAACCAAACCCCCATGTAAAACCTATCATGGTCACTCCAAGTGGTGAGAAAGAATAACCTTTAAGATATAGCCTTATAGGTTGGACAAGTGGTGGACCTTAACACCCGCATATTCTTAATTTAATGACATAGAGTGGAAAAGTGGTGAATCTTGAGACCAAACCACTCAGGCTACTAGCAATAATAGCTTGGACAAGTGGTGGACCTTGACTGTAAACCCCTCATCTACGACATATCGTGGGTTTAATGTTTTTCGATGGAGCCTAGCATCTTGGAGACATGGTGCACCTTGATTCTCCTCATGTTTCAATGGAGCCTACCTTGGACAAATGGTGGAGCGTCCTTCTCTCCATGTTTCAATGGACCCTAGCTTAGACAAGGGGTGGACCTTTGCTTCTCTCTATGTTTCAATAGAGTTAGCTTGGACAAGTGGTGGACCTTGGAACCAAACCCCCATGTAAACCTATCATGGTCACTCCAAGTAGTAAGAAAGAATAACCTTAAGATGTAGCCTTATAGGTTGGACAAGTGGTGGACCTTAACACCCACATATTCTTAATAAAAGTGGTGAAATCTGAACCAAACCACTCAGGCTACTAGCAATAATAGCTTGGACAAGTGGTGGACCTTGAATGTAAACCCCTCATCTACGAAATATCGGGTTTAATGTATTTCGATGGAGCCTAGCATCTTGGAGACATGTGCAGCTTGCTTTTCTCGACATGTTTCAATGGAGCCTATCTTGGACAAATGGTGAGCATCCTTCTCTCCATGTTTCAATGGACCCTAGCTTGGACAAGTGGTGGACCTTACTTCTCTCAATGTTTCAATAGAGTTAGCTTGGACAAGAGGGGACCTTGGAACCAAACCCCCAAGATGTAAAACCTATCATGGTCACTCCAAGTAGTAAGAAAGAATAACCTTTAAGATGTAGCCTTATAGGTTGGACAAGTGGTGGACCTTAACACCCACATATTCTTATAAAAGTGTGAATCTTGAGACAAACCACTCAGGCTACTAGCAATAATAGCTTGGACAAGTGGTGGACCTTGAATGTAAACCCCTCATCTACAAATATCGTGGTTTAATGTATTTCGATGGAGCCTAGCATCTTGGAGACATGGTGCAGCTTGCTTCTCGTCATGTTTCAATGGAGCCTATCTTGGACAAATGGTGGAGCATCCTTCTCTCCATGTTTCAATGGACCCTAGCTTGGACAAGTGGTGGACCTTTACTTCTCTCTATGTTTCAATAGAGTTAGCTTGGACAAGTGGTGACCTTGGAACCAAACCCCCATTTAAAACCTATCATGGTCACTCCAAGTGGTGAGAAAGAATAACCTTAAGATATAGCCTTATAGGTTGGACAAGTGGTGACCTTAACACGCGCATATTCTTAATTTAATGACATAGAGTGGAAAAGTGGTGAATCTTGAGACCAAACCACTCAGGCTACTAGCAATAATAGCTTGGACAAGTGGTGGACCTTGACTGTAAACCCCTCATCTACGACATATCGTGGGTTTAATGTTTTTCGATGGAGCCTAGCATCTTGGAGACATGGTGCACCTTGATTCTCCTCATGTTTCAATGGAGCCTACCTTGCACAAATGGTGGAGCATCCTTCTCTCCATGTTTCAATGGACCCTAGCTTAGACAAGGGGTGGACCTTTGCTCTCTCTATGTTTCAATAGAGTTAGCTTGGACAAGTGGTGGACCTTGGAACCAAACCCCCATGTAAAACCTATCATGGTCACTCCAAGTAGTAAGAAAGAATAACCTTTAAGATGTAGCCTTATAGGTTGGACAAGTGGTGGACCTTAACACCCACATATTCTTAATAAAAGTGGTGAATCTTGAGACCAACCACTCAGGCTACTAGCAATAATAGCTTGGACAAGTGGTGGACCTTGAAGTAAACCCCTCATCTACGAAATATCGTGGGTTTAATGTATTTCGATGGAGCCTAGCATCTTGGAGACATGGTGCAGCTTGCTTCTCCGTCATGTTTCAATGAGCCTATCTTGGACAAATGGTGGAGCATCCTTCTCTCCATGTTTCAATGGACCCTAGCTTGGACAAGTGGTGGACCTTTACTTCTCTCTATTTTCAATAGAGTTAGCTTGGACAAGTGGTGACCTTGGAACCAAACCCCCATTTAAAACCTATCATGGTCACTCCAAGTGGTGGAAAGAATAACCTTTAAGATGTAGCCTTATAGTTGGACAAGTGGTGGACCTTAACACGCGCATATTCTTAATTTAATGACATAGAGTGAAAAGTGGTGAATCTTGAGACCAAAACCACTCAGGCTACTAGCAATAATAGCTTGGACAAGTGGTGGACCTTGACTGTAAACCCCTCATCTACGACATATCGTGGGTTTAATGTTTTTCGATGGAGCCTAGCATCTTGGAGACATGGTGCACCTTGATTCTCCTCATGTTTCAATGGAGCCTACCTTGGACAAATGGTGGAGCATCCTTCTCTCCATGTTTCAATGGACCCTAGCTTAGACAAGGGTGGACCTTTGCTTCTCTCTATGTTTCAATAGAGTTAGCTTGGACAAGTGGTGGACCTTGGAACCAAACCCCCATGTAAAACCTATCATGGTCACTCCAAGTGGTGAGAAAGAATAACCTTAAGAATAGCCTTATAGGTTGGACAAGTGGTGGACCTTAACACGCACAATATCCCCAAATAACTAATACCAAGACTGGAGAAAGCCAAAAAACACAACCCCCCAATCCACCCTAAACCAAACCTACTAACAACAAGCTACAAACTCAAAAAAAACAAACACGTACACATAGTAACAAACCTACACACACAACAACTAAACCGAAAAAAACTAGGAATCACAACCATTAAAAAACCAAAATCACAGCCCACACATTGAATACAGAACAATAAAACACAGTAAACCATACAAACACACCAGAACACCCATCTACCAAACGACCAGCACAAAACAAACAAGCTGGACAACACACAACCCCAAAACAACCTCACTCGCTATAACACAAACAAAACAACTACCTTAACAAACCCAAGTGAACGATAAAACATTGAGAATCCAAACCCCAAACAAATACACAAATGACAAAACAATCTTGGACCACCCACAAAAAATCAAACAGAACAAAACCTATTAAGGTGGAGCCAACTAGAAAAACAACCAAGTAAAAACACAACAACTAACCCTTAACAAGCGCATATTCTTAATTTAATGACATAGAGTGGAAAAGTGGTGAATCTTGAGACCAAACCACTCAGGCTACTAGCAATAATAGCTTGGACAAGTGGTGGACCTTGACTGTAAACCCCTCATCTACGACATATCGTGGGTTTAATGTTTTTCGATGGAGCCTAGCATCTTGGAGACATGGTGCACCTTGATTCTCCTCATGTTTCAATGGAGCCTACCTTGGACAAATGGTGGAGCGTCCTTCTCTCCATGTTTCAATGGACCCTAGCTTAGACAAGGGGTGGACCTTTGCTTCTCTCTATGTTTCAATAGAGTTAGCTTGGACAAGTGGTGGACCTTGGAACCAAACCCCCATGTAAAACCTATCATGGTCACTCCAAGTGGTAAGAAAGAATAACCTTTAAGATGTAGCCTTATAGGTTGGACAAGTGGTGGACCTTAACACCCACATATTCTTAATAAAAGTGGTGAATCTTGAGACCAAACCACTCAGGCTACTAGCAATAATAGCTTGGACAAGTGGTGGACCTTGAATGTAAACCCCTCATCTACAAATATCGTGGTTTAATGTATTTCGATGGAGCCTAGCATCTTGGAGACATGGTGCAGCTTGCTTCTCGTCATGTTTCAATGGAGCCTACCTTGGACAAATGGTGAGCATCCTTCTCTCCATGTTTCAATGGACCCTAGCTTGGACAAGTGGTGGACCTTTGCTTCTCTCTATGTTCAATAGAGTTAGCTTGGACAAGTGGTGGACCTTGGAACCAAACCCCCATTTAAAACCTATCATGGTCACTCCAAGTGGTGAGAAAGAATAACCTTTAAGATATAGCCTTATAGGTTGGACAAGTGGGGACCTTAACACGCGCATATTCTTAATTTAATGACATAGAGTGGAAAAGTGGTGAATCTTGAGACCAAACCACTCAGGCTACTAGCAATAATAGCTTGGACAAGTGGGGACCTTGACTGTAAACCCCTCATCTACGACATATCGTGGGTTTAATGTTTTTCGATGGAGCCTAGCATCTTGGAGACATGGTGCACCTTGATTCTCCTCATGTTTCAATGAGCCTACCTTGCACAAATGGTGGAGCGTCCTTCTCTCCATGTTTCAATGGACCCTAGCTTAGACAAGGGGTGGACCTTTGCTTCTCTCTATGTTTCAATAGAGTTAGCTTGGACAAGTGGTGGACCTTGGAACCAAACCCCCATGTAAAACCTATCATGGTCACTCCAAGTAGTAAGAAAGAATAACCTTTAAGATGTAGCCTTATAGGTTGGACAAGTGGTGGACCTTAACACCCACATATTCTTAATAAAAGTGGTGAATCTTGAGACCAAACCACTCAGGCTACTAGCAATAATAGCTTGGACAAGTGGTGGACCTTGAATGTAAACCCCTCATCTACGAAATATCGTGGGTTTAATGTATTTCGATGGAGCCTAGCATCTTGGAGACATGGTGCAGCTTGCTTCTCGTCATGTTTCAATGGAGCCTATCTTGACAAATGGTGGAGCATCCTTCTCTCCATGTTTCAATGGACCCTAGCTTGGACAAGTGTGGACCTTTACTTCTCTCTATGTTTCAATAGAGTTAGCTTGGACAAGTGGTGGACCTTGAACCAAACCCCCATTTAAAACCTATCATGGTCACTCCAAGTGGTGAAAGAATAACCTTTAAGATATAGCCTTATAGGTTGGACAAGTGGTGGACCTTAACACGCGCATATTCTTAATTAATGACATAGAGTGAAAAGTGGTGAATCTTGAGACCAAACCACTCAGGCTACTAGCAATAATAGCTTGGACAAGTGGTGGACCTTGACTGTAAACCCCTCATCTACGACATATCGTGTTTAATGTTTTCGATGGAGCCTAGCATCTTGGAGACATGGTGCACCTTGATTCTCTCTCATGTTTCAATGGAGCCTACCTTGCACAAATGGTGAGCGTCCTTCTCTCCATGTTTCAATGGACCCTAGCTTAGACAAGGGTGGACCTTTGCTTCTCTCTATGTTTAATAGAGTTAGCTTGGACAAGTGGTGGACCTTGGAACCAAACCCCCATGTAAAACCTATCATGGTCACTCCAAGTGGTGAAAAAGAATAACCTTTAAGATATAGCCTTATAGGTTGGACAAGTGGTGGACCTTAACACGCGCATATTCTTAATTTAATGACATAGAGTGGAAAAGTGGTGAATCTTGAGACCAAACCACTCAGGCTACTAGCAATAATAGCTTGGACAAGTGGTGGACCTTGACTGTAAACCCCTCATCTACGACATATCGTGGGTTTAATGTTTTTCGATGGAGCCTAGCATCTTGGAGACATGGTGCACCTTGATTCTCCTCATGTTTCAATGGAGCCTACCTTGCACAAATGGTGGAGCATCCTTCTCTCCATGTTTCAATGGACCCTAGCTTAGACAAGGGGTGGACCTTTGCTTCTCTCTATGTTTCAATAGAGTTAGCTTGGACAAGTGGTGGACCTTGGAACCAAACCCCCATGTAAAACCTATCATGGTCACTCCAAGTAGTAAGAAAGAATAACCTTTAAGATGTAGCCTTATAGGTTGGACAAGTGGTGGACCTTAACACCCACATATTCTTAATAAAAGTGGTGAATCTTGAGACCAAACCACTCAGGCTACTAGCAATAATAGCTTGGACAAGTGGTGGACCTTGAATGTAAACCCCTCATCTACGAAATATCGTGGGTTTAATGTATTTTCGATGGAGCCTAGCATCTTGGAGACATGGTGCAGCTTGCTTCTCGTCATGTTTTCAATGGAGCCTATCTTGGACAAATGGTGGAGCATCCTTCTCTCCATGTTTCAATGGACCCTAGCTTGACAAGTGGTGGACCTTTGCTTCTCTCTATTTTCAATAGAGTTAGCTTGGACAAGTGGTGGACCTTGGAACCAAACCCCCATTTAAAACCTATCATGGTCACTCCAAGTGGTGAGAAAGAATAACCTTTAAGATATAGCCTTATAGGTTGGACAAGTGGTGGACCTTAACACCGCATATTCTTAATTTAATGACATAGAGTGGAAAAGTGGTGAATCTTGAGACCAAACCACTCAGGCTACTAGCAATAATAGCTTGGACAAGTGTGGACCTTGACTGTAAACCCCTCATCTACGACATATCGTGGTTTTAATGTTTTCGATGGAGCCTAGCATCTTGGAGACATGGTGCACCTTGATTCTCCTCATGTTTCAATGGAGCCTACCTTGGACAAATGGTGGAGCGTCCTTCTCTCCATGTTTCAATGGACCCTAGCTTAGACAAGGGGTGGACCTTTGCTTCTCTCTATGTTTCAATAGAGTTAGCTTGGACAAGTGGTGGACCTTGGAACCAAACCCCCATGTAAAACCTATCATGGTCACTCCAAGTAGTAAGAAAGAATAACCTTTAAGATGTAGCCTTATAGGTTGGACAAGTGGTGGACCTTAACACCCACATATTCTTAATAAATGGTGAATCTTGAGACCAAACCACTCAGCTACTAGCAATAATAGCTTGGACAAGTGGTGGACCTTGAATGTAAACCCCTCATCTACGAAATATCGTGGGTTTAATGTATTTCGATGGAGCCTAGCATCTTGGAGACATGGTGCAGCTTGCTTCTCGTCATGTTTCAATGGAGCCTACCTTGGACAAATGGTGGAGCATCCTTCTCTCCATGTTTCAATGGACCCTAGCTTGGACAAGTGGTGGACCTTTGCTTCTCTCTATGTTTCAATAGAGTTAGCTTGGACAAGTGGTGGACCTTGGAACCAAACCCCCATGTTAAAACCTATCATGGTCACTCCAAGTGGTGAAGAAAGAATAACCTTTAAGATATAGCCTTATAGGTTGGACAAGTGGTGGACCTTAACACGCGCATATTCTAATTTAATGACATAGAGTGGAAAAGTGGTGAATCTTGAGACCAAACCACTCAGGCTACTAGCAATAATAGCTTGGACAAGTGGTGGACCTTGAATGTAAACCCCTCATCTACGACATATCGTGGGTTTAATGTTTTCGATGGAGCCTAGCATCTTGGAGACATGGTGCACCTTGCTTCTCCTCATGTTTCAATGGAGCCTACCTTGGACAAATGGTGGAGCATCCTTCTCTCCATGTTTCAATGGACCCTAGCTTAGACAAGGGGTGGACCTTTGCTTCTCTCTATGTTTCAATAGAGTTAGCTTGGACAAGTGGTGGACCTTGGAACCAAACCCCCATGTAAAACCTATCATGGTCACTCCAAGTGGTGAGAAAGAATAACCTTTAAGATATAGCCTTATAGGTTGGACAAGTGGTGGACCTTAACACGCGCATATTCTTAATTTAATGACATAGAGTGGAAAAGTGGTGAATCTTGAGACCAAACCACTCAGGCTACTAGCAATAATAGCTTGGACAAGTGGTGGACCTTGAATGTAAACCCCTCATCTACGACATATCGTGGTTTAATGTTTTTCGATGGAGCCTAGCATCTTGGAGACATGGTGCACCTTGATTCTCCTCATGTTTCAATGGAGCCTACCTTGCACAAATGGTGGAGCATCCTTCTCTCCATGTTTCAATGGACCCTAGCTTAGACAAGGTGGTGGACCTTTGCTTCTCTCTATGTTTCAATAGAGTTAGCTTGGACAAGTGGTGGACCTTGGAACCAAACCCCCATGTAAAACCTATCATTCACACTCCAAGTAGTAAGAAAGAATAACCTTTAAGATGTAGCCTTATAGGTTGGACAAGTGGTGGACCTTAACACCCACATATTCTTAATAAAAGTGGTGAATCTTGAGACCAAACCACTCAGGCTACTAGCAATAATAGCTTGGACAAGTGGTGGACCTTGAATGTAAACCCCTCATCTACGAAATATCGTGGGTTTAATGTATTTCGATGGAGCCTAGCATCTTGGAGACATGGTGCACTTGCTTCTCGTCATGTTTCAATGGAGCCTATCTTGGACAAATGGTGGAGCATCCTTCTCTCCATGTTTCAATGGACCCTAGCTTGACAAGTGGTGGACCTTTGCTTCTCTCTATGTTTCAATAGAGTTAGCTTGGACAAGTGGTGGACCTTGGAACCAAACCCCCATTTAAAACCTATCATGGTCACTCCAAGTGGTAAAAGAATAACCTTTAAGATATAGCCTTATAGGTTGGACAAGTGGTGGACCTTAACACGCGCATATTCTTAATTTAATGACATAGAGTGAAAAGTGGTGATCTTGAGACCAAACCACTCAGGCTACTAGCAATAATAGCTTGGACAAGTGGTGGACCTTGAATGTAAACCCCTCATCTACGACATATCGTGGGTTTAATGTTTTTCGATGGAGCCTAGCATCTTGGAGACATGGTGCACCTTGATTCTCCTCATGTTTCAATGGAGCCTACCTTGGACAAATGGTGGAGCATCCTTCTCTCCATGTTTCAATGGACCCTAGCTTAGACAAGGGTGGACCTTTGCTTCTCTCTATGTTTCAATAGAGTTAGCTTGGACAAGTGGTGGACCTTGGAACCAAACCCCCATGTAAAACCTATCATGGTCACTCCAAGTAGTAAGAAAGAATAACCTTTAAGATGTAGCCTTATAGGTTGGACAAGTGGTGGACCTTAACACCCACATATTCTTAATAAAAGTGGTGAATCTTGAGACCAAACCACTCAGGCTACTAGCAATAATAGCTTGGACAAGTGGTGGACCTTGAATGTAAACCCCTCATCTACGAAATATCGTGGGTTTAATGTATTTCGATGGAGCCTAGCATCTTGGAGACATGGTGCAGCTTGCTTCTCGTCATGTTTCAATGGAGCCTATCTTGGACAAATGGTGGAGCATCCTTCTCTCCATGTTTCAATGGACCCTAGCTTGGACAAGTGTGGACCTTTGCTTCTCTCTATGTTCAATAGAGTTAGCTTGGACAAGTGGTGGACCTTGGAACCAAACCCCCATTTAAAACCTATCATGGTCACTCCAAGTGGTGAGAAAGAATAACCTTTAAGATATAGCCTTATAGGTTGGACAAGTGGTGGACCTTAACACCGCGCATATTCTTAATTTAATGACATAGAGTGGAAAAGTGGTGAATCTTGAGACCAAACCACTCAGGCTACTAGCAATAATAGCTTGGACAAGTGGTGGACCTTGACTGTAAACCCCTCATCTACGACATATCGTGGGTTTAATGTTTTTCGATGGAGCCTAGCATCTTGGAGACATGGTGCACCCTTGATTCTCCTCATGTTTCAATGGAGCCTACCTTGCACAAATGGTGGAGCGTCCTTCTCTCCATGTTTCAATGGACCCTAGCTTAGACAAGGGTGGACCTTTGCTTCTCTCTATGTTTCAATAGAGTTAGCTTGGACAAGTGGTGGACCTTGGAACCAAACCCCCATTTAAAACCTATCATGGTCACTCCAAGTGGTGAAAAGAATAACCTTTAAGATATAGCCTTATAGGTTGGACAAGTGGTGGACCTTAACACGCGCATATTCTTAATTAATGACATAGAGTGGAAAAGTGGTGAATCTTGAGACCAAACCACTCAGGCTACTAGCAATAATAGCTTGGACAAGTGGTGGACCTTGACTGTAAACCCCTCATCTACGACATATCGTGGGTTTAATGTTTTTCGATGGAGCCTAGCATCTTGGAGACATGGTGCACCTTGATTCTCCTCATGTTTCAATGGAGCCTACCTTGCACAAATGGTGGAGCATCCTTCTCTCCCATGTTTCAATGGACCCTAGCTTAGACAAGGGTGGACCTTTGCTTCTCTCTATGTTTCAATAGAGTTAGCTTGGACAAGTGGTGGACCTTGGAACCAAACCCCCATGTAAAACCTATCATGGTCACTCCAAGTAGTAAGAAAGAATAACCTTTAAGATGTAGCCTTATAGGTTGGACAAGTGGTGGACCTTAACACCCACATATTCTTAATAAAAGTGGTGAATCTTGAGACCAAACCACTCAGGCTACTAGCAATAATAGCTTGGACAAGTGGTGGACCTTGAATGTAAACCCCTCATCTACGAAATATCGTGGTTTAATGTATTTCGATGGAGCCTAGCATCTTGGAGACATGGTGCAGCTTGCTTCTCGTCATGTTTCAATGGAGCCTATCTTGACAAATGGTGGAGCATCCTTCTCTCCATGTTTCAATGGACCCTAGCTTGGACAAGTGGTGGACCTTTACTTCTCTCTATGTTTCAATAGAGTTAGCTTGGACAAGTGGTGGACCTTGGAACCAAACCCCCATGTAAAACCTATCATGGTCACTCCAAGTGGTGAGAAAGAATAACCTTAAGATATAGCCTTATAGGTTGGACAAGTGGTGGACCTTAACACCGCATATTCTTAATTTAATGACATAGAGTGGAAAAGTGGTGAATCTTGAGACCAAACCACTCAGGCTACTAGCAATAATAGCTTGGACAAGTGGTGGACCTTGAATGTAAACCCCTCATCTACGACATATCGTGGGTTTAATGTTTTTCGATGGAGCCTAGCATCTTGGAGACATGGTGCACCTTGCTTCTCCTCATGTTTCAATGGAGCCTATCTTGGACAAATGGTGGAGCATCCTTCTCTCCATGTTTCAATGGACCCTAGCTTAGACAAGTGGTGGACCTTTGCTTCTCTCTATGTTTCAATAGAGTTAGCTTGGACAAGTGGTGGACCTTGGAACCAAACCCCCATGTAAAACCTATCATGGTCACTCCAAGTGGTGAGAAAGAATAACCTTTAAGATATAGCCTTATAGGTTGGACAAGTGGTGGACCTTAACACGCGCATATTCTTAATATAATGACATAGAGTGGAAAAGTGGTGAATCTTGAGACCAAACCACTCAGGCTACTAGCAATAATAGCTTGGACAAGTGGTGGACCTTGAATGTAAACCCCTCATCTACGACATATCGTGGTTTAATGTTTTTCGATGGAGCCTAGCATCTTGGAGACATGGTGCACCTTGCTTCTCCTCATGTTTCAATGGAGCCTACCTTGCACAAATGGTGGAGCATCCTTCTCTCCATGTTTCAATGGACCCTAGCTTAGACAAGGGGTGGACCTTTGCTTCTCTCTATGTTTCAATAGAGTTAGCTTGGACAAGTGGTGGACCTTGGAACCAAACCCCCATGTAAAACCTATCATGGTCACTCCAAGTAGTAAGAAAGAATAACCTTTAAGATGTAGCCTTATAGGTTGGACAAGTGGTGGACCTTAACACCCACATATTCTTAATAAAAGGTGAATCTTGAGACCAAACCACTCAGCTACTAGCAATAATAGCTTGGACAAGTGGTGGACCTTGAATGTAAACCCCTCATCTACGAAATATCGTGGGTTTAATGTATTTCGATGGAGCCTAGCATCTTGGAGACATGGTGCAGCTTGCTTCTCGTCATGTTTCAATGGAGCCTATCTTGGACAAATGGTGGAGCATCCTTCTCTCCATGTTTCAATGGACCCTAGCTTGGACAAGTGGTGGACCTTTGTTCTCTCTATGTTTCAATAGAGTTAGCTTGGACAAGTGGTGGACCTTGGAACCAAACCCCCATTTAAAACCTATCATGGTCACTCCAAGTGGTAATAAAGAATAACCTTTAAGATATAGCCTTATAGGTTGGACAAGTGGTGGACCTTAACACGCGCATATTCTTAATATAATGACATAGAGTGGAAAAGTGGTGAATCTTGAGACCAAACCACTCAGGCTACTAGCAATAATAGCTTGGACAAGTGTTGGACCTTGAATGTAAACCCCTCATCTACGACATATCGTGGGTTTAATGTTTTTCGATGGAGCCTAGCATCTTGGAGACATGGTGCACCTTGATTCTCCTCATGTTTCAATGGAGCCTACCTTGGACAAATGGTGGAGCATCCTTCTCTCCATGTTTCAATGGACCCTAGCTTAGACAAGGGGTGGACCTTTGCTTCTCTCTATGTTTCAATAGAGTTAGCTTGGACAAGTGGTGGACCTTGGAACCAAACCCCCATGTAAAACCTATCATGGTCACTCCAAGTAGTAAGAAAGAATAACCTTTAAGATGTAGCCTTATAGGTTGGACAAGTGGTGGACCTTAACACCCACATATCTTAATAAAAGTGGTGAATCTTGAGACCAAACCACTCAGCTACTAGCAATAATAGCTAGGGATAACCATTAAGATATAGTCTTTCAAGGGGAGAAAGAATAACCATTAAGATATAGTCTTATAGTTGGACAAGTGGTGGACCTTAACACCCAAATATTCTTAATATAATGATAGAGAGTGGAAAAGTGGTGAATCTTGAGAGCAAACCACTCATGCTACTAGCGATAATAGGTTGGACAAATTGTTGATCTTGAATGTAAACTCCCCATGTACAAAATAACGTGGGTTTAAGGTATTTCGATGGAGTCTAGAATCTTGGAGATATGGTGCAGCTTGCTTCTCTTCATGTTTCAATGGAGTCTATCTTGGACAAATGGTGGAGCATCCTTCTCTCCATGTTTCAATAGACCCTAGCTTAGACAAGTGGTGGACCTTTGCTTCTCTCTATGTTTGAATAGAGTTAGCTTGGACAAGTGGTGGACCTTGGAACCAACCCCCCATGTAAAACCTTTCATGGTCACTCCAAGTGGTCAGAAAGAATAACCATTAAGATATAGTCTTATAGGTTGGACAAGTGGTGGACCTTAATACCCAAATATTCTTAATATAATAACACAGAGTGAAAAAGTGGTGAATCTTGAGACCAAACCCCTCATGCTACTAGCGTTAATAGGTT
Organism: Adiantum capillus-veneris; assembly: GCF_014529385.1. NCBI lineage: Eukaryota > Viridiplantae > Streptophyta > Polypodiopsida > Polypodiales > Pteridaceae > Adiantum > Adiantum capillus-veneris. The sequence continues at coordinate 66,145,796 of NC_140939.1, read as the reverse complement.
GGACAACTGGTGGACCTTGAATGTAAACCTTCCATGTTTCAATAGAGTTAGCTTCGACAAATGGTGGAGCATCCTTCTCTCCATGTTTCAATGGAGCCTAGCTTGGACAAGTGGTGGACCTTTTGCTTCTCTCTATGAGAAGAATAAAGTTAGCTTGGATAAGTGGTGGACCTTGGAACTAAACCCCTATGTAAAACATATCATGGACATTTCAAGTGGTGAGAAAGAATACCCTTTAAGATATACGCTTATAGGTTGGACAAGTGGTCGACCTTAACACCTAGATCTTCTTTATATAATGACATAGAGTGGAAAAGTGGTGAATCTTGAGACCAAACCACTCATGCTACTAGGGATAATAGCTTGGAAAAGTGACTGACCTTGACGTTAAACCCCACATGTAAACAATATCGTGGGTTTAAGGTATTTCAATGGATGCTAGAATCTTGGAGACATGGTGCAACTTGCTTCTTTTCATGTTTCAATGAAGCCTATCTTCCACCAATGGGGGATCATCCTTCTCTAAATGTCTCAGTGGAGCCTAGCTTGGACAAGTGGTGGACCTTTGCTTCTCTCTATGTTTCCATAGAGTTAGCTTGGACAAGTGGTGGACCTTGAAACCAAACCCCCATGTAAAACATATCATGGTCATTCCAAGTGGTGAGAAATAATACCCTTTAAGATCTAGCCTTATAGGTTGGACAAGTGGTCGACCTTAGAACCTAGATCTTCATAATATAACGACATAGAGTGGAAAAGTGGTAAATCTTGAGACCAACCACTAGTGCTACTAGGGAAAATAGCTTGGAAAAGTGACTGACCTTGACGTTAAACCCCACATGTAAACAATATCGTGGGTTTAAGGTATTTCAATGGATCCTAGAATCTTGGAGACATGGTGCAGATTGCTTCCCTTCATGTTTCAATGGAGCCTATCTTGGACAAATGGTGGAGCATCCTTCTCTCCATGCTTCAATGGAGCCTAGCTTGGACAAGTGGTGGACCTTTGCTTCTCTCTATGTTTCAATAGAGTTAGCTTGGACAAGTGGTGGGCCTTGGAACCAAACTCCCATGTAAAACCTATCTTGGTAACTCCAAGTGGTGAGAAAGAATAAAGTTTAAGATATGCCTTATAGGTTGGACAAGTGGTGGACCTTAGCACCCATATATTCTTAATAGAATGACATAGAGTGGAAAAATGGTGAATCTTGAGACCAAACCACTCATGCTACTAGAGATAATAGGTTGGACAAGTGGTGGACCTTGAATGTAAACCCCCCATGTACAAAATATCATGGGTTTGAGGTATTTCAATGGAGCCTAGCATCTTGGAGACATGGTGTAGCTTGCTTCTCTTCATGTTTCAATGGAGTGTATCTTGGACAAATGGTGGAGCATCCTTCTCTCCATGTTTCAATGGACCCTAGCTTGGACAAGTGGTGGACCTTTGATTCTCTCTATGTTTCAATAGAGTTAGCTTGGACAAGTGGTGGACCTTGAAACAAAACCGCCATGTAAAACCTATGTGGTCACGCATGTTGTGAGAAAGAATAACCCTTAAGATATAGCCTTATAGGTTGGACAAGTGGTGGACCTTAACACCCAAATATTTTAATATAATGACAGGAGTTGAAAAAGTGGTGAATCTTGAGACCAAACCACTCATGCTACTAGCGTTAATAGGTTGGACAAGTGGTGGACTTGAATGTAAACCCCCCATGTTTCAATAGAGTTAGCTTCGACAAATGGTAGAGGATCCTTCTCTCCATGTTTCAATGGAGCCTAGCTTGGACAAGTGGTGGACCTTTGTTTCTCTCTATGTTTCAATAGAGTTAGCTTGGAGAGGTGGTGGACCTTGGAGCCAAACCCCCATGTAAAACATATCATGGACATTTCAAGTGGTGAGAAAGAATACCCTTTAAGATATACCCTTATAGGTTGGACAAGTGGTCGACCTTAACACCCAGATCTTCTTAACGTAATGACATAGAGTGGAAAAGTGGTGAATCTTCAGACCAAACCACTCATGCTACTAGAGATAATAGGTTGGACAAGTGGTGGACCTTGAATGTAAACTCCCCATGTACAAAATATCAGGGTTTAAGGTATTTCAATGGATCTTAGCATCTTGGAGACATGGTGCAGCTTGCTTCTCTTCATGTTTCAATGGAGCCTATCTTGGACAAATGGTGGAGCATCCTTCTCTCCATGTTTCAATGGACCCTAGCTTAGACAAGTGGTGGACCTTTGCTTCTCTCTATGTTTCAATAGAGTTAGCTTGGACAAGTGGTGGAACTTGGAACCAAACCCCCATGTAAAACCTATCATGGTCATTCCAAGTGGTGAGAAAGAATACCCTTTAAGATATAGCCTTATAGGTTGGACAAGTGGTGGACCTTAACACCCAGATCTTCTTAATATAATGACATAGAGTAGAAAAGTGGTGAATCTTGACATCAAACCACTCATGCTACTAGTGATAATAGGTTGGACAAGTGGTGGACCTTGAATGTAAACCCCCATGTACGAAATATCATGGGTTTAAGATATTTCAATGGAGCCTAGCATTTTGGAGACATGGTGCAGCTTGCTTCTCTTCATGTTTCAATCAAACCTGGCTTGGACAAATGGTGGAGCATCCTTCTCTCCATGTTTCAATGGAGCCTAGCTTGGACAAGTGGTGGACCTTTGATTCTCTCTATGTTTCAATAGAGTTAGCTTGGACAAGTGGTGGACCTTGGAACCGTACCCCTATGTAAAACCCATCATGTGCATTCCAAGTGGTGGTAAATAATACCATTTAAGATATAGCCTTATAGGTTGGACAAGTGGTGGACCTTAACACCCAGATCTTCTTAATATAATGACATAGAGTGGAAAAGTGGTGGAGACCAAACCACTCATGCTACTAGGGATAATAGGTTGGACAAGTGGTGGACCTTGAATTTAAACCCCACTATACAAAATTCATGGGTTTAAGGTATTTCAATGGAGCCTAGCATCTCAAAGACATGGTGCATCTTGCTTCTCTTCATGTTTCAATGGAGCCTATTTTGGACAAATGGTGGAGCATCCTTCTCTCCATGTTTCAATGGCCTAGATTGGACAAGTGGTGGACCTTTGCTTCTCTCTATGTTTCAATATAGTTAGCCTATATTAGACAATTAGTAGACCTCCAATCTCTCCATGTTGTCTAGAGCTAAGCTTGGACAAGTGGTGGACCTTACTTTCCCTTCCCTTAGTTTACTAGCTTAAATGATCACTATTGTATACTTGCTTAGATCTAGCTTGAACAAGTGGTGGAACTTGTATTCACACAAACTTAATCCATTACAAAAAAGTATATGTTAAAATAACATTTGGTTTTTTTTGTTTCAGGAAAGATGGCTCAAAAAAAACAGGTTGCAAGGGTTGCTGTCTCAGTTAGTTACTTGCAATGATCTTAGGAAATGGTATTTGGACATACATGGTATAGAGGGTGCACAATTTCATAAGGTGCATCTATTTATTGCCAAAAAGGAGAATGACAGCTTGTTTGAAGATGTTGGACAAGTTGTGGAAGCATCTGTCTCTGTAGTTGATAGTCATCCAGAGGTGGAATGCATTGACATTCTAGTTCCAATGAATCTAGAATTTCAACTATCTCCAGGAGCATATGCATTGGAGCGCATGTCTAGAAACAAAGAAGAGACAATGTTTTCTCGAGGATGGAAGTTTGCAGAATCAAATCCAAATATCACAGCAGATCAACTTCAAAGCTCCATCATTGCCACACTACAACGAAAAAAGGTGAAAGCTTCACGACCACCATCCACAAAGAAGCAAGCAAAAGTGCAGAAAGTAGAAGCTAAGCGAACTAGTTCCATTTTGGATGTAGACAAGGCATCTTTGGCATCCTCATCAACAGAGGGTTCAATGTCAAAGATGAGAATTGTGGATCCAGATGTTTTAGAAGCTGAGGCCATGAAAGGACAAGAAAAAGATACAGGTGGAATGAATAAGTACATAAATTATTTTCCTTTCCAATATAGGGAATTTGATATCCCTATTCAAAATTGTTGGCTTGCTCCTGATCACTATAATGCACGTATTATGGATAAAAAACACGCTGAAAGTGTGTTATTTGGATTTTCACGGAGTACGACCAAGCCTGCAGCATGTGCATATTTGATGCCTGTTCGAAATGCAAAATCAAAGAAGGGGACTCCTTTGGCAGTAGAAGAGGTAGAGGAGCAAAAAATTAAAGATTATCATTATTGGATTCTTGATGGGCAGCATTCAATCTATGCTGCAAAAGTTTTGCTTCACAATGAACAAAACAACAAAGAGATCTTTGAAAGACTGATTAGCGTGTATAAATTTAGAAAGGCTCGCATTGTTGTGAATGCTCCTCCATTTGTTGCAACTGCTATATCTGCCATTGCAAATGAGGAGGCTCAGGCATTGTATGTCAAGCAACCTTACAGCCAAATATTGAGACATTTACGGAGTCAATGGATCTTCTCAGGACGACCACCAAAGGCAGCAAGTGGAATTGCAGAGGGACATGCATCTCGTGCCGGATGGGATGTAAGTTATTTTCTTTGTCTTTTTGATAGTGTTTAATTAACAAATCTTGCTCAATAGTTTAATTATTTCTCTATTTCTTTTCAGGGTTTTCTTCGATTGGCAAGAATGAGTGCAGCAGCAAGTTGGATTGCTAAACAGGCACACATGGTCACCTACTCTGATTTAGTTTATGATTGCTGGATAGAAATCATTGAAAATCTAGAAGAGGAGAATAAGAAACCCCCAACAACTGTATTTAGATACCTTTGTGGCCTTGAGGAATCAGAGGTAAAGACTATTCAAGAAGAGATTAGAGATGAGAAGATTTTACTGTCAAAGAGTGCAAAGGATGGTGATGCAACTGACATGTATGATCGAATCAAGCAGTTGAAGCAAGACAAATTGATTCAAGATGCACTTCTTGAAGGCTTCAACAATTTGAATGAGTCTTCACCATGTAAAGACTGGGAGGAGGTGGTCAAAATGTATAACATCAATGATGTTGTTTATAAAACAATTTTAATGCTATGCGAGGAATGGATCAGATCTAGTTTGACGCGTGGAACAAAGAAAATGGCTTTTCCAGATGGAGCAATAAAATACATGCAATGGGCAATTCACCTTCAAAAGGAGAAAACTGAGCCTAGAGATTTGCCATGGTCAATCTATGTGGTGAGCCTACAAATGGAAGGCAATCTCTACTTGATGCGCCACTTCAATAATAAAGTGCCTATTGGCTTATGTGTTTTAGATATGACAAAAAACGTTGGAGGCAATTTGAAGTGGAGTGAGGAGACATTTAACAATGCTTTGGATGGGATCTTGGCTATTGCTGGAGGGTCAACAGATCCTGGATTTGTCTTTCTTGCATTTGTGGATTTCACTAACTTCACAAAATTGCAATGTGCCTTTCACGCCATGGGAGATAATTTGAGCTACCATTGTTGTGGTGCATTGCATCACTTTCCATCAGCTCCTTGCAAAGGAGCAATTCAATTCCTAACAGTTATTGCCTTCTTGGGACAAGGCAATGCATTTGAAGACCTGAGAAGAAGATCAGAGGAACATCCCATGCCAATTGATTGTTCTCTTCTTCAAGTAGCAGATAACGATATGTCAGATTTGCAATATTTGGAGGCCAAAAAAGAGCTTTGGTCAAGCACTACATTCGTACATATTGTTTTGAAGACCGCAAGCTTGTTGATGTTTTTGGTGATGGCTCCTTGGTTGCACAAGAAGGAATACAACAGAAAAAAGAAGTTATCTGCTTAATTGATAGTGTGGAGGAGGCAAAAAGCATGGAGACCATGCTGCTAGACTTTGTTAAGTCTCATGAAGATATAGAAAAATGGGCTGGACTTCAACAATCCACTTCGCAATCAGGCGACATTGTGCCTGTTACAGAGGAGTGCTCTCCACAAAGAGAAGAAGAACAACAACAACACCATCCTCTGTCAATGGAGGACTTTTTGGAAATGGAGACACGTATGTTTTGAGTTTCTTGTGCATGTTAGTGTTTCTTGTTACTGATTTGATACTCTTAATGTTAGATTTTGCTTTATATAGTATTGATTGAGCTTGTATTTTTTATCTCAAGCATTCAAGGTTTGAATGTAAATAGTAAATTACTTGAGTTTTTGAATGGTGGATCTGTAGACTAAAACTAAAACATTTAATACTCACAAAGACTTAATTACTTAAGAGCTTGAACTCAATAAGTTTTGGACCTTTTATCAATACCCCCTTGATATGATACATTAGATCGTAGCATGGTTAAATGGTGATGCTTCATAAATTGAACCTAGCTTAGACAGGTGCTGGAGCCTAAATTTAAACTAACCTTGCTAGAAGGGAGCTTATGTTTGGACTTTGAGAGAAATAGCATAAGTAATCAATTAGAGCATAGATTAGACATGTGGTGGTGGCCGGCCTTAGAGACCAAAATCTTAATGAGCTTGGAAAGGTATTTAAGTACTGCAATTTACTTAGTTTTAGTACTCATTAAATGCATAGCTTGACAAAAGGTGGACCTTACATGGATCCTAATTTCAAGAGGTGTGGTAGACCTTCAAAACAAGCTCATATAGCTTGGACATGTGGTAGACCTTGCATGAAGACTAGTTTAGACAAGTGTGGTACACCTTGTAACCAACACCCATTTGTTATATTAGCTTGGACAAGTGGTGGACCTTGCTTTTATGTTTCAATGGAGCATATTTTGGACAGGTGGTAGACCTTGTTTCTCTCCATGCTTCAATGGAGAGAAACTTTAGCTTGGACAAGTGGTGGACCTTGTTTTTATGTTTTAAAGGAGCATATTTCGGACAAGTGGTAGACATAGTTTCTCTCCATGGTTCAATGGAACCCACCTCAGACAAGTGAAGTACCTTGAAACCAAACCCCCATAATACAACCTACTAAATAGGTTGGAAAATTGGTAGGATATGAAACCATCCATGATAGAGCATAGTATAGGTGAAAACGTAGTGGTCCTTATATCAATTACCCATGCATAGCTTGGACAAGTGGTGGACCTTGATTCTCTCTATGTTTCAATGGATCCTATCTTGGACTAGAGATATATCTTACTTAGTTCCATGCTTCAATGGATTGTAGCTTGGATAAGGAGTGGAACTTCAAACAAAACTCCACAGCATAGCATATATTAACAATTCATGGGTTTATAGAGATTGTCCTTGCCTATTTTGGAGAGTTGGTACACCTTTATTCTCCATTCTTCAATGGATCTGAGGTTGGACAAGCGGAGCTGGAGAAGTGGTCAACCTTAAAATGAAACCTCCCATGCTACAACCCATCATAGATCGTATATGTAGTGGACCTTGAAACTCTTTTATGTCCCTAGCTTAGAGAAGCATTGCACTCTTGATTATCTCCATACATGAAGGCAAGGTTGGACAAGTGGTGGACCTTCAAACCAGAATCTCTATGCAATAATAGGCAAGTGGTGGAGCTTGTTTTCTCCTTGTTCCAATGGAGCCTAGCTTAGACAAACAATGGAGCTTGCTTCTCTCCATGTTTCAATGGATCCTAGCTTAGAAAAGTGGTGGAGCTTTGCTTCTCTCCATGTTCCAATGGACCATAGCTTAGACAAGTGGTAGACCTTGAAAAACACCCCTCGTATACAACATATTATGGGTTTTTCATGTTTCAATGGCTCCTAGCTTGGACAAATGGTAGAGCTTGCTTCTCTTTATGTTTCAATGGATCCAATCTTAGCCAAGGGTGGACCTTGAAACAAGAATCCCCCCCCCCATGTACAACGTATTATGGGTTTTGAAAGCACTGGGAGAAAATAATAGCTTTGATAAGTGGTGGACCTTGCTTCTCTCCATGCTTCAATGGAGCCGAGGTTGGACACATGTTGGAGAGAAGATGGTTGCCCATGAAATAAGACCATGCATGCTATAATCAATCATATGTTGTACACATGGTGGACCTTGCAATTGTTTTATATGCCTAACTTGGACAAGTGGAGGACCCTTGATTACCTCCAGATATCAACAACAAGCCAAGTTTGGACAAGTGTAGTACCACCAAACCAGAATCTATATGCTACAATAGAGTATAGGTAGGACACGCGATGAACCTTGATATCAAACCATCCATGCTACTAGAGATGATAGGTTTCACATGTGGTGGAACCTTGTATCAATGTTCTATGTGTAGTTTTTGACTAGTGATAGACCTTGAAACTAATCCCTCTAGGCTACAAGAAAAAAGAGATGGATGAGGAGGCTAGACTACTTTTGTTGCATCAATGCATCCCATGTTACCACATATACTATAGGGTTCTTGGATAAGTGTTGGATCTTGTGTCAATGCTCCATGTCTAGCTTGGACAAGTGGTGGACCTTGGTTCTCTCTATGCTTCAAATGGGCAATAGATTGGAGACACAGTGGCCTTTTTTTTCCAATGATTTTATTTTTTGGAAACCTTGGAGGCACCATGTAAGAGGCACTCTAAGTCTTCCATACAATGGACCTATTGGACTATAAAATAATGATATCTTTCTTTGATATTGTCATTATTTTATGCATAATATTTTCTTCTTTTTGCAGACACAAAGGAGTTAAGTGATATAAAATCTAGATGTATTTCACACTATGATTGGCATGAAGATCCTTTTGGGACACCAACTTTTCCTATTCCCAAAGATGTAATTTTCCATATTAACGGTGTGGATTTTGAAGTGCGACTTTCATGTATTGAAGGAGCTGGTTATGGGCTATTTGTGCATACTACCCTGGAAAGTGGTTTGACTATTCTAAACTATGGAGGGCATAAGTATAGATTTCAAGACTGGAAAAAGATATGCAAAATATTTCCAAGAGCTTATAAATATTCTCTTCTAGAGGATCCAAACATAGAAGAAGAGGAAGATCAATCATACATTATTGGTTGTGTAGAAGAAGGAAACGTGTCGGGCTATATAAATAGTTCTCACAGTACAAATGTCTGTCCCAACGTACGCTATACATTTGATCCAAATTTGCCACCTTGGCATAAATGCACCTCTTCACACATCAAGTCAGAAGAATATGGCCATGTATGCATTGAGACTATTTGTCAAGTTGAAGCAGGAGAAGAGTTGTTTGCTGACTATAACTTTACTTGACATTGTAAAGTATTGTACATGGATGGAAATCTCAAGTACATGCATCATTTTCATTTTTCATGGATGAAATCTCAAGTGAATATAACATTTGATTATTGTTTAGTTTATGCTCAACGAGAATCTAGAGTGCTCTTATGCTTTGTGTGTTGTCTAACATATTTGACTACCTTGGCCATAGAATCTTGATTCTACTCTAGATTTGTGATAAATCTTACCAAAATTTAATCAATGTCTAGGTTGGACAAGTGGTGGGGCTTCAAACATTACTGTCTTAAACAAGTGGAGTTATCTTACTTGAATAAGTGGTGGCCTTTGAATCCAAATCTAAGCCAAATCTCTAATTATTTTCTTGTAGTCTAGGTTGGACATTTGGTGGACCTTGTATCCATGTTTCCTCAACAAGGGTGGCTTTTAGTTTTCACTTTAAGTACTCATCTTTAATAAAGTGTAGGATGGAAAATGTTGAGTTAGTAGATTGTATTTTAGACAAGTGGTGTTTGGTGTACGAATGCTGAAAATGGTTGCAAGGATTCTAACAACGACTTTACCTTAAATAAATTTCTTACTAGGAGTTCTACATATAAATATGGTGAATAAAATTCTAGTGGTTTTGAGATACCATTTGTGTGTGTGTTTTCTTAGATTCACAAACTGGGATGGATAACGCTCCTATGGTTCAGTCAACAACTATAGAATCCATAGATTCTATGGTTTCTAAAGTGCCCAAGATGGATGATATTTCTATACTAGAGTCTAGTGTTGTGCAACTTGAGCAAGCTTCCAATAATGAGAACCAAGAAATCGATGCTTCAAAAATGCAACATACATCAAAAGAGACTGAAAAGTCCACTCACGAGCTATTGCCAATTGGTACTACGTCATGTAGCGTAGATGTTGAGAAATCCATGCTTACAATTATATTGGATTTAAATGGTCTATTGTTGAAACGTTCCCCTCAACCATCCTCACACCACAACTCAGTGCAAATGGATTCAAAAAGATATATTATACTCAGGCCAGGTTGCATCCAATTCTTGAAGACTATTTTACAAAGGTTTAATGTTGCAATTTGGTCGACAGCTACTAGGAATAATGTGTATCAAATCCTTGCAGCACTAAACAACTTAGCTGAGGATACATTGCCTTTCTTTGCAATTTGGTCGCAAGATGTTTGCTACACCGCTCAAACTCAAAAATTGTTTAGACCCGACAATCCAAACGTTGAGGCAATGTTCAAGCCTCTAGCCAAAATTGCCATGGGGTTTGAATGTGATCCACAAAGAACAGTGCTTATTGATGACTCTCCTTACAAGGGATGTATTTCACCAGCAAACAATTGCATTTTTCCACCACAATTTGATGCTGAGAAGATGGTTGACAATATGCTCTTGGAGGAGCTACTGCCATACTTGATTCAGCTTGATGAGAGAAGGGATGTGCGTGATTTAATTGCTTCTAATCGTTATGGACAACCTATAGTGACAAATGATAGTGAATACAAACAAATCATGGAGTATTGGAAGCAGAAAAATGATGTTTGGTCAGCTAAGGTGTTCTTTACAAGAAGAATACCACCTGCAAAAGGTGACAGAGATGAAACTATCATTGAAGATGCAAGTGACACAAGCCACCGCAATGAAATGAGAAGAGCCCAAATACAAGAGATCTTGGCAAAGGAGCGTACACCCATTGAAAGCATGAAGGCGTCACAATTGACCACTTTAGCTAGGCAATTGGGTTGTAACACAAAAGGAGTTTTGAAGGCAACCACAGCAAAGGCTTATATAAATAAGGTGAAAGCTGAGAACAATCTTCTAAGGCTGGATAGAAAGCAACCCTAAGGTACTAGTGACATGTCATATATTCTTGATACACATGCTTGAACACTCATGTGCATGGTATCTAACAAATCTTTCTTTTTATTCCTTCTTGCAGGATCTTACAAAGGATACTACTAGATGGAGCTCAATCAATAGAGATTTTGATATTTTTGCTCAAAATAATGAAGCAGTCACCTACATTTTTTGTTTATCAATTTCTTGAGAGACTTTATTTTAGTTTGTAATCATCAAATGAAATGAAAAGTATCCTTCTTATTAAGATTGTTGATCTTTTTCTTGTTCAAACCTTTCAATTGTGATTTATAGTTTTGTTAGCATGAGATTGTGCTTTTTTAGTTTGAAAAAAACTGTCAAAGATCCAAGTCTTTTTGGCTTTACTTAAGTTATTAATTGTGAAAGATCCAAGTTTTTTTTCTTTACTTAAGTTATTGATTGCCTATGTAATAGTCCTTAAAACAATATCGGATGGCTTTCTTGCTCCCATGTCTCACATTGGTCTTTAGGTAAGACAAGTGGTGACCTTGAAAGTATGGTCTCATATCTCGATCAAGTGAAGAGACATGAAGCTTAAATATCACTACTATGTATCTAGTGTTAAACTCCATCGAGACAAAGACTAGATAGCCAAATTGCAGTCGAGTTTAAGTGAAAAATCCATTTGAGCTAAGGTAAAACTTATAGTGCCTCATTTTTCTAGGATTCTACCCCATCAAGGAAGTTATAATCTAGCACAAACCAATTAAGACTCTTTTGGAGCCTAGATAGGACAATTCGTGGAACTTATGAAACTTATTATTGAGTTAGAGTCTAGTTTAGATAAGCAAAAGATCTTCAAACCAGCACTTGGTCTTACTATTCAATATTCAAAGTCCCTTGAGGCTAACAAATTACATACCCACTTGTAACCTAACTAATGAGTAATTATATAGATCTAAGCAAGTATATATAATGAGTCTTCAAACTAATAATCCAAGGGAAGAGAGTAGCAAGGTCCACTACTTGTCCAAGCTCAGCTCTAGACAACATAGAAAGATGCTAGTTCTACTAATTGTCTAATTATAGGCATGGAGAAATGATAGAAGGTTGACCACTTGTCCAACCTATCATCTCTAGTAAGATGGGAGGTTTGGCCTTAAGATTCACCATGTAACCAACCTATACATCATTGTATTATGAAGAGTAAAAAAGCAAAGCTCCACCACTTGTCCAAGCTAGTTCTAAAATCCACATGGAGATAAGCAAGCTCCACCATTTGTCGAATCTCTCTTCCATTAAAACATGAAAAAACTCATCTATGTTGTACAGGGGGACTTTTTTCCAAGGTCCACCACTTGTCCAAGCTAGGATCCCTAGTAGCACGAGTGGTTTGGTCTCAAGATACACCACTTGTACACTCTATGTCATTATATTAAGAAGAACTATGTATTAAGGTCCACCACTTGTCCAACCTATAAGGTTATATCTTAAATGGTATCCTTTCTCACCACTTGAAATGCCCATGATATGTTTTACACGGGGGTTTCATTCCAAGGTCCACCACTTGTCCAAGCTAACTCTATTCAAACATAGAGAGAAGCAAAGGTCCACCACTTGTCCAAGCTAACTCTATTCAAACATAGAGAGAAGCAAAGGTTCACCACTTGTCAAAGCTAGGCTCCGTTGAAGTATGGAGAGAAGTAACCTCCATCATTTTTCCAAGATAGGTGCCATTCAAACATGGAAAGAATCAAGATCTACCATGTCTCCGAGATTCTAGGCTCCATTGAAACACCCTAAAACCATGATATTTTGTACATGGGGTGTTTACATTCAAGGTCTACCACTTCTCTAACGTATTATACCTAGTAGCATGAGTGATTTGGTCTTAAGATTCACCACTTATCCACTCTATGTCATTATATTAAGAATAACTGGGTGTTAAGGTCCACCACTTGTCCAACCTATAAGGGTATATCTTAAATGGTATCCTTCACCACTTATCAAGGTCCATCACCACTTTTCCAACCTATAAGGTTATATCTTGAATGATATTTTTCCTCATCACTTGTAATGTCCATGCTATGTTTTACAAAGGGGTTTTGTTCCAAGACCCACCACTTGTCCAAGCTAACTCCATCCACCACTTGTCCAAGATAGGCTCCATTGAAACATGGAGAGAAGGATGATCCACCATTTCTCCAAGATAGGTTCCATTGAAACATTGAGAGAAGCAATCTCCACCATGTCTCCAAGCTAGGCTCCATTGAAATACCCTAAACCCATAATTTTGTACATGAGGGGTTTACATTCAAGGTCCACCACTTGTCCAACCTATTATCCCTAGTAGCAAGAGTGGTTTGGTCTCAAGATTCACCACTTGTACACTCTATGTCATTATATTAAGAAGAAATATGTGTTAAAGTCCACCACTTGTCCAGCCTATAAGGTTATATTTTAAATAGTATCCTTTCTCACCACTTGAAATGCCCATGATATGTTTTACATGGGGGTTTCATTCCAAGGTCCACCACTTGTCCAAGCTAACTCTATTAAAACATATAGAGAAAGAAAGGTCCACCACTTGTCCAAGCTAGGCTCATTGAAACATGGAGAGAAGGAACCTCCACTGTTTCTCCTAGATAGGCTCCATTGAAACATGGAGAGAAATAAGCTCCACCATGTCTCCAAGTTGCTAGGCTCCATTGAAATACCCAATACCCATAATTTTTTGTACATGGGGGGTTTACATTCAAGGTTCACCACTTGTCCAACCTATTATCCCTAGTAGGTTTGGTCTCATGATTCACCACTTGTCCACTCTATGTCATTATATTAAGAGGAATTAGGTGTTAAGGTCCACCACTTGTCCAACCTATAATGTTATAGCTTGAATGGTATTTTTTCTCACCACTTGTAATGCCCATGACATGATTTACATGGGGGTTTTGTTCCAAGGTACACCACTTGTCCAAGATAAATCTATTGAAACATAGAGAGAAACAAAGGTCCACCACTTTTCCAAGCTAGGCTGCATTGAAACATGGACCTTAATACCAAATTATTTCTAGTAGCATGAGTGATATTTTGTACATGGGGCGTTTACATTCAAGGTCCACCACTTGTCCAACCTATTTCCCTAGTAGGTTTGGTCCCAATTTCACCACTTATCCACTCTATGTCATTATATTAAGAATAATTGGGTGTTAAGGTCCACCACTTGTCCAACCTATAAGGTTATATATTGAATGGTATTTTTTCTCACCACTTGTAATGCCCATGATATGTTTTACATGGGGTTTTTGTTCCAAGGTCCACCACTTTTCCAAGATAACTCTATTTCAAACATAGAGAGAAACAAAGGTCCACCACTTGTCCAAGCTAGGCTCCATTGAAACATGGAGAGAATGATGCTGCACCATTTATCCAAGATAGGCTGCATTGAAACATGGAGAGAAGCAAGCTTTACCATGTTTCCAAGCTAGGATCCATTGAAACACTCTAGGGGGTTTTATTTCAAGGCCCACCACTTGTTTAACCTATTATCCCTAGTAGCATGAGTGGTTTGGTTTCAAGATTCACCACTTGTACACTCTATGTCATTATATTGTGTTAAAGTCCACCACTTGTCCAACCTATAAGGTTATATCTTAAATGGTATCCTTTCTCGCCACTTGAAATGCCCATGATATGTTTTACATGGGAGTTTCATTCCAAGATCCACCACTTGTCCAAGCTAACCATATTCAAACATAGAGAGAAACAAAGGTCCACGACTTGTCCAAGCTAGGCTCCATTGAAACATGGAGAGAAGGAACCTCCACCATTTCTCCTAGATAGGCTCCATTAAAACATGGAGAGAAGTAAGTTCCACCATGTCTCCAAGATGCTAGGCTCCATTGAAATACGCAAAACCCATGATATTTTGTACATGGGTGATTTACATTCAAGGTCAACCATTTCTCCAACCTATTATCCCTAGTAGGTTTGGTCTCACAATTCACCACTTTTCCACTATATGTCATTATAATAAGAGGAATTGGGTGCTAAGGTCCACCACTTGTCCAGCCTATAAGGTTATACCTTGAATGGTATTTTTTCTCACCACTTGTAATGCCCATGACATGCTTTACATGGGGGTTTTGTTCCAAGGTTCACCACTTGTCCAAGAAAATTCTATTGAAACATAGAGAGAAACAAAGGTCCACCACTTTTCCAAGCTAGGCTCCATTGAAACATGGACCTTAATACCAAATTATTCCTAGTAGCATGAGTAATATTTTGTACATGGGGGGTTTGCATTCAAGGTCCACCACTTGTCCAACGTACTTTTCCTAGTAGGTTTGGTCGCAAGATTCACCACTTGTCCACTCTATGTCATTATATTAATAATAATTGGGTGTTAAGGTCCACCACTTTTCCAACCTATAAGGTTATATATTGAATGGTATTTTTTCTCACCACTTGTAATGTCCATGATATGTTTTACATGGGGATTTTGTTCCAAGGTCCACCACTTGTCCAAGCTAATCTGTTCAAACATAGAGAGAAACAAACATGCACCACTTGTCCAAGGTAGGCTCCATTGAAACATGGAGAGAATGATGCTCCACCATTTATCCAAGATAGACTCCATTGAAACATGGAGAGAAGTAAGCTCCACCATGTTTCCAAGATGCTAGAGTCCATTGAAATACCCAAAACCCCTGATACTTTGTACATGGGGGGTTTACATTCAAGGTCCACCACTTGTCCAACCTATTATCCCTAGTAGCATGAGTGGCTTGGTCTCAGGATTCACCACTTGTCCACTCTATATCATTATATTAAGAAAAATTGGGTTTCCATATCTAAATGGATCTTTGCTTGGATAAGTGGTAGACCTTGAGACCTAAATACCCATTCTACACTAGAGCATTGGTTAAGCCTTATACACTTCAAGCATACCTTTAACAACAAGTAGTAGTTATTAGTTGACTTAAGTCTAGTTGAACTCCATGGTATTGAGACTAAGAGAGAGTGTAGCATAAAAAAGAGTCAGGATTTTAATTTGACTTTCTTTCTATTAATGAGTAGATCATAGATGGATTTTGGTATCTAATAAAACCTTAGGGTAGACAATGTAAAACTCATGTCTATTGTTGTGTTTGCATTAAGTGTTCTTGTTCTTTAATTTCAGAACCATTACAGAAAAATGGATTGGCTATATGCTGGCATAAATTGAAGAAAACTATTGAATTACCCATCCAACCTCCTCCAAGACCTTGTCCAAGGAATGAATCACCTCCTTATCACCTACCACTTGCTTTCAAGGACATCAAAAGAGTACTTATCTTGGATCTAGAGGGGTTACTTCTCAAGACAGTTGAAATGAAACATGGAGATTCTATGCCATCTTGGGCTCAACACATGCGACTTGTGGAGGACAAAGATGAAGTTTATCATGTGGTGCGACCAGACGCACAAAGTTTTTTGGATTTTTGTGCTGAATACTTTGAGCTATGGATATGGAGTTGCTATAACTTAACAAGGGTGCAACGCATCACACAAAAGTGTTTTCCTGAGCAGTATACCAAGTTCAAGGTGTTTATGAGTAACAAAAATTGCCAAAATCCAAATATCATGTTAGGATTTACAAGGGTTTATCACAAAAATCTGAGTGATATTTGGAAGATATTTGAGGATTTGGATGCAAACAATACCTTAATTTTTGATGACACTCCATATAGGGTGATGTGGAACATGCCAGGGACATATCTTATATTTCCAAAGATGTGGAGGCAAACTTCCGAGCAACTTCAAAACTTCTTGCAGAGAACCATAATTCCATGGTTGGTAGGATGGTTGTATGCAAGAGATAAGAGAGTCTATACATATAACACAATTGTAAATCAGTATAGTGATTCTGAGACAAATTATGTCCTTGGTGTGTACTTGTCAACACGAAAGCATTGAATAAATATGGCTATAAGATGCTTTTTTTATTCTAGTGTGTATCTTTCAACATTTGTATAATTTGATATAGTCTTTTTTTTTTTTATAAAAGGTGTGTCAATTTTATGAACACTTGAATGGAGTGCACCCTACTCTAAGGGGACTTCAATGTACTATTGGAGTGCATCCTATTGTAAGGGGACTCTGATGTATTGCTAGAGTGCACCCAAATTTTTGGGGACTCATTTTTTATTTGATTGGGGCCTATGTTGGGTCATATAGTAAAAGAAATTCATTTTTTGTCAATTCATATCGAGGTTGCATTTATTTGGAACTATGAAAGAATTGATGTTTGATGTCAAAATAAAACTTGTAAGTGTGGATCAGAGAATTCATGGACTTTAAATATGTGAGAGGGATCTTTTTCTTGGGCACAAATGTTTGCTTCAAGAATTTTGTCATTACATACTTTATGTGAAAGAGTTTTAGAATCTAAAAGACTTTGAAAACAAAACTATGGAATCTAAGTGCATGTATTCTTGAATGGCTTGAAAGTTGATGTATACATGCATGTCGCCTTGATGAAGATTTAGATCTGACAAGATGGAAAGATATAATTCTTGGACGTTACCTTTGTCAATTTGGTAATAACATATTTAACTTTCTTTTAATATGGGTGGAAAATATATTATTATGTGCATTTGGAAAATATATTATTATTTGCATATTTAACTTTCTTTTAATATGGGTGGAAAATATATTATTATGTGCATTTGGAACCTAATTGCTTGACCTTCAAACCAAGATTCCTATGTTATTTTTTCATATACTTTTTTATACTGAATTAAGATTGTGGATGCAAGGTCCACCACTTGTTCAAGCTAGATCTAAGAAAGTATATATACTGAGTCTTCAAACTAGTAAACCAAGGGAGAGAGAAGCAGGGTCCATCACTTGTCCAAGCTCATCTCTAGACAACATAGAGAGATGTTATGTCTACTAATTGTCCAATATAGTCATGGAGAAATGATAGAAGGTTGATCCACTTGTCCAACCTATCATCTCTAGTAAAATGGGAGGTTTGGCCTTAAGATTCACCATGTAACCAACATATACTTCATTGTATTATGAAGAGTAGAAAAGAAAAGCTCCACCACTTGTCTAAGGTAGTTCCAAAATCAACATGGAGAGAAGAAAGCTTCACCATTTGTCCAAGATAGGTTCCATTAAAACATGGAAAACCTCATATATGTTGTACATGGAAGCTTTTTTCCAAGGTCCACCACTTGTCCAAGCTAGGATCCATTAAAACATGGATAGAAACAAGGCTCCACAACTCGTCCAACCTTTATAGCTGCAAAGTGTACCGGTTGTCTAAACTAGGCATGGGAAAATAATAGAAGGTCCACCACTTATCCAATATATTATCTCTAATAGCATGGGAGGTTTGGTCTCAAGATTTAGGAATTGGCTGACCTGTATTTCATTGTATTATGATGAATTTGGTTTTAAAGTCAACTACTTATCCAAGCTATAAGTTTATATCTTGAATGGTATTCCTTCCCATCACTTAGAAAACCAATGATATGTTGTACATGGGAGGGTTTGTTACAAGGTCCACCACTTGTCCAAGCTAGTTTCATTGAAACATGGATGAAGACAAGCTCCACCATTTGTTAAAGCTAGACTCCATTGAAATCTAGAAAATCCATTCTATGTTGTACATGGGGTTTTTGTTTTAAGGTCCAACACTTGTCCAAGCTAAGATCCATTGAAACATGGAGTAGAGAAACACTCCACCACTTGTCCAAGCTAGGCAACATTGATAGTAGTTGGTTTATTTTGAAGATCCACCACGTGTCTAAGCTAACTCTATTGAAACATAGAGAGAAGCAAAGGTCCACCAACTGTTCAAGCTAGGCTCCATTGAAACATGGACAGAAGCAAGCTCCACCATTTCTCCAAGATAGACTCCATTGAAACATGGAGAGAATCAAAGGTCCACCATTTCTCCAAGCCAAGATCTAGTTGTCCAACCTATAAGGTTATATCTTAAATGGTAATCTTTCTAATCACTTGGAATACCCATGATATGTTTTACATGGGGGTTTTGTTCCAAGATCACCACTTGTCCAAGCTAACTCTATTGAAACATAGAGAGAAGCAAAGGTCCACCACTTGTCCAAGCTAGTCTCCATTGAAACAAGGAGAGAAGAAAGCTCCATCATTTCTCCAAGATAGGCTAGCATGGATAAGTGCACCTTGAAACCAACCTTCCTATGAGGCAATAGAGCATATGCTACATATTTTATGTATGCCCCATGCCTCAAATTAAGAAGTTATAGATTAGAAGTGGACCTTGCTTAAATGTCACATGCAATAAATTAAGGAAAAATAGCCAAGTGGATTGTATTCCTCAATGGATCCTTGCTTTCACAAGTTGTGAACCTTGAGTCACTTTTACATTAACTTGGACAAGTGGTGGACCTAGAAACCAAGCTCTCCATGTTGAGATAAGTTGTAGGTAGGACATTAGAACATAGACAACGATAATGGATGCAATATACTCCTCTCCTAATAATCCAATTGATTGAAACCATGATATTTTAGTTGTTTTCATTGTGTATTGTATGTGCATAAAGTGGAATGAGACCTTAAGAAAACTCAAATTTTTGACAAAATCTCTATATTTTATACATGATATATTGAAAGTTGTCCAACCTGGGAATTGGGATTTTCCCACTTTACCTAATATGGTCTTCTATGATAAGTTGGTGTGCACTGAGCTCCCAGAGAAAGAGCTATTTTCAGAGTTGCATAGTGTGATTAGTTGTTGCAATATTCACGGACCATGTGGTCCCTTGAATTCAAATGCTCCATGTATGGTTGATGGAAAATGTAGGTTTAAATATCCACGTAAATTTACCCTATTTACGAATGTGGATGAAAGCGGATATCCTACATTTAAGAGACAAGATAATGGAAGTTTTGTTCAATTAAGAGATTGCAAGCTAGAAAATAGATGGGTTGTTCCATACAACACATTTTTATCGTTGAGATATAAAGCACACATCAATGTTGAGGTTTGCTCAACCATTTGTCTTGTAAAGTATTTGTACAAGTAAGATATAAGGGCCATGATCGAGCCACTGTGGTGCTCCATGATCATGAAGGTGTTCTTGACAAAATTAAGAGCTATCTTGATGCACGATATGTTTTTGCATCTGAAGCTATTTGGCAAATTTATGGTTTTGACATACATGAAGAGAAGCCTGATATCCAAAGATTGCAAGTTCATCTTCCCAATGAAAATACTATGATTTTCGAGATTCCGATGATTTGGCAGAGTTAGTAAATAATAAAGAAGTTAAGAAGACAACACTCACTGAGTGCTTTGTTGTAAACCAAGGCCCATATACTAACATATGCTGACTTTCCTACTATGTGGGTTTGGAACAAGACTAAAAAAAAATGGACACAATGGCAATTAGGAGATACCATTGGAAGAATGTACAACATTGTCCCCACTGTCGGAGATGTTTACTCCTTACGGATTTTGCTAACCATATGTAAGGGATGCAAGTGTTATGATGACTTGCAAACATATGAAGGACATGTTTATGCTATGTTCCAAGAGGCTTGTGATGCTAGAGGGCTATTGCAAAGTGATGAGGAGTGCATCACATGCTTGAAATAAGCCTCTCCTTTTCAAACTAGATTGCAATTGTGCCAATTGTTTGCTATTATATTGGTATATTGTGAGCCATTATGTCCAGGGACATTGTGGGATAGGTTTTTTTGTTGAGCTTTTTGAAGACTATGCATATGCTTTTAGCATGCGTGTACTTGATGCAAGAGCTTGTGAAGAAGTTGCTGAAAGTCGGGCACTTTGTAATCAGCATTCTTTGCTACAACAATATGGTAAGAGACTCTCTGACTATCCCGGGATGCCTCCAATTGATCAAAGTTTTATGTCTTTAAGTAGGAGTAGTGTATTAGAAGAAGAGACCATATATGATACTAGTGAACAATGTAGTATGGAAAAACAAATGGAAAAGGTCTCTAAACAATGGCCAATGTGATGCTTACAAATTGTGTGCTACAAGCAGTTGAGCAAAATGGAGGGTGTGTCTTCTTTCTAGATGGTCCAGGGGGGTATGGAAAAACCTATGTTTATAATGCATTTCTTGCATGGCTTTGAGGTGAATGTAAGGTATCGTTGGCATGTTCATCATCTGGTATTGCAGCTTTGCTCCTTAACAATGGAAGAACTGCACATTTGAGGTTTAAGATTCCTCTAGAATTAAATTCTAAGTCAACATGCAATATAAAAGTGAATAGCCAACTTGCTGAATTGTTGCGAAGAGCAACTTTAATTATATGGGATGAAGCACCCATGACTCATCGCCATGCTTTTGAGGCAATAGATAGGACACTCAGAGATGTTTTACAAACAGAAAGCTTGTTTGGTGGAAAGGTAGTTTTGCTTGAAGGTGACTTTAGGCAAATTCTACCAGTTGTACACAAATGTAGTCGAGCAAATATTGTGAATGGGACATTGTGTCATTCGTACATTTGGAGACACGCAAGAATATTAAGCCTCACTCAGAATATGTGTGTGAAAAATTGTATGACAAATGTAGCTGAGAAACAATTTTCACAATGGGTTCTTGATATTGGTAATGAGAATATACATGATGGGGGAATTATTGACAATCTCACTTTGCCTACGAGCATGCTACTTTAAAGAAACCATTTTTCAGATCTTATTGAGAGCATCTATGGAGATATTTGGAGAGTCGAGGATTCTGTAGGATTCTTTAAAGATAGGGGAGTTCTTGCACCTTGCAACAAGGATGTAGATGTGGTCAATGATTATGCTCTATGCAAGATGTGTGGACGTTATAGGGAGTATTTGAGTGCAGACTCACTATGTGAATCAGAAGAGAGCAGTGCTTTGTATACAATTGAATTTTTGAATAACTTTGATTTAGGTGGAGGATATCCTCCAGTCATGCTATTGTGCAATTTGGATCCAAGAAGGGGACTTCGTAATGGCACAAGGTTTATATGTAGTCAATTTCATTGTAGAGTCATAAAGGTAGAGATAATCACAGGTTCCAACTTTGGAGATCGAGTATTTCTTCCAAGGATAGATTCTATTGCTGGAAATTCTCCAAGGACTACCCTGCCAAATGAGGCGCAGATAGTTTCCTATAAGGTTGGCATTTGGGATGACCATATATAAAGCATAAGGACAAACATTGGGCTTCTTGGGATTATATTTGGCAACACCCATTTTTTGACATGGTCAGTTATATGTGGCAATGTCACGTGTGTGAACCTCAGTTTCTGTAACTGTTGTGGTCAATGCTGATAATAAAGCAGAGTTGACTCAGACTCCAAACATTGTATTCAAAGAAGTGTTGCAGGCTACAAACGTAGTGAGGTAAAGCATGCACAAATGGAATACTGAAATTGTGTATGCAAAACATCTTCTTTACATCATTTCTCCTCAAAATGATGTAAGGTTCCAAGCTATAAATTTTCTCAAAATGGGAGTGCAATATTATGTTGCATCGACTCTAAGCAATTGCAATGTAAGTGATTGGGTTATCCATGCCTTAAAAGTGAAAAATGCCTCTATTGGATTCTTATCTATAACAAATTGCAAATGAGTAGAAGTAAGAATACATGGTTATATGTGATGTCTTAATTAATTGCTTAAGGGAATTGACCCTGAGCTATATTTGCTCTCAAAAAGATTATAGCTACCTTTCTCCACAATCCACTTCAACGCTATGTTTTTTTGGACCGACATCCATCAAAGACAAGGTAATTGTAGATAGGTAGAGTGATAGGACCCTCTCTCTTACTTTTTTCTATCAAAATTTTATTTTCATTAAATGATATTTGTTCTTGGTAAATAAGTGTGGCCCTAGCCCTTTTAACTCTTTATTTTACTTTTAAAATATTCATGAGTTTACCACTTGCACATCAAAATGAAACAATAAAAATTTGGAAGGGTTGTAGAATTTGGAAAGGTTTTTGTTAAATGGGATTGGTTTTTGGTAAATAAGTGTGGTCCTAGCTCTTTTAACTTTCTATTTCGAGATTTTGATTTTGAAATAATCAAGAGGTTACCCCTTACATATCAAAATGAAACAATGGGAATTTTGGGAGTTGTGGTGTGTCAAGAAGTTTATGGTAAGTTTACTGGCTAATCGCATGTCACGAGATCATTTTTTGAATAATCTAAGTTTACTTTTGAGAGAGCTTGGTTTATTTTATTTATCTTTGTTTGGTTCGAAATGGCCTACCACTCTACAGTGACATGGATGCACATGCAGCCATCAGCATTTGTCTATGATAATTAACTATTTTGTCTATAATAATCAACTATTTTACCAAAAAGTTCACATGAGTTACACAATTTTGTTATAGATCCACGATTTTGGAGAGGGCCTTTACATGATGACGATGTTGTTCACATCATTGAAGACTTTGAAGTTGTTCGGTATGGTGAAATGAGACTTATTGAAAATGGTTTATATTTTTTTGTTATGTAGTTTATGATTTAACATTGAGCATGTTTTTGTAAACATGAACCATTATTATTGCCAGTATATTTTGTTGGGTGTTTACCATCATATTGATAGTTTGCAGGGATATTATCACATTAAAGTTAATATTGACCATGATATTGGCCATGCCTATGTGAGTATTCAGGAGATGGGGGACCAAATCCCACTTAATATACGTTATTCATATGGTGACAATTGTCTCGGTTGGAGGATAGAGATGTATGTGTTGGGTTGCCCTCCTTGATGCCTTGGGTGAAGTGTGCATTGTATTGGACCTTGGGGCGCGGACACCAAGTGATGCTTCCAAGACCTTATTTTATTGATGGTGATGGTCATTTATGTAGCTTGGCATACATTGAGTGTTGGAATGTATGTAGCTTGACACATCTTAGAATGTACTCCTCTCTCTCTCTCTCTCTCTCTCTCTCTCTCTCTCTCTCTCTCCATACAACTTCCTTGCTTGATTTTAAATATGGTTTGAAAACAAACTATTAATTATGATTTAATTTTGTAGATGATGATGTTATAGTGCAAGATGTTGTAGAGTTTGATTTCATTGAGTTCTATTTTTTGCGAGTGAACCTTGGTATACTCTTGATTTACCATGTCCATGTTAGAGAGAGAGAGAGAGAGAGAGAGAACACCAATACACTCAAATGAAACTCTCTCTCATACACACCACCACTCTAAATGATAGCAAAGAGCTTTCATTACTTTGGTCTTCCATAGTATCTCTCTCTCTCTCTCTCTCTCTCTCTCTCTCTCTCTCTCTCTCTCTCTCTCTCTCTCTCTCTCTCTCTCTCTCTCTCACACACACACACACACACACACACACACACACACACTTACACACACACATCACAATGGTGGCCTTCGTACAAATTAGATAGATAGATAGATAGAGAGAGAGAGAGAGAGAGAGAGAGAGAGAGAGAGAGGTGGTGTGGTGAGGGATACCAACAAGGGAGAAAAATAGAAAATGTGATGTGTGTCATGGGGAGATCTATAATGATAGAGAGAAACTATACAGGATTGACCTGTTGGTAAAAGCGAGCGGGATCCATCGGAGACCTGAGTACGTACATAGATACTTAGATGAGTGAGCTTTACAAAATGTATAGGATTGACGGCTTGGTAAGAGCAAAGGAGACCTGTTGGGAGGTGGGGCGCGTGAGCTTGTGCTATATTAACGTCTTCAAAAGGCCAACCGACATATGAATTTTAAAAAAAAAAGGCCAAATGACCTATGGAATCAAAATGTATAACCCCCCCAACCCGCCCCTCACCTCCCCTCCCCTCCCCCTCTCTCTCTCTCTCTCTCTCTCTCTCTCTCTCGGTAGTTTCCTATGACATTTAAACTCTCTTCTTATTCTCTCTCTCTCTCTCTCTCTCTCTCTCTCTCTCTCTCTCTCTCTCTCTCTCTCTCTCTCTCTCTCTCTCTCTCTAAGTAAAGAGTAGGATGGCATTTATTGGATCAAGATAGGTTTGGGAAGGCTACCTAGCTAGCGGGACATTGAATCAAGGTCGATAATATGAAAGAGATCAGGGGAAATTACAAGAGGTTGCACAACAAGTAGCTTATTACAAAATGGTCCATCGTGGGGAGCGGCCTTATCTTCACATCGGTAGACGAAGTGGGACTACATATCAAATGTGGGTTGTGCTTCAAGCTGCTCACAGGCCGACCATGCACATTGCATGAGAGAGAGAGAGAGAGAGAGAGAGAGAGAGAGAGAGAGAGAGAGAGAGATGAATGAACTAAACTAAGTCCTGAGGCTTGACCATGCAGTGGTGTAGGCGACCACTGACTCCGGACTCCAGAATTTAAAAGGAAGGGGGAGAGAGAGAGAGAGAGAGAGAGAGAGAGAGAGAGAGAGAGGCGAGGGGAGGAGGAGGGGCTATACGTTTCGATCTCATAGGTCATTTGGCCTTTTCTTTTAATCTCATAGGCCATTTGGCCTTTTGAAGATTTTAATATAACATTTCCTCTCTCTCTCTCTCTCTCTCAAAGTAGATAGTAGGGTGGCATTGATTGGATCAAGATAGGTTTGGGAATGCTACCTAGCTAGCAGGGCGTTGAATCAAGGTCGATAATATGAAAGAGATCAAGGGAAATTACAAGAGGTCGCACAACAAGTAGCTTATTACAAAGTGGTCGATCGAGGGGAGAGGCCTTATCTTCACATCCGCAGAAGAAGTGGGACTGCGGATCAAATGCGGGCTGTGCTCCAGGGTGCTCACAGGCAGGCCATGCACGTTGCGAGACACAGAGAGAGAGAGAGAGAGAGAGAGAGAGAGAGAGAGAGATGAAATGTTATATTAACATCTTCAAAAGGCCAAACGACTTATGAGATTTTTAAAAAAAAGACCAAATGACCTATGAAATCAAAATGTATAAACCCCCCCCCCCCCCCCACCCACCCAAACCAAAACAAATTGTCAATGTGAAAGGGACTCAATCATATGTTTCATGGGGATACTTTTTCTCACGCCAAGGGAGAGGAGGGGGGGGGAGGATAAAAACATCCCCCCCCCCCCCCAAACCAAAACAAATTGTCAATGTGAAAGCGAATCAATCATATGTTTCATGGGGATACTTTTTCTCATGCCAAGGGAGAAGGGGGGGGGGTGGGGCGAGGCTGGCCAAAAGCATTTTTCTAACCAAAAAAACAGTGTTCAAGAAAAAATTATTTTTTAAAACATATAAAATTCATTTCCTTGAATTTGCCAAAACAAAATTTATTTTGCCGGTTGTTAAAATGGAACAAAATTAAGCTCTAGATGCAATCACATACATTCTAGGATGTGTTTAGCTAATACAAAGGAAGGGTGTCTCTCTAGATGCAATGTTGTCTCAAGGTGTGCATTGATTACTGGAGATGACCAACATGGTTAGGTAAGCAAGAGAGAGTTGTTTTCGGTAGAAGCATAGAGAGAGTATCTCTCGAAATGCAATCATGTACACTTGCACCTTGAAGGCATGTAGCGTTATAGAAGATGTTGATATGTGCAAAACAATTCACTATGACATTGTTTGTTAGTGGTTGTTAAAAGAAAACATCATGCTTGGCACTGTCTTGGTCAACATTTATGCCAAATGTGGTACACTTGATAAAGAACAAAAAGTGCTCGAAGAGCTTCTTGTCTAGGACGTCATCTCTTGAAATGCACTGATTGCGGGATATGCCTAACTTGGGCAGGGCCAAGGAGCTCTCAGCTGTGTTCAACGGATGTGACGTTGTGCTTAGCACTGCTTCAATAAGCATTTTTGAATTTCAAAGTGGTGTGATTGTAGGCTAACATACATTTTTCTCAAATATTGGTGAGTAGCCTTTGGTAAACAGGTAAATATATTGGGCACTTGAGGGGCTAGCTGAGGTAGTGGGGGAAGAGAGAGAGAGAGAGAGAGAGAGAGAGAGAGAGAGAGAGAGAGAGAGAGAGAGAGTTTTGTGTTGTGCGGTTTGTAGGTCGAGGCATAGGTCGAGGCAGAGAGAGTGGTTGGCATACTATGTTTTAGAGTGGTGCTCATCAACTCACCCCATAGAGAGAGAGCATGAGGTGTTGCGTGGTTTGTAGATCGAGGCACATAGAGATAGAGAGAGTGGTTGACCATCGTCGAAGGCCTCATCGTTGTACCATTGGTAAGAGTGAGCGAGACTCGTCGATAGGGGTAGAGAGAAAGGGATAAATAGAGGTCTAGAGAGAGAAATAGGGATATGGATGAGAGAGAAATGAAGGGAAGGAGGGATAGATATGGTGATATAAGGGGGGAGAGAGAGAGAGAGAGAGAGAGAGAGAGAGAGAGAGAGAGAGGGTGAGTATGAGAAATAGAGAGGTAGATAAGAGAAAAAGAGATATAGAGAGGGGGATTCCTGCCCCCTGACATGCGACGCTCTTAGGAGCATTTGGTGAGTGGGACGATTTTTAACAATCGCATTGGGTGAGAGTAAGAGTCGCAACCGACAAGTGAGAGAGAGGGAATTCATGGATAGAACTAATGATGGGGGCGGCATTCAGCTTTACTTCGCGCGAGTATTTCAAGGGGAGAGAGAGAGAGAGAGAGAGAACTTTTTTGATCTACTTTTATGAAATTTATCAAGGGCAAGAGGTTTGAGGATAAGAGGGGCCATGCCGCCATCGAAAGATGCATTGTTTTACTAGTTTTGTTTGGTATATCTATGTGATTTTTATAAGCACACGTTTTTAGTGCATTTCTTGTAAATATCATTCCTTTTTAACGAGAAGCTCATGTATCAATAGATCGTTTTGCCTATTAAACATTATGATTCATGTGATTGCAAAGTTTGTAATAATTTGAAAATTAGGATGTCCCCTGGTTAATCCAATGGATCATGCAAGGAGAATCTTTATTTTTAATCAATCTTAAGAGTGTCTATAAGCAAGCGTATATGTGGCAATAAGGATGATGGTATTATTGTGAGTATAATAGCGGGTAGCGTTGCGAATATATATAAAAGTATAAGTGCGGGTATCTACCCATGCTTATATCCGTGGGGTTATATACGTTGCCTTCCAAAAGCTCTTTGGTAGTGATATGAATCTTATAAGGACAAGGCAATATCAAAACGTTGCTAGTTGAGAAATCTCATTTTAGTATCTGTATTGAAACAACACAACACAAGTTCGGATTGAGCTCAGAGAGAATTGAGCTCGGAACCAAGTAAGGGCTACTGCTGAAACACAACCAATCGACCCTAAAATAACTGTATTAAGAAGAGAATTGAGCTCGGAACCAAGTAGGGGCTACAACAAAGTTGGATTACTCTATCATGTGAAATACAAACCAGACCCTTGTGGACATGAGTATGGCCTATGCCGTCGCTGCTGCAATAATGATGATGATAACCATGATTCCACTCTGCATTACGAAAACAAAATAGAATAAGGTTTAAAAGTACACAAGTATTGTGTCCTTGCAAGAAACAAATATTATTGAAATCAAGGGGTTCTTGTTATCTATCTATATCTATATTAAAAAGATAAACTTGAGCCTACATGTGGCTACATTTCTATGCAGCCACAACCTCAGTGTTAGCGTGCCTTGAAGTGCTAGCTTTGCATCTGGCTTGCCACCTTAGCAAGCACTCCTCTTTGGTTACATAGTGACTTGCCATGTCGCTTCTGTGAGGGAGGCACCACATACCTAGCTAGGTATGTGGTGCCTCTCAAGCAGAAGCTCATGATGTTATGCATTTTATGAAAAACACTGAAAAAGACTCCAGTTTCCTACATGAGAAACTTTCTAAATCTTCTTGTGTAGCAAACTTACCGCTACAGCACATGCAATGAGACCAGGTCTTTCGCTTGGATGATGAGCACATAATAACATGAATGCTCCAACAATCCATGGAATACCAAAAAACCATCCAGCAATAAACCTGAGATGCATTTAAAAAAAAACCAAGATAAATAGGAATTTCAAGAAATCTTTAGTACATGCCAATTTTTTACTCGTGAATCTTATTTCATTCACTCTCGATTGCCTATTTAATTACACAAAATATAAAATTTAAGTCCTTGCAACAACCCACTAGATAAACATTTCTAATTTCTTGAAACCAATTTCTGAATCCTTGAGCAGCAAGATTTGGATAAAAACCATCAGAAGATTGTCATCTTAACCTAAAAAAAAGACTTCAAATCACCATAAAGCTTTGACTTTAAAATTTTTAAAAAAGCAAAACTCACAATTGTGAGTGAATTATATTGAACAGCCAAAAAAAATTACAAGGTCTTGTCATGCTCTTGCTGAGCAATGACATCAATTACATCGGCTATCAGAGCAGACACCCCCACCAACCCGCCGCCTCCTCCTCGATACACAAGGTCCATAAAGTTGTCCTTTTGAGATCTTTTATTTACCAATGGCCAAGATTTACCCCCGTCCTAGGCATTCCATCTGCTGACAACAAGGCACAAGCAGTCCTAGACCAATCCTCCGAGTGTTGCTTGCACCCGAGCGTCCATATTAGCACTTTGCTTTCTTGAGTAATTTCTGCGAAGCTTGCCACCTCTGAAACTCCTTCAAACACACGGTGGTTCCTTGTTTGCCATACATTATGTAAGAAGAAGCATCTGACTATTTGAGTGCTGATGAGGAGGGCAGGACTTCCTGAATTCTTGCCTCCAAGGAATAGGTCAATCTTGTAAAAACTAATTTTCCATGTTCTTTGGACCCACTTGCATATTTTCCCTGCGAGGCCTTTAATAGTTGGGCAGTCCATGAATAGGTGGGCCAGATCTTCTCTAGCCATCCTGCACCCCAAGCATCGATCTGACCCAATCCTTCTCTCTTGAATCTTTAGCCCCGTCGGTAGAGCACCCCAAATTACCTTCCATAGAAAGACCTTCATGTGTTGCGGAACCTTTGGCTTCCATATGTCCTCCATTACTTTCTCCCACCTTTCCTCCAACCATTGCTTTTTCCACAGCTTGTTAAGGGGGCTAGACCAATTCTTCTTATGCATCATTGTCTGATAAATGCTTTTAGGATGGGGTTTTTCTATGAGACTGCTTCCAGGCCATTTCTAGACATTCCAGTCAAACACCGAATCACAGATTGGCATAACTAAATTGTCAAGCTCCCTCATCACTTTGTGGACAAGCAAGACCTCCAAGCTATTGAGTTGGTACTGAGTAACCAGAAGGTCAATGGTTTTCCAACTCTGGTTGCCACTGTCCTAGAAGTGCCCAAGTTGCTTCAAACCCTTATTATTGAATTTCCTGGCCATCTCAATCCAATAGGGAGTTTGTGGCGGATCTACAACTTTGGACAGCTAGGGGGACCAATGCAAAATGGAGTTCTTGAAGTATCTGACTTCTTCCCCCCACTTTAAGACTCCTGCTACTCTCTTGCATTTTCTTATCAATTCTCCTGAGCTGCCCCCCAGTCTTAAGTAAGACCATTTCGGGGCTAACAGTTTGTCATGAACCTCCACCCCTCTCCACTTTCCACCATCCGAGCCAAGTTTAGCTGCTTCTATCATATCATTGACCATGACTGCCCAAACTTGATCCTATTTAGCCAAGGAAACAACAAACTTGGCGCAACAAACTTCTGCATGGGCCACAGGGTTGAGAATTCTGAGGCCTCCTTGATTCACCGGTTGAGCAATTGATTCCCACCCGCCGGCCCATTGCCATGACCTGGAGGATTTCGTGTTGTTTTTCCATAAAAACCTTTTCACTGTTTTTAAGAACTCTTTCGAGTGACACTTAGCCATCTTGAGAACTGGGCTAGTGAAGGCAATGTAAGGAATCATAAAGGCATTCATTACTTTTATCCGACTTGGGAATAGGAGAAGAACATACTCCCACGTACTCATTTTTGTTTTTATTTTTTCAAGCACCCACTCAAATCTTTGCTTGTGAGTCACGTCCACCCCCAAGGGGGCTCCCAGATGTTTGAATATATTCCCTTTTGTGACAATCTCCCCCGACCAGACAGAAGGGTCAAATGAGTCATTTTCCGACAGGGAGATCAGCCTCGACTTCTCTATATTGCACTGAGACACCGAAGCTGTTGAGAATATTTGTACAATCTCCAGAGCTTTTCTGTTGACCTAGGGGCACGCCTTCAAGAAGAGGAGAGAATCGTCTGCAAAAAGTTTTGCTAGGAGTTGGCTATTTCCTGGCAAAGCAAGGCCTTGCAACTCCCCTCGTTCCGCACTAGCTTCGAGCGTCGTGATTAAAGGATGTGATCCTATGGCGAAAAGTAGGGGGGACCAGAGGGCATCCCTGCTTAATAGACCTTTTGACCTCAAAAGAGCCCATAATTCTATCGTTGAATAGGAGCTCTGACTGGCTTCTAGCCCCCAGTACGCGTACCAACCGACATAGGCGAGGCCCAAAGCCTAGAGCTTCCATGACGACTTCTATATATATCCATGTTATTCTATCATAAGCCTTGTCCAGGTCCAACTGCAGCGAAATGCACTCCTGCTTTGTGACAGTTGCGTATGCGATGCCCACCATTGTTGCCAAGATGTTATCGTAAATGGACCATAAAGCTTTGACTTAACAAGGAAATGTATTGATTTGGAAGCTACTTACTGGGTTTCAAGCCCATGTGGCTCGTGGGAACTTCCTTTTGTGGTAGATAGATACACACCATTCTTGTATGTTTGGTATATGCAAACTGGTGAGGCTATGTTTAGTCTTTATATATGTAAAGAGATCACTACATAAAATACACTAGCGTTCTCTATCGATCAGAACTCTACTCGATCACTCTCTCATTCTCTGCTCCTTGCTCGCTCTCCCATGGCTTTAACCTCAAGAATCTCTCGATGGTATCAGAGCTTGAGGAGGTTGGCGTGGCTAAGGTGGGCGGTCTTGCACTCATGATGGTTTAGAACATTGCACATGCCAAGGTATGGAAGTATTTTTTCTCAACAAAAGCGAAGGTGAGCCCACGTGTTTGGTGGTGGCAAGCATAGCCTCTCAAAATGCTATTGCAAGTGTCTCCTATACTAGCGTTTCGAAACACCATAGATGGTCATCTTCTAGGTAGCCTTGTGGGAAACCCTGTGCAACATTAAATTTCAAAATGTCCTATGGATGGCTTGTACCGCACGTGCTAGGCGAAGAAGGTTCCTTTCACAAGAATATATAGAAATTTTCTCATGTAGGAAAACGAAGTCTTTTTTAGTGTTTTTCATACAATGCATAACATTATGAGCTTCTGCTCGGGAGGCACCGCATACCTAGCTAGGTATGATTGGGGGTAGGGGACGATCGGCCCCCCCATCGAGTCGGCAGTCCCCTGCCCCCAATCGTACCTAGCTACCCTCACATAAGCTCGTGATGTTGAGGTAAGCCACAATATTAATGTGGGAATTATTGTGAGAATTTGTCAAAAACTTCTTGTGAATTTGCGTATAGCGTTTCAAAATGTTGTTGTAGAGTTAGTGATGTTTTTAAACCTTTGCAAGCGCGTCAAGCTCAGTATAGGAGGGAATGAGGAGAGCAAGGTTTGTCTAAGGGTCAATACTATCTAAGATCCACCTGTAACATGGCAACCACTGTGAGAGAAGCCCCAACAAATAATTGAGGCCTTTGTGGGTCCGGAGATTAGGCAACAAAATGCTACCGCTTGGAACAAACAATGTATCTACTAACATAATATGGTGGAAGGGGGAGGCTTTTACATGTGTCGCAATCTACGACCTTAGTCCAAAATTAAAACAAGCCGCTATGCACGCGATAAAGAGGGAGAGAGGGGGAGAGAAAGAGGCCGCCGAAGACGGTCGGCCGTACTAGTCGAATAAAAGATGAAGTTATTAAAGAGATTCGATTTTTCAAAAACGAATTTTAGTTTATCTCTTCCACCACATGCCACTTCTCCCTTTTTGCCCCTTGAAAGGGTGCGCACATGACGATTTACCAGCAAAGAATTGTGTGCTGCCAAAAATTTAGCACACTGCCGCCAAGCCCTCTTCACGCACACAGTCTACCCCATCTCCATCGAACATGCTCTCTCCTCCCTTTGCTTTTTGCGAGATTGGTGGGCCGCAACAGCTAACTACGTCCCAAGCCCTACTTTGACGGGTTTGCTGCAGCGGGATGGAGATTCTTGCCACGTCGTTCTTTATTGCCACTGCGGTTCAAGATGAGCTCCATGTACGCACCTCTTGAAGGCTTGGGAGGGTTTGTTGAAGTTTCCTCAAAAGAAATTTGTCCAAAATCGTACCAACATACCACCAAGGCATTGTGTACTAGTATCTTGTGCTTACAATCAGTGTTAGAAAAAAAAACGGGGTCTAGTGTATTTTAACCAGCTGAAATTATAAAATCCCGATTAGATTTTGAGCTTGCCCTTAAGAAAACCAGCAGATTTACACAAGTTTTAGTGTAATTACCGGCAAAAGCTTCAAATTTTGACCTAAAAACCGAAAGAAATTTTATTTTGATCGGCTAGGAAAAATGTATTTTTCTAGCCCTGCAAGTTACAATAAGCCTTAGCCTAATTATAGATTGTATCAATCATGCAGAATCTATCTTTCTTTGTAAGTTGGCCACCATTCACCCGTTGTGATGATGACTTGGGGAAGTTGTCGTGGCTAGGCTTGAGCATGGCAGGAACTTGTAATTTTTGCGCTACGTTAATATAATGTACTCACAATTGTGACTTTGAAAAAGAAAGTTGAGCTACTTCTTAACTTGATACTTTTGATCAAAATCATTCAAAGCTAAACACTTGCTAGTACTTGTTCAATACTCAATATACATACTGGGTCTACACGCTCAATAACCCGAATCTCCCCATATCCGCCCCCACCTCTCTCCTCTCTCTTTCCTCGGTCGTCGTGCCACATGGTTCGCCATCGTTGTCTGTGCACACGAGCTCCTCAGCCCCATGCACACTGAGGCGCACCCCCTCGCCTTGCAACTTCTTGCCCCTCGCTAGCCTTCTCGCAAACGGCCTCCGTTGGTGCTCGCGTAGATGTGAGCCTGCAGATGACAGTCGTGCCCAGCCCACCTTGTAGCTTTCGCGCACGCCTGGAGACCAATGTTCTGCCAGCCTCACGAGCAATGCCCGCAAAGGAAGGAGCGAAACAACAAAAAATCTCTCCGCCTCCCTCTCTCTCTCTCTCTCTCTCTCTCTCTCTCTCTCTCTCGTCGACGCATGGCATGTCCACCCTCTCTCTCTCTCCACGCGCCATCACTTCTTTTTTTGTCCTCAAGGCATCTCCACATATTCCAAAGAAACTAATGAGCCCAAAATTGGGGAAACATACTATACTTGCTAGTAAACCATAAATGTCCATGCCACTAATATTCATGATGTGTCACCTATGGGGTCACATATGTAGAATAGTACCTTAGTAGTGTCAAAACAAACAATGAAATGTGAAAATTCTTTGCTATGCAACATACAAGCTTACAATGCATGAATTTGGGACACAAAAGTCTATTCAAGATAAAGGGAATGAAGACAGTTTTGCTTTGCTTGCTAAGCATATAGCTAGTTGGGTTTGAGCGAGGGTTTCGTCTACCTTGTGGCGTGCGAGGCCCCGGAGCAGGGAGGCTCCTAGGGGTGTTGCGGCAGGGTGAGGTGGGGGTGATCTGACCTGGAGGCGATGCTACACGAAGTTGGCGGAGAGTGGCCGCTCTGGGTTGGAAAGCAGCTAATTTGTAATCATCCCTTCCGTGCTTGCGACCTCTTTTTTTTGGGAATATAAGGAGCGGATGAAGAGCTTTGGGCATCCATGATGGCTCTGCTTGGCAAAAGGGTGGTTGGTGGCAAGAACATTCTTTTAGTGGCAGCGAGTAGCCTTTTTGCATGTTGCTGCGATGGTGCGAGGCTCTCCATTAAAATCCTATTGTGATCGGGTTCTTTTCTCTGGGTGTCGGGTGTTCTGTACTGCTCAGTGTTTGGTGGTGGGCCTGGTTCCGGTTGGTGGAAGCATGAGATTTATGATGGCTCTCTTGGCTCCGGTGGTGGCTCATGGTGTTCTGTATTTTCTCCTTTGATTGTTAGTAGCCTGTTGAGCGGACATGTGGGTCGGGGTGGCAGCTCGCCCTTCATGGTGGCAACCCTTGATAGGTATGGGTATTGCTTTACATCGGATTTACTATGTTATGTTTTGTACGGATGGCTCCCTGTAAAGCCGGACACTTCTCTTGTTCGAGCTCTTGTTATGGTTATGTACGGGTGGCTCCCTATAAAGCCAGACGTTGTTCGTTTGGTCTGATGTCTCAATGGCTCGGTTTGAGCATGGATGGTTATGTATTCCTTCTGGTTTTTCTTTTTAATACATTCACTCACACTTTGTGAGTAATGCGAAAAAAAAGGGGGGAATAAAGAGAGTCCTAGTAACTTTCAAATTGAGCACACTTGACATAGGTTTATCCTTCCTAACATTCATTTGAGGATTGTAGCAACACCTCAATCTTGCCGAGGCTAGTCTCTTTTTTATGCACTCACATCTCTAGGTTTGATCATTGTGTCAAGGGGTCCATTTGTCAAGGGTGCCCCTTAGTGTTGCTTTGGTTCTTTGTCCGGACCCACTCTCTAATTGCTATGTTGGAGCAAGCGGCGACAAGAGGAGAGATTAAAGGGATTCAAATTCAGAATGGTAAATAATTGCCTATTAAGATGTTCGTTGATGACTCAATACTCTTCCTCCAAGCGGGAGGGAATAACGTTAAAAAATCCATGGAGATTGTCTAGGTGTTTGCCACATCGTTAGGGCCTCAATGTAACATAGAAAAATCAAGACTTATTTCTTTGTCGGAAGAAGATAATTTTGATTCTTTAGGTTGGATTGGAGAGGTGGCTAAGAGAGTTAACATCTTCTGGCACTTAGGGGTGCATGTCGGGGAACGAACTACTCACAAGCTAGTCTTTGACTAGGTTCATGAAAGAATTAAAAAGAAAATGAAGTGTTGGGAGTTCATCCTAACTTCTTTTCACTGTAGAGCTGCAATAATTGATACCTTGTTCATCCTGTAGATCACCTTCACTTCACCATTCTTGCAATTATCAGACTTTGCCAGTCACACGTTTCACAGGTTTTTTGTAGATTTTTGCAGGCAATTCCTCTTGTGGGATGTGTTTTGAGCTAGTTTGTTCTCTACTTACGTATATGGTTATGCGCTTTATGTTCGGTTGAACAGTTTGTCCCAAATTATATCTTGCAATTTGCAGATTGTAGGGTTCTTTTATACATACGTAAGCATCGGTTTTGATGCGTTTGATCATGTTTTCCATGATTGTGTAGTGATCGAGTTATCTCCCATTTCGTCGCCATTTTGGTATGGTATATGGTAGAGATTGTACTTGAGGTTTTACTCAATTTACAGGGGAGACTGTCATAATTCTCACCATAGTTTCTTGACATTGACTTATGGTTACAGATATGTGTGACAATTTAGAGTTACAACAATGACTTTTAAGAGATGACGGTTTCGTTCTTGTTGATACTTGCGTTTTTGAATTGTAGTCACACATGACACATTGATCGTTGTTGTTTTAAACATATGAGACAACATCGGAGATCTATGCATGATGCAAATATGACTTTGACACATGTTAAAGAGGCAGTTACAATGGTAGATTATGCCAATGATGGTGGTGTCATACTTGTCTCGACGAGTGTACATCTTGCAGATATGTCTATGGATAGCACACTTTCTCCACAGTGGTTAGTAGATGGCGATACTGCTTTCCATGTCACACCATATCGTGAGTTACATTTTCTAGTGAGAGACTTGATTGTGTCACGACTTTTTTATGGTTCATCATGTGATATAAAGGATACATGAGATGTTTGTTTGTCTTTGCCTAGTGGTGCATCATATAAGCTACGACATGTGCGCTACGTTCCTCAAGTGAGACAAAGCTTGATCTCAATGAGATAGTTAGCAGCTTTAATTGACTGTCAGATATTGCTTAGAGAGCAGTCTTTCCAAATTTATTGCGATTCACTAGTGATTGCCAGAGGAGCCTGTAACGGCCTGGTATATCCTATGCATGTGTCTCAGGTTCGAGATGACATAGTCTCAGTTTTGTTGTTGGCATGCTTTGAGGGAGAGGCGAGACGTGTCTCTTTTGCAAGTGAGCTCCACCATGCTCACGAGACAGGGCATTTAGTTGTGCAGGAGTGCCAGTAGACTCTGTAGAGATAAAGATATAGGACAATGCTCTAGTGAGACACAACAAGTGTTGTTAGACTTTGTGAAGGCAGAGGTAGAGCAGGTCTGCTCCCTAGAGACACAAACAAAGCTGGCAAACATAGAGTTCTTTGATATGCTCATATTAGAGGCTCATGAGTTGATACAAGGATGCACCGGTTTGCCTATGGGTGACAGGGATGTAGGTTTCCGAGTGTCGATAGTGACACATCCATACGCGATGGATAGTCTTAATCATACAGTGATTGCAGATAGCGAAGGAGAGGCGAGTACAACCATGTTTGCATAAATTTCGTTAGCGTTAAGGCATCTCATGTTTGACTTGTTAGTGTCAAGGCTCGATCTAGCAGCTGCAATGCGAGCATTTGTAGCAGGGCTTATGAGTTGTGCGATGGTTGACACTAGTATGATGCATAGTAGAGTTTTGCAGACCATACAGAGTTGTTTGCGAGATTTATATGCAGGCTCTAATGTGGGTAGCAAGCTTGCCTATCACCAGAGCCGATACGATTGTATGTAGATCAAAAGAGTGAGCCAATGGACATAGGTTGAGAGAGTCTCTCACCTAGTTTTTTGTAGTTAAGCTAAAAGGTCTCACTTATCGACGTATCACCTTAAAGTGGGAGTTTGTTGAGATAAAGGCGGTGTGTCTCTTACCTCTGTCAGACACGTTAGAAACGTCCGACCGCCCATTACTTGTACACACCATATTCTTTACTACATAGAAGAATAAGGGGTTCTCTCACACACATAGTGCTGAGCTGCTCCACCCACATCTTGTGTTGTCTCTCGCTCTTCGCACACGCACCGCATTTGCATACTCACAAGAGAGAGAGAGAGAGAGAGAGAGAGAGAGAGAAGAGAGAAAGAGAGGGTGGTTCTTGCAACTACTTAACAAAGTTACTCCAAAAGTATTCAAGGTACTAAATAAGTTACCTCCCCCTCGGACCACAATACTTAAACACATGACCTCCTTATAGCGCGGCAAGTGCTCTATGACTAGCACATGCACTTTCCCCTCTCTAACTCCACCTAGAACATTTTGGCTTCCGGCTATCTAAACTCCACCTAAAACGATGCAAGCACATTTTGCAGGCATCCCTTTCTCTTTTCAACGTGGGCGATAGGTATGTGAGAAGCACATCAAATAAAAAGTCAACTCAGTATTTCCCTATGATTAATCTTCCTTGAGGGAATCGACCTTACCATCCTCAAGACTAAGTAACACTCGGTTTTGAAGGAAGCGTGGGCGATGGGATCGAAAGGAGCAAAGTGAGACACTAAATGCAAAATGCCTCTCTACCGTTAGATGTGTCTTAGTTTACCTTTTACGGCTTAGTTTATTTTTTTTGCATTTTTGTTTACCTATATGTTTTTGTTTTCCCGATTTGGACAACCAAATGCATGTGTGCATGTTCATAGGGAATGATCCTCTCACGATGGTCGCTCGGATTCAAATCTGAAATCCCATATCACACATTCAAGGTTGATTTTTTGGTTGCCGTCCGTCGCCCTCAAGATCCCCCCTTCAACCCCCTCCGTTGATCCCACCGCTTGAGTGCAATTAGACGGATGCCACAAGAAGTTTTCGACAAATTCTCACAATAATTCCCACATTGTGACTTACCTCAACATCATGAGCTTGTGTGAGGGAGGCACCGCATACCTAGCTAGGTACGATTGGGGGCAGGGGACCGTCAGCTCGGTGGGGGGGCCGGCGGTCCCATGCCCCCAATCGTACCTAGGTACGACTGGGGGCAGGGGACCGTCGCCCCAGTGGGGGGGGCGGCTGTCCCATGCCCCCAATCGTACCTAGCTAGGTATGCGGTGCCTCTCGAGCAGAAGCTCATGATGTTATTCATTGTTAGAAAAACACTGGAAAAGACTCCTTTTTCCTACATGAGAAAATTTCTAAATCTTCTTGCATTGTGCACGTGTGAAGAACAACAAGATGTAATTAGAGAAGCTCACTTTCACTTACAGTGCCCATCCAACGCCACACACACAGCCGCCATGATAAGAATCCATAACCACCGCTTGGTTATTGTTATTGCTATTGTTAACATTGATGATATTCGCTGCAGGCGACGCTGAACAGATCAACAGATTCAATTTACACTCAATAAACACGAGAGAGAGAGAGAGAGAGAGAGAGAGAGAGAGTAAATGGAATTCTAAGAAAAGGAGCGTTATCATACCACCGGTAGCTGGAGCTGCTACACTAGAAGTGTTATGGACGGTGAAGTAGATATTTCTCCCTGATCCGTCCACAATGGCTGGCAGCTGCTGATCGACATTTCCATTGCTCATCCCCTGCTCAAGCGGTTTCCCTTGTACTACGGGCGCTGAAAACAGACGCATGTTTCACGTAAGTGTTCATCATTTGTCCTGGGAGTCAGGCTGCGTAGAGAGAGAGAGGGAGAGGAGAACCTGCGGCTGGAGAAGAATACGGAAGAGGGCCTAACTCTGAAATTGATGGCACGCTCTTAGCCGTTCTCTGCTGGTCAATCGTCACTCCGTCCACGGGAATACCATAAGCGTAATTAGGAGCGCCGTAAACTGAGGGCGGCAGCGGGGCTGGCTCCCCCGAGCCTGCGGTAGCAGGCACTGTCTGAGTCATGGCAGCCGCTCCAAACAGAGAGAGAGAGAGAGAGAGAGAGAGAGAGAAGCTTCGGAATGTTGCAGACGACGTGCGTTAAAGACGAAGATGGTGGTGATATAGGCTAGACAAGCATGGAGGAGGCCGGCTACTAGAACTGTTTAAAAGTTTACCCTCGCTAGTCTAAATAACTAACAAAAAACAATGGTTGCTGCCCGAGGAATGCCTTTCTTTATCATAGTCGACGGACTCTCGGGTGTACAACCCTCAACATATATTTAAGAGCGGAGGGGGTAATGGGATCAAGGACGGGAAAGTTCACGCACAAAGATCAAAAAGATCGAAATCGTATAAGATGTTTGCTCAAAAACTAAACATGAACACGCACTAAACCTGGACAACATGGGCAATGCATATCAACTCACAATATTACATCGTAAAAACGGTTTGGGATACACTATGTGCGCACAGGGGAGGTGGTTAGTCCATGTGACCCTAAACGTGGACCCTGAGGTCACGGGTTCAAATCGCGACCGTGCGCCTTGTTTTTTTCGTTGACCAGGTTTAATGTCCCTCATTTTTTGGACTCCACGCCTCATTTTTCCCGCTGGCCAGGTTTAGTGTGCCTCGAGATCCCGCCCCCAACCCCGACCGTCGATCCCATTACTCTCCCCCGCATTAAATATAGGTGTTACTTAGTGCCAAGGGTGTACAACCAAAGAGGATCACTTTCTTGATCATGCCAATATGATGGTAAAAACTAGCCATCCAAAATGGACACGTAGAAATATGTGTTCATTGTCAGCTCGTGGCATCATTTTGTATGGAAGGTAGATGAGAGAAGACTATTGTTACGAATGGTAAATAAGGGGGAAGAACACATTTATAGTGTAGCAATAACGTATGTGACAATCCATTGAAGTTCAACACGTCTTTCACTTGTCGATAGGGCAGTAGTGGCCAATCGGATGCTTTTGGCTACTATGTGGTACATCACATCTTGGTAGATTTTCTCAAGATCTTACATCAGCTAGTTGTTGGGGAGGTTCATCATGAACTTTTTGTGGTCAAGGTGGGACACACAGCCCACTTGGCGGGCCAAAGTTTCCCCAAAAGTCATTACTTACCTTGCTCTAAGAGAGAGTTGGGAATCATCAAACCAGTTATATGGTAGAGTAGAGATCTTCTTGGGAAGATCATTGCCAAAGGCTTCATTCTAGGGAAGGAGTTGTTGCTTCACCAGATTCGTGCCCGTGTCCGCCCATATTAGAGCCCTTCCACTTGTTGGATTTTCACAAAGATGCACAAAGTGAACCTCAATGATAGATGGGAGGACCATTTTGCTTTGAGCTTGCTTTGGTATTGGGAGTAACTGTGGAGTGGCCTTGAGCAGAATCATCCCACATGCATTGAGGAGAGCTTGAGACGAACACTTACATGGAGCCCTTTGGTTTTTGACCTCATGTCTCTTGGGGTCCCATGGTAGAGGGCCCAACCAGCACTTTTGGAAATTGGCTACAGTTTACAGAACTTCCTAAGGAGGTCTGAAGCCTTCAGCTACGTGACATGAGGGGGGTGCAGAGCATGTGTTTGGATATTGTAGAGGTTATAGCGGTAGAGTGGCACACCCCTCTTGAGTCAATCAGGCTCCCTGTTGGATGGGGTTTTTCACTCACTTGGAGGTACTCATTGCAATTAGGGCTTGCTAAGATACAGGTTTTGCATGTTCTTTGAGGTTCATAGAAAGGGCAGCCTCCATAGAGACACTATTAAGGCACCAAAGGTGGCCTAGTGTTGCTTTAGCAGATCCCAGTTGTGGGAATCAATGGGAAGACTTATGTGATAGACCTAGAGTTGATAGATCTTGAGTCAAGACATTGATGTTTATGGGCTTGAGAGAGCCCTCCCTTGGTGAGAGTGTAGTGGGACCCAGGGAAGTGGTTTTAGTGAGATCCTTTTAATTGAGCCAATCACTTAAAGTGCTTTTCTTTCTTTAGTACACAACACAGTTGGGATGTCACATATATGTGGAGAGACGGTGCTCGTCCTGATCCAACAGACCATTGGCAGGAGGAGGTCTCATAACTATGTCCTTGGCAGATTTTTGGGCATTCCTTTGGGACAAGAAATAGCCAAGGAGAGTCACTATGTTGCAATGGCTAGTTGCCCGTTGATCTACTAGACTTGGGAGTTGATTGGTGCATAGTGTCACTGTGTCTTGAGTGTAGAAATGCCCCATGGAACAATAGGGGAGTTGAGATACATGGAGTTTTTGGGAGTTCATATGAAACTTTGGTTCATCCGGAGAGTTTGATGAGACGATCAGTATTTTCATCGTGAAGAACATGTTTTCGTATGCTCTTTGTCATTTTGTGGCATCATTTATATGCTTAAAATGGGAAATGCCACCATGCTAGCATTGCTTTTGCACCTAAGACATTGTCTTTGACATTGCATCCACCATACTCTGAAATGTAAACAAATGGCTCTTGCATGATCCATCCTTTGGTTATGCATGCCTCTGGTTGGGCCCGTAGTTGCACAAATTCTTTGAAAGTCTTTAAAAATATCTCTATGCATCATTCATGCACTATTCCACATGTAGCGATCTCCTGAACCAGATGAACCAAGTGGTGGACTCGACTAAGAAGAACGGATTGAAGAAATGCATCCTCAATGGCACCCATGGTTTCCACGCCAAGCGACTTAAAGATGACATCTATTTTAATTTCTTTAAAGCTCACAAACCTACAAGATAACACATAAAAGTACACTAAGATAACACAAGACAAGATTTAATGTATATAAAAAAGTTTAGATGAATAGAGGAATGAGGAATCTTACTAACTCCCCGAGTTTGAAAATAGCTCCCCTCACTTTCTTGTCCCGGGATATGCACATACT
Source organism: Adiantum capillus-veneris (assembly GCF_014529385.1). Classification (NCBI taxonomy): domain Eukaryota; kingdom Viridiplantae; phylum Streptophyta; class Polypodiopsida; order Polypodiales; family Pteridaceae; genus Adiantum; species Adiantum capillus-veneris. The sequence goes on along the minus strand of NC_140939.1, from coordinate 66,103,114 downwards.
CATTGAAAAAATGGACTACAATGTCAAAAGATTAAAATACCATACGATTTTAGTCTTGCACAAAATTCAATATCTAAGCAAAACGTGAGAGAGGATAGAGAGGAAAGAAAGAATTACACGTAACATATGGTGTCAATCATGGGACTTCAACCCATACAATTGAATGCTTCCACCTTTCTTTGCCTTTGTGAAAGTTCCCTTTAGAGACCTCATGTACCATGTAGGTGTGTGAATAGATGCAATGGAACACTTCACTCGATCTAGCTCATCTTTATTTAGAATCCACGGAGCTTTAGGAATCACAATCTTCACATTTGGGGCTCGTCATGTAGTGGTGGAGGCAAGGAGATGTTTCAAGACCCTCAAACCCTCCCTAGCCCCAAAAGAGTCCCTTTTCCCTTCAATGTGGTCCCATAGGGTGTGAGAAATATTCTTGAATATATGTGCATGGGATCCAAGAGATGTTGAATTTTTTAAGTCCTTCCAATATGGAAGCCTTAAAAATATGGAGTACCTTGACATACCTTTTGGTGGAGTTATTAGGGTTGGATCACTATTGTAGTGTTCTTCCCAAATGGTTGTCCAATCTGCCATTGTAAGCTTTAGAGGTGTCTTCCAATTTGTTGGAGCCTTGTATTTGTTGTGACTTTGGGGTAGGAAATGATGGTTGTTTGGATAGATTACCTTGTTGTCACCAATAATAGCCCACAAATAGGACAACCCTGCACTCATATCATATCATTAGAGAAACGCTTCAAACTTCAAATGGTAAAGAGAGAGAATAATGAACATAACATACCAAAAATCTCTCCAAGCCTAAGATAGTCGTGCATAGTCTACCCCTCAAAATGGCCTCTCTCCTTTCCTTTGGAAATGCCCGGCCCAAAACAATGCATGACACCACTTCCAACCATGTATAGTAATCTTTAAACTGTACCTAGATCCCAAGGCCATCATTAGGAAGGGAATGGGGTATAGGAGGGCCTCTTTTTTGGCAGTTTAAGGAAATGCTTAAAGCTTAAGCCAAGTTTGACCAAACCCAAAAGAGAGGGCAAAAAGGCCTATGCTTAGATTTTTAAAAATACCATTTGTATATTTTGTATTTGAAAATAGGCTATTTTAAGACAAAAGAGAGGTGGATAACTGAATTTTTAAATGTCTTATCCCCATGTCTCTTCTCTCTCTCTAACATATAAAACACTCTCTCTCACTTAGTTCTCATTAAAAGAAGCACTTTTTAGCCCCCCCTTGCCAAAAAAGCAGATTTTTCATATTCTCTCACTGCATTCTCTCTTTAAAATGTGACCCAACTCTTTCTCTTTCCCCCCCCCCCCCCCTCCTTTTCTCTCTTGTCACTTTCACCTCCCAATCATCAAGAGGACATTCTATGCTGCCTACATCTGACAGAAAGTGAAGATCCTCTAAGGCTGCAGATCTACTCTCTCTTCCACTCTCTTCCTTTCTATTTCTCTCTCTCTCTCTCCCTCTCTCTCTCTCTCTCTCTCTCTCTCCAGCTTTAGGTGAGAGCAATGGAGAACTCCATTACCTCTGTATTTTGAATTGAAAGGAGATTGAGCTACACTCCCTCTCTTTCTTCCCTCCACAACATAATCCTTTTCTACTAGCTCTGACTACCTTCCACTTTTTCCCTCCATAGTCAGCTTTCCCTGCTTGCAACAGTCACCATTACACATTCTCTCACTATTTTTCTTGATTAGCTAACAAACATGTCATTCAATCGCCCTCCACTGCAAGACATCACTAAAAGGACAAAACGATATCGATTAAACGTTGATTTGGAGCAGGAGTACGCTAGTGTGCGACTTGGCACATGGAATCCCAATGCTGCAGATCAGCTATGAAGCATTGGGTGCAAGGCAGTCAACTTATGCATTGATGGCCACATTTACCCAGGTGATCCAACGATAATGCACCACTACCCTTTCGTAATTTCACTAAGCTTTTGCGTTTTATTGGAGATGGAACAAATGGACTGTTTGGCTACTACTGGAGATTGTATTCAGCTTTTGTCAATGAAAGGGAAGCAAGTAAACATCTCTTGGCTTCCTATTCATCACTGTAAGAGAAGTCTGCGAAAGTTCTACAACAAGTTAGAGAGGAAGCCAACAAGGAGATGAAGCAGCTGAACGATGAGATGGCAAATCTCAATGAAAAATTACAGTAACAAAAAAAAAGAGCAGGAGCGTCGACTAGACAATTATGTTCAACTATAACACACTTCACAAAATATGCATCGGCGAATTTGATCATCTCACACACATTCCCCTCGGCTACTACATTTGTAAGCGCAAGAGACAAGCGATGTCCTTGCTATCCTCAAGTGGTGGAGCTCTAAAGAAACGTGTCCATCAAACTCGATAAGAAGACTGATGCAAGGTTCTGATTTCCTACATGTTCTGCAGGTTGGTGTAATAGTAATGCAATATGCAGAAACTTGGCTCGAATGATGATGGGAATTGATCCTGACGCTCAAACAACCGGACGTGCTCTGCTACAGCATATCATCAAGCCAAAGGAGTTGGTTGAGCTACTAGATGATCCAGCCAATGCTGGCATTGCTAATGTTTTGTGGCAGAAGTATTTCAGTGAGCTAAGAGCATTATGTCGCCTCAAGAGATGATGGAGGTGTGTGACAGCACAGGAATAAGTTTTAAGGCCTATGAAGCTTTGTATAGAAGTGTCACACTTTGTCACCAGACAAAAGGTTTGTTTCGGTTTTTGCCAACATCTTACAGTGTCAGTTTTGTAAAAAAGTGTGCCAATAATGATGTTGCAAGCTTGCTGGGCGGATTTCAGTATGTGGAGGATGACATGCCATTAGAAGAAGACAACAATTTCTTCTGTTACAACAAGCTCAACAATGTGTATGCTGACTTGTTGAATCTCCAAGAGTCAATGATAAGATTTTATGGGTTGACACAAGAAGAGTGTGATGGGAAAGTGATAATTATTATGAATCTTGATGAGTGCCAGGTTGTTAAAGATCAACGGCTCGAAAGGGTAAGTGTTACGTTCATGAACAGGGCCTTGGTGGGTGTCGATGTGGAGCTAAATGGCAATGAGAAGGGAAACACTTGTTTAGGTGTTCAGTCAGAGAAAAATATTTGGTGGCTGACAGCTTTTTATCTCCCACATGAGACAATGAAATGGTATTTCAAGCACACAGCAATCGTTGATGTCATTTGACAACAGCAAGAAGGACAAGATTGCATGTTTCAGGTCTTGGAACGTTCCAAGTTGAGTGGCATTTGGCATGAGACTTGAAAACACTCAAGTGTATGTTAGGGTGCAAGCAAGGTGCAATGACCCTTTTTCCATGCATTTATTGCTGCCACAATAAAGTCTTAATGGGAACTGATGGCAAGGGTGCAAAGGCCAGCAAGTCGAAAGGTGGTAAGGGTAAGGGAGGCAAAGTTACAGTCAACTCTGCAAACAGGTGTACCCACTACACTAGCAGTGGGTAAACCACTACAACAATGGTCTCAAGGTATCCTCAATTGTGACCAGCAAGTACCCCCTAATCGAAACATGGATGATCCAAATTGGGATCCTATTCTTCTAATACCGTTGATAAATGTGCATGTGTGCACCCTTCATGCCCGTCTACAAATTCTTGGAAAGTTTCTTATGATCCATATTAATTACGCTTGGAATATGGAGCTTGCAAAAAGAAGAGAAGAGTGTATATGAGAACTCGAATCTATTATATCGAGCGTTGGTCTACATGGGGGTGCAGTTGAGCTATCGAAGGACAAGAAGACGTCTGGAAGTACACAGAATCGCCCTAATAAAGTATGTATGAGTGGTAGTAAAGCTAGACATTTGCTTTCAAACTATTCAGACTCCCAAAGTCCCAATGAGTTTCAGTTGTGGAAAAAGATGTGTGACATTACCACCTACAAAGGTAATGAAGCAACCCTAGGAATTAAGTGTGCTCGTGTGCGGTAGTCTACTGATGATATTTTTCGTCTTCTCGAAAACGCAAAGCTAACCGATGATGAGATATCCACCCTAAAGTTTATAATCAATAGTTTTACAACAAAAATATTGGATGCTTGAGGGGAGACACACGTAACACATTATATGGAGTGTTGAACATTTGACATTTTCAATCGAAATAGATCTGTATGTGAAACTAAAGTTTTTTTTTCAAGCACACTCTTCTTGCACATAGTGCATTTTTTCTTGACACTTATGGTTCATTAGGCATTTGGAGCAGCCAAGGAATGGAGCGCTCACATTATCAAGCAAAAGCAGCCTATTTTAAAAGTACACTACATGGAGGTGGAAGAAAAATAGCAATGCCCTTCACAAGATGTTCAATTGGTTCTATAGAGTTTTAGCAGGGAGAGAGAGAGAAAGAAGACAAGAGAACAAAGAAGTTTAAGATATAGAATAGAGTGAGGGGATCATAATCATAACATGATCGATTCCGATGCTGGTTGGAGACAAGACGGCGTGATGGCAGGCGTTGGGTGAAAATTTAACTTCTTTTTTACACTAACCATTTCTATTGTAAACATGCATTGTCATGCAAAGTGATTTGTAAAGGTGACAATTATTAGTCCCATGGCTCAAGTTTCGTCTATTTTGGAGTCTTTTTTAATTTTGAGTGATTTTATTGGGTTTTTAATTTTTTTTTTTAAGTTTAAGTACTATATAAGTCAAAACTCACAACTTAAAGTTCATTTCTTGTTTGCACATTTTAGAAGATCCTATAAACCCCAAATGTACACGCACTCATATCTTGCACAACATGGACGATACACAAGAGCACACCACCACACACAACGATGACACCATTGCCACTGACAACATTGAAAATCCACAACCAATGCCTCATACAGAATCCACCGCTTCAAATCCACAGCCTCATCCACAAGAACCAGCTCTAAACACCCAACCTTTGACTACAGAAAATCAAAACACCATGCGGCATGTTTTTGGTGATCTCCAACCACTACAACATGCGAATCGCACACCTCTATCAGAGCTCGGACCATTTGCAGCTCTTAACACACCAACACAAGAAACGGGACCTAGAGCTCAAGCAATGGCAGCAACTGGAGATCAAGCAATGGAAACACCTGAAGTTGTAGCAACGGCTGCACCTGAAGCTCAAGCAACCGCAACTACGCCATGAAAATTCCCCCCGCGAGTCAAACAAAGGGTGATCAAATAATACCCGGTGATCCTGTTTCAATAGTACGAGATGCCAAGAGGAGGAAGAGAATGAGAGAGTTAGAAAAGAAAGAGGCAACAGATAGAAAAGCACATAAATTGCATGAAGAATAAAGAAGGCAGAGAGAGCAGGAAGAATGGAAGAGATCAAAGGCTGAGAGAGCCCACTTGGCTAATTTACAAGCACAAGCAGAGGCCGAGAGGAGAGCGGAAGAGGATAGAGCTCAGGCCGCCCAACAAGCCAAGGCTGGGAGTTTCAGACCTTCAAAAATTCCTCAGAGAGCAAAACAATGTGCGAAAAAGAAAAAGGACAAGCGCACACCTGAAGAGCAACAAGCCCAAGAAGAGAGGAGGAAAACATACAAAAATGACCCTCCTCAATGGGCTAGACAAGTGGCTCCTCCACCACCGCCAACAACGCAAAAGAAACGACGATGAAAGCCTGGCACAGTCACTCTACGTGAGATCCGAAAATATCAAAAGAGCTTGGAGCCAATAATACCAAAGGCAGCTTTCTCTCGGGTGGTAAGAGAAATTATGGACAAGTATTCAGACTTTGTAACACGTATCCAGCATGCAGCTCTTTTGGCTTTACAGAATGCCGCTGAGGACATTTTGGTGCAATTGTTCCAAGATAGCGTATCTTGTATGGTGCATGCAAAGTGAGTCACTCTAAAAAATACAGATCTAGCTCTAGTGCTCAATCTAAGGAATGAAGGGTGCCTCCATAAGAATTAGTTTCCCCATGTAACTTCTCTTTATGAGATTTGTAATCTTTTGATATGATATCAGCGATTCGATTTTCTACCATTCGGTGTAACTCTAATAGTTAATTGTGTACTTTCTATTGTTGAAGTATTTGAATTAAACTAGTTAGATTTGACCTCCTCGACCATCCAAGCACCCGTCTGATGTGGGACGCCTACCGGTGAATATTCTGCAAAACGGAGCCGTTTTGGGTGTGTACGGAGGCCGTGGAACGACCAAAAGCCACACCAATGACCAGCGTCGACGCGAAACAAGTCAAAAATTCCCTGTGTGCCATGACGTGGTGGGGCAAGACGGGCCAAAAAAATGCCCTATGCGCCATGGTGCGCATGGGGCAGTTTTGGCCCGTCCTAGTCAAAACTGCACCATGCGTGCCGTAGCGCTCAAGGCATTTTTTTGGCCCGTTCCGTGTCCCTGGTCATCCTAGTCAAAACTTCCCCATGTGCGTCGTGGTTCACAGGGCATTGTTTTGGCCCGTTTCACGTTGCTGGTCATTGGCGTGGCTTTTGGTCGTCCCACGGCCTCCGTACGCACCTAAAACGGCTCCATTTTGTAGAATATTCATCGGTAGGCGTCCCACGTCAGATGGGTGCTTGGATAGTTGAGGAGGTGTGAACTTGTTGAAGAAAAATATTTATTGGCCAATATGTGTAATAGAAAAAAAAGTACATGAAGTGACAAACAAAATACAAAAGACAAAATTATTGTATATTGCTCTAGATATTACATCATGGCTGGTTGGTTTTCTTGTAAATTACATCTTTTGGTATAGGGTGAATGGCCAACTTGACACCAAAGGTTTTGACAATATCCTCTGGGTTTGTCACCCCTTGACCTAGGCTTAAAGCACAATGGGAGAGGACTAACCCAGGGTGCTTTCCTGTAAAGACATACAATGCCGCCTCTCGGTCCACCAAGATATACTTGTGAGCGCTAAGGGTAAGGGAATCTTCAGCAAAGATGGAACTTAATGTCTTGCACTTGAGCAGCTCCGCAGAACCATGCTTGGAGAACTCTGTGTGTGCAACTCAAAGAACGGATGGCCCCAGATGGTCAAGGTAGTGCCACACGGAGCCATCTATACCCATAGGATTGTTGCACAAACCTCTGGTACGCATTGCAAACTTATCAACATGGTATGCAGCCTGAAAAACATTTTAAACAACTTCAACACTTGCTATAGGATACAATTTACTATTGATAATGTTAAAAAGTGGTTACCTCAGTTTTGTCATCCATATCTTCAAGAGTTTTCCTTGTAAGGTCGATGCTAAAGTGATCTTTTCCACCCATAATGATCAGCGGTTTGTGTGGAAGAAAAGCGCTTTCTAGGATGCTTTAATAGAATGAGGCACATGATTTGATTAATATAAGTGTATTTGCCACGGTTTGTACCAAATTATGTTCTTTTCACTAGGGAGGAATGAGAGGCTTTGTGGGAGACCTTGGTCTTCAAAGTCAATTTGAAAGTTGACCTTCTCTTGCTTTTCACTGGGATTTTTCATGCCCGCATAGATAGCAAGCACTGAGAGCGACTCATCTTCTTTGAGTCATAGTGTCTTTGCAATGTCATCAAGGAACAAGAAGTGACGACCATCCACCACCACTGCATGCAAAGTGAGAATTTGGAGGTCAGGAACTTCCTCCAGCAACTCGTCTCTCCCTCTATCATCCCATCTTCCTCCCTAGTGGAGCTTGGATCTTGCAGGAGGACGAGTGCCATAGATGCTTCAGCCTGCTCATCAACCTCTTTAATAAATTCATTTGATTCCTCCACAATGGTTACAGGATGTTTCTGGTCGGCCTTTTCCTTTGATTTTCCCTTCTCCATGTCCTCAAGCACAAGCAATACCAAAACCATGTCCCAAGAGATGAAGTGGGTGCCTATGCACCCCATGCCCAAGTATATGAGGTCATCCTCATCCTCTGTCCTGTAGTCCCGCTCAGTAAGCCCTTTTATAAACCTCAACAAGCGATAACGAAAGTTTTTTTTACTACATAGAGGTGTTTGAGAAAATCCACTGGCAACCACACCATGTTGGATCCCTCGAAGACTATTGCATATTCTTCCATGTGCTCCATTATGTAGTCAAGAAATCTTTGGAATCCCTCTACATGAAGGTTAGCAATGGTATGCATGTCGATCATCCCCTCAAACACACTGACTAGTTCATGTGTGCACGATCTACAAGTCCTATCTTCTTTAATTGTGTGAGAAGTGCATTAGAAGATGTTGCCATGGGTCTGTTCGCGAAGAAGATGGGAAGAGAGCTAAAAGCTTGTGTTTTGTGAATGTGAGAAATGAAGTTTAAAACCTACAAAGCCACTTTTATACTCAATGTCACTTTTTAAAAGCACTCAAAATTAACGTCAAATTAACTTAAAACTATAATTATAAACAAAATCACGGGACAAGCAATCCCTCTACATGAAGGTTAGCAGTGGTATGCATGTCGATCATCCCCTCAAACACACTGACTAGTTCATGTGTGCACGATCTGCAAGTCCTATCTTCTTTTATTGTGTGAGAAGTGCATTAGAAGATGTTGCCATGGGTCTGTTCGCAAAGAAGATGGGAAGAGAGCTAAAAGCTTGTGTTTTGTGAATGTGAGAAATGAAGTTTAAAACCTACAAAGTCACTTTTATACTCAATGTCACTTTTTAAAAGCACTCAAAATTAACGTAAAACTATAATTATAAACAAAATCACGGGATAAGCATTGAAAGACACCAGCATTGAAAGTATTCATGCTCCAAACTAAAAAACTTGCATATTTTAAACGAAATCTTGAACAAATTAAAAATGAAAAAGAGATTCAAAACGCCATATGTATTAAAGGGAGCAAAATCGCTTCAGTTACAAGCTTTTACATTAATACATCACGAAAAACCAATGTTTTCACACAAAAAGCTCTTCTCTTTTTCGGAACAAACAACCTTTTCATTGATTACAAAAACATATCGATTGGGCAAGGTATATCTAAGATTAAGATACGCGCGAAGGTGACTAAGATTCCAGTCGTTATTCATCAAAATGACGTGCACTGTATTGTCATGGAGGCATATTTGCAGATCAATTGATTCTCTAGGAGCAACATCAGAGTCTAATGCCTCCCCTTCTCCCTTCGTCGGCTTCCATCCTCTGTAGGAAAGACAATTGACAAGCTTTGCTTCGCAATATGGTATCTGTACGCCACATTCTCAGCAACTACAGAGCACTTGATTGTATCTCCCTGGTGGTTGACCACCTTAGTCTCCCATCCAACTGCAAGGAAACTGTTGATCGCACTTCCCCCTTTGCCAGTCCACATTTTTTGGTGTCCTGTGAACGTCGAAAGATAAACACGAACACATGAAGGGACATAAACCAAGTTAGGGAAGCTTTATGGGAACCATAGGTGCACTTCATTGATGAATGCACATCCGCCTCGATTATCCTTTTGTTTACTGTGATCAAGGCACTATCAGACTTTCGCCATTCCATACTCTACGAGGTTGATGGATGAACCAGAGAAAGATTACCATACCCAGTTTGCCTAGGCATTACATAAGTATGGTTACAAAAAAAAAAAATCCGTGAGACAAGCTCTGTGGATGGACACCCAGCATGGAGCAGCTTGCCAAGGTCAACGTGGATGGCCTCAAAAGTTCCTGTGAAGGACTCTATTGGCTCCCACTCGACAAAATCTGATGGGAATACATCTGGAAACATGGACAAGCAATGAAATCCTTATAGACATCAAAGCAATATATACAACAGAAATACAAAATATAAAATCTAAAAACTTGACAAAGGAGTGAAATTATAGTTTGCAGGAAACCTCGATGGAGCCACTGTTGTCTCTAGCTTCATTTGTGAAGCAACATACACATGTTGCACCTTTGCAAGATGCTTGCCATCATGGGTTTGCTTAAACTCCATGATCCTTCCCTTCCAATGGTGTGCTCAAGAAGCCATGTGTCTCCTTGAGACCTTGTGTGCACCTCTTGAGTTGGGCTGCATTGTCACCCAATTCAATCGTTTGAACTCCATTGTCACCCACATACACTGTTGTCTTGTACATTGCTTCATGAAATGGATTCAATGACACTCCTAGGTCATCGAGTACCTGACGATGCCATGGGGAATAGTGGCACAACCTGCAAACAAATACTTAGGATTAGAGATTGCACATCCATGTTCTCAGTTGTATAGAGAAAGATTCTTGATGATACATCAAGATGAAGGATGCCACTTACTGCTATACTGCTCCACCTGCTTGTTGGCTTAATAGGGAAGATAATGTTGCAAAGCTTGAGAAAAAAGTAGATCCTCTCTAGAGAGCACAATGGAGAAGGAGCAGGAAACTTGTTGAGGAAAGAAAGAGGGATGATCTAGAAGAAGGATATGTTGTAGATCTTTAGCTTTAGGTAGAGGTGTTTAGTGAGGCTCATGGAGAAATGAAGAACTTCAGCTTCAGGAGAATCCAACAAGCTTGAGGAGAATGCAGTAAGCTTGAGGAAGGAAAGGAGGTTCAAACTTCTGCTGCAGAGCTTTTGGGAGGGAAAACTGAAAGGAAGGAAAGAGAAGCAACTCTTGTAAGGTGAAGTGAAGAGAAGTGAGAGATGGTACAATAGAGAGAGAGGGACAGAATGATCAACACGTTTTTGGAGGGAACTCTTTCTAGGAGAGAGGGGAGAGAAACTGACAGCCACTAGAGAGAGAAAGTATTGTTTTTTACTCAACTATTTAGAGAAAAGTTCATTTTTTTGAATTTGTAAGATATTTTCTCTTTGTATTTTATAAAAGAGTACAAGTTTGACCACTTACTTTTAGGCCCTGCCATACCCACCATTTCAGTCCACATGGCATCCACCCATTTGCCCCTTCCATAATTTCCTTTTTCATCCCATGGCAAATAAAGAGGCCCCCTTAGACCCCATTCCCTTCCTAATGTACTATCAAATACATCACAACCTGATTTGTTCTTGTTATATTGGATGGCTATGTCTAGACAAGTAAGTGCAACTCTGTGACCACTTCCTATCTGCCTCAATACTTCACCACTTTGCATACCATAGACATTGGAACAAAAAAAAGGCTTTTTGTCCATCCAACTACATGCAAGAAGACTTTCCTCATATCAAATGCAAATCGAGAAGAACCACGCTCACGGCGCTCAATATGTAACAATTGCAAATCCGGAAAGTTCTTCCTATTAGTCCATGTAAGTACCTATAGCACCATGCCTTTGTTCGGTCAAATGCATCAAGAGCTTGACTGATGTAAACCACCTATCAAAGAATACATGATGACCTTTTTGTTTCAAATCTTTTGCAAGCATAGACACAAGATTATATGAAAGCTCTACACATTCAATTTGTCATACACACGAAAGGAATAATTATATCCAATCTCAAAATTGCATAAGTTCTATAACTGAATCCCAAACTTGTGAGGCTTCTTGGGATTATATACCCTACATGGATTCAACTTACATTTAGACGGTATAATCCTCTCAATAGTCACATTTTTTCCACAATTGAAGTGCAATTGAAACATCACATTCAACCTTTCCTCTAATGGCAAGACTTGCCACAGCTTATGCTCTCGTGTTCCTCTAAGAATTGGCCTTTAAGAGTTATCTCTTACATCCAAGAAACGCTTTATCTCTACTGGTACTCAGTTTGCCCCATTTTCTTAGCATAGTTTGGATAATGCATGACACCACAAGTTTCCCCTTTCCAATCATAATTCTTGTCTGGCATATATTGCAAAGCCATGCCAAGAGAAACACCAAGAAATCACAAAAAAGAGTGCCTGTCAAGGTCATTCCACCTTCTTGTGGAGCCATACTTACATATACTTGTTCTTACTTTTCCAATGCATATTTGTTTGTCTCCCCCACAATCATGTCAATCAAGTCTAACGGGAACAATGCTAGAAAAAGCTGAATTTCTATGAGCTCTCTTGGTACTTTTCCCAAGTCTAGACCTCCAATATCTACAAATGTGGGAAGCACTTTGAATGTACCATCAGGCTCGACATGCATCTTATCACCACTCTTCCATGAAGGCATAGTCAGATTAGACCAATCAGACTCATCATCACTGTCGCGCAAGACCGGCCCTTCGGCGTCCAAAAGCTTGTCCTTGCATTCATCTTCTTCTCCCACAGATCCATGCTCATCACAAGAATCACCTGCTTCATGCATACTTGATTTGCGACCTTTCTTGACAAGCATATTTTGCACTTTTCCATGCTTTTTGAGACACTTGTAGCCCTTGCCATGAGCATGAATACTCTCTACATCTCCATTAGCATCATGAATTCTTCTTGCATGATTCCTCTTAGCGTTTCTAGATGCATCATAAGTGTCCACATTCACATTATTAGCACTGCCATCAAAAAGCAAATCAGCATCTTGGGCCTTTGACCGCCCTCTACCCACAATCACACGCTTTAAAGGTCGACCTCTCTTACATGACGTAGGAGGTGCACCAAACACTTCTACAAGAGGCATAGTTGCAATAGAAGCAAATGTAGACAAGCAAGGGGCTTCCTCATTTGTTTCTGCCACATGTGCAGACAATGCATTTAATATAGTAAGCGCATCATTCATAGCGTCCATAACATGCATCAAATGAGCGTCACCACAAGCTGTATCAACTGCATCAGCAAGGACAGTAGGCATTTCCACACGAGGCAATACATTGGCTCTCTGATTTTCCCCCTTTTGACGTGCCAAAAATTCGTCCAAGGAGAGATCATCATCAACATCAAATGCAGTATTATTACACATATTAAGCATGGTTTTCTCCTCAGATACAGTGTACATGTGTATAGACTCCCATGACAACATGTAGGCGGTCTCATCACCAGTGAAAATGCATTTGAACAATCCTTTGCATGAGTCATAGTACACAATCTTTCCCTTGTACTGCTTGGTCTCCCAATCAAGAGGGTGAGCTTTTTTTGCCCATTCAACATCGAATCCCATGGCAAGGTAGAGAAGCTCTTGTCCCTCTAAACTATGGCAAAATTCATTGGAAGGCAGCCCTGTTTGCAAGGATGAGGTCACCATGGCATGGAGAAAAATTTGTGGGCGAGCGTGACACCCAGAGGAGAAATACTAAGCATTGCTTTTCCTGTGTGTTGCATTGCAGGTTTCGGCCTAGTTTTTGATTTCGCTCAGACAATTCGAAAGTCAAGGTGATAAGGCTTTAGTTTCACTTACAATGCTTCTAAGATCCAAAGATCTTGTGCATTGAATTGCCATGGAGATCCAATGGTAGGCATCATTTCAGCCCCAAGGGGAGAGTTCCATAGCCATGCAACGTTGCCGCGATGAGAAACAGAAGCACATAGATCTTGAAAGTTTAACCACTAGCACTCACCATTTGACCCAAACCAACGTTCACGATATTTTTGGAGTCATACTCTACACATACATTTTGTTCTACGGGAAAATTGGCTTAAAGTGTGCATTAAAAAAAGGGACAAAACTCATGTGTTCACAAGACACTTTAGTGTCCCAGGACACTTGAGTGTCCAATTACAGGACTAGTGTTAAAAATCAACCATTACAAACTCATGTAAAAACTAAATGAGTTTGTAAAAAGGGAGAAAAAAGGTAGAAAAAGAAAATACACACACACAGAGAGAGAGAGAGAGGAAGAGAGACAGAAAGAGGGAAGAAAGAGAGATAGGGAAAGAGAGAGAAAGAGGGAAGAGAGAGGCAGCGAGATAGAAAGAGGGAAGAGAGAGGTAGAGAGATAGAAAGGAGGAAGAGGGAGAGAGGGATAGAGAGAGAAATATATAGGGAAGAGAGAGAAATAAAGGAAAGAGAGAGACAGAGAGGGAGAGAGAGAAAGGAGTTTTTTCAAGGCCGAACACATAACAAGATAACATGCATGCCGAACAGGCAGACAGTCATGACTGACTCATTCTCTTCCATGCTTGAGCTGCCATAGTGTTTGTTTACTTACTCATGACCTAATCAACGAGAGAGGAGTCTAGACGGACATGCAGGTAGGGTGAGAGATGGCTCTCCCCTAGGCGTTCCAGCTAAACCCAAGGCTAACTGTAGCTACTACTCTAGCTTCCCCCGTCACTCTGGATGCGTAGGCATTATTTAACATTCTGAAGGAATACCTCACTAACAACCCTAAGGTTAAGGTTCAGGGTCAAAGTAAAGTTGTATGTCTCAATAGTCTTCAAGGAGCGGGCTATTGCCCTTTACTTTACAAGGAAGATCCCTCCTATTGGGGACATTGTAGGATTCTTGGATCAAGGATTTTGTGGAGTAGCTATAGATAAGGTTTTTTACAATGGGTCTGGACTATTCAAAGTGCTTTTTGTTAAGCATGAGGATCATATGTCATTATTGTCCACTTCTACTATTATACTATGTGGTCAGGTAGTGCATGTCCTACCATGGCATCTTGTAAAGATGATCAAGGAAGAGCTACTATCTAAGTTCCTTGTTTGGGTTGATTATGTTGAGCTGTCAGCTCTCCTATGTCCATGTATCAGAGATTTGGTAGCTTCCCTTGGCAAAGTTCTATTTGCACCTACTATTAATTGTCCTAATAGAAACATGGTATGCATAATGTGGCACATGGATAAACCTATGCATGAAACACTTGAAATTGAATTGGAGGAGATAGGCAGAATGGTTTTGTATATGAAATGGGGAAACCTAACTTGTAGTTTCTATCGTTGTGGACAAGTGAGTCATTTCTTGAAGAACTGTCCCACCCTTCTTGTTACAGATGCATATTTTATTCCCCTGGCAGCAAGCACTTGGTGCCTCGAGAGCAAATCTTTGGAAAAATACCCAATTCTCCTCCTAGAGACAAGTCTCTTCCTATTCCCTCTGTCACTCCAGCCCCAGTAAGTCCTGTGCCTTATGATCATCCCCCAAGTACTAGATCTCAAAAAAATGCACGTATCCAGGAAACTAATCAAGCTTCTTTATCAATAGTGTCTATGCCCTAGGATAAGGGGAAAACACCTGTCGATACTAAGGGCCTCAACTCTCTAAGAGGACATTTAAGACCAGACCTAATTGGTCAATGTATACCTCTCCTAATGTCTATGATGTGTTGCAAGACATTCCATCTCCAGAGACACTGGCTTCTGTTGGCACTATAGTCAATCATTATCTAGAAACTAGGGCTAACCCTCTAGCCTTTAACATTGAGGTTTACTTTGAATGATATTGAGGATGAACATACCTAAATTGTGGTGTCAACTCCCTTGCAGCAAACCCCTCTTCAGTATGAAATTTGTATAATGTCAGAGGTCTTAATGACCCTAATAGGTATCCTACATTTTCCTAATAGCTTAAACAGGTTGATGCTGATGTTTGTTTTATTCAAGAACATAAATTGCATGAAAGAGCACGTACTATTATGAATAATCTTGGATACACCTATTTTTATTTTGGGAGAACTGATGGCTACTATGGAATATGACTTGTATCAAGAATGCTCGGAGGCCTCAATGGATCACTGATCATAAATCTGGTAGATGTTTTGTCTTTAGCATCAAAACGGGTTATGGTCAGTTGTTATGTGTCAATGTCTATGCTGACAATTATATTAGAAATAGAGTAAATCTATGGAATTGGTTGGTTGAGATCAGCAGTTTTCCTCAAAGAATCATTCCTAGAGACTTCAATACGGTCTCAAATGTTGTTGATACCACTTCAACTGCCACTACTTCTAATGTTGTTGAAGCCTCTTCATGGGTAGTAATGGCTTCTTCTTGTTCCTTGCTAGATTTCTGGTTGTGTGCCACCAAAACAGACCTAGATATACTTTTCATTCTGATGCTCATATATCCTCATGGTCCAGGTTGGATAGACATTACTATACTGGGTCAGATTGGCAACCCTCATCGAATGACATGGGAGGTAGATATGAGTATAGCTCTATCTGACCACTTCCCTCTTTCCCTTACATTGTATAGCCATGACCCATTTTCCCCCAAGGTAGGCTTGCAGAGGCCATTGATGGTTAACAACAATCTTATCTCACATCTTTTTTTCAAGCAGAAGGTCCTTGATTTGTTTGATGAAGTATCTTCAATGTATACTAATCCTTTGATGATCTAGCCTCATTTTTTTACTGGCATGCAAGACTGCATTAGACAGGTCCATAAGGCAGTTGGAAATTGTGCTTCTAAAAAGGAGACTACAGGTCCATAAGGCAATTGAAGTGATCAAACATACATCTCTGTTGGCATATTTGGGCTCTCTTGATGCACACACATTGGCCTCCTTTGATGAGGCTACGGATCAACTGAAGTAGGATGAGGCTTTCCTGTCTAGAAAGACCAAAATTCTTTGTTGACAACATGCACTATTAGACTGTAATGACTTGCCAAAAGGATTCTATAAGAATCTCACATCTAGGCATAGAAGGGAATGTATGTCAAAAGTAGTTACTACAGGAGGGGGGAACCTTGGAGAATCCATAAGATGTGATGGATTATGTGACAGAGCACTTTACTAACCTATTGGACAGTCAATATAATATCACCCTATCTAGACAACAAGCTATGAAAACTATTTTGGACAATGTTTATTCTTGAATTGGATCTACGGATGTGGACAAGTTGGAGCAACCATTCACTGAGGTAGAGATCCTATATGCATTGAAAAAAGTTCATAATCTTAAAACCTATGGGTCTTGTGGGATATCAAAAGAATTCATGGTTTACTACTGGGATGTATTGAAAAATATGGTGGTGCCCTTACTGTATGCTACTTGGCTTTCCCAATGCATGGATCCTATTTTGAAGCAAGGAATGATCAAACTTATACCTAATTAAATGTTTCCCAAAACTTTAGCTGATTGGAGGCCCATAAAAATGATGGGGATTGTGTACAAGATACTGGCTAAGAGCATAGCTCTTAGAGTTGCCCCTTTCCTCAGGAAGCAAATACAGAGTTCATAAGCCAGATTTATTTGAGGGAGGTCTATTTTCAATAACATACTTATTGTACAACTAGGAATAGAGCATGCATTAAGGACCAATCAAGATATAGCTTTACTCCAAGTGGATTTTGCAAAAGCATCTAATATTTTCTTGTGGGACTTTATGCAATAATACCATATTAAAAATTTTGAGACTTTAGAGCCGATTTGGGAATCACCAATGTCTTGAAGATTTGTCCATATGGCCAAATACTTCCACAAGGTAGTGCTTGAAAAGTTCTTTCGAGCCATGCTCTCAAAAATTTGGCTAAGATTTGAACATGTGGTCTAATTTTAAGATTATATTGAAAGTGGTGATTGGGAAATTCCAAAATTCTCTAATATGGTGTTCAATTGATAATGCTACAGCTTGGCTTTGGCCCCAAATTGGTTGCATGTATCCTTCTCTTGGGTAAGGGTGCTTGGTCTAGAATTCTAATCAATGGTAGGCTATCAGATAAGGTACCCTTGGGGAGATTCCTAAGGCAAGGTTTACCTCTTAGCCTCTTGATGTTTGTTGTGGTATCCCACCCCCTATTCACATACTTGAACTCTTTGGTTGCACAAGGCCACATTTAAGGGTTGCACCTTGGTCAGAAATAGCTCATAGGTCAAGGGTTTGCTGATGACACTTTGATTTTCTTAAAGTCTTTTAATGTTAATGTCGATAGATGTATGGGCTTATTGGAAACTTTTGCTCTTGCAAAAAACACATTAATCTACAAAAAAACACTCTGATAGATGTATCAGCTAGATACTTTCATGCTCTGGTTTGGAATGGGAAACAACTGCCTCAGGGTCACATATTCAAGCATTTAGGGTATCCTATGGGGATTAATGTGTCTATGGGTCAGCTTAAAAATTGGGCTATTCAAAAGATCAAAACAAAAATTGATGCATGGCATTGTGATGAGTGACCTATACATGTTAGACTCAGTACCTTGCAGACAATTTTGGCTCCCTAAATGCTTTACTATCTACCTATTAAATCTAAGTTTTCTAATTTCTTGTTGGCAACAAGAAATGCATCATCTATCCCCATACCTTGGCAGTGCATTGCCTTACCTCTTAGTCATGGTGGTTTGGGGATACTAGATCTGCTTCAGCAATCACATATCTGTCAATGTACTTTTCTGAAACATATGTTTTAGGTGGATATAGACTGGGCTGTATGTATGTGGAAATTGGTCAAATGCTCTATGGTTTATTATTTGGGTACATGGAAGATGTCAACCTAGGATAAGTTAATGTTTGTTGCTCCTCTTAAAACAGGGTTTCTATTTTCTCGGATGCTTGTTGAGTCTTGGAAATTAGTGGCTTCTAATCTTGTTTGGCAAGGAAGGGTTTGATACACTGGCAACGCAATTGGTTATGAGATGTATCTAGAGCTTTGTTTTTAAGGATCCTCTTGTTGTCTTGCTTTGAAAAAAATCCATTTCTTTATTCAGGAAAGGATTGGGCAAACTAACCATCTTCTTGACTCTAACAGAACAATCAAACTATTCTTTGCAGCCCAACGACTATACAAACTTGGGAATGGGTTCAGAGTGCCATGGGAGCAGCTGTGCACATTGGTGTCTTATTTATAGATTCCAAGCACCACATTGGATGTAGATAGATATATAAATTAGACATTGCCAGAGTCTTCAGCAAGCTAGTGGTCTACCAACTTGCAAGACATGTAAATTTTATGCTCATATGATCCTTGAGACCCTCATTCATGACAGATGCTACTTTTGGTTTCTTCAAAATTTTGGATGATCCTCAACTGTTTTGCTTGCACTCTTTTCAAGCTTGAATCTTGTGGTATATTTGGAATGCCAAGACTTGCACCAGCTTTGATGGGACCCCTTTCCTCCCATCCTTTGTTCCCTCTACCTTCATTTTATCAAAGGTAATGGGAGACGTTCTGACTAAATCTGATTCTCAATTTAGAGATAGATGTATGCTGATTCTGAGAAAGATGTAAAAGAACATACATTGTAAAATAAGAATACTTCCCAAAAAAAAAACAAAAAGAGATAGAGAGAGAGATAGTGAAGAGAGAGAGAGAGAGAGACGGACCATGGAAGAGAGAAAGATAGGAAGAGAGAGAGAGAGAGAGAGAGAGAGAGAGAGAGAGAGAGCGAGAGAAAGAGAGAGATGGTTGCAAGCGGCTTTCTATGGTTGCAAGTGCTTCTTTGCATTAATGGATGCACCAATGTCAAGCTCTTCAGCCAAGACATTGGCATTACAAGAAAGTATTGCCTCTTAGGAGAGGGAGGTTGAAACTTCCCAACAACAAATGCAGGAAATGGATTTCCACATTATGAAGCTTGGCAACACCATCATACATTTGAAAGAAACATCCCTTGGTGTAAGAGAACACAAGCCCGCGTTTTCATCCATTGAAACTCGTGCACATACACAAGGTGATTTGGTCTTCACTTGCGGGAGATGTTTTCACTTCACACTATTCTCCTACATTTATCTTGTTGGTTGCCAAAAACTTTATTCACGAGGCATGCGGTGGAGCAAGCCAAGATTATCAAGTCAACCTTCTCACTAGTTGTCTCAATCCGTATGATGTGATTTCTATCTTAAAATCACCTGGGGGAAGCACATTAGGGATGTAGTCACCAAGGAGCTTATGTAGAATTTGGCAAATGTGGTTACTGAAAATGATGCACAACAAGCTTGCAAAGAGGCTAGGATCAGCACCAAAGCTTACAATGCTATTTTTCAACTCCTAAAGGATGCCCTGCGGGAGCGTGTCATCATGGAGATCCTATTTCTCGTTTCTCACAAGGTCGACCTTACAAAAAAGGCTACAAACAAAGATGTGTCTCTCGCATTGGGGAATACCTTCACATTGAGGACACAATTTCAGCTTCGCTTTATGCTTCATGCACAGCAAAGGCAAGAGGAAGGTAAGAAAAACTCCATAAGACCTTCTGAGAAGGGATTCCCTTAGGAAAAATATTTTTATGGACCTTAGAGAATTCAACAAGATATGCTTAGATTCTATGAGCCAGCTAAAGAAGTTGACACAATTTACTTCTTGCTTTTGGTTGTGTTCTTCTTATCATAGAATTTGAAGTCTAGGTCTTGCCTCTACTTGTTTTGAGTGCTTGGCACAAGGATCATTTCTGCGTTGAAACTTGATGAGTGTGAAATAGTGAAAGGTTGAAGGTTAGAGAGGTTAAGTGTCACTCTAATAAGGAAGCCCTATTGCAAACCAAGTAAAGGGATTCAATCGAGCCATCTCACACCCTGTCTTTTAGTGTGCAATCATAGAAAGACATTTGGTGGTTGGGTGCTATTGAAGTGCCCAAAGAGACTAATGGAGTACTTTTATGGATTTTTAAGAGAACTCCATGGATTACAAAAGTAACACACTCCCAACTTGCAAGTGAGAAGTTGGAGGTTGAGGATTTTGGTATCTTTGATGTGGAGTGGTACTTGGGCGAGGAATTAAAGACCATAAGGTGTTTGCTTGGCTACAAACAAGGGGCTTTTTCACTCTATCCTTGTCCTTTTTGCACGCAGGGGTACAAACCTAACAAAAAAAAATCACAAAAGAACTCTGCAAATGGCGGTTCAATACTTCCATGGCAAGAGGATGGAGACAAAGCATTGGACAATTTTGATGTTGGAGATGAAAATAGGGGATGAGAAACATCTATTTTGAAATGCCCCATTCTCAATGCCCTAGATCATGCACTAAAGGACAAGGCTTGGAATCCAATCTTTCCATTTTATCTATCTAATGTATATTTTTGTACATTACATGCATGCACGCGTATTTTTGATAGGATGTTGAAGCTCCACATTGACTATGCTTTCACAATGAAGCCATTGCAAAAGTCCCAGGAGGCGATCAAAAGGGTGGAGGCACTTCTCAACTCCTTTGGCTGTCACAGTGGAAATAAAAATATGTCAATTGTTGTTGCAACGCACACAAGGGAGGCCCATTAGATTTCCCAACAAGTATCAATGAGTGGAAAAAAGCCAAACACTTCTTGAAGAAAGCAACATAGAGAAACCCATGCCGCTGACAAGATGCTCAAAATAGCTCCAACTACAAGGCAGCTAAACTTTGCGAACTTTTATGCAAAGCTACTACTGTTAATGACTTGAATGTTGAACTTGAAAACAAGCACAAGCAAGTTTGTGCTTGTGCTTGAAAACAAGCACAAGCAAGTCTGGGCAACTTTTGATCGGACGGTCAAGCTTATTGGCCTTACTAGCACAACAAAGGAGCAACGCCAATTGTTGCGGGAGCGACTCACACACCCATGAAGTGCATGCAAACACTACCTAGATCAACATAATGTCAATCAAGGACACAGATGACACGATAGGCACACAAAGGAAATCTCTTTAGCTTGTCAGGCTCAGACCATCCTACACATACAACACTCTGGAAGGCCAACTAAACCACAATCAAGAACCTCACTGCTCTCAACTACACCACCTAGCCACATACACACATACGGAAGGTAACTCACCTAATCATGTCAGATTCGTACGAAACTTAAGGAACACCATACCCTCACTAGGATACACCTGTCCCTACGCTTCTACACTCAAAACCCTCACTCTAAACCCATCCGCGGAAAACGCGTAGGATGACAGAGCAGAATTTTGAAAGTGCTCGAAAATGAAATTTATGAGTAGCTATGCGTAGCTTATGTCACCACGATTCTATAGACTACTAGCACACAAAAAACATACATCGTTTGATACACTTACGACCACAAATAGCTCGTAGATGCGTCGGCGTGTGCGCTTCGTCTCGCGTGGAATTCTTGGCGTTGTCGCGTAGCTCTCCTCGAGCCTACAACAATGGTGCAGCCGGATATCCAATGTGTTGAGTGAGTTGGGCGTAGCAAGAGGATAAAGCTCACGCTCACTCTCTTTCTCTCTCACACACCGTAGACGGCAGCGCTAAAGTTTTGATTATGATTAAAAGTCTCTCCTTACAAAATGACCTAGGTACCTTATACTAAGGCTACCTTAGGTTTAACCAAAAATGGGGTTGAAAGGGTCAAATGGATTTGTATTTACAATTTGGAAGTGCCATTGTACCCCAGCTTCTGAAACTGGAATAACTACTCATTACAAATGACGTTTATAGCCATAATCCACAGCATTTTATAACTCGCAAAAGATAAGACTTTGGTACGACACTTGAGTTATGTTGTGTTGTTGACCCAGCGGTCAACACTCCCCCCTTCCGCGTTCATGTCGTCCCCGACATGACCTGATTGTCGATGGCGATGTGGTCTTTGCTGTCATTTTGGCTTCATCTGTTGCACTGCTTGTAACTTTGTCGAACCACAACAAGAACTATGATCCATTAGAGCGGACATCTATCATCATAACCATTCATCTTTTGAGATCCTCTGATTACTTTTATGTCTGCTCTTCTTCATTGGGGACTTCTGTGTTCCTGTGCAATCATGTTGTTAGTGTTGTCTGCAACTTTGTCATTGTAGGCCATTCTTCGACTCGCCATTGAGGAGAAGTATGCTATGATCTGAAATTGGTGCTCCAATTCATTTGTCAATTGATTTGAGTAGCATTTCCTTATTGTTGTGTAGAAGGAATATGTACAAGAGGATGGTGATAGGTCTCTTTAGATTAGGGTCTAAAACCGGGTTGACCAAAGGGAAAAAACCCGGTGGGAAAAAAAATGCCTTTGGTATTCCCTCTTATTGGAGTTGAGCAGTTGAACGTGAAGTAAATGTTCATGAAAGGTGAGTGCTTGGGTGAAACATGGAAAGAGTTCCTGATGCAAGTGCCAATTATGGGACACTCTATATGCATATGAGAAATTTGTCAACAAAAGCATGCAATGTGAAAGAAGGAGATGATGGGTGTTTCGAGGAATAAATGTAGCACATGTGACATCAAAAGATGTCTCAATAGCTTCCACCTTTCCAAGAAGGGTTGTCGATGGAGAAGTTTCTCCACTCGTATCTCACTATGCTCAGTACGTGAGTGTCTTTTGGACCTTCTCCTTCACTTCACCAGACTTAAGTACTTGGACTTCGACTCTTTTGCTCACCTATACCAGCATGAGCGACACAACGTAAATATGCTCAACTCTTCCAGCTTGAGCAGTACCTAGAATAGCTAAGACGCTTAAACCACAGAGAATATTACTTGAAGCTTTGGGACTAACGCCTCACTCATTTTGTGGCTTAGCTACTCGACTCTGACTTGTATGACTTGTCGGTTGCATGTTGACACTGCTTTGTGACAAGTTCTTCGGCTGTTATAGTGGCTGCTGAGACATACTTCGTGAAGTTTCATCGTTTTCCTGTACCTTCTTCTCTTTGTAGTGCTCAGGCCTCTCGTCAGTCTTTTCTTCATGTGGATTATGGATTTTTTTTATTTTTTCTTAATAATAAACAAAGAAAATCTTAAAACAACTCAACAAAAGAAAAATCATTCAAATAGAAATCTAAATGCTATGTACACTATACACATGTCCCTAGGGGCTCATATATGTATTTTGTCCCCATACTCCTCTGTAACACTACTATGAGGGCATATACTCTAAATTTCGTCAAAAAATTATCACAATAAAACGCAAAAATTCAATGCATCTCACAAAACATTGCCCTCTAATAGTCATAATGTTAGGTTCGCATTCAGAATGCCTCCCCCCTTCCTATTTGGAGTCATCCTTTTCGACAGGGTATCGCAAAGGGTATGTGTTGTGCTTGGGCAATTAAAAGTTGTGCCTATGCAGGCCTTGTAATGTAGCCCTATTATGCATACACAGTCAATGCATGGAAAAGATTTATGTTGTGCAAGATGTGGGTATAAGCAATTTGCTTATTGGCATTTGTTGGCGAGGCTTCCTATTCTAAGCAATGTAATGGTCTTTGAAGCTCTTGTATCGTTGCTTGATTGAAGCGACTTGCTCTCTTCTAACTGTACTGTAATCGTAGGAAGAATTGTAAGAATTCAAGCGGCGATGCACTGACAACAGTTTTGTTGTTCTTCTTTGGGACCCATTTCTTTGCGATTATTGGCTGTTTTGTTGTTGACACTCGTTTTGGGAACCCATACTTGCCCGTGCTTCGTTTGTGTTTGAAGAGACTTCTTTGGGATCCACCTTTTTGTTGTGTGAGTCAACAGTGGTCTTTGCTTCAGCCCTTGTACGCTTGGTTGGGGACGGGATTTAGGCTTTGAAAGTTGATACTGTGGTTGTTTTGGAATCCAAATGAATTCCTGACTTTTTTGTGCTTGAAACAACTTCTTTGGAGCCCAAACCTGAGTTTTGAAAGCTTGCGACTTTGTGATATTCTTACCCATTCGTGCATGCTTTCCTTGCTTTTGTTTTGGTGTTGGATCTTGTGATTTGTCATTAGAGATCTTTGTCTTCTTGATCCATATCTATTTTTGGCCGATCTGGCTTTTTGGTATCCAGATTTGTCGAGCTTTTTGGCTTTGACTTGTTGTCCTTTTCTTTTGAACTGTCATGGTTGTTGCTGAAGGGGTTGGTGATAGTGTTGATGATAGGGGATGTCGTAAGATTCATCACTATCGCTACTATCCTCAGCAAGGTTGACTTCTTGTACTTTCCCTTGATTTTTTGGCTGGTAGTGGAAAGTTATTGTCTGTTTTCTCGTGGGTGGTAGTTTCTTGGAGGACTTTTCTAGCCCATTGGTTAGAGCATTGTTAGCTCGTTGCTCTGGTTGTATTCCTCCTAGCTGAGTCTTTGCATCCTTAATAGGAGCCATGTATGAGGATGCTTGTGGTGGCTGTGTCTTCACCAAGGACTTTGGAATCCACTTTTGATGCACTTTATTCGTGTAGCGATGACATTGATTCCCGGGTCGTTGATCTTCTGGAAGCTCGAAGTGTTCTACAGAGTCATAGAACTCGTCGTCTTCTTCATCTTTTGATTCTCCACATTTCTTTGTTTGCTCCTTATTTTGAGAGCTTGTTGATGTCTGGTTCTCTTCGTTTTCCTGGATTACACTCACTGCAAAATAAGGAACGAAATCATAGCCATTTTCATCACAAAACTTTGTTGTGGGAGCATCCTCCACGGCGCACACGTCTAGAGTAGCCAAGATGTGTTCCCATCCAAAAGGCTCTAACTCTTCTTCAGGAAATGGTTCTGGGATATAGTCCCTATCCTCTATAACCCGCTCTAGGATACATTCCTCACGTCTCAAGCTACCACATTGTGAAGCTCCTAACATCAACAGTTCTTTAGGCTTACCTAACCAAGCTGGAAGTTCTGATCCTGCTACTGTGGCGGAATCAAACTCCTCAACCGGTGTTCTCGTCACATCCCTATAGCTATGGTCCCTCAAGTTTATCTTTGTTATGGTTTCCATATGTCTCAGGTATATATGGTCATAACCCCAATCTTGGACCATTTTCAATTGTCGCATGAATGGTCTTCCCAGAATGATGTCATAGTTGTTCTTCTTGCCAAAGTCAACAACAGCAAAAGTGTGTTCATATTCAATGCCACAAGAAGTAACAAGTACTTTTTCTAGCAGTCCTAGGGTCTTTTCCTTGTGTCCGTCTGCAAGCTGCAGGGTCATTCATGTGGATATCAAGGTAGGTTTTTCCCATTTTTTCCAAACCTCTTTGGTTGCAATGGCCACACCAGCTCCACTGTCAAGGATTGCCATGGTTTTTACACCATTGAATTCCATAGGAAGGGTGGTGTTTCCATCTTCTCCCTCGTAATACTCGCCTACCTTGTTTAATGGAATTGGCCTAGTATTTAGTTGAGGCATTTCAAGCTCTTTGATGCCTTCCTCAATTTGAGTCATTGGGATTTTTACACCAAATTTCTCTAGACATTTACCCACATTAGCCCACATGTTTGGTCTTATTCTGAGCAACTCGGCTAACATTATTGTACAGGTGACTAGGGTAGATAGAATATCTACTAGACCCTTTGAATCGATGGCCTTGTTGGGAGACAGTCTCTGTGATGGGATTGCAACCACATCTGACTTGGTCTCGTACTCTCCCATGTAGGACGGTAGTGTTCTTAGCGAATGGGGTTGACTATCCATAGATTGTACAGATCCTTTGTCTCCCCAATACGATCGCACTTCTAGATTCATTTGAGATCCAGTCTCAAATTCCTCTATTGGTGGTAGAAACACTCCTCGTTCATCACCAGTCTTGTCTACTCGTCTTCTTAGGTCATCGGCTTCATTGGCCTCTTTGACTTGTTTCCACAGTTCGTCAAGACCACCTATCTCTTTACAATCCTCAGGTATAGCTTGGTGAAATCCCTCGGAAGAGTTATCCGTGGTATTCAATACTATCCTTGGTTCTAATGCTGGGTCTTTGAGGTTTAGTCTATGCTCATGACTAGAATCTGGCTCTTTTAGTTCCTGGTTTGGTGGGATTACTTGTGTAGGCATGACACGGATCACATCCTCAGGTTTTGCAACTGGTGGTTCTAGTAAAGCTTGGGCTGTTTGAATCATTTTCTGGCACATTTCAAACCTTTTCTTTTCTAGTTCCGCATAGGGATATGTCATCCACCTGGTTCTTGGGTTTGGTTGTTTTTGAGCCTCACATCATAGGCTTTCAAGAGGGCATCTAATGTCTCATTAACCTTCTCTGCCAACACAGATCCTCCTGAACTAGCACTTCTCGGTTTCTCATTCGTGGATGGTTCTTCTAGAGGTTTAACCATCTGTGTAAGAGAAGGTGCCTCCTTTTCCTCATGTTGTTTTATCTTCTCCTCAGCTTCGGTAAGCTTCTCATCTAGGGATTTTTGCTCTCGTTCCCTGCTTGCTTTCATCCTAGTCTTTCTAGCTTTCCAACCATTTCGTTTGCTCTTGGTTTTCTGACTAGGTGCGTCTGTCTTTGGTCCATCATCTGTCTTTGGACTCATGTCACTTTTCGTGTTCTTTGTCTCTAGATTCTCATCAGCTTTCTTTTGAGCTTGTGCTCTCGTAACCACTTGAACTGGTACGACATTTTCATTTTCTGAGCTACTATGTAGCTGAACAATTCCTAATACATTTGTCGTGATTTTCCTGATTGGTTTGGTTTTTTTGGGCAATCGAGGATCAAGTGAGTGATGCCACACTCAAGACAATAGACATTTACTTCAGTGATCTCTGTATGAGGATATTGTTTGACCAAGTGGTTGTCACGACTTTTGTGACAATCTGTCTCTGGTTGAGGAGATTCTTTTAGCATTTCCTCTTGGCTATAAGCAAGCTTTGACCTAGATATGCCGCTATTTGCAATGAATCACAATGTCCTTTCATCCATTTCATACCTTCTTTCTTTCGACTGAAACCCAGGAGGTGGAGGTTGTACCGGCCTCACCACTCCATGTGTTTCTCTCACATTTTGTTGCTCCGAAGGGTAGTACTCACTTTGGTTACTATACCACATTGTAGCTGGTACTGGCGTTGGTTTATTTGATGCTTCCATCATTGGCATGTATCTCATGTCTACCAGCATTCTAGCACCTGGCAGCGGAGGTTGTTGTCCTAAGACAAGCTGTGGCCTTAAAACTCCTATTGGTCTTGGCGCATTCCCCGTAATGTATCTAGGTGGAGTAGGTGCTTCTGGAACAGGTTGTACATACCTCTCCCTAGCATTTTCCATGCTATAATAGCACTCTTCCCCCGTATGGTTCGTCCATTTTCTCTCAATTTCACACCACTTCGGCTCTCCCGAATCTAACCTTACAAGAGGAATCAACCTCTTGACCAAGTCGTCGATAAGATTTTCTTGATTAATAGGTGTCGTTGGCTTGGCAATAGACTCACTCATTTGTGAAACACTGTGCTGAGAGGATGTGTCATCTCCTTGACTCTTTAAGTCCTTTTCTTTGTATGCCTCACAGTTATCCACTAGATAAAGAGCTTCTTTGATCAACTCGTTTAGCGTCATCCTCTTTATCATATGCAGATCCTTCTGAAGGCCCGCATGTCTCATTCCCTGGATAAAGATCAACATCAGTCGTGCTTGCGTAGGTAATTCCGCTCTCGGACAGAGCTTAACATATCTCTTGAGCCGTAATGATGCTTTGCGTACTGATTCATCCTCTTTCTGTTTGAATCTATGGATTTGCGAGACCGTGTTGAGCAATGCCTTTTGGCGAGAATTCTTCAATAAACTCCTCAAACAGCTCATCTAGGGTCTCAAAATCCCATTTTTCCACCGAGTCGAACCATGTAGCTGCATCATCTTCTAGAGTCAATCCAAATCCCACAAACTGTGTTGCGAAATTTGAAACTTCCTTTGCTCTAATCACTCTTCTAAAAGTCGTTACGTGATCTCTCGGATATTTATATCCGGAGTATTTTCTATTTACCCATTTCTGGACTTGGGATGGTCTAACTCGTCGATTGTCTACAAGTCTAACCAGAGACTCTCCCAATCCTTCTTTCGTTATCGCTCTTGAAGGGAATCCTGGTGGCTCTCTTCTTGGAATTCCTATAGGAATCCTCGTGTTTGGTGGAGGCATTTGTGGTCCTTCATTGACCAAATATCCACCTCTTTCTAGTACAGTCTGTGGATTTGTGCTTTCTACAACTCTGTATTCTCTTCCATACTTGTCGACAACTATAGATCTCCATTGACAGTCGACTCCGTATGTGTAGACATATAAGAGCTTGTAATCCGTTATCTCTTCTAGGTATGGATCTGAGCACCTATAAAGATTGACCTCATTGTCGTCAATGTATCTATATAGTCCTTCACTCTCATGAACAATCATCCAAACTCTCTCAACAAGATGGATCTTTATCAATTGCAAGTTTGGAAGATCCATTGTGGGAGGATATTCCTCTATCGTCGGGATCTCCAAGCTTGTGTAAGCTGCATTTGAATCTAGGGTAGACATGATTTCTGGGCTTAAGAGCTTTTGCTTGGTTCAAGTAGACTTAGTCCACTGTGTTCAAGTGCTTTGGTAAGGGAAAAGTCGAAACTATGTCCAAAACCGCAACCGTTTCGTCACAATTCTCGCAAATTGTTGCTTTTAGACACCCCTAACTAGCGGATGAATTTTGAGGCCTCAAACGATGTTTTTTTTCAAAATTGAACTGAATGGTCGCCGTTGGCATACATTTAGTTCAGGTTTTGCTCTCAGATCTGTAGAGTCGCTCTCAGGCTATGTTTTGATATAAAAACTTTTCAGATCCAATATCGTTTGTGAAAGTTATGGCCAAAACAATGAAATGCAGTTTAGAATGGTCAAAATGAGTCCAAATTCAATTTTAAAAGAAGATTTGGGATCTCTGTGACACTGTGAACACTCCTGTATGGTCAAAAGTACAGTTGGACCCTAAAACTGGCCTAGAGACATCCTACGCGTAGGATGTTTATATGCTTAGAATTTAACAAAATTTGGTCCAGAGACTCCCCTTAAGTCCAGCAACAAAATGGTATGCTCAGAGGTTGATTTGGACCTAAAAATGGCCTTGAGACATCCTACGCGTAGGATGTCTTTTTGCTCAGAATGAACCCAAACTTGGACCAAAGATTCCCCTAGTCTTCAGCAACCCACTGGTATGCTTAGATTTGAGTTTGGATATCAAAAGACCCCAAAACTAGCTATTCTTGCCTTTTTCAGTCAAAAATGCTAAAGTCTGTTCAATCTTCCTTTCACTGACCCAAATGAGATGAAATTTATCACATGCACTCAATACAACATTTAGAACATGCCTATGGAGTCATCCTATGGTTTGGTCTCAAAATTAGGCCTTGGACACAATTTGGGTAGGATGTCTGGCAATTCTCGTCTTTTGGCTTTGATCTGTCAAAATTTGGTCAAATTTCCACTTTCCAGGTGAAAATAGGGTAAAACCTACCTTCTAAATATACTGGTAACCTCAGGTTTTCAAAAAAATGCCCAGATCACCCTGTAGACATCCTACGCGTAGGATGTCTACTGCTTATTTTTTCAGACTGAAGTGTCCATGATGTTTCCTTATGCTCTCAACAAGTGCAAGTATGCTTCACAATTGCAAAAACATGCAAAAATCACTCAATTTAAGCCTTTTCTGAAATTTTACGTTTTCTGACTTCGCTTTTTGGCTTTTGGTCAACAAAAATAGGGAAAAACACCCAAGTCAATATGTTACTAGGTTAAAACCTACCCTCTGAACCCACTGGTAACCTCAGTTTTCCCAAATTCCTTGCCAAACGTGCCATGGAGTAGGATGTCTTTTTTTTCTCGGAATGGACTTCTGTTTCTACCCAAGGTGCTTCTTGATGCATATAACAAGAATATGTGATCACAGCAAATTTTGGATGTCAAAATTGCTCAGAATCACCACTTTTGGGAAAATATTTATCTGAAAGAGTAACATCCCCTTAACTCTCAGTCTATATGTCCAACTGACATGAGCTTTGGTGTGTGTGTCCAACACAACATGCAGAATATGGGTATGATGTCAAAACTTGATTTTTGCTTCCAGAATCACTCTTTAGACATCCTACGCGTAGGATGTCTACTGATGAAATTTTTGGCAGAATTCATCCACAGGAATCCCCAAGTCTTGAGCACTACTTTTCAAGCATTCCTACCAGTTTTTATGCAAAATTGTGCTCAGAATCTTAAGTTTCTTGTTTTCGTGTTTTTGACACTCCATCTTTGGTCTTTTGGGTGTCAAGAGTTGGTCAAAACTCCAGTTTCAATGTATACTTGCGGTAAAACCCCCCTTCTGAACACACTAGTGCAGTCAGAATTTTCAAATTTGGTCTCCAGAACCCCCTTGAGACATCCTACGCGTAGGATGTCTATGTTTACAAAATTGCAGGTTTTCTTCATAGAACCGTTGCAAATGCTCTTTTATATGCACAGCATCAGTCAGTCATACAAAAATATCCACAAAAGCTTGTTTAATGCATTTTTACCCTCAAAAGCACACTTTTCCGTGATTTCAAATTCAATCAAGCACTTTAGCAAATAATTCAGTGTTGAATAGCTCTAGATCAGAATTGGATCACTTACCTAAAGCTACTCCTACAAATCATATGGGGTTTTGCATCTATGAGTAGAAAAACGCTTCACTACCACACACGGACTAGTAAACGCTTTTATCACCTCAAAAATCACTCGACCACCAACAACTACTCTAATCCACAGATCCTAATAAACCTATCTAGTCGCAGACCCTCGGCAAGATACATGCTTCCTGGCTATCCACTTGATCGCGGAATATCCTCTTCCGGATCCACTTAAGAAAAATGCTTTCTTTAGCCGAAACTAAATCAAGCAACCATCACACGAGTGTTAGTAGGAAACCTACTTAGGTCCTTGTGTCCCCGGGAGCGGCGCCAATGTTGCGGGAGCGACTCACACACCCATGAAGTGCATGCAAACACTACCTAGATCAACATAATGTCAATCAAGGACACAGATGACACGATAGGCACACAAAGGAAATCTCTTTAGCTTGTCAGGCTCAGACCATCCTACACATACAACACTCTGGAAGACCAACTAAACCACAATCAAGAACCTCATTGCTCTCAACTACACCACCTAGCCACATACACACATACGGAAGGTAACTCACCTAATCATGCCAGATTTGTACGAAACTTAAGGAACACCATCCCCTCACTAGGATACACCTGTCCCTACGCTTCTACACTCAAAACCCTCACTCTAAACCCATCTGCGGAAAACGCGTAGGATGATAGAGCAGAATTTTGAAAGTGCCCGAAACTGAAATTTATGAGTACCTATGCGTAGCTTATGCTGCCACGATTCTATAGACTACTAGCACGCAGAAAAGAGACATCGTTTGATACACTTACGACCACAAATAGCTCGTAGATGTGTCGGCGTGTGCGCTTCGTCTCGTGTGGAATGCTTGGCATTGTCGCATAGCTCTCCTCGAGCCTACAGCAATGGTGCAATCAGATATCCAATGTGTTGAGCGAGCCGGGCGTAGCAAGAGGATAAAGCTCACGCTCACTCTCTTTCTCTCTCACACACCGTAGACGGCAACGCTAAAGTTTTGATTATGATTAAAAGTCTCTCCTTACAAAATGACCTAGGTACCTTATATACTAAGGCTACCTTAGGTTTAACCCAAAATGGGGTTGAAAGGGTCAAATGGTTTTGTATTTACAATCTGGAAGTGCCATTTCACCCCGGCTTCTGAAACTAGAATAACTACTCATTACAAATGACGTTTATAGACATAATCCGCAGCATTTCATAACTCGCAAAAGATAACACTTTGGTACAAAACTTGAGTTATGTTGTGTTGTTGACCCAACAGTTAACACCAATCATTTCAAGAAGTGCTGGCAGATTTCACCAAGGTCTTCACCCTTGCTTGGGGTGAGAATAACATCTCACATTACATGGTAAGCCATGTCACATAGTGGAATTATTATAAGAGATTGTTTTCATTTCATAATCTGCATCATTTTCTTGTGTGAACATCATATCTTATTTGTGCATGGAGCATTTTTTATGCACATATATGGTTTGCTTGAGTTTCTAGCACTCAAAGCATGGGAAAGTCCCATCATTGAGCTAGGGGGTGTGTACTTTAAAAATACTCCAAATGGTGGTGGTATGGTACAATCAAATTATTTAAAAGAGATGTTCAATTGGTTCTTTCGCACGACATTTTTTTGTAACCTCATCATGGAGCATGCGCAACAATCTCATATTGCAAGGGAAGTGTGAAAATTGAGGCATCAAGAGCATTTACATCACAAAAAACTGCCACAGTGTTACAAGCATTATAAATGACAGGAAAAGAGACACATATTTTATATGCCATATTTTTAGGTCGATTGCTCGGTTTTTATGTGCATCTATGTTTAACATCCCTTCAAAATAGAACCATATATTGATTGTTGACATTGATAGAAGAACATCAAGACATTATACACAGAAAGTTATACAATTGAGAAGACAACACAATCTTTATTTTATTTTTGGTCCAACTGAGCCTTTGTAGGAGATTGAACGAGCTCTTAGACCATGAGAGAATAGGCTTATACTTGCCAACATCCAACATAGATATCAAGTTAGAACTTGGGCTACCTTTTATGGAAAGACGAGTATTCAAGCAGTTTATTCTGCTTGTTATAGTTGTCACACAACCCGATACTCCCTCACTCTCCTTATACACATTAGGAGGGGCAGGGTTTTTGCCTTGCAGTAGGGTAATACTCTCTTAGTTATGGTTTTGTTAGGTTTATATGAGTACAATGGTTGACATCCTTTAGGGAAATCTCATACAATTGAGGGGTGAAGTTTCCCAGATGGTAAGTATTTGAAGCAATTTACCACATTTTGTTTGTCGTCGTTCTTTTGCAGCTCCATTGGATTTTTCACGGGGTTACTTTGAAAAATCTTTTGGACATGTAACTCTTGAGGTATTATATATTTTAAAACTAGTTAGTCTCATTGATGTGTGGGTATCACTTTTCCCAAAAAAAAAATAGAGTGAAAGGCTAGTAGACATAGTGCAGTAGAGTTAAGAGTTAAGAGTTTAGAGATAGAGAAAGGTAGGGAGATGATGTGCGGTAGCAAAGGAGGACAGAAGCAGGGAATATGTACAAAAAACCAAGCTAAAACAGTGTATAGAGAGATATATAAGCCACCAAAAGGGTGCTTGAGGTGGTTAGTCACTTATATCCTTAGTGAAATAGTGCTAAAGACTAGCCTGATTATGAGGATGACATATATTTTAGCTATGTATTGCGAGATGTTCCATATTTCTTAATTTGATACACAACAATGTGTCTCAAGCGTGCTTTATGGTTTTTTTTATGTGTATGATGGTGGTCAAACAAGTTACTCTAAGCATTGGATACTATCTAAGATTTTTGAAAGTGTTTTAGCTTTATGTTAGTTCACAATCATTAAACAGGATAAGTGATCGTAATTCAAATAGTGGATGTAGATGTGGTAATACTATGTCTTACAATGATGGTGATTGGTGCCAAACAAGTAAATACTAACATACGTTGATAACTAATGTTTAGTGGTGGACAGATATGGGCAAGGTATATCTAAGATTAAGATACTCACAAAGGTGAATAAGATTCCAGTCATTATTCATCGAATGTCATGCACTTTATTGTCGTGGAGGCATATTTGCAGATCAATTGATTCTCTAGGAGCAACATCAGAGTATAGTGCCTCCCCAGGGGATTCACTATGGATTTCCGTATGGTATCATGTGAGTGTACAAGAGGGGGGGTTTTAGAGGTCAGACATAAGCGTATACAATAGGGGTAGCCCCCCATTATTTCATGCTCGTACCGTATGCATAAGGGAGGGGGGTACCTACTCCGCGGGGGGGGGGATATTAAGTGCTTATGCTCTAAGACACATGCCCTAACATGCCAATTAAAGAATTTTCACATGAGGGTGTTGTTCTTGGTATTTCAAAGAGTTAATTTAATCCACTAGAAAACTAAGATAGCTATACCAATGAGAAAATATGGTACCTCCATGTCCTCTCCCTCTAACATATTTAAGACTTGTTCAACAAGCTTCTCAATTTGTCGGAGTCGATGCTACCATAAACGTGACTAATCTTCTTCTATGTAGCCACTAGGCATCAATATCTTGGACATTCAGACCCTCATTAGCCTCTTCAACATCATCATCATCAATACCACCATCTGCATAACCTTTGCCTCCACATCTGCACCCTCATTTTATTTATTGTTGTCTTCTTGCACATCATCCAAGTCACTCTTCTCTTCTTCTTCTTTGTATGCAAACTCAATAGCAACACCAATGGCATGATCAAGAGCTTCTCCTGCACCCACGATACCAGCTTTACCACCATCATGTACTCAGCTCCTATTTGCTACACACACTTGTTTGTGCTTTCTGTGATAAAGGATCAAAAAGCTCAGCACACCTTTTCCAGGTGCCACCCAAGCTCCGCTAGCTGGCAGCTGCGTCCATTGCCTTGGTGTGATATGGGCTTACATTACAAAATGATAGAGCTTTATCTTAGGGCCGTGCCACACACGAGCGATCGAACGTGTCAGAAAGTGCAATATTGGGCAATGCGTGTGTAAATCACAAAACAAAAAATTAAGAATGTGTCTAAAATAGGATGTGCGAGCTTACGACTTCACTTAGGAACACTGCTTTGTATACTCAAATTGATATAAAGAAGGAATGTCTAGAATGGAGAAGCTTCATGTATGTAGGATCATAATTTGTACTACTATGGAGGTGATGAGTGAAGGCATTGTCTCCGATGGACCCCCAATCTCTCTCTCTCTCTCTCTCTCTCTCTCTCTCTCTCTCTCTCTCTCTCTCTCTCGCTCTCTCTCTCTCTCTCGCTCGCACCTTGTCT
Organism: Adiantum capillus-veneris; assembly: GCF_014529385.1. Lineage (NCBI taxonomy): Eukaryota > Viridiplantae > Streptophyta > Polypodiopsida > Polypodiales > Pteridaceae > Adiantum > Adiantum capillus-veneris. The sequence continues at coordinate 66,067,874 of NC_140939.1, read as the reverse complement.
CATTGTGTGTCAAGTTGAAGAGCACATTCGCTCTCACACGAGAATTAGACTCGTGCCTCTTGCGTGCAGGGGGTTGGGCGGGGCTCAAAACCCTCCCCCTTGTCTAACTGTGGAGAGAGATAACATTTACAAGCATTTTTGACCTGCCCAAAGGACTAAGGCCATAGTGATGTGTTGCTTTTTTGATAGTGAAAAAGGGAAGATAATTTTTTATTGACCTTCCCAAAGGGCTAAGGCCATAGTGATGTGTTCCCTTTTTCCTAATGAAAAAGAAGAGGTTGTTTCAAAAAATGTACATCTTTTTTGATTGGTTGATTGCCAGAGTAGACACTCATTATAAAGATTTATAAAGATAGAGGTTTGCAGACACTCATTACAAGGATTTTTGGCTTGTCCTTTTTTGCTAATGAAAAATTCACAATTTTTTGATTGGTTAAACATTCATTACAAAGATAGAAGACGTCCCTCTCAAGGACTGAGGAGTGAGCACTTCAATAAGTAACACTTATAGGAATATTGATATTAAAAGATCTCTCTCTCTCTCTCTCTCTCTCTCTCTCTCTCTCTCTCTCTCTCTCTCTCTCTCTCTCTCTCTCTTCTTTTTGGAATTCTCTCTACCTTTCTTTTAAAATCGTGCTTGCATGCCATTGAATCTACGGTGCATTGTACTTGGATGGAAACTCTGAAATTAAAATAAAAAAGACCCTTTGTTGCTCGATGTGGGTTTGCACTGCGGCTCAAACGTCTAGGTACCTCCTTGCAACTGTGGCTCGGACCTTTACGTTCCTGCAGCTCATGGGTTTATCCTCTCAAATCTCCTCGTCAAAACCCTGCACAGGTCCCCCCTTCCCCCTCTTCTTTCCCTTCTACAACCCTTGACTTCATAATGACACACAAGAAGCCCTCTTCTTTGATAGCTAGTGCCTTGCAAGCCAAGATGCACACACACACACACACACACACACACACACACACAGAGAACTTCTTTGTGCTAATATGTTGCGAGGCTACGATCTGTAGCACAATGGCTTTCTGCTTATACCCCCTCTCTTGGTGGCTGAGGCTTCTTCTTGTGCATTGAAGCATGCCCCCTTTCTCCAATGGCCATGTCTGAGCAGAAAGCTGTGAACCTCATGCAGGAGATCAAGGTGCAGAAGCTTGTGTTGAACGTGTCAATTGGCGAGGGTGGTGATCGTTTTTCAAGAGCTAGCAAGGTTCTTAGGCAGCTAAGGGGGCAAACTCCAGTGGTTTTAAAGGCTCTCTACAAGGTGAGATCTTTTGGAATCAGAAGAAATGAGAAAGTTACTTGTTGCGTTACTATTCGAGGAGCTTAGGCCATGCAACTATTGGAGAGTGGCTCGAAGGTGAAAGAGCACGAGCTTATCAGAAGGAATTTCAATGACATGGGATGTTTTGGCTTTGGCATTCAAGAGCACACTGATTTGGGTATCAAATACGATCCATCTATTGGTATTCGTGGCATATATTTCTATGTGGTGCTTGAGCGAGCTGGTTATAGAGTGCAAGTCTGTGCGACTGTGCTGTGTGTGTGTGTGTGTGTGTGTGTGTGTGTGTGTGTGTGTGTGTGAGAGAGAGAGAGAGAGAGAGAGAGAGAGAGAGAGAGAGAGAGAGAGAGAGAGAGAGAGAGAGAGAGAGAGAGAGAGAGAGAGAGGGGGGGGGGGGGGGGGGGGGGGGAGGGGGGGGGGGGGGGGGGGGGGGGGGGGGGGGGGAGGGAGGGAGGGAGAAAGGGAGGGTTAGAGGCCTACAAGGACATAGCTGAAGAGAGTTTTTGTTCTTCTTTTATTCTTCATTCTTCCCTCGCTGCTCCTAATTAATCAAGGCAACATCAACAACATTAGCATGGTTAAAATGGAAGCAACGGTGGGCACATCCATAGCTTTTCTAATTGTTCTTCTCATTGCTTTTATCATGGTCATCACCAATCTCTAATAGGGTGCAGGGAAACAAGCTTGCAATGCACTCCTCTCATCAACCCTCTCTCTCTCTCTCTCTCTCTCTCTCTCTCTCTCTCTCTCCCCCCCCCCCCCCCCCCCCCTTTTTTCCTTGTCTTCCATCTCTGCTTTTTTCAATGAGTAGAGCTTTATGGCAGAACTTCATTGCCAACTTATAAGGTCTATCGTCTCCTTCTCAGCACCTTCATTGTCACCGGCATCATATGGAGCTTGCACATTAAGCTTGACCACCCCATTTCCCTCATGTTTTAGGCATAGGCCTAACCATAGATCAACATACACTACTTTTGCACCAGAGCTGAGCTCAACATTCCCTACACCAATGCCATACTCACCCAAGGAAACCATGATCTTTGCAAGGAGCTGCAAGTGGAACTGCAAAATGTTCTCTGAAGCTAAGGAATTTATAAAGGACAAGCTAGGATGTCAGAGGAGGACGATGATGAGGAGGAGAGTTGTCACAGGGCTCACTGCAGACCACAGTAAAGGTTCCGAAGGAGAGAGAAGGGAACCAAGGGAGCATGGGCCACATATCATCGAAGTGGAGATGCATGGGAGTAACCATTGGGAGGGCTTGCTTGACCCTTTGGACTTGGATCTCACAAGAACTATCCTCTTTTATGGGGACCTCAACCAAGATGTCTACGATTCATTGAAAATCGATGAACATTCAAAGTATAAGGGCGCCAAAGCCGTGTTGCTTTGATGATCACCAAAGCCGGCATGTTGGCCATAGATGCACAGTGCGCACCTATATGGAGAGAGAGAGAGAGAGAGAGAGAGAGAGAGAGAGAGAGAGAGAGAGAGAGAGAGAGAGAGAGAGAGAGAGAGAGAGAGAGAGAGAGAGAGAGAGAGAGAGAGAGAGAGAGAGAATTTGTTCTGGTGTTTTGTTCCAAGTTGTTTCACGTTTACAGAGTGGATGACTAATGGGCTTTGAAGGGGTTGATATGAGGCACTATGGCATGCTTTTGCCCTTTGTTTTTTCTGCGTATCTCCTGGAGAAGCTGGTTGTGGCCATAGGGATGAGTGCTTGCTTGCCTTAGTTCATCAATGGTCCGCTGCATTGATGTGCTCAATGCAAGTTATAAGAACCTCCATAGCTCCAGATCTCGGTATGCTCCTCATTCTTTTTATCCCAGCATTTTAATTGTTCATCTTGTTGCAATTCTTTTGTTTTCTAGAACTTTTGCACTGCCCTCGATCTCAAGACCCTTAGAGCATTCAGCCCACCTAATGCACATCCACATCCTCCTTGGATTTGACCCATCTAATGCATGCCCACATCCTCCTTAGGTTTGTTGAAGCATGATTGGCGGGGTGGGACATGGTGTACTCAAAAGGTTTTGCTAATGTGCATAGTGGATCTTGGCTGCAGGTCAAGATGGTGGGTGGAGATGGGGAAGGTAGCATCGTGGAGGTTAACCTCGTCTACACTTGCCATGTTTTAAAGCTTGCAACCTGCTTGCTTGATTTGGTTTTTGTTCTCAACATACGGTAAAAAAAGGACGAGTCTCCCACAATGCTTGTTGCCCGCTCCACATGCTGCTCTCGAGCCTCTCGTGAACGTCTTGCATTTTGCCATGACGCAACCATTGGTAGCGACCAAGACCAAGCAAACAAAAACATGGACCGTTTGCATGTCAACCTCCATCTACTAATGTTTGCTCTGTCGTAGCTGTCATTGTTCAGTATATGTTTTGTATCTTGCACCATTATCTTTCAAGCCTTGTACTCGTGCATGGTAAATGCAACCTGCATGATCTACCTTAGCTTGCCTATATCTATTATTTGACCTTGCCTGTGATGCCTGTGAAGCTTGGATCTGCCTTATTTTGAGCTTGCTTTGGCCCCTAGCAAGAGCTCAGATTTCGGCCACCAGCTCTCCTTGAGTTGATTGTGCTATTGGCTATTGGAGATGCTAGTGCTCTTGGTAATTTGGTTCTTGGCTATTGAGAGGCTATTTGTTGCTTTTCATGGTTTTTTTCTCTTAACATCTATTGCAAATGAAAACACAATCTACACTTCTGTTCATTTGCACTTCAACATGTATTTTTGCAAATACATGTGCTTCTAAATTGTTATGTTACTAGCATACATAAAATAGCGGGTCATTACATTCCGTACAAAATCCGTATGAGGGGGGATGGATCATTGCAAGAACGTCCGTATCTTGTCCATATGTAGGGGGTAGATTAGCATGTAAGATATCGTACATAGGGGGGTTTCTATAATTTTGGTGACATCCCCCCATTACTAAGAGTGAATCCCCAGGAGTGCCTCCCATTCTCCCTTTGTTGGCTTCCATCTTCTGTAGAAAAAGACAATTGACAAGCTTGCTTTGCAATATGGTATCTGCACGCCACAACTACAGAGCACTTGATTGTATCTCCCTGGTGGTTGACCACCTTAGTCTCCCATCCAACTACAAGGAAACTATTGATCGCACTTCCCCCTTTGCAAGTCCACCATAAACTTGACTAATCTTCCTCTATGTAGCCACTAGGCATCAATATCTTGGACATTCCGACCCTTATTAGCCTCTTCAACATCATCATCATCAATACCACCATCTGCATAACCTTTGTCTCCACATCTGCACCCTCATTTTATTTATTGTTCTCTTCTTGCACATCATCCAAGTCACTCTTCTCTTCTTCTTCTTTGTATGCAAACTCAATAGCAACACCAATGGCATGATCAAGCGCTTCTCCTACACCCACGATACTAGCTTTACCACCATCATTGTAATCAGCTCATATTTGCTACACACACTCGTTCGTGCTTTCTGTGACAAAGGCTCAAAAAGCTCAGCACACCTTCTCCAGGTGTCGCCCAAGCTCCGCTAGCTGGTCAGTTACGTCCATTGCCTTGGTGTGATATGGGCTTACATTACAAAATGATAGAGCTTTATCTTAGGGCCGTGCCACACACGAGCGATTGGACATGTCAGAAAGTGCAATATTGGGCAACGCGTGTGTCAATCACAAATCAAAAAAATTGATGTGCGAGCTTACAAGTTCACTTAGCAACACACTTTGTACACTCAAATTGATATAAAGAAGGAATGTCTAGAATGGAGAAGCTTCATGTATGTAGGATCATAATTTGTACTACTATGGAGGTGATGAGTGAAGGCATCGTCTCCAATGGACCCCCCCAATCTCTCTCTCTCTCTCTCTCTCTCTCTCTCTCTCTCTCTCTCTCTCTCTCACCTTGTCTCATTGTGTGTCAAGTTGAAGAGCACATTGGCTCTCACATGAGAATTAGACTCGCGCCTCTTGCGTGCCGGGGGTTGGGCGGCTCGAATCCCTCCCCCTTTGTCTATAGTGTAGAGAGAGATAACATTACAAGCATTTTTGGCCTGCCCAAAGGGTTAAGGCCATATTGATGTGTTCCTTTTTGGATAGTGAAAAAGGGAAGATTGTTTTTAATTGGCCTGCCCAAAGGGCTAAGGCCATAATGATGTGTTCCCTTTTTCCTAATGAAAAAGAAGAGGTTGTTTTAAAAAATGTACATCTTTTTTGATTGGTTGATTGTCAGAGTAGACACTCATTATAAAGATTTAAAAAGATAGAGCTTTGCAGACACTCATTACAAGGATTTTTGGCCTGTCCTTCTTTGCTAATGAAAATTTCACAATTTTTTGATTGGTTAAACATTCATTACAAAAGTAGAAGACATCCCTTTCAAGGACTGAGGAGTCAGGACTTCAATAAGTAACATTTATAGGAATATTGATATTGAAAGATCTATCATATCTCTCTCTCTCTCTCTCTCTCTCTCTCTCTCTCTCTCTCTCTCTCTCTCTCGTCATTTTGGAATTCTCTCTGCCTTTCTTTTAAAATCGTGCTTGCATGCCACTGAATCTACGGTGCATTATACCTGGATGGAAACTCTGAATTAAAATAAAAAAGACCCTTTGTTGCTCGATGTGGGTTTGCACTGCGGCTCAAACCTTTAGGTACCTCCTCGCAATTGTGGCTCGGATGTTTACGTTCCTACAACTCATGGGTTGATCCTCTCAAATCTCCTCGTCAAAACTCTATGCAGGTCCCCCTTTCCCCCTCTTCTTTCCCTTCTACAACCCTTGACTTCATAATGACACACAAGAAGCCCTCTTCTTTGGTAGCTAGTGCCTTGCAAGCCAAGATGCACAGAGAGAGAGAGAGAGAGAGAGAGAGAGAGAGAGAGAGAGAGAGAGAGAGAGAGAGAGAGAGAGAGAACTTCTTTGTGCTACTGTGCTACGAGGCTACGATCTGTAGCACAGTGTCTTTCTGCTTATACCCCCTCTTTGGTAGCTGAGGCTTCTTCTTTTGCATTGAAGCATTCCCACTTGCTGCACAGAGAGAGAGAGAGAGAGAGAGAGAGAGAGAGAACTTCTTTGTGCTACTGTGCTACGAGGCTACGATCTGTAGCACAGTGGCTTTCTGCTTATACCCCCTCTTTGGTAGCTGAGGCTTCTTCTTTTGCATTGAAGCATGCCCACTTGCTGCAATGGCCGTGTCTGAGCAGAAAGTTGGTGCAGAAGCTTGTGTTAAACGTGTCAGCTGGTGAGGGTGGCGATCATTTGTCAAGAGCTACCAAGGTTCTTGAGCAGCTAAGCGGGCAAACTCCAGTGTTTTCAAAGGCTCTCTACAAGGCAAGATCTGTTGGAATCGAAAGAAATGAGAAATTCGCTTCTTGTCCTACTCTTCGAGAGCTTAGGGCACGCAACTATTGGAGAGTGGCTTGAAGGTGAAAGAGCAAGAGCTTATCAAAAGGAATTTCAGTTACACGGGATGGTTTGGCTTTGGCATTCAAGAGCACAGCAATTTGGGTATCAAATACGACCCATCTACCGGTATTTATGGCATTTATTTCTATGTGGTGCTTGAGCGAGCTGGTTATAGAGTGCGAGTCTGTGCGACTGTGCACAGTGTGAGTGTGTGTGTGTGAGAGAGAGAGAGAGAGAGAGTGAGGGAGGGTTGCAAGGACATAGCTAAAGAGAGTTTTTGTTCTTCTTTTACTCTTCATTCTTCCCCCGCTGCTCCTAATTAATGAAGGCAGCCTCATCTCCAGCATCAGCATCATTAGCATGGTTAAAATGGCAGCAATGGTGGGCACATCCATAGCTTTTCTAAACGTTCTTCTCATTGCTTTTATCATGGTCATCACCAATCTCTAACAGGGTGCAGGGAAACAGGCTTGCAATGCACTTCTCTCTCTCTCTCTCTCTCTCTCTCTCTCTCTCTCCCTTTTCCTTGTCTTCCATCTCTGCTTTTTCAGTGAGCAGAGCTTTATGGCAGAACCCCATTGCCAACTGTTAAGGTCTATCATCTCCTTCTTAGCACCTTCACCATCACCGGCATCATATGGAGCTTGCACATTAAGCTTGACCTCCCCATTTCCCTCCTGTTTTAGGCATAGGCCTAACCACAGAGCAACATACACTACTTTTGCGCCGGAGCTGAGCTCAACATTCCCTACACCAATGCCTTACTCACCCAAGGAAACCATGATCTTTGCAAGGAGCTGCAATTGGAACTGCAAAATGTTCTTTAAAGCTAAGGAATTTACAAAGTACAAGCTAGGACTGTCAGAGGAGGACTAAGAGGACGATGATGTGGAGGAAGAGCTGTCGTAGGGCTCACTGCAGACCACAGTAAAGGTTCCGAAGGAGAGAGAAGGGAACCAAGCGAGCATGGGCCGCATATCACAGAAGTGGAGATGCAAGGGAGTAACCATTGGGAGGGCTTGCTTGACCCTTTGGACCTAGATCTCAGAAGAACTATCCTCTTTTATGGAGAGAGAGAGAGAGAGAGAGAGAGAGAGAGAGAGAGATCTGTTCTGGTCTTTTGTTCCAAGTTGTTCACGTTTCAGAGTGGATGACTAATGGGCTTTGAAGGGGTTGATGTGAGGCACTACGGCATGCTTTTGCCCTTTGTTTTTTCTACATTGCCATTTCGTGGAGAAGCCGGTAGTGCTTGCTTGCCTTAGTTCATCAACGGTGTGCTGCATTGATGTGCTCAATGCAAGCTATAGGAACTTCCATAGCTCCAGATCTCAGTATGCTCCTCATTCTTTTTATCCCTGCGTTTTAACTGTTCATTTTGTTGCAATTCTTTTGTTTTCCAGAACTTTTGCACTGCCCTCGACCTCAAGACCCTTAGAGCATTCGGCCCACCTATGCACATCCACATCCTCCTTGGATTCGACCCATCTGATGCATGCCCACATCCTCCTTAGGTTTGTCGAAGCATGTTTGGCGGGGTGGGACATGGTGTACTCAAGAGGTTTTGCTAATGTGCATACTGGATCTTGGCTACAGGTCAAGATGGTGGGTGGACATGGGGAAGGCAGCATCGTGGAGGTCAACCTCGTCTACACTTGCCATGTTTTAAAGCTTGCAACCTGCTTGCTTGATTGGTTTTTGTTCTCAACATACGGTTAAAAAAGGACGAGTCTCCCGCAATGCTTGTTGCCCGCTCCACATGCTGCTCTCGAGTCTCTCGTGAATGTCTTGCACTTTGCTGTGACGCAACCGGTGGTAGCGACCAAGACCAAGCAAACAAAAACAGGGACCGTTTGCATGTCGACCTCCATCTACTAAAGTTTGCTCTGCAGGAGCTGTCATTGTTTACTATATGTTTTGTATCTTGCACCATTATCTCGCTGTGAAGCCTTGTACTCGTGCATGGTAAATGTAGCTTGCATGATCTACCTTAGCTTGCCCATATTTATTAGTTGACCTTGCCTGTGATGCTTGTGAAGCTTGAATCTGCCTTATTCTAAGCTTGCTTTGGCCCCTAGCAAGAGCTCAGATTTCGGCCACCAACTCTCCTTGAGTTGATTGTGCTATTGGCCATTGGAGCTACTAGTGCTCTTGCTAATTTGGTTATTGGCTATTGAGAGGCTATTTGTTGCTTTTCATGGTTTTTTTCTCTTAACGTCTATTGCAAATGAAAACATACTACAATCTACACTTCTGTTCATTTGCACTTCAACATGTATTTTTGTAAATACATGTGCTTCTAAAATTGTTATGTTACTAGCATACATAAAATAACGGGTCATTACATTCTGTACGAAATTCGTATGAGGGGGGATGGATCATTGCGAGAACGTCCGTATCTTGTCCGTATGAAGGGGGTAGGTTAGCATGTAAGATACCGTACATAGGGGGGTTTCTCTAATTTTGATGCACGCAGTTGACATCCCCCATTACTAACCGTGAATCCCCTGGGAGTGCCTCCCATTCTCCCTTAGTCGGCTTCCATCTTCTGTAGGAAAAGACAATTGACAAGCTTTGCTTCGCAATATGGTATTTGCACGCCACATTCTCAGCAACTACAGAGCTCTTGATTGTATCTCCGTGGTGGTTGACCACCTTAGTCTCCCATCCAAATGCAAGGAAACTGTTGATCGCACTTCCCCCTTTGCAAGTCCACGTTGTTTGGTGTCCTGTGAACAGGATAAGTGATCATAATTCAAATAGTGGATGTAGATGTGGTAATACTATGTCTTACTATGATGGTGATTGGTGCCAAACAAGTAAGTACTAACATACGTTGATCATGTTTAGTGGTGGACAGATATGGATCTCCAATCCATATGTGGGCAGATATGCATGCACTTGTTTTTTCTTTTCTCATCGTGTGGTAATTATGTTTTGTATGGTGATTCCTATGGAAGTCAAACCATATTTACCTATGATTTACATCCGCCTTTGTTTATGCAATATGGAATGACTATCTAAGGTTACGCATTATAGTGAAACCCTATTTCATACCATAATGATGCTTATTCACATATAACTTCAATCAAAGATAGAACTTATGAAATTTTAACAATCTTGAAATAGTTTTTTACATTTAATACTATTGAATCCATGATGCCGTTAGCCACAATATGTGAACGATTAATTAACTAAGCCAACCTAGTTGCTTGATGTGGTAGCCATCCAACGTTTCTTCTTGTTGACAAATTGTGTAGGGTAGGGAATCCAAGGGGATAAATCTTTTGGATGTAGTACCCAAATTTTCACATGTGATGAATCCATTGCTCTCTAATTACCTCTGTGTGTGTGTGTGTGTGTGTGTGTGTGTGTGTGTGTGTGTGTGTGTGTGTGTGTGTGTGTGTGTGTGAGAGAGAGAGAGAGAGAGAGAGAGAGAGAGAGAGTGCTTAGATGGGCCACTTTATACTCGGGTAGCAGCGAGAGTGTGGGTGTGTATATGCATGGATGTGAGGGCTATAGAGCTACTTAAATCTCATTTCATAAACAAACAAACCCATTTCCATTTTGCATTACATCTCTCTTCTTTATGGTGAACTTGTGATGGCTTAGCAACTACTCAAGATCGTGTTTATGAGTCCAAGTTAATTGATCTTGGAACCTAATTCGCTTGAGTGATAATCTAGCCTACACGCACTCACTTGTGTGCACGATGTTTGTTTTTCATCCACCCTAGCTAGCACAATCTCATTCCCATTAAGTGGTATCAAAGCTTTAGGTTATGCTAGCTAGATTTGTCGTTATGCATTAGTGTGTTAGTGATAAGCATCTTTATTAAAGTAAGTATTTATTAATCCGTTGGCATTTACTATAACTATTTGCATCTCTCACTAATTAAATCCTTATCTAGCTATGTGAAGGCATGTTCTTGGCACACCCAAGAGGCCACTACCCTCCATGGCTAGCTAGGCTTGATTAGGGAGAGGACTAGCACCTATTATTGTATTTCTAGTCTTTTTTGGTGTCAATTTTCTAGTTGTGTACATATCCAATTAATCTTCTTGATTTTGTACATCCCAAATCTCTCCTCGTAAGCTCTCCATAGAGCCCTTGATTGCTCCATTCCGACATCAGGAAATCCCTCAAGGCCATAACCATTTTTATGTTATTTTAAGGTGTGTGGACATTTGTGTGTGTGTGTGGGAGGGGAAGTGCCTACAAAGTTGAGAATAAGTCATACTCTCCTCACAACATGGTGGTTGCCCACTTAGCTTAGCCCATCACACTTGAAATAGTGTGTGTGTGCTAGTACGTATTTTCAAAGCCGAAAACAGGTAGGGAGCAATGTGGGTAGACATTCAAACTCATTGCAAAAGGGATTTTTGAGGCCGTGGGGTCTGCAAGGGCCAACTCCCATGCAATGTTGAGCCACAACCGCATGCCACACCTTTTGAAAAGGACCCTATGCCTCTTTCGAGTCCGTTAGCCCCTGTTCACATGCCCCGCGGTCGTATCGTGTGCACCCGCTACCCGGCATCCTACACAAAGTGCCCACATCTACTCGAAGGTCTACCCATTGCACGGAATCTTGCCTAGGGGCCTTTCCCATGGCCTAGCATGAGCTCCCCACATTCCCAAGGCTCCAACCCTTTAGGGTGCTATCCTACGAGCTGGCCACCAAGGCTTAAAGCCTCCAAGGCAAAGCACATTCAAATCTCTTAAAGAGTTCCAAGTGGAAGGATAAATCTCAACAAAGGAATTTTACCAAGAGCCAGTTCCCGTATGAGCTAAGCAAGCCTCACTTCAACATAAGCCCCTATTCTTGTGACCTTAATTCTTTGAAAAGCTTCAAATCATTGGTATGAAGGGGTTCATCAAAGGCTCAAGGCAGGGAAGTTCAAACAAGTTCAAAACATTTTGTGAACAGGGGCTTCACCCAAAAGTTGAAGAGGTACTTCACATTGAAGAGAAACTACAAGTGTTAAAATTGGAAATCTTACAGCCAACCACAATTTCCCGCAATAATGTATGATTTTATATCTATCATCAAGGATATGAGCATGGGGAGGATACAAAGACAAAGACCATGAAGCAGTTGAATACAAAGCATTGAAGAAGATGAAGGTGCTCTTGATTAGAGAAAAGCAGACATTTTTTAGGATTTTTCTCTTGGATTGGAGTGTGGCTCCTGGATTGGAGTGTTATGTTGTTTGTGCTTCTGGATTGGAGTGTTGTCTTTCTTCATCAAGTTGTAGCCTCTCTTCAAGGGGAGGAAGTTTTTCATCCTTTGTGGATATGTCATCCTTGGATATGTCATCCTTAGTGGATATGTATTGACATCCTCTGTGGGTACTGTGTCATCCTTAGTGGATAAATAATCTTCAATGTATTGTCCTAGTCCCCAAATCTCAAGGAGAGGATTGTAAGGTATGAGCTTTGTCTTAGAATATGAGTCAAGGAGAGAAGAGTGGATTTATCCCACCCGTAGTGGTGCAAGGCTATAGAGCTACTTAAAGCTCATCTTATGAATAAACAAACCCATTTCCATTTTGCATTACATCTCTCTTGTTTATGGTGAGCTTGTGATGGCTTAGCAACTACTCAAGATCATGTTATGAGTCCAAGTTAATCAATCTTGGAACCTAATTCTCTTGAGTGATAATTTAGCCTACACACACTCACTTGTGTGCATGATGTTTGTCTTTCATCCACCCTAGCTAGCACGATTCCAGTCCCATCAATATGCAACACAAGGGGGAAAAATGGTTGAGGGTGTGTGCTCATTGCATTAGTACTTGTTGCTATGAAAGCGTAGATGGAGCGTAGATGGGACGAGTGCAAAAGTGTTTGTGGTGGAGCATTGGCATATCATGGGTAGCACAACATTGGCTTATAAGGCATGCACATATCATGGGTAGTACAACATTGTCTTATGAGGCATGCACAATTCCAAGAATAGAAAAACCTTCATTGGAAGCTTTAGTGCCTCTTAATGAGGCTTAGTATCTAGATATTGTTAATGTTAGTCTTGCATCACCACAAAACTTAAAGGAGGGAGATAGTGAGTTGTTAACCATGATGTTTAAAAGCTGGGTATTTTTTTATAAATTATGCTCACATTGGAAAACTATGTGTCGAAAAAATCATAAATAGTATATACTTGTCATTGCTTATAGATGCGGAGCTTTTGTCTTGGGGAGTCCACTATGTGAAAAGTGCATATAGCACGCGCGAACAAAAGGTATTTAAATATTCCCTTACTTGTATATATTCAAGTATTATATGTACCCCTTATGTATGCATTTTTGTAAAAAAACTAGTCCTTACGTATGAAAATTTTCACTCTCTCAATTAAAAAACCCTTTATGTAAGTATATTTTGTTATAAATGTATCTAATTATAAATCCCTTATTTTGTTTGCATGTGCTATCTTACATATTTCCTAGTGAATGCATCGCGGTTTTTTGTATGCATGGTGGGGGAAAGATGAGAATATGGAAAGAGAGAAACTAGGGATAATTTTATTTGTGATTATTCTCTACGAATGCACATAAAGTAGAGAAGGTGGCTGTCTTTGGTTTTTTAGAACACTTTTTCATAGGGTGCTTTATAACTTGTTGCTTCCCTTGCATGATTGTGGTCATCATAACCGAGTCTTCTACCAAGTTGGCAACCTAAAAAATGGTGGGTGTGTTTATGATTGCACAAGTTCAAGTGGACCTAGAGTTTTCATTTCCTATTGCATATGTGTGTCAATGTGTTTTTTTTTTTAAATCTAGTGTGTTCAAATGCCCCTAGTGTGTGTGTGTGTGTGTGTGTGTGTGTGTGTGTGTGTGTGTGTGTGTGTGTGTGTGTGAGAGAGAGAGAGAGAGAGAGAGAGAGAGAGTTTCTCCAAGTTATTGTTTCTACTTTTAAGCTATCACTAAAACACTCAAATCTATACCTCTCAAACTCCTTAATGTCTCATTCTCTTAGTGCGAAAGCAGCTCGCATGCACCTCTCAGTCTCTTAGTTAATTGCAATCGCCCAACACTTACTATATAGAATGCTAGCACATGTGCACAAAAATAAGAGTTGGGGTTTTACTAATGTGTGAAGTAGCAATGCAGACATTGTGTGTCCAATTTTACAATGGAGAGGCTATGATGGTAGGGAGCTAAGAATATAGATGGCATTTTTGTGTCTACTATTTGTTTTGGTAATTGCAAAATAAATTAACAACCTTTGAATTTTGGAACCTTAGCATTTTGGAAGTCTTAATGGGCTAAACCTTAGGGTCTTCTAAGCCCATTGTTGCACATTGCTCTTTTCCAGATGGCCCCCCCTTTGGATCCCCCTTTGGATCCCTACTCTGGCCAGTCTGCCAGCTTAACCAATATTCTAGCTTTTCTCCCCTGGTACTTTCCATATTAAATGATCAGTTTAACATAAGAAAATCATTTAGGAGAATTAGAAGGTTATATTTCTAGGTATGGTTGTGTTGGTAAAATCATTATTGATAGAGGAGAGTTGAATGTAAATGAATCTTGTGAGTTGTTTGCTCGTTTGGGCATCAAATTGGATCTTACTACAATGTACAATCCAAAAGGTAATGGGAAAAGTGAAGGAGGGCATCTGCCTATTTTTAAGGCTTTAACAAAGGCATACCAGGTGATTGGCCTAAGCTTCTACCTTTTTTCTTTATGGGATGATCGCAATATGCATATTTTTGTTGATGGCTTTTATGCCACATGAAATGATTCATGGACAAAAACCCATTATGCTTACAGAGGAGGCGATTATGTCTTGGACTATAACGCCGTGGAAAGTAGATATGTCTATAGAACATTTACTTGCTTTATGTATTTTCCAACTTGAGAGGCATCAAGAAGATATTGATTAAGCCAAAGAAAAGCTCAAGGAGGATTGAAGAATAAAGTAGCATTTGATGAGAAGCATAGGCTATAGCCTTGTGCTATGAAAGAGGGTGATTAGGTACTTGTTTATGATAATAGTTTATAAAACGAATACTCTGCTATGCAAAAGATGTTCAAATGTTTGTTTGGACCATATGATGTACTTCAAGCTTATGACAATGCAACATATAAATTATGTCAGTTCAATGGCACTGAGCTTAGAGTTCCCATTGCAGGGGAAAAAATCAAACTGTTCAAGAAATGGGAGGGTGAGTTCAATTTTGCGGATCAAATCTTAGATCAGCTCCCAAGAAATGATGATGATATGTATGCATCAGACGATGTGTCTGATGAAACTTTTAATGATGCAAATTAATGGATAATAATGTTGGCACATGCCAGAGGGTGGATGTCATGATGCTCTGCATCCATAAGGGGAGACTCAAAAAAAACACAGGGTTTTTGACTTTATAACAACCTGAGAAAATTTAATGCCATCTATTATCGACTTGGTTATAGGCTATTAGGGAAGGATATCATGATTGTCGATGCTTTGATTGATTTGCATGTCGATATTGCAAATGGAAAAGCTTTGATCAATATGTATGCTAATTATTGGCTAGCTTTGTGGCCATTGAAGAATACTGTGGTGTTTGGCAATGTCATGGTTGATATTCATGCCAAATATGGTGCACTTTAGCGAGCAATAAGTGATAGAAGGGATATGTAATTTATGGGCATGGCAATGATGTGGTACACGGAAATGATTTAGTCAGAATCTATGCCTAATGTGGTGACTAGCAATGCTTTGTTTAACATGTATGCCAAACGTGATGCACTTCATGCATCACAAAAAGTTATTGAGGAGCTTCCAATCTAGGATGTTCGTTCTTAAATATAGTGAATGGCATCCCTTGTAGTACATTGATTATGGTATAAGTCCAACATAGCTGCGACAGGAAACTTTGAGCTGCTTTTATTGGATGTGAAGGCAATGACTTTTCTAATGCATTCACCTATGCTTGAACCTTAAAGGGAAAATGTCCTTACAATGGCCACCAAAAATCCCAAGCAATGGCTTCCCATAAGCCTTACAAGTGGTCACCTGCTGGGGAAAAATTAAAGGGCGTAATGTGAATGGGGAGAAAAATATAGAAGGAAAACAAAAAGAAAGCATAGCGAGGAGTGGGCAGGAAAGAGAAGCCACTTAGGAGCTCGCCCTGGGCTGTGGGAGGCTTGGGAGAAGTTGG
Organism: Adiantum capillus-veneris; assembly: GCF_014529385.1. Lineage (NCBI taxonomy): Eukaryota > Viridiplantae > Streptophyta > Polypodiopsida > Polypodiales > Pteridaceae > Adiantum > Adiantum capillus-veneris. The sequence continues at coordinate 66,052,045 of NC_140939.1, read as the reverse complement.
TCGTGAAGCAAAAAGACCTCATTTGATCATGGTACAGCCTTTTGGCTCCAAAATCATTGGATTTTGTGCAAGTTGGAGTTTGCTACTGCCACATAATTACATCATGTCCCATGCCACAACAATCGCAGCATCGTGACTAATTGTGGGTGCATTAAAAGGGGTTTTTACCTAAAATTCAGCTCATCCACCACCCTCAACAAATGTCGGTGCCTAAAAAGCTACTTCACACTAACAAGAATCCTATTGTGGAACCATCCTATCGACATCATCAACGGAAACCGCAATTACAAACGATAAAGTGGGTTTGGAAACCTAAGTAGAACCTGAGCAGAGGATCAACCAAAAATAGAAATGGGAGATACAGATGCTTTGCAATTTATGAACTTTGAAGAAACCAACACTCAAGAAGGAAATCTCCCGAAACTTGTGATTATCCAAGAGGAAGCCAGCCCCTCCGCTCCAATCAAAAGCTTAATTGCAGATGAAGAGGCCATGCTAAAGAACCAAGTAGAAGATGAAACACAAAACATATGGAAAGAAGCCATATAGTGGGAGGAGAGGATCATGCACTCTGTTAATGTCAATCTCATCACATTGGCCAATGTAAATGAAGAAGGGCATCAAAAAGATCTTCCCTACCCACTCATCAAATTTGAAGTGCCGCAAACCAAAGAAAGATTTCTCAAGGATATCAAAGCCAACCCTACAATGGAACGTTCCAAGTGGTGAGAAATTTGGTTGAGCCGACACCCCAAGTATCTCATCGTATGTACAGATGCACCACCAAATATAAAGCAAGATCCTATGCAGTGTCCGGTTCCAAGAGTTCGCAACTGGCAGCAACACTCTATCATACAGCAGAAGCGACCAAGATGGCTCAACTATCCAAGGTTTCCACCACCACCAAAATGCACACCCACTGAAGACTATATGGTGGACAATCTCTCCTCAACAATACAGCTATTCCTTGGAATACCAAATTTGGCTTGCATTATGCTAGTCAAGATCTCTAAGATGCTCCTAGCTTGCCTACAGACCTTTGATTGCGCAGAGTAGACGGATACTGTCCGGATGTCCTTTCTCAAAGGCAATAAAGGTCTATGCTATGATTTGTCAGGGCAACCTTCAGAGGAAGTGCTCCATGGCTTCTATGCCATCTTACCGTCTTACTACATGCAAAATTTTCAAGAAGCATTCTATACGGGCTTTTTCACTTACAAAAGCAAAGTTCTTGGCCCAGTCATCACAAATCTGTGAGATCGCTTTGTTAGATATTCATCCATTGAGAAAAAGAACAAAATCATGCAGTTCATGTCTACAAAGGACAAAGAACGTTGGCTCAAGTATCAACAGGGATTGGAGCAACACAACAAAATGATAGAAGCCAAAAAGCCTGACCACTACTTATAGCACCCTAAGTAGTTGTGTCATGGATGACACAGTCAAGGAGGAGGGAATGTTAGCGGCTCAACAAAAAAGCATCAAAAGTACATCACCCTTATTTTTCATCCCTACTGATTGTATCAAGACCTCATTATTAATGAGAAATCCCGTAAAGGTCCAAATTTATTGTATTATTATTGATTGTCAAAGAGTGCAAAGGGGTCAGGGGCTTCCAAAGTTGTAATTAAATGGAGTTCTTAAGCCTTCACATTGAGCCCAATTAGAGAGGAATCCGTTTCTTAAACCTTGGCTACGGTATAAAAGCCAATTTTGTAACTTTTGATCTAATTTTTTGGATAATGAAAGTGAGTGTACGCTGCAGTACAATACTGTGAGTTCTATATTTGTTCAATTGTTTGTGTCTCCCTCATGCAGTGTTGCATTGTGATTCTGAGCATACCAACATGGTCACAGGTGAAAGCTCTTCCTTTCTATGTAGACTTTATGTGATGAAGTTGTGTTTTTAGTCATGCTCATCTACAAGTTATTTTCATTCTCTATGCACAATATACGCATCTAAACTCATTTTTTATCGTAGGAATAGATAGAGCACATCTTAAGGAAGCTATAGAGTGCTTCAAAGGCTGAAACTAGTCTGATTAAAATGGCATGTTTATCTTTCGCTCGATTTTTCTTGAGTGTCGAAAATGGAATTTTGAGCATATGGGGATGTTGATGATACTCTGCATATTCTAGGTAGTAAGTTTCATTGCATTTTGTTGACGACTATAGCTAACACACTAGAAGATCCCAATTTTTCTAATACTTATTTTGACAAACTCGTTAATTATTATGGGGCTCGATTGAGTTTCCAGATTGTAATTTAGTAAGTAAGTGAAATGTCTAACCTCACAGTAGATGGTAGGGGGAAATTTTCGTGAGTTAGAACCTCCAAGGTTTGAGGTATAAAAGCCAATTTTTGTAAACCTAATACAACTTTTGAATGAATCAACTTTTGAGCTCCACTAAGTATACGTGACTATGTGTTGTGTGTTGAGAGAGAGTGAGGTCTTCTTCTTCTCCCTACGCGCTCTGTGGTGGCTACATTGCAAAGGCAACGTCACCATTGTGTTAGCAATGGCAAGAGCTGCCCTTCAACCCCAAACTTGCACGGTGTCGGTGTCTTCGCAAAGAGATCTTCCACGAGCTTCAAGGTGAGTTTTCTCTCCAACCGTGCATCCATTTAGTGATTGCTATATGTCATTGCAACCATGACGGGATGAGCTATGCCTTAGACCTAAGCATGTTGAGAATCGGTGACCTGTAAATTTCAGCATGTCTTTATACGCAATTTCTGCACCGAGTGTTTATGGGTAGTAAGTTGGGTTAGAGACCATGGGATGGTATCCTCTAGGTGAGAACAAGTTATCCCTTGAGTTTCGTGATGATTCGACAACATTAGCTTACGTTTCGATGAGCATTCGCTTCATAGAAAGGTAGTGGTTGCATTTTCTTAGTGTGTTTTAGTTGGTTTCCTTTGGTAGTGATTGTCTTCGAAGGTCGCGTAGGTGATTGAAAACCATCTATTTGTTTCCATGTGCCTACGGGTCAAGCTTCATCCTTGGTTGACATCTTGTTGTTTAGCCTAATTCTCGCTTTGCTAGCGATTGTGAGTAATGTGTCTATCCGACAACATTGGTGCCACTACCGAGGACGAGAGCCCTAGGTAGATGACCTTAGCCTGTTCCTACGAGGTAAACATACCTTTGGTTATTAGAGTCTTGTTATTTCACTTTAGGAAGGATCGAGGAGTGGGACTCTGGATCTTAGGGGAGTGCTAGGGAGCGCGTGTCTCATTCGGGATTTTCCGTCATAGGTAGTATTAGTCTTAGTTAGTGTTGGTTGGATTGTGAGTGAATTGTGAGGAGATACAAGCATTAACGAGTCCAAAAGAGACAGTGAAGCGTTTATGATCTTTGAAATCTTTTCTTTCATGCTTGGTTGCATTTACGATCTTGGAAAAGTTGATATTTGAAAAGAAATGCAATAAACAAGCTTCAGTAGACAATTGGGCATGGCTGAGTGTTGTTGGGTATAAAAGGACACATATGCAAGAGATCTGGATGAGAAAAGTGCAATTTTTCATTAGCAAACATCATATGTATATGATGTATGGGCCCTAGTTGGAGACCCAATTTGACAAAACAGACTGAACTTGAGTGTCAAAAGGGGTGTTATACCATAGTGACACTTCAAGACTAGAGTCTTGGCCAATATTTGGTCCCCAAAAGACAAAAGATGTGAGTCAAAATCGAAAAATTGGGAAACTTGTGAATCTGTGCATATTTTTGCATTGAAGATTGGTAAAAGTGCTCAAAAAGCAGTACCAGGGACTAGGGGATGCTTGTACATGATTTTTTTACAAAAAATTCACTAGCAGACATTATACGCATATAATGTATCAAGGGTAGAATTAGCTAGCAGGCAAGTTAGACTTTTGACAGCCTACCCACAGTTTGCAAGTTAAGTGAAACACATGAGCCAAGTTTCACTTCAATTGAGCATGTAGAGTGAGTATTGAGAGAGTTTTACTCTTTCTGGGAAATTCCTTGACAAAAGTGAGGATATTGTGCAAATTAGTGATCCAAATATTGCTTTGAGCACACATGCATGTTGTAAACATCAAGGGTACATGGGACAGAAACAAAACTCCATTTTGAGCAAAAAGACATTAAAAACGCATATAATGCATAAAGGCCAAATCTTGAGCAAAAAGGTCTCATTTCATTGAGTCATTGTGTGATTAAGAACAACTTCAAAGAAAATAGGCAAACTTACATTGAAAATGAAGCAAGTTAGAGGCTTGCAAAGATCTAGAAACGGAATTGAGCAAGATGAATGCTTGAATTGATCATAGCTAGCTCAATAAGGGTTAGAATTGAGCATTGAAACAACTTGGAAGTTTTTGGTGTAGTGAAGGACCTCTAGATAAAACTCATTCCATTCTGAACAAAATGAGATTATACGCGTATAATGTGTCAAGAGCATTTTTAGAGTCCACATCTAACAATAGAGCTCATGAGGGTGTTAAGCATCTTGAAACAAGCTTGGGGCTCAAGTTTCATCCACTTTGGAGTATTTTTGTCTTAGTAAACTTCCCTGATAAGCTCGGAGCAACCAAGGCTTACAATCAAGAGATTGACCTATCTGCAGGTGCTAGAACCACCCAAAAAGGCTTAAAAGTAGACAAGGCAACCAAGGAAAATGCATGAATCAAGTTTGAGTCAAAACTAAGACTTTAGACATCATACGTGTATGATGTCTACAGGCAAGTTTAATGCTTAAATTGGGAATCTGCTAATCCAGGAGTCTTCTATGTGATCCTAGCACATCTGCCTTGACGGATCAAAGATTAGAACTCACATAAAAATCTTGTCTTTGTATACACTAGTACTTGGAAATCAATCTGTTAACAAAAGATTTGCAGAATCTAAAGTTTTGTGCAGATACCTAGAACCAAGAATCCCTAAAGTTGATAGTAAGCTGGGAGTGTAAAGTACTCCACCATTTTGAAGAGCAACTACAAAGAGAGAAGAGACAAAGGAGCAACTGCAAGCAGGCTTCCAAGGTAAGAGGTTTGGATTGATAGTTGTTTGAGTGAAGTGTTTGATGAATTTGATATCGGGAAGGTGCATCCAAAGAGAAAAAAGAGTGGCAGTTGATTAGGTTAGCTTAGTGTCAACTGAGAAGAGCATGAACCAAGCAAGGATTGATCCACTAGCAACAATTATAGAGGACGTAGTGAGACTGACACTTCTTGGCAGTCTTTTTACCTCATTGATGACCAAAACATCACTGCTAACCAACAGAACCAAGCGGGAAGAGGTAGCACCTCTAGGAATCCCACTCAGACAACAAGGTATACAACCCTTTACTTAGAAGGACCAAATTCCCATGGAGCTCTGGTATATGCCGATGCAAAAATCATATGCATAGAGGAAAAGCCAACCGACAGAGTGGAAGCCCTTCTAGTGTATGATGATGAGGACATATTTAGTGATGATGAGGGAACACATTACCTCATTGTTAAGGACCCAGAGAACTATAACAAATATGAGGACAATGTTGCAAAAGGGAAGATGGTTTCTGAGATGATAGAAATGCCTCCTCAGATAGATCTTCCTAACGCTAGCCTGGTGTTTGATGAGAAGGTGACTAAAGTAGTGACAAACCAAGGAGTGGTAGGAATCTACGAGTACCCGAATGGTAGGGCCCAAACATATTTAAGGTGTTTAGCACCCTATGCTTTTGAGTTAAGCACAGAAAAGACTTTATACTTGTTTTCCTACAAATCAGGTGAAGGGAGTCTCATAATGTAAGCTGACAAGTATGGACGGGAGTATGCGTCGATAGAAAAAGTGAAAGTAGCGAGAATGATAGGCACTGGAATAATTCCAATAGATCTAGTTGCAACTCAAGGCCCAAAACCTACCCCTAGCAAGTCTACAAATCCCTTTGAAGAAGTGGAAGATACGGCCAAGTTTACATCTAGTCAAGTTAGAGGGGTTGAAACACCAATTTTTCCTTCATATTTGGACCCAAACCCTGAAACCTTGCAATCTTGGTTGCATCCCCTGAGTGATGAGGGAACATGAATTCTATAGAGAAGAAATCCCTATCACAACAGGACCATATGTAACCCCCATAGTGTCACCAATGCCCACACGCGGCTCTCCCCAGGGGTGATCGAGAAAGTGACGGGCTTCTAGCTGTAGACGGAGATGTAGTCTAGGTGCAAACTAAGGGAAACTAGTGTGGTTAGGGCCGATTTAGTGTTAATAAGCTGATATAGAGGCGTTTAGAGAGAATAGCACAGATCAAAACAGAGCTAATTGGTTGTAATCCAACTTAGCACAGATATTAACACTTAATTAAGCTGGCAATTAGAAGACTCTTCCATTAAAGAGATATCTAGAACCCTTACAAATCGGTTGCACATGCCAACGTTGGTATTCCTGCTGATTTGAAATCCCCTATTCAGATAACCCAACAGCGATGGAAACAACCCCTATTCAGATAACCCAACCCCGATGGAAACAACCCACAAATTGCCAGAAAAACTTCATCCTACTTAGCCCTTCTCGTGCTTCCTTCTCTTCAATAACCCTCTGCTTTGCGAGCTCAAGAGAGCTTTCAAAAACTCCCTTCTTCTTTCACCTGCTTGCTCCCGTTCCTTGCATCAAGCTCTCGAGAAAAAGAGAGAGCGAGCGAGAGAGAGAGAGAGAGAGAGAGAGAGAGAGAGAGAGAGAGAGAGAGAGAGAGAGAGAGAGAGAGAGAGAGTTTTAAGCCCTTATTCTTTCATTGAGCAAAAGGAACCGGCCTTCTACTCCTCCTTCCTCGGTTCTCGAACCCCAAATTATCCCAAAAAAAAACCCTCGCTCTTCTTCCTTGTTTTCTTCCCCGAAGAGCTTCTCACGAAAGCTTCTTCTTCCTCAAAAACTACCCCCGAAAACTATCCAAAAATTTCCCTTAGGGCGCCTGAGAACCTCCCTATTTTGGGCCGAGCTTTTTCTTCTAACTTTCCATGGCATGTGACAAGCCACCCCCTTGATATTTTCGGCATGGCTCCCTTGAGCCCCAAGCTACCGCATGAACCCACACTCATAAGCAGGGCAACGACGGTGCCGTCGATGCTCCCAACCTCTCTCCTCAAAAATCTTTGCCCACGTGGGGCGAGGGAACATTCCCCAGCGGGCTTGCCACATCATCATCTTCCACGAAGGGGGGCGTCGCCCACTGCGCCACCATCACAATGCCGACAGTGCACCGCCATAGCCTGAGCTCCAAGTGAGCACCCTCTCCTTGTGATACCCACAATGGGAGGCGCCTACAGCATATATACCCCTCCATACGTCCCCTTGCTTGCACATATGGGGTAGAACCCCCGCCACATGGCATTCTCTTGAGCCTTTGGCCTCCAAGGCCTCCCAAGCCTTCCAAAAAAACCACCACAAAAAAGAATTTCCCTGCAGTTTCAACCACCTGCCATTTGTGGCTTGAGGACCCAACTGACAAGCTGTAAAATCCTGTCCGCGGGTCAGGTTCCAGATTTTGTCATGGGCAAGCACCACCCCATTTTGATCTCTTCGAGCCTCCCAACAGACGCCCTCCAATCTGGGGAAATTTTGCATGGCATCACACTACCGCCACTTTGCCCAAACTTCAACTCGCAATAACTTGCCTGTTCGGAATCCGTTGACGCACTGCAACTTCCTGTGAGCTTCTCTTGCCCTATAGAACACATACAATTCCTAGCGGAGCTCCAAAATTATCACATGGCACATCTCTCGAGGCGGACAAACTGGCACCAACCTGACCCCGGGGGAAACTTAAACTGGCAATATCTTGACAATCGAAACTCTGATTTTCGATCTGAAAAGACCAATGCACTCCACAAAGTGAGCATTTCAGCCCCATGCATCCATAACAACTTTGACTCTTCATCAGCAACTACCCATTGCGGCTCAGATCTGCAAATTGTCCCAGCTTCAAATTGACATAGCTTCTTCACCGTAGCTCCGATTGAGGAGTCGTAAAGACAGGCATGGAGAGCACGTCAAACACTACAAATTTGGCTTATAAAATCCCATTTTGACAGCATCACTGCAACTCGACCTGCAGGAGGCAACTTGATTTCTTGGCCCCAAACCCATATTTAATATACATTTCTTAGTCATCCTGATGTCATATCAGATCTCTGCATAAATCATAAGTTTAGCAAAACCTTAAAATTGCATGTATATTCTCGTCTTTCTCCCCGTGCCTTCAAAGCGGCACGACAACGCTTGAGTGAGAGAGAGAGAGAGAGAGAGAGAGAGAGAGAGAGAGAGAGAGAGAGAGAGGGGGGGGGGGGGGGGGGGGGGGGGGGGGGAGGGGGGGCAGCAAGAATTTGTGAAAGTTGTTATGTGGTTTGTCTTTATCCAAAATGAATTAATAAAAAATATAAAGTGACTATGCAAAGACCTTCCCAAGGTTCCCAACAAGTGGTGTCAAAGACACTACTTCTTGTACCACCTTCCCTTGCTTCCCATGCAATTTTTTGAACTCGATGTGAAGGGTTCGCCACATCTCAACCATGTACTCCAATATGTGTCTGTGTGTACACAAAAGAACATGATAGCTCAAAAGACAATTGGTTTTAGACAAGGGACAAGGAATAGCACAAAACCGACTTAGTCTTTGATTCATTTTTGCACATTAAAGTGAGAATGAGGTATCATTCTAGTGTTTTTGTACAAAGGATAATTATGAAGTCTAGATTGAAAGGGGTCAGGTACATCAATGTTGGACAACAGCTACTAAGCCAAAAAGATCCTAAGTAAAGATAGAGTCCTCTCCTGCATCCATGTAAACTAAACAACAGAATTGTTAGCCTTGAATACGTAATACATGTGTCGATAAACCCTATCAGCTCTTACCCATGTTCTACTTACAACCTTTTTAACTTATACCTAACATCCAAGTAGTAAAAAATAACCGTGAATACCATTCTCAAAACCATTGTAAGGTCTCCACCTTTCTAGCTACCGGAAGTGAACTCAAGGCTTTAGGAGAAAGCATTGGTCATACAAACATGTAAAAACACTATCTCAAAAGCAATTAAAAAATGGTATTTTAGAATCTTAAGCACAACAAACCCAGGGCTAGAAATTTTCAGAATTAATTTCGAACAAAAACTTACCCTGCTAGTCCCTCCAGAAGATTCAATGTCAATTAATTTGTTAAGAGAAATTAGATGGTTGCACTAATCATTTAGCATAGACTTTTACTAAGGCCTCCCAGATATTTATGAAAATAGCAAAAAATCAGGCAGGCTGTGGGAGGAGATAGCAAGAGCTATCAGGCACTGATTTAGCATCAGATGGCACCTTTTTGAGGATAGAGACTGCTTGAGTAGCAAGGAACTGCCAGATGCAGTCAGAGAGACATATGTGTGCTTGGAAAACTATAAATAGGACCCTAGACCTCTCATTTTCACTTAGACTCGGAGACCTCGCCATTTATCTCTCACATAGAGAGAAACTCAGCTCCAAAATCACTAGAGAGCAAAAACTCTAGCAGATTATCAACGATAATTAGCTTAATCCCTTTTTAATTAGTAAAATTATGTTAAATTGCCTCTATTTTTTTAATTAATCTAATTAATTAAGAAGATTAAACCTCTTTACATTATAAATTACTCTCTTAACTGTTAATATTTTGTTAATTAGCTAGATTAAGATTAGGGATATTAATCTAATTAATTATTAAACCATATAAGGGTGGAAATTAATCTTTTTAGTCTTAAAATAAGGATAATTATACTAATTAAACTTAGATATTTATCAGAGCTTCATTAGATTGTTAAGAAGTTAGAAAATTTATATTTAATTTGTTTTTGTAATTAATTAGGTAGAAATTAGCTATTTTTACCCAAAAAACTAATGGAAAACTACTCAATTAACCCAAATATTCCTAAGTGAATTATGGTAGTTAGGAGACACAATTAGGAATAAAGGATAATTACTTCATTAATAAAAAATTAGTATAAGTATTTAATTAAGCTAAAATTGGTTGTTTTTAGCCACACGTTAATTAAGAGGGAAATTAGTAAACTAGCTTAGATGATTATACAATATCTATTAGAGTTATCATGCATTATAAGTAAGCTGTGATAATTAGCTGAAAGTCAAAAAAATAATCTAGCTATTTAATTAAGCCAAAATAGATTAATTTTAGTTGAAATTAAAAGGGGAAAATTAGCTAATCAAATTAAATAATTGTAAGATATCTATCAGAGTTAGTATACATCATAAATAAGTTGTGATAACTATCTTAAGGTCATAAACTTAATTTAGCTATTTATCTAAGTCAAAACACACTAACTGTACTAAAATTAAAAGAGGAAAATTAGCTAATCAATTTAGATAATTAAAAGATATTTATCAGAGTTATCATACATTAGAGATAAGCCGTGATAATTAGTTTAAGGTCAAAAAGTCAATCTAGCTATCTAACTAAGCCAAAATAAACTAATTTTAACTAAAAATAAAATGGAGAAATTAGTTAATCAAGTTAGATAATTATGGGATATTTATCAGAGTTATTATACATCATAAATAAGCCATGATAGTTAGCTTAAGTTTAGAAAAATAATTGTAATATTTATCTAGGCCAAAATAGACTAATTTTAGTTGAAATTAAAATGGAAAAATTATCTAATCAAGTTAGATAATTAAAAGATATTTATTAGAGTTAGTATACATCATATATAAGCCATAATAATTAGCTTAAGGTCAAAAATTTAATCTAGTTATTTATTTAGGACAAAACACACTAATTTTAGCTAAAAATAAAATAGAGAAACTAGATAATCAAGTTAGATAATTAGAAGATATTTATTAGAGTTAGTATACATTATAAGTAAGCTATGATGGTTAGCCTGTGGTCAAAAAATTAATTCAATTATTTAATTAACCCAAAATATTCCTATTTTAGCTAAAAATAAAGGAGGAAATTAGCTTATCAAGTTAGATAATTACAAGGTAGTTACCATAGTTAGTTAATACTTTGGATAGTTATAGCATAATTAGCTAATTAGTTTTAGAAATCATAATAGATCAAAAACCCCTATTTTAAGCCGAAAATTGAATAGGATAAATGAAAAGTATTGTTAAAAGTTTTTAGGAAAACTACTGGAAGTATTAAACATTGATATAAAGCTGAAAAAATTCAATCGTTAAGAGATAATTAATATAATAAATATTAAGCCAAAAATAAGCAAATTTCAAGCTTAATAGAGATAAGGGAAATTAAGAAAAAGATACAAAAAATTATAAGAAAATTAAGGAAGCTTAGAAAACCCTTAAGAAAGCTATGATAAAGCTATCTTACCCATATAAGCAAATAAGAAACTACTAGGTCAAGAAATTATCATCTACGACTACAAATTTAACCTTAATTGGGTTAAAAAGAGCAATTAGATTGAATACGAAGGTTAAGTCAAGTTTTAGGAAGATGTACGTAATAGATAGATGTCCTTTTTTATAGCGATAAGAAGTCATGGCACCAAAAAGGACCCGAGCCAATCCTCAATCTGATGATGAGGGTAGTGTTCCTAAAAGAGCTAGAGCGTCGCACGACGATGAAGTCGGGCCTAGTAGTAGGCCTACTAATGAGAGCATTCAAGCCCCGGCACTACAACAAAATGGCCAACCAGTCCCAGGTGGGTCTTCGTTATAATATACGTTTTGAATAATTCAAGATCTTCTTTAAGTATTAACATTGCATACGTAAAAGAGGATGTAAAGAATTAGGAAAAGTGAAAACTGGATGAAAATGGAAGGCATCTTCCAAGAAACCAACGTGGAAGTGTTTGTGAATTAGGAAAGAATTGTTTGGGTTAAGACAAGTTGAATTAGGAAAGATATGATTGATCATCCTTAAGACAGCTTGTTTCAAGACACCTTCGACTCCTTGGTATAAATTGATGAATAATGATGGCTTTTCAACCACAGATAAGCCGATTACCCCCATGAACGATGAGTTTCTACTCCGTGTCATGTCTTGATGTTTCTACATAAGTTAGGATACCGTTTTTATCCTAAGGGAGTCGCCAGGTTGTATGGGCAACTGGTTTGGTGTATGGACACCCCGAACTTTGGGTGATGGATTTCCACCTTGGATTATGAATAAGGAATGGGTGCCGTTTTTTCACCCTTTGAGACAAGAAGAGTATTGGTCATGGTTACTATGGTCAATGTTTTTGAGTGATAGTACCCTGTCTTAAGTTTAAAGATGCCTGTTTGCTAAAAGAATTCTTTTCAATGATGTCTTTAATACTTGATTGAAGGAATCACTGTGACAAAAAGCTAAAAGAAACCATTATTTTAAATGTTAAAACAATGTGGTAGTAATTAGAAAACAAAAGAATCATGTGTGAGTGCGGGGTGGCAAGTGGGGATTGACTAAAATGTCAATCATGGAAGGGTGGACCTGATTATTCACGTAATTATCTATCCTCCCGCACTAAAAATGTTTATTGAAGACTTCTTCACTTGGAAGAGGAGTCCACCACGGCTGTGCCCTCACATCTGGTAGGGGGAAAGAAGAATTGGTTGAGGATACCTTAGCCCAATTTGTGGAAGTTATAGGCCCGAAAGAGTTTTGGATTTTTAAATGTTGTCCCGTTTCTGCTATGAGACAAGACTAGGTCTTCTTCTAGGGCTATAACCTCAAGCCATTGTCAATGGTAAAGGTCTATTCCTTGGATTTTTCTTGTTTAGAGACTCTGAGTTTTATTAGGCCTAGAGACCTGTCGAGGACCCCATCCTAATTTTGGTATTGGTGGGTTGGGGATCTTACAACCATTGCTTATGAAACTGTCACTTGTAGCCATAAGTATAAAGTGTGTTTCTTTTGATTCCTTTTAAATTTGTTTTAGCTTGTGATCTGAAGGTCATCACTTCTTTAGATCCAAGTGAGATTATAGGTTATAAATAAGGTAAAGTTTACCCAATTTTTTAAGGACCTTATATATCTTTATTTAAATAAATTAAGTTTTGATCAAAAGGCCATTACCCTTTTTGATCCAAGTGTCTCACCAAAACTTTTGTCCCATGGATTTTATGTTTATTTTACCAAGCCACTTATAGCTTTCAAAGGTACATGTTTACTAGATGTATCATAGTCACGCTATCTCAAACCAACTAGTGCTAGGTGACTTGTGAATCTAAGTGTTCAAAGTCCGTCAAAGTTACCAAAAAGAAAAAATCATTTATTTAAGATTTTAGACATCCCTATTGTGGGAGTATGTTAGATTATACAAGCAATACTTGAAAAAACTCTCTGGTTATATCAAAACTCAATTTAAATGAAAAAGCAGTGCACCCATAAGACCATCTAGCGGCAATTTTTTTTAGGGTTTGTACGAGCCAATATGAACCTAGAAAATAAATGGTTTTTTATGAATGGGTTTTAGAATTAAGATTTTTCCTAATCATGATGAGAATAACTAGAACTTGCTAGTCTGAGATTGTAAAAAACATAAATTAGTCTTTATATTCATCACTATAAACCATAAGAGTAGTAGGTTTCAAATAATACACTACCTACAGCATGTAGTAAAAACTACTCTAAACTTTAGGGTTTCGATAGCTAACATCTATGGTAATCAGTTCATAAGTTTAGGTCATTGCTAATCCAAACCTAGGTGAGTTACATGTTGCCATTCAAAAGAATTTTAGCACCATAAGTTTCTTTGGTTGAAAAAATCATGCCTTTTAAATCACAGAAAGCAGTGTATGGTTTTAAACAACATAGTATGCTAGTTCCTTATCAACAATTTAGCTCGAGCTTGTGAATGGCAAACAACTCCCCCATTTTTTTTACCATTTTCATGAGAAGGATCTGACATTTGCTCAATCAATCTCATTTACATATTAAGAAGATGTTGAAAAAAACCAGGTGACGCACCATGTTTTATTACCAAATAGTGACAAATCATAGCAATAATATTACGCTGATATTAAATATAAAGACCCTTCATATCCCTTTTTTTTTAAACAATAAGAGGACAATATACAGCCAAAATAAACCTGGAAGTATTTCATCAAAGTGCTCAAAGAACCTTGTTAACAACCAGTCCATGCAGCAAACCTCAAAAGCTCAGCTCAGGATTAAAAACATGACAAAAGTTATTCCACGGCTAGTAAGGAGAGAACATTACGACAGAAGTTAAGCCAAAGTAACTAAATATGGCACAAATCAAATGTTTTGCAATAACTTTTATACACCATGCATGATTTATCACCGACCTGAGATGCAGCATCCTATTCGACCAGTTCCACTATGCACAAAGTTTTAGTAATCCACATCAACAATATGCTCGGTAGGAAACGCCCTTGAACTTACTTTCGAGAACACACATAACGCAAACAAGGCTAAGTGAGGGGCAAGAGCTTCCCTCATCTCTATTTATAGTAGCACATGGAGGTAATGCCAACAGAGTATCCCTCAGATGTTGCTTACATGATCGCTTTAAGGACGAAGAGAATCAACTATGCACACCATGTATTAGGGGTAGATAATAGAAGCACAGTGTGGAAAGAGAAAGAGAAAGACATAGGAGATACCATACTGTGAAGTAGACATGGTGCGAAGCATCAAGAGGAAGCCCCATCCTTGAAGATCATGCATATAAAACCGCCTGCAGGAGGCTAAGATGATGGTGTAGGGGCGAGGGAAAGAGGGGAAAGGGGGTTTCTACTATTAGTCCAAAGGTTCACCACCCAGTGCACCTCGGGAGGAGAGTATCAATAAAGACCTAGCTTAGAGGTCGGTTCCACTAGCTATTGTGCCAAAGCAAGGGTGATGATAGTCGAGGTTTTGACAGAGCCACCAGGAGAGTAATAGCTTTAGTATATATTTTTTAAATTGATTTTAAACCAATAGTATAATTCAGGTTCGATTTCCAAAGGAGATGTTTGACAACCTCATTACCATTTTGAAGTTTAAATGGTGCAGAGAGGGAGGTATCCTTAGAGGGGGTTTACAATGTTTCAACCATCAGCCCCCACTGTAATGTTTAATGGCAGACCATCCACAATGTGGTGCAAAAGAGGTTGTAACCTCAAAGGGGGTTTTTAAAGTTTTAAATCCAAAAATGATGGGCTTTCTTTTTAGCAAGGCTATTACCATATACATTTGGTAGTGATGTGTGTGAACACACTAGGACCGTCGGGGCATTTTTTCCCTCTTTAGGAGGTTTTTTCCCCCGTGCATTGTATATACGCCCATCACTCTAGGGCTATCTATCTTTCCATTGCACAACAAGTAATACACTCTCTATTGTGTGCCTTGAGCTTCCTTCATCTTCTCCAAGCTGTGTGTGTTTCTCTACAACCCTAATTCCAACAATTGGTATTAGAGCAGGTCACGCCCTCCCGGGCATTGTCGCCAGCTGCTCCAACACACGCCTGCTCACTTTCTCCGATTTCAGTGAGCTTTGGCGAGCGTTCGCAGGTATACAAAAATTTTGGGAAAGCTCGAAGAGCAGGGTCTACTCAAAATTTTGATTTGGGCTCATTTCGGCCTCCGTTTCCACTATAGGCAGTACTGCACAGGCTATTTCGTCATTTTGTGCAGAATTTCTGTCAGTGCCGTTTTGTGCATAACATGTGCCTTATAGTCTTCTACGGTTTGTGCTATATAGCACAGGTTGTTCCTGCTCCATTTCTCCTATTTTCGGGCAGTTTTCACATCAGGTGCAGCATTTACCATGGCTGACAACAACAACACAGATGTGTTCAAGATGTTTGCTGCTGAGGACAGGTTGGATGGGGACAACTACCCTATGTGGGCTTATATGATGCAACATGTTCTTGTGTCAAAGGGTGTCTGGAACATTGTGCAGGGCATTGATGTACGTCCTGGTTCTGAGGATGTAGGCGATGTTGAGGATGTTGCAGGTCTTGCTGCAAGGATTGCAGCTGTTAGAGTTGTTTTGCCTACGGCAGAACAAGCTCGTTGGGATGATAAGGATGCGCAGGCTCATGCATTGATTGCGTTGTCTGTGAAGCGCACCATTGTTCCTCACATCCGTTCAGTAAAATCAGCAAAACAGGCTTGGGATATTTTAGCAGGTCTTTATGCAAGCCGCAATGAGGCTAAAATTGCTTTGCTACGTAAAGAACTGGAGTCAAAGATTATGCATGAGGAAGATGATATGGACACTTTCCTAGCTAGTGTCAAGGATATCAATGAGCAGCTTATTTCTGCAGGTGAAGTCATTTCAGACAGTTCCCTTGTGCACACTGTTCTTGATGCCTTACCAGATTCCTACTAGACTTTTGCTAGTACTTGGAGACTGATGACCCAAGGTAATCCTGAAGTTGTCAAGTTTGATGCATTATGCACATTGTTGTTGCAAGAGTCACTTTCCAGAAAAAACAGGACTAGGCAGCGTGCAGTTGAACAGGCTTTTATTGCTTCTCAAAGAAAGGGTGGTAACAGTAATGCAGCCACTTCTTATGGTTCTGCTGCGAGTGGAAAAAATTATGTTTCTAATGCTTCTGCTGGCAGTACTTCGTCTGGAAATTTTGGTGATAAGGGCAAAAAGAAGATGCGCTGCCATTATTATAAAGCCAATGATCACTTGATCAAGTCGTGTCCTAAGTTGAAGGCCAAAGAGGCTAAGAAGAAAGAGGGTGGTTCCACTGCAAATGCCGGTTCCACTACAAATGTAGCCATTGTTGAGTCTCCTGTGAAAGGAGACTGTGTTGCTGATGTTGATGCAGAATGGGCTTTTAGCGCAGAGTGCACTTACAATCCTGATGTCCATGATGCATGCTTGTCAGTTGCTGCAGATTTAGATGTGTGGTATTTCGACAGTGGTGCTACAAAGCACATTACCTCACATCGTGAATTGTTTACCTCTCTCGAGTCTGTCCCTCATGGGAATTCAGTCACTTGTGCCAACAACGCCTCTTATCCAGTTCAAGGAGTTGGAAAGATTGTGCTTACTGCTGCTAATGGCAGTTCTTTCACACTTGTTGATGCACTTTATGTACCTGGGATCAAGAAGAATCTCTTGTCTGTATCCGCACTTGCTAGACTTGGACTTGTAGTCAAATTTGTGGATGACAGATGTACAGTTCATGATCTCAGTTTTGGTGATGAAATTGTTGCATCTGGGCTTTTGTGTCGTGGGCTGTATAAGCTCACTTTGTATGACAAGTGTGGACAAAACTTTGCAAATGTTGTTGCAGATTCAAGGGCTATTTCAGATGCAAAACTTTGGCATGCACATTTTGGTCATCTGAATTTTGCCAGTTTGCTACGTTTGCAGAAATCTGATATGGTTGCTTCTTTGCCGCCTCTTGAAGCACATGTCAAACATGTTTGTGAAGGCTGTATTTTGGGTAAGATGCAGCGTTCTAAATTTCCAAAGGATGGTTCAGTTCGGGCCACATGCAGGTTGCAGCTTGTGCATAGTGATGTTTGTGGGCCCATGCAAACTCCGTCCTTGGGCAATTACCTGTACTTCATGACTTTCACTGATGATTACTCCAGGCATGCATGGGTATTTCCGCTTAAAGCGAAGTCCGAAGTTTCTATGTGCTTCAAACAATTTCTGGCTATGGCTGAAAATGTCTCGAAATGTACTATGGGCACCCTCCATTCCGATCGAGGGGGGGAGTATATGTCTCATGAATTTAATGCATTTCTGGCTAGTCGTGGGATAAAACACTAATGTACAGTGTCTTATACACCTTAGCAAAATGGTGTTGCTGAGAGGAAAAACAGGTCACTGACGGAAATGGCACGATGTATGGTCAAAAGTCAAGCTTTGCCGCATTCTTTTTGGCTTGAGGCCATCATGTGTGCCACTTATGTACTTAACAGGTGTCCTACGAAAGCATTGCAGTCTATTACTCCATATAAAGCATGGCATGATAGAAAGCCTTCTATTGAGCACATGCGTGTTTTTGGCTATTTGGCATATGCTTTGGTGCCACAAGTGCAGCGCAGAAAATTGGATGATAAGGCTGTCAAATGTATTTTTGTTGGTTATAGTGCTGAAAGCAAAGGATACAGGTTGTATCATCCGCAAATAAAACGTATTCTGGTTTCTCGGGATGTAGTGTTTGTGGAAGATCCTGTTCAGCCCTTGTTGTCATGTACTAGAGACAGTAATGTAAGCTCACAGGACATTTATGACACTTTGTTGCCTCTTTTCAGTGGTGGAAATACAAATGTAAGTTCCAATGAGGCAAATGTACAGCCTATGGGGGTTTTTGAAAATGTTACAGATCAGCCTATTACTGATCCAGATGTACATGATGTACTTGATGAGGAAAGGGCTGAAAATGAGCAGGCTAGAGGTATGCCAAAACGGCTGGTGCACACTTTGCGTGACAGTAAATTGGATGCACCTTTGTCTAGTCGTACTCGTTTAGGCTCTCACCATGCATCTGATGCATCATATTGTTATGCTTTGGCTGTGTCTAGCTTACATGATGTTGAGGAGCCTTTGTCTTTTGATGAAGCACTGAATTTAGAAAATTGGATGGCTGCCATGCAATCAGAATATGATGCACTTATAGAAAATGACACATGGACTTTATGTGATTTGCCTCTTGGCAAAAAGGCCATTGGTACAAAGTGGGTTTACAAGTTGAAACGCAAGCCGGATGGTGAGATCGATCGCCATAAAGCTCGACTTGTTGCAAAGGGTTATGCACAGCAAAAAGGCATAGATTATGAAGAGACTTTTGCTCCCACTTGTCGTATGACTACTGTGCGTTTTCTATGTGCATTGGCAGCTCATTTTGGTTGGGATGTACATCAATCAGACATTGTTACTGCTTTCTTGAATGGTGACATATTTGAGGATGTTTATGTAACACAGCCTCGCGGTTTTGTCATAAAAGGACAAGAGGACAAACTGTGCAAATGTAACAAGGCTTTGTATGGGTTGAAGCAATCTCCTCGAGCTTGGTATGAGAAAGCTGACACTCATTTGGTCAAACGAGGCTTTCGTAACAGTCCAACAGAAAGCACATTGTATGTAAAGCATGAGGGTGATGTATTTCTCATCGTGGTTCTTTATGTTGATGATTTGCTAATCACTGGACCAAATGAGAGATATATTGCTGAATTTAAGGCTGATTTGAATGCTACTTTCAAGATGAAAGATTTGGGGCTGTTGCATCATTATTTGGGTATACAGTTTAAGCAGTGTGATGGTGGTATTTCCTTGTGTCAGAAAAGTTACATAGAGACATTGCTATGTAAGTTTGGACTTGAGGATTGCAAACCTATTGCCACTCCCATGGAAATAGGTTTGAAGTTGAGTCTACATGATGCTGGTGATCCTGCTGATGTCACTCTTTATCAAACTGCTGTTGGCTGCCTCATTTATGTATGCAACACGAGGCCGGATATTCAGTTTGCAGTCTCACAGGTCAGCAGATTTATGCATAGCCCAGGGTCTAAGCATTGGCAGGTTGTCAAGAGGATTTTGCGCTACCTTAGTGGCACTTTACATCTTGGCTTGTTTTATCCCAAGGGGGGATCATTGCCGCCACACTTACATGCTTTTTCGGACTCAGATTGGGCTGGTTGTTTTGACACGCGAGTGTCCACAAGTGGTTTTTGTTTCATGCTTGGCCGTTCATGTATATCATGGTTGAGCAAGAAGCAACCTACTGTGGCCACTTCGAGTTGTGAGGCTGAGTACAGGGCAGTCGTCACAGCTATGGTTGAGTGTGTATGGCTCAGACGCCTTATGGCTGATTTGGGTGTTGGACAGGGCCCTGCCAACACTATCTACACTGACAGTCAGAGCGCATTGGCAGTTGCAAGGAACCCAGTTTTTCATGCTCGCACAAAGCACATTGAGGTGCATTACCACTATGTCAGGGAGAGGCTCTCAGCAAGAGAGATCAGCTTGGCTTATGTGCAACACATGACAACCTTGCAGATCTTTTCACGAAGGCATTGCCTCGTGAGAAGCTTGAAGCCTTCCGCAAAGCTTTGGGCTTACTCCCCTTTGTGGAGTGATCTTGTCCTCAGGGCATGGCACTTCCCTTTACTCGTGTGCCAGCTCTCGTTCACCGCATCACTCCAGGGGGGATTTGTTACCATATACATGTGGTAGTGATGTGTGTGAACACACCAGGACCGCCGGGGCATTTTTTCCCTCTTTAGGAGGTTTTTTCCCCCGTGCATTGTATATACGCCCATCACTCTAGGGCTATCTATCTTTCCATTGCACACCAAGTAATACACTCTCTATTGTGTGCCTTGAGCTTCCTTCGTCTTCTCCAAGCAGTGTGTGTTTCTCTGCAACCCTAATTCCAACAAAGGCCACTTCTAATTCCAAAAAATAAACCATGGCAAAAAGTGACGTGTGTGTGTGTGTGTGTGTGTGTGTGTGTGTGTGTGTGTGTGTTTCCGCCCTAACCTAGGCACCATACTGAATGAGTTGGCAGTAGGCCCATTGAGTATGGGCCTACTGCCTAATTAATATAATGAGATTAGTATGATTAATTCTTAAGTTAGGCCAATTGTTACGTGAGATAGCTTTTGTGATAGTGTTAATTAGGCCGGCTTGTTTGAAACCATTGAGGCAGTACTTGTTAATGAGATGATTGATTTCTTCCCACACAATGAAGCTATTAGAAGAGAAATATAATATCATGTAGAGTAAACTTATAGAAGAATTTAGTTTCTTCTTATGCAATTGATTACTTTTCTTTTTTATAAACTCTGCAATGGAGATATTTAGGTTATCCCTTCTCCAAATAAAACAAAGATCAAAGCTACCATTCCAAGGGTTGTGTAACAAAATTGAGAAGTTCAAGAATTGTATAGAGGACAAAAATAATCCAGTAGGAGTATCAAAACCGTTTCCAAGGGTTGGTCCAATTATGAGGCAGTTTGGATATATAGATATGATTTCGTTGTGAAAGGATCTATTATTAAGGCTAAGAACATCATTCATATATCTATAGGTATGAGTAAAGAGGGAAAGTTTGTGGTTTATATTTTTGTTTTCCATGGTTTTAAGAAACCATTTATACTCAAAGTAAGCTAAGTATAGGTTACACATAAGGGGTGAGCAGCAAAAGCCCATTCTAATGCCAAGGCTTTGGTTATAGCAACTGCTAGAACAATTATAAAGAAGCCATGAAATAAGTCATATAACTTACTCTTTCCGAAGTGATCAGAATGTGTTGTGTTAGCCTTTTTAATCCATTTGGGTTTATTTGCAAGAGAAATGTGAAAGAGACCTCTCAGTTTTATTAAATGCGATCTTGATCGTCTTTTTCAAAATGTTTTTTAACCCAATATCACCATTGAGGCAAATGTTTTCGTAACGTTGAGTGATATCAGCAGAGAAAAGATGGAAAATTTGTTTTGGGAGGTTGAGTGTTACTTTTGTAAAGTTTTTAACAAGCCAATATGTCCCTACGATTTTGAGAAAATACAAATTAGCTAGAATCTGGAGAGATTCTTGCCAAGAATAGAGGTGCTCTCTCTCTCTCTCTCTCTCTCTCTCTCTCTCTCTCTCTCTCTCTCTCTCTCTCTCTCTCTCTCTCTCTCCCCCCCCTTCGCCCTTGCATGCGATGTGTTGTTTTCTGCAATTGTGAAGAGAAGGCCCCATTTTTTTGACAATTTTCTCCTCTTTGCCATTTTTGGATGCTTAGTCGAGGGTTGTTGGAGAAAGAGGGGGATTTCCACAAGGAGATTTTAAACTTATACACAATAGAACATGACAATTCAAAAGACAACTGTATTTAGACATGGGACAAGGAATAGCACAAAAATGACTCGGTCTTTGATTCATTTTTGCACATTAAAGTGATATCATTCTAGTGTTTTTGTACAAAGGATAATCAGGAATAATTGACTCTAGAGTGAAAGGGGTTAGGTACATCAAAGTCGGACATTAGCTAAGCCAAAAGAGATCCTAAGTAAAGATAGATCCTCACCTGCATCCATGTAAATCATATAACAGATTCATTAGTTTTGAATACATATTACAAGTGTCAACAAACCCTATTAGTTGTTATCTATGTCCTACTTACAACCTTTTTAACTTATACCTAGCATCCAAGTAGTAAAAAATAGTTGCGAGTAACCATTCTCAAAACCATTACTTATGACACTGTCACTTGTCACCATCAATTAAGTGCAAAGTGTGTTTCTTTTAACTCCTTTTAAATTTGTTTTAGCTTTTGAATTAAAGGTCACCACTCCTTCATATCCAAGTGAGATTATAGGTTATAAATAAGGTAAAAAGTTTCCCCCCTTTTTTTAAGGACCTTATATATCTTTAATTAAAAGAATTAAGTTCTGATTAGAAGGCCATTACCCCCTCTGATCCAAGTGTCTCACCAAAACTTTTGTCCCATGGATTTTATGTTTATGATGTTTTTTTACCAAGACACTTATAGCTTTCAAAGGTACATGTTTACTAGATGTATCACAGTCACACTATCTCAAACCAACTAGCGCTACCCAGACGACTTGTGAATCTAAGTGTTCAAAGTCCGTCAAAGTAATAAAAAAGAGAAAATCATTTATGTAAGTTTTTAGGCATCCCTATTGTGGAAGTATCTCAGATTATACAAGAAATTTTTTAAAAAACTCTTTGGTTTTATCAAAACTCAATTTAGATCAAAAGACCAGAAGTCGTCCGACTGTTTTTCCATATTTTAAACATAGATTTGTTATCGAAGATTACTATAATATAAGTGATCAATAGTGTAGCCATAAGACCATCTAGCGGCAATTTTTGTAGGGTTTGTACAAGCCAATGAGAACCTAGAAAATAAATGGTTTTTTATGAATGGGTTTTAGAATTAATATTTTTCCTAATCATAATGAGAATAGAACTTGCTAGGCTGAGATTGTAAAAAACATAAATTAGTCTTTATATTCATCACTACAAACCATAAGAGTAGTACGTTTTAAATAATACACTACCTATAGCATGTAGTAAAAACTACTTTAGGGTTTCAATAGCTAACATCTATGTAATCAATTCATATGTTTAGGTCATTGCTAACCCAACCCTAGGTGAGTTACATGCTGCCATTCAAACGAATAGCACCAGAAGTTTCTTTGGTTGAAAAACTCATGCCTTTGAAATCACGAAAAGCAGTGTATGGTTTTAAACAACATAGTATTTTACCAACAGTTTAGCTCGAGCTTGTGAATGGCCAACAACTCCCACATTTTTAAAACCATTTTCATGAGAAAGAGCTCACATTTGTTTAATCAATCTCATTTACAAACTGAGAAGAGGTAGAAAAAAACCAGGTGATGCACCATATTTTATTACCAAACAGTGACAGATGAAAGCAATAATATTAAGCTAATATCAAAGATAAATACACTTTATATCTCTCTTTTTTAAAAACCAGTAAGCGAACAATATACAATCAAAATAGACCTGGAAGTATTTCATCAAAGTGCTCAAAGAACCTCGTTAACAACCAGTCCATGCAGCAAATCTCAAAAGCTCATCTCAAGATAAAAAAACCCGAGAACAGTTCGACCACGGTCAATAAGGAGAAAACATTACTATAGAAGTTAAGCCAAAGTAACTAAATATGGCACAAATAAAAAAATTTGCAGTAACTTTTATACACCATGCATGATTTATCACCGACTTGAGATGCATCGCCCTGCTTGACCAGTTCCATTATGCACAGAGTTTTAGCAATCCACACCAACAATATGCTCAGAAAAAGAAAATCCCTCAAACTTATTTTCCAGAACACACACAACACAAACATGGCTAAGTGAGGGGCAAGAGACCCTCACCCCTATTTATAGTAGCACATGGAGGTCATGCCATCAAATTTGTGAGCAGAGTATCCCTCAGACATTGCTTACATGATCGCCTCAAGGACCAAGAGAGTTAGCTACACACACCAAGTATTAGGGGTAGATAACAGAGGCACGGTGTGGAAAGAGAAAGAGAAAGACATAGGAGATACCATACTGTGAAGTAGGCATGGCATGAAGCAACAAGAGGAAGCCCCATGCTCGAATATCATGCATATTAAACTACTTGCAGAAGGCTAAGGTGATGGTGTAGGGGAGAGTGAAAGAGGGGAAAGGGGGTTTCTACTACTGTAAGCATTAGTCCAACGTTTCACCACCTAGCACGCCTCGGGGGAAGAGTATCAAATAAAGATTGTGTACCATGTCATGGCAGGGTATTCAACCCCTTTAAAAAAATATTTAAAAGTTTGTTCACACCTAGCTTAGAGGTGGGTTCCAGTAGCTATTGTGCCAAAGCAAGGATGGTGATAGTCGAGGTTTTAGCAAAGCCACTAGGAGAGTAATAACTTTAGTATATATATTTTTAATTGATTTTAACCCAACAATATAACCCAAGGTTCACTCCCCGGAGGAGATGTTTGACAACCTCATTACCATTTTCAAGTTTAAATGGTGTAGAGAGGGAGGCATCCTTAGAGGGGGGGCTACAATGTTTCAGCCGTGAGTCCCCACTATAATGTTTAATGGTAGAACATCCACAATGTGGTGCAAAACAAGTTGTAATCTCAAAAGTTTTTTTCAAAGTTTTAAATCCACAAATGGAGGGCTTTTCTTTTAACAAGGTCGGATCTAATTCCAAAAAGGTAAACCATAGTAGAAAGTGGGGTGTGTGTGTGTGTGTGTGTGTGTGTTTGTGTAATCACTCAAAAACTAAAACTATGTATGATGGGTTTTTTTATTAACTTGGAGAAGGTGTGAGAAAACTCTTGTGGACATTCTCAAACTCTTTCCAAGTAGACTTAGAGATGCTACCACTTCAACTCCATAAAGAAGCACTCATGTCACCAAGGTGTCAAAGAGGTTTGTTTTTTTAGATCGTGGAGGGAGCTTGTGGGTAGCAAAAAAAGCAATGAGGTATATGAAGGGGAAGTACAAAGCTTAGAGGAGAATGAATTCATGGGCAACAAGCAACTAGGAAAGGAGGAGTAAAAGGTGCTAATCATGAGTACACCGATGGCTGAGTTGTGCAACCAAGGGGCTTCTTATGAGTGGAGAGTCAACCAATTCATAGAGAAACCCAAATATGAGGAAATGGGGAGAGACTGCATGCATAAAAAAGGGAATATAGCCTTTCTTTGGCCTTTCAATAATGTTCTTCATATATAAATACATGGAACTGATGAATAGAATTTTTTTTTAAAAAATCTTCTTCTTTAAACTAGATTATGTGAGGAAAGAGTGAGATATTGAAGTTTTATGAGAGGTCTTTCAAAGTAAGAGTGTTCTCCAAGCTATAAAGAGGCCATTCTGTGTGTGTGTCCATGTGCTCCCCCCAAGTGTTATCAGTTTTTGGTGCCTTCCATCAAGGATCTGCATCAGCAAGGGATTGCACTCAAGGAAACCTTTGAGATTAAGCTACGATGATATTGAATCATCCAATGTTCTTTTCGAAGGAAGAACTAGTGATGTGACTTCAAAAAATTGAGGTCTATATGTTCTCTCTTATTTTGTTCCTAGACGACGTGAAGATGGTGGCTTTCCCTCTTCTCTTGGAGGATCATGCCAAGCTATGGTATAATGAGCTTCAAAAATAAATCAAAGAAAACTCAAGGAAGCTTTCAATACAAGGTTTGGAAGACATGCTATGTCATCAAAAATTGAAGAGAAGCTTCAAAGTCTATGTGAAGATGTTAATGGTGTTTATGCGGCTTGTGATGGTGAGGTTGGGAGGCTTTGGGATAAATTAGTGGCACTAACAAGTGTAGTTCAAGGAGGATCCTTCAAATTTCATAGGTTCTTGGCATGTCTTCATCCTGAAGTAAAAGAGAAGCTTGAGCTAGAACATGTTGATGCCTACGATAGGGTGGTAGAGCTAGCAGCCATCAAAAGTCGCAAAATCAAGAAGAATGTGGATAGAGGTATGTTGGATTTTTCTATTGAGACTTCTTCTCAAATGCATGGGCATTACTAAGAGGAAAGAGTACAAGGTACATACAAGGTCGAGAGGAAGTTTCCAATCTAGGTGATCTATCCAAAGCTATGCAGGAGTTTTCAAGGGAAATGGAGGAGATAAAAATCAATATAATTGGGAGAGGGAAACCCAAGGAGAGGAACTAAGGAAGAGGAGGAATTTAAGTTCAATATGGTAGGTGCTACAATTGTCATGAAGAGGAAAGAATCAACCTTCAAGATCAAGGAGGCAACCTCTTCAAGCACCATAAAAGAAGAGAGAGAGAGAGAGAGAGAGAGAGAGAGAGAGAGAGAGAGAGAGAGAGAGAGAGAGAGGGAGAGCAAAATTTGCATGTGATTTGTTTGGACAATGAAGCTCTAGGTAGTTTTGGTTAACAAGAGGGCAAGAGGAGGGAGAGAGAAGGAATCTCGCAAGGAGCAAAGGTACCCTAGAAGGAACGACAAAGAGGTGGAGAAACGTTCCAAAAGTAGCAAGAAGCAAAAGAGGCTTCACATCCATCAATCGGGTTCCCTCTTAAGCCACAATATGGAATAATAAAATCTCGTAGAAGATGTTTGTAATAAAAAATGTTCTAGCACTTGTGGTCAACTCCTATCAATTAACTAATCCCAAGTGAAGGAGGCTATGGTCGAAGAGTTTAAGCACAAGGCTAAGCTCTAAGTATAAGAAGATTACTAGACAAGCTCTCATGCTCAAGGTATGCATTCCTGTAGATATGGTTCCAGTGATTGAGGCATTTATGGGCAAGAAGAAGCAAGTTCAATATTATGCGGATGGAGAAGCAGAGATCTGTGTGATGGCGGAAGCCACCATGCAAGAGATTGGAACTAAAATCTTGGTCAAAGTAGATGTGAAGATGAGGATGGCCAACCACAAGAAGGGAAAGTTCTATTGTATTACATAGGATGTGAAGGTATTTGTTTTTTGGTATTGAATGCTTGGTAAATTTCTTTGTCATGGAGGTTGGTGTTCATGCTTATTTGGTGTTTTTAGGAAGACCATGTCTTATGGCCATGCATGCCAAGAAAATTTAAAAGAAAGGAGCTCTCTCCATTTGAGATAGAGCTAGAACAAGGACCATTGTGTACAACATGCACATAAGGAAGTGCTAATGAGGACCAAGGTAGCCTTGAAGAAACATCAAGTGAAGATGTTTCTCAAGAGGATAGTGAGGAGGACTCTACATCAGATAGCAGTAGCTCTTTGGAAGGGGAATGATGTTAAATCAGCATGGATCTTTATGGAACCACCTTGGATGCCATGGAGAGGTCGATAAAAAGGAGGATTCTCAAAGTATATGTATTTTTGAAGATTTTAGTGGCTCTACTCATATCAACATAAATAAAATGTTAAGAGATAATTTTTTAGTTAAAGAGGAGATGTCACTATGTATGCCAAAAAAAATTCTAGGCTTTTTGACTAGCTACTATAAGGATTTGAGGGGAGTTAAAGGGGTGGAGCATACCATAAAGCTCAAGGAGGGATCATTTCCTTGGGGGGGGGGGGGGGGGGGAGCACTAAATGTAAACCCTCTATATCCCATGCATTCAAGGGGTATTTTAAAAATCCCCTAAGTATAAATTTTATTGTTTTACCCCTCCTCTCCCCCCCCCCCCCCCCCCCCCCCCCCCCCCCCCCCCTTTATGTACCACTATTTATAACAAAAGTATCCCTTATGTATCAAAATTTTTACAGTTCTCTTTCCATTCTTGCTTTCTCTCTCTTTAGTAGCCAAAAATCCCCTTATGCATTACATGTTTGTAACCCTACAAGAAACAATCAACCCTTAAGTTTTACTCATGTGCTATTGTACATATGTTTTAGTGACCAACTCTGAGAGCAATTCCAAAGGTACAAAGGCTTCGACATCTCTCCCTTATGAAATTAGAGGCTCTCCACCAACAGACAATGAAATTTTTTGAATCATATATTATTTTTCCTATCATAGAGTCAAAGTGAGTCTCCTTTACAATTATCATATCTTAAAAGGATGGAGTATCGAGCTATGAGAGGTACTCTATCGTGGATGGCTTCTCTTGATACTGTCATATCACTATTGTATAAGAAGATAAGTTAAAGACAACCTTTATCACTCCATTGGGATTTTTTTCTTATAATATAATTCCATTTGGACTAATGAATGCTTATGCTATCTTTCAGGTTGGATCAATAGTTTTGTGAGGCGTACATGGGCAAGTTTATAAGGGTTTTCATAGATGACATTGGTTGTTTTAGTTCGATGGTTACTCATAACCTTAAGCTTGAAGCATGTCTACAATTCCTTGATGAAGAGGAAGGCCAACTCAATCTCAAGAATTTTAAGTTGGACAATTTCAAGACTGCTTTAGGAATGAACTACCACCTAGTTTACCACTATCTAGACCAAAAAACCATAAAATTGATATCATTTTTGGAATTGAACAACCATGTCATGCACCTTACGTGTAAATCCACTTACACACAAAGAGAAACATACAAATCCAATAATTGCTACATAGGGGACTTATCAGGTATAATAGTTCACCATATGGAGCACCTATTCTAAGCGCAAAGAAGCAGAATGGTACCTTCCATATGTGTATAGACTACACAATTTTGAATAAAATCACAATAAAAAAAACAAGTTCCCTATTCATTGGGTACTTGTTAGACAAATTGAAAGGAGCCACTCTCTTTACGAAACTTGACTTCAAATCAAGATATCATCAACTAAAAATGGTACAAGAGGATATTTACAAAATTGCATTTAGAACTCAAAACCATTTGGGTTAATTAGTGCACCTACTAGTTTTGCACGTATGATAAATCCCATTTTCATTGATCACCAAGATTTGGTGATTGTTCCCTTTGATGACATATTGGTTTTTACTAAATATGTGAAGAGCACCTTACACATGTTTTTGATTTGTTGCAAAAGGATAAAATGTATTTTAATTCTAAAAAGAGTTCTTTCTTTCAATTTGAAATTGAATATTTATGACATGGTGTCCAACGATGGTATTCATGTAGATATTAAGAAAATTGAGGCTATCAATTCATGGAAAATTCTTAGAAATTTGTATGAGTTGAGATCATTTCTTAAATTCTGTACTTATCAGAGGAAATTTGTCAAGAAAATTTTGCATACAAGTCACATTATCTCACATTTGTTTTGAAGAAAACCACACCTTATGTTTGGACTAAATTACATGATTGATTTTTTCAACCTTTGAAAGAGTTGTTGACCAATGCACCTATTTTAAGATACCTAATTTTCCTCTCCATTCTTTGTCGTTGTAACGGATGCTAGTGGAAGAGGTATATGTGATGCACTTATGTAAGATATCACCCAATCGCTTTTGATAGTCAAAGATTTAAACCTTCTGAAACAAAGTGTAGCACTGATGACAACGGACTCATGACAGTCATGCATGCACTTAAATTTTGGAAAAGAATATTTATTGGGTGTTGATTTTTTCATTAAATGGATCGACAAAGCATAAAATATATGCTCTCTCAGCATTTAGTGTCTAACAAAGACATATTAAGTGGACCCTTTTTATAGAAAAAAATTCATCCTACTATTTAGTACCAACATGGAAAAGAAAATGTCCTGGCTAATAATATTAATAGAAGACCCTCTCTTAATAATATTTCTACCATTGAAAGTAAATTATTTGCATCCATGCCTGATGCATATGCACAAAATGATGAATTAAAGACTACATGGTTGCTTATGAATGAGCATGCCACACATTTGTTTTTGGAGTACACCGTTCAACACCAATTTTGTATTTCAAGCAGGAAAAGCCTTATGTTACACAATCATTTCATGTCATGATCATTAAAGAATTGCATGAACACAATATGCTAATCATTGAGGTTCTGTTACCACTTATTAGAATTTATGCCATAATTTCTTTTGGCATACTATGCACATTGATATCAAATAATATGTTAAATCTTGTATTGCGTGTATAAAGATTAAGTCAACCATAGGTAAGAGATTATGTCTCTTGCATCCATTGCCTATTCCAAAAAGACTTAGGGAACGTGCTTCGACGGATTTCATGATTGGTTTTCCCCTCATTGTACATAAGTACGATATGACTTAGACAGTGATTGATGGTTTCAATAAATGAGCATATTTCATTCCATGTAACAAAGATCTCATTGCACATCAAGCTGCTCTCTTGTATTTGAAATCTAGTTTTTACATGATGGTTTACCTAAAGTTATAAGTCTTTATCAAGATTCAAAGTTTTGTAGTGCATTTTGGACCACTCTTTTGGAAAATCTAGGTACTACACTTTAGCAAAGTAGCTAATCACATAATTATTGATTTGTTGAAAGCATAAGTGTATTCACAACAGAAAAAGTAGGATGATTACTTACACATTTTGCAATTTTCATATAACAACACCACTCACTCTACGATCGGAAAATCACCTTTTGAAGTTATGTATTGATGTCTCATTTACATTCACTTCCTACACCAAATACTTGATTGTTTAATTTTGTTCCAATTACTAATGATTTTGCTATTTATTTTCATTCCATTTATGCTAATGTTTGTGCTGCTATAAACACTCACAAGAACAATATACCAAGCATGCAAAAAACACCACAAGAATCATGTTTTCAAAGGAGGAGGTTATGTTTAGAATTGAAAAGCATTAAATTCAAAGTCTTGACACTAATGCTTTTGTTAAACTTGCTCTTTGCTTTTATGAGCCATTCCTCATCTCATATATGATCAATAATGTTTCATTTGAACTTGAGTTTCCTTTTCTATGGCGCCTACACAATGCATTTCACATTAGTTTATTGAGACCATTTAAAGGATCCCTACCATCTCACCTAGTCTATGATGAACCACCCTTGCTTGTTGACCCAAGAAGAAAGACTTGTACTTGATACCATAGTAGATCTTGAAACAACCACTACTTGCATTGGCATAGTTTACAATAGATACCTTTCAACATTTAAAGGTTTCTCTAGAGAAAATTCCCGTTGGATGTCTGAAAATTCTTTTGAGATTTTCATGATTTTCCCCCCTGCTTTCATCACTCACTGGCTAGTTGATTTCTCTTATAAGCAATTGAGGACAATTGCTATCCCTAGTGGATGAATGTTATGATTTTTTCTACCCTATTGAGTGATTGAATTGGGATACTTGGAAAATCACCATGCTAGTGTGGTTTAGCATCAATATTAAATAGGAATACCTGGACTTGTTTATACTTGTATTTTGTTATTGTGGTTAGTGGTTTAGCTAAAATATGGATGATTGAATGGTAGATTGGACCTGAAAGAGGCTTGTAGAGCAGTGTCACATTTGTCACGGTTGCTCTCATGGTTTCCATTCAATATTTTAGTTTGTACACAGCTTAGCCCAGTGTAAAGAGACTTGTGCCGTGCACTTTGGGGGCTATGATTAGGCATGTCTATGTTTGATTTGGAAAGCTTGAAAGTGATGCTTGATTGTGTGTAGAGTCTCCATGGTTTTAGAGTAGTGGTGTTTCTCCCTCCCAAACTGACAAGAATATACATGGCGAAGAGTCAAAATTGTGGTAGCTCTAAATCATATTTTAAAATTATACCCAATCACTAGCCACAATGCATGATGCTTTTAATCTCTTTAAATAGTCCTATCATGCCTCTTGACATTGTATGACTAAAGATGGCAAAATTGCAACACAATTTCCTAGACAAAACCATACACACTCTATCCTTACAAGTCTCACAATGCATATGAAATACCCTACTTCATGACCATAAGGTCAAACACCCAAACCGGCATTAAGCTAAGAAGGAAATCAAATGTCGATAAGGAAACCACTCTTGTCTATGATTGCAAATTAATTTTCATATTTAACCATATGTATGAGTTTCTCATGATTGAAGATGTCATTGGTTTGCTGCAAACATGCAAAGGAAATCAACTGACAAAAGACATTTATGTATTTATTTGTTGCATTGGCATTGACATTCATAAACATGTTGGAACTCATGTGTGACAATGTCCCCATGTTGGGTGGAATGCATTGATTGTGATGATGTTGCCCAACAAGCCTTTAACTGAATGGAATAACCTCTAGGATATTTTCAATGTATGCAAAGCTCATGCAAAGCAAGGGTTCAATCCATATGAAATTCCTATTGCTGCATATTGAAGCATACGGCATCGTGTACAATTTTGTTGTAGTCTCCTTCTTTTGGCATAACAACATTTGCACTATTGCTCTCCCAGGCTACCAAAGGTTACCTTGAAGCATGTCTAGAAGGAAATCACTCTTTGGTGCATCATCGGCTTACTATGCTCATTCAATTGCGTGGACGAGTTGCTTTATTAGGATATAGTTTTAGATATTTTTTGCTACTAGTAGGACTATCGACCGTGGTTTGAGTAATCGAGGAGTGGTTTTTTTTGTTGTTCTTTTGAAAATCCATAGGGGCTAAGTCAAAGAGTTGAGTAGAGTCTTGATGGGAAGTCCTCTATTAATTCATCTCTTGCTCATCAGCTTGGTTGACTTGCTTTTTACGAGAGGCCATGATTAAAGATGTCATTTGTTTGCTACAAAATGTAGAGGGAACTAACCTGTGAGGTGACATAAGAGATTTAGGTATCTTTTTTTCATATAGCTCTTGAAATTCATAAACATATTGGAAATCACATGGTCCCACATTGTAATGCATTGGCCTTGGGGATGTTTCTCAATAAGTGGATGGATCATCATAACGTCCATTTATAGAACTATCTTATGTCAGGGTTTGCTAGAGGAGCTCAACCAACACTTTTGGAATCTTCCAAAAAATGAAGCTATATTTTGTTGCCTTTTTGCAATCTTGTACAGTTGTGGTGGCCCAAACATTACATTCTATGTGGGTTTGCAAAGTCCAAATTTTACGTCTTGGCTAAGAAGTAAGTGTTGTGTTGCATCAACTTTCAATAGGGGATGTTGCCACATATAATACGAGATAAGATTTTCAATAACAGGTAACTCACTTATGTTTTGCATATCCTACAATGCATATCCTGCAAACATGTCCATGGAACCAAAATCTAGGTTGATAGAAGAGATTCATGTCTACATCTGTTATAGTGGCCTAGACAATCGTACACATGTTGGCAATCGTGCTCTCCCATTGCTGGTGGAATGTACTCATCTTTGACATGTTGCCCAACAAGCCTTCAATTTGATGGATAACCATACTGTTGATTCATGGAACTATCTTATATACAAGTTTGGAAGCTCTGGGCAGTTTTTCTTCCATTGTGAGTTTGCAAGAGTATTGGCAACTCTTGCGTACTATAAGATCTTATTTGGTGAAAAACGGCGGAGCATTAGGATTGATGTGCTTTGGCTATTTAAATTTTGGTAACAATTGTGTGTGTGTGTGTGAGAGAGAGAGAGAGAGAGAGAGAGAGAGGGAGAGCAAACAAGGCACCCTACCAACAAATGGATCCCAACACTTTTGAAAGCCAATAAATTGTGCCGCCGTAAAATTGATTCATGCACGGTGTGGCAAGGCGAGCTGGCCTGTGGAGACGCACCCATGGTAACGTCCAGTCTGTCTTTCGGATTTGTAGCATCGGGAGTTCATTCTTTTATGAAGCAGGGCTTGTTTTCGTCTTCTTCCCCTTGGCTTTGCAGGGATAGCGAGGAGGTGCACGTCTTTCAGCTCCTCTTCCAATGGGTCTCTGAATGAAGATACCTACAAGCAGAAACAAACAAAGCCTGGCTGGGATTCCAGCCAGGCTGTCGTTGCTGACAAAGATAAGGTCGACATCCGTCGTCAACCCCCTCTCCAGTCCCTCCATAAGGTGTGCCTCTCTCTATTTTTGCACACATTAGTGCTCGTTCTGTAAAATTTTGATCCAAAATTTCCTGTTGGACAACTTGACAATTTTTGGAGGAGGTTCAGCTGCTTTGGGATTCTGTTCGTCTTGACATGCTGCAAACTCGTTCAGTAGTTCAAACTCATTCACTTCAGTGCATGAAACTTTTTCACCAGGAAACAATACGATAGGAGATTGGAGACGAAACAGCACCATTGACTGCTAGAAATGGAGGAGAGTAGGATCGGTTTCAATCTAAAACATATCCAACACTATATAACGACGGGGGTTCATGTTTTGATAGGTGCTGTTGTGTGTTGAGAGAGCAGAGATGTTGCCTCATTTTGCCAACACACTCACACACATACACTGTATACACACACTTGTCCGTGGATTTACTTGATGGTTTCAAGGGAAAGAGAGAGAAGCATGAAAGCACGATTTCCAAAGTTTGTGCTGGCCTTCACTTCATCGATTTAATTTTTTTAATAGCGTTTGTTCTTGTGTTTTTTGGCACTTTTAGCCTTGCTCTTGGGGGTGTGTATTGTGGTGTCTGGGTGTGTGGAGCTTGCTTGTTTGCATTGTTTGTTTTGTTCTTTTGGTTTCCATGCTTTGATTCTGAGTGTACGTTGACATCGTTGTTGTCAAGTACCACAACATCTAGAAGCATTGTAGCAGACTTTGTGCAATCTAAAGCAAATACCTTTCTAACAGTAGAGAGGGGGGCCTTTGGAGGGGGGTTTGGGACCCCATTTGGTGTCGTCTTTTCTCTCTCTCTAGCACTCTCACTCACAGTTTGCATTCCACTCTCTTGTTTTGGTTATTGCACATTCTCTCAGTAAGTCTAGGAAGGCTCTCCCTTCCCATCGTTACAAAGAACCTTGAGCACCATTGATCACTCATCCTGAGCCATATACCATCATTTACTTTTGCTGCACATTACAATAAATACCTAAAGCCAAAATAAATATTGGGATCACATCGGGCCATTCACTTGAGATACTATAACTTTAACATCCTCTTTGTAGCTCATAGTGGATAGAAATAGTGAGACCTAGTTGATGAAGAAGCTACCATGGACACTCCGGCAACAGCTATCATGTTGGATACGGCTCTGATTTGCTATTATCGTGTCACCTTATGGGAATGCCATCGTCAGGTGCAGCGGAAGTGTTTAAGGGTTTAGATCTACTACTCCGCACAAACACAAAATTACTTCACTTGAAAGAGAAAGTGAATTGAACTGAATGAAAGAGAGAGGCGCATAGAGAGAGAAAAGAGAGAGGACACAGGATGTCGTGTCCCAACCACCCTCAAGGGCCTCCTTGCTCTGTTGCCAGAGCAAGTACTTGCTTTATTACTTGCACAATGCTGATACAATGATGCTAAATGCTGAGATGCTAATGGGTACTTGATGTAGATACTTCGTAGTACTACTGGAAAACTGAAGACAACAGTCGTTGAACGTTTACATCTCATTTAAATCAAATCAATCACAGATATTTCATTCCAAATCTCAGACCATGACTGCCAGTAACGTATTTAATAATCACATCTAGATCCATCCTAGACCTCATTAATGTCGGATGAACTAATTCTTATTGCGATCATGTCTATAGAGATTCTCAAGACCATGATTCCTTGCAACGTATTTAGCAATCGCATCTAGATCCATGTAGGACCTCACTGATGTCGGATTAACTAATCCTTATTGTGATCATGTCCATAGTCTCGCAAGACCGAAATGCTGCAGCCATTTCATCTCGCAAATCTGCAGTCAGACACAGAGAAGGGCCCTAAAGGGCACCTGAGAGCACCCAAAAGGGTTGAGAAAAATCCTTTACACCTAGAGGAAGCTACATGACTATAGAGAGAACCAAAACCTAAGAGTAAAGATGGCTTGAAAGGACCCGACGTGGAAATACAAGCTCACCCCGATCCCACTCCCTATCACATGTCCGTGGGAGATATCGAGACCAACTGTATGAATTTAGAGAGAGGTCCAATTGGTCTCCTTATAGAAATTTGAAATGTAGATCAAACTACATTCAAGAATCCCCATTTGTGAACTATGAACACGTCACGTCCAAGATTCTTCAAGACAATGAACTTTTGAACACACCTTGCCCATAATCCAGCCAACAACAATGGCTTGTATGCACAACATCCATAGTGTTTTGTATATGACATGTTGGTTCTTTGCCAGTTGCAATGTACTTTGAAACTCCAACACACGGGTCCAAACATCTATGACTTGAACTCAGATGCACATGGCCAAATCAAGTATCGGAAGCACCACTTGCCCCTCTTTGCCACTCATGCGCCTCTCTTTGGCTGAAGCATGTTGCAACATCAACCACTGGACTAAAATGCTGGAGCTTTTGCTAGTGTGGTGACACCACACCAACAGACTCGGTTGAGTCCTTTGAAGAATCATTGTCAGTGTTGTCCTCATCAGGCTTGCCTTTACCCTTGTCGTGTAGAGAAATGACCACGCTTTTCACAGTTGTAACAATTGCTGGACTTCTGTTTAGTTCTTGATGTAGCATGTGCTGGTTCATCACTTTTCGAACTCGAGCCTTGCCTTGGGATAGTAAGACAACTTCCTCAATAAAAAAAAAGCTGAGATCATTAAAATGCAGATTTCCTTCACGATTTGCAAGCATAAGCCTTTGCAACGATCTCGTACTCCTCAGGCAACTTGGTAGCAAGGTAGCTAACTGAGAACTAGTCAATGGACTTCCCGTACCCGAGAGTTGATCATGCATGATCGAGCTTCAAACTCCAGGAAAAATGACTACATGGAAGAGGCTTCAAACTACAGAGAAAATATTTTTCTAACAAGAAGGGTGATTGCTTGCATCATAGAGGATCGATCAAAACATATCCTGGAGCTTTGGCCACATCTCAGTGGTAGTTATGTGCCGCGGGAGAGATCTCCTCTGTGAGTGCCTAAACAAGGCAAGCATGATCTTCTCATTACTCGCATCCCCATTGAAGAAATTCGTCATCTTGAAGTATAGTCCACCTATTGTTGCCAGACTGTACAGGTCTCGTCTTAGACCCGTCGACAATGCCCACAAGCCTTTTTGTAAAAACCATCAATTATCAATAAGCATAATTATCGCGGGTAAGCTTGTCATGGTGTTTGAACACTATCTCTGACGAGTCTGTAGAGTAATCTTCTTCACTTGTGAACCACTGTAACAAACTTGGACACTCAACGTCAAGATTCTACCGCGACGCAACAGAGATTCACTTCAAAATAGTTCACAATTGATTCAACACGGCCCCGGAGGAGTTCCGTGCCTAGAGTTATTGGCCCCAAAGATTGTCGTCCCTTTCGATATTTCTTTGTATTAATCTGTAACTCAAAGTACAAGGGAGTGGGAGGGTTCTCATTCCCAGACTCTGCGTCCAGATGCTTTGAGGAGTGGGAGCCCAAACCACTTATTTATTCATTACAAGGGATGCCAAAAGCAGAGCCCCAAAAGCTTCAAGATTAAAAGCTTCTTTTAAAAGCAATTCAAAATAAAGCAACTTTATCCAAAAATCTCTTCAGCAAATAGCGTAGAATTCATCTGCTTTTTCCTAGCGCAAAAGGCGGAATTCCGTACGCTCAGCCACGTCAGCATGTCAGCGCTTTTCCCGCTGCAAATGGCGTCGCAAATCACAGGAAGCTGTACACTGCCATGTCACCCCTGTCTCCGCGGGTTTGCTACCAGCCGAGGTGTGTGGGTGTGTCCTCTGCTGCCCCACATTTGACACGTCACCAATTTGTGACATACCCGCGTCTTGAAAGCATTGTAATCGTCCTCGATTACGCCTGCAAAACAGACAGAGGCCATAAACTGTCTTAGCAGACACTGACTGTTAGTACCGACACTAGGAACACATATCTAGCACATGTACCAATCGACAGTCACATCACAGGACATCACTTGACATCATAGGACATCACATGACAAATCACATTCAAAATTCATTCGAATCTCAGACCATGGTTAATCGACAACGTATTTAGCAATCGCATCTAGATCTAGATGCCCGATTAACTAATCCTTATTGCAACCATGTCTATCGAGATCTTTCAGACCAAAATGCTGCAGTCATTTTGGCTATCAGTTCCTGCACTTAGACAAGTCAAGAACAAATCAATATCATATCATTGGGAATTTAGTTCATAAAGTCATATAGCAGAATACTTTCAGCCCACAGTATCCCTGAAACTTAAAAGAGACATCAGTGACTTTAGTATAAAAAATCGGAGCAATCTGTTGACAAAGGAGTGGAGCGACTATCCTCTTGTGCATACCCGCTCCACCAAATTCTGCCCAAGCTGAGTTTGGGGTTCGATTTGGAATAGAGTATCCTAAACCAAATGCTTTAAGGTAAAGGTTCACAATATCAGGAGTATCTGCCAGGTCCTCCATCCACTTTGCATCCGATGCGGGATTGTCACGTGACACATCCAACCTTGTGTCTGTGGACAAGCTACAACATGATCAGGGTTCAGTCAGTCCAGTCAGTCTAGATTAGAAGTGATCTGGCACTTTTGTAAGTCTATTCGTAGACCGTGCATGCCCAGACACTTAGTGTAGATGCATATCCTCTGGTTGCACACAGCATGATCATAAGCATTCCCATCAGAATCCATTAGAATCCTTCAGGGGAATTTTCTAGTGCATTTAGCCTATTTTACCTATTTTTGACATTTTTCACTTATTATTTTTAAGTGTCTTTTGTTTGAAAGTAGGTAGGGCAATTTTGCTAAGTTTGTATATAAGCAAACTAGAGCTAGCACTAAATGGCAGAAGAGGCAGCAGGAGCACCTTGCAGGCAACTTCTCAGCAAGACCAAGCCTTGGTGGTTTCCCTCCAAGCAAAGATCCCCATCACTGGCGTTTTCCAACAAGCAGTCATCCCTAGCATTTTTGATCCCTCATCGCCCAGCCCTCTCAGCGCCTGGTGATTTTCAACAGATCTCCACCGCAAGCATACCCCCATGCCTAGTGTTTTTGATCAAGCCATCGCCAGTAGATTTCCAGTCTAGTGTTTTTGGTACAATAGCGTTTTGGACAGCTTTCAGCCTTGGTGATTCCAAGCAATGAAGACCAGCAGATTCAGCCCCTAAAGAGTAGTAGATTCAGCCCGGTAAGAACCTCAGTTTTCAGCCTTAATGAACCTCAGTTTTCAGCCCTAAACCTGCAGATTTTCAGCGTCAAAGACCCACAGAAACAGCCCCCAAAATCAGCGTTTTTGGACTATAGCAGATCTCAGCCCATAGCATTTTTGGACAGCAGTAGAAAGATTGCAGATTTCAGCCCTTATGTCGGTGTCGTCATCCCCGTCGTCGTTGTTGACATAGCCTAGACTTGCATCAGTCTCATGTATACTGTTTATACCAGTTTGTGCAATCATAAGTAGACTACTCTCGCCGACGAGAGTGGGGCCTTCGGAGGAGGGTTTTACAACGTCTCTAGTGTCGTATCTCTCTTCTCTCTGTATCTCTCAGTCTCATTCACTTGCACGCATAGTGTCCATTCACTTTGTTTCTGATCATAGCATTCTCTCATTAAGAACAGAAGGCTCTACCTTCAATAAGAACAAAAGGAACCTTGAGCACAGTTTGGAGCACTCATCTTGAGCAAAGCGCAAACATTCATTCCGCTACACCTAACAGGGATAGTTTTTGAATTTAACCAAGAACCGCCTTATCATTTTACCTTTTACCTTTCTATCTTTATGTGCCAATATCTGTTTTGGAACGAGTATCTCCTCGTTTTCCTCCACTTCGGGTTACTCATCTGGCTCCCCATCCTCGGGCACATCGCCTTTAAAAGGCTTCAGGAGACTCACATTAAAAGCATTGTGAATCCTCCAAGTATCGGGCAGCTTCAGTCTAAAGGAGACATCATTTATCTTTTAGGAAATCTGGAAAGGTCCATAGTATCTCATGCTAAGCTTCTCCTTTTTCTTTCTCAGGTGAGCCTTTCAAAACGTAAGAGCACCCAATCGTTCTCCCTCTTGTCTTTCCTGATATTTTTCCAAAGCCTCCCGGACCTTGGCAAAAGCGTGTCCAAGTCCTGTGTGTACTGGTCGGCTTCAAAAATCTTATCTTTCGTGCTTAGGAAGGGTGGAACCTTCGTAGCACCTTCAATAATCTCAAATGGCGCCTTCCCCGTCGAAGAGTGAATCGTGTTATTGTAGGCAAATTTCACCAAGGGCAAATACTTATTGAGTCTTCTGATTCAAGCTGTAAGACTTCAATAAATCCAGTATGCTGAATTTGCAATTTCTGATTGCCCATCTGTCTGCGGGTGGAAAAGATGACGAGAACTGTAATCTCGTGCCAATGTTCTCCCAAATAGCCGTTCAAAACAAACTTGTGAATCGGGGATCTCTGTCAGAGACAATTGTCTCAGGCATGCCATGCAATCTAAAAATCTGGGCAATGAACAGTCTCGCTAAGTGATTCGGCTTGACTGTCTTCTTTACTGGAATGAAATGAGCTTACTTGCTAAATCTATCAATAAAAGTCCAGATACCATCGTGCCCACTCTGTGTTCTCGGGAGATCGAAAATGAAATCCATTGCAATACTTTCCCCGGGGGGGTGGGGGGTTGGGGGGGGGGGGGGGGGTATGGGTAAAGGCTGTAACAATCCCTTTGCTTTATGCCTGTCAAACTTGACCTTCTGGCAAACCAAGCAACTGCGTACAAAATCGTCCACGTCCTTCTTGAGTCTCGGCCAAAATAAGTATCTCTCTACACCTTTCAAGGTGGTAGCAATGCCGCGGTGACCCGTAAATGGTGGACAGTGGCATTCGGTTAAAACCTTTTCTTCATCAAGTAGCCATCCCGAATGGAATATCCCGTACTATATCCGAGTGAAAATTTTTGCAAAATCTGTATCTGTGGCATACTGATCGACCATATCCTCGAAGCTCCTATGATGTATCGCGGAAATAGCGAGAATCATCGGCTTCCGGGACA
Source organism: Adiantum capillus-veneris (assembly GCF_014529385.1). Classification (NCBI taxonomy): domain Eukaryota; kingdom Viridiplantae; phylum Streptophyta; class Polypodiopsida; order Polypodiales; family Pteridaceae; genus Adiantum; species Adiantum capillus-veneris. The sequence continues at coordinate 66,011,314 of NC_140939.1, read as the reverse complement.
AAGCATCTGCCACCAAATTCTTCTGTCCTTGCACATGGACAATCTGGAAGTGAAACTGTGACAGGATGTTTGCCCACTGCGATTGCTTTTATGATATAGCTGCTTTTTTGACAAGAAGTAGCGTAAACTTTGGTGATCTGTGAAGATCGTAAAATCGGCTCCGAGTAGGTAATGTCGCCACTGAGTAAGAGCCTGGATAACCGGCAAAAGCTCTTTCTCATATATCCGTGCTATCAATTCCGGCCTTGAGAACAATCGGCTCTCGTAAGCAATGACATGGCCTTCTTGCATTAAGACCGCACCCAGACTACGACCACAAGCATCACAATATACTTCATACGACTTCTGCAAATCTGGCAAAGTCAAAACTGGTCCTGTAGTCAATTTCTCTTTCAATGTTTGAAAGGCAGTCACCTTTGTGGATCCCCACGAGAAAGGGACTCCTTTCTGTGTCAACATATGCAAAGGGGAAGCAACCTCTGCAAACTTTCTAATGAACTGCTGATAGTAAGAACATAAGCCCAAGAAGCTTCTAACTTCATGGACATTCTTCAAATTGGGCCAATCACGGATAGTCTGTATCTTGGCGGGGTCCATCTGCACTCCTGCTACTAAGACGACGTGTCCCAAAAAGTGTATCTCTGGCAGGAAAAATTCACTCTTCTTTGCATTGATCACCAACTTGTGATACCGCAATGCCTGAAAGACCTGTAGTAGATGTTCTCTATGTTCTGCCCCATCCTTGGAGAAGACAATAATGTCATCAAAGAGAGTGCCCACAAAAGATCTATACTCTCTTAATCTTGTCCATCATTCGGTTAAAGGTCCTTGGAGCATTGGTAAGCCCAAAAGGCATCACCAAAAACTCGAATAAACCGAAGGTCTTCCGAAAAGCTGTCTTTTAGACATCTCCCGGCGCGATTCGGATCTGATGATATCCGCTCTTCAAATTGATCTCGCTGAAACAAGAGGATCCCTGTAGTCGGTCTAGAATATCATTGATCCTTGGAATCGGAAATCTGTTCTTGATGGTGATTTTGTTGAGAGCTCTATAGTCAGTGCACATTCTCCAAGATCCGTCTTTCTTCAAAACCAACAACACCGGAGAGCAGTAAGGTGAAGTACTCGGCTTGCTAAGACCCTTTTCCAAGAGGTCTTTCACTTGGTTCATAATCTCTTCATTCTGGGCTCGGCTCACACGGTAAGGTGGCCGGTTCGGTGGTGTTCTTCCATGTATCCGATCAATGATATGATCCTCAAGACGAGCTGGTGGCAACTCGCCTGGCAGGCCCTCAGAAAAGCAATCGGCATGAGTGTGGAGAAAATCTTGGCGTTCTTTTTCTAGATCAGACATATTTGTCATATGATCATCATTCAACTCTTTCAAAAAGATAGAGTAAACAAACAGACTGGATTTCATTAATTTTGAAACGGTCGAAGCCGATACAATAGGGACAAACTCGCCCTTAAGTTTCACATCAAGTACAATGGTTCGGCCCTTTTCTGTAGTCAAAGTCGCTTTTCTCGCCCGATAGTCGACCACGTTGTTGTTCTTATGGTACCAGGGAATTCCCAGGAGGACATCACAACCTTCCAAGGGCATTATGTAGAAGTCCTCGTGCCCCAAATACCCTTGACAATGCAACCGAAGTTTGCCAATGATAGATGTAATGGCTACGTCCTTGCCAGGTGCCGCTAGAACTGCCTTTGCTTGTGGTTCCATCCGATTGGGTGTAATCTCAAGCCCGCGCCGCCAATTCAAGTGAAATGAAGTTGGCCTTGGCTCCTCCATCAAAGAAAATCAGGGCTTCTTGATCTTTCACTTTGCCCCAAGCTCGGCAAAGTTCTGTCCTCTCATCAATCGTGCTTGGGTCAAGTATCCATGCAATCTGGAACCAGTCGTGCCTCTCATCTTGCCTTTCTGTCCACGTTCCTCAACTGCTTTTGAACTCTCTGGCCTTTCTTCATCTTGTTCTTTCTGTGCCTCTTTAGGGCACTTCGCGGAGGGGTGTCCTTGTTCCCCGCATCCAAAACACTTCCTCTCTTTGATGTAGTTGGCTCTCTCCCGAGGAGTGAGCCGGGGTCGTGCATCCTTATCTTTCTGTTCTTGGGGGCTCTTCTTCTTTCTACTTTCATTTTTAGAAGTCTGCTCTGTTTTCTGCGTCATGATCTCATCTGTGGGGTAAGTCAAACTGCCTGAGTGTATGGCAAAGCCCCGTTTCGTATGACTCATCAGTTCTTGAATAGAATCAGACTTTTGCTCTAAGCAGTGATCTTGGATCTCCCTAGGAAGTGCGCAGCTAAACTGCTCAATCTGTTCTTTAAACGAGATCTTCTTAAATGAAGAAGCGGGTAGAAAAGAGCTCCAAAATCTCTCGCAATATGCGTCCAAAGTATCTTTCTTGGTCATCCGAAGATGGTTCCAAGCAGTTCGTATGTCTCGTTCGTACTCCCGAGTCAACCAAGAAGAAATAAAAAGCCTTTTAAATCTAAGCCATTTAACTGGCGCTTTCTTGTTCAATAGAAGAGTGGACCACCACGTTCGAGCATTTCCCTTGAAGTAAGAGGTAGCCCCCCGAATCTTGGAGTGCTTTGAGTAATGCCCTCCAGAGAAAGCTATATCAAACTGCTATATGAAGGCCAAAGTCCTCAAAGCATCTTGGAATTCAGAAAAAGTGTAAAATTTAATTGACTGTCCACCTTCTTTAAATTCTCGAACTTTCTTGCTTTTATCCTCGAGAAAGTCATACTGGTTGGCTTTATAAAAATGCTTCTTTTTGGCGTAAAATCTGTGATCGTCAAAGTGAGAACTATCTGAAGACGAGTCCTCTGTAGAACTGTCAAAAACTAGGCAAAGCTTAGGCTTCTTTGCCTTTTTCTTGCCCTTTCCGAAGCTTTGTTTTTTGCTTCACTTTTTCTCTTTCTTGTCTTCTTCGCTCGAGTCAGAAGAGCTAGAAGAACTGTCAGAAGAAGAAGAAGAAGAAGAAGAAGAAGAAGAAGAAGAAGAACTAGTTAATCCTTCAAATCGCACATGCTTCTTCTGCTTTTGTGCCGAGGCAAAAGTAGATTGATGACCCAAATAACCCGGGAAATGAGTTCCTTTCTTTTGCTTTTTGTCGTGCTTTTTGGCTTTGTTGGTTGCGTCAAAAAGCTGTTTAATCCGTGTATCCACCACCTCTTCCAATTCTTGCTCTGTAAACATCCTCGGAGTAGGAGGTTTCTTGAGTGCCGGTTTAAGGGTGGTTCTGTGGCCTTACGCCACTGATAGTGCACTTCGTTGAAGGATGTCTGAGTCAAAAATTTGACAAATTTCGGATCCTTTGCAAGATTGATCATCATCTTTGTCGCATCGTCAACCGATTGTCGAAGCGCCATCTCTTCAATCTCCGCTTGAGTAGGCCGAGGCGGGCCGTACTCGTGAGAATCTTCTTCGTGATCTCTTCCCTCATCCCCAGATGCAGAGGAAGTCGATTGATCTTTGTTTGAATCCATAAGTGTCGCGAGAAAAGGATCGAATTTCCCAGTAGAAGAGAAATCGGCCGCGCTTTGATACCATTGTAACAAACTTGGACACTCCAAGTCAAGATTCTACCGCTTGCGCAGTAGAGATTCACTTCAAAACAACTCACAGTTCACAATTGATTCGACACGGCCCGACAGAGTTCCGTTCCTAGAGATATTGGCCCCAAAGATTGGCGCCCCTTTCGGTGTTTCTTTTTGTATTAATCTGTAACTCAAAGTACAAAGGAGTGGAAGGGTTCTCACTCTCAGACTGTGCATCCAGATGCTCCGAGGAGTGGGAGCCCAAACCACTTATTTATTCATTACAAGGGATGCCAAAAGCAGAGCCCCAAAAGCTTCAAAATCAATTTAAAATAAAGCAACTTTATCCAAAAAGCTCTTCAACAAATAGCGTAGAATTCAGCTGCTTTTGCCCAGCGCAAAAGGCGGAATTCCGTACGCTCAGCCACGTCAGCGCTTTTCCCGCCGCAAATGGTGCTGCAAATCATAGAAAGCCGTACACTGCGACGTTAGCCCTGTCTCCGCGGGTTTGCCGCCAGTCGGGGTGTGTGGGTGTGTCCTCTGCTACCCCACATTTGACATGGCACCAATTTGTGACAACCACCCCTTAAGTGGGTCACAAAAATCGCAGACCAAATGGTAGAACCTTTTATAATAATAAGAAACGCTCACACGGAGAGTATCGAACATGGGTCAATTTGGCTTAAAGGCATCCACATCGGATTCAATCACTTTCCTGTGAGAAGTGGCAACAGAAGATGGCCCAAAAGAGTGGCAACATGTTCATAATCCGTCAGATCCAATGGTAGACAACCACCACCTCCGAATGTGGAACCTTCAAGAGAGCAACCCCATTGTAGTGATCTCCTACACGTGCAATGTACGTGCAGATGGAGTCTCATTGGGCAGGAGAGGGAACAGTAGGAGAGATGTCTAGCAAAAACGCAAAGGCACAGGAAAGAGGGAGGGTGATCTGGCAAAATGGCTAGAGAAGAAAAACACTAGAGAGAGACTACACGAGGAGACAAAACACTGTAGAGAGAGAGACAAAACCTTGGCAAGCTTCTGATAATGCACTAGTACAATACGACTAAACGTGGCGCTACTGATAATGTACTAGTATAATGAGACTAAAAGTGTCCCCTCCTCCCAAAAGAAAAAAAAAAAGAAAAACCTACCACCACCACTGAAACCGGCCTGTTCAATCCAAAAAGGGCGGTAGACTTTACTTTAAACCTTGATTTAGCTTTCACCCATTATTAGTCGTCTATTTTACCTGTACTTTCAAGACACATCAAAGGGGAGAGGGATACAGGCTGCTAGATTGCACCTGTATGAGTAGACGGACACCAGATTGGCCCCTAACTTAGGCGCCCCTTTCGGTATTTCTTTATTGTTCAAAAGAGGGAATAAACGCTGTGGTTCCTACAAGCTGCCCCGCACAAACTCGGCTGAATTTCCACTGTTCCAGCCCGATTTCGGCAGCATAACTGTACTAGAACCTTTCACGGTCAGTATTCCCACGCATTGACTGACTTTCCCGACGCCTACGGGCACTTTGCAAAACCTGGCGAGAATCTGCAGCACGCTGAATTCTCTGTTTTCAGCCCTGAAAATGCGCCAGATCACCTGTACAGCGGTCCCCTTGCGTCCCCGAACCTCCTGGGGGTATTAGGGTCCGTTTAGGGCCAAAACCCTAAACCTGCAAAAATACACAGCAGGCTGTAATTCACTGTTTCGGGCTCCGTTTCGCGTGCCGGTCGCATCCCTAGCAAGTCCTCGAGCTCCCGCACCTGTAGGGCTACTTGCCCTTTGAATCGGACGGGATTTCTGGCGTGAAACCTCTCCGAATTCACCTGTACCTGCGGGGGGATTAGCCGCTAGCTAATCCAGTACCTGTGCAAGAGGCTCTTGCCTCGGCAATCGCGCATGAACCCACACAACTGTACATTGGTCAAATGAAAAGCCCACTAGAGGGGCATAACATACTGCCAAAGGGGAGAGAGAGGGCAGTGCGTAGCGTGCAGGGCATCACTCCTGGCACCGCACTGTGCATAAGAGGGAAAGCAAGCACTCCATAGCTCTTAACCTGTGACAGAGACTTGCAAAATGAGCCTCCCAGCTATAAATCACGTTTTTGCCTTCTCTATAAGTAGTAAACTGGCCTCAGAGTGCCAAGTGTCACTCATTTGTGCATTTTCCCGCTTTAGACCCTCGGGTCTAAAAATATCTCACCTGCAGCCTCTGTTGACTTGGCCACAGAGTAACAAAATGATCCCCATGTCAAACTGCACGTAATGACGCGAAGACATTTTCAGGTCCCAAAATAGCAGTTCCCTAAATTTTAGGAGATGCTGCCATTATATCTTTCTAGGTCATCCGACCCTCTTTGTACACTGCGGCCACATCCAGAACTGAAATGTAGCCTCTGTAGCAAAGGATTCCACTTTGGCTAGTCAATGACCCCACTTGGCTAACCATAGTCCTTGTCCAACCTTAGTGCTCTCTTGCCCTCAGGCCTGGACTCCCTCTGGACAGTTCCACACTAGCTATGCAATGCAGGGCAGTTAGATTTCCCGAGGGGTGTTTCCAAAAAGTGAAAGTAAATAGATAATAAGAAAGAAATCAACAAAAAGGATAGATAGTAGTCACACGCTGGTGACATACCCCCCTCTTGAAATCTCAAACGTCCTCGTTTGCATCTATGTCGTCCATGCTTACTGTCAACACTGATGTATTCAACACCTGTCGACACATGTATGACACATACATGCTCATTGTCAACCCTGGTGTATTCAACACCTCGTCGACTCATGTATTGCCTGCGTGTGAACCCTGTCCCAATGACATAGTGGTAGCTTCGCACTCTGCCATTGCTTTGAGTCACTAACTTTCCAATGACAAAATGGTAGCTGCACATTTTGCCACTGTCTTATAGTACACGTTGGATCCCGTAACACTTTCGAGCATACCCAAACCGACAGTTTAAGAATGCAGTTACACATGTACTCTTCAATAGAAGCAATCACTGTATCCTTGACAAACTGACAAGAAATACTCACTTCTATAGCACTAACCAAACTTTTGGACATTTCATAAGAGCAATTGCCAAACTGACAATCTGTACAGCTCTAACATTCATGTAACAGGTATTTGATTTGAGCTCACTTTAAATACCATGTACATCATTTGTTTCAAAAGCCATTGTCACACTGACAATCCATGTAGCTTTGAAACTCAAGGGGTCAAGGTAGGTTGCAAATCGAAGGCTTCCAGGTAAAGTGATAACACAGTTGGTGACTCTGCAAGTTCACCTTCTTCCATCCACTTAGCATCCATTGGTGGATAGTTTCTGAACTTTACCAAGTAACGCCTAGCAACCTTGCCTTTCACTTTCCTTTCTTTGTGTGCCAAAATCTGTTCAGGGACCAAGATTTCGTCAAGTTCCTCGACTTCCGGCTGATCTTCAGCTGGCATATCTTCTGGCACATCACCCACATAGGGTCTGAGAAGACTCACATGAAACGCATTGTGAATCTTCCAACTGTCAGGCAATTTCAGCCTATATGCAACATCACTGATTATGTCGCACACTTGAAAAGGCCCATAGTAACGCATGCTGAGCTTTGGAAACAGTCTTTCCTTGCCCTTCATCTTCTTTAACCTTGCCTTTTCAAACCGTAGAAGCACCCAATCACCAAGTGAATATACCACTTCACGACGGTGACGATCAGCTGCTTTCTTTTGCTTTGCCTGAGTCCTTTCTAAGGCCACTTTGACCTTCTTATACATTTCATCCATGTCCTGAACATACTTATCTGCTTCAAATATCTTGTCCTTTGTATGCAGTATGGGAGGAACTTTCTTGCCACCTTCAACTATCTCAAAGGGTGCCTTGCCAGTTGATGAATGCACTGTATTATTGTATGCATACTCCACCAATGGCAAATACTGCTCCCACCTTCCTTTATGCTCTGACACATAGCACTTCAGCAGATCTAGGACAGTAGAATTTGCCTCTTCTGACTGCCCATCTGTTTGAGGATGAAATGACGAAGAGAATTTGAGCGTGGTGCCCATATTCTCAAACAAGCCTCTCCAGAACAAACTAGTCATGCGTGGATCACGGTCGCTAATAATCGACTGTGGCATGCCATGATACTTGAAAATATTGCTCATAAACAAGCGTGCCATCTGATCTGGCTTTATCTTCTTCCTGACAGGAATAAAATGAGCCTGTTTGCTGAATCTGCAAATAATGGTCCAAATACCATCATTTCCTGTCTGCGTTCTTGGAAGATCAAAGATAAAATCCATAGCAATACTTTCCCATGGTTTATCTGGAATAGGTAGTGGTTGCAATAACCCTGGTGCCTTTTGCCTGTCATCAAACCCTGTAAAGGTCGTGAATGACACTCCTTTGCCACCTTCTTTGTACGGAGTTGGCCTCTCCAGCGGCGTTAAATTGTCATATGGAAGTGACTGAAACATGGGAACACTATTAGGGTTCATTTGTGTTCCTTGGCCGCTATTAACTTGACCTGGAAATGCCATATTTGGCTGCTGATTTGTAATTCCAGCCATACCAAAATTTGCTTGTGGCATCCCAAATTGTCCCTGAGTGCTTTGAAACCCTGGTTGCATACCCATGACACTGTACATGGGTTAGGCATCATCGTTTGAGCACCCGCAAACACTGTTCCTGGCGTATAAAACTGATTTCCAGGTGCATGACCAGCCATGCTTTGGAATACGGATCCACCTCCAAAATAGCCAGGGTGTACTGAAGGTGGTGGGAAGACTTGTTGCATAGCCTGTAGGTTGCTTCCCTGCCCATTAGAACCAGCTATAGGCTGTTGAAAGGTGGCGGGCTGAATTGGTACAGCTTGAAAAACTGGCATCTCAGCCACCTGTTCTTGCACCTTAGGCATACGTTGTGGAGACTGCATGTTCTCCGTCAAGTGTACAGGTGTTTCCATTGACTGTGCGGTATGAATCACCTGTGCTCGAGCCTTAACAGGCTTTTGAATATGATCCAGTGACCCAACTTGCTGAGACGGAACAGGAGGTTGTAGAAAGGCTAAAAACCTTGGGTTCTGCATTACTTGTGTGAACATAGCCACAGCAGTAGCCAACTGGGTCCTGAATATATCATCATTAGTCTGTGGTGGTCTTGACGACTCACCCACTTCATGTGTCTGTTGACCCTGTGAAGAGGAAACCTCTTCAGTCACATCATCTGGTCTGTCAGCCATAATTACAATTCCCTGTGTCTCGTCTATGATCCCCTGTGTCTTCAAGCCCAAAACTGCCCAAGGCTCACTTCTATGGGAAAAAGTGATTTCATCCCGTCGATGGAACCATGAAACCGGCCTGTATGATCCAAAAAGGGCGGTAGACTTTACTTTAAACCTTGATTTAGCTTTCACCCATTATTAGTCGTCTATTTTACCTGTACTTTCAAGACACATCAAAGGGGAGAGGGATACAGGCTGCTAGATTGCACCTGTATGAGTAGACGGACACCAGATTGGCCCCTAACTTAGGCGCCCCTTTCGGTATTTCTTTATTGTTCAAAAGAGGGAATAAACGCTGTGGTTCCTACAAGCTGCCCCGCACAAACTCGGCTGAATTTCCACTGTTCCAGCCCGATTTCGGCAGCATAACTGTACTAGAACCTTTCACGGTCAGTATTCCCACGCATTGACTGACTTTCCCGACGCCTACGGGCACTTTGCAAAACCTGGCGAGAATCTGCAGCACGCTGAATTCTCTGTTTTCAGCCCTGAAAATGCGCCAGATCACCTGTACAGCGGTCCCCTTGCGTCCCCGAACCTCCTGGGGGTATTAGGGTCCGTTTAGGGCCAAAACCCTAAACCTGCAAAAATACACAGCAGGCTGTAATTCACTGTTTCGGGCTCCGTTTCGCGTGCCGGTCGCATCCCTAGCAAGTCCTCGAGCTCCCGCACCTGTAGGGCTACTTGCCCTTTGAATCGGACGGGATTTCTGGCGTGAAACCTCTCCGAATTCACCTGTACCTGCGGGGGGATTAGCCGCTAGCTAATCCAGTACCTGTGCAAGAGGCTCTTGCCTCGGCAATCGCGCATGAACCCACACAACTGTACATTGGTCAAATGAAAAGCCCACTAGAGGGGCATAACATACTGCCAAAGGGGAGAGAGAGGGCAGTGCGTAGCGTGCAGGGCATCACTCCTGGCACCGCACTGTGCATAAGAGGGAAAGCAAGCACTCCATAGCTCTTAACCTGTGACAGAGACTTGCAAAATGAGCCTCCCAGCTATAAATCACGTTTTTGCCTTCTCTATAAGTAGTAAACTGGCCTCAGAGTGCCAAGTGTCACTCATTTGTGCATTTTCCCGCTTTAGACCCTCGGGTCTAAAAATATCTCACCTGCAGCCTCTGTTGACTTGGCCACAGAGTAACAAAATGATCCCCATGTCAAACTGCACGTAATGACGCGAAGACATTTTCAGGTCCCAAAATAGCAGTTCCCTAAATTTTAGGAGATGCTGCCATTATATCTTTCTAGGTCATCCGACCCTCTTTGTACACTGCGGCCACATCCAGAACTGAAATGTAGCCTCTGTAGCAAAGGATTCCACTTTGGCTAGTCAATGACCCCACTTGGCTAACCATAGTCCTTGTCCAACCTTAGTGCTCTCTTGCCCTCAGGCCTGGACTCCCTCTGGACAGTTCCACACTAGCTATGCAATGCAGGGCAGTTAGATTTCCCGAGGGGTGTTTCCAAAAAGTGAAAGTAAATAGATAATAAGAAAGAAATCAACAAAAAGGATAGATAGTAGTCACACGCTGGTGACAACCACATATAGGGGGAAGGCCAAATTGCCCTATCTCCACAATAAAAGCCCATGGCCCCTAAATAGGGGGAAATGGGAAAAAACCTGCTAAAAGACCTAAAAATTGCTCGTAGGTGGAAACATGTGGTATTGGAAATTTGGGAAAAATACTAGGGACCTGGGACCATGTCACAAACTGATGACGTGGCATGACCAATAAAGTTGTCCCAACTTATGGCCAAGGGACGAGGGGCCCAGGGACATTAAAAACAAAGGAAAAGCATTGGTGGGCTGGCTATATGGATCGTCGCAATTTACGTTGGCTGACATGGCAAGCCGTACGGACACTCCGCGTTTTACGGACAGTAGTACAGATGTTATGCGTTTTGCGCTGCTAGCTTTTGGGACAGTTTGCTTTTGAGAGTACCTGCTTTGTTACCATATACATGTGGTAGTGATGTGTGTGAACACACTAGGACCGCCGGGGCATTTTTTCCCTCTTTAGGAGGTTTTTCCCCCCGAGCATTGTAATACGCCCATCACTCTAGGGCTATCTATCTTTCCATTGCACACTAAGTAACAGACTCTCTATTGTGTGCCTTGAGCTTCCTTCGTCTTTTCCAAGCTGTGTGCGTTTCTCTGCAACCCTAATTCCAACAATTGGCATCAGAGCAGGTCATGTCCTCCTGGGCTTAGTCGCCAGCTGCTCCAGCACGGCCTGCTCACTTTCTTCGATTACAGTGAGGTTTGGCGAGCGTTCGCAGTTTGAAAAATATTTCGGGTGCGCTCGTAGAGCTCGATCTGCTCAGATTTTTGATTCGGGCTCATTTCAGCTTCGGTTTCCACTATAGGCAGGTCTGCACAGGCAATTTCGTCATTTTGTGCATCATTTCTGTCAGTGCCAAATTCTGCATAAAAGGTGCCTTACATTCTTCCACAGTTTGTGCTATATAGCACGTGTTGTTCCCGCTTCGTTTCTCCTATTTTCGGACACCTTCACATTAGGTGTAGCATTTACCATGGCTGACAACAACACAGATGTCTTCAAGATGTTTGCTGCCGAGGACAGGTTGGATGGGGACAATTACCCTATGTGGGCTTATATGATGCAACACGTTCTTGTGTCAAAGGGCGTCTGGAATATTGTGCAGGGCATTGATGTACATCCTGGTTCTGAGGATGTAGGCGATGTTGAGGATGTTGCAGGTCTTGCTGCAAGGATTGCTGCTATTAGAGTTGTTTTGCCTACGGCAGAACAAGCTCGTTGGGATGTAAAGGATGCGCATGCTCATGCGTTGATTGCGTTGTCTGTGAAGCGCACCATTGTTCCTCACATCCGTTCAGTAAAATCTGCAAAACATGCTTGGGATATTTTGGCTGGTCTTTATGCAAGTTGCATGAGGCTAAAATTGCTTTGTTGCGTAAAGAGCCTTAGTCGAAGATTATGCATGAGGAAGATGATATGGACACTTTCCTTGTTAGTGTCAAGGATATCAATGAGCAACTTATTTCTGCAGGTGAAGTCATTTCAGACAGTTCCGTTGTGCAGACTGTTCTTGATGCCCTTACCAGATTCTTACGAGACTTTTGCTAGTACTTGGAGACTTATGACCCAAGGAAATCCAGAAGTTGTCAAGTTTGATGCATTATGCACATTGCTGTTGCAAGAGTCACTTTTCGGAGAAAACAGGACTAGATAGCGTGCAGTTGAACAGGCTTTTATTGCTTCTCAAAGAAAGGGTGGTAATAGCAATGCAGCCACTTCTTATGGTTCTGCTGCGAGTGGCAAAACTTTTGTTCCCAATGCTTCTGCTGGCAGCACTTTGTCTGGCAATTGTGGTGATAAGGGTAAAAAGAAGACGCGTTGCTATTATTGTAAAGCTAATGATCACTTGATCAAGCAGTGTCCTAAGTTGAAGGCAAAAGAGGCTAAGAAGAAAGAGGGTGGTTTTACTGCAAATGCTGGTTCCACTATAAATGCAGCCATTGTTGAGTCTTCTGTGAAAGGAGACTGTGTTGCTGATGTTGATGCAGAATGGGCTTTTAGCGCAGAGTGCACTTACAATCCTGCTATCCATGATGCATGCTTGTCAGTTGCTGCAGATTCACATGTGTGGTATTTCGACACTGGTGCTACAAAGCACATTATCTCACATTGTGAATTGTTCACCTCTCTCGAGTCTGTCCCTCATGGGAATTCAGTCACTTGTGCCAACAATGCCTCTTATCTGGTTTAAAGAGTTGGAAAGATTGTGCTTACTGCTGCAAATGGCAGTTCCTTCACACTTGTTGATGCACTTTATGTATCTGGGATAAAAAAGAATCTCTTGTTTGTATCCGCACTTGCTAGACTTGGACTTGTAGTCAAATTTGTGGATGACAGGTGTACAGTTCATGATCTTAGTTTTGGTGATGAAATTGTTGCATCTGGCCTTTTGTGCCGTGGGCTGTATAACAGATTCAAGGGCTATTTCAGATGCAAAACTTTGGCATGCACGTTTTGGTCATCTGAATTTTGCCAGTTTGCTGCGTTTGCAGAAATCTGATATGGTTGCTTCTTTGCCGCCTCTTGAAGCACCTGTCAAAGATGGTTGTGAAGGTTGTATTTTGGGTTAGATGCAGTGTTCTAAGTTTCCAAAGGATGGTTCTGTTCGGGCTACATGCAGGTTGCAGTGCATAGTGATGTTTGTGGGCCCATGCAAACTCCGTCCTTGGGCAATTACCTATACTTCATGACTTTCATTGATTGATTACTCCAGGCATGCATGGGTATTTCCGCTTAAAGCAAAGTTCGAAGTTTTTATGCGCTTCAAACAATTTTTGGCTATGGCTGAAAATGTCTCGAAATGTACTATGGGCACCCTCCGTTCCGATTGAGGGGGGAGTATATGTCTCATGAATTAAATGCATTTTTGGCTAATCGTGGGATAAAACACCAATGTACAGTGCCTTATACACCTCAGCAAAATGGTGTTGGTGAGAGGAAAAAATAGGTCACTTACAGAAATGGCACGATGTATGGTCAAAAGTCAAGCTTTGCCGCATTCTTTTTGGCTTGAGGCCATCATGTGTGTCACTTGGGTACTTAACAGGTGTCCTACAAAAGCTTTGTAGTCTATTACTCCATATGAAGCATGGCATGATAGAAAGCCTTCTATTGAGCACATATGTGTTTTTGGCTGTTTGGCATATGCTTTGGTGCCACAAACACAGCGCAGAAAATTGGATGATAAGGCTGTCAAATGTATTTTTGTTGGTTATAGTGCTGAAAGCAAAGGTTACAGGTTGTATCATCCGCAAACAAAACTTATTCTGGTTTCACGAGATGTAGTGTTTGTGGAAGATTCTGTTCAGCCCTTGCTGTCATGTACTAGAGACAGTAATGTAAGCTCACAGGACATTTATGACACTTTGTTGCCTCTTTTTAGTGGTGGAAATACGAATGTAAGTTCCAATGAGGTAAATGTACAGCCTATGGGGGTTTCTGAAAATGTTACAGATCAGCCTATTACTGATGCAGATGTACATGATGTACTTGATGAGGAAAGGGCTAAAAATGAGCAGGCTAGAGGTATGCCAAAATGGTTGGTGCACACTTTGCGTGACAGTAAATTGGATGCACCTTTGTCTAGTCGTACTCGTTCAGGCTCTCGCCATGCATCTGATGCATCATATTGTTATGCTTTGGCTGTGTCTAGCTTACATGATGTTGAGGAGCCTTTGTCTTCTGATGAAGCACAGAATTTAGAAAATTGGATGGCTGCCATGCAATCAGAATATGATGCACTTATAGAAAATGACACATGGACTTTATGTGATTTGCCTCCCGGCAAAAAGGCCATTGGTACGAAGTGGGTTTACAAGTTGAAACGTAGGCCGGATGGTGAGATCGATCGCCATAAGGCCGACTTGTTGCAAAGGGTTATGCACAACAAAAAGACATAGATTATTAAGAGACTTTTGCTCCTACTTGTCGTATGACTACTGTGCGTTTTCTATGTGCATTGGCAGCTCATTTTGGTTGGGATGTACATCAATTAGACATTGTTAATGCTTTCTTGAATGGTGACATATTTGAGGAAGTTTATGTAACGCAGCCTCGCGGTTTTGTCATAAAAGGACAAGAGGACAAACTGTGCAAATGTAACAAGGCTTTGTATGGGTTGAAGCAATCTCCTCGAGCTTGGTATGAGAAAGCTGACACTCATTTGGTCAAACGAGGCTTTCGTAACAGTCCAACAAAAAGCACATTGTATGTAAAGCATGAGGGTGATGTACTTCTCATTGTGGTTCTTTATGTTGATGATTTGCTGATCACTGGACCAAATGAGATACATATTACTGAATTTAAGGCTGATTTGAATGCTACTTTCAAGATGAAAGATTTGGGGCTGTTGCATCATTACTTGGGTATACAGTTTAAGCAGTGTGATGGTGGTATTGTCTTGTCTCAGAAAAGTTACATAGAGACATTGCTATGTAAGTTTGGACTTGAGGATTGCAAACCTATTGCCACTCCCATGGAAACAGGTTTGAAGTTGAGTCTACATGATGGTGGCGATCCTGCTGATGTCACTCTTTATCAAACTGCTGTTGGCTGCCTCATTTATGTATGCAACACGAGGCCGGATATTCAGTTTGCAGTCTCACAGGTCACTAGATTTATGCATAGCCCAGGGTCTAAGCATTGGCAGGCTGTCAAGAGGATTTTGCGCTACCTTAGTGGCACTTTATATCTTGGCTTGTTTTATCCCAAGGGGGGGTAATTGCCGCTAGACTTACATGCTTTTTCCGACTCAGATTGCGCTGGTTGTTTTGACACGCGAGTGTCCACAAGTGGTTTTTGTTTCATGCTTGGCAGTTCATGTATATCATGGTTGAGCAAGAAGCAATCTACTGTGGCCACTTCGAGTTGTGAGGCTGAGTACAGGGCAGTCTTCATAGCGACGGTTGAGTGTGTATGGCTCAGATGCCTTATGGCTGATTTGGGTGTTGGACAGGACATTTCCAACACTATCTACACTGACAGTTAGAGCGCATTGGCAGTTGCGAGGAACCCAGTTTTTCATGCTCACACAAAGCACATTGAGGTGCATTACCACTATGCCAGGGAGAGGCTCTTAGCAGGAGAGATCAGCTTGGCTTATGTGCCAACACAGGACAACCTTACAGATATTTTCACAAGGGCATTGTCTCGTGAGAAGCTTGAAGCTTTCTGCAAGGGTTTGGGCTTACTCCCCTTTGTGGACTGATCATGTTCTCAGGGCATGGCACTTCCCTTTACTTATGTGCCAGCTCTCGTTCACCGCATCACTCCAGGAGGGATTTGTTACCATATACATGTGGTAGTGATGTGTGTGAACACACTAGGACCGCCGGGGCATTTTTTCCCTCTTTAGAAGGTTTTTCCCCCCGAGCATTGTATGTACGCCCATCACTCTAGGGCTATCTATCTTTCCATTGCACACTAAGTAACACACTCTCTATTGTGTGCCTTGAGCTTCCTTCGTCTTCTCCAAACTGTGTGCGTTCCTGTGCAACCCTAATTCCAATTGCTTTTGGGGCTCTGTTTTTAGCAACCCTTGTAATGTTTATAAGGACCCAAGGGGGCTCACTCTGGAGAGCATCTGGACGTAGAGTCTGAGAGCGAGCACCCGCGGGCTCAGTTGTACTTTGCTCAAAGACTAATAAAAATAAATATTGAAAGGGGCGTGAGTATTTGTGTAACAAACTGTTGACGTGTCAAAGCCTAAGATGGAGCCAACTTACAGATGCTGGTTGAGGGGCCTAAACCCTAAGAAGAACAAGTAACAGAAGAAGAAGTCCTACCAACTTATGGGGACCCCGTCCGATGGGGCCCCAAGTGACATAAAGGATTAAAATAAAGCAAGACCCGCACACACGCAAAAATTGATGACGTGGCAGATTTATGAAAATTGCGTTGAAATGATGACGTGGCAGGTTGTATGGATTTCCGTGTTTTGCATTGCTGATGACGTGGAAGTTGTACGGATTTCCGTGATTTATGTTGACAACTTCTTGGCTTTGCTTTTGGACTAGATGCTTTTGAGTTTGAAGGCTTTTCACTGAAATTGCTTTTTATGCCAAGGGCCTTTAAATATGAGGTTAGGGCTCATTCTCTGGCATGCTTCCTGGAGAAGGTGCAGAGTCAGGAGTACTGGCTTGTATTGTGTTGATGCAATATAAAGAAATACCGAAAGGGGCGCCAAGGTTTGGGGCCAATACTCTCTGGGGTGGAATTCCGCCGCTCCGTTTCTCGCGTCGTCTCTCTCTTTCAGTTGAGTTGTTATTGAAGTGCTAAAAGTGTGTTCTTTTCTATTGGCACGAGGTGCCCGTCTTGTGATAGTGGTATCAGAGCATTAGGTGTGTGCTTTTCTGAAAGCATACCGGTTCTACAAAAGAGCAGATAGAGCTATTGGAATTTTATTTGAGGTATCTTCGCCCCTGTCACAAGGCGGGCACCACGTGCCAATAGAAAAGATCAGACTGAACAGACTTTTAGCACTTCAATAACAACTGAACTGAGAGAGAAAGACAGACGACACGCGACATGGAGTGGCGGAATTCCACCCCAAAGAGTATTGGCCCCAAACCTTGGTGCCCCTTTCGGTATTTATTTATATTGCATCAACACAGTACAAGCCGGTACTCCAGACTCTGCACCTTCTCCAGGAAGCATGCCAGAGAATGAGCCCTAGCCTCATATTTAAAGGCCCTTGGCCTAAAAAGCAGTTTACATGAAAAGCTTTCAAACTCAAAAGCTTCTGGTCCAAAAAACAATGCCAAAAGTTGCCAACGTAAATCATGGAAATCCGTATAGCCTACCACGTCATCAGCCAACGCAATTTTCGGAAATCTCTCTGCTTGCCCTTAGGGTTAGGGTTAGGGTTTCTGCAGTTTTATGGTTAGGGTTTCTAGAATTAGGGTTTGCAGGTTTTAGGATTAGGGTTTCCAA
Organism: Adiantum capillus-veneris; assembly: GCF_014529385.1. Taxonomy (NCBI): domain Eukaryota; kingdom Viridiplantae; phylum Streptophyta; class Polypodiopsida; order Polypodiales; family Pteridaceae; genus Adiantum; species Adiantum capillus-veneris. Next base: position 65,993,998 of record NC_140939.1, on the reverse strand, counting down.
AATTAGGGTTTCAGCAGTTAGGGTTTCTGGCAGAAATTAGGGTTTAGGCCCCTCGGCCACATCTGTAAGTTGGCTCTATTCTTTAGGCTTTGACACGTCAACAGTTTGTTACATCTCCCCTTCTTGAAAAAGAGTAATCGTCCGGGATTACAACATATCTGCAAAACAACTCAAGTTAGCTCAAAAATTTCCGAGGGACATTCCGATGGACAATCAGTTTGCTCTTTTTATTAAGGAGTTAGCTTCTCCTTTCTGCTCTTTTGATCAAGGAGTTAGCTTCTCCTGTCGGTTGTTTTGATCAAGGAGTTAGCTTCTCCTTTCGGCTGTTTTGATCAAGGAGTTAGCTTCTCCTTTCGTCCAGATCGGAAGTCTTGATATTCCGGCGTAGTAAAATTAGCCATCACAACCAAACCGCACTGATCTTCCACGGGTGTCTTGATGCACTAAAATTACATACCTAGGCAATCTCATCCAATTAGGAATATTCAGTAATTGACACATCACTATGCAACACAAATGCTCACATATGCATGTTACAAGACAACAAACAGGGCCGTTGAGCACTCCCCTGAGACAAACGGTCTGCGGTATGAAGCTACTCAATGACTACCTCGTCACTCCCCCCGCAAATAACCTAAAAAGGTCCGGGCCATGAGCTCAGGGGACTGTACAGCCAAACGCTCCCCAGACCGCAGTCTGCGTCGCTCGGAGGTTCAAGCATACAACCAAACGCTCCCCAGGCATCGGCTTGCGTCGTTCGGAGGTTTTCTAGCATACAACGGAACGCTCCCCAGATATCGGCCTACGTCGTTCCGAGGTTTTCAAACATACAACGAAACGCTCCCCAGGCATCGGCTTGCGTCGTTCCGAGGTTCAAACAATACCAAAACAGTATTTCTCACTTCTCCGCCCGGGAGTAAAATCACCAATCATTGAAACCTGTATCAAACCAAAGTCAAACAATTCAAATCGGCACCATCCATTTCAAACAAATTCCAAACAGGATCACCAAACAAGATCAAACAGAACTCAACTTAAAAAGCAATCTCGACATCAGTCAAGCTCGAAAAGTCGACTAACTTTCCATCTTGAAACCTGCACCAAAACATTAGGGTTAGGGTCCTTCTATAAGGTCGTAGCCGAGCACAACATGGTCCATCAGCTCTTGGATAGACAGTGTTTCTTTGGCGGCGATGGTAGTCCCAAGAGATAGCAATCACACCGAACCTCCAAGGTCATCTGCTCGTGAAGAGACATCTACTGAGAGATGTCGAGAAATTTCAAGATATAATCTGCTAGGGTTTCCATGGCAAGCATTTCAGGATACCCCACTCTGCCAGAAGTTGCACTTCGAAGGAAGATGTCAGAAACCATATAACTTCGGATAAAAATTTTCTTGAAAGCTTGCCAAGTACTTGGAGTATGCTGCTTGGTAGCTGTAGACATCAACATCTGCATGGCACTACTTCTGAGAAAAAAAAACAGTGACTTGGAACAAATCTTGGATCCTTCTCTTGCAAGTGATCTTAATTGGCTTATGCCCTGCAAGACATGGGGGTGAAGACGGGAGTGCGCCCGATGCGCGATGAAGTAAGGGTGGGAGTGGCTAATAGGTCCGGGTTCGAGGGCGAAGATACCTCCAATAAAATTCCATCAATAGCTCTGTCTGCTCTTTTGTAGGACCGGTATGCTTTCAAAAAAGCACACCCCCGATGCTCTGATACCACTGTCACAAGGCGGGCACCACGTGCCAATAGAAAAGAACAAACTGAATAGACTTATAGCACTTCAATAACAGCTGAACTGAGAGAGAAAGAGAGACGACACGCGACACGGAGTGGCAGAATTCCACCCCAGAGAGTATTGGCCCCAAACCTTGGCGCCCCTTTCGGTATTTATTTATATTGCATCAACACAGTACAAGCCGGTACTCTAGACTCTGCACCTTCTCCAGGAAGCATGCCAGGGAATGAGCCCTAGCCTCATATTTAAAGGCCCTGGCCTAAAAAGCAGTTTACATGAAAAGCTTTCAAACTTAAAAGCTTCTGGTCCAAAAAGCAATGCCAAAAGCTACTAGCGTAAATCACGGAAATCCATACAGCCTGCCACGTCATCTGCCAGCGCAATTTTCGGAAATCTCCTTGCTTGCCCTTAGAGTTAGGGTTAGGGTTTTTGCAGTTTTACGGTTAGGGTTTCCAGAATTAGGGTTTGCAGGTTTTAGGGTTAGGGTTTGTAGGTTTTAGGGTTAGGTTTCCAAAATTAGGGTTTCAACAATTAGGGTTTCTGGCAAAAATTAGGGTTTAGGCCCCTCGGCCACATCTGTAAGTTGGCTCCATTTTTAAGGCTTTGACACGTCAGCAATTTGTTACAGCCCCCCAACCTGGACTTATTAGCCACTCCCACCCTTACTTCATCGCCAATCGGGCGCGCTCCCGTCTTCACTGTAGTGTCTTACAAGGCATAAGCCAATTAAGAACCCAATACTTGGAATTCATGGATTCAGCAGAATATTTGCAGTTCCTGCTCAACGAACTCCATGATATTCTTTCGCGGCATCCTCAGCAGAATCTTCCAATGCTGCAAAGTTTTCAACAATTTTTGAACTACATGTTACCCCCTCTGATGCCCCAGGTGGTACCTCCTCCTCCGACACCAGAAAGTACGAGAGCTTCCAATTGGCAACCTTCTCAGCCGTGTGTTCCAATCGGGGGAGTCTTTAGGAATATGGTGCAGCCATCTGACCCTGATCCAGTGCAACCGCCTTTGCCACCGCCATTGCCCCCACCTCCACCACCGCCACTAGGCTACAATGGTTGGAGCCCATATGGATACCCTTATTATCCATACTCGGGATATGCGCCTAACCAACCCAAAGATTTCAAAGATGGTGGCACGACAGTCAAATTTTTCACTTTTTCCGGGGTGAAAGATCGCAAGAAAGCATTGTAGTTCCTACAGCAATTCGACAACATCTATGCTTTGGGGAACTATACAGAAGAATCCAAGATTTCTCGAGCAGCGGGATTTCTTAAAGATAATGCTATGCAATGATGGAGTTCAATCGTGACACAACAACATGCTCCAAGGACCTGGCAAGCTTTCAAGACAACTTTTGCACGTAGTTACATGACATTTGATGTTTGAAGTCCGGATTTTGGCAGAGTGGGGCAAATGCTTGTCACCTAAACCATGGACGAATATAACCAAAGGTTTCTCGACGTGTACCTTCCAGTGTCTTTTTTAGATATGTTCCCTTGGAGGCCTAGTGTGAGATACACCATTGGACTACCATCACCATTGCAGGAATATTGTCTATCCAAGCAAGTCTCTACCATGCAAGAACTTATGGGCCATGCTGTGGTCGGCTACAAACTGATGAAGGGAAAGCTAGAGTATACGACAGAAGAATCTCCGGCCACTAACCACAACTCTCGGCAACAACGAACAAATTCTCGAGAGTCTCGTGAAAGTCAACCACAAAGGCCTCGTTTGACACCTCAACAATGAGACACCTTACTACAAGAAGGCCGATGTTTTGGATGCTTTCAAACAGGACATAACTATTTTGGTTGTCCCCAACGCACTGACAGACTTGCGGAGCCGTCTCCCGCGTCGACGGTCGACAGAAACCTAGGACCATCTCGAGCCAAACGAGCTAAACCGGCCATTGGATTAGTACCTGACATCTATGGCATATGCCTTGAAGAATTGTGTCGAGCATATGGCAAAGTCAATGGTTTGAAAGCCCTAATTTTCTTTGACCCAGGAGCTACAGAGAACTTCATCCATCCACAATTCTTGAAGCAGATGGACTTTGATTATGATGCAGAGGGTGGAGAGATTGAAGCTGAGCTAGCCACAGGGCAAACTCAAAAAGTGGTACCACTCATTGGTGCTCTTCCAGTGACTATCCAAGATTATCATGGAAAAGCTGATTTCCACATTATGAAGTTGGGCAATTGTGACTTTCTATTAGGCATGCCTTGGCATGACAAGAACGATGCGACTCTCCAAGTTCGGAATCGAACTATCACTGTGATGCAGAAGGGCAAGCCAGTCGTCCTCAAAGTTCGGTCGGTTGTCCGAACAAAACCTTGAACGAACTCTCTAGTTGTTCTATAGTTAGATACTTTTGAACTTTGTTTGAGAAAGTATTGTTTGAAGCTTTGTTTGAAATGGATGGTATCTGTTTTGAACCTGTCTTGGTGCCGATTTGAATTGTTTGACTCTGGTTTTAATACTGGTTTCAATGATTGGTGATTTTACTCCCGGGTGGAGTAGTGAGAAAAGATGTTTGAGAATGCTTGTTCATACTCATGGCCCGGACCCTTGTGGTTATTTGTGGGGGGAGTATCGAATGATTGAAAAGTGTTGTTTTTACTCATGGCCCGGACCCTTGTGGTTATTTACGGGGGGGGGGGAGTATTGTTGTTGTTACTCATGGCCCGGACCTGCATGGTTATTTATGGGGGAGTATTAAGAAGTCTGAGCAGTGGTTACTCTCATCACCTCCAAACGGCGCAGGCTATGGTCTAGGGGGCGTTTGGTTGTAAAAGGCCTCTATATCTCATGGCCCAGACCTTTTTAGGTTATTTGCGGGAGGAGTGATGAGGGAGTCATTGAACAGCTCATGGCCCAGACCTGGATGGTTATTTGCGGGGGGAGTGTTCATTAGCGGCTTTATGTTCTATGTCTTGTAACATGCATATGTGAGCATTTGTGTTGCATTGTGATGTGCCAATTATTGAACATTCCTAATTGGATGAGATTGCCTGGGTATGTAATTTTTTAGTGCATTAAGACACCCATGGAATATCAATACGGTATGGGTGTGATGGCTAATTTTACTACACCGGAATATCAAGAATTCCGATCTGGACGAAAGGAGAAGCTAACTCCTTGATCAAAACAGCCGAAAGGAGAAGCTAACTCCTTGATCAAAAGTGTAGAAAGGAGAAGCTAACTCCTTAATAAAAAGAGCACACTGATTGTCCCTCGGAATGTCCCTCGAATTTTTTTTAGCTAACTTGAGTTGTTTTGCAGATACGCTGTAATCACGGACGATTACTCTCTTTCAAGAAGGGGAGATGTAACAAATTGTTGACGTGTCAAAGCCTAAAGAATGGAGCCAACTTACAGATACCGCCCGAGGGGCCTAAACCCTAAGAAGAACAAGTAACAGAAGAAGAAGTCCTACCAACTTATGGGGACCCCGTGCGATGGGGCCCCAAGTGACATAAAGGATTAAAATAAAGCAGGACCCGCACACACGCAAAAACTAATGACGTGGCAGTTTTTCAAAAATTGCGTTGGCATGATGACGTGGCAGGCTGTATGGATTTCCGCGTTTTGCGTTGGCTGATGACGTGGCAGCTGTATGGATTTCCGTGATTTACGCTAGCAGCTTTTTGGCTTTGCTTTTGGACCAGATGCTTTTGAGTTTGAAGGCTTTTCACTGAAATTGCTTTTAAGGCCAAGGGCCTTTAAATATGAGGTTAGGGCTCATTCTTTGGCATGCTTCCTGGAGAAGGTGCAGAGTTTGGAGTACCGGCTTGTTTTGTGTTGATGCAATATAAAGAAATACCGAAAGGGGCGCCAAGGTTTGGGGCCAATACTCTTTGGGGTAGAATTCCGCCGCTCCGTGTCTCGTGTCGTCTCTCTCTCTTTCAGTTCAGTTGTTATTGAAGTGCTAAAAGTCTGTTTAGTCTGTTCTTTTCTATTGGCACGTGGTGCCCGTCTTGTGACACTTTGGGGCCAATAACTCTTAGCACGGAACTACGCCGGGCCATGTCGACTCTCTTGTGATCTGTGAATTAGTTTGAAGTGAATCTTTGCTGTGTCGCGGTAGAATCTCGACTTGGGGTATCCAAGTTTTGTTATAGTGGTATCAAAGCTCGGCCGATTTTTCCTCCATCGGGAAATCCGATCCCTTATCTCGCGACACTTATGGATTCCAAAAAGAATCAGTTGACTTCTTCTGCATCTGCTGATGCGAGAGGAGACCACGGAGAAGATTTAAACGAATTAATAGAGGAAGAGTACGGGCCACCTTGGCCTACTCAATATGAACTTCAAGAGATGCAACGCCGACAGGAGGTTGACGAGTGCACAAAGCAAATGATTAAATTTGCGAAAGATCCTTAATTTGCAAAATTTGTCTCAACAATCCATCATTGAAGTGCACATTCAGTGGCAGAAAGCCACTGAATTACCAATCAAACCGGCACTGAAGAAACCTCCTTCTTTGAGGATGTTTACAGAACAAGAACTTCAAGAGGTTGTTCAGACTCAGATCAATTAGCTTTTGGACACGAGGAATCAATCCAAAAAGCAATTGAAAAAGGGCAAGAAGGGGACTGTTACCCTAATTATTTGGGCCGTCAATCTTCTTCTGCATCTGCAAGAAAGCAGAAGAAGCGTGTACGCTTTGAAGGACGACCCAATTCTTCTTCTTCCTCTTCTTCTCACCGTTCTTCTAGCTCTTCTGACTTGAGCGAGGAGGACAGAAAGGGTAAAAAGCAAAGCAAAAAGCAAAGCTTCGGAAAGAAGGTCACCTTTAAGGAACAGATTGAGCGGTTTTGCTGCGGACTCCCTACAGAGATCCGAGATTACTGCCTTGAACAAAAGTCGAATTCTATTCAAGAATTAATGGGTCATGCGAAACGGGGTTTCTTAATACATTCGGGAAATTTGACTTACCCCACTGATGAGATCTTGACTCAGAGGACCAAACAGACCTCCAACAATGAAGGTAGAAAGAAAAAGAGTTCCCAAGAAAAGAAGGATACACGACCCTCAATGACTCTTCGAGAAAGGGCTAACTATATCTTACTGTGTTAGTCGAGCCCAGAATGAAGAGATCATGAACCAAGTGAAAGACCTTCTTGAAAAGGGTCTTATCCAGCCGAGTACTTCACCCTACTACTCTTCGATGTTGTTGGTAATAAAGAAAGTGAAACCGGCCTGTTCAATCCAAAAAGGGCGGTAGACTTTACTTTAAACCTTGATTTAGCTTTCACCCATTATTAGTCGTCTATTCTACCTGTACTTTCAAGACACAACAAAGGGGAGAGGGATACATGCTGCTAGATTGCACCTGTATGAGTAGACGGACACCAGATTGGCCCCTAACTTAGGCGCCCCTTTCGGTATTTCTTTATTGTTCAAAAGAGGGAATAAACGTTGTGGTTCCCTACAAGCTGCCTCGCACAAACTCGGCTGAATTTCCACTGTTCCAGCCCGATTTCGGCAGCATAACTGTACTAGAACCCTTCACAGTCAGTATTCCCACGCATTGGCCGACTTTCCCGACGCATACGGGCACTTTGCAAAACCTGGCGAGAATCTGCAGCACGCTGAATTCTCTGTTTCCAGCCCTGAAATTGCGCCAGATCACCTGTACAGCGGTCCCCTTGCGTCCCCGAACCTCCTGGGGGTATTAGGGTCCGTTTAGGGCCAAAACCCTAAACCTGCAAAAATACACAGCAGGCTGTAATTCACTGTTTCGGGCTCCGTTTCGCGTGCCGGTCGCATCCGTAGCAAGTCCTCGAGCTCCCGCACCTATAGGGCTACTTGCCCTTTGAATGGGACGAGATTTCTGGCGTGAAACCTCTCCGAATTCACCTGTACCTGCGGGGGATTAGCCGCTAGCTAATCCAGTACCTGTGCAAGAGGCTCTTGCCTCGGCAATCGCGCATGAACCCACACAACTGTACATTGGTCAAATGAAAAGCCCACTAGAGGGGCATAACATACTGCCAAAGGGGAGAGAGAGGGCAATGCGTAGCGTGCAGGGCATCACTCCTGGCACCGCACTGTGCATAAGAGGGAAAGCAAGCACTCCATAGCTCTTAACCTGTGACAAAAGCTGCAAATGAGCCTCTCCCAGCTTAAAATTCAGCGCCAACTCTCTCTTGCATTAGAAACTGCACCAGAATGTGCCACTTGGCACATTTATAAGCATTTTCCCGTTTCGGGGTTGCCGTCTAAAAATATCCCAACCGGTTGCCTAGTTGACTTCACGGCAGAGTAAGAAAATGTTCCCTTTGTCATTCCGGAGGTAATGACGTCAACACATTTTCAGGTCCCAAAATAGCAGTTCCCTAAATTTTAGGAGATGCTGCCATTGTATCTTTCTAGGTCATCCGACCCTCTTTGTACACTACGGCCACATCCAGAACTGAAATGTAGCCTCTGTAGCGAAGGATTCCACTTTGGCTAGTCAATGACCCCACTTGGCTAACCATAGTCCTTGTCCAACTTTAGTGCTCTCTTGCCCTCAGGCCTGGACTCCCTCTGAACAGTTCCACACTAGCTATGCAATGCAGGGCAGTTAGATTTCCCGAGGGGTGTTTCCAAAAAGTGAAAGTAAATAGATAATAAGAAAGAAATCAACAAAAAGGATAGATAGTAGTCACACGCTGGTGACATACCCTCCTCTTGAAATCTCAAACGTCCTCGTTTGCATCTATGTCGTTCATGCTCCTAGTCAACACTGATGTATTCAACACCTGTCGACACATGTACGACACATACATGCTCATTGTCAACCCTGGTGTATTCAACACCTCGTCGACTCATGTATTGCCTGCGTGTGAACCCTGTCCCAATGACATAGTGGTACCTGCGCACTCTGCCATTGCTTTGAGTCACTAACTTTCCAATGACAAAATGGTAGCTGCACATTTTGCCACTGTCTTATAGTACACGTTGGATCCCGTAACACTTTCGAGCATACCCAAACCGAAAGTTTAAGAATGCAGTTACACATGTACTCTTTAATAGAAGCAATCACTGTATCTTTGACAAACTGACAAGACATACTCACTTCTATAGCACTAACCAAACTTTTGGACATTCCATAAGAGCAATTGCCAAACTGACAATCTGTATAGCTCTAACATTCATGTAACAAGTATTTGATTTGAGCTCACTTTAAATACCATGCACATCATTTGTTTCAGAAGCCATTGTCACACTGACAATCCATGTAGCTTTGAAACTCAAGGGGTCAAGGTAGGTTGCAAATCGAAGGCTTCCAGGTAAAGTGATAACACAGTTGGTGACTCTGCAAGTTCACCTTCTTCCATCCACTTCTCATCCATTGGTGGATAGTTTCTGAACTTTACCAAGTAACGCCTAGCAACCTTGCCTTTCACTTTCCTTTCTTTGTGTGCCAAAATCTATTCAGGGACCAAGATCTCGTCAAGTTCCTCGACTTCCGGCTGATCTTCAGCTGGCATATCTTCTGGCACATCACCCACATAGGGTCTGAGAAGACTCACATGAAACGCATTGTGAATCTTCCAACTGTCAGGCAATTTCAGCCTATATGCAACATCACTGATTATGTCGCATACTTGAAAAGGCCCATAGTAACGCATGTTGAGCTTTGGAAACAGTCTTTCCTTGCCCTTCATCTTCTTTAACCTTGCCTTTTCAAAGCGTAAAAGCACCCAATCACCAATGAATATACCACTTCACGACGGTGACGATCAGCTGCTTTCTTTTGCTTTGCCTGAGTCCTTTCTAAGGCCACTTTGACCTTCTTGTACATTTCATCCATGTCCTGAACATACTTATCTGCTTCAAATATCTTGTCCTTTGTATGCAGTATGGGAGGAACTTTCTTGCCACCTTCAACTATCTCAAAGGGTGCCTTGCCAGTTGATGAATGCACTGTATTATTGTATGCATACTCCACCAATGGCAAATACTGCTCCCACTTTCCTTTATGCTCTGACACATAGCACTTCAGCAGATCTAGGACAGTAGAATTTGCCTCTTCTGACTGCCCATCTGTTTGAGGATGAAATGACGAAGAGAATTTGAGCGTGGTGCCCATATTCTCAAACAAACCTCTCCATAACAAACTTGTCATGCGTGGATCACGGTCGCTAACAATCGACTGTGGCATGCCATGATACTTGAAAATATTGCTCATAAACAAGCGTGCCATCTGATCTGGCTTTATCTTCTTCCTGACACGAATAAAATGAGCCTGTTTGCTGAATCTGCAAATAATGGTCCAAATACCATCGTTTCCTGTCTGCGTTCTTGGAAGATCAAAGATAAAATCCATAGCAATACTTTCCCATGGTTTATCTGGAATAGGTAGTGGTTGCAATAATCCTGGTGCCTTTTGCCTGTCAAACTTGACCTTTTGGCATATTAGGCATTCTCGCACAAAGGCATCCACATCCCTTCTCAATGTAGGCCAATAGAAGAATGTCTCAACCGCTTTAACTGTAGCATCGATACCACGATGCCCTGCATACGGTGGGACATGACTCTCTTCCATAACTTTGCGTCGCAATGGCTTTGTGACACAATCTGCCATGCATCATCATGAAACCCATCTTTGAGAAGATAGTGTTCATGACGTTTCCATCCATTAGTTGCTCGAAGACCCTTGCAAAATCTTCATCATTTGCATACTGTTCTCTCATATCATCAAGTTCATGGTGTTAAGGAATCGACACAGCTGAAATTTGTGGCTTCCTTGACAAGGCATCAGCCACACGTTCTTCTTGCCTTCCACATGCACAACTCTGAAAATGGAACATGGACAAGATATTTGCCCATGCGCATATGCTTCTCAGATAACTTTGTTTGTGTCAAGAAGTATCGCAAGGTCTGATGATCCGTTTGGACAACGAAATTCGCACCTAGCAGGTAGGTTTGTTTCCAACTTAAGAGCGCATGAATCACAGCCAGTAACTCTTTCTCATAGACTGCATGGTCATCTCTGGCCCTTGCAAAATTCTGCTGTCATAGGCTACTACCCTGCCATCTTGCATTAGCACTGCACCAATGCTACTACCGCAGGCATCACACTGGACCCACAAATGACTTCCTAAGATCTGGCAACACAATGACTGGATCTGAAGTCATCTTTCCTTTAAGAGATTAAAAACTGAAATCTCTTTCTTGTGTCCATCTAAAGTGACTGCCTTCTTTGAAGAGCATGTAAAGGTGAAGCAATCTCAGCGAAATTTCGGATAAACCTCCTGTAATAGGAGCATAGTCCCAAAAAGCTTCGGACATCATGCACCGTCTTCAAATTTGGCCATGACTTGATCGCTTCAACTTTGCAGGTATCCATTCTGACAACCATCCTTTGAGACAATGTGTCCCAGAAAGTGAAATCTCTTCCAGAAAAAAACTCACTTTTCTTTGGCATTGGATGAGCAACCTATGACTGCGTAGCTCTTTGACACAATGGCCAAGTGATGCCTATGCTCCTCTTCATTCTTTGAGTAGACTATCATGTCATCAAAGAATGTACAACAAACTGCCGTTGTGGACGGAAATTCTGTCCATCATCCTATTGAACGTAGCAGGAGCATTTGTGAGACCAAAGGGCATCACTAAAAAATCGTAAAGGCCAAACGTCGTTCTAAAAGCAGTCTTGTGCACATCTCTGATCTAATGCGGATCTGATGGTACCCACTCTTTAGATCTATCTTGCTAAACATAGCTGCTCCTTCTAATTTGTCCATAATATCATCAATTCTAGGTATAGGGAACCTATTCTTGATGGTATTCCTGTTCAGTGCACGGTAGTCGATGCACATACGCCATGAGCCATCCTTTTTCTGCACCAACAACACTGGAGAACAGAATGGAGATGAACTGGGCTGAATCAGCCCCTTTCCTAACAACTCCTGTACTTGGCCCATTATCTCTTTTTCCTGCTGACCGCACTAACCCTGTACGGAGGCTTATTTGGTGGGCTATTGCTTGCCTGGCACCAAATCTATCGCATGGTCCTCGGGTCTCTCTGGCGGTAATTAACACGGTAAATGAATCGCAAAAAACAGTCACTATACTGTTGTAAAAACATTGACCTTTCTTTATTCTAGCATAGATAAATTATGATTCATCACAACTATCTGACACTTCACGTGCAAAAACCAAGTACGCAGAAAGATGCTTTTTCATTATAGAAGTAATAGCAGAAGCTGATACAGTAGGAATAGACTCCCTCTTTAAGCTTACATCCAGAATGTGAGTCTTTCCCTTGCTCTGTACAGTGATCTTTTTATTGTAGGCATCAAGGAATACCTAACAACACATTACATCCGTCCAGTGGCATGATGTAAAATTCTTCAGCATCTACATAGGACTGGATATGTAGACGTCTAAGACTCATTGTAGACGTAACTTTCCAATGTGGGTGTAACAGCGTATGGCTAGGAATGCCAAACCTGCCTCTGTTGTATACCATCTCTTCAGGTCTGATTCCAACTTGAAGCCAATTCTGGAAATGAAGTTGGCTTTGCACACCTGGATCAAAGAAGATAAGCACTGTTTGATCCCTGACCTTTCCCCATGCTCTGCAAAGCTCACTTGCATCTGAATTTGGCTTGTCGCCCACCATATCTGGCACTAGACCAGCCATGGGCTTCTTTCCTTTCTTGTCTTCCTTGTCATCAGAATCAACTGGCCTTTTCTTTGTAGGACAATTGTAAGCCAGAGGCAGAAAAGAAAGAGGAGATTTTTACTAATTAGTGTTTCGATGCAGGATGTGCTGAGGAGAAAGTGGCAGAAGAGCAGATCGATACTGAGATTGGCAGATAGAGCACAAGAGTGAAATGAAAAGATGATGCAAGAATCAGATGCAGTAAAGGAAGGCAGGCTGGTGGATTATAAAGTGAATGCTGAGACCAGAGTAAGGAAGAAGCTAGGCAGCAGAGGGTGGATTCCTGATCAAGGATATGTGGATCCGGGTCAGATTTCTGCGAAATCTACCACTGGGGCGTGCCATGGTTTGAGAGGCACATGTTAGAAACTGACTCTGAATAGCTAAGTCGGATTTTGACTTATCGGATATTTTACTGAGCTGTATTTTGCTAAGTCAGATGTAACTGTCTTTCAGTTGCAGTCTGTTGAATGTCTTGTGACTGGGTAGTTAAGTCGGATTTATCTATAAAAGTGGGGATGTATCTGCGCACGAGGTATCTGTTCTCTGATATGAATGTGATGATGAGGTGCAGTGCAGCAACTATTCAGTGTATTTCTGCTTACTCTGATATTTAGAGTAGTCATGTTTACTGTGTCTGAATTGTTGTTAATGAAGTATGGTGGAGTAGATGGTTATTATTGCTGTGTATGATGTTCATGTGTTGACCTAACCCACAACAATGATTGAGCCACTGGCTAGGCAAAACACGTTAATGCATTCAAGAAATGAAGACACTAATTCTCTATCAGCATGCATTAGTGCATTGGTATCATCTGCAAACTATTCTAGACAGAGAGTATATGAAGCACCTTGGATATTGATCCCTTTGATTTTACCTTCATTGATTCTGTCCTTGATCAGCTAGCCCAGAGCATCTGATGATATAGCAAATAGTAGGGGAGCAAGAGGAAAACCTTGCCTTATGGATCTCCTTAAGTGGATAGCATCTATCAAATCACCATTTAACTGCAATCCTTGCATAAGCATTACCTAATAGGACATGCACAAACTTTATACATTTCTTTCCAAAACCAATGTCATGCAGAGACTGAAGAATAAAGTCCCACTCCATTCTATCATAAGCCTGTTCAAAGTCCACTTTTAAAAAAAACAGAAATCTTGACCAGTGTCTAAAGCATGCTCAGTTCCTTCCCACAAGGTGGCCTTTCTCTAATAAAGCCTTTCTACTCTTTCAGATGATTTGGTCCATCATTGGGCTGATTCTTCTAGCCAAACATAGGGCAAAAATTTTATAGAGGGTTGTCAGACATGTAATAGGCCTCCAACTACTCAGATCCTCCTTGCTTCCTTTTTTATGTATGTGTTTCCACAACTCCTGTGTTGATACTAGCAGGAAGAGCCCCTTTCCTAGTGGCTTCTTGCCAAAAACTAGAGAGGTAGGCACTATAAAGTCTTGATATTCCATAAAAAAACTCCTTAGGAATCCAAAGTAGGTGACTTTCCAGATTTCAACTTTGAAATGGCTTCTCTTATTTCCCTCTCAGAGATGGGCTGATCCAGAAGCTTGGACATTTTTACTTCTATTTAGAGCAATTTGTGCTCTAGCTTCTTGGATAGCCCTGGTTCTCTTAGGGGGGTCAAAGAAGATCTAAGAGTAGAACTTATGAGCCATAGTGAGAACTGGCTAAAGAGCCAGAGTCATCTTTCAAAAAGGGACTAAACACTTTGGACTTCTTCTTTTTAAAAAGATAATTCTTTGTAGGTCTGTCCAGCCCTCTGAACCCAAAACTCTCTAGGAAAGACAAGGACACCACTAGCTTCAAGGAGCTCTTCATGTCTGAAGTTTTTCTCTCAAAGAAAGATGTTCATCATTAGAGGATCTGAGTAACTCGTTCTTTCTTCTAGTCGAAGAATTGGCCAACAATCATCATTCTCCTCTTAGACTAGTCTCTTTGGCTACCTTTTTGTAAGAATGCAAAATATGATTCACCTTTTTAACTGAATTTTCCCAAGAAATGAAGGGGACTAGTCTTTACCAACTTGACTTTATCTCTTATAAATTTCAATTTCAACAAAGATTGGTCAATATGCACCCATGCTGCTCTGTGGGTTTTTTTTTATCTATTTAAATCAAATAGGACCGGTTTATATGATCAGAAAGCAAAAGAGAAAATTCTGACTTAAATTCACACCGACCAATGATCTTGAAGTAAACCCTATCCATTCTTGCTGCTCCAAAGCATGAGCCACTTTGTCTATTACTCCAAGTGCATCCACAGCTCTGTGATGCATCCAACAAGTCAAGTTTAGCAGACATACCTTCCCAAACTTCTTTTTCTTTTCATACAGACATTGCCCTTTTTGCATCCACCTGTCTGCCGCTTTTTCCACCATGTTGAAATCCCCTACCAATAAAAACAGGGTTAGCAAATTGAGCAATTTCAATCCAGCTGGTGTATCCATCAGAAATTGAATTTGGTGCATACGGTGTATTTGAAAGGTGCTTTAAGGTGAATTGCAATCCAGTTCCCCTTGTCTGACTTTCGGATCTCAGAAATATACTTTGTAAATTTTTGTCCAAGTCCAATGGAAGCACACCTCCTTTACCTCCAGTGTGGCTAGTAGTGAACCAGACATGGTTAGCAAAGATTCTAACTAGGTTAGCTCTAAAACTTTATTAGCAATCTTAACCCCCTGAAGACAGATGTAATCAAGGGCAAAACTGATATCAAATATCCATTTCTTAACACTGGTTTGGTACCAAAACAGGACACTTAAATGTCCTTTCTTTACAAATTTAAATAAATACTACTTGCATTAGACGGTTTATTTAACAAAACCCTCTTGATATGCTAAAATATGTTAGCTAGAGGGTCTTTTAAAAATGTAACCTTGCATTTTAGAATCTACCATGATCAAGAACTATACTCATCAAGTTGACCATCGTAAGACTGCGATTGATGCTTTGAAGAAATCGATTTTATAAGCTCAAGAAAAAATGAAGTGACCTTGTAGAAAATTTTAGGTGATTTTTCCACAATTTTGCTATAGATAATTGAAAGTTTCGTCCGTAGAAAAATTGACTTTTGGAGTATATAAAATAATGGAAAGTTTCCAGTGTTTGATACGACCATTTCAAGCATATCGTTGTATACAAAGAAAAATATGTTTTTGATGTAATTGTGAGTTTTAGAGAGTGATACATTGCTTGACCTTTCCATTGAGGACTCAAGGTGGCAAGTAGAAGGGCTTTGGTATGCAACAATTATTGGATCATTTTAAATATTCAAAATTGCATAAGAGAAAACTTTGATATTTTCATTCTTGGGACATAAGCATTTAAAACCTCAAATAATATCAAACTTTCTATGTAGATCATTTAAATGTATCAAAGTGCATGGTACATACACAATTGGGGTGCCTAAAACCTTGGTTTCAATGTTATTATGGAGAACTCAAGATTCTCAAGAATTTTTGCAAGATAAAAAATTCAAGATAGAGTTCAAGCAACGCGATTTAATTGAGTTAGGGAGCCCAAAAATATGTAGTTTCTTGGTTTAAACATATAAAGTCATTTGTAGTTAACAAACTGGTTTCTTGGTTTAAACATATAAAGTCATTTGTAGTTAACAAACTGTACTAGATATAGCACCAATTTCATGAGGGGACCTTTGGAAGACCAAAATTATGCTCTTAT
This sequence comes from Adiantum capillus-veneris, assembly GCF_014529385.1. NCBI lineage: Eukaryota > Viridiplantae > Streptophyta > Polypodiopsida > Polypodiales > Pteridaceae > Adiantum > Adiantum capillus-veneris. Next base: position 65,977,874 of record NC_140939.1, on the reverse strand, counting down.
TCAACACGTGCTCAAGTATGAAACTATGTTTAGAACTTGAGTGTGACTTGGAAACTTGTCTTTGAAGTGAATTCCATTGTTTTGTAACACTAAGTGCTAACACTTGGATTTTATAAACATAAAAAAGGCCATCTCTATAAAAAGATATAAGAATTTTATGGATTTTTTGGCAAAACAGCTTGAAATTTTACTAAAATTTATGACTTAGAACTTACCATAATTCTCTCCATATGGATTGTATTTTGACATGGAGAAAAATCCAGTGTTTTCTTTCCTCATAACCAACCTATGGTAGAAGCAAGGTGTAAAAAACCTTTTTCTAACTTGACAAATAAATTGCCAAAACTTGGTAGGAAAACAGGACACTTTAATGTCTCAGGACACTTAAGTGTCCAATTACAAAACTAATATTAATGGCTAGAGCTTTGGCAGGATCAGTTAATCCCTTATAGTTGAGACAGAGACCTTTAAGGTTTGTGCATTTCATTTTTTTATTGGTTTTAGAGGGTTTAGCCATGGAGACTGAAACTCTTGAAGGATCCAAATTTTTAATATTTTTTTCCTCTTGCTTTTGCCTTGATTCTGTTTTGAGAGAGATTCCTTCTCTGCTTGAGTCATTGTGGTATCAGCCAGAGGTTCAGGAGAAGCAGGTAGTACCTATTTAGAGATGTTATCTAATTGCTCTAACTCCTTTATGTTAAGTATGGAGCCCGATTTACCCTTGTAATTTTCTGTGGTAAAAGTGCACATTTGTAAGGCCCCCATTATGAGAGAATTCATTCGGATCTTAGACCATGATTTATCGGCAATGTAGCTAGCAATCACATCTAGGTCCAATCGGGACCTCATCGATGTCAGATTGACTAACCCCTATTGCAACCATGTCTATTCGAGATCAATCAGACCAAATGTTGCAGTCATTTCGGCTATCAGTTCCTGCACTCAAAAGAAGTCAAGAACAAATCAATATCATTATCAGGAATTCCATTTCATAAAGTCATCCAACAGAATACTGTCAGCTCTCAGTATCCCTGAAGCTCAAAGAGACATCAGTGACTTTAAAATCAAGGCATCTGTTGACAAAGGAGCGGAGTGACTCCCCTCTTGTGCATCCCACTGCTCCAGATCTCCGGCCAAGCTGAATTCTGGGTTCCGTTTGGAGTAGACTATGCTAAACCAAAACATCGAGGTAAAGTTTCACAATCCGAGGAGTATCTGCTAGGTCCTCCTCCTCAATCCACTTCGCATCAAATGCAGGAAAGTTCTTGAACTTAACCAAGAACCGCCTTCGGACTTTACCTTTCTTCGTATCGTTATGTGCCAAAATCTGTTCAGGAACAAGGATCTCCTCGTTTTCTTCCACTTCGGGTTGCTCATCAGGCTCCCCATCATCAGGTACATCACCCTTAACAGGTTTCAAGAGACTCACATGCAATGCATTGTGAATCCTCCAAGTATCTGGAAGTTTCAATCGGAAGGAGACATCATTTATCTTGTCAGTGATCTGGAAAGGTCCGTAGTATTGCATACTAAGCTTTGGAAAAAGCCTCTCCTTTCCCTTTTCTTTCGTAGGCGTGCCTTCTCAAAACGTAAGAGCACCCAATCATCCTCCTTCAATTTCAAGTCGCGATGATGGCGATCCGTTGCCTTTTTCTGTCGTTCTTGAGACTCCTGCAAAGTCTCGCGAACCTTGGCAAAAGCCGTATCCAAATATCGCGAATATTCATCCGCTTCAAATATCTAATCTTTCGTGCTCAGGAAGGATGGAACCTTCGTAGCACTTTCAACAATCTCACATGGCGTCTTCCCCGTCGAAGAGTGTATCGTGTTATTGTAGGCAAATTCCACCAAAGGTAAGTTCTTTTCCCATTGAGTCTTTTGATTTGAGATACAAGACTTCAATAAATCTAAAATCACTGAATTGGCAATCTCAAATTGCCCGTCAGTTTGCAAGTGGAACGATGATGAGAACTGCAACTACGTGCCAATGTTCTCCCAAATTTCCTTCCAAAACAAACTCATAAATCTGGGGTCTCCGTCGGAGACAATCGTCTGAGACGTGCCATGTAATCGGAAAATCATCGTGATCATTCTGTGTTCTCGGGAGATCAAAAATGAAATCCATTTCAATACTTTTCCAGGGGCGGGTGGGTATGGGTAAAGGCTTTAACAATCCCTGTTCCTTATGCCTGTCAAAATTGACCGTCTGGCATACTAAGCAAGTGTGCACAAACTCTTCCACATCCTTTTTGAGTCTCGGCCCAAAGAAGTATCTCTCTACCCCCTTCATGGTGGTAGCAATGCCGCGGTGACTCGTAAAAGGTGGACAGTGGCATTCAGTCATAACCTTTTCCCGCAACCGTTGTGTAACGCACAACATAGTCTTTTTCATCAAGTAGCCTTCTCGAAGAGAGTATCCAGCTACTGTCTCCCCATCCCGTATCCGTGTGAAAATATCTGCAAAATCTGTGGCATACTGATCGACCATATCCTCGAAGCTCCTATGATGTATCGCGGATATAGCCAGAACCAACGGCTTTCGAGACAAAGCATCTGCCACCACATTCTTCTGTCCTTGCACATGGACAATCTGGAAGTGAAACTGTGACAAGATGTTCGCCCACCGCATTTGCTTTTCCAAAAGTTGCTTCTGTGGCAAGAAGTAGCGCAAACTTTGATGGTATGTAAAGACAGTAAAATCCGCTCTGAGTAGGTAATGCCGCCACTAAGTAAGAGCATGGATAACCGTCAAAAGCTCTTTCTCATAAATCTGTGTTGTCATCTCTGGCCTAGAGAACAAACGGCTCTCGTAAGCTATGACATGGCCTTCCTGCATCAAGACCGCACCCAGACTACGACCACAAGCATCACAATATACTTCAAATGACTTCTGCAAGTCCGGCAAAGTCAAATAGGTCCCGTAGTCAATTTCTCTTTCAATGTCCGAAAGGCAGTCACCTCTTTGGGTCCCCACGAGAAAGGTACTCCTTTCTGAGTCAAGGTATGCAAAGGGAAAGCAACCTCTGCAAACTTTCATATGAACCACCTATAGTACGAACACAGTCCCAAGAATCTTCTAACTTCATGGACATTCCTCAAGTCGGGCCAATCACGGATAGTCTCTATCTTGGCCGGATTCATTTGCACTCCTACTGCTGACACAATGTGTCCCAAAAAGCGTATCTCTGGTAGGAAAAATTCACTTTTCTTTGCATTAATCACTAACTTGTGATCTCGTAATGCCTGAAAGACCTGAAGTAGATGATCTCTGTGTTCTGCCTCATTCTTGGAGAAAACAATGATGTCGTCAAAGAAAGTGTCAACAAATAGCTTGTACTCTCGAAAAATCCTATCCATCATCCGGTTAAATGTCGCAGGAGCATTGGTTAAGTCAAAAGGCATCACCAAAAACTCAAATAACCCAAAAGTCGTCCGAAAAGCTGTCTTGTAGACGTCTCCTGGCGCTATCCTGATCTGATGATATCCACTCTTCAAGTCAATCCTGCTAAAGCACGAGGATCCTTGTAACCTGTCGAGTATATCATCGATCCTAGGGATCGGAAATCTGTTCTTGATGGTGATTTTGTTGAGAGATCTATAATCGATGCACATTCTTCAAGATCCGTCTTTCTTCAAAACCAACAACACTGGAGAGCAATACGGTGAAGTACTAGACTGGACAAGACCCTTTTCCAAGAGATCTTTCACTTGGTTCATAATCTTTTTCATTCTGTACTCGGCTCACACAGTAAGGTGGCCGGTTCGGTGGCGTGCTTCTATGTATCAGATCAATGGTATGATCTTCAGGCCCTCTAAAAAGCAATTGGCATGAGTGTGGAGAAAAATCTTGGCGTTCTTTTGTTCAGGTCAAAACATATTCAACCTTTATCCATCGTTCAGTTCTCTCCCAAAAGACCGAGTAAAGAAACTGAAGTTTATCAAGTACAATTCTCTGAGCCCTTCATTTATCAAAGTCGCTTTCTCGGCCCGGTAGTCAACCACGACGTAGTTCTTGTGGTACCAAGGGATCCCGAGTAGAACGTCACTCGCGTGCCCTGAACACCCCTGTCATTGCAAACGAAGTTTGCCAATGCTCGGTGTAATGGCAACATCCCATCCGGGTGCCAGTCGAACTACCTCGCCTGTGGCGTCAGTCTGTCGGGCGTAATTCCAAATCGAGCCGCCAATTCCAAGTGAAAAGAAGTTGGCCTTGGCTCCTTCAAAAGAGCTTCCTGATCCTTCACTTTGCCCCAAAAGCGGCAAAGTTTGTACTTTCATTCATTTGATTCGGTGCAAGTCCCACGCCATGTGGTACGAGTTCTGCTTTTCTATCTGCCTTTTCTGCCATGCTCCTTAGTTGCTCTCGAACTCTCAGGCCTGTCGTCGTTCTTATCATTCTGTTCTTTCTGTGCCTTTTTAGGGCACTTCGCGAAGATATGTCCATGTTCCCCGCATCCAAAGCACTTCCCCTCTCTAATGAAGCGAGCTTTCTCCTGAGGAGTAAGCTTGGGTCGTGTATCCTTCTTCTCTGGGTTGATCTTTTTCCTTCTACTTTCATTCCCAGAAGTCTGTTCGGCTCGTTGTGTCATGGCCTCATCTGTGGGGTAGGTCAGACTGCCAGAGTGAATGGCAAAACCCCGCTTCGCATGACTCATCAACTCCTGAATAGAAGCTGACTTTTGTTCCAAGCAGTGATCTCGGATCTCTGTAGATAGACCCAAGGTAAACCGCTCAATCTGTTCTCTGAACGAGATCTTCTTGAATGAAGAGGCGGGTAGAAAAGAGCTCCAGAATCTTTCACAATAAGCATTGATTGTATCTCTCTTGGTCATCCGAAGATGGTTCCAAGCAGCTCGTACATCTCGTTCATATTCTTGCGTCAACCAAGAAGAAATAAAAACCTTCTTAATTTTCAGCCATTTAACTCTCACAGTCTTGTTTAAAAGAAGAGTGGACCACCAAGTACGAGCATTCCCCTTAAAGTAAGAGGTAGCTCTCCGAATCTTGGAGTGCTCTGAATAGCGTCCTCCCGCGAAAGCGATGTCAAACTGCTATATAAAAGACAAAGCCTTCGAAGCATCTGAGTATCCTGAGAAAGTATCAAACTTGATCGAGTGGCCACCTCCTTAAACTCTCGGACTTTCTTGCTTTTATCTTCGAGAATACTAGTTGGCTTTGTAAAAATTCTTCTTGTTCGCATAAAAGTTTTCGTCATCGAAATCTGAGCTGTTTGTAGACGAGTCCTCAGTAGAATTGTCAGTCTTTGGGCGAGATTTAGCCTTCTTTGCCTTTCTCTTACCCTTTCCGAAGCGTTGCTTCTTGCTTCGCTTTTTACCTTTTCTGTCTTCTTCGCTCGAATCCGAGGAGCTAGAAGAACTGTCAGAAGAAGAAGAAGAAGAAGAAGAACTGGGTACTCCTTCAAATCGAACATGCTTCTTCTGTTTCTTTGCCTTGTCAAAAGTCGACTGACGACCCAAATAACCTGGAAAGTCAGTGCTTTTCTTTTGCTTTTTGCCATGCTTTTTGGCTTTCTTCTGTGTGTCAAAAAACTGAGCAATCCGTGCATCAAGCACCTCTTCTAGTTCCTTCTCTGAATATTGTTTGGGATCAGAAGGTTTCTTGGAAGCAGATTTCGGGGGTGGTATAGTGGTTTTCTGCCACTGTGCATGCACTTCTTGAAAAGAAGTCTTGCTCATATATTTTGCCAATTTCGGATCCTTCGCAAAACTGAGCATCATCTTTGTTGCATCGCCGATCAATTGACGACGCTTCATCTCTCTTTGCTCCGCTTGAGTAGGCCGAGGCGGGCTATACTCTCTGTCTGAATCTTCGTTGTGATCCCAGCTTGCATCTCCAGATGCAGAGGGAGTCGACTGATCCTTGCGTGAAGCCATAGGTGCCGCGGAAAAAAAATTGGGGGATCGGATTTCCCGTAGAAGAGAAATCGGCCGTGCTCTGATACCACTCTTAACATACTTGGACACTCCAAGTCAAGAATCAATCACGATAGCACCAAATAACCACTTCAAACAATTCACAGATCACAATAGATTTGCACTGGCCAAGCGGAGTTCCGTGCCTAGAGATATTGGCCCCAAAGACTGGCGCCCCTTTCGGTATTTCTTTTTGTATTATTCAATCATCAAAGTACAAGAGAGTGGTTAGGGTTTCACTCTCAGACTCTGCGTCCAGATGCTCTGAGAAGTGAGACCCTCACCACTTCTTTAAAGGTTACAAGGGATGCCCAAAAGCAGAGCCCCAAAAGCTTGAAAGCAAAAGCAGATTCTCTCTCTCTCTCTCTCTCTCTCTCTCTCTCTCTCTCTCTCTCTCTCTCTCTCTCTCTCAATGAGAGTCAGTAAAAAGCAAGTTCTCTTTTTCTCTCTCTTTCTCCCAAATCATAGCAAAAAGCTGAGATTCACCTCCGCGATTTCCGCGATTTCTGGAAATTAGGGTTTCTGGCAGAAATTAGGATTTGCAGGAATTTTAGGATTTCTGGCAGAAATTAGGGTTTCTGCTGTCCGTAGCCACGACATCACTTTGTGACAATGTTCATGAAGTTAGAAGCGTCTTGGGCTTGTGTTCTTACTATCGGTGATTCATTAGAAAGTTTGTAGAGGTAGCTTCCTCTTTGCACATATTGATTCAGAAAGGAGTCGCTTTCTCGTGGGGACCGATAGAGGTGATTGCCTTTCACACACTTAAAGAAAAACCGACTACTGGACCAGTGTTGACTTTGCCGAACTTGCAAAAGTCATTTGAAGTATGTTGTGATGCTTGTGGTCGTAGTCTAGGAGCGGTCTTATGCAAGAAGGCCATGTGATTGGCTATGAAAGCCGATTGTTTTCAAGGCCAGAATTGACAACACAGCTTTATGAGAGAAAGATTTTGGCAATGATCCATGCTCTTACTTAGTGGTGACATTACCTACTTTGAGGTGATTTTACGGTCTTTACTAATCATCAGAGTTTATGCTACTTCTTGTCACAGAAGCAGCTTTCGGAAAAACAGATGCGGTGGGCTAACATCTTATCACAGTTTCACTGCCAGATTGTCCATCTTCAGGGACATAAAAACTTGGTGGCAGATGCATTGTCTCAGAAGCCCCTAGTCTTGGTTATTTCCGCAATTCATCATAGAAGCTTCGAGGATATGGTTGATTAGTACGCCACAGATCCGGTTTTTCCCGATGTATTCACTCAAATACAAAATGGGGAGGTAGTAGCTGGATATCCATATGGGATGGCTACTTGATGAAGAAAACGATGTTGTGCGTCATACAACCGTTGAGGGAAAAGGTTTTGACTGAGTGCCATTGTCGACCTTTTACGGGTCACCGTGGCATCGACACCACCTTGAAAGATGTGGTGAAACCGGCCCGTAGGGCGGTAGGCTTTGGCTTTCACTGGAAATTCTTTACTTTAGACACACACACAGAGAACGTGCAAAGGAAACCTGTGATGGGAATTAACACTTAAGCACACATACAGCTTGGAAGCTAGAATGCTCCGAGCAAACGTAGACAACCAGTAGGCCCCAAAATTGGCGCCCCTTTCGGTATTTCTTTATACTTTAACAGAGGGAATAAAACCTGTGATTCGACGCATACGGACACTTTGCAAAACCTGGCGAGAATCTGCAGCACGTTGAATTCTTTGTTTTTAGCCCCGAAAATGTGCCATATCACCTCTACAGTGGTCTCCTCGCGTCCTTGGACCTCCCGGGGGGTATTAGGGACCGTTTAGGGCCGAAACCCTAAACCTGCAAAATTACACAGCAGGCTGTAATTCCCTGTTTTGGGCTCCGTTTTGCGAGCCGGTCGCATCCGTAGCAAGTCCTCGAGCTCCCGCACCTGTAGGGCTGCTTGCCCTTTGAATCGGACGAGATTTCTCACGTGAAACCTCTTCGAATTCACCTGTACCTGCGGGGGATTCGCCACTAGCTAGTCCAGTACCTGTGCAAGAGGCTCTTGCCTCTGCATTGGCGCATGAACCCGCACAACTGCACATCAGTCAAATGAAAAGCCCTCTTGTGGGGCATCACATAACTGCACGTAGGGGAGAGAGAGAGTAGTGTGTAGTGTGAAGGGCATCACTCCTAGCACCACACTGAAAGGAAGCACTCCATAGCTCTTAACCTGTGGACAAAGAACTCCAAAATGAGCCTCCCAGCTATAAATTCAGCGCTACCTTCTCTTGCATGAGGAAAGTGCACAGAAATGTGCCACGTGGCACAATTACACGCATTTTTCCGTTTCGGGGTTGCCGCCTAAAAATCTCCCGACCGGTCGCCCAGTTGACTTCGCGGTAGAGTTGTAAAATGTTTTCCTTGTCATTCCGAAGGTAATGACGCGAACACATTTCACGGCCCAAAATAGCAGTTCCCTAAATTTTAGGAGATGCTTCCGTTGGGCTCTCATTGGTCATCTGACCATCTATCCTTATTGGGACCGCATCCAAAAGTGCAATGTGGCCCAACTGTCGGATACTTTCTGTTGGTGATCCCACCTTGACTTTATGCCTTTATTGAGTTCACTTCCTAGTATCCACCAACTTGGTAAGTGCGACGGGGGGACCTACATGATCTTGCATTGAGCCTAGACATCCTCTTACTATACGAATTCCAGTGCCGACCAACTTCCCGTTGTCAGGAGTTTTTTGGAGCAAGGGATTGCGCATATGTATATACACATGCATGGTTTCTTCAGAGCCAGGTGGTTACGTGGGGCCCACATGTGTACAGGTAGGACATCATGTATATACTGCATCGATTTTCACTATCACCAGTACCAGTGTGTTTTTTATAATAATGAGGAGTTAAAAGCGCGTAAAACTTCTCGAGGAAGCTATCCGCGGGCCGACAACATGAGCTAAGCAGGCGCGTCAGATGACATCTAGTGGCGTCAGGAGGTGGAATGGGGTCAATACTTGCACGTGGATAAGTATGGACACAACGTGGGTGTTTTCTTGTGATAATTATGCAGAAAGGTTATCATGAGAATTGTATTTGGGGGCCACTTCACGTGGTGGCAGGATGCATTACTGGGAAAAGTTGAAGGCCAGGTGTGCGGATGGATGCAGCAGCGTGACAACTATGCACTGCGAGGTCAGTTTTTGAAGGCCAGGTGTGCGGATGGATGCAGCAGGGTGACAACTATGCACTGCGAGGTTAGTTTTTGGCCTGTTCGGGATCCGTTTGAGGTCAACTAAAAGGCCAAGGGTGCCGAAGTAATAAAGCTAAGTGTGGGAATTGAAAAACTTGAGAGAAGACCAGAAAAAATGTGGAGAGAAGAGGAGGAACAGCCGCAACTTAGTTTTTGCTGTTTTTGGAGCTTGTTTTGGCCATAAACTGCTCATCCGAGGTCAGATTTGAGCACTTTGATATTGTAGATTGGGGTTTTGGGCCGTTCCGGACTCGATGGCGTTGTCCAATTTGCCAAATTTCTCACTGTTTTTCTGCTGTTTTGGCTGTGTAAGTTTCTCCTATGAGCGAAGCTTCTGCTCCAATTTGTGATTGTATCTGGCATATTTTACCCATATTGTGTGAGCTATTTGCCCCATTGGTGTTGGCCCAAGCTCAATTGTATTTAAACATCAGAAATTCTCCTCTTTTGAGCTGAGTTTTTTGGGTGTGTGTGTGTGTCTCTATGTGTGGAGTGGGCAAATGGATAGTCTCTCTCTTCTCACTCCATCGGTGTGTTCCCTGTCTCGGCTAGGTGGGTTGTGTAAGTCGAGTGGTGCCCCATAGTGTGTGTGTGTAACATCTCAAGAGTGTGTGTCGGGTCATTAAAGAGACATTGTGTGTGTTTCCATCCCGCTCACATTCTTTTGGCGCCCCCACGGAGGATCTTCGAGTAGTACCTTCAGCTTTGGGATTACAGGTTGCAGATTGCAGACTACAGGTTATAGGTTATAGGGGACAGACTTAGCTACAGGTGATTCACACAGGTACAGGTAGCTGGAGTAGAGTGATATACTGCCAAGTGGAAGTCACTTGCAGTTGTCGTGGATATGCATCATTTGACACCTGTTTGAGCGCATTGTCTGCTGGTATTGTACGTTACTTGTTGAACTGCCATTGTACGCCTTTGTGGAGCCATACTTGGTTTTATTTGGAAGTCCCAGCCATTTCTGAGACTTGGTCTAGAAGATAGTCATTTCTGAGACTTGACTATACGAGATTTGCATAAGCTTTTGTGAGAGGGTCGATAGCGTGAGGTTTTATTGAGCTGGGGGATTCTCAAATGTGAGATTCTTTGGGTGATACAGGTGGCTGGAGCACCCTTTTTGCGACCTCGTCATAGGCTATGTACTAGTGATTCCTACTTGATGCTCGGGTTCTGTTGTTGGCAGATTATGCATACATATACAGTCTATATTTTGGGTTCTCACTGCTCTACTTCTGGGGAAACTTTGCCAAAATTTTTTCAAGTTGTAATGGCTGGTTTTTTTGGTCTTTTAAGCCATTTATGTTGTTATGCTGTTGAAATTCTGGCAAAATCAGAGAATAAGTCAGATGTGCCTTCTTGGGAGTTGTATGGTTGGCTTTAATGGATGATCAAAACGGACCTCAATTTACTCCTTTTTATTTAACACAGAATCCAGATAAATGTTCATATGTCCAGGAAGATTAAGAGAAATAATGGAATGCCCTTTGTCTGTAGTAATTCCGATGATTAACTATGAAAACTCATTTGATGTGCATGTGTTTGTCCTTATCTAAAGTTGAGCTCCATTAAAGTTTTTGGGGATTGGGTCAGTAAAAGTTTGGGGTCTTGCACGTGTGTTCGAAGGGGTTCTCAAAGCATCGTAACTTGGGTAGCCATGGCTTTCTCTTATCCGGAATTTCATGGAAGAAGTGATGAAGATGTGGAAGATTTTTTGGAAAAGATGGAGGTTGCCTGCATTAGCAACCAGATTCATGGCCCGGTGCAGATGTTACGTCTTCTCCAGATTTGTTTGAAGAGTGATGCACGAGTTTGGTCCAAAGCATTTGAAGAGGAGTTGCGTGTGGCTGATCCACCTGTAAGATTGAGTTGGGATAATCTAAGCCATGGATTGGAAGTGGAGTTTGTGAAGATAGAAGATCCTGACAAAGTGTGGCAAGAAGTACAAGGTTTGGTGCAAAATGAAGGTGAGCCAGTAGATGCGTATATACGTAAGTTTTCATTGGCATGGGAGCGGATGTGCAAGGCCTTAGCACCAGAGGTACCCCACCTGACATGATGAAGAAGGACAGGTTCTTGGCTGGTCTTTGGGAGAATATACGTTGGAGAGTGGAGCTAAAGAAGCCTAGAACATATGAAGATGCATTAGAGGTAGCAAGGAACAAAGAGTGGAAGCTGAGAAGAATGAGTCAGCTAGGAGTAGAGTCTTCGCCCAAGAGGTCTGAATTTCAGCCTATGGACTCTTTACAAGGTCGCATGCCAAGGGTTCATGATGAACCAGTGGTTTCTATTACTCTTCAAGTTATGCCAGTAGTGGTCACTACATCAGTACAAGATGATGGGCTAAGGCAAGACATGAGGCAACTGGTAGATTTAATGAAGAATCTCAACCTAAACATGCTAGGTCAAGTGGGAAATAATCGAGGTCGGGGGAGGTTTGCAAATCAACCAGGTGGTGAAGAAAACCCAGGAATGGTGTTGGACAAAGCAATGGTAGGTTCTGGAGGCAGACACCCACATGTTATAATTATGGAGAGTTGGGTCACATTAACCCGCAATGTGATAAGCCACCAAGGATGGGGGGAGACATGTATCCATTGCCAAGACAGGTGCTAACTAGGTCAAATGATTATGGTATTGAAATTAAGAGAGAAGAAGGAACCAGTGGATTAACCCAGGAGGAAAAAGAAAAGACAAAAGTGATAAGTGTAGTCACCTTGGAGAAGGCATCAAAGTTAGAGGATACATTAGTGATGCCTATTGGGAAGAGGACCACAGAGGACAAGTGCCCCAGGTCCTAGTAAGAAGAAGGGAAAGAGCCATGAAGGCGAGGATGTCAAGGTCAAGAGGAAAAGAAGGGCTCGTCGCAAGGTTCATGTATCAGATTTTCCACTAGGGGATGGGTAATTAAGCTATGACTTGAAAGAGGATCTGACAAGCAGGAAGGCAGATGTTACTTTTGGACGGCTTATAGAGATGGTGCTTAAGCTAAAGCGATTGTGGAAGAGGATGGTTAACCCAATGGAGAAAGAACCAGAGAGAGGTTTAGTGAAGGTGTTGGCGATGGATGAGCTACCAGACATTTGCCTATTAGTAGATGTGTGGCACAAAAGAAAAAAATCTAGGACAAGGTTATGTTGATTGTGGAGCCCAAATATGTGTCATAACACACTCATGCGTTGAGAAGATGGGTCTTACAGTGACAGGGGTGTCAGGCTTCCGGATCAGATTGACAAACCATCAAAAAGTAAAATGTTTGGGTGTCGTAAAGATCTTAGAAGTGGAGGCATATGATGCAAAGGCAGTGGTTGATTTTCATGTGATGCCAACGGGGTTGGGAGCATATCCTATTATACTGGGCAGACTATGGTTACGTGCAGTGGGAGCTGTTCAAGATTGGAGACGTGGTACAATTAGCCTCTATGGAAAGACAGGTGCCAAGAAGCTATATAATATGGACACAAGGAAAGTATTGGAAGAGCATTATGAAGATGAGGATGAGTCTAGTGATGAAGACTATTCCATAGTGACTGATGAGGACATTAATAGTACTACCAGCAGTGATGAGGATGTTGATGTTGCATTCCTTTTGATGGACAAAGAAATCCAGGAGTCTAGTTTAGTTGCATTTGTAAATGAGGTTGAAGATGAAAGTGAAGGGCCTTATGAAGTGATTGAAGGGCTGATGCAAACCAAGGTTGAATTGTCAAAGAAGCAGGAATTGATGACACAAATGATCAGTGGAGACCTCTCAGCTATGGAAAAGGAGATATATTTGCACATGCTGGCTAGTTTTCCTGATTTGTTCATTACTTCATATGAAGAGATTAGAGGGTTCAAAAGAGAAGAGATGCATATAGAGCTGAAAGAAGATGCTAAGCTAGTGCGGCAAAGGCTAAGAAGGATGGGTCAAGAGCAAATGGAAGCCTTGCGGGAAGAGGTGGACAAGTTGTTGAAGGCAGGGTTCATAGTCCCTGTGGAGACCACAGAATGGGTGAGTCCAGTTGTAGTCAGTCCAAAGAAGGATGGGAAGTGGAGAATTTGTGTAGATTTTAAACCCTTAAACGTAGCCACTAAGAAGAACCCATATCCTCTTCCATTCATCGATCAGATCTTGGATTCAGTGGCAGGTTATGAGAGGTACATTGTGTGTGATGGTTTTTCAGGCTATTTTCAATTGAAGATTGCTCTTAAAGACCGCACAAAGACCACTTTTATTACGCCATGGGGCTGCTATTGCTACACAGTATTGCCATTTGGGTTGTCAAATGGACCTTCCTTTTATCAAGAGAGAGCAAATTGGGTGTTGGAACCATTCATTGGTAGTTGTGTTAAAGCTTTTATGGATGACTTCTGTGTTTATAGCAGTAGGGCTGAACACCATGAGAAGCTGCAGATGATATTGGCTCGATATGATGAATGTGGAGGACAATTAATCCTAAATAAATGTCATCTAGCACAGCCAAGAGTGAAGTAATTGGGCCATATGGTGTCAGAAAATGTCATTGAGGCTGATCCAGATAGGGTTAAGTCTATTATTCTTCTTCCATCACCTACGAGTACAAAGCAATTGGCAACCTTTATATACAAAGCGAAGTACATAGCGAGGTTTATTCCATTGTCTTCACAACTCCTTTATCCATTACAACAAGTGGCAAAGCATGATCCATTGCAATGGGATGACAAGTGTGAAGAAGTGTTTCAAGAGGTGTTAGGGGGGTTGTCAGCTATGCAAGCTCTTGATTGGGAGAAAGTTTTTTATGTAAATCTATCAGTAGGGGATGATGCCATTGGAGCCATGTTATTGCAAAAGGGAAAGAGTAGCCATTATATGAGGCCAGTGTATTGTGCAAGCCGAGTGAAGTTGGTAGCAGAGAGAAAATTCTCAGAAGTAGAGCTAGTGATGGCCAGCGTAATATTTGCTTGTCGACGATTTCGTCATTACTTGCTACCACGACCTTTTGTTTTCTTGACGAGCTATGCTTTTTTGCCACAGTTAATTAATGCACTAACATGTCAAATGTGGTAAAAAATGGGTAATTGAGCTGCAAGACTTTGAGTTCTCTTTTCTAGTGGAAGACAGTACAAGGGCTACCCTAGATGATTTGCTGACTTACAAGGAGAATCCCCTTCTTGTTAGGAAGAGGTGGTGAGAAAGGTAGTTGAAGAAGTGCCATAGATCAGCAATGTACATGTTTTGTTCTTTGATGGCTCATATAGGAAGAGCCATGATGCGGCTTCAGGGGTATAGCACTTTATGATCCAGAGGGGAAGCTAGTATGCAAGAGAGGGTTCAAATTGGATATTTATAGTAACAATGAGGTTGAATATGCAACTTTGGAAGTTAGATTACACATTTGTTTGAAGCATGGGATTAGAAGGTTGAGCATAAAAGGAGATGCTTTGTTAGTGGTGAAGCAAGTGTTGGGTGTGTGGAAGAGCAAGAACACCTCATTGAAGGAGACGTGTTTCAGAATTAAAGGCCTGTTAAAAAAGTTCGAAGCATGGAGCATCAGACACATTGAACGTGCTCTAAATGGAGAGGCACATGAAGCAGCTCAAAGCATGATTGGGGAGCTATTTGTGTTGAGGACCAATTTATCACTTTATCATGGCCGGGAAAGTTTGGCTCAAGAAGAGGAGTTTTTGCTAACATGAATCATTCCAAAGGACATTCAGAAGTCTAAGAAGTATGGTTTTGTGCGTAGAGCATCCAGGTACAAATTGATTGGTGATGTCTTAGAAATGAAAGGGGTTGATCTCGTGTTGAGACGTGTACCTTGGCGGGAGGAGCTTTATAGAGTGTTGGAAGAGAATCATGAAGGACATGTGGTGGACATTTTGCTCTAAAGATCACCTTGCATAAGATCTTGCAAGAGCCTAGTTTGGACAAGGATGTTCACCATTGGTGTAGGTCTTGCAATAGGTGTCAAGCATTTGGGAAGAGAGTGTTGAAGCCAGAGCTACGAAAAACCATTATGGCGTTTGATGTGTTTGAAAAGTGGGAGATTGATGCAATAGGCCCGTTACCTATCACAAGCAGGGGCAAAAGCTATATTTTGACTGCAGTGGACTCTCTCTCTAGATGGGCAGAGGCTATAGCAGTAAAACAAATCACTGCAAAGGATGTGGCAAAATTTGTGTACGATGAAATATGTTGCAAGTTTGGGGTGTCACTGGAGCTACTTTCGGATAAGGAGCCAGGATTTAGAGCTAAACTGCTAGACTTTTTATGTGCGAAGATGAAGATTAGGCACCACATACCACTCCTTATTACCCACAATGTAATGGCTTAAATGAAAGATTCCATGGTGAGTTGGTACAAATTCTTTCGAAAGTGACAGAGCACCAAGGAAAGAATTGGGACTTGGAATTGCCTAGTGCATAATGGGCTTACCGTACTTCGGTGAAGACAGGTACAGGGTTTACTTCATTTCATTTGGTATATGGAAAGGAAGCACTATTGCCTGTGGAAGTAGAGTTGCCTGCGGTTAAGATGTTAGAGAGGTGCTTGGGCTGCCTAGTGATGCATTCAAAGAGAGGCTCTTTCAATTACAAGAGGTTCAGCTGGATAGGATGAGTGCATTGGAACATTATGAGTAGATGCAGGATAAGGCTTTGGCAAAGATAAATGAAAAGGTCAAAAGTAAGGGTATCAAGAAGCATGACTTGGTTTTGCGCTACAACAGTAAACTGGACAACACCTTCCAAAAGAAGTTTCAAATTAAGTGGGAAGGCCCTTTCAAGGTAGTGGAGTGTTTTCCGAATGGTACATATCAGCTGGCTAACCTGGATGGGATTTTACATAAGTCAAGGGTAAATAGATTGCGACTTAAATTATATCATGCCAGGTTAATGATGGTGGAGCAAGATGAGCTGTCTGCAGAACAAGTAATGCATGTGAGGGATGAGGAGACCTATGACGCGGCGAGTCTCATATCTCTTTTTGTTGCTGCTGATCATGAATGATCTAGGAGGCTAGGGGATGGGTAAATTATGTCAGGAGTTTTTTGGAACAAGGGATTGCGCATATGTATATACACATGTATGGTGCATAAAATAAAGAATTGCCTATTCTTTAGAGACATGTGGTTACGTGGGGCCCACATGTGTACAGGTAGGACATCATGTATATAGTGCATCGATTTTCACTATCAACAGTACCAATGTGTTTTTTTTATAATAATGAGGAGTTGGTGGCGCGTAAAACTTCTCGAGGAAGCTATCCGCGGGCCGACAACATGAGGTAAGCAGGTGCGTCAGATGGCATCTAATGGCGTCAAGAGGTCGAATGGGGTCAATACTTGCACGTGGATAAGTACGGACACAACGTGGGTGTTTTCTTGTGATAATTATGCAGAAAGGTCATCATGAGAATTGTATTTGGGGGCCACTTTACGTGGTGGCGGGATCCATTTTTGGAAAAAGTTGAAGGCCAGGTGTGCAGATGGATGCAGCAGGGTGACAACTATGCACTGCGAGGTGAGTTTTTGGCCTGTTTGGGGTCCGTTTGAGGTCAACTAAAAGGCCAAGGGTGCCCAAGTAATAAAGCTAAGTGTGGGAACTGAAAAACCTGAGAGAAGACCAGAAAAAACGTGGAGAGAAGAGGAGCAACAGCCGCAACTGAGTTTTTGCTGTTTTTGGAGCCTGTTTTGGCCATAAACTACTCATCCGAGGTCGGATTTGAGCACTTTGACATTGTAGACGGGGGTTTTGGGCTGTTCCGGACGCGATGGCGCTGTTCAATTTGCCAAATTTATCACTGTTTTTTTGCTGTTTTGGCTGTGTAAGTTTCTCCTATGAGCGAAGCTTCTGTTCCAATTTGTGATTGTATCTGGCATATTTTACCCATATTGTGTGAGCTATTTGCCCCATTGGTGTTGGCCCAAGCTCAATTGTATCATAACATAAAAAATTCTCTTCTTTTGAGTTGAGTTTTTTGGGTGTATGTGTGTGTGTCTCTCTGTGTGGAGTGGGCAAATGGATAGTTTCTCTCTTGTCACTCCATCGGTGTGTTCCCTGTCTCGGCCAGGTGGGTTGTGTAAGCCGAGTGGTGTCCCATAGTGTGTGTGTGTAACATCCCAAGAGTGTGTGTCGGATCATTATAGAGACGTTTTCTGTGTTTCCATCCCGCTCACACCGTCTGCGGATGAAACTACCGTTCACATTGGCCATACAATGTCCGACCATTTGCAACTTCGAAAAGAGGGTCTCAAAAATAAAACAAAAATCATTGGAAAGAAATCAACAACTAAGGTTAGCAATTGCCACGTCTTGTGACATACCCCCTCTTGAAATCGCAAACGTTCTCGATTGCATACCATAAATACACGCCACTGATGATCTTGTGTTGTTAGCACTCTTTTATCATCGCATGTATCCACAAGAAAGTTCGTAACACATAGATACAAATGACTTAATGAGACCGTCATACTTTTGTCATTTCCATGTAGTACACTAAATTCATATGTACATTTGATGTGCTAGCTCTATCATTACCCCTCCTTTGCACACGTTGGGTTGGGACATAAGCAGGTTGTAACCCAAAGGCTTCAAGGTAAAGCTGCAATACATTTGGTGACTCTGACAGTTCATGCTCTTCCATCCACGTTGCATCCATAGGCGGATAGTTCTTGAACTTCACCAAATAGCGTCTTGCAACCCGTCCTTTAACTTTTCTATTCCTTATGTGCCAAAACTTGCTCAGGTACCAGGATCTCATCAAGTTCCTCAACTTATGGCTGATCCTCATTTGGCATATCTTCTGGCACATCACCCATGAAGGGTCTTAGAAGACTCACGTGAAACACATTATGAATCTTCCATGCATGAGGCAATTTCAGCTTGTAAGCCACATCACTGATCTTGTCAAGCACTTGAAAAGGCCCATAGTAACGCATACTGAGCTTAGGAAACAACCGTTCCTTGCCCTTCATCTTCTCTAACCTTGCCTTTTTGAACCTTAACAAAACCCAATCACCAGGTGATAACAACAGTTCATGACGGTGACGATTAGCAGCCTTTTTCTGTTTTGCCCAAGTCTTCTCCAAGGCAACTTTAATTTTCTTATACATTTCATCCATGTTCTCAACATATCGATCTACCTCAAAGATCTTGTCCTGTGTATGCAAAATGGGAGGAACTTTTTGCCGCCTTCAACAATCTCGAAAGGTGCTTTGCAAGTTGACGAATGCACCGTATTATTGTACGCATACTCAAGCATAGGCAAATACTGTTCCCACTTGCCCTTATTATATGACACATAGCATTTGAGTAGATCTAAGACAGTAGAATTAGCCTCTTCTTACTGTCCATCAGTTTGTGGATGAAACGAAGACGAGAACTTGAGCGTAGTGCCCATGTTCTCAAACAATCCTCTCCAGAAAAAACTGGTCATGCGAGGATCATGATCCTTGACAATCGATTGTGGCATACCATGGTACTTAAACACATTGTACATAAACAAGCGTGCCATTTGATCAAATTTTATCTTCTTCCTGATAGGGATAAAATGGGCCTGCTTGCTGAACCTGCAAAAAATGGTCCATATACCATCATTCCCTGTTGGCGTTCTTGGAAGATCAAACATAAAGTCCATAGCAATGCTTTCCCATGGCTTATCCGGAATCGGCAGTGGTTGTAATAGCCTTGGTGCCTTTTGCCTGTCAAACTTGACCTTTTGGCAAATCACGCATGCTCGCACAAAGGCATCCATATCTCTCCTCAAGGTAGGCCAATAGAAGAATGTCTCTACCGCTTTAACTGTCGCGTCAATACCACGGTGCCCTGCATACGGTGGGACATGACTCTCTTCCATGAACTTATGTCGCAATGGCCTAGTGACACAAAGTTTGCCATTCATCATCATAAAACCATCTCTGAGGAGGTAGTGCTCATGATGTTGCCCCTCTTGCAACTGTTTCAAAGATCCTTGCAAACTCTTCATCGGTAGCATACTGTTCCTTCATGTCATCTTAACTCATGATGAAAAGGAATTGACACAGCTGAAATTTGTGGCTTCCTTGATATCGCATCAGCCACAACATTTTTCTTGCCTTCCACATGCATAATCTGTAAGTGGAACATGGAAAGAATGTTTGCCCATCGCATATGCTTTTCGGATAACTTTGATTGTGTCAAGAAGTATCGCAAGGTCTGATGATCTGTTTGGACAACAAAATCAGCACCTAAGAGGTAGTGCTTCCAGCTACAATGCGCATGAATGACGGTCAAGAGCTCTTTCTCATAGACTTGCATAGTTCTCTCTGGCCCTTCCAAAATTCGGCTTTCATAAGCTACTACCCGTCCATCTTGCATTAGCACTGCTCCGATGCTACTGCCACATGCGTCACACTGGACCACAAATGACTTCTTGGGATCTGGCAAAGCAATTACTGGATCTGAAGTCAAGTTTTTCTTTAAGAGACTAAACGTTGAAATCTTTTTTTGGGTCCATCTAAAAGTGACCTCTTTCTTTTGCAAAGCGTGAAGAGGTGATGCTATCTCTGCAAAATTCCTGATAAACCTTCTATAGTAGGAACACAATCCCAAGAACCTTCTGACATCGTGCATAGTCTTTAAGTCTGGCCATGTCTTAATAGCTTCAACCTCTGCGGGATCCGTTCTGACACCATCCTTTGAGACTGTGGCCAAGAAAGTGGATCTCTTCCAAGAAGAATTCATTTTTCTTAGGATGACAAGTAGCATGTGACTGGCAGCTCTTTGAACACAATGGTCAAGTGACGCCTATGCTCCTCTTCATTCTTCGAATAGACTATCATGTCATTGAAGAACATCTCAACAAACTGTTGATCCGGTCCATCATTTTGTTGAACATGGCAGGAGCATTTGTTAGCCCAAACGGCATCACTAGAAACTCATAAAGACCAAACGTCGTTCTGAATGCAGTCTTGTGCACATCCTCTCGCTTTATACAAATATGATGGTATCCACTTTTAAGGTCTATCCTGCTGAAAATTGTAGCACCCTCTAAACGATCGATAATATCATCAATTCTACGAATAGGAAACCTCTTCTTGATGGTATTCTTATTCAACGCACGGTAATCAATACACATGCGCCATCAGCCATCCTTCTTCTGCACTAGGAGCACTGGGGATCAAAAGGGTGAAGAACTAGGCTGAATCTGCCCCTTCTCTAATAACTCCTCAACCTGGCCCATGATCTCTTTTTGCTGCGCCGCGCTAACCCTGTAGTAGGGAGGCCTATTTGGTGGGCTACACCTTGGCACCAAATCTATCCGATGGTCCTCAGGTCCCTCTTGTGGCAATTGCGACGATAATGAATCAGAAAAACAGTCACTTAACTTTTGCAAAAATGCTAACCTTTCTTTATCTAACAGAGATAAATTTGATTGATTATTATCTGAGACATCACGTGCAAAAATCAAGTACACAGAAAGATGATTCTTTATTACAGAAGTGAGAGCAGAAGCAGCTACAATAGGGACAGACTCCCCTTTGAGCTTTACATCCAAAACATGAGTTCTGTCTCTATGCTGAAGGGTGATCGTCTTGCTGAAGACATCCAGCACGCCATGCACTCTCAATATCCACAGAATTCCAAGTAGCGTATCGCACCCTTCCAATGGCATGATATAAAACTCTTCTGTGTCTACATACGACTGAATATGCAGACACAGCTTTCCAATAATGGGAGTAACACACTCTGAGTGGCCAGGACATGCCAACCCTGCCTGTGCTATGTACCCCATTTCTTCAGCTCTGATGCCCAGCTTCATAGCTAACTCTGGTGAGTTAAAGTTTACTTTGGCACCTGGATCAAAGAAGATGAGTGCCGTCTGATCCCTAACTTTACCCCATGCCCTGCATAACTCACTGGCATCTGTACTAGGCCTATCACCACCATATCTGGCACCAAACCTGTCGTGGGTTTAAGCTTCTTGCCTTTCTGGTCCTCTTTATCATCTGAGTCAGCTGGTCTTTTCCTTTGCGGACGATTGGTAGCAAAGTGATGAGGCTGCTCGCATATAAAGCATTTATTTTCAGCCATTAGGACCTTCTTTTCCTCGAGCGACTTGTGCACAAAAGGCTTCCTTTTCTGTTTCTTTGCATGCGCTCCAGAAGTCCCGGCTGAATCCTTGTCTTTGGTGGCCTTTTCTAACCCTTGTGACGCTTCAGGAGCCGTTTTCACAAAGGGCTTCTTCGCTGAAATTTTCTTTTGCTGCCCTCCTTTCTCGTTGCTCGGAAACCCATTGTCCTCTCCTTTCAACAAGGCAAGACGAGTGTTCGCAACTTCCATAAGCTGAGTGAGGGTAGCCACTCTGTTCTTGGTACAATAATCACGAAGCCCTTCAGGCAGCCCACAACAATACTTCTCTATCTGCTCTGTCAATGGCACAAATTTGTAGGAGGTCACTGAGAGTAACGCTTTACAAAACCTCCGATTATACTCCAACAAGCTCTTGCATGTAGCCGAAGTAAACTGGTGCCAATCTGTCATGACGTCGGCTTCAAATTCATTTGACAACCAAGCAGATGCAAACATTTGCTTGAAGTAGACCCAAGTGGCGGGTGTCTGTCCTTGCATAAACAATGCCGTCCACCATGTAAGCGCATTGTCCTTTCAGAAAGTGGCAGCTTTCCTTACTTTAGAGGCCTCTGTAAAATTCCCTTTTGCATAAGTTGTATCAAACTGCTGGAGGAAAGTGAGAGCCTTTGCTTTATCCTCGAAGCCACTGAAAGTGCTGAACTTTACAACTACACCACCTTCTTTGTAAGCTTTCGGCTTTTCCAGTGCCCCCAAATTGTCATAGGGAATAGTCTGCAACATGGGCACTGTAGTAGGCATGATTGACACATCTTGGCATTAACATTTTGTGTCAGAGGTACGTTATCTGGCTGCTGTCCAGAAAAACCAGCCATGCCAAAATGACCCTGAGGCACCCCAAACTGGCTCTGGTTGCACTGAAAACCTTGTTGCATGCCGCTGCTACCATACATGGGGTTTGGCATCATGCCTTGCATACCCCCAAACACTGTTCTTGGCATGTACTGCTGACTTCCAGGCGCATAACTAGCCGTACTTTGGAACACAGATCCACCCCCGAAATACCCAGAATGTACCGTGGGTGGTGAAAAAACTGGATGCATTGTCTGGTATCCAATTCCCTGTCCATTCAAGACAGCTTGTGGGCTTTGAAAGGTGGCGGGCTGAACTGGCATAACCTATGGAATAGGCATTCTAGCCACCTGTTCAAGCACGGGAGAAACCTGTTTTGGAGCCCCTGACTCCGCAACATGCGAGTGTTCCCTATCCTGCTGAGTCGCATGAAGTACTTGGGCTCGAGCCTCAACAAGCTCGTACACGGTGTAGGTTGCCTATTTTGCTGTTGCGCTGGTGGCGTTTGCAAGAACTCCATAAACCTTGGATTCTGCACCAGTTGCGAAAAGACATTCACTGCGGCAACTAACTGGGCCTGAACGCATCATCCTCAAGTTGTCCAGTCATAAAGCCCTGTACTACTGGAGGGACATTCATATCAACAGGAGATACAGACTGACGTGGCCGTGAGCTCTCGCCAATCTCGAACACCATAGCAGTTTCCTATCTATCCTTCGAAAAGGAACCCTCTTCCATAATGCCCTTCCCTTTGTCGGCCATAGTGTAATCCCATGTTCCTGTACTCTGTGTCTTTACCCAAAACAACCGAGGCTCACTTCTTCAGGAAAAAGTGATTGATATCCGAGCAACGGAACTTTGAAACCGGCCTGTAGGCGGTAGGCTTTGGCTTCACCCGAAATTCTTTACTTTAGACACACACAGAGAGAACGTGCAAAGGAAACCTATGACGGGAATTAACACTTAAGCACACACACGGCTCGGAAGCTAGAATGCTCCGAGCAAACGCAGACAACCAGTAGGCCCCAAAATTGGCGCCCCTTTCGGTATTTCTTTATACTTTAACAGAGGGAGTAAAACCTGTGATTTCCTACGAGCTGTCCCACATAATCCGGGTTGAAATCCACCTGTTCTAGCATAACTGTACTAGGACGCTTCACAGACAGTATCCCCACGCAATAGATGACTTTTTTGACGCATACGGACACTTTGCAAAACCTGGCGAGAATCTGCAGCACGTTGAATTCTTTGTTTTTAGCCCCGAAAATGTGCCATATCACCTCTACAGTGGTCTCCTCGCGTCCTTGGACCTCCTGGGGGTATTAGGGACCGTTTAGGGCCGAAACCCTAAACCTGCAAAATTACACAGCAGGCTGTAATTCCCTGTTTTGGGCTCCGTTTTGCGAGCCGGTCGCATCCGTAGCAAGTCCTCGAGCTCCCGCACCTGTAGGGCTGCTTGCCCTTTGAATCGGACGAGATTTCTCACGTGAAACCTCTTCGAATTCACCTGTACCTGCGGGGGATTCGCCACTAGCTAGTCCAGTACCTGTGCAAGAGGCTCTTGCCTCTGCATTGGCGCATGAACCCGCACAACTGCACATCAGTCAAATGAAAAGCCCTCTTGTGGGGCATCACATAACTGCACGTAGGGGAGAGAGAGAGTAGTGTGTAGTGTGAAGGGCATCACTCCTAGCACCACACTGAAAGGAAGCACTCCATAGCTCTTAACCTGTGGACAAAGAACTCCAAAATGAGCCTCCCAGCTATAAATTCAGCGCTACCTTCTCTTGCATGAGGAAAGTGCACAGAAATGTGCCACTTGGCACAATTACACGTATTTTCCCGTTTCGGGGCTGCCGCCTAAAAATCTCTCGACGAGTTGCCCAGTTGAGTTCGCGGCAGAGTTGTAAAATGTTTTCCTTGTCATTCCGAATGTAATGAGGCGAACACATTTCACGGCCCAAAATAGCAGTTCCCTAAATTTTAGGAGATGCTTCCGTTGGGCTCCCACTGGTCATCTGACCATCTATCCTTATTAGGACCTCATCCAAAAGTGCAATGTGGCCCAACTGTCGGATACTTTCTGTTGGTGATCCCACCTTAACTTTATGCCTTTATTGAGTTCACTTCCTATTATCCACCAACTTGCTAAGTGCGACGGGGGGACCTACATGATCTTGCACTCAGCCTAGACATCCTCTTACTATACGAATTCCAGTGCCGACCAACTTCCCGTCTGCGAGTGAAACTACCGTTTACATTGGCCATACAATGTTCGACCATTTGCAACTTCGAAAAGAGGGTCTCAAAAATAAAACAAAAATCATTGGAAAGAAATCAACAACTAAGGTTAGCAGTTGCCATGTCTTCATGACATGTGGAGCGTTACTTCTTTTGGCCGAGACTCAAGAAGGATGTGGACGACTTTGTTCGTAGTTGTTGAGTATGCCAGAAGGTCAAGTTTGACAGACAAAAGGCACAGGGATAACTAGTGTCTTTACCCATTCCCACCGCCTTTGGAAAAGTATTGCAATGGATTTCATTTTTGATCTCTCAAAGACACAGAGTGTGCATGATGTCATGTGGACTACCATCGACAGATTTAGCAAGCAAGCTCACTTCATTCCAGTGAAGAAAACAGTCAAGCCGGATCATTTAGCGAAACTGTTCATTGCACAGATTTTTCGACTACATGGCATGCCTGAGACAATAGTCTTCGACAGAGATCCTTGATTCACGAGTTTGTTTTGGAGGGCTATTTGGGAGAACATTGGCACACGGTTGTAGTTCTCGTCATCATTCCACCCGTAGACAGATGGGCAATCTGAGATTGCAAATTCAGTTGTTCAGGATTTATTGAAGTCTTACATCTCCGATCAGAAGACTTGATGGGAATAATATTTACCTTTGGTGGAATTTGCCTACAATAACACGATTCACTCTTTGATAGAGAAGGCGCCATTTGAGATCCTTGAAGGTGCTCCGAAGGTTGAAGGTTCCACCCTTCCTTAGTACTAAAGATAAGATTTTTGAAGCCGACCAATAACAAGGGACTTGGACACTGCTTTTGCCAACATCCGAGAGGCTTTAGCGAAATCTCAAGAACGACATAAGAAGGCAACAAATCAATATCAACGAGATTTGAAATTAAAGGAAGACGATTGGGTGCTCTTACGTTTTGAGAAGGCACGCTTAAGAAAGAAAAAGGGAAAGGAGCGGCTTTTTCTAAAGCTTAGCATGAGATATTATGGCCCTTTCCAGATAAAAGAAAAGATAAATGATGTCTCCTTTAGACTCAAGCTGCCCAATACTTGGAAGATTCATAATGCATTCCATGTGAGTCTATTGAAGCCTTTTAAAGGCGATGTGCCAGTTGATGGGAAGCCTGATGAGCAACCCAAAGTGGAGGAAAGTGTCACGTGTACATCTAACCCTATGTGCATGTGGAAAAGCTACTTCAGGTCCAGGGTTCAGGTCAGCTTAGGAAGTGTTTAGGCACCTTTGTGAGCCTGTGCGCAGGCCATGCATGTCCAAGTACGTAGAGTAGTTGCATATCCTCTGGTTGCACACAACATGATCATCAGCATGACAATCAGTACCCATCATGAGCATTTTATAGTGCACAGAAACCATTTTCCCTATTTTATCCATTTTTCACTTATTATTAACAAGTGACTTTGTTGGGAAATTGGGTAGGGCAAATTTGCTAAGTTTTATAAAAGAAACCTAGCGCTAGCAATTTCTGGTAGAAGAGGCAACAGAAGTTCCACCAACTTACAGTGCACCTTCTTAGCAAGACCGGCAGGAGGACTAGCGTTTTCCAGCCAACAGATAGCAGTTAGCGTTTTTGGTAGCAGATCAGCATAGCGTTTTCTACAGCAGATCAGGCCCATCGTTTTTGCTACAGAGTCCCTGGCGTTTTCCAAATTGCAGACCTTGCTAGCGTTTTGCAGTTTTCCGGCGTCAGATCAGCCATTGCATGAGCGTTTTCAGTTTTCAGCACTTAGACACAGCCGTCCCTAGTCTGCAGATCTCACCTACCCACAACAGATCCTCGTCGTACCGTCAGATCAACTAGCGTTTTCAGATTTCAGCCCGTCCTCGTCGTCATCATTGTCGTCGACATGGCCGGCAAGTCCATTGTATCTAGACCATTGTACCAGATTTGTGCAATCAACAACATAGACCTCGCTCGCCACAGAGAGGGGGGCCCTTGGAGGAGGGTTTGAGAACCATCTGGTGTCGTATTCTTCTCTCTCTCTCTCTCTCTCTCTCTCTCTCTCTCTCTCTCTCTCTCAGCCTCAGCACTTTCATTCTCAGTGTCATTCACTTTGTTTGTGATCATTGTACTCTCTCACTAAAGAAACGGAAGACTTCTTATTCCGTAAGTAAAAGGAACCCTTGAGCACAGTTCGGAGCACTCATCTTGAACATTCACTTCCGCTGTACCTTACATTGGTATTAGAGCTTTGGCAGTGTTCTGTATCACCAAGGAAAGAATCACAAGAAATTTTGTGCTTGTTGCAATCGCACGTAACCCAAGTCTACTTGGGTGTGTCGATTCCTAATCGTGTTTTTGAAGAGTGACAAGTAACCCAAGAAAGAAGGGCTTGTCTAGCCTCCCCTTGTTCTTCTTTTCAATCATTGAGAGTGGACCATGCACTTAGCGGCCGGCCAATCGACGTGAGGTGGGAAAAAACAACCTTGGTGTGAGTGCAAGGCCGCCAAGGGGTGCGCCCGCAGGGAAGAGTCGAGCTCAGGTAAGTGAAAAGCCTTCTCTAACACAAATTGCAAGCTATAGAACTCAAGGCCCTCAAGAACTCAAGAACCTCAAGAACTCAAGAATCCCAAGAACCCAAGAACCTCAAGACCCCAAGTTCCTTGCGAACTTAAGTACCCAAGATCTCAGTGTATGGTCATCACTCGAAGCGGAATGGATACTTTGCGTGAAGGTGATGAGCATGGAGGTGGTGAAGAAGAATTTTCCTCACCAAGAGGATTTTCCGACCCTTCCTCTTCCCCATCTACGCCACGGGTTGTATCAAATCCTATGGAGGCTTTGGTCGAGTCGATGATGACATGATGCTACAACAAGAGGCGCAATGAGCCAACTTGGATCGAAGCGCGAAGAAAGACGGTTAGCCTTGGAGCTTGAGCGTGAGCAAGCGCGCTTGGCGGTCGAAGAAAGACGAGCGGCCTTGGAATTAGAACGTGAGGTGCAGAGAGACCAACGCATGCAAGAGTTGGTTCTACAGGTACTCACCTCGAAGTCTGAGCCACTCAAGGACGTGGGAGAATCATTAGGTAGCACAAGTCGAGAAACGGATTCCAACAACCCCATCACAGAGAAGTTGACATTCAGTAAGTATGACGAAAGATGAATGCTAATGTTATTCATTCTTGGTTGCATCAATTTAATCCTTATTTTGCGACAACTAAGAAAATAGGAAATAACAAAGTTTTGATGGCAGCCATGTATCTTCCCGGTGATGCCATTAATTGGTATAAGTGTGGCAAGAGGATTGCTCGCTACTGCTGCTCGCCCCCCCCTTGCTGCGCCCCCCCCCCCCCCCCCCCCCCCCCCCCCCCCCCCCCCCCCCCCAACACCCGCTGCCCCTACACTGTCCCCCCACCCCCTTCAGCCCCTGCGCGTTGCCCCTTTGCCCACCCGCTGCCCCCCCCTGTCTGCGCGCTGCCCCAAAGGCTGCCCGCAGCCCGCTGCCCTCCTCTCGCTTTGCCTTCCCCACTCCATCCCCCCGCTCACTGCTGCTTGTGCACCCGCACATTACACGGCTGCCCTCTTCGCCCTCGCCGTCTCCCCATCCCCCCCCCCCCCCATCCTCTTCGCTCCCGAAGGTCCTCTGCACCTCGCTCGGCAGCACTTTCTCTTCGGAAAAGTGCCTGGTTGACTTGTTTGCAGGTTTTTTCTTCACTGCCCGCTTCTTCGACTCAGCAGTAGACACAGATGGAGGCTCCAGCTTCACCACAGAGGGACTCACCTGAAGCCCCCTCGCCCGACCCCGCTGAGCCCACCATTCGACTTGCTCTTTCGTCGACAGAGCAAGCGAGCCTTGCCGCAGAGGTAGAACGCTTGCAGGCGACTTCTGTCATCTGCAAGGTTCTCGGCACTCGTCCTAGCAGAGGAGAGCTGCGAGACCTTCTCCAGGCCCGCCTCCTCGCAGAGGTTGGCAAGATCTTGGATGTCCAGATTCTCGGATGGGGGTACTACCAGATTGAGTTCGAGACTTCCGAGATGGCCTCCAAGGTCATAGCTATGAGTCCATTGGCCATCCGAGCATCACGCGCCCACTTTCGACAGTGGCGACATGGTTTTGACCCGACTTCGGATGTGCTAGTAGAGGAGGCGGACATCCCCATCTCAGTCTGCTTTCCGGGTTTACGGAGGGAGTACCTTCCACTTCTCTCCAGGATTGGCTCCTCCATCGGGACTGTCCTGGAGACACCTCGTACGGCAGCATCAGTAGCTGCCAAGGCGGCTGGCATCCCTTCAGTTCGAGTTTTGGTCAGAGATACCCACACGCTCCCGAAGGTCATCCTTCTGCCACGGGTGAGTGGGGGTTGGTTTAGACAGAGTGTGGAGTACTCGGGTCTCCCGAACCAGTGCTTCATTTGCAGACAGATGGGCCACCTAGCGAAGGCCTGTCCACGGAGGAGACCACGACTCGCACCTCAGCCTCAGCCCCAGCCTGCCAAGGCTGGGCCGTAGCCATAGCCAGCGACAGCGCACAGATCCAGTGCCACCCTCCGAGCCTGGGGCTCCAGCGGAGGAGGGGTGGCAGCAGGCCTGTGGCCGTCGACGCCAGGGGCCACAGCGAGAGCCTGGCACTCAGAGTGGCCCTCAGGTGCCTACTCAGCTGTAGTGGGTTCCCACGGGGAACCGCTTTGGTCCTCTTGAACAGGAGGAGCCCCCTACGCCAGCCTCCACCTCCGCTTCACCCTCGCCAGCCGCTTCGCCTTCCGATCTCCCCTCCTCCTCCTCATCCCCTCCCCCGCCCACTCCCCACCTCGCCCCCCCCATGTCTCTGTCGCCCCACCCCGCTTCTCTTCTCCCCCGCCCCCCCCAGCCCCTTCTCCCCCTCCTCTTGCTTCAGTACCATAGTCGGCTCAGGAGACTGGTCCCTCGCCGGCGGCTAGGAGATCTCTTGGTAGCGCCTTTGCCACGAGTCGCCTAGCGAGAGAGGGTCATCCTTCATGCGGCCCCCTCTGCAGATTCAGACATCTTCTCTTGCAGATATCCCTTGTGGTTTGACGAGCATTGACCTCCGACGCCGTTGGGATTTCTTCGATTACGGGTTCACTCGCTTTCTCGGCGATTCCGCAGCAGACCACGAGGAAGCCTGCTTCAGAGTCCACGCTTTGTTCCTCGCCGCTAGGGGGACAGAGGCCTTGGACTCAGCAGTTGGTTTCTCCTTCCCCCCCTGTGGTAGGACTGAGACAGAGTGGTCCCTCGACTCAGTGGTGGGATGGTTGCATACACAGGTTCTTGAGTTCTCTCACCACATGGGAGAACTTGGCATTACAGACTGGCTGCAAACTTTGTGGCCATTGGCCAAGTTTGCGGTGACACCCCCAGACTCAGCAGGATGTAGACACATTGTGGTGTACTTTTTTGCTGATACGCAGTGTTTGCCTTGCTATGTATACATTCATGAGGAATCCTGGACAGAGGAGGTTGCTTTACGCACGGCTCGCTCTGCTTGGGCTTGGACCAGGCACTCACTGTAGTCTCGCCTATTTAGAGGACGCTCGGATGCGGATTACTCTCCATCCAAGCCAGCCTCGAAGATAGCTCGTCTTGCTGCTGCGGCAGCATCTGTTCTCTCTCGCTCCCCATGAGGATCGTCTCGTGGAACGTGCAGGGACTAGGTGGGCCCCAGTTTCAGCGACAGCGGGGCCGATTGCGTCAGGAGCTTCAGCGCTGCCTTGTGGGAGGAGAGATTGATCTCCTTATGCTTCAGGAGCACCATTTGTCTGAGAGCCGCATTCGGCGATGTGGTCAGATTTTGCGTGGACGCTATGATACCTTTTGGTCAACTGCTTTTGGACTATGCGCCCAATGTGGCGAGTGCTCGTGCAGAGTTTTGGTCACAGATTGTTGAGTCTTTGCCACAGGTTGACCAGTGGTGTGTAGGAGGGGACTTCAACATGTTGGAGGACCCTTCTGACAGGATCGGAGGCAGCCATGCTACTGTGCATGGAGTCGAGTTAGCAGCTTGGGAGAGGTTGTGTATGACTTTGAGGGTCTCGGATACATGGCAGCATTCTGGCTTTGTGAGGCCTCGAGAGAGTCTTGCCTTCTCTAGATCGGACCGCAGAGTGGGAGGAGTGAATCTATCGCGCATAGATCGCTTCTACACTAGTGACCACTTCAGTGACTTGGGGGGATCAGTGGGCATCCTGGCAGGGATATCCTTCTCGGACCATGCACCAGTGACCCTCACAGTGGCAGACAGGCAGAGGAGTGGGAGCACGATGCTTCGCATCCCAGAGCGGGTCTTGTTGGACTCAGCACTCAGAGAGAGGGTCGAGGCTCTATGGACAGAGGGCATGGACAGCTAGGCTCCACCTGCAGACAGAGTGGCCTCAGGCCTAGCTCAGCTTAGCCACTTCTTTCTCCAGGAGTCTCTGGCTCGACGGGCTGCAGCGAGAGAGAAGGAGCAGCGTCTCAGACGAGGCATTGCTTCACTACAGAGGATGCCGGAGCAGCATCCAGACAGTCCATGGTTGGAGGAGCAGTTACAGCAGGCTCGACAAGAGCTTGCTTGCACAGAGGAGAGGCGCCATGAGTTTCCCTTTCACCGACAGGCATCTCAGTGGACTCAGGTGGGTGACAGAGTGACAGGTGCTTTTTTTGAGACAGTGGGACCTCGGCACTTGCATGCCAACGTCAATCAGTTGAGGAGACCCGATTGGTCAGTTGTTTGTGAGCCAGAGGATATGCGTGCAGTTGCTACTGAGTTTTACCGTGAGCTACTGTCGGCTGAGCCCGAGTCAGAGAGACAGGATACATGCAGGGAGCAGGTTTGGGCACAGATGCCTTGTCTTGTGACTGAGGAGATGCGCCAGAGGCTAGAGATACCTCTTCAGCTTGAGGAGCTGCACACGGCTCTTAGGGCCCTCCCTCGTGGTAGCTGTCCAGGTGAGGATGGGTTGACTCCCAGCTTCTTCTTGGAGTACTGGGACTTGCTTGGCCCAGATCTTTGTAGTGCCTTTCAGTACATTCTGCACAGAGGAGTGATGCCGGATAGCATGAGTGAGGGCCTGATTTACCTCATTCCAAAGGAGGGTGGCTCCTTGGATGAGATTCGATAGTGGCGCCCCATCACCATTCTCAACTCAGCCTACAAAATTCTTGCCAAGGCTTTGAGTTTGAGGATTCAGCCACTTTTGGAGAGCCTTATACATGGGACTCAGACAGGTTTTGTCAAGGAACGCAGTATCCTTGACAACATCTTCACTTTTTGGGAGGCTTCTGCCCTTGCACGGCTCCGTGGGGAGGACCTTGTGATTCTTCTTCTCGATTTTGAGAAGGCATACGACAGAGTTGACTGGGACTTTCTAGAGGGCACGCTACGCAGGATGGGCTTCTCAGATGCTTGGATCAGAGGGGTGTCAGCTTTGTACAGACAGGCTCACAGTCAGGTTCTGTTGGCAGGAGGTAGAGGTGAGCACTTCGTGCTCACACGTTCGGTCAGACAGGGCTGTCCTCTTGCCCCTTTTCTCTTTCTGTTCTATGCGGAGGCGATGAGCAAATTTTTGGTGTCACAGCAGGTTGGTTTGAGAGGCTTAGCACTCCCTATACGGGGAGATGAGCTTCTGGACGCTGAGTTTGCCGACGACTCAGCCTTGTACTTAGAGGGCCAGGAGTCCAATCTACACAGATGTGAGCAGGCTTTGGAGACCTTCTGCAGTGCATCGGGCGCATTGATCAACTGGAGAAAGACAGTGGCTTTCTCGGTTGGCAGTGCTCCTGTGCCAGATTGGATGCTTGGAGAGGGTTTCAGGTGGATTCCTCCAGGGACTGCAGTTCGGTACTTGGGTTGTCAGGTTGGTCTGGACTTGTCCCCCGAGCAGCAAATTGCTCCTCTTCTCCTGTCCATCAGGAGAAAGCTGTTACATTGGAGCTCAGCACGACTTTCGCTGGCTGGTAGAGTATTAGTTGCCAACCAGGTGTTGTTGGCAACTATGTGGTACATCACTTCTTGCTGGATCTTCTCGAGTTCTTGTATCAGCCAGGTAGAGAGGCTGATCAGGAACTTTCTTTGGTCAGGTCGCGATACTCAGATTGCCCGAGCCAAGGTGGCTTGGTCGGTCATCACACTTCCTTGTTCTCAGGGAGGGCTTGGGATCATTGATCCTGCACAGCAGAGCAGAGCCCTTCTTGGGAAGTTTGTCGTCAGAGGACTTCTTCCAGGCGAGGAGCCCTGGAAGGAATTCTTGTTGCAGAGGCTTCGTGCCAGGGTGCCTCAGACAGGAGGCCCTTGGCAACCTTCGACCAGATGGATCTTTTCAGAGCTGTGCCGAGTTGGTTTGAGCAGGAGACTGGAGGACAGATTCGCTGTGAGTTTGCTTCGATCTTGGGAGCTCTTACGGCGTGGCCTAGAGCAGAGACAGCCGACGTGCACGGAGGAGCGCCTATGGCAGCCCCTCGTCTGGAACCCCATGGTTAGCACTCAGAGAGGCCACTTGGTTGGGAGTCGGCCTCATGTTTCTTGGGGTCCCATGGCGGCAGGTCCAGCTCGTTCTCTAGGTGACTGGCTAGAGTTCACAGGTTTGTCAGAGGGGATGCAGGCTGTCCAGCTGCAGGGCATGAGAGGGGTGCAGAGCATGTGTCAGGACATCTCAGAGTCAGTTCCAGCTGAGTGGCTCACGCCTCTCGAGCCAGTAGCACCCCGGTGGATGGGAGCCTTCACACGACTGGAGGTTCTCATTTCAGTCAGGGCTTGCTCAGAGACTGTCCCAGCCCTGTTCTTCGAGCTTCAGGGTGGGGGACGATTACAGCGAGTTGCAGTAGAGGCCCCGCAGGTAGCAGAGTGCTGTTTCCAGAGGATCCGAGTTGTGGGCATCTGTGGGAGGACTTGCGTCATAGACCCTGACCCAGCAGCTCTTGAGACTGGACTTTGGAGGCTATGGGCTTGGGAGTGTTGACCACTGGCATGAGTACAGTGGGATCCTGGTGAGTGGCTATGGAGGGACCCCTTCTCTTCTACCGACCGCCCAGGAGTCCCCTTCTTTCAGTACACTGTTCAGCTTGGACGTCATATACTTGCAGCACAGAGAGAGGCCCGCCCCGCTGCAGCACGTCATTGGCAGGAGGAGGGCCTCACAGTCGAGTTCTTGGCAGTTTTTTGGCAGAGGCTGTGGGACTCTAGACAGCCGAGGCGAGTCACCTTGTTCCAGTGGCTGGTTGCACATAGAGCCATAGCAGTAGGGAGCTGGCTGGTGCATAGTGGTCTCTCGGCCGCATGTGCAGCCTGTGACCAATTGGTGGAGAGTCAGCGTCACTGTCTTTGGGACTGTCCCTCGGCTCAGCAGGTGTGGCTACGTGTTCTTCGGCTGATGCCTGCCCTCTCCACGGCTCGACAGTACACTTGGGGGGCAGCGGCTTGGTCCACCCTCACGGGCCCAGCACTGCAGCTTGAGCTATCTTCCACCAGCAGGATGATAGTGATACAGGGGGGCGACCTACACTCCAGCCTGCTACAGAGATTACTCCACAGGAGTGGTGCAGTGAGAGAGGAGTGTTGGGAGCTCATCAGCGGCCTAGCTCTCTGGTTCATCTGGCGGGCCCGCTGTTTCCGCATCTTGAGGCTCGTCCTGTGCCACCAGCAGAGACTGTTCGTGACTTTTGGCTAGAGCTGATCCATACTCTCAGAGGATAGCTTGAGGTACTGCAGGGCAGCTCCGACGGCATGTGGGAGCGCCGCGAGGCTTTTCTTTGACTCTGGCACCCTGGGCCTTTCTACACCATAGTCCAGGGGGTGCTCAGATGGCACTACTGTCCACCTGTGTGGCTCTTCCCTCCTCCCATCTCTTGATTTAGCCTCATTGTATATATGCTGTTTTTTCATTGGGAGAGTCTCCCCATCATGCTTGTTGTAGCCCTCTCTCGCAGAGGTGGATGTAGCCCTATGGGCAGTTTTCATTAACTAATAGAAGGATCTTTTTCTCGAAAAAAAAAAAAAGTGTGGCAAGAGGCACAGTGGGCCGCTCACCTAGAGGAAGCCGAGGAAGGCGTGTCCTTTTTTGTCAATCGGGTCGACTTCCAAGACAAGCTCAAGGCGCGGTTCTTGCCACCTTAGTACCTAGCACGGTTAAAGGAAGATTGGCGCAATCTCAAGCAAAATGGTGTCCCGGTCATATCGTTTCGTAACTGTGTTTTGCAGCTTGGCACCCAATTACGCAAATCGGATGCGAGGCGCAAAGAGGCTTTTATTTTTGGGTTGGATGAGTATATCAAGTTTGATGTCGAAGTACTCGATCCAATTGATCTCAACAAGGCGATAGCGATTGCTCTCGCACAGGAGGTAAGGAGAACAAATCTTCTCAAAGTACCTCTCAGACTCCTTAGAATCCACAGAACGGTAAGAATGGTAAGAATCATAGTTTTTTTCATACGTGTCCGATTGGGCAATCGGGCTTTCGGGCGCGTGTGCATATGATTGCCGCATGATTGCTGTTTCCGGACGTGAGCAGGGCGATTTTGACGAGCTGGCAAAATTTGCCCCAAATTGTCAAATGTGCCCCAAAACGCCTCTGCGCGAGTTTATTAAAAACTATAGCGCTGCCATTTTTGCATACAGAGACTCGATTGAAGCTTGAGAGTTGAGAGGACTCGAGACCGCGAGCCGGGAGCCCTACCCACACTCTCTCCCGCGCGCGGTTGATTCTTCACCTACGCCCTCCGTTACCCGTGGGCCGTGGGCTGCTCTTGAGTCTTGACTCGTGAGGCCCCCACTTTGTCAAGGTTTGCAGTGTGCACCTTGCAAGTTTGCAGAATCCAGATGGGCCGAGTGAAGCGTCTCGAATGGCAGTATGTAGAACAATGGAAGCCTCAAAAGAAAGGCCAATTTACATGTAAATGCAAGTATTGTGGGCATACTTGGGACGGCGGTCCCTCTCGTATTCGTGCACATTTATTGTCCCTCTCTGGCTATGGTGTAGGCCCATGTGACAGTGTGCCAGAGGACGTCAAAGAGGTGGTCACAAGATTGCATGTAGATGTACAGAATGATGGGAAGGACCCAAATGCATTTGTAGATGCCTTGGTGGATGATTTGGGAGGTAATGCCTCTCTATCTCAAGGAGGTGCCTCAGGCTCATTGAGTACACATGCATCAAAGAGTGTTCATGTAAGTGCAACTGGGACTTCAGCTTCCAAATCAAATGTGGGGTCCTCGAGCAAGAAGATGAAGGTTGCACAAGGGCCTTTGGCAAGTGCATTTATCTTGCAAGCACGCAAGCAAGCAGATAAAGCCTTGCGCAATTTTTTTTAGCAGAGGACATTCCTGAATGGAAAGCGCGGAGTCCTTTCTTTTTGGAAATGGTCAAGGCAATTGGACAAGCTGGTCCATCTTATGTGCCTCCCACATACAATGCTTTGCGCACCATAGAGTTAAATGATGAGGTCAAATGCATTGGTCATGAGATCATGGGTGTGCGCGAGAAATGGAAAAAACATGGATGCACAATTGTATGTGATGGATGGTCTATCATTAACTTTCTTGCATGCTCTATACATGGTTCTGTGTTTTTGAAATCTGTGGACACATCTGGGGAGACAAAGACATCAGAATTTATTTTCAAGCAGCTTAAGGATGTGATTATTGGGGTAGGACCCTCCAATGTTATGCAGGTATGCATGGACAATGCAACTAATTGTGTTGGGGCCGGGCAAATGGTGGAAGAGAAATGGAAACATATTTTTTTCACGAGATGTGCATGCCATTGCTTGGACCCTCTTGTTTGAGGATATTGGGAAGCTCCCTTGGATTGCAAAAATTCTTGAAGATGCAACAAAGGTTGTCACATTTGTCACAAGGAAGTCCACTGTCTTGGCATTGTTTCGAATGCTTAGCAAGAAGGAATTGTTGAAGCCATCGGCCACTCGATTTGCCTACTATTTCATCATGTTGGCTAGTCTTGTGGATGAGAGATGTATGCAAGTGCGTAGGCTTATGATTGATGCAAAATTTGTGAAAATGAAGGCATCCAGGACTGCAAAGGCCATAGTGGTCTTGGACATTGTGTTTAATGCATCCTTTTGGCAAGAGGCCAAGTTGATTTTGAAGATTTGTGCTCCCATCTTGAAGATACTTCGTTTGGCTGATAGGGAAGGAGCCACCATGGGGCTTGTGTATGAGCTTACGGATCAAATGGTTGAGCAAATTCAAAACATGCAAGGTATTGATGCGGCAAGGATGCAAGAGATCAAGGACCTATGCGTTGATAGATGGAATATGATGCACACACCATTGCATGCTGTGGGATACTTGTTGCATCCTGTATGGCGAGGAAGAGGGCAATTCAATGATAGTGAGGTTCATGACGGGTGGATGACATTTTTGGACAAGTATACCAAGGGTGATTTGACCATGCAGGGTACCCTCATTGATGAGTTGGACACTTTCCTTACTGAAAGAAAGTCATTTGCTCATCCTATTGCAAAGGATCCAAAGAGAATGCAAGAGGGTGTAAAATGGTGGGAGACTTTTGGGGCTTGCACGCCCACATTGCAGACTCTTGCACTTAAGGTGCTTTCTCAAGGGACACGTGCCTCTCTATGTGAGAGAAATTGGAGCACCTTCTCTCTCATTCACACCAAGAGAAGAAATAGGCTACTTCCTGCTCATACCGAGAAGCCCTTCTACATACACACCAACTTGAGGCTCTTATGCAAGATCAAAGAGCGCGGCTATGAGAGAATGGAGGTGACATTGGAGATGCTTAACAAAGAGAAGGATGAGGAGCGCTTGCTTGAGTTGCAGGAGATTCAGGAGGCTATTGCACAGAGCACTGATGATGTTATGGAGTCTCTAATTAGCATGCCCAGTGATATTGGGACTTCATGCTCCGTTGCTGAGGATGAGGCTTGGGATGAGGATGAGGATGATGAGGATGATGAGGATGATGATGAGGAGGTGGCCTTTGATGAGAGTTAGAGCTCATTGCATTTTGCTCTAGCCTCGGTCCTGACTCCTCTTAGCTCTACTTATGTTTTGGAGTCACTATTTAGCATCGAGCGGTTGGACTCCACCCTCTAGGCTCTATTTATGTTTTGTCATTTGAATTTTGGAGTACTCAGTATACAGTCTTGTTGGTTTTGGAGGCTCCATATTTTGCCATCTCCTGCTTTGCTGTAGCTTCTAGTATGATCATGATTCATTGATGTATCTATTGATCAGAGATCTTGATCTGTTTCACTATTTAGCATCGAGCGGCTGGACTCCACCCTCTAGGCTCTATTTATGTTTTGTCATTTGAATTTTGGAGTACTCAGTATACAGTCTTGTTGGTTTTGGAGGCTCCATATTTTGCCATCTCCTGCTTTGCTGTAGCCTCTAGTATGATCATGGTTCATTGATGTATCTATTGATCAGAGATCTTGATCTGTTTCACTATTTAGCATCGAGCGGCTGGACTCCACCCTCTAGGCTCTATTTATGTTTTGTCATTTGAATTTTGGAGTACTCAATATACAGTCTTGTTGGTTTTGGAGGCTCCATATTTTGCCATCTCCTGCTTTGTTGTAGCCTCTAGTATGATCATGGTTCATTGATGTATCTATTGATCAGAGATCTTGATCTGTTTCTCGGCTCCTGACTCCTTGATTTAGCTAGATTCTACATTTTCTATGATGTTGTAATGCATTGTGGCTTTGGGCTGCTCTCTAGAGTCTAGTGTTCTAAATTTAGTTGCTATTTGTTATGATATATATATATATAATATAATATATATATATATATATATACACACACACACACACACACACTAATTTTTTAGTGCTGTATGGTATTCCACGTATGGAATCTTCGGGGGGTTTGAATCGGGCTTCCATACACGCCCGAGTGAGACGCATGGTTGCCGCATGAAAAAACTATGGTAAGAATGGTAGCTCTTCTAGCCAATCTTCCTCTAATCCTTCGGAAAAGAACTCTCAAAATGAATTTAAAGGTAAAGCTAACACACCTGCTAAACCTAAGCTCGCTCCAAACGAGAAAGCCGCACAAGGAATTTTAGGAGGATACATAACGGCAGAAGAACAAGTCATTTATTCTAAGGAAGGTAGATGTTATCAATGTCACACTAAAGGTCACATAAGACGAGATTGTCCTAAGAACTCACCTAAAGAACCCACAAAGGAACCCACAGAATTCACATCTTCTATTAATGCAATCAGAGAGCACACTAATGTGTCCCAAGTTTCTCACGATCATGCCGATGCATCTCTCATGAATTGTTATGGTTATGTGAATGGTCAAGGCATTGTGGTCTTCTTTGATTCTGGTAGTATGTATAATGTGATTAGCGACTCTCTTGAAGAGCGCACGTTTAGAAGCTCGACCCATTGATCCCATTAAGACCTCTGGTTTTGCTCCTGGCATGCACTCTTCGTATACGCATGAATGTCCTGATGTGACCGTATCCATTCAAATGTCCGTTCTCGTCGAAAGTTTGTGTTTTTTCCTCTCTCAGGATACGATTTAATTTTTGGCATTAAGTGGTTTAAAGGTCATAATCCACAAGTTTGTTGGAAAGAAAACACTCTCAGTCTCGCAGTTGAAGAATCACCTCTCGTGGTTCTTCAATGTGACACGAAGATTCCATCTATGTCACTAATCTCTCACTCTCATGTTTTGGACGAGGATAAAGCACGTAGTCTCTTTCTAGAGAAGCATGATTTGTTGCATGACAAAGAACATTAAAGGAAACATGAAACGAAACCCGAAAAAGAACAAGAAAAGGAGTCTGTCTTCTCCAAAGCACGATGCATATGTTTTGCATGATAGAGATGTGATTGTTCATAAGGATGATGGTTTAGATGATGATTTTTCTAGTGAAGCTAACCACATTGCAGATACGATCAATCACGAAGGACCGATCCTGGCTCTCGAGTTGAGGTCCAAAGAAATCACTCAGGAAGTATTGTGTGTTCGCATGATCAGTCAACACGCATTGTTCGAGTTTTTCGTTCGTGACGGTTTCTTGTATTTTCGTCATCGTCTTTACGTGTTCCCTTTCCACAAGCATACCGTATTGTACAATGCACATGACTCACTCACGGATGAGCACGGATGTAAACGGATCACTCTCGAAAAGACAAAAAGTTTGCATTCAAGGAACTCACATAGTTTTCCGATTGTCCGTTTTGTGAATCGCTTTTCCATGTTTCTTCCTTGGCATGACACAGTCTCAGAAAGAGCACAAGAAAGATTGTCCATCAAGCATCGGCATTTCCGTTGTGATTTGCCACAGTTGATAGGTTTAGGTCGAAAAGTCAAGTTTCGATTCCACTTTTGCGTTTGTTTGGTGAACGGTTTGGCACTCCGTCACTTTGTTTATCTACATTGCATGCAAAGTCTTTTAGGAAGAATAGTCTTTTTACAGTCTACATGGAATGGGTATGTTTATGGTTTTGTGTTGGACATGGTTTCGGGAATTTTTTCTCATTGAAGATTCTTGAAGAAGGTGGACCTACATCCATAGACGCAGTTGGAGCATTGAAGCCGCCACAGATCACTTTGTCTCGCTTTCGGCCTGGCCCAAGGCAGCAAGCATTGCAGATCTTCATGAAGTTCAAGTATCGCACGACCCACGCATCAGAGTGGGTCGCGAAGATTTTTTCTAAGATTACGCAGAGTTGTTGGCAGACTACAAGGAAGCCATGCAGCTCAGTACCAGTATCTCACTTTGAAAAGGAGGGGATGTTAGCGTTTTGCAGATTCACAGCAGGTTATCGCACCAACAGCCCTAGCGTTTTTGCAACTTGCAAATCACCTAGCGTTTTGCAGATTCCCTGCGATAATATATCCATGTGCATTAGCGTTTTGCATTTTCAGCAGTTAGCATCCGTACCGCAGCCCCCAAACCTCGCAGATCTCACCTTTCCGTAGCAGATCCCTCGCCACACGGTCAGATCAGCCAATGTTTGCAGTTTCAGCCTGCTATTCGCAGATTTCAGCATCTGCGTTTTGAGCGCAACGTCGTCGCATCGCCGTCATCGCCGTCGTCACTGACGTAGAGTCAGAATTCAGCAGATACAAGATTTACAGATTTCAGCCCTTAGCTTTTTCAGTTTTCAGCCCGTCTCGTCGTCGTCCTCATCGTCGTCGTCGTTGTCGGCAAGTCCATTGCATTGTAGAGATTTGTGCAATCAATAGTAGACTGCTCTCGCCATAGATAGTGGGGCCTTTGGAGGAGGGTTTGACAACATTCTGGTGTTGTATTCTTCTCTCTCTATCTCTCAGTATCAGCACCTTCATTCACAGTGTTTACCTCTTTGTTTGTGAT
Organism: Adiantum capillus-veneris; assembly: GCF_014529385.1. Taxonomy (NCBI): domain Eukaryota; kingdom Viridiplantae; phylum Streptophyta; class Polypodiopsida; order Polypodiales; family Pteridaceae; genus Adiantum; species Adiantum capillus-veneris. The sequence continues at coordinate 65,937,298 of NC_140939.1, read as the reverse complement.
CATTGCACTCTCCCACTAAAGGAACGGAAGGCTCTCCCTTCCTTAAGTAAAAGGAACCCTTGAGCACAGGACGTACCTCTTTTCCCACTTGGGACGAGATTCTCCCTTCCCTTAGACAGATCGAGGGGCACTCCGCATTCCGAGCCGGAGGTGCTGTTGATGTAGAAGGAGCTTTGATAGCTCAAGGAGGCAACAAGAAAGGTAAAGGTAAGAAGAAGAAGAAGAACAAGGACATCGAATGTTACCACTATCACAAGAAAGGGCACAGAGAATTAGAATGCGGAAAGAAGAAACAAAACGAGGCCAACAGGGAGAAACAGACAGCCTCGATTGCAGTTGTAGCCTCTCACAAGACGACGAGGATCGCTCTTGTCGTGACGACGGACCACGCTCTTCAATCTTGCTACATCGCAGTCAGGTACTTGGGTTGTTGACAGTGGAGCCACCACTCACATGACTCCCCAACAGTCATGGTTTAGCTCTCTCAGGGAGACTCACGGGCAGACCGTCACTATGGGTGACAACCATGAGATTCCAGTGTCTGGCACAAGCCAGATTATCCTCTTTCGTTCTACCTCAGACCCGAAGTTCAGTTCAGTGGAGGCGCTTTATGTTCCAGACATGGCCTTCAACCTCCTCTGTGTGTCGAGTTTGGACTCTCAGGCAGCTGACATACACTTTGGGAGTGGCACAATCAACATTTATGATTCTACGACATGTACTATCCTTGCACGCGGTGAGTGCGATGGTTCCCTATACCGCCTCACTACTCTTTTGTCTAGGACCACGGAGTCTTCTTCCTACGGCATGCACGATTTGGACATCTATGCTATCAGCAGCTTCAACAGGCTGTTAGAACCTTTATAGTGGAGGGTACCAACGATACGCTCCTTATCAGGCGTATGCGAGGCTTGCCAGATGGGCAAGCAACACAAGGTTGCCTATCCGAAGCAGGCATCCAACAGAGCTTCGGCACCACTTGCACTGGTTCACATTGATCTATGTGGCCCGATGAGCACTCCTTCATTTTCTCACTCACAGTTTTTGCTTGTGCTTGTGGATGATTTGAGCAAGTACACTTGGGCTTCGTTCCTAAAGCTCAAGTCAGAGGCTTTCAGTTTCATTTGAAATTAAAAGATGATGGTTGAAAAGGAGAAGGACTTGCACGTCAAATGTATTCGCTCAGACAGAGGGGGTGAGTTCACCTCGAAGGACTTTGCACAATGGTGCAAGTCAGAGGGCATCCAGCGCCAGCTGACTACTCCTTACACTCCTTCCCAGAACGGAGTTATTGAGCTGAAGAATCGGACTATCATGAAGATGGCTCGTGCGATGCTTGCGCATGCTTCTTTGCCCCGGGTTTACTGAGCAGAGGCGTACAACATGGCGGTTTACATCCAAAACCGTTCTCCTACCCATGCTTTGGAGGACATGACTCCTTATGAGGCTTAGGCTTACTACGGGCGCAAGCCCTTTGTCTCACACTTTCGAGTTTTTGGATGTCCGGCCTTTGTCCATGTGCCAAAGGAGAAGCGACAAAAGTTAGACTTCAAGGCGTTTAAGCTCATCTTCTTGGGCTAATCACGAGAGTTTGATGGATACCGGCTTTATGATCTTGACGCCAAGACCACCACAATTAGCCATGATGTGACTTTCATGGAGCTTTTCAACACACCTGTAGAGGGGGCAGCATCAAGCCTATACCTTCCCTACCTCCTCCTCGTCCACCTCCTACACATGATCCTACCCCTGTTCTTGTTCCTGTACCCTCTACACCGCAGCAAGTTACTTCACCGGATCATGCCACGTCAAATTATGATTCTGATATGGATGATGGTTCTCCTTCAGTGGAGGCGGTCCCACCTCGCAATGAGAAGTTAGTTCTTGGTTGGCTTTACTCTATGGTTTCTTCCTCTGGAGTCTCGAAGTTACCAGACTCGTCAGACCCTGGCAACCTCGACGTTCTGCACGCCTCAAGGACATGCAAGTTTATGACGGCGCAGAGTTCGTGAACTTTGCACTCATGTCTCATATTCAGGTTTCACCAGTTGAGCCTTCCTCGGTAGAGGAAGCACTCCAGCATGAATGTTGGAAGCGTGCCATGCAGGCAGAGATGGACGCTATCGAGAGGAATAAAACCTGGACTTTGGTTCCCAGGCCCAACAAGCGGAAGGTGGTTTCTACGAAATGGATTTTCAAGGCAAAGTACAAGGCCAATGGTTCCCTCGACAAACACAAGGGAGACTTGTTGCTCGGGGTTTCACACACAGCGACCAGGCGTGGACTTTGACGAGACCTTTGCTCTCACCACTCGCATGACTACCGTACGCACAGTGTTTGCTCTCGCAGCCAACTTTGGTTGGCCTATCTTCCAAATGGATGTCAAAAGTGCATTTCTGAATGGAGGTTTGGATAAAGAAGTTTATGTGGAGCAACCTCCTGGGTTTCGTATACCAGGCAAGGAGGATTGGGTTCATCAGTTGTGGAAAACATTGTATGGACTGAAGCAGGCTGGACGAAAGTGGTACCTCACACTTAACCAGTTTCTTGTGAAGCTGGGGTTACGGTGTACCTCATCAGATTCCAACTGTTATGTTGTCTCTGATGGCTCTTTGGCTGCGATAGTGATTGTCTATGTTGACGATCTCATTTTCACAGGCTCTTGGAACAGCAGGATCAAGTCGATCATGAAAGCTATGGAGACACGTTTCGAGATGACTGATCTTGGGCTTCTTCACTATTTTCTTGGATTCGAGATCTTTCAGACGCCATACAACATCTTCTTTTCTCAGCGGCAGATTAACTTGGAGCAATACAGGAATGTTGTTGGCTGCCTCGTATGGCTGCCTTGTTCCTGACTAGACATTTGTTACACAGTTTCTGTCCTCAATTCCTTTAACACCCGACCTCATCAGCGACACTGGCAGTGTGCCTGGCGTACTTTGCGGTACATCAGTGGCACCTTGGACCATGGTGTGCTCTATGGTTGCTCGAAGGGTTGCACCTTACTTGGTTGGTGTGATTCAGATTAGGCAGGAAATCCAGATGCTAGGCTCTTTACTACAGGAGTGGTTTTCACACTCGGCTCAAGACCCATTTCATGGAGCAGTAAGCGGCAACCCACCGTTGTGCTATCTTCCACAGAGGCGGAGTGCAGAGCAGCTTGCTATGCTTCTTGTGAGGCCATATGACGACGGAAATTACTGGGAGAGTTGTGTTTTCCCCAGACTGCTACGACTTGTCTTTTGTGCGACAATCAGAGATTGCATTGCTATTGCCAAGAACCCTATCTTTCACGCTCGGAGGTGCAGTACCACTATGTTCGAGAGCGGGTTTTGGCTAGAGATCTTCATTTGGAGTATGTTCCTACAACGGACAATGCAGCAGACATCTTCACGAAGGCTATACCTCAGCGGACTTTGGCTTCTCACCTTCGACTCCTCTATGTTGTCTCAACATCCGGTGCTGAGAGGGGGTGTTAGAGTTACACCACCGTTGCTTTGCCATTTTGTACGGCTAGTGATTGTCCAGTGTTGGCCACCCATCGCACATGATGTAGATTGCATGGGCAGACACTTTAGCACGTGTCCAATTGGTCATTTTCTGAGCTTGACGGGGGTGCACACATTTTTAGCCATTTTTGGGCTTTTATGTTTTTTGCACCAGTTACACATTTTGCCCTACCTCAACCTAAGATTCTATAAATAGAATGCTTAGGGTCTTGTAGTCATTCAGATTGAGATTGTGTATTGAAAGCATCATTTGCAGAGCACTTGTGTTCTCTCTCTCTCTCTCTCTCTCTCTCTCTCTCTCTCTCTCTCTCTCTCTCTCTCTCTCTCTCTCTCTCTAGCATTTTCGGCACGCGTGGCTCACACTCTTTCCGCTGCTCACTCTCACACAATACATGCCAGGCAAAAGAGTACAGGGCATCATTTGCAGAGCACTTGTGTTCTCTCTCTCTCTCTCTCTCTCTCTCTCTCTCTTTCTCTCTCCAGTGTTTTCGGCGTTCGTGGCTCACTCTCTTTCTGCTGCTCACTCTCACACAGTACAGGGCAAGCAAAACAATGGCGAAAACATGCCAAAAATGAGAAAATTACCTCACATAGGCCGGGCTCAGCCACAAAACAGCCCTCACTCCCTATGATCAGCCCCTGTGAGATACTACGGCACTAGCAGCTCTGTCAAGACTCATCAGAGAGGTGACCGACTCTAACACAGATTTGCGTGGAGTTGATGACGTGGCAGCAAGAGTACAGATTTCCGGATTTCGTGCTGATAGTGCTCACGTGGCAGCAACAGTACGGATTTCCGCAATTCGCGTTGACAGTGCTGACGTGACAATGGTATGGATTTTTGTAAATCACGCTGGCAGCTTTTGGGCATTTTGCTTTTGGACCAGATGCTTTTGAGTTTGAAGGTTTTCATGTAAACTGGTTTTTTCATAGGCCAAGGGCCTTTAAATAAGTGCAAAGGGCTCATTCTCTGGCATGCTCCGCGAAAGGTACAGAGGATGGAGCACCGGCCTTGTACTGAGTTCAAGTAATATAAAGAAATACCGAAAGGGGTGCCAAGGTTTGGGGCCAATGCTCTCTGGGGTGGAATTCTGCCACTCCGTGTTGCGTGTGCTCTCTCTCTCTCTCTCTCTCTCTCTCTCTCTCTCTCAGTTTCAGTTGTTATTGTATTGAAGTGCTTAAAGTTGTTTAATTTGTTCTTTTCCGTTGGCACGTGGTGCCCGTCTTTTGACACTTCCCTGCCTCCCTCTTCGACTAGCATTGCCTTGACGTCTTGTCTGTTGCACTCTAGTAGTTGTTGGATTGCACAGCCAAGCCACGTAGGCTTTGATTAATTAACTCAAAGGGAATCTATCATCAATATGACCCTGCCGATGAGTGGAGACAAAATGGTGCAACATTTCACCTCTTGTATACAAGCAAACACGCGTTTAGAATAATTCTTCAATCAATCAGTTCTTAAGGAATTCCCAACTACAAGCCCAAAACTTATGGTCAACTTTTTATGTACACATCATAAAGTCACTCAACAGTGGACTGTCAGGCCGTTAGCACACCCAAAATTGGAGAGAAATCGGTTGATTTGAGTCCGACTCTATTCTCCTCAGGGCAATCTGGTGACAAAGGAGTGGAGTGGCTCCCCTCTCGTGCAGCATGCAGCGCACCAGATTCAACGTGCTGATTTGACGTGCACTTTTGGAATAGGCACAACTAAACCGAAAGCCTCAAGCTAAAGCTCTCTGAAAAATAATCAATCTTAAAGCCCATTTTGCAGAATGGGGTGCCAAGCCACTTAAATGATTCAAACACAAACCTAGTGTTAACAATGTTGAAATGTTCTAATCACTCCTTAAGTGGTCATATGTTGGGCACAAGATAGAGGGGTTGCTTTATACTAAAATTTTCCTTGACCATATTGTATGCTTTTGTCATATAATTGGCCCCTCATACTATAGGTTAACTTCGTATTCGTTGGCAAAGGTTTTACTTGTTAGTCTTTTCTAAAAAGACTTTCTTCTTCATTAATTGAGTGGAAAAGGTTTTACACGTTAGTTTTTTCTAGAAAGACTTTCTTCTTCACTAATTCAGTGGCAAGGTCAAGGCCATAGCATTGCTTACTCTTTTGGCCTTAATTGACTTTTCTCTCTTAAAAATTATGCTATTGGTATGTAAAGAGAGATGTCATTGATCGGGAATCACACAATCTATCAAACTTTTCTAAACGGGAAAACATTTCACTATATTGCAGTTGGAAGTCATAGGTGTACATTGATCATGTTTGAAAATTTCAAGACTAGTCATTGAGTTGATGGGTGTTAAAACGGTGCGAACTCTCTATGCTTGCTCATGCGCCATAATTTATCTCTTTGCATGCCTTGTGACTTGATCACTTGTTTGAAAAGATCTTCTTCTTCATACGATGAGGCAATTTCCAAAAAGACTTTCTTTTTGATACAAGCAGGCAATTTTGGCTGGAAAAATCACACTACCACCATTTCAGAAAGTTAGGAAAAATGGAAAGGTTGCTACCATCTTTAATGTGGCTACTGGTGGAATGTGGAGGTTGCCGATATCCAGCAAATTGGCTGCAGCCGAAGATGAATGTACAGATCCATGCTTACAATATCATAAAGTGGTAATACATGATGAAGGCTTGGGAAAGCTTGCAGTTCGAACCTTGAGAAGAGGGTGAGTTTGCATCAATCCTACCTTTCTGCTTTTGTGCTTTTGGTTTGGATGCTCAAGATATTCTGTTTGAGATTAGGGTCAATACATTAGGAGGGGGTTTAAGCTTACACTTTTAGTACACATTCTTGAGTAAGAAAGGTTTATACATATTTCATTCCTACCTGCCACAAAAAATCTCAAAATTTGCTACTGTGATTGTGAGCCTCTTTGACTTTCGGGATTCAAGTGGCCTTATCAATAATTGCAAGGGAGTAATACAGTTAATGTGTTCTTTAAGACAACATTAGTGTTGTTTGATAACTGAAGTGACAACCCTTTGCCATGCCCATAGCCATACCTGAATCATTGGCTCAAAGATCCGTTGTTGTTTCGAGTTAGACCACTGTTGTTACAGCCACCAGTCAGAGATTCTTTGACAGATGTAGCTCAGCCCTTCTGACAACTAGACAGAGCTTAGCAGAGTTGGTTGTGTATTTGTAAGGGTCTCTTATGGATTTCTATTGGCTATCATCTGTATGATTGTTGCACCCTTGTGCTAGAGTAGGCCACTTGGATCTCTATAGTGGCGATGCTCTTGTTGGTGTCCTGTCTATATATGCTCCATTCTTACCTGAAACTCCCCGGGACTCCATTTTTTCCTCATTTCCCCGCTTCTGTTTCTGTTCCCGTTCCCCGTTCCATATCCACTCCCCTCACTATAGGTAGTTGCTGGAAACTCCCGGAAACTCCAAATTTTGGCCATTTCCATTGTTCTTGGTCCTGTTTCCCGTAACTACGACGTGCTCCCACTCACTTGGGCACATTCTGATATTGGCAACTCCTTATTACTGCATAGTTTTGGATCATTGATTTGGGGGGGGGGGGATGTTATTAATGTGGAATCTGTGGAGGACCCCATACTGAGACACTTCCTCACCTACTTCCACTTTCTGTAGGATGCATGTGACAGCTTTCTTTTTGTCATTGCTGTTATAAAGGCTTGGCATTAAAATCTGTTTTATGTAGGGCGTTGGCCTCCTCTCATGGTGGGATCTTTGCTATTTGGCCTGGCAGGGTTCTTTCAGATCATGCTCCAGTTTCTATGCGCATCCAGTTTCAGTGGCCTTATGTGCCTCCTCACAGCTGGAGGGTCTCAAAGAGAGCAGATCATTGGTTCTTCGTCTTTCAATGCCTCGACGCCTGAGGATAGTGTTTAGATGCTTGCCTCTTGTAGTTATTCCTCAAGTTAGGCCTGCCAGACTTTTACATCTAGCCAGATACATGCTTTGAGACTCTGCAATGGAAGGGCACCACATGCCAACTGAAAAAAACAGACTGGAACATTCTTTTAGGCTGCAGTTTTCAGGTCATGATTCTGATGGGTTGGCCATTTACTCCACCCCGCAATCTCGGCCGTGGCATTTGGGGTTGGTTGCCCACCAGCATAGGGAGGTAGGGAGGACCTACCCTACTAACACATGCAGAGTGGTTACCCTTCAGATGTGTTATGTATTGATGGCTCCTTCCATAGAACAGAGCTGCATGATGTTGTCAACAGCAATCTTGTCCTGGAGATGACAAGATCACTAGACTTTTTTCTTGGATCTGGAATACTAGGATATTTTACAAAGTTCCTTGTTGCAGGCTTTCAGCATACCTCAGATGTAGGACGTATCTCCAAGTATATGCTTTTTGCGCTGATCTTACTTATACAGAAGAGTGGTGATACTAGTTAGTTGTGATGGACTGATGCAAGGTGGTACCAAACGTACTGTACGTGGCATATATGTACGTACTGTACGTTGTTCCGTACAGGAAAATTTTTTATGTACGTAAATATACGTACTCTTGTAAAAAAACCGCAAAATATTAAATTTTCTAGGACTTTTCCAATATAAATAAAGAGAGAAGCCAACAACTTATAGAGACGTTCAAATACATGTTCTACAAGACAACCACATACTGTGTAACTATTGCAAGAGACTTAAAAGTTAAGACGACATTGATAATTGAACAAGAACATCAAAGCTCAAGAGTCAAATGAGATCTGAAATAACAATGAACACACCAATGCTGAAAACATCAAATGACAAAGTACCATAGATGATAGCCTACAAGGCCCACGCCATAACAAAGGCTCATCAGCCATCATAAATGAAACCATCCTACTCAAAAAGTCTGTCTATATAGTAGTAGAAAGCACTAAATAGCTAGCTCAAAGCTAGCCCATCATCCATGTGATGGCCTCATCCTCAAAAATCATCATCAGATGTAGATGAAGACTCTGTTGAAGAGACCAAGTCCCCATCCGTCAGGACATTGCCCTCTTCGTCGTACTCTGGCTCTGCCATCACGGACACCTATGCCACATGTAGATCATCCTCTACTGCCTCTATTGAAGCCTCAATGAGACGAACAGCCTCGTTTGCCCGTTTCAGAGAAGAACGAACAGGTAGCTTCCCTTTACGAATGCTCTCTCTTCGAGCACTATCTGGGTCTGGAGCATGCTCACGTAGAGGAATAGCCAAAGCTCGTGCGCGTGACCTCGTCACACGCCGATCAACACTCTCCAACTCCTTGTGAAGTAGCCGAATAATCTCATCCTGCTCATTTCTAATCTGCGCCTCCACCTCCTCTATAGCACAAGGATCTGCCACCATCTTCACGCGTGTTGGGTCCGCCTGTTGAAAAATGAAAATAGAGGAAATATTATTTATTATGTACTAAGTACTCAATGGCTGAGTGTATCATGATTCATGATTCAATCATTCATGTGAAAATTAATTGTAGACCTGCTTGGGTGTTCCCAAAGCGTGGTAGGCTCGCACAAGCCTCATATTTGCTCGGCAATAGACTAACTTCTCTAGTTGAGTAGTGCTGAGACGATTGCAGATCTTCGTATGTATCAAGGAATAAACGCTCCTGTTGCGCTCGCATGCACCAACCGAGCAATCCTACAACAATGAGCATTGAGATTTAATTTATGGCACTAGTAAGTACTAAGTACATTGTACAAAAACTATAAGTCTCAAGATTCTCAATTACTTGTGAAAGTACTCGTAAAGCCAGATGTGTAAGCGTTGGAAGACCTTGTCTCCCATAATTCTGCCACCATGTAAGAGGAAACTTGGTAGCCTCTGGCCTCAGCACCACAGCTCTAGCAAAGGATGGTCCTAGATTGTTCATGAAGCTGATCATCTGTGCATCAATCTCCAGCTGATCGTCAATGTCGTACATCATATTGATGTAATCATCCTTGAGCTTTAAGAGACTCCTCTCATGGAAAAGCTCTGGCGTCTTGTAGAAAGGATGAAGCAATGCGGCCATCCCATGAATGGGATGACTCATGAAAGTCCGTCTCCTTTCTACAATGGCCATGATGTCATCTCGACTGAAATTTTCAGCAATAAAACAAAGTTGAATTGGCAAATTCAAATGACAACAAGTCTACTAGAAGATTTGCAACAAAAGCAATGATCGATTTCAAAAGACAAGTACTTACCAGCTCTATGTCAAAGACACGCACTCTGTAATGTGTCTCTTCATCTCCATGAAGAGATGATAGACTAGGCCCAATGTAGAGCCCTCCATGTCTGTGACTCGAAGAAGCACATACACTGGCTGTAATGCCACTGTCAAACCCTGAACCTATGTCTAAAAGGACTCATCGAGCACCCGTCGCTGTATGTATTTAGTGGGCTCTGTCTGCGAGTGATGCATCAATCTCCACTTCCGGTCCACAACTGTCTGGAGAAGTGGATCCCTCAATTTGAAGAGTCTCTGTAGCACTAAATACATATAAGCAAATCTGGTCTTTGAGGGTCGCACCATATCAAGTGTACTGTGGCTCCTGAAGATAGCTAAAGCTTGATGTTTCTTGCGGAAAAAGGTGGTCATCTTAGTGGCATTTGTAACAATAGGCAATACCCAAGGCAACTTGCCTATATCCTCCATAAGTAAGTCAAGACAATGCGCAGCACATGGAGTCCAAGAAATCCGAGGGTAAGCTGCCTCGACCATTTCACCCATAAGTTTACAATTTGAGGCATTGTCAGTCACAACCTGTACCACACTCTCCTTCCCAATCTCATCAATAGCTTTCTTGATGTGCCCAAAGATAAACTCACCATCGATGCGCTCTCCGGCCTTCCCTGCATCCACAGCGTGCAAGAAGTATGCCAAGACAAGACCACACAAGAATATTAATGATGTGCCGCCTACGAACATCACTCCAGCCATCTGATATGATGGTGCACCCAAACTGCTGCCAACCGGCCTTGACCGGGACCAAAGCCTTATCTATCAAAGCCTTCTGCTCATCAAGCATTGTAGTGTGCATCTTCTTATACTCCATCCTTGACCATGAATCTATGTGACCAACATCAGCTATAGCCCGGACCATCCTCTTCCATTGCTCAGTCCTCAAAACATTGAAGGAGATGTTGCACTCAATGAGAGTGCGAGCAATCTCCATCTCAGCCACCTTTTGACGCTCCTTCACTTAAGAAAGAGAGTTCACACACGAAGGCAAGGTGCTTTGCCAACGTGCATCCATATCACCTCGATCTTCCTCCTCCTGCACAACTCGAGCCCTCTTTCTACTAGAACCAGTAGTGGGATGATCCTCTTGAACCTCGGAAGATGAACCACCAAAATCCCCAATAAGAGCATCCTGTGTGGTGGCTACCTGTATTTTTTTTAGTGTTGGTACTTCCAAAAATTCTCCGCAATCAGTTTGTCCCTAGTATCTTGTGGAACCTTTTTGCACCCTCCACAATTGTTGGTCGTGCCAATGCCTGTCAGGTGCTTGACGACACGAGAAATTGTACTCGTGAGCTGAAAATTACAGTACTTGCATTGCCATCGTTGAGTGCCAGAACCCGCTTGGCCTAGAGGGTTGATAATGCGGATGACATTGGTATGCTCCTTCCAATAGGGGTTGCATGGCTTAGGCATGATGAATCTGTCGCAAACAATAAGACAGACACGTCACACGAGTGAGAGGAAGAGACAGAGAGAGAGGGAGCCTGCAGGAGGAACTTGGAAGAGAGAGAGAGAGAGAGAGAGAGAGAGAGAGAGAGAGAGAGAGAGAGAGAGAGAGAGAGAGAGAGAGAGACTTTACCTGCACATTGTTTCTCTGCAATTTTTGTGCAGTGACTGGTTATTGGTTTTCTCTTACTGCTCAATGCTCAAGCGCCTTATAAGTATGCCCCAAAAAATAATCGCCTAGGCCTTGCGGAACCCTCACGCTGGATAAGAGCCGGATTAAAAAGAAAAAAAAAAACAGCACCGTACGGATCGATCCGTACGGTACGGATCCGTACAGATCAACCGTACGGTATGGATTGGTTCCGGACGTACATGTTGATCCAAAGAACTGATGGTTTCGGTTTATCAGACTTTTTTCATTGGTGTATAAGCTTTTGGTACGGATGATTAGTGCCAGGCTTCAGCCTTCATTGGTGGATTTGATTCATGGATCGCAGGCTTGCTTTAGCACATGCTTTGAGACCACACGATCGAGCTTTGCATACTAGTTTTGGGCTCCATTCATGGATTGGTGCAGCAGCACTCCCAGGACTCGTATCTGGGGGAGTGAGTTAAGAGGCTCTTGAGAAGCTGCTTCTCTTACAGGAGGAAAGGTCTTCTTTGTCAGCAAGCATCTTTGGATGGCACTCTTCAGGCCTTATGGGATGAGTAAGGGGCAAAATGATAGTTTCATTGCAATGACAAATTTTTGTTAGAGGTCATATTTGATTGTAAGGAGGCTTGTTCATACAAGCGTGACACGCATAGTGGGTTGAGATATGTTATGGGGTGGTGGCTCCTTGAGAGTTGCGTGATTTTATCACCAGCTCAATAGATTTTTTTTTTTCAAAATACCAGGATAGTTTAAATGGTTGCTTGTTGTAGGCTTCTAACCTATCATTAATGGTGTGACGGGTTTTAATGTTAGGGTTTTTGGATCGTGGTCAAAGACGCAACTGATCATTGGGTCCCTCCACTTTAGATTGTAGTCTGTTTTCTAGTGAACAACCAATGCTGACCAAGATAAAGACATGACCTCGAAATCCAGTTTATCTGCATAATTTTGAATACTGATTTGCATACTAATTGTATTGACTAGAGATTTTCCTTTGTCCTTAGTAGGAGCAGGTTGTTCGGAATTCACGGATGTTTGTGCGTTGGAATTTTCTCTCAAATTAGAACGGATTTGGTCTCTTGGGACACTCATACCATCTATGGTCATTACCACAAATTGCACATAACCCATCCTTCTTTGAAGTCGAAGAAGTATTTGAAGAAGAGCAATACTGATCTTGAGAAAAATCACGTCCTTTATCACAATCAAGTGGAACATTTGAGGGAGATCTTCTTTGAGATTATCGATCTTAAGAGTAGGACCGTTGAAGTTGAAGAAGGCACCGTTGCTTGTTGCCTGAACTGAGATTGTTGCTGCTGACTTTGGCTATAGTGTCCTCTGCGATCGCGTTGTGAAGAGTAAGTGCTATTTAAAGATCAATCACTGGGAAGAAAGTTCTTTGTAGGGCGTTGATTATTGCCAGGACGTTGCACATAGGCGATTGCAGCATCCAAGGTGGTAGGGTTATACTCGTGAACATTGTCTTTCAAGGTTGGCTCAAGCCCGCCAATGAAACTATGTAGTTTGTCAGAGGGGCTAAAGAGTCTCTGTTTCCAAAGTTAATTTCTAAAATGCTGTGATGTACGCGGCCAAGGAATCAGTTTGGCTCAGGTGGCGGAGAGAGGACCGGCATGGAAATCCGCATTAGCAGGTTCAAATGCCTTGCGGAATTTCCCCCAAGTTGTTTGTTTGCCATCAGTAACCCATCGTTGCCACCAAAGAAATGCTGTGTCGTTCAACAGAGAACTAGCAAGTGCAAACTTTTTACTCTCTACTAAATTCGTGTTGAACGTTCATTGGGTCTGGTACATCGTGTTTGTCCTTAGAAGCTTTGGAAGAAGATGACGGAGAAGCAGTATGAGGAGTCTAAGAAGCAGTATGGTGAGTCCATGAAGAGGTTTGTGTCTGCAATTGCTCGAGGCGAGTTTGATTGATGCTAGGCTTGTTGAAAGTGTGCCATCTGCTCCTTGAGAGCAGTAAGAACATCCTCCTGTTGGCCATCGCCGTCTTGAGATGTCGGCATGGTCAATTCTGAAAGAGAATGACGAGGGGAGTCTAGCGAGATGTGTGGCCCACAGATGGGCGAAGCTGATGCCGATTGGTCGCCCGGTTCTGCCAAGAAATCTGACCCAATGGATTTGGAGTCGAGGAATTGGCAATCACAATAACCTCGTTGCAGGAGGAGGACTGGCCGGTAATTCTTCCGCGAGAACCTCGTCTACATATGAGAGATATGGAATGGGAACATTGAATTGATCGTCCTCCATGGCCGAGAGAAACACCGTGTGCAACATGTTTCTAGAGAGTCAGCGAGGGCAAAGAGCAGTGTGAAAATTCATCAAACATTGGGAAGGGTACTTTTTTTTTTGGTCGAAAGTGTCCCACTTAATAAATTTGGGGCTGGCCTGTTAATTTTGGGGCATTAGTGCCAAGGAATAAAGGCCAGTGCTGAGTTATCTAACAATGTAAAAGAATATCAGTCGCGTGGATTTGTATCTAGGTAATCTAGCGGTTAGTACTTTCTCAACATACCACAAGAGGCAGTCCTCTAGCGAAGGGACACACCCATTCAAGAGCAGCCAAGTGTCGCATAGATTTGTGATCTAGGTAATCCTGCGCTTAGTACTTTCTCAGTAGACCACAAGAGGCAATCCTCCAACGAAGGGGGACACCCATTCAAGAGCAGCCGAGAGTTGCGTGGATTTGTGATCCAGGTAATCCGTCGCTTAGAACTTTCTCAACAAACCACAAGAGTTATAGGCATCCTGCATGCACTCACACCATAATGTTTGTGTGTCTATGTGTTAATTGAAGGTAAATTACCTCAAAGTATAGCCTTCCTGCATGTGAGCCATTGTATGTTTGCTTCTATACAACTCCGGGAAGAGGGGAAGGGTGGAGAGGGTAGCAGTGAGGGTGAGAGGCTCCCAACCTTTGGGTCTTGGGAAAAAATTCTGCTCTGATACAATTGTAAGGATTAGTGGTGCTAATCCTAAAATTAAGACTAAAACTTCTTTCTTAAGATTAAACTGAGACTTAAAAGACGAGAACTACATATTGTTTTGATTTGATTGATTGAACTATATACATAGCCTCCTTTATATAGGAGTTGAAAAGACACATATCAAGACTAGATCAAGACGCATGCCTGTTGACGAAGAGACATGACTCTAGACTAAGAGTTACATCCTTTGACCAATAGCTGTGACCAATTGTTGTAGAGACATGACCATTCAATGCAAGGGTGCAACCATGCAATGAAGTGGTGTAGCCGCTGGGCAAAGAGACACACCCTTTCGAGGACAGGGGTCTCCACTCTGGTCCATGTTTGTATCTGTGTGTGTTTGTGTGGCTGCCTCTGTGTGTGTGTGTGTGTGTTTGCATGATTGGGTTTGTCGTACGCGTTCCCTTTTCCATTTCCCGTTCCGGTCCTCATTCCATGTGACTATATAGTCACAAGGAATGGAAATTCATGCCATTCCCTTTTCCCATTTCCCGTTTCTTGTAACTATGGTTGCCTATGTTTGTTTTTGCTATTTCCTTCCTTGTTTAGTGGACACCGATGGTCAGTTGGGGATGGTTGTAGGTCAGTTTGGGGTTGGGAGGTCTTAGCCTCGTATTTGGCTTGCTTTCTGTAGGTTGAAGAGCGTCATAGCCCTAGATTGTTGTCGGGAATGGCTAGAGGCTCTCTCCTCCGAAGTTTGGTACATAGAATTTCTGATGGGATGCACCGTTAGCTATGGCCTTGGAGGCGCCGCGTTGGATATTCGAGGTTTTGCGATGGAGTTTTCGGCCTTCTCAACAGAGTTTGGATGGCCTATTTATGCTTCAACTCTCTACTACCTTCTTCCCTTACTCCCTGGTTCCCAGCTTTGAGTAGTATCACCCATCTTTTGTAAGTTTGTATCACTAGTAGTTTTTCCCCTGAGGTTTGTGGTAGTTGAATAGCTTAGGGGTTTTTCACTATTACATCCACTATATTTTGTGTGCCTACGGGCTCATGTAATGCCTCGGGGCTTGTAATAATACAAAAGGGTACCGAGCCCCCCGTTCTTTTGCTGAGAGAGAGAGAGAGAGAGAGAGAGAGAGAGAGAGAGAGAGAGAGAGAGAGAGAGAGAGAGAGAGAGAGAGAGAGAGAGAGAGAGAGAGAGAGAGAGAGAGAGAGAGAGAGAGAGATGAAATGAAATGTTATATTAACGTCTTCAAAAGGCCAAAGTGACCTATGAGACCAGAAAGTTACAATGCGGTGTATCTGATACAAAGTCAGATTAACAAAATAAATTAAACTAGGATAACAAAATATAAATAATGCGGGATCCTAAACTAAGCAATACAATGTGAAGACAATATGGGAGGGGAGTAGAGATCCATCTTCATCTGCACTCTGGACGACGAAAGAGTATGGCTTGAATTCTTTGCTGTAGCCTCCTTCGAAACTGTGTAGCTCCTCTTCTCCATCGGGGTCGTCTAGATCTCCCTAGCTTCAATTCTCAGTCTATGAGAATGCCAGTAGTGCGGATAGACCTCTCCACCGTTGGCTGCTCCTCTGTCTGTTCTTCTGGGTGTACAATATCTAGTGTAAAGAAATCTGTGATCTGTCTCTGGGGATGTCTCTCTTCAGCTCTTCTCAGTAAAGTTTCTCTATGCCTGTGTAACTCAAGTAGATATAGCCCAAGACATCTTTGATCCTCATAACTCATGACCCTAGATAGAGGCCCAAAACCTTCTCTGAATAGACAGTGAAAACGGCCTCGTATCTCATAGTACACTATGCAATGACATATGTAATGTACTTCTGTCTCTGGCTCTAGATGGCATAAGCGGCATATCCTGCTATCTACTGGTGTCCCTCTGAATCTGCCAGTCTCAATCTCGAGCTGATGTGAGGACGTGCGTATCTGGCCAATGGCACAACGCAAACCATGCGAAAGATGTGTGTCCATATAGCTGGGTCGAATCACAAACCCATCCCCCGTGAGGTGGAGAAGATGCTCTCTATAGAAAGCCATCTTTGTGCCCAACTCCTGTAACGGCTCTATCCATGTCCTCCTCGTGTCCAGCTTGATCAGATCTTGACGAATGAATCTATTAATCTCTACCCGTGTCAGAGACCTCAAGGGTGCCTGTAGAGAGTATTGAAAAGGAGGCAACCTGTCCATGGTGAAACCATGTGTCTGAAACCATGATGCCATCTGTGCATACCAGCATGATGTATCCCCATTAAGAGCTAATTGTCTGGAGGACTCTAGAGCCACCCTCGCATATCTGTCTATGTTAGTATCCCACAAACTGTGTACAAAGGAGATTGATCTGGTAAGCGCCTCAATCTCCATAGGGGGGGCAGCTAATTCCGCTCGAATGATATCATGCGGTACAGAAACCTTGACTCTAATCAACCGAGAGGTCATAGATACCAGGGGCTTCTCCATACGCCTCCAACCATCCTGGCCTATAGAAGGTCCCCAAACCTACACCCCATATAACATAATAGAGGCAACCAAAGTATCAAACTGTTTTTATCTCAAGAAAGGTACATTGCAAAAGTACTTGACAGATTTAATATGGCTTATGCTAAGCCTCTTGGAGTACCTTTACCTCCATACACTAAGCTTAGCAAAGCAGATTGTCCAAAGGATGAGGTGGCATTGAAAGCAATGAAGGGAATCCCATATGCGTTAGCTTATGGTTCTCTTATGTATGCTATGGTTGCCACTCGTCCCGACATTGCTTATGCAGTAAGATTTGTCAGTCGATACATGTCGAATCCTGGCAAAGCGCATTGGGAAGCTGTCAAATGCATTTTGAGATATTTGAAATGTACACAATCAAAGTGTATTTGTTATGGAAAAAGTGACTTAAAGTTGCATGGATATTGTGTGATGCAGACATGGCAGGTGACATGGATACCAGGAAATCTACCAATGGATATGTATTTGCCATTGTTGGTGGTGCAATCTCTTGGTGTTCTAGGTTGCAAAAAATTGTGGCATTGAGTACTACTAAGGTTGAATATATTTCAGTCACAGAGGCTTCAAAGGAGGCTATTTGGTTGGGCAGACTTGCAAAAGAACTTGGCATGCTTGCTTATACACCCGTGTTGGGTTGTGATGGACAGAGTGCTGTCTATTTAGCCAATGTTTCATGCGCATACCAAACACATAAATGTCTGGTACCACTTCATGCGACAGGTATTGGAGGATAGTCTAATCACCTTGGCTAAGATCCATACATAGGATAACCCTGCAGATGTTCTCACCAAGAGTCTTGCTAAGGCTCAACATGAGCATTGCATACAGCTGGTGGGAGTTGGTTAACTTAAAGGCGTCATTTATGCCTTTAAGTGGGAGGTTGTTGGGTTAAACGCCTAAATAACCCCTTTTTGTACATTTTTATACTTTGTCCAGGTTTTGTCCAGGTTCAATGTGAACTTGGACACATTTTTTGAAAGTAACTTATAATAAAAGTGGGAAAACCCAAAACTGAACCTGGACACATTTTTTGAAAGTAACTTAAAATAAAAGTGGGAAAACCCAAAACTCACTTATTGAGTTTTTCCCAAAAATGTACGAGCTCTCTCTCTTTTTGCTTTGATCCTTAGCGCTTCCTCTCTGCTGCACTCCGCCTCCTGCTTCTTGTCCCAATCTTGCACTACATTGCGGTGCGCACCTACCGGTACCCTCTGCTTCGCACTTTCAACAAGAGTAGGCTACTCAAGAAGTAGTAAGATCACCTAGTGTGTAGTACAATGCACATGGCTCCAAAGTGCACCTAAAATCAGCCCTACAAAGGGAGGTTGACCCATGAAGCTGGGCAAGTCTCTTGGCATCTTGTACACCTCATTTGGAACCATCTACACCTCAACGACTCACATGGGAGTCACATGATAATGTGCCACATAGGCTATGACTAGACAAGAGAGGATGCACACCACATGTTGGTATATACTACAAAGACCACATACCCAACAATGTGTTTGTGCATGGTTATTGCTAGATGGATTTTGTTGTTTTCTCTGTGCATGCTTTTTGCAGCAGTAGTGTATGTTAGCAATCAGGATTAGAAGAGTTTGCAAAAGCAGCAGTTGTTGAAGTTTTTCCTGGTCCATATTCTACCTTCTAGTATAAGTTTTTGCATTGAATTTTTGAAGTACAGCATGCAAGTCTATGTGGAAGGAGAGCTGGAGACCAGAGTTTTCAATGATACAGAAACAGGGAGTGTTAAGCGTGACCGAGAAGTTGCTGTCCATGCAACAGGTATGCAGCTACTGCTGAAATGAGACTTTGAATAAGCAAAAAGCTGATATCCTTTTAAATCATCTGCTTTTTGATGCAGGGCAAGTCATGGCCTGGACTGAAAAAGGCCCGGTATCACTCGAATATTGTTAGTTAGGGTGTACTATGAGAACTTGTTGATGGTGCCTTCAAAATAGGACATCCAGGGTGCAATTAAGTATGTTGCAAAAATGAGCAAAAAGAAGACTACATTTTATGACCATCTTTCCTTCCATTGGCCAAGGACCACAGTACAAAAGAAGAGATGACTGTATGAAGGCTATGTTTGATGTGTTAACTAGCAAGACACTTTGAAGCCATGAGAAACATATTCAAAACTATCATGACTCATGAGTCATTGCCAATTCATGTTTAGCTGTGGTAGTGATTATTCTGTAATTAGTGTTGATTCCTTGTTTCCATGTCTGCAAGGGTTCAATGCCAATTTATGCCGCTAAGAGTCATGTTTTGAAAACTGCATGGTGACTATTTGGAAGGTCTCATGCAAGGCATATGAATACGAGTCACTGGTTTTGTCTTGAAGCTTGGATTAATGTAGTTCGTTATTGCTCTTGAAGAATTGCCTTGTACTGACATTTCAAGATGCAAATTTCATGGTATTTTGCGATTAGAATTAACCAAAAGTCTTGCCTCTGTAAGGACTTCTATGATTTCAATGGGATTAGTGGTCAAGAAGGGCCTTCTCTTTTGTAGATATCTCCAACATCTGGCTCTAATATCCTGTATCCCCTCCTTTGCCGAGATGATGGTCCATAACCAAGAGCTCTCGCTCGTTGGCTGTCTGCTTGACTAGGAATGACTTCATGCTGTGTTGTAGGACCCTGGTGAGAAGTCATCTGAGCAGGTATGAAAAACTATATACGTCTTGTCTGTCTGATCTGGTCACTCTGCTCATTGTTAGAGGTAAGTAATCTCAGTGCTGGTAATCTCAAGCAAGAAGTGACCCAAGTGGCTCACCACCCAAGTCCTGGTATCTCCGGAGGTCCCCTACACAAGAAGATGTGGGGTACTCGAATCCTGCTGGATAGGTGGATGTGTCAAACGGTCTCGAGGCTAGAATCTCCTTGCCCAGGTGGTAAAAGTAATCCCCAAGTGCTGCCCAAGAATTCATTCTCCTCCTGAGCTTCTTAGCTTCCCCTTCAAGTGACTGATTGGTTTTTTCTGCTGCCCACAAGCTCCCTCCACGGATTGCCTTCCCTCAACTTGTGACTCTTCTCCCTTGCTACCTGCTGGCCCTCAAGTCCAATGCCTCTCGGCACCTTACATCTTGTGCTCTCAGACCTCTTCCCCGCAGCTGGTCTAATCTCCCTTGCATCGTCTTCCCTTTTCCTCTTCAATATAGCGCCCTTCGACACTTGAGACACCTTTCGACAGCTGTCCTTTCCCCTCTCCCTTCAGCGCTCTGCACAACATTTTGTACAAAAAAAATTGAATTCCTTTAAGAGCTGATTGCTCTGACACCTATTCTAAGTTGGAGTTTCAGAGTCAGATGTCAAATTGGATTGAAGAAAACAACAGATTCAGACTTCGGATGAACATAAGGAAATCAAATAATGGACTGAATTGAAAGTATAACGTCAAATGTTGGACACAAGATGAGTTCGCTCCGTCGTTCCCAACATGTGGTGCATCAATTAGGTGGCCATGGTTATGTCTACGTGTGGCTCTTGCCCTATGGTACGTGGCCCTTGTCCGGCCATGTTTCATGGCTAATATTTGGAAGGGATAAGCACCTACCCTTGTGGTGCATCGAAAAAAAAGGTACAACGTCAAATGTTGGGACACAAGATTCTAGAGCTGAGGTATTCAGATAATGAAGCAATACAATTGTGTAGTGAGCGTTGGATTACAATAGAGCTTGGTTACAATTAGAGTAGCAGCTCAATGACTACAAAGGACTAAACAAATGATTGACTAGAGAAAACCCGATGAAGTGATAGGGTCTCCCAAAATAAAATTAGCGGTTCCTATTTATAGGTGCTCGTACTTGGTTCTTACAAAGGACTAAACAAATGATTGACTAGAGACAACCCGATGAAGAGTCAGGGTCTCCCAAAATAAAAATTAGCGGGTCCTATTTATAGGTGCACGTACTTGGTTCTTACTGATTGTGCATTGTCATAGCAACTGCTCGTAATCACTACTAGTAACTGATAATCTGACTATGTACAAGTCCCTATATAGAGGTAGTTCCTACTATCTACATCCTCCTCCTCTTTCTTCAATTTTGCAATATTCCAAAATTTCAGATGCTACGCTAAAGTTAGCGTTTGCGCTTGTGTTTATTTGGAGCTTTTTCCAGAGTGGCCCTCTGAAGTACTCTGGGTTGACACTACCTTAGCACTAGAGCCAGTGTTCTCTTTTTGGATGATGCGATAAATAGCTTCGTGCTCCAATTGCTCTCAACACTCCGTCATCATCTCCACTTTGTAGAGTGTTAGAGCACTCCATGTTTTAGTGTTTGGGTCATACAGAGTTTTCTTGTCTTTGATTCTTGTTCATGATAATTGATGATTTTTCATTGTTGGATCTTGGATTTAATACCAACATCCAACATCATCTAAAACCTTTATAGATCTGAGTAAGCATCACCATCATATAAAAAGGCATCGATCTGGTGGGCTTTTTTCCTATGTAAACTCTTGTTGAGACTTAGACATTGGTTAGAGAAACCTCTGTTGGGCTTTGACTCTTGTTTTACTAGCACTATCTTCTATCACATAGCTTGTAATGGCGGTGACTAGATCGACTGACTTCTGTCCGTAGAGCCGGGAGGGTTCAGGGAAAGACCGCTTGGTCGTAGTGCTCAGGCAGTCGAAACAATGTGAACGGCATGCTACACTTATAAATAGGGTCCAAGGATCAGGGGTAATCCGCATTGTTTGAAACAAGGCTGGGTGATGAGCTTGGTGACCTAACACTAGAAGATAAAAAATTAAGAACCACCCCTATTATCGCAGAATAACAAATGAAAAAGGAGAGAAAAAATTTCGTTGGCGGTAATAGGAGCGGAAATATACGAGGTAATAGTTGCGGATATATATCCGCGACTATTATCACGTATATTATATCCACGACTATTACTGCGTATATGTCGTGCCTACTACTGTAGAAATTACCACTATATGGTGTTGGGCGCAATTTTGACACCTGTTTTTTGTAAATTTGCACATATGGATATGACGCCTGATGTCGAAAGGGTGTGTGGGATTTCTTTTTGTGGGTTTTTTAGAGCAAGCACATGTACATGTAGGCAAGTCGACAGGGTAACGCCAGTTGTCGGGTGATTGTAAGTATTTGTAAGTGAGTTTTTTGAAGTGAGACTTCTATATAACTAAATCTCATGTACGAAGTTTAGTCAAATTTCAAAAATTTGCAGGTTTTAGCTTGTTGTGCTTCCTTGATACTTTTGGATGTAGATTTTTGTCCTCGCTTGGCCTTCTCTACGTGTAGTCGTACCGGGATAACTCTCTGTTCACGTCAATTTTGCACATAGCGGAGTGTATAATCAATTTTGATTCTCTTCAAATTTCTCGCCATTCATTTTTCAAGATTTCTTCCTGTTGGAGTATAGGCGCTTGTGCCTTGCCCGGCTGCCCAGAGTCTGGGCGCCCATTGACTTGTATACCTTATACATAGCATAAGTGTATAGGGGGCTGCTCACTCTCCGTTTGTGGTGCTCCCCGATCCCCTTCAATTGGTATCAGAGCTATGGTGACCGCGGAGAGCACGACGGCTTTGAGAGCTTTGAGACGATAGCTCGTGCGATAGCTCGCTCGCTCTCGACGGTGGAGTTCGATTGCAGAGTTTCACGGAGAGCAATTTTAGCTTGAGGAGCATTGTCTTTGGAGCTTAGGAGCTTGGTGTGGTCAAGCTTGGTCGAGGAGGCGGTTGCGGCTTTCTTGGTGAGAGGAGCTTTTGAGCTCAATGGAGCTCGTTAGAGAAGTGCTCGGCGGAGGAGAGCTTGACATTCGAGTGCTTGGATGCTGTTGTGGCAGAGCTCTTGCGTTGGAGCTTGCATTGAGAGGACATTGCATCACGCAGAGTGGAGCAGGAGCAGGTTGAAGACTATGTGCAGCTCGTTTTTGCCATTTTCGGGCTCTAAAACGCAGTTTTTTGCGTAGCTCCGTCATACAGAGTCAGATCTACATGATCCAGGAGTCTAGGTCAGGGTTTTGGTACGCTCCAGACGCGATGGTGATGTCTATTTGCTGAAATTCTTCTTTGAATTACAGCAGATACAGCAGCAGGTTTACTTGTGCACTTTCGGGTCCCAAAAACACTGTTTTTGGTATATCTCACACACATGGAGTATTTTCTGCAGCAACCAGCAAATTCATAGGTGTACACAGGTTTTTGGATATGCATTTGTCCAGAGAGCCACTCATGCGAGAGTGAGCTATGTTGCCATGGTCTTGGCGGTTTATGTATGCCATATATGGATTTGTGTATTTGTTTATGGTTGAGATTATTTGAGATTTGGTTCAATTTATAGAAGAAATTCTGTTGGATTTTATCCAGGTTCTCGCCATAGCTTCTACGTATCCGTAGGTTGCTCTTTGACAGTTTAGTGGTTGAGTTTACTCCCACTTTGACAGGTGATTTTCAGTCATCATTTGGTTGGAGTTTGGAGTCACTTGTGTATGCCCTTGTGTGCCGTATTTCGCATTGCGCATAGCGACAGATCTTGCAAGGTTTTGCGAAATGTTGCTATAGTTATCTGGCAGACATTTGGTCATCGATTTAAAGGTATTTTGGCAGCAATCATCACTCACATGTATGTCATTTGAGGTGCCGTTGAGTGGTACTCCGGCAAGAGCGGGTATGCTCATATGTATGACTTTGTGAGGTGATTCCGCTCGAGTTTATTCCCGGATTGGCCATTGTGGCATATATTATTATCTCTTTGAGGTTTACTGTTGAGATTTTGCTCCAGTTACAAAGGAGACTCTGCCAAAATTTTGTCAGATATTTATGTGCGATTGAGTCATATTGACTTCTGATTTTGTGCAAGGTTTTGTACGGTTATTGGTGCAACTTTGCATCAGGTTTTGAGCCATATTTGCAGACTTTTGTTGATGCGATTCGAGCCAGTTTAGGGCTGATTTGGTTGACATTTGCTACTCATTGTTGGTTGCTCTTTTGCGAGCATTATGGCTGATTTTTCATTTGACTTCCAGCGTTATGGTCTGACACAGTTTGATGGTGTAGATTTTGTTGCTTGGAAGGAGCATATGCTTGTTGCATTGGCGGATTTGGGGCAGGATAAACCCTTGCGTGGTTTATCGGCGAAGCCCAATTCTATGCGTGATGATGATTGGCAGAATCTTGATGAGTTAGCCATGTCTACAATTTGTTTGCATCTGGTTGAGTCTGTTTACTGACAGGTCTCGAGGGACACTACAACTCATGCTTTATGGCAGAGTTTACATGCTATGTACGCGACATCCATGTCTACAGGGAATTCTAGTCCCACTTCTATGTCCGTGGGAGAGATTGATCCCACACGCGAGTCTCGACGGCATAGAGACTTGACATGTTGGCATTGTGGACATAGAGGGCACATTAGGCGTCGATGTTTCAGTACGGAGGCGACAGATGCGTGATGTAGATTTGAGCATGACAGATGCTAGTGAGATCAGTACGGTGGTTACTGAGTATGATTGTGACGGCGATGTCACATTTACATCTAGCTCGTCTTCAGACAATCTTATGTCTACGGATTGCATATCGGATTGCACATTGTCTTCACATTGGTTACTAGATTCAGATGCTACTTTCCATGTTACGTCGCATCGTGAGTGGTTTAGCACGTTTTCTAGTGGGAGACTTGGTTGTGTGCACATGGTTGATGGTGTTGTGTATGACATTGAGGGTGCAGGAGACGTATGTTTGTCCTTGCCCATTTGTATGAGATTTACCCTGCGTCATGTGCGTTATGTGCCAGATCTGAGACGGGATTTGATCTCAGTCAGACAGTTACGGTATAGTGGATGTTGAGTATCGCTGCTTGAGCGATCTCTTGCGTTGCATTTGGGTTCGCTAGTGATTGCGAGAGGTCCCAAGAGTGGTACAGGTTACCCATTGTATGTGGATCACGGGAGAGACAGTGTTGTCTCTGTGATCACGCAACCAGGTAGAGAGCGAGAGAGCAGGCGAGTCTCTTTTGCTTGTGGGTTGCAGGATGCTTTGCATGGAGTGCAGAGTAGTGAGCTCGTTGTGCACACAGTTGGGGCACGACTTGAGCAGTCACACAGAGAGGTGACAGAGTCAGACATGCATGCTTTGCTAGTGACTGAGCAAAGCAGAGAGTCAGTTGTGCGAGATACTTCTATGCAGGATAGACAGGTAGAGCGGTCTTGCTCTAGTGAGTCACAACAGGAGGACGTTGTACAAGAGTCTATGCATACGGAGTTAGAGCATGAGAGCTTAGTGAGTCACAGTAGATTGAGTGGTCATGTTTGCAGTGGATGATTGCAGAGGAGACTGAGATGTCAGCGATTATGCAGTCATTCCTTTCTATGCTCGATAGTGAGCATGGGGATATAGTTGTGCAGGATATGTCTTCTAGCAGACATCTAGAGCAGCTGGTTTGCTCTGAGGTTGCACGACAGGTTGATGCGTCTTTTGCGGACAATCAGGAGATGCCTATTGCCAAGGATATATATGTTGATGCATGCTCCGTAGAGCTAGCAGGGCCCGCTAGCATTGCATCGGCATTCGGTGGTCTCATGTATGAGATGTTGATCTTGAGACCGGATATCGCAGCTGCAGTGGGAGCATTTGCAGTTGGGGTTGTCAGTCGTTTGTTGACTGATGATGGCATAGTGCATGAGGGAGATATGCAGGTGTTGCGTATATACTTGCAGTACGTGTGGTGGTGTATGGACTTACACGGGAGCAGGACAGTCGGATGCACACGATCACAGCCAGCCAGTGGGCATCGGTTGAGAGCGGTTTTCTCTCACCTTTCGTAGTCTTTAGACTAGGTTCCCTTGCTTAAAGGCACAGTCGCCTTTAAGTGGGAGGTTGTTGGGGTATAGGCACCTGTGCCTTGCCCGGCCGCCCAGAGTCTGGGCGCCCATTGACTTGTATACCTTATACATAGCATAAGTGTATAGGGGGTTGCTCACTCTCCGTCTGTGGTGCTCCTCGGCTCCCTTCACTTCCAACCTTTAAAGTGACCCAATTGGAGTTGTGCTCCTCAAGTTACAACTAGTTCTCTGCAGGGTTATGGCTATGGCAACTTAGTAGCAAATTATGTGCAGACAGATTGGGATGGCATGTATCTATAAATTATGGAGTTGATTTTGAAATTATGGGTTTGTGATGTTCAATTGTGAAAGGGGAGGCCCTTGTCTTCATATGCATTGATCGACGTTTGCTGTAAATCCATGGTTTGACGGGTTTTGCTCCTATACACTATGGTCCTTTGGGTAGCCGTATGCTTGTAAATTCCCAAGGAAGCATAGGCCTTTTGATTGAAGTTTACCAAGAGTGATTTTTTTGTATTGTTTGGTGCTGAGGTTGAGGTTTGAACGCTCTTGGGCTATAAAGCTATAGAGATGTCTCACTTTTTCTCTTGCCCAACAATGTTTTGGTACCTGTCACCGAGGAATCGCTTCAAGACACCTTCAATTTATAGGTTTTGAAAGACATGGCAATTCGTTTTCTTGAGTTTAGTGGAATATAAAATGAAAATGCCAAATGTTGGAATTAGGGTTGCAGAGAAACACACACAGCTTGGAGAAGACGAAGGAAGCTCAAGGCACACAATAGAGAGTGTGTTACTTAGTGTACAATGGAAAGATAGATAGCCCTAGAGTGATGGACGTATATACAATGCACGGGGGAAAAAACCTCCTAAAGAGGGAAAAAATGCCCCGGCGGTCCTAGTGTGTTCACACACATCACTACCACATGTATATGGTAAAAAATCCCCCCTGGAGTGATGCGGTGAACGAGAGCTGGCACATGAGTAAAGGGAAGTGCCATGCCCTGAGGACAGGATCAATCCACAAAGGGGAGTAAGCCCAAAGCTTTGTGGAAAGCTTCAAGCTTCTCACGAGACAATGCCTTTGTGAAAATATTTGCAAGGTTGTCCTGTGTTGGCACATAAGCCAAGCTGATCTCTCCTGCTGAGAGCCTCTCCCTGACATAGTGGTAATGCACCTCAATGTGCTTTGTGCGAGCATGAAAAACTGGGTTCCTCGCAACTGCCAATGCGCTCTGACTGTCAGTGTACATAGTGTTGGCAGTGTCTTGTCCAACACCCAAATCAGCCATAAGGCGTCTGAGCCATACACACTCAACCGTAGCTGTGAAGACTGCCCTGTACTCAGCCTCAAAACTCGAAGTGGCCACAGTAGGTTGCTTCTTGATCAACCATGATATACATGAACTGCCAAACATGAAACAAAAACCACTTGTGGACACTCGCGTGTCAAAACAACCAGCCCAATCTGAGTCCGAAAAAGCATGTAAGTCTGGCGGCAATGATCCCCCCTTGGGATAAAACAAGCCAAGATGTAAAGTGCGACTAAGGTAGCGGAAAATCCTCTTGACAGCCTGCCAATGCTTAGACCCTGGGCTATGCATAAATCTGCTGACCTGCGAGACTGCAAACTGAATATCTGGCCTCGTGTTGCATACATAAATGAGGCAGCCAACAGCAGTTTGGTAAAGAGTGACATCAGCAGGATCGCCAGCATCATGTAGACTCAACTTCAAACCTGTTTCCATGGGAGTGGCAATAGGTTTGCAATCCTCAAGTCCAAACTTACATAGCAATGTCTCTATGTAACTTTTCTGACACAAGGCAATACCACCATCACACTGCTTAAACTGTATACCCAAGTAATGATGCAACAGCCCCAAATCTTTCATCTTGAAAGTAGCATTCAAATCAGCCTTAAATTCAGCAATATGTCTATCATTTGGTCCAGTGATCAGCAAATCATCAACATAAAGAACCACAATGAGAAATACATCATCCTCACGCTTTACATACAATGTGCTTTCTGTTGGACTGTTACGAAAGCCTCGTTTAACCAAATGAGTGTCAGCTTTCTCATACCAAGCACGAGGAGATTGCTTCAACCCATACAAAGCCTTCTTACATTTGCACACTTTGTCCTCTTGTCCTTTTATGACAAAACCGCGAGGCTGCGTTACATAAACTTCCTCAAATATGTCACCATTCAAGAAAGCAGTAACAATGTCTGATTGATGTACATCCCAACCAAAATGAGCTGCCAATGCACATAGAAAACGCACAGTAGTCATACGACAAGTGGGAGCAAAAGTCTCTTCATAATCTATGCCTTTTTGTTGTGCATAACCCTTTGCAACAAGTCGAGCCTTATGGCGATCGATCTCACCATCCGGCTTGCGTTTCAACTTGTAAACCCACTTCGTACCAATGGCCTTTTTGCCAGGAGGCAAATCACATAAAGTCCATGTGTCATTTTCTATAAGTGCATCATATTCTGATTGCATGGCAACCATCCAATTTTCTGAATTCTGTGCTTCATCAAAAGTCAGAGGCTCCTCAACATCATGTAAGCTAGACACAGCCAAAGCATAACAATTTGATGCATAAGATGCATGGCGAGAGCCTGAGCGAGTACGACTAGACAAAGGTGCATCCAATTTACTGTCACGCAAAGTGTGCACGAGCCATTTTGGCATACTTCTAGCCTGTTCATTTTCAGCCCTTTCCTCATCAAGTACATCATGTATATCTGCATCAGTAATAGGCTGATCTAAAACATTTTCAGAAACCCCCATAGGCTGTAATTTACCTCATTGGAACTTACGTTAGTATTTCCACCACTGAAAAGAGGCAACAAAGTGTCATAAATGTCCTGTGAGCTTACATTACTGTCTCTAGTACATGACAGCAAGGGCTGAACAGAATCTTCCACAAACACTACATCCCGTGAAACCAAAATACGTTTTGTTTGTGGATGATACAACCTGTAACCTTTTCTTTCAGCACTATAACCAACAAAAATACATTTGACAGCCTTATCATTCAATTTTCTGCGCTGCACTCGTGGCACCAAAGCATATGCGAAACAGCCAAAAACACGCATGTGCTCAATAGAAGGTGTTCTATCATGCCATGCTTCATATGGAGTAATAGACTGCAAAGCTTTCGTAGGACACCTGTTAAGTACATAAGTGGCACACATGATGGCCTCAAGCCAAAAAGAATGCGGTAAAGCTTGACTTTTCACCATACATCGTGCCATTTTCGTAAGTGACCTGTTTTTCCTTTCAGCAACACCATTTTGTTGAGGCGTATAAGGCACTGTACATTGGTGTTTTATCCCATGACTAGCTAGAAATGCATTAAATTCATGAGACATATACTCCCCCCCTCGATCGGAACGGAGGGTGCCCATAGTACATTTCAAGACATTTTCAGCCATAGCTAGAAATTGTTTGAAGCACATAAAAACTTCGGACTTCGCTTTAAGCGGAAATACCCATGCATGCCTGGAGTAATCATCAATGAAAGTCACGAAGTATAGGTAATTGCCCAAGGACGGAGTTTGCATGGGCCCACAAACATCACTATGCACAAGCTGCAACCTGCATGTGGCCCGAACTGAACCATCCTTTGGAAATTTAGAACGCTGCATCTTACCCAAAATACAGCCTTCACAAACATGTTTGACAGGTGCTTCAAGAGGCGGCAAAGAAGCAACCATATCAGATTTTTGCAAACGTAGCAAACTGGAAAAATTCAGATGACCAAAATGTGCATGCCAAAGTTTTGCATCTGAAATAGCCCTTGAATCTGCAACAACATTTGCAAAGTTTTGTCCACACTTGTCATACAAAGTGAGCTTATACAGCCCACAACACAAAAGCCCAGATGCAACAATTTCATCACCAAAACTGAGATCATGAACTGTACATCTGTCATCCACAAATTTGACTACAAGTCCAAGTCTAGCAAGTGCGGATACAGACAAGAGATTCTTCTTGATCCCAGGTACATAAAGTGCATCAACAAGTGTGAAAGAACTGCCATTAGCAGCAGTAAGCACAATCTTTCCAACTCCCTGAACTGGATAAGAGGCGTTGTTGGCACAAGTGACTGAATTCCCATGAGGGACAGACTCGAGAGAGGTAAACAATTCACGATGTGAGGTAATGTGCTTTGTAGCACCACTGTCGAAATACCACACATCTAAATCTGCAGCAACTGACAAGCATGCATCATGGACATCAGGATTGTAAGTGCACTCTGCGCTAAAAGCCCATTCTGCATCAACATCAGCAACACAGTCTCCTTTCACAGGAGACTCAACAATGGCTACATTTGTAGTGGAACCGGCATTTGCAGTGGAACTTGCATTTGCAGTGGAACCACCCTCTTCTTCTTAGCCTCTTTGGCCTTCAACTTAGGACACGACTTGATCAAGTGATCATTGGTTTTACAATAATGGCAACACATCTTCTTTTTGCCCTTATCACCAGAATTTGCAGACGAATTGCTGGCAACAGAAGCATTAGGAACATAATTTTTGCTACTCGCAACAGAACCATAAGAAGTGGCTGCATTACTGTTACCACCCTTTCTTTGAGAAGCAATAAAAGCTTGTTCAACTGCACGCTGTCTAGTCCTGTTTTTTCTGGACAGTGACTCTTTCAACAGCAATGTGCATAATGCATCAAACTTGACAACTTCTAGATTTCCTTGGGTCATCAGTCTCCAAGTACTAGCAAAAGTCTGGTAGGAATCTAGTAAGGCATCAAGAACAGTCTGCACAAGGGAACTGTCTGAAATGACTTCACCTGCATAAATAAGCTGCTCATTGATATCCTTGACACTAGCAAGGAAAGTGTCCATATCATCTTCCTCATGCATAATCTTCGACTCCAGCTCTTTACGCAGCAAAGCAATTTCAGCCTCATTGCGGCTTGCATAAAGACCTGCTAGAATATCCCAAGCCTGTTTTGCAGATTTTGCTGAACGGATGTGAGGAACAATAATGTGCTTCACAGACAACGCAATCAATGCATGAGCTTGCGCATCCTTAACATCCCAATGAGTTTGTTCTGCCGTAGGCAAAACAACTCTAACAGTTGCAATCCTTGTAGCAAGACCTGCAACATCCTCAACATCGCCTACATCCTTAGAACCAGGACGTACATCAATGCCCTGCACAATGTTCCAGACACCCTTTGACACAAGAACATGTTGCATCATATAAGCCCACATAGGGTAGTTGTCCCCATCCAACCTGTCCTCAGCAGCAAACATCTTGAACACATCTGTGTTGTTGTTGTCAGCCGTGGTAAATGCTGCACCTGATGTGAAAACTGCCCGAAAATAGAAGAAAGGGAGTGGGAACAACCTGTGCTATATAGCCCAAACCGTAGAAGACTATAAGGCACCTGTTATGCAGAAAACGGCACTAAGAGAAATTCTGCACAAAATGACGAAATAGCCTGTGCAGTACTGCCTGTAGTGGAAACGGAGGCCGAAATGAGCCCAAATCAAAATTCTAAGCAGACCAAGCTCAATGAGCTCTCCCAAAATACTTCTTGACCTGCGAACGCTCGCCAAAGCTCACTGAAATCGGAGAAAGTGAGCATGCGTGTGCTGGAGCAGCTGGTGACTAAGCCTGGGAGGACGTGACCTGCTCTGATACCAATTGTTGGAATTAGGGTTGCAGAGAAACACACACAGCTTGGAGAAGACGAAGGAAGCTCAAGGCACACAATAGAGAGTGTGTTACTTAGTGTGCAATGGAAAGATAGATAGCCCTAGAGTGATTGACGTATATACAATGCACGGGGGAAAAAACCTCCTAAAGAGGGAAAAAATGCCCCGGCGGTCCTAGTGTGTTCACACACATCACTACCACATGTATATGGTAACACCAAAAGGTTCATTGAGAAAATGGAGTTTGCTTGCCTTCTTGCTGGTAAGCAAGACCCAACATTGGTGCTGCGAATCTTCTACTTCTGTTGGAAGGGAGATGTTAGGGAATGGTTGGCAGGCTACAAACAGGAGCTACAATAAGCTCAACCTCCTCAAGTTATGACTTATGAAATGGTAAGACATGCTTTTCTTACACACTTTCAACAATTGGAAGACCCACAAAAGGTGTGACAGTCTATTCAAAGCTTGGTACAGAGTGAAGACCAGACCGTAAAAGACTTTGTGAAGGCATTCAATGTGTTATGGACAAAGTGGTGTACATATTTGGAGGCTGAAATTCCTCCAGCCATGTTGAAGAACGATAGGTTTCTTGCAAATTTGAGGAGTAGTCTGCGCTTGTGAATGGAGCTTAAGCAACCAAGGACCTTTGAGGAGGCAATTGGAATTGCAAAGAATAAAGAGTGAAAAGCGGAGCGTCTTCTTTAACTTGGAATCCATGTCGAGTCAAAGGTTGAAGTGAAAGCTATAGAGAAACCAAGGGTCCTCATCAGGGAACCATGTTATGATCAACAAGCTTCTTGTTACGGCATTAGCCGCACATGCGGTCCTGCGGTCCTCTGGACACTGCGGATCAGGAGTCAGGAGTCATGCGGTATGCGGCGGCCAGAGCGGCAGTTCTTTATAGGATATCATGGGACAGGAGTGTGTGCACCTTTCCCTATCTGCGTTGGAGCAGCGGTTGTATATGGAGGGGCATACCTGTCTTTTGATGTAACTTAACCAATCTCTATGATATTCATGGCATCATCTATTGTACTCTGTGTCTGGATTACAGATGAATGAAGCAAGGGTTGTTCTGTGTCTGTGTACTTTGTACTTCCTTCTCTTGTCATTCTGTGCGTTGATGTTCATATAATGTAGTTGCGGGTAATCATTCCCGTAATGCCTATTGCTCCTGTGTGGGCAATAGCCATTACATTTGGCGACCACGATGCGTGATGAACGGCCTGCGATGAATATGCATGCGCACTAGGTCGCAGGGTCCGCCTGACCCTGTGGTTCCAATTGTAGGAAGACGTCGGAGGAGAGGCGATTCAGATGAATTTGTTTTTTCTTCACCGCAGATTGAGGAATCTGTATCTCCATCACCAAGACCGGTGCGTGGTAGGAGGTTGCGGCGAGCGAGACGTACTCCGCGCAGTCAGTCATGTCCTCCTATTGTACGTTCACTCTCACCCACACAGGTTGCTCCACCACCGTCTCCGGTAAGCAATCCGGGAGTATCTCCGCCACTGTCCCCACCTCCTAGTGCTCGTCAGCTTTTTCCAAGGGGAGGAGGAACAGTTGGGCAAGGAGTGATGACTCATCCTCAGATTAAGTATAGTCGATTTCGAGGTCTTTCGAGTGAAGACCCGGATGCACATTTACGCCAATTCAATAAAGCTTATGTATTGAATCATCCTGGGGTGGTGATTTCTCTCCATCAACAGTCAGTATTTGAATCTACACTCTCAGGGAAAGCTGCGAAATGGTTGTCCGAATATCCTGATGATCATTTCCAGACGTATGCTGACGGATCCATAGCGTTTCTACAAAGGTTTCGAACGGAAAAGACAGTCCCTCAACATTTGGAGAAGCTTCGAACGCTCCGGCAGAAGTCATTGCCAGTGGAGGATTACGCTGTAAAATTTCGGATGCTTTTGTAGAGGGTACCTCAGGCACAAAGACCGGCAGCGGAAGTACTGAATGACTATTTTTTACGGGGGCTCAACAAGGATCTCAGAACGGCTATGGCAACAGTGGATAAGGTAACTACTCCACTGGATATTGTAATTGCTAGGGCTGTAGTAGCAGGAGAGCCTTTGGAGGATACAGAACATCCAAAGAAGTCAAAGAAGAAAGATAGAAAGAAATCTCATCGAAAGTCACAAGACAGTGGCAATGATAGTTCGGAGTCGGAATCCGCAGGATCTGATTCCTCCGACTCAGGCAACAGCGATTCGGGAAAAGAATCGGAAGAGACACCACGGAAAAAATCCCAGTGTCACGGGAAAGGTGTATCCTTCGGATCGACGAAATCGGCTGCAGTGGCTAAAAGTCTGAAGGAAATCTGGTGTACCCACTGCCGGAATCCGGGCCATGCTGCTCAGGAATGTGCAATGAATCAGAAGTGGTGTGCGATTTGCACGACCAATACTCATAATACAGTGGAATGTTATTTCAATGGCCGGGGTCGTCGGAGACGAGGGGACTCTTCTACCTGGCAACAACCACAGATAGGGCAGGGACAAGAGCCTGCTGTGGCGATGGCTCATGCTCATACACCAGAGCCGCCTCTGCAAGGTCAAGCAGGAGGATGTGGTCAAGGGGGAGGACGAGGCCGCGGAAGAGGTGGCCGAGATCCTAATCGCCCCAAGACATGCCTTTTCTGTTTGGGGGATGGTCATTGGCGATCTGAGTGTACTGAAGCTATGGAATACGATCGAAAAAAGTAGGAATGCGCTGCAGGGAAACAGCCTAGTGTGGCTATGGTTCAGATTGAAGGATTGGAGGAGTCTGACCCAGCGGTTTCATTAATCAAGCGATCGGGTAAAAATGTGGTTCCAACTCCCGATGTGAAAATTCCCGATTGGACGACTCAGGAAGAGGTGCCACAATCCGCACCACCAGTAAAGACAGCAGGACCATCGACTATGCCAACCACTGTAGGCCTGGAAATAAGGGGAGGGAAAGCTGGAATTAAGGGTGATATTAAAGAACAGGAGGAGTGGAATTCAGTTTGGAAAGAGGTTCTCACGTCACCAATTCAAGTACCTCTAGGTTCATTGTTGAAATTGGTCCCGAATTTCCATAATGCATTGCTGCGACAAACGGCCACTGAGCTGAGGGAAGTCGCCATTGGGAAGGTTGAAAGCGAGGATGATGATTCAGCCCCGTTGCCGACGAATAGGATCATGGATACCCGTATTCCGGAACTTTCAGTTCGATACCATGGCACATACATTGACAAGGTACTCTTGGATGGAGGAGCGGGGGTAAACATTATCACCCAAGTAGCGTGTGAGAGTTTTGGTCTCAGTGATTGGGAGCCTATACCCTTTGTAGTCCACATGGCAGATCAGCGAAGAGTGCAACCAGTGGGTTTACTTCGGGGTATTGTTTTGGATGTAGCGGGCTTGTCCTTTGCTGTTTCCATAGTAGTTTTGAATATGGAAGATCATAATCAAGATTGTCACATTATCTTGGGGAGACCCTGGTTATGACAAGCGAGGGTAAAACATAATTGGGAAGCAAATATGCTTATAGTAAAGAAGGGTAAAAGAAAAGTGCGTGTGATGTTGGGAACATGCTGATAACCAGTTCAGGCAGCATGGCCGGTGATAGCAGAAACAGTTAATATGGTGGAAGGATTAGAAGAGGATGAAGAGGAACAATTTCTCAAAGCGAATCCGGATTTGGTTTCTCTATACCTTGCGGATATTTCTCTGATTCCGAAAGGGCATTCGATGGGGGTTTCAAAAACTCCAGAAGGAATAGGGGAGCCCCAACAACAGGTGCTTCCAAGTCCTGAGTCACTGGAGGACGTGATTCAGCAAGAACGAGCGTTTGAGGCGCAAATGGAAAAAATTACAAGGGTTAAGAAAGATGAATTAGAAAAGGTTTTTCTTGGGGAGCAAGCGGAGTCGCAGCCCATATACATTAATAAGTAGTTGGAAGCAAGTTTTAGAGATGATTTGATCAAATTACTGACAGAGTTTAAGGATGTTTTCGCATGGGAATATGCGGACATGCAGGGATTGGATCCTAAGTTTTATCAGCATACGATCAATCTGAAACCGGATGCGGTGCCCGTGAAGCAGCATTCGTACAGGATGAATCCGAATGTGGCAAAGCAAGTTAAATTGGAAATTGATCGCTTGTTGGAAGTGGGTTTTATTACCCCTATTGATAATCCGGAATGGATTTCTCCAATTGTGGTAGTACCAAAGAAAAATAAGCAAATCCGAATTTGTGTGGATTACCGGAAATTGAATGCCGCTACTGTTCTAGATCCTTTTCCTCTCCCGTTTTTGGATTCCATTTTGGATGATGTAGCAGGACATGAGATGTATACTTTTCTGGATGGCTTTAGTAGATATAATCAAATCAGAATGGCATTGCGGGATCAACCAAAAACAACTTTTATTACCGCATGGGGAGTATTTGCCTGCACAGTAATGTGGTTTGGATTGCGGAATGCACCTTCCACTTTTCAACGGGATATGTTTCAAATCTTTGGGACTTACTTGACGGATTTTATGCGGATTTTTCTGGATGATCTCAGTGTTTTTGGAGCACAATTGGAGCATTTGCAACAATTACGGTTATGCTTTACGAAATGCAGAGAGGTAAAATTCAGTTTGAATCCTTTAAAGTGTGCATTTGCTGTTCGCAGTGGAAGGCTCCTGGGGCATATCATCTCTGAAGAAGGCATTTCTGTGGATCCGGATAAAATTGCTACAATTATGGAAGTGCCTGCACCGCGGAATCAGAAACAGTGCCGGATTTTCCTGGGTCAAGCCCGATGGCATGGGAGGCATTTGCGGTTTGTCGCGCATTTGGCAATCCTGATTACTCAAGCAACTCATGCTATAGATTTCAAATGGACACAGGAATGTGATTTGGCTTTTCGAAGATTAAAACTGCAGCTCTCCAAAGCTCCGATTATGCTGGCACCGAATTGGGGGCAGGATTTTCATGTGTTCGTGGATGCTTCGGATCGCGCTATTGGCAGTGTGTTGATGCAGGAACAAAGTCAAGGATGGTTCTGACCGGTCTATTATGCCAGTAGACGATTATCATCTGCAGAAAGAAATTATTCAGTAACGGAAAGGGAATGTTTAGGGATGATTTATTCAGTGAAGAAATTCCGGCACTATCTGTTGGGCCGACGATTTTTCTTCCATGTGGACCATTCGGCTCTGTTATACCTGGTAAGGCAACATAATTTGAAGGGAAGATTGGCCCGATGGGTGCTTCTGTTGCAGGAATTTGACTTTGAGGTCATACACAGGCCAGGGGCTCAGCATGCGGTGGCTGACTACCTATCCCGGCTAGACTCTGGAGAGCCGCCGACGGGGGTCGCTGATGAATTTCCGGATGCATCTCTGTTTCTAACAGGAGTCGCTGCAGAAGATATTACCGCCCCGAGTCACGTAAGGGTCATTCCGAGCATTCCATGGACATGGTATGAGGAGATGTTTCATTTTCTCGACAGCGGCGACATGCCTTCCTTCTTGACCAGCCATCAGAGGAAACGTATGGCTATTAGAAGCAGGAATTTCGAGATCATTATGGGGAAGCTCTATTACCGCACGGTGGCAGAGGTGTTACTTCGATGTGTGCTACCACAGGAGCAGGAAGCAGTCCTAGAGGAAGTACATACGGGTATTGCCGGAGGTCACTTTGCAGCACTAATTACAGCTAGAAAGGTTCTCCAATCAGGATTATGGTGGCCCACATTGTTTCAAGATGCGAGAAACTATGTGCAACAGTGTGATGTGTGTCAGCGTTTGGAGCAACCTACCAAACGGTCGAGAATGCCTTTTCAGATAGTCTTGCCCTTGGAGCCTTTTCAAAAGTGGGGTTTGGATTTTGTTGGTCCTTTTAAACCAGTGGCAGCTCACACAGGGAATAAGTATATCTTGACAGCCACGGATTTACACTACCAAATGGGTGGAGGCATGGCCTTTGAGGGATAACACTGCAATTTCTGTGGCGGGATGCTTATATAAGGATATCTTTTCTAGATATGGCTGCCCTATTGAGCTGGTTAGTGACCGGGGAAGTCATTTTTTGAATAAGGTGATGGAGAGAATGCTGCGGTTTTACTTTGTATTGCACAGGAAATATTCTCCATATTATCCTCAGGCGAATGGGCAAGCAGAATCAACCAATAAACAATTGATTTGAATTTTGACAAAGTTAGTGAATATGAATAGAACGGATTGGGATGTGAAACTTCCTTCTGCCTTATGGGCCTATTGGACAGCTTACAAAGTGGCAACACGATTGACTCCTTTTAAGTTAGCATTTGGCATGGAGGCAATCACTCCGGTGGAGCATGTGATTCCGAGTTTACGGATGTTGATTGCGGATCGGCTTCTTCCGGAGGATTCCGTGATTTATCGATTGGATGTTTTGCAGGAACTGGACGAAGAGTGGCTGTAGAGCTTTGCGGTGCTGCAGGATCTACAGTCTAGGCGGAAAAAATGGCTGGATCGCCCGAAAGCACGGCAATTTGTTCAAGGACAGCTGGTCCTTGTCTTCAATTCCCGTCTCGGGAAGATACGGGGAAGCTTAAATTAAGGTGGTCAAGACCATTTTGGATTTTTCAAGCATGAGGGCCTATTTCTTTTTATTTGGCGGATTTGCGGGGGGAGGTTATTTCTGTGCCGGTCAATGGTTTCAGACTGCGCCATTATGTTTCACCTACCACGATTCACTGTCCCTTTGCTGCGGTACAAGAGCCGGAAGCCACCTTAATCATGATTGGGCATTCTTTTGCATGCAATCTTGGGAAGCGGGAAAAGATCTATGATGGTTGCGACACCGTGGATCGCCCTATTTTGGAAACTCTTTGTGGAAGGGTTACTATTGCATGCAGACGTCTTTTATTGTGGTTCTCTAGTTTCGTGTGTCGCGCTCTCTTAGTGTTTTATTCTCTGCTCCTGCATCTCATCGCCACCATGATAGCTTCTCTTATGCAATGTGTCCCTTTCACTCCCGTGCAGCAGCTCGCGCTTCGACGAGTGGACGCATGGCTGCAAGACTTGCGGCTGCGTGTGTTCACCAACCTGGACTGGCAAGGAATCCCAGTGCACCCGCAGGCAGCACGTTTGATCGAGCAACTCGCGGCTGGTGATATGGTGGTCCTCGACAATCAACAGATACAGTTGACAGCAGAAAGAATCTCAAGATGTTGCTGTTTACCCAACGATGGCGTGGTGCGAGCCTCCCATGTGATCCCTGCTGCAGATGTCGAGCAGGAATTTGGCTTGAAGGTCAAAGGGGAGTATAAACTGTCAGGGTTTTCAGATGTGGCAACCAGGGATGCATATCGGTGGTTCCTTGAGGCGATTTGGCTACAGGCCAAAACGTATACTATTTCGACCCGAGCTAGAAATGTGTTGCATTCGGCCAACTTTGGGCCAGTAGCTTGGGAAGCTGTGGTCAGAGAGCGACTGCTGGCGGAGTGCCAACGAGTGATGGCACAGTTGGGGAGGGGTACCCCAACCAATACAAAGGTGGGCCAACTGCTCACATTGATCTTTCCTTTGAGAGAAGTCTTTCCTCTCGCCCTGCGTCCTCTTTGCCACTTTGAAGATGATCGCTTGGTGGTCCAAGGCACTAATCCTCCTCTGTCGCAAACACAAAGCTTGGCAGTGCCGGCGGAGAGGGGAACACAAGAGCAACAGGTGGTTACTGTGGAATTGCTTGGTTCATTGACGGCGGTGGTATCCTCTAGAGCCCAGGAGATGGCCACTGCACGTGTAGGATCAGCAAGCCGCAAGTGCGATCGTGAGGAGCAGCAATTTTCAACACCACCTCCACCAACTACATCTCCTGTTGCAAAAGATTCTGCGGTGGCTCGCTGGCGCCGCCGAATGTAGGAAAGAGTTAGCAGTACGACTCCCTTGAGGATGAGCTCTGCGGTTGCGGACGTCCCCGCTCAACCAAAAACGTTGGGTATTACGAATGCGGCTGCCTTGACGGGAGGTATTCTCCCCGCAGCGCTACCTTGGGTGGCTACGGCAGCAGTGACCCCTGCTGACCAATTACAGGTATGTGGCACATTTTTGAGCAGACTTGCAGATTCTATTCGTGCGGCTTGGCCAGCCCCAGCCACAGAGGGACAAGTCAATGAGCTGGAAGTGCAAGTAGCGACTTCGCAGACTCGGATTGACGAGTTAAACACTCAGAATGAATAGATGACTGCCACTACTCACCAGCAAGGGGCATAAATACAAAGATTAAGAGGGGCTAATGCTGAGTTTGTAAGGTCTATTCAACAAGAACTTCTTCAGTTGAGAATACAGCATAGCCTAGCTTCTTACTTAACCTCGCACCCTCGCGATGTAATGATCAACATGACTGATTTGGATGCATTGGCAGTGGAGATGCAAGAGGATCTCTGAACTTTTTTAGATAATCAATTACAAAGCTGGAGCACACGCTTGGCCGCTGAGGTGGGAGCACATCCACCCGCTCAGCAGGTTGTGGTGCACCAACCCGAGTCATCCAACACTGACAGAGGTAAGAGTGTTGTTCCAGAGGGTTTTGATGTTGCTGATTGGGCACAAGCTACAGAGGATTATGCTGAAGCCCAGGCTATTGTCTCTCATTTGCAGAAAATGATTCGTCGATTTCGTAAGGAGAGGCGCAGGGTCTGTTTTTGGGTGGAGACCTTAGCTCATTCCTTTTCTCTCAGTCTCCCACCTTGCCCTCCATTTTGGGCTGCTCTTAATCGCTACCTTACTCGTTATTATCCCTTGCATACACCTCTTGCTCCTCTGCCACAGCCGCCTCAATCTATCTCCTTGCCAATGCAGTTTTTTCCTCGGGCTGCCTGGCCGGAACAAATTGAGATAGATCCACGTCTTTTGGATGAGGTCTATCGAGCCCATACTGCAGATTTTCGGGGCTTTGGCTATATTGATGTTTCCTCTTCACCAGAGCAGGGTGTAGAGCAACCACCGGAACCTTCCAACTGGAGGGGCTGATTGTGAGATCGCAATCCACCGTGCGTGCCAGGTGTTACGGCATTAGCCGCACATGCGGTCCTGCGGTCCTCTGGACACTGCGGATCAGAAGTGATGCGGTATGCGGCGGCCAGAGCGGCAGTTCTTCATAGGATATCATGGGATAGAAGTGTGTGCACCGTTTCCGATCTGCGCTGGAGCAGCGGTTGTATATGGAGGGGCATACCTGTCTTTTGATGTAACTTAACCAATCTCTATGATATTCATGGCATCATCTATTGTACTCTGTGTCTGGATTACAGATGAATGAAGCAAGGGTTGTTCTGTGTCTGTGTACTTTGTACTTCCTTCTCTTGTCATTCTGTGCGTTGATGTTCATATAATGTAGTTGCGGGTAATCATTCAAGTAATGCCTATTGCTCCTGTGTGGGCAATAGCCATTACACTTCTCATGATGTGAATGCGTTTTGCAAAGAGATGCAAGAGGTTGTAGGTCTTATGAAGAATCTTAGTTTTCATATGCTGGGAGGTGGAAGAGGTCAAAGCTATGGATATGGCCGAGGCTATGGAAGCAACGAGAGGTTTACATGTGGTAGAGGAAGAGGCATGGCTTGAAGAGGGTATATCTTTCAATGTTACAATTGTGAGACGAATAAAATCGAAAAATCCGTCAATGTGATAAGCCAAAGAGAATGGGTGGTGATTTGTTTCCTCTTCCTTCACAAATTCCCTCTCGAGCTCAAGATTATGGTATTGAGATTAAGGGGAAGCAGAGCCAAGTGGTTTAACAGCTGAAGAGAAGGACAAAACAAAGGTGGTAAGAATAATCTGTTTAGAGAAGAATGAGGATGATTCGTGAGCTATGGTCATGCATATAGGTAAGAGGGTTACAAGAGATCATGACATGAGTGATGAAGTCCAAACCATAAAAGAGGAAAACAAATTGAAACAGGTGCATGTAAAGAGAAGAAGAAGAGAAAACCCAAGCAACATTACAATGCATCCGACTTTCCTTTGGGATAAGGACAACCAAATTATAGTTTAAGGACTGATTTGGTGAGTAGAAAGGCTAATGTTACTTTCGGGAAACTCATGGAGATGTGTCCTAAGTTAAAGAGGCAATAAAATGGTATGTAGTCAACCCCATGAAAAAAGAGCCTGCAAGGGGGTATGTGAGAGTCCTGTCTTTGAATGAGCTACCTAATATATGTCCTACTATGGATGCATGGCATAAGAGGAAGTGCATTGGAGAGGCGTATATTGATGGAGGCGCACATGTATGTGTTATTACTCAAGCTTGTGTATCAAAGTTGGGATTGCAGAATTCAAACTTTCGCATAAAGCTTGCCAACCAATCAAGGATGAATTTCTTGGGAGCTATAAAGGACTTGGAGGTGGATTTATTTGATATTAAAGTGCTGGTCAATTGTCATGTTATGTCCGTAGGTATTGGTTCTTTCTCTGTCATCCTTGGAAGACCATGGTTATAGGCAACCAAAGATGTACATGATTGGGGACATGGTACCATTACTCTCTACAATAGAAGCGATGATAAGAAGAGGCTTGAAATGGCTAGCAAGCAATCTTTGGATGCTGATTTTGATGAGAAAAGTGATGAAGAAGGGTACTCAAGTGAAGAAGAAGACAATGGGGATGATGGCACAATGAGGTGGAAGGATAGCAGTGATAGTGATTTAGATGTTTCCTCCTTGTTCCTTGAAGAAGAGCATGATGAAAAACAAAGTCTTCTTTCTCTTATGGAGAATGAGAATATATTGGTCCTTACGAGAAAATTAAAGAGCTGATGCAACCCAAAGTTCAACCCAATGTCAAACAAGAGCTGATATAAGGTATGTTGTCTCCCTACTTGACTAGTCATGTACCTACATATGATACAACAACTTCTCAATTTATTCATCACTTCTTATGAGGAAACTAGAGGCTTCAAAGGAGAGAAAATACACATTCCAATCAAAGAGTCTGTACACCAAAAGCTAAGGGGAATGGGACAACTACAACTTAATTCTTTAAAGGAAGAGGTAGACAAGCTTCTCAAAGTAGGTTTTGTATGTCCTGTGAGTACTACAAAATGGGTGATTCATGTTGTTGTCACACCCAAGAAGGATGGAAAGTGGAGGATTTGTGTTATAATTTATGATCCTCAAGGTGCTTCGGTAACTAAAAGGAGTTTGAAATCTACATCACAAAGAAACAATGAAGCTGCGTATGCTACTTTGGAGAAAGGGCTCAACCTTTGCCTTGAGCTTGTTGGCATCCATCATGTGAGGGTAAAAGGTGATTCTCTTTTGGTGTTTAAGCAAGTACTTGGGGTGTGGCAAAGTAAGAACCCAAGGCTGAAAAATATGTGTTTTCAAGTGAAGAATCTGCTTAAGAGTTTTGAATCTTGGAGCTTAAGACATGTGGGCATGTCTCAAAATGAATAGGCATATGGTGTAGCACAAACTTCAATTGACCAATTATATGTGATAAGGACTGATTCTCCTCTTTTTTGGGAAGGGAAGCTTTGAAGAGGGAAGAAGGGTTGTTGGAGAAGTCAATGAAGTATGCCTTCCTACGCCGTGCCAAAAGGTATG
This sequence comes from Adiantum capillus-veneris, assembly GCF_014529385.1. NCBI lineage: Eukaryota > Viridiplantae > Streptophyta > Polypodiopsida > Polypodiales > Pteridaceae > Adiantum > Adiantum capillus-veneris. Next base: position 65,894,445 of record NC_140939.1, on the reverse strand, counting down.
TTATGCTTGGTGATACCTTGAATATAAAAGAGGCTGATGTTATGGTGAGAAAAGTGCCTTGGAAAGAGGAAATTTACAAGATTTTAGAGGATAATGATGAGGATTCTTATGGTGGTCACTTTGCTTCAAAAATCACTTTGCATAAAATCTTGCAAGAGGGGTATGTGTGGCCAAGCATTCAACATGATGTTCATCATTGGTGCAAGTCTTGTAAAGAGTGCCAAAGAATGGAAAATAGGGTTCTAAAATTAAAAATTAGAGGCACCATTGTGGCTTATGATGTGTTTGAGAAGTGGGGTAGTGATGCAATAGGTCCTCTATCTATGACAGCTAAGGGCAAATGTTATATACTTACTGCTGTTGACTATCTATCCACGTGAACCGAAGCCAAAGCTGTTAAGCAAATCACGAGTAAAGATGTTTTCTAAATTTTATATGAAAATATTTGCTACGAATTTGGCATGTCATTGGAGTTACTTGATTGTGGACAACAGTTCATAGGCTCTTTGGAAATCCACTCCACATGGCTCTTGGTCGTAGAATTCCCGAAGTCCCAGTCTTTTGTTGGCTTCTTTAGTGTCTGGCCTTGCAGCTACATCATAAACTTCCTTGGGTAGTAGTTGTAACTCCACCTGGTGTCCATCTTCACTCTTGAACCTGTCGATGAAGACTGTAGTCTTGTTTTCTTCAAGCTGTTCTTTGGACAGGGAGGTTGCCTTTGCCGTTTTCACAGAGCTTGGCTCCAACTGGTATGGTGGCAATTCTTGCAACTTTTCTTTGCAAGACATCCTCTTCTTTGCCTTCTCAGCCGCTTGCACTAGACCTATTAAGAGAATACAGTGTCGAAGTTAGAAAATTTCATGGATTTCGCTCTGAAATGCATTGAGTCTAAATTGCTGGCAAATGATGTCCATTTTGCTTCAAATCAATTTTGGAGCATGTATAGTTGCAAAAAAACATGTAGAGATCATGCAATCGAGACAAAATTTGCAACTAAAGTAAATATTCGTGATTATTTACAGTTGGAAAAATTTTCCAACTTTTTGCAGTTTTGACATCATAGGCTTGAAACATATATGATTTAGATACTCTGAGTGAAGTGTGAGCTCATTTGAGTGCACATAGTAAAAATGGTGTCAGATTTAGGCTTCAGACTTTGAAACAATAGATATAAAAGGATTTTGGGTTTTTGGGTTTTTGTGATCCAAATGTGATCAAACTTGATTGGTGGCCTTGGAACATCATGCACTTTGGTCCCATAAGGTCAAAGTTAAAATTTGAGCTCCTCTTGGTGAAAAAGTAAATAATCGTGATTATTAACGTTTTGAACAAATTAGACATGTTTTGGTGCAAGCTGGTTGTAGACATGATATAGAGTCTCTGTGTGAGATATGGGGTGATTTGGATTAAAAAATGTGATAGCCAACTCAAAATTCGGACAGAAGAGCCTTTAGTGCATTTTTTGACAAAATCTGAGATTTTCTTGATCTTTTGGGCTCATACTTGACATGTGGCATGTAATAGATGTGTACAAGCGATAGGTGAAGTGAAAAGATAAAATTTCAAGCCAAATGTGCACAAAAGTAAATAATCGTAATTATTTACAGCAATCTCTTTTTTTGCATGAAAAGACAATTTTATGACAGGCATCTTCATTACACCTAAAACAAATCCTAAAATGAATTTGGTAAGATTTGGTCGTGTCGGCATCACTTCGTGCTCTTGTCGACTCTGAAATTATCAATTTTTGTTATTACTTGGTGTGTAGAGTTGTTTGATCACTTTTGAAGCCATGGACTTGTCCATACATAGTCCTGATGCTGCCCATCCCATTTGGGCTCATTCGGAGTCAGTTTGATGTCATATGTCAATTTTGACACTTTGTAACCTTCGAGCTATTTCCAAATGTTTGAGAGCTTTCCTTCACTATTTTATTGAAACCATCTAGGTACATTGTGTATAAACCTCGTCTATAAGCTACCCGTGGAGTCAGAACCCAATTCTGGCATGTCGCAAAAACCTAGATTATTTATTTGGGACCCGCTCAACCCCTGCTAAATGATCATTTAATGATATGGAAGTGTTCTACTATATAGGGACATGCTACAGTTTAAGTCTCGTCCAATTCGGTTGAGCTGACAGGTCGCTATGGTCATTTTTGTGTCGTAGGACTTCGTACACAACTGGGATTCTAGGGTTTTTTCTTAATCCTATACTTGCTTCTCAACTGTATAGAAAAGTTCTCTGATAAGTTTAGAACTTACCCCTCATGTATCTTATGAGACGGCGCTGAAAATGGACGATTGTGGACTCCGAAAATCGCGCGCGAAGAAGGTAGAAAACTCTCTCCTCCAAGAGTGACTAGTGGAAATGAGGTGATTTTGGGCTACCTTGGATATCTATACTCGGACTTCCCAAACTATTTTCCCCCAGATTTTCCAGTTAGTCCTACTAGGCTGTGAAATCTATGTTAGACTCAAAAATTTCTTCAATCGGACTCCATTAGCTCATTCTGCAAGAATTTGCAAAACTAGGCCTTGGCGGCCTAATTTAGGCTTCCCGCTTCCATTTGTTGTTTTGATTAAATAATTTTGTGCTTGTTTGCCTTGTTCTTTAATCATCAGTGTATATTCAGTTTCTCCATCAGAGCTCATTTGCTATTTGTTATTGTTGGAATTAGGGTTGCAGAGAAACACACACAGCTTGGAGAAGACGAAGGAAGCTCAAGGCACACAATAGAGAGTGCGTTACTTAGTGTGCAATGGAAAGAAAGATAGCCCTAGAGTGATGGGCGTATATACAATGCACGGGGGAAAAAACCTCCTAAAGAGGGAAAAAATGCCCCGGCGGTCCTAGTGTGTTCACACACATCACTACCACATGTATATGGTAACAAATCCCCCCTGGAGTGATGCGGTGAACGAGAGCTGGCACATGAGTAAAGGGAAGTGCCATGCCCTGAGGACAGGATCAGTCCACAAAGGGGAGTAAGCCCAAAGCTTTGCGGAAAGCTTCAAGCTTCTCACAAGACAATGCCTTTGTGAAAAGATCTGCAAGGTTGTCCTGTGTTGGCACATAAGCCAAGCTGATCTCTCCTGCTGAGAGCCTCTCCCTGACATAGTGGTAATGCACCTCAATGTGCTTTGTGCGAGCATGAAAAACTGGGTTCCTCGCAACTGCCAATGCGCTCTGACTGTCAGTGTAGATAGTGTTGGCAGTGTCCTGTCCAACACCCAAGTCAGCCATAAGGCGTCTGAGCCATACACACTCAACCGTAGCTGTGAAGACTGCCCTGTACTCAGCCTCACAACTCGAAGTGGCCACAGTAGGTTGCTTCTTGCTCAACCATGATATACATGAACTGCCAAGCATGAAACAAAAACCACTTGTGGACACTCGCGTGTCAAAACAACCAGCCCAATCTGAGTCCGAAAAAGCATGTAAGTCTGGCGGCAATGATCCCCCCTTGGGATAAAACAAGCCAAGATGTAAAGTGCCACTAAGGTAGCGGAAAATCCTCTTGACAGCCTGCCAATGCTTAGACCCTGGGCTATGCATAAATCTGCTGACCTGCGAGACTGCAAACTGAATATCTGGCCTCGTGTTGCATACATAAATGAGGCAGCCAACAGCAGTTTGGTAAAGAGTGACATCAGCAGGATCGCCAGCATCATGTAGACTCAACTTCAAACCTGTTTCCATGGGAGTGGCAATAGGTTTGCAATCCTCAAGTCCAAACTTACATAGCAATGTCTCTATGTAACTTTTCTGACACAAGGCAATACCACCATCACACTGCTTAAACTGTATACCCAAGTAATGATGCAACAGCCCCAAATCTTTCATCTTGAAAGTAGCATTCAAATCATCCTTAAATTCAGCAATATGTCTCTCATTTGGTCCAGTGATCAGCAAATCATCAACATAAAGAACCACAATGAGAAATACATCATCCTCACGCTTTACATACAATGTGCTTTCTGTTGGACTGTTACGAAAGCCTCGTTTAACCAAATGAGTGTCAGCTTTCTCATACCAAGCACGAGGAGATTGCTTCAACCCATACAAAGCCTTCTTACATTTGCACACTTTGTCCTCTTGTCCTTTTATGACAAAACCGCGAGGCTGCGTTACATAAACTTCCTCAAATATGTCACCATTCAAGAAAGCAGTAACAATGTCTGATTGATGTACATCCCAACCAAAATGAGCTGCCAATGCACATAGAAAACGCACAGTAGTCATACGACAAGTGGGAGCAAAAGTCTCTTCATAATCTATGCCTTTTTGTTGTGCATAACCCTTTGCAACAAGTCGAGCCTTATGGCGATCGATCTCACCATCCGGCTTGCGTTTCAACTTGTAAACCCACTTGGTACCAATGGCCTTTTTGCCAGGAGGCAAATCACATAAAGTCCATGTGTCATTCTCTATAAGTGCATCATATTCTGATTTCATGGCAGCAATCCAATTTTCTGAATTCTGTGCTTCATCAAAAGACAGAGGCTCCTCAACATCATGTAAACTAGACACAGCCAAAGCATAACAATCTGATGCATAAGATGCATGGCGAGAGCCTGAACGAGTACGACTAGATAAAGGTGCATCCAATTTACTGTCACGCAAAGTGTGCACCAGCCATTTTGGCATACCTCTAGCCTGCTCATTTTCAGCCCTTTCCTCATCAAGTACATCATGTACATCTGCATCAGTAATAGGCTGTTCTAAAACATTTTCAGAAACCCCCATAGGCTGTACATTTGCCTCATTGGAACTTACATTCGTATTTCCACCACTGAAAAGAGGCAACAAAGTGTCATAAATGTCCTGTGAGCTTACATTACTGTCTCTAGTACATGACAGCAAGGGTTGAACAGAATCTTCCACAAACACTACATCCCGTGAAACCAAAATACGTTTTGTTTGCGGATGATACAACCTGTAACCTTTGCTTTCAGCACTATAACCAACAAAAATACATTTGACAGCCTTATCATCCAATTTTCTGCGCTGCACTTGTGGCACTAAAGCATATGCCAAACAGCCAAAAACACGCATGTGCTCAATAGAAGGTTTTCTATCATGCCATGCTTCATATGGAGTAATAGACTGCAAAGCTTTTGTAGGAACCTGTTAAGTACATAAGTGGCACACATGATGGCCTCAAGCCAAAAAGAATGCGGCAAAGCTTGACTTTTGACCATACATCGTGCCATTTCCGTTAGTGACCTGTTTTTCCTCTCAGCAACACCATTTTGCTGAGGTGTATAAGGCACTGTGCATTGGTGTTTTATCCCACGACTAGCCAGAAATGCATTAAATTCATGAGACATATACTCCCCCCCTCGATCGGAACGGAGGGTGCCCATAGTACATTTTGAGACATTTTCAGCCATAGCCAAAAATTGTTTGAAGCACATAAAAACTTCGGACTTCGCTTTAAGCGGAAATACCCACGCATGCCTGGAGTAATCATCAATGAAAGTCACGAAGTACAGGTAATTGCCCAAGGACGGAGTTTGCATGGGCCCACAAACGTCACTATGCACAAGCTGCAACCTGCATGTGGCCCTAACTGAACCATCCTTTGGAAACTTAGAACGCTGCATTTTACCCAGAATACAGCCTTCACAAACATGTTTGATAGGTGCTTCAAGAGGCGGCAAAGAAGCAACCATATCAGATTTCTGCAAACGCAGCAAACTGGCAAAATTCAGATGACCAAAACGTGCATGCCAAAGTTTTGCATCTGAAATAGCCCTTGAATCTGCAACAGCATTTGCAAAATTTTGTCCACACTTGTCATACAAAGTGAGCTTATACAGCCCACGGCACAAAAGCCCAGATGCAACAATTTCATCACCAAAACTGAGATCATGAACTGTACATCTGTCATCCACAAATTTGACTACAAGTCCAAGTCTAGCAAGTGCGGATACAGACAAGAGATTCTTCTTGATCCCAGGTACATAAAGTGCATCAACAAGTGTGAAGGAACTGCCATTAGCAGCAGTGAGCACAATCTTTCCAACTCCCTGAACTGGATAAGAGGCGTTGTTGGCACAAGTGACTGAATTCCCATGAGGGACAGCAGACTCGAGAGAGGTAAACAATTCACGATGTGAGGTAATGTGCTTTGTAGCACCACTGTCGAAATACCACACATGTGAATCTGCAACAACTGACAAGCATGCATCATGGACAGCAGGATTGTAAGTGCACTCTGCGCTAAAAGCCCATTCTGCATCAACATCAGCATCACAATCTCCTTTCACAGAAGACTCAACAATGGCTGCATTTGTAGTGGAACCAGCATTTGCAGTGGAACCACCCTCTTTCTTCTTAGCCTCTTTGGCCTTCAACTTAGGACACGACTTGATCAAGTGATCATTGGCTTTACAATAATGGCAACGCATCTTCTTTTTGCCCTTATCACCAGAATTGCCAGACGAAGTGCTGCCAGCAGAAGCATTAGGAACAGAAATTTTGCCACTCGCAGTAGAACCATAAGAAGTGGCTGCATTACTGTTACCACCCTTTCTTTGAGAAGCAATAAAAGCCTGTTCAACTGCACGCTGCCTAGTCCTGTTTTTTCTAGAAAGTGACTCTTGCAACAGCAATGTGCATAATGCATCAAACTTGACAACTTCAGGATTTCCTTGGGTCATCAGTCTCCAAGTACTAGCAAAAGTCTGGTAGGAATCTGGTAAGGCATCAAGAACAGTCTGCACAAGGGAACTGTCAGAAATGACTTCACCTGCAGAAATGAGTTGCTCATTGATATCCTTGACACTAGCAAGGAAAGTGTCCATATCATCTTCCTCATGCATAATCTTCGACTCTAGCTCTTTACGCAGCAAAGCAATTTTAGCCTCATTGCGGCTTGCATAAAGACCTGCTAGAATATCCCAAGCCTGTTTTGCAGATTTTGCTGAACGGATGTGAGGAATAATGGTGCGCTTCACAGACAACGCAATCAATGCATGAGCCTGCGCATCCTTAACATCCCAACGAGCTTGTTCTGCTGTAGGCAAAACAACTCTAACAGCTGCAATCCTTGCAGCAAGACCTGCAACATCCTCAATATCGCCTACATCTTCAGAACCAGGACGTACATCAATGCCCTGCACAATGTTCCAGACACCTTTTGACACAAGAACGTGTTGCATCATATAAGCCCACATAGGGTAGTTGTCCCCATCCAACCTGTCCTCAGCAGCAAACATCTTGAACACATCTGTGTTGTTGTTGTCAGCCATGGTAAATGCTGCACCTGATGTGAAAACTGCCCGAAAATAGGAGAAATGGAGCGGGAACAACTTGTGCTATATAGCACAAACCGTAGAAGACTATAAGGCACCTGTTATGCAGAAAACGGCACTGACAGAAAATCTGCACAAAATGACGAAATAACCTGTGCAGTACTGTCCGTAGTGAAAACGGAGGCCGAAATGAGCCCAAATCAAAATTCTGAGAACGCTTGCCAAAGCTCATTGAAATCGGAGAAAGTGAGCAGGCGTGTGCTGGATCAGCTGGCGACTAAGCCTAGGAGGACGTGACCTGCTCTGATACCAATTGTTGGAATTAGGGTTGCAGAGAAACACACACAGCTTGGAGAAGACGAAGGAAGCTCAAGGCACACAATAGAGAGTGTGTTACTTAGTGTGCAATGGAAAGAAAGATAGCCCTAGAGTGATGGGCGTATATACAATGCACGGGGGAAAAAACCTCCTAAAGAGGGAAAAAATGCCCCGGCGGTCCTAGTGTGTTCACACACATCACTACCACATGTATATGGTAACAGTTATTAATTTTTGACCTGTTTATTACAAAAATCAAAGAAAATAATAAAATACACTAGACAAGAAAATTGAAAAATCAACAATTAAGAAAGTCCATTGAGAAATACTGCTTTATTACTTTTTGGTGGATTTCTCCATTTTTAAGCTCCAATAAGCAAAAAATGTCATTTTCTGATAGTATATGCACTATTTACACTCATAAGGGAGATGTTTACAGTTGAAATTCCCATGTTGATGATTTTTTAGGAGCATTATTAGGTAATTTTGCAAAAAATCATACGCTAACATCCAACTTTTTCCTCTCTCTTCAAACATTGTCCTTAATTACTGAAGTTCCCTTCCACCCCTCCAAGATGGAGTACTCCGGGACGACTGTGTGCATGGGTTGAACAATCGTGTCTATGCAGAGATGTGGTTGGCTCTGTCATGCTTTGACGATCGATGCAATTCAAACCGGCATGTTGTGCAAGAGTTGGATCCCGAGTAGTTAACTCAAGGGTTTTCGTGGTCGAGGTTTCCTGTTGATGTTTTCTAAATAGCAAATTTTGTAATTTGTGTGCTCTTTGTCTGATTGTACCATCTGGATTCTTTGGAACACTGATTTCTTGAGTTGTAGATATCAATGATATTGATTGCTGAGCGTTAACTCTCCATTGGTATTTTGGTTTTCCATTGATGAATTGTTGTGGTTGAGTCTTTTTAGATTTAACTATCTAGTGATTCATTGGCTTTACATTTGGTGGAGAAGACAAATGCTCCTTTTTCCTCCAAACCCATCTTATGTTAGTTTCCCTTCTCGAAGATGATTTTCTCTGAGTCGTTAGATGTGAAACTTTCTTCGGTATGGTAGATGAGTTTTGAGGCACCCAAATTTGAGACGGCTTGTCCTTGAGTTGTGCTTTTGGTACCCAAATTTGGCTGACTCCTTGCATGCTACTTATAGCATTTTCTTGTCTAGAGGATGAAGAAGATTGATTACTCCCTGGTTTCTTTTGTTTGTAACCTTTGCTTGGTGCAATTGGAACGATGAGTTGTCCTCCTTTACATGATAGCTTGAGTTGATTGGTGTCCCCATCTGGTCCTGCCTTGTACGTTCGCATCCATGAGATTCCAAGAGTCATTGTTTCATTCATATGTTCAGCTCGTATGCATACAAATTGATGAGGGCATGAACATCCATGTACTATCACATTCAAGTAGACTACTCTTAATGTCGGTGTTGGGTTTATGTTGCATCCTTTAATAACAAATATTCCTGATACTAAAGACTGATTCGTTGCTTTCTTGTAAGTGGAATAACTGATTGCATTCATTTGAGCTCCGATATCTACCAATGCATTTGTGCTATGATTGTTCAGTTGTACTTTGATGCAAAGGTCCTATCCATTTAACCATTCAACATCCATTGACACTGCATCATTCTTTAATTCCCATAGTCTGTCATTTGGTTCCAAAGTGTTGATGGGAATAGGTATTTGTTAATTTTTTAAAGTAGCTTTCCTCTCTCTTGAGTACCCAAAGTCAAGCTTCCTCTTGGGCTTCATCAATAACCTGCTGTCATTTCATCTTTCTTTGCTTTGCTGCATGAATCTTTTCTAGCAAATCATTGGTTAGTGGTAAATGGTACTTCTTTAAGCAACATCTACTAATCTAGTTAGCCATTGATTCACCATCTAGAGTGGACAACCTAACTGCTCCATTTGGAAATACATCTTCAATGATAAACGATCCATTTTCCTTCTTCTTGAACTTGGGAATGTGTTGCTTAAGGGAATAGACTAAAACCATGTCCCCCTTTTTTGAAGGTTTTTATAACTAGATGTGAATAAAAAACTGTTTTTGTTTTCGTTTTTGTGCATAGATGTGAGCTACAGCTGTTAGCCTTTGCTCATCAAGATTTTCTAAATCCTCGAGCCTCTCTGACAGTTCATGCCCGGTCCATTCAAGATCTTTAGCTACCCTTATTGTTGGAAATAGAAACTCTATTGGCGGTATGGCACCAAGACCATAAACAAGATTGAAAGGTGTAGCATTTAAAGCTGTCTTGAATGAAACTCTATAAGCCTATAAAGCGGCATGTAGATTCATTTCCAATCAATTCGTCCTGAATTAACCACCTTAGACAATATCGAACTAAGAATTTTATTCGTGTGCTCAACTTGTCCATTTGCTTGTGGATGATAGGGAGCAGATTTGTTATGGATGATCATAAATTTATTTACAGATACTTAATTACCTCATTGAGGAAATGAGTTCCCCTATCACTAACAATTTCTATTGGAAGTCCATATCTTGTGAATACATTCTCATACAAGAATGCGGCTATGATTCTAGCATCATTCTTTTTGGTTGCCTTAGCCTCTGCCCACTTGGTCAAATAGTTCGTAGCTACAATGATATATTGAGATTGAGTTCTATAAGCAGGTGGTTATATTGGCCCAACAAAATCTATGTCCCATTTTTCAAAAGCTCTAGCCCCCATCATTGGTCTTAAAGTCATGCTATCTACTCTTGTTGGTATTTTTTTCTCATTGACATGCATCACACTTTGAACATATTCTTTGGCATCCAAAAAAAGTGTTGGCCACCATATGCTTGCCAATAAGATTACTCTTGTGGTGGTCTCACTAGAAAAGTGACCTCTAGCTAATCCAACATGTGCTTGTTCTATAATTGGAATATATTCGTCTTCATTTAGACGCAAATGTTGATCCTTACCTCTCTGATACAATTGGTTTCCAATAAGAGCATAGTCTCTTGCTTCAGTTTCAATAGCTCTTGGGCGGTGTTTATTCATATCCTCCGGAAATGTTCTGCTTGATAGGTAAGTAACTAGATAGTTACTCCACTGAGGAACAACTGAAATCTGAAATAATGTCACATGAGATATGGGTGCTTGTTTCTGGCATTTAAGACAATTTTTCACAAATGAGTGAATATCACTTCTCATGGTTGGCTAAAATACTCCAAGTCTCAAGATCCGTTACATAGTTTGGTATTCCACAAAGTGAAGTCCTACTATTGTAATGCGTGCTTGACTTAGGTATTGGGTTTTCTCCTCGAGATTAATACACAAAAGAAATATTCCATCTTGATTTCTTTTGTATAACCTTAGAGCTAGTAATTGATACATAGCCAATTGCCCAATTATCCCTAGTGTAATAGGAAGTGATATTTGAGAATCCACTTGAGCTATGGTCATCAATGAAAACATATCTTCTGACCAACTGGGTATCATCTCCACAGAGTACAGATATGCATCTGGTAGATGATTTGTCTACCCTTTTGGTGGTTCTCCTGAAATAATCCTTAATGATTGATTTCGTCTTTGGTGTGTGGTGCCCTTTTTTACAACTACAATGAAATCAAATTCCAAAAGAATGATGAACCATCTCACTATCCTTCCTGTGTTGCATGGCTTGTTGACCAAGTACAATAAAGCTTGGTGGTCCACAAAGAACACAAATTTGTTGGCTAGCAGGTAATGTCTATACTTTTTTCCGGCATAGATCATCCCTAACCCTTCCCTTTCAGTGGTTGTATATTTCTTCTCTGCCACATCAACTATCTACTAGCATATGAAATAGGAAAATCAAATTTTTTGTCTCCTGGTTGAGTTAATATACATCCAATGGCAAAATTGGAAGCATCATCATGTATATGGAATATCTTATATTGGGGATGAAGTGAGAGCTTGTTTAAGCTTCATGAAGGATTCCTCACACTCATCAGCCCATACAAAGAGTGTAATCATGCCATACATGGGTTTTGTGATTATAGCATACATGTAAATGAATCATCTGTAATATTCACAATGTCCCATGAAAGCTTGAATCCCTTTGATAGTTGTTGGCGTAGGCAATTGAACAATAACATGAATTTTATCCATATCGATCACTATGCCATTTTTAGATACTATATCTCTAAGAATTTTTCCTTGTCTGCTCATAAATGTGCACTTTTTAGGATTTAAGCGAATTTAAAGGCTACATTTTTCGAATACCTTTTTGAGGTGTTCAAAATGATCAGCTCGGATTGATGAATGTACACATAAATCATCCATATATACTTCCAAGAAATTCCTCATATATTCTTTGAAGACATGGCTCATCAATCTTTGAAAGGTAGGAGGAGCATTAGTTAACCCAAAAGGCATAACCCTATAGGCAAAAATACCCCATTCAGTTGCAAAGGCAATTTTATGTTCATGGATCAACCAAAAGTTGATTGTACCCTGAAAAGCTGTCTAAAAAGCTGTAATCTTCTTTTCCTGCAACTCATTCTAAAACATGCTCGGTGGTTGGAAGAGGGTAGTTATCTCTAATGGTGGCTACATTTACTCTTTTGAGATTGACGCACTCTTAATTTCCCATTTTTCTTGGGTACCACCACAATTGGAGACACCCAATCTGTGTGTTCAATTTCATAAGATGAATTCAGCTTCCTTGAGCTTTTCTATCTCTTCTTTGATCTTCCTGGAAAAGGTTTCAATGTAAGTATATGGCCTTTGCTACTTGGTTTCGCATCGTCTCTCATAGGTATGGTATGTTGACATTTTTCTGGATCAACACCCTTGCGATCTTTATAAGACCAAGCAAAGATATCTCATTATTCTTTCAGCAAGATTAGAAAAATCTCTTCTTCTTCTTTCTTCAAGTCATTTGCAATGTAGGCAGGACTAGGATCTTCTCTTGATTCAGCTAGATATATCTTCTTTGCATTTTCAGGTCCTTCATAGGACTCACCCTGTTTTCTTAGTTCCCTTACAGGTTGTTTGACTATGATCTTTCGGTCGTGCAGAGTATATTTCTTGTAATGGAATGGAACACTCATTACATCTTTACTCTCTTCCTTGGTTGTTTCAATTTCACTGGTATACATCTCCTTTAGAGCTTTCTTCAACTCTTGATATTTCTTCTTTTGTTCCACTTGTGTCATGGATGAATCATCATCCTGGTGTTTAGGTTTTGTTTGAGTTTCCTTTCTCGTTTTTCTTGATGTTTTTGATGTTCCTTGATTGTTGTCTGAAGGATATCTATCCGTGATTTTGTCTTTGACACAATCATGTGCATCTATCTGTATCAAAAACTATGTTCTGTTAGAAATTGATGGCATAGGTCTAGATTTCAAGTTTTTTGTGTCTCTTTTCCTTCTATACCATTTCTGTCTCCTTGTTTTTTTGTTTGGAAAGTCAAAAAACTTTTCCTCCCCTCCTTTTAGGAAAAGTTGTGCTCTAACATGTTCTTTTTATGACCCAGAATCATTGGATGTAGCTGAATGTTCTTCAAACTCATCAGTAGCATCATAAAAAGAGGTCTAAGAAGACTTGTTGAGCTTTCAGTAAGTTGTTGGGTTCCTAAACTTCATCTTTAATGTGAAGGGTTGAGATCATTTGTATGGGAATTATGTCATAACCATCCTCATTGCAAAATTAAGTAGGCATAGATGTATTCACACACACATCCATTGTTGCCAAAATTTGAGTCTATTCAAATGGCTCAAACAAATGCTCCGAAAAGGGTTCAGGTATATATGCTTCATTTGTGAAATCTCTTTCTAAGATATATTCTTCTCGTTTTATACTCCCTTTTTCTAAGACTCCACACATCCAAATAGGTGTGTCTTTGTTTAACCAAGACAAAAGCTTTGATTCAGCTGAAGTGATTGAGTCAAATTCTTTTATGGGCATTTTCATGACATCTCTATAAGTGTGATCTTTCAAATTAACCCTTGTGATTAATCCCGCTTGCTTCAAGTACAAGTCATTGTTTCCCCAGTCCTGGATAAGCTATACTTGCCGCATGAATGGATGATTTCGTAATTAAGTTTCTTCTTAAAGTCCACTATTGCAAAAGTATGTTGATAATCAATTCCACAGGAACTAAATATCACTTTCTCAAGCAATCATAAGGGTTTTTTGATCTATCCATCCACCAATTGTAATTTCATTCGAGTTTATCTAATGACTGGTTTTTTCCATGATTCTCATACTGCTTTTGTGGCTATGGCTATGCCTACCCCATTGTCCAGTATTTCCGTGGTTTCTACATCATTATATTGCATCGGAAGGGTTGTGTTTCCTTCTTCCCCTTCGTAGTATTCTCCGACTTTGTTCATTGGGACGGATCTAATCTCCTTGTTATCCAATTCATGTTTCGATTTACCCAAATTTTTTGTTATCAGCTCTGTTATCCCCACCTTCTCTAGAGTTTTTTGTAAATCATTGCATAAATATGGTTTGGTTTTTAATAGTTCTCCTAAAGTAAGAGTGCACTGAATGAGTGTTGACATGATTGAATAGATGTTTTCTACCTCTAGGGTTTGTTCCGCTCTTTTTATCTGAGTGGTTTTACAAACTATTCGTCTTCGTTGTCTCCTAAGTAAGAGGGTAGTGTTTTTAGAGTCATTGGTTTAAACATTCCTGATGCTTCAGATCCGCAATCCCCATACAAGGATTGTATATCATTGTCCATATCAGGAGGTAAATGGTCCAACCAAACTTTCTCTATAGGAGTTGACTTCAAAGTTATGCTCCCATCATTAATCTCTCTTACTTTTTCCCATATATGTCCTGGCCAGTCTTTCTCCATGAATGGAATTCCATCTAAATCATCTTCATTGTCAAGCACTATGAACTTTGGCTATTTAGTTTCAAGGTGGACTTCTACCACCACTTGGGTTTTTTTTTTGTTGGTTTCCACCACAAGCTTCTCCGATTTAGGCTATACTCTCAAGCTTGGGTTTTTGTTTTTCCAACATTTCTTGAGTAATTCTTACCAAATTTTGGTAAGCTTCAAGCTTAGCTGCTTCCATATCTGGAGAAGAATAGTTTTTCCATTTGTTTTCCATGTTTTAGCTTGCTTTAAGTCCCGCTTGTTAAGCTTCCAAGGCTGCATTGATTGGCTCAAACATTTTGTCTATCAAAATTGATCCTCCAGATTTCATTGTGGTTTCTTTAATTTTCCTCCCAGTTTCTTTCACTTTTTCCTAGAATAGTTTCTTTTCTTTTTCCTCAATTTCATTCTTTTTGTTTCTGTTTTCTCATCTCATATCTTTGACTTCTTCTTTTCTTGGTTTTTTGAGAGGAATTTTTATTATTCTCTGATTCATCAGAGGAGTTATGTTTCCTTTTCTTAGCTTGGGCTCTAGTGATCACCTTGATTGGAACAATAGGTTCACTCTCTGAAGAGCTACTAGGCATCACTTGGACTACATTCACTACTGCTTTCCTTTGTTTAACGGATTTTTTGGACAGTCTTCAGGGAAGTGTCCACCCTTTTTGCAACATTGTGTACAAAAAGCTTCAACTGGCTTAATGTTCTTGTCAAGTTTTGGGCATTCATTTTTCAAGTGATCATCTGCACCACAGTTATGGCAGTATCCAGTCCTTGGCTTAATCATAGGTCTTACCATAGGAGGTCTAACACCTTGATTAGCTACATAGTACAACGGTGTAAGCTTTGGTGTAGCATAAGTCATAGGTTCTTCCGTTGACGGTGGATGTGAATTATATACCTCTCCTTCTACCATATTGTAGATGGACTAGGCTCAACATAAGGTGTCACACGCACTAGTGCTTGTTCATCTACGACTTCTTCTGAATGCATGTACTTTACATGCATTGCATTATGTCTAGGATATGGAGGTAGTTGACCCAACATTGGTTGTGGTCTTTCCATACCCATTGGTGATCTTTGTGATGGGGCCACATTAGGCTGATATATGTACATGGGTTTTCCTCGTGGCCTCATGGGCACATATTGAGAATTTCCATCATACTTTGGTTAGTAATAGTACTCATTAGTCTCATGGTTGGTCGATTTACCCGCGATAGCACACCTTTTTTGTGACCTAATTGGTTGTCTCTGTTGAGGTATCCCTTGCCCAGGTCCTCTCATATGTGCTTTTTGCATGTTATTCATCATTTTGTTCATCCTTTTGAGCATGTCTTCTATGGCTGTAAGTGGTGCTACAGTAGACGTTTCCACTTGCGTTGGTTTTGTGGATGCTTTTTCCTCAGTCTGAGTATCCTTAGGGACATGTTCTTCATTGAAAATGTCACAATTGTCTCCCAATTCAATAGCATCTGATACACACTCTTCTAGGGTCATATGTTTCTTGCTATACAGTATAGCATGAAGTTCTTTATTTAGCAATCCTTCTAGAAACAATGACACTAACCTTTCTTCTGCAGTTATTTCTAGTTCTGGGAACCTTGCAATGTATTGCTTCATCCTAGTTGCACAATCATTAACAGACTCACCTTGTTTCTGTTTGAAGCTATAGATTTGAGCTACCGTATTATGTTTGATCCCCATTTTGGAACATGCAGCTACAAATCCCTGACCTAATGTATTTAAGTCCATGATTGACCTTGGTGGAATGTTTTGGAACCATGCCAATGCCTTTCCTTCTAAAGTCATTCCAAATTTCTCAAATTGAGTGTGGAAATCAACTATGCGTTCTGCTCTTAGCACTTGCTTAAAGCTTGCTAAGTGGTTATATGGATCCCCAAAATCACTATATTTTTTGATCCATTTTTAAGAATCAACTGGTTTGATATGTCTGTTTGCCTCAGCTCCAACTCTTTCGGCAGTTGGTCCTGTCTCGAGTCCTTCAAACCAATCTATTGGAAATAGTGACTCATGTATCTCTGGACGGGCTTTAATGTCACTTGGTTTTCTTCGTAATGAGGTAGGTTCGGGTTTTTTAACATTGCTCCCCCAGAAGATCTCTTGCGGAGTTCCTCTCTTGGAATAGTTTCTGGTCCTTGGCCCAATATCCAATCTCTTATAGAGTACCCTTGGTATTTGGTCTGTTCTACCTCCTCAAGACTCATCATAACAAAGTTATTGTTATAACTATCCCTAAATAGGTAGGGTGGTAAATCTGTTGAATCTTTATCTTTGATTTAGGATTATCCTACTAAGCAGTTTCAAAGGTTTTAGATAAACTTGATTGTATCCCTCGAATTCTAAAATTGGTGGACCTTCTTTTGCTACCATATATGGAATTATGGTATTCACCTCTAAACCCCATTTAACCCCATTTGTCTATCACATCAGGGTTATCAACTTTTAAATACTGAGTCCTATTTTTGTCCATATACATTTTTCCTTGTTTGCTTGCCCTGATTTCCTCTTCAAACTTATGTCATGGTCATCAATGCAAATGGCATACTCTTCATTAGGATTTACGTAAACCTGAGCTCCATGGACATTAGTTTTATAAAAGGTGAGTATGTGCTTGTATCGCATTGTCGTTTCGATTCTTGAATGAGTCGAATAGAAAGACATTTCAGATGTTGAGTTGGCATAGGTATTTGAGAATTCTTCAAAGATAGTGCCCAAGTGATCACATTGATTCACACTCTCTTCGATGTATACTCTACTAGCGGTCTCTCCAAATATGCCTTGATCTGCTAGTATATTATTAGATCTAAGGTTCATATAGACTTGTTAAGCCCTGGAAAGAGTACTTATTGTCTCCTTTCATTTCTTCCACTTGACTTGTTATCCATTTCTTCCACTTGACTTGAATGCAACTCCTATCAAGCTCTCAATTCTTTGCGTGCAACTTGGTCCCTGTGTCAGTTTTAACCAAGTTAGTTGTTTTCTCTCAGAGATTGTACAATTTTTTACTAACTATTGGGATTGGTCTATGTATATTACTTCAATTTGAATTAAGAGAGTCAGCAATTGAGACTTTCAGATTCTACCCTTGTAAAGAGCCAAAGGACTAATCTGCAACCTGGAAACTGAGTGAATATGCACTGATTTGGATCCGATGGAACCCAAAATTGACCAGTGGCCTTCTATTATGTTGTTTTAAGACTGTACAAGCTCAAAAGTCTAAAATCCTATCTCTGGGTCTCATCAGTAAATAATCACGATTATTTACTTTTCTCAATTTTTACACTTTTTAGGCTTGTTTTGCTAGGTAATCACCTTGTTGTGGTCTCTGGACTAGATTCATTGAATTTAAACAAGATTTGTCCAAGTTATCAAGTCCGCAGACTCAGTGTTCAAGAATCTGTCTCAAGTCTCACTTTTGTGATCCAAATTTCACCAAATTTGATTTGTGGAGTTTACTTGACATGCTTGAACTTGTGGTATACTCAATTGTGCAAAAAATTTCAATTCTAGAGCAGATGTAAATAATCGTGTGACTACTTACTTCTAAGAAATTTTTGCAACTTTTTGTCAAAATGTTGATACAAACTAGTTAAGCAACTCAACTTAAGCTCCCTAGCCAAGTTTTTACCAAGTTTTGATACGTGTTGTATCTGTAGATTGAGTTTTCAATTCTGGTCACAATTTTCATTTTATAGATCCAAATCTTACCAAATTTGATATGTGTGCTCAATGTAACATGATAAAGCTTGTGATATGCTAAGTTGATTAAAATAAGACCAAAGTAAATAATTTTGATTATGTACATTTGAAAAATTTAAACATTTTTTTGGTCATTTGAGCATATACACTTGTTTAACACTTCAATCTAAACCTCTGAGTTTCACTAAATTTGAGCAAGATTTACCAAGTCACACTCAAGTTCTTGACAAACAGTATAGATTTCAGTTTTTATCAAGATTTTGGTCTGTTTTGTGATCCAAATTCTATGAGCCTTTACAAAGATGTTTCCAATCATGCATAGAGTTTCTGATATCAACCTTGTTCAAGTTTGAGTTGAAAGTAAATAACCGCAATTATTTACTTTTTGTAGTTTTTTTAATGGACAGTCTTTTTATGACCTGTTTTAAGCCTCTGAGTCAAGTCAAAACTTAATTTGCCCTAAAATCTCAAGAAAAAGTAAATAATTTGAGTTTTTGCAAACTCTTGAAAATTTACCTGAATTGTATCCTTAAGCTTATCCACTGGTTCATACAACTTTTAGAGCATAATCTCCAGCCGGATTTAGTGGTTGACAGTCTATTGGTGCTGTTTCAAGCCGTAGACGTGAAATTCTGCAACTTCACATAAACAACTCACAATTGATTCTTTTGGAGTGAGCAATGTTTTGAGATCCTACCTCGTATTCTACTTACCCTACTCCTAGGTTCTATTGCAATGGGGTTGTGGAGAGTGTCCACAAACACTTGTTTTCTTGTTTTTTATGGTTTTCTGAGCCTTGATCTTGAGACCTGTCTCGTCCATCAATCATTCTCAAAATCCTAATCTAATCTTACAATCAGGTACTTAGCAAGTACAATCTACTTCCAAGCTATCTCTACACAGCAAAAGACGACAATCTTAAGCTATGCGGTTTAAAAGAGAAAGTTTTAACTCTAGGTGATCCTAGAGGAAGTTAACGGGACAACTACACAAGACGCTCATGTTTTCCCTAGTTTAGGTCTATTCAATCCACGGCAATGGCGCCAAATGTGGGACGGGTTTCTAACCTCACTCCTATCTTATTGCGGACATAACAAGAACCACGAACATAATTGTCAATCCATGGGATGAAGCTGACTCGACTAGTGCATAGAGGTGACAAGAGGTTGTCAATTTCTTGGAAAACAAGAGACAACTTGCATTTAACACAAGATAGTCGCTAATCGGCAAACAAATCATAATCGTTACAGTATCAAACAACATCCAAATGTTATGAAACTTCTAGGACAAGTATATAAGACCTAAGCACACATGCTTATGGTCTCAAAATCTCACTTTTGATGAAGTGCAAAAATTGTGATTATTGACAGCAGTGAAATTTTTACTAGTTGTTTTTTACTTCAAATGCATCTAAATGCTTAGCAATGATACCCCAATACCCCGCCTATGCTTACTTTGTGATTTCCTAGCTTAAATTCCTACGACAAAATTAGACTGCGGGTCGATGACATCAAAAGCTACAGTTTACCATGAAATGTTTATGTCAATGCGTAGAGCTCTTACCTCTGGTTGCAACGCAACAGACGACACTACAATGTGACAACCAGGAAGGGAGTAGGAAGCACGAGAAGGAGAGAAGTGAGCGCTGCTAGCTCACACTGTGTTTCTATTATCTAAAACTTGAAAAATAACTTACAAAAATTGGCGTTTATACCTTAGCCAAGTTTTCTTTGGTCAAAAACTAATAATTTGGGAGCTCTAGCTAAGGATAAGTTGATACAATCTAGAAGCCTATAGCCCAGCTCATCGATTACAATATCCATCTGAAAAATAGGAGCTACAATATTCCCGATTTATCAAAAGAATAAGTGTTTTTACAATAAAAACTCCCGAAAAATGTTACATGGGTTAGCTTGTTGCTAACTCTCTCTCTCTCTCTCTCTCTCTCTCTCTCTCTCTCTCTCTCTCTCTCTCTCTCTCCATTCTCTCTATCTCTAAACTCTCCCTCTATTCTCTATCCTCTTTATCTCACCCACTTTCTATTCTCTCTATCTCTCTCTCATTCTCTCCATCTCGATCTATCCCTCTTCCTCTTTCTCTGTATATCTATTCTCTCCCTTTTTCTCTCTATCTCTATCTCTCCCTCACTCTAACTATCCCTCCCTCCCTCCCTCCCTCTCTCTATCTCTATATATATTCTCTCCCTGTTTCTCTATTTCTATCTCTTTCTCTCTATCTTTATTCTCTCTCTCTCTCTCTCTCTCTCTCTCTCTCTTTTGTTCTCTCCTCTCTCTATTTCCTCTTTCTCCCTCTAGCCTCTCTCCCTCTCTCCCTCTCTCTCTCTCTCTCTCTCTCTTCCATGGAGACCAGTTCCTATCTACTTTATTTATAGGCAGAGATCCTGTTCTATACACATCTTCAAAGGATGCCCAAGTCTGTGGTATGATTTCCTTCTCCTTGAGTGACATCCACCATTTGTAGGCCTTACCCTCTAGTGTTAGACTTGTTTGTAGTGCCTTGAATACATGTGGAGCATGTGTAAGATAGTTAATACTATCCCATTTGCTTAGGAATGTAATCACAGTATCTTTGTTGCACTCCTTTTTCTTTCTGAGTACATCCTTGAAGGCTACCCAAGTCTGTGGTAATATTCCCCTCTACTTGAGTGACATCCACCATTTGTAGGCCTTACTCTCTACTGTCAGGCTTGTTTGCAGTTCCTTGACTGCATCTACTAAGATCATAAATACCATCTCATATGCTCAATAATATATTCATAGTATCTTTGTTGGGGTCCTTTTTCTCTCCTTGAAAAATTTGGTGGCCTATCGAGAATGGATGTCGCAAAAACTCTAGTTTTCTCTTTAACTTGGCATTTCAGACATCTTAGTGACATTTGCATTCAATCGTGCAAAATTAGCCTCCAACGCAATCATACGTGTTTGTAGTTCTCTAAACTCATGGATGTCAAGCAATTCAGTGCTATCATTTGGCTATGTTTCCATGTGAACACTCTCCATGAGAGTGGCCAATCGTGGGGTAGCAGTAAGCAGAACTAGGGAAGGGCTCTCAAAATCAAATGTATGTTGCATGGCAATGTCCAAATCCATGGTGTAACCTATTGTGCTAACAGGAGAAAACATTTACCTTGAGGTAAAATTCTCGTGGAAAAATCAAACAGTAACCAACTATGAGAAATTGCAAACAAAATCAACATTAGGAGAAATCTGGACTCACTTTTGGGCCCTATAATAAGAAGTTCCACGTCAGCTTAGAGAGAGAAAATGAAAATGTTAAATAGTACATTTGAGGTGATGCTTTTTTGAGCCAACAAAAAGCCAAAATGACACATTCTTTATTAGGTAGCTATCATTTTCCTTTCTTATCCTTCATTATCTTATCTAGAATCCAAGTAATCGTATGACTAATTATTTGAAGCGCAAACCTACATGCCTTTCCTCCCAAAAATTGAGACATGGTCGTCATTCTCGAACTATCAACTCTAGGCATGGGACTAGTGATTTCAAACACAAACTTACAAGCCTTTCCTCCTAAAACTTGAGATACTTAGTCAGTATCGACTGTCTCTCTATCATCTCTAGGCTTGGAGAGTGAATTTGAAATCCTCAACCCCTCCATCTTCAACACTTACCCAAAGAAAGAAGAACACACACCATCTTCACATTAATGAGGCTTGCAAGGGTACACACCATTGCAAAAACATAGGAGGGAGTCTTTCTTATCTCAATAGGAGAAGGAACATAGAAGGATGAACAAGGAATATCATTTGGATTTGTGCAATGATAATTCTATTTAACCAAAGGATCCTACAACAAATGCATCATCTCCCTTTTCTAATATCACTAACCTTTTACATCTCACAGGTAAGGACAACGATGGATTTTTGGACTACATTCAACATTTGGAATTGCTAAGACTGAATGTAGAAAAGCAAAGAGATTTTCTAGCGATGGAGAACATGGAGCTGAAGAAAGTGAACGAGGCATGCGCTCAAAAGGTTTTTTCAACAAAGAGACAATCCAAAGCCTTGGCAAGAATATCATAGGTTAGCATAAGAAAGACACCATGCTTGGGCGTCGAAAAAGAAAACAAGTTCTTTGCAACATAGAGAATATGAAGATTGGTATGGCGGGTCGAGAAAATGAATACGAGCTTTAAGGTAACTCAAACTTTGTTTCCTCTTTTGTATCTTATATAAATATGCTTTACATTTTTTTATTTTTTTATCATGAGACATGGTCACTTGGAACTAACCATCATGCTTGCAATTGTCGTGTGATAGGGACATTTTCACATAGAGTGTGGTGTGGTTTTTGTGTTGTTTGTAGAGATGGCTCATAAAAAGACTAGGCCTAGTGTAATGGAAATGGCCTATGAGCTTTGAGAGTAGTGGAATTAGGAAAATTATATAAAGCACTTTTGTGAGATTACTTTGAGAGCATAGAGGGTGAAATTGATGATAGCAACATAAACATAGTACTTAGTTAACTTGTCATGAACAATACTTTTGCAAGAGAGAGAGTTTAGATAACATGACAACAATTGAGGACCAGATTTATGTGGAACCCGTCCCCCCTCCAATAGGCATTTGTATTATAGATTCTCCCATCAAGAGAGACTTGGTACAGTACAATCTTTGTGTTCCTTGTGATCTAGGTGATGCAATGAAAATGTAAAACTTCATGCATCACGAGCATAACATAAACTTTGCAAAAAGCATTAACTATCCCAAGGCCTCAAACACCTTTGAAGGTGGAGAGAGCTAGCGGGGAATGAGGGTAGGGAAGAAAAAGAAGAAACATTATATAGGAGAAAGAAGTAGTTCCTTACTTATCATCACTCTTCTTGCTAGCATACATAATAGCATAGTCATGAAGATGGAGAAGATGGCAAGCTTAAGCATTGAAGCATGGCTCTTGGTTGGATTTGCATTCCATAGCCAAGAGAATTGGTGTAGGCTCTCAACTTCTCTACTAGCTTGGAGAAGGAGATGGAGCTCTTGCATTTTGCACTTCCCACAACGAGAGTGTGTGTGAGTGTGTGTGGGAGAGTGTACCCCCCAAGCAGCCCCCCCTACTTTCTTTGGACCACCTCCCCTTGTAGCTCATGCTTGAAACTCATTGGACCCCTGCAAGCTTGGGCAATCACATGTAGGATGCATAACAAGAAACATGGGTAGTCTTGGGACAAGTGTCCCCCTTTTCCCTTTGAGAGGGAGGACTTGATAAATGCCAAAAGAATTAATTAAATTAACAAATTTATCATTGGATCCCTTGAAAGGCCAACCAATAGGCTTTAGGAACACCATGAGGGCAACATCGGTAGGGACTTGACATGTGTCCTTGTTGTCTCTTGAGGCTTGGGCTTTCCTTGTGTGTGAATGTGTGTGTTCTCTCTCATCCCCCTAGCTTTAGGGCTCACCCCCTCTTTGAGTAGGGATTTGGTTTGAAATTTTGAACACCTCACCCTCAAGCACCTTAGTCAACAAGCATCATAAAGCACCTAAAACTTGGATAGTGTTCCCACAAGCACCTCAATCTCCCTAGTCAAAAAGCACAACAAACACCTCAACTATTTTAGTCAGCAAGCACAAAAAACACCTCAAGCATCTTAGTCAGCAAGCACGACAAGCACCTCAAGCACCTTAGTTATCAAGCACCTCAAGCTTGGGCCGAATTCCCACCTCAAGCTCAGCCCTAGCTTACCTGAGGTCAAAGGACTTTTTAACATTAACCTTTGGAGGTCTTCAATGAAGCTAACCCTAAGGTCTTTTAAGCTCCATTGGTTAGCCTTGCTCTTTGACATACCATCTCTCATTTGGGCCCCTTAATCATTGGCCCCGTGTTGAGATAGATTTGTAAGCACATGTCTATATTCTAACCCTTGTTCCTGTTGGAATTAGGATTGCAGAGAAACACACACAGCTTGGAGAAGACGAAGGAAGCTCAAGGCACACAATAGAGAGTGTGTTACTTAGTGTGCAATGGAAAGATAGATAGCCCTAGAGTGATGGGCGTACATACAATGCACGGGGGAAAAAACCT
Organism: Adiantum capillus-veneris; assembly: GCF_014529385.1. NCBI lineage: Eukaryota > Viridiplantae > Streptophyta > Polypodiopsida > Polypodiales > Pteridaceae > Adiantum > Adiantum capillus-veneris. The sequence goes on along the minus strand of NC_140939.1, from coordinate 65,870,244 downwards.
CCTAAAGAGGGAAAAAATGCCCCGGCGGTCCTAGTGTGTTCACACACATCACTACCACATGTATATGGTAACAAATCCCCCCTGGAGTGATGCGGTGAACGAGAGCTGGCACATGAGTAAAGGGAAGTGCCATGCCCTGAGGACAGGATCAGTCCACAAAGGGGAGTAAGCCCAAAGCTTTGCGGAAAGCTTCAAGCTTCTCACAAGACAATGCCTTTGTGAAAAGATCTGCAAGGTTGTCCTGTGTTGGCACATAAGCCAAGCTGATCTCTCCTGCTGAGAGCCTCTCCCTGACATAGTGGTAATGCACCTCAATGTGATTTGTGCGAGCATGAAAAACTGGGTTCCTCGCAACTGTCAATGCGCTCTGACTGTCAGTGTAGATAGTGTTGGCAGTGTCCTGTCCAACACCCAAATCAGCCATAAGGTGTCTGAGCCATACACACTCAACCGTAGCTGTGAAGACTGCCCTGTACTCAGCCTCACAACTCGAAGTTTCCACAGTAGGTTGCTTCTTGCTCAACCATGATATACATGAACTGCCAAGCCGCGAGGCTGCGTTACATAAATTTCCTCAAATATGTCACCATTCAAGAAAGCAGTAACAATGTCTGATAGATGTACATCCCAACCAAAATGAGCTGCCAATGCACATAGAAAACGCACAATAGTCATACGACAAGTGGGAGCAAAAGTCTCTTCATAATCTATGCCTTTTTGCTGTGCATAACCCTTTGCAACAAGTCGAGCCTTATGGCGATCGATCTCACCATCCGGCTTGCGTTTCAACTTGTAAACCCACTTCGTACCAATGGCCTTTTTGCCACACTTCGTACCAATGGCCTTTTTGCCAGGAGGCAAATCACATAAAGTCCATGTGTCATTTTCTATAAGTGCATCATATTCTGATTGCATGGCAGCCATCCAATTTTCTGAATTTTGTGCTTCATCAAAAAACAGAGGTTCCTCAACGTCATGTAAACTAGACACAGCCAAAACATAACAATTTGATGCATAAGATGCATGGCGAGAGCCTGAACGAGTACGACTAGACAAAGGTGCATCCAATTTACTGTCACGCAAAGTGTGCAGCAGCCATTTTGGCATACCTCTAGCCTGTTCATTTTCAGCCCTTTCCTCATCAAGTACATCATGTACATCTGCATCAGTAATAGGTTGATCTAAAACATTTTCAGAAACCCCCATAGTCTGTACATTTACCTCATTGGAACTTACGTTAGTATTTCCACCACTGAAAAGAGGCAACAAAGTGTCATAAATGTCCTGTGAGCTTACATTACTGTCTCTAGTACATGACAGCAAGGGCTGAACAGAATCTTCCACAAACACTACATCCCGTGAAACCAGAATACGTTTTTTTTGTGGATGATACAACCTATAACCTTTGCTTTCAACACTATAACAAAAAAAAATACATTTGACAACCTTATCATCCAATTTTCTGTGTTGCACTTGTGGCACCAAAGCATATCCCAAACAACCATAAACACGCATGTGCTCAATAGAAGGTTTTCTATCATGCCATGCTTCATATGGAGTAATAGACTGCAAAGCTTTCGTAGGACACGTGTTAAGTACATAAGTGGCACACATGATGGCCTCAAGCCAAAAAGAATGCGTTAAAGCTTGACTTTTGACCATACATCGTGCCATTTTTGTCAGTGACCTGTTTTTCCTCTCAGCAACACCATTTTGCTGAGGCGTATAAGGCACTGTACATTCGTGTTTTATCCCACGACTAGCCATAAATGCATTAAATTCATGAGACATATACTCCCCCCCTCGATTGGAACGGAGGGTGCCCATAGTACATTTCGAGACATTTTCAGCCATAGCCAGAAATTGTTTGAAGCATAAAAACATCGGACTTCGCTTTAAGCGGAAATACCCATGCATGCCTGGAGTAAATCATCAATGAAGTTTGCATGGGCCCACAAACATCACTATTGACAAGCTGCAACCTGCATGTGGTCCGAACTGAACCATCCTTTGGAAACTTAGAACGCTGCATCTTACCCAAAATACAGCCTTCACAAACATGTTTGACAGGTGCTTCAAGAGGTGGCAAAGAAGCAACCATGTCAGATTTCTGCAAACGCAGCAAACTGGCAAAATTCAGATGACCAAAATGTGCATGCCAAAGTTTTGCATCTGAAATAGCCCTTAAATCTGCAACAACATTTGCAAAGTTTTGTCCACACTTGTCATACAAAGTGAGCTTATACAGCCCACGGCACAAAAGCCCAGATGCAACAATTTCATCACCAAAACTGAGATCATGAACTGTACATCTGTCATCCACAAATTTGACTACAAGTCCAAGTCTAGCAAGTGCAGATACAGACAAGAGATTCTTCTTGATCCCATGTACATAAAGTGCATCAACAAGTGTGAAGGAAGTGCCATTAGTAGTAGTGAGCACAATCTTTCCAACTCCCTGAACTGGATAAGAGGCGTTGTTGGCACAAGTGACTGAATTCCCATGAGGGACAGACTCGAGAGAGGTAAACAATTCACGATGTGAGGTAATGTGCTTTGTAGCACCACTGTCGAAATACCACACATGTGAATCTGCAGCAACTGACAAGCATGCATCATGGACAGCAGGATTGTAAGTGCACTCTGCGCTAAAAGCCCATTCTGCATCAACATCAGTAACACAATCTCCTTTCACAGAAGAATCAACAATGGCTGCATTTGTAGTGGAACCAGCATTTGCAGTGGAACTTGCATTTGCAGTGGAACCACCCTCTTCTTCTTAGCCTCTTTGGCCTTCAACTTAGGACACGACTTGATCAAGTGATCATTGGTTTTACAATAATGGCAACACATCTTCTTTTTGCCCTTATCACCAGAATTTGCAGACGAATTGCTGCCAACAGAAGCATTAGGAAAATAATTTTTGCTACTCGCAGCAGAACCATAAGAAGTGGCTGCATTACTGTTACCACCCTTTCTTTGAGAAGCAATAAAAGCCTGTTCAACTGCACGCTGTCTAGTCCTGTTTTTTCTGGACAGTGACTCTTGCAACAGCAATGTGCATAATGCATCAAACTTGACAACTTCTGGATTTCCTTGGGTCATCAGTCTCCAAGTACTAGCAAAAGTCTGGTAGGAATTTGGTAAGGCATCAAGAACAGTCTGCACAAGGGAACTGTCTGAAATGACTTCACCTGCAGAAATAAGCTGATCATTGATATCCTTGACACTAGCAAGGAAAGTGTCCATATCATCTTCCTCATGCATAATCTTCAACTCCAGCTCTTTACGCAGCAAAGCATTTTTACCCTCATTGCGGCTTGCATAAAGACCTGCTAGAATATCCCAAGCCTGTTTTGCAAATTTTGCTGAACGGATGTGAGGAACAATGGTGCGCTTCACAGACAACGCAATCAATGCATGAGCTTGCGCATCCTTAACATCCCAACGAGCTTGTTCTGCCGTAGGAAAAACAACTCTAACAGCTGCAATCCTTGCAGCAAGACCTGCAACATCCTCAACATCGCCTGCATCCTCAGAACCAGGACGTACATCAATGCCCTGCACAATGTTCCAGACACCCTTTGACACAAGAACATGCTGCATCATATAAGCCCACATAGGGTAGTTGTCCCCATCCAACCTGTCCTCAGCAGCAAACATCTTGAACACATCTGTGTTGTTGTTGTCAGCCATGGTAAATGCTGCACCTGATGTGAAAACTGCCCGAAAATAGGAGAAAGTGAGTGGGAACAACCTGTGCTATATAGCACAAACCGTAGAAGACTATAAGGCACCTGTTATGCAGAAAACGGCACTAACAGAAATTCTGCACAAAATGACGAAATAGCATGTGCAGTACTGTCTGTAGTGGAAACGGAGGCCGAAATGAGCCCAAATCAAAATTCTGAGCAGACCAAGCTCAATGAGTTCTCCCAAAATATTTGTCGACCTGCGAACGCTCACCAAAGCTCACTGTAATTGGAGAAAGTGAGCAGGCGTGTGTTGGAGCAGCTGGCGACTAAGCCCGGGAGGACGTGACCTACTCTGATACCAATTGTTGGAATTAGGGTTGCAAAGAAACACACACAGCTTGGAGAAGATGAAGGAAGCTCAAGGCACACAATAGAGAGTGTGTTACTTAGTGTGCAATGGAAAGATAGATAGCCCTAGAGTGATGGGCGTATATACAATGCACGGGGGAAAAAACCTCCTAAAGAGGGAAAAAATGCCCCGGTGGTCCTAGTGTGTTCACACACATCACTACCACATGTATATGGTAACAGTTCCTGGTAATACTCCCACATTAAATGATCAGTTTAATATGAGAAAATCATTTGAATTGGTTAGATATTAGATTTTATGACATTATCTCTTTCTTGAAATCATAGTCTTCCTCGACTATGAAGTAGTAGAGATAAAGCCTTAGTCATTAGTGAATCTTTCTTAGTGGGTAAAGGATCCCTTTTTACCCTACGACATCATTCCAAGATGGATGACTAATCCATTTGATGCTTGGGAGACATAGCTGCCGCAAGCATGTCTACTCTTTAGTCCATTTCGTTCTCCCAAAGTAGAGTGACATATTCTCCTTGGTTTTTGAGAGACGTCATCATCACAAACATGATTCAAAGCATGCATACTATTTAAATTTTTGCACAACAAAAAGAGAAGTAGTCTTATAAGACAAAAACGTTGGTCATTTAAAAGAAATTTCTACATTTGCTTACTCTAATGTAGTATTGTAAGCATTGACAAGGTTCATACTATCCTTAAGTTGTATTCCTTGCATCCATCTAGCATCTTCAAAAGGATAGTTTTTAACTTATAGAGATACCATCGGATAATCTTACCATGTCGTAGCACCTTGTCCTCATGCCGAAGGATAGCTTTGGGTTGTAGCATCTCTTCTTGGTCTTCAATTTTGGGAGGGTCTTCAATTATTAGTTCACTTGATGGCTTCTCCATTGTAGGGCTTAAGTAGGCTCACATAAAAAGCATTGTGTATGAGCCAACAACTGGGCAACTTAAGTTGATAAAACATCTCATTGATTGGCTTCAAGATTTGAAAAGGACCATAGTATCTTTTTGCTAGTTTAGCATAATACTTTTGATGGCCCATAGGATTTTTGCCCGTTGTTTGCCTCAATCTAGCCTTAAGAAAGTTAAGTAAGACCCAATCATTTTTTTTATAATGTTAAGGCTCTTTTGTGCTTGTTAGCAACAACTTTTTGCCTTTGTTGAGAGATGGATATAGCCTCAATCTTTTGAAAAAATTGTTGTAGGTCATGCGGCTATACTCATTGGCATCAAAGATCTTTCCATGTACTTTAAGTAGCAAGGGACTTTTAGGTCTTCCCTTAATGATTTCACAAGGTTCTTTTTGCGTAGAAGCATGTACAATATTATTGTACGCATACTCTACAAGAGGTAAGTACTTTTCTTATTGTGAGCGTGGATCTACTTTGGTAACATAAGTCTTTAGTAGACAGAGTATCATAAGATTGGCTATCTCACTTTGGCCATCCATTTGTGGGTGATAGGCCGAGGAGAAATTCAATCTTGTACGTAGAATTTCAAAGAGACCTTTCCAAAAATTACTGGTCATTCTAGGATATCTATCTGACATGATGGATGCTCGCAATCCATGGTGTTTGAAAATTTGTGATATGAAGAGAGTCACCATTCTACTCCTCAAAGAGTAGGTTGAATGCCTCTATGCCCTGCATAGGGAGGAGCAGGTAATTCATACATAACTTTCTCACGAAGGGAATGGGTAACACATAGCCTATTGCTGTGGAGAAGATAACCATCCTACAATGTGAATGGTTCCTCTTTCTTCTCCAAACCAAGGGTTGACATTAGGTCTTTAAAGTAAGGATCAATAGCATAATCATCTATCATAGAAGATAGATCATTGTGAGTTTCTGTAGACACTGCATTAACTTTTGGTCGTCGTGAAAGTGCATCGGCCACTTGATTGTGCTTACTAGCAATGTGAGCAATATGAAATAAAATTGCAAGAGAAAAGTTTCCCACCTTGTTTGTTTGTCGGAAAGCTTGGTTTGCGTCATGAAGTACTTGAGACTTTGAAGGTATGTTTGTAAAATGAATGGAGTACCCAATAAATAGTGCTTCCATGTGTCCAGGGCATGCAGAACAGCTAAAAGCTCTTTCTTATAGATGCCCAAGACTCGTTCATTTGTATTGAGCCTTCGGCTCTCATATACTATGGCATGCCCTTCTTGCAGCAAGACTCTCCAAGGAAATCACCACAAGCATCACATTAGACCTCAAATGTCTTTGAGAGATCCGGAAGCATGAGGACTGGTTGGGAGGTAAGCTTCTTTTTTAGCTCGTCAAAAGCATTTTGCTCCTTACTAGCAGTCCATGAATACTTAACGTTATTCTTTGTTAAGTCATGTAATGTTACGTCCTTCTATTTGAGAAAATTTTGATATGAAGAGTCTATAGTATGCACACATACCAATAAATCTATAGTATGCACACATACCAATAAAGCTTCTTAGTTCATGTAGATTCCTTGGATTATGCCATGCTTTTATTACCTCCAACATGGATGGATCCATACGGATACCATCTTGAGAGATAATATGACCTAAGTATTGAATCTATTGAAGGAAAAATTTGATTTTCTTTTGGTTGAGAAAAAGCTTGTTCTCCCTTAAGGCTTGAAAAATCACTTGGAGATGTTGCTTGTGTTCCTCCAAGGACTTGGAGTAGATGATGATTTCATCAAATAACACTCTAGTGAATTTACGATAGGGTCTAAAGATTTTCTCCATTAGACGATTGGACGTCGCTGGTGCATTGGTCAAGCTAAAAGGCATGACTGGATATTCATAAAGACCAAACGTTGTATGAAACGCGATATTAAGGATATCTTCATCCACTATCCTTATTTGATGATAGCCACTTTTAAGGTCAATCCCATTGAAGTAGGTAGAGCCTTGTAGCTTATTAAAGAGATCTTCTAAACGAGGAAGGAGAAATTTGTTTTTGATAGTGATATGGTTTAGTGCTCGATGGTCCACATGCATATGGTGAGGCAAGCTTTTTCCATGCATGGGAATCCCCCATATATTTTTGCCCTTTTACCAAAATATTTCCTATTATATAAGCTACTTTTGATTTTTTCTTCCTTTTTCACAAACGTTTTAGCCTTTATTAAATAAATAAGACTTGCTAATCAATCACGATGTAGCATAAATAAGTAAGCTTTCTTTGTTGATCTCTCTTTTGACCTTAAATATTAAATATATATATTCTAAATTACATCATATATTTTAGTATTTTCTAATATATTTTTCATGTATGTATATTATTCCACCCTACCAAATATTTTATTCACTAGTTTTCATTTTCAAACCTCAACCCCACTTTCAAATTTCAATAATACCTCCATCTAGATGATTGCCAATCTTTTCAAAACTCTAGGTCATGTTTTCATACACATGAAGGAGCTTACACTTGAAGGCAAGAGAGAAGTCCACTCAAAGGGGACCACCAAAAGACTTTTGCAGCCACAAATAATACATTATTTGGCTGAATTTTTTAAGTAAAGAAGAACCCCGAATCTGAAGGAGCGTTCAACATAAAAGATGTAGCTCGTGATCTCAACTTTTAGCTCAAATTTTTTTAGGATTTTTGGAGTTATGAACGCGGAGCTATGATTTTTGTAGTGGACCCCAGTTTTCTCATGTAATGGTGACACAGGCCATCCCTAGTTTTCTTCCCTCTAGAATGGCTATGGTTCTACAAGTCTTCAAGCATGATTACAAGAGACAAGGCTCTTTTAATGAGGTCTTGGCAAGTCTAGAGTGATTCTATCACCATTTTTGGAGGATCCATCCTCATCAACAATTATCCACCTTCGACAACCTCTCTTATAATTTTCTTACCTCTCTCTTCTCTCCCTAATAAGCTTATGTCTAGCCAAAGCTAGAATATTGTAAATATCTCCTATCCTCTACATCCTACCCACATTCTCTCTTCTTCTCTCTCTATTGACTCTGGTATTTTAAATAATGAGGAGACAAGATGGGAGCCACAGTCACATGCACCCCATTTTCCTAGTCACCAGAGTGGGACACTCACCTCAATTAGAAATATTGCTAAAACCTTCCCTCCTTCCCTATATAAGGAGGCCATGAGAGCTCACTAAGAAAAAAAAAAAAAAAAAAACACACACACACACACACACCTATTCATACACACTCTTATGCTACATGCTTGTAGCATGAACCCTAATCACATAATCACAACACCATCATCATCACCATCACCATGCACAAAAGATGAGCACCACACCTCCACACCACTTGGAATTAAGGGTTGAAGGCACAATTTCAAGAAGAAGAAGGGTGGACACACTCATGATATTCCTCGCCATCAACTCCCATCTCTCCATTATGCCTCCTACGATCTTGTTCGCTTCTCATTTTCCTGCCATACGCTACCTATTGCATTCATCTTTTGCAAGCAATCAACACACTCCATCTTGGTGCCATACTTTGTGTCGCTTTGGATACATCTCATTGTGAGTATGGTATATGCTTGTTCCTTGCCATTTTTTTTTCTGCTTATGTTAAGGTGTGCGGATTCGCCACCATACACACACACTCTCTCTCCCTCTCATATTCCTATCATCTTGCTACTTCCATCTTGAGGTGTGCGGATTTGCCACCTTTTGTATGAGAAGTGAGCATACTTGCATGTATCCCTGACCTCGTTATCTTCCTTACTACATGCACAAGTAGCGAGCCCATTCTCACTCACTCACCACTCCTCTCACCTTATTCTCTGACCACCCCATTCCACATTTGGATGTGGATCTTGAAATTGTTTTCCATGGCATGTTTCATTGTGTATATGTATGCGTCCTAGCCGCATATCTTGCTAGGTGGTGCCCCTATTGCGTATTCCCCATGATGAGGCCATTGTGCATAGTCTTGGTGTAGAGGCCACCGGGTCTATTTTTTCACTTCCGCCTCTCATTTGGTGCCCCCACTGAGGATCGAACTCAAGACCTTCAGTTTACAAGACTGACATGTTTACTTCTCTTCATGGACGAGTGGCTTCTTGAATTCTCTAATTGGACCACTGAAGAGGAGGAGCTTCAAAAAGGTTTGACTCAAGTCATCAAGACACTCTTGCCAGGGTGTTGTATTGTTAGCATAGAAGAGGTGGTAAGACCCTCTTTCCCTACTCAAATTGTTTACATTTCTCATCATCCGCGCAAGCGTAAAAGCAAGGCACAAGCTGCATCATGCTCACATTGTATACAAAAACCGCACCTTCGACATGAGTGCAACCCAAAGTGAAGAAAAGGCCATCATTTTCTCCCTCGACATCCGCACAGGCGTTCTCACATCAGTAGGCTTTCAAGTAGCGCCAGGCTTCTCTACATCTACGTCCACATCTTTGCCACCTATTCCACCTACGCCCACAACAAGCCTTCACAACTTGAGGAAGCTACTACGAACACGTGGTCCCTCCCTCTCCCTTGCACCAAAAGATTCAAGGGTTTTCCAGCGCCGACAATCACCCGGTCTCCAAAACAAAAGGGTAAATCCTCCAAAGTCTTTCTATACCTCACTCTCATCTCATGAACCAGGAACTAGAAACAGCAGCATGGATTCTACGTCATCTACCGAGTGAAGTGGCGGAGCTTGTCATCGACAAGGTCTTTGACACTGGTTTTGCTTGGCGGAAAGACAAGAACCTCCACCTTCAAGGGGTGTTGCTTGTGAATCAAGGCTATGATGATGACTTTACAGCTTGCTATGTATCCATCCAACTTGGATTAATACAAGTGGTAAGACTCACCACCTACCTCATCACACCTGTGTATACACTAGATGACACTCTATCTTGCAGGAAAGTGAAGTTGCTCAAAGAGAGAGAGTTCAAGCTTTTCTAAGAGCTTGCTAGAGGGGCAGTCCTAGAGCTAGAAGACGAAGACAACCTTGTCCTGTGGTACTATAAATTTGACCTCGACTACCAAGAGCTCTACACCTCCGACTATAACCTTCCACCACAAAGGAGAGAGCCTTTCCGAATTATCATGTGATGGACCCAGCACATCAACCTTTTGCAAGGAACCAAACTTATGCACCACAACGAATTCAATCAATCAAAGTAATCTTGGACCGCAAGATGTTTTATCAGCAGATCATTACAACCATGTTTGGTAGAGAACGACTGCAAGAGATAAACACCTCTTCTCTACCCTTTATCCTCCCTATGATTAATCATGAAGGGTCTTTTGATGTAGTTCTTTTCATCCTTGTATAGTATGTTTTCCATCCACCGAGCACCCATGTATTGAATCTCTCTATAAAAAAAAATAAAAAAAAAAATCTAAGTCGAGTTAATTTTCTCACTTTCACAATGGCAAGTGTAGCATTTCCAACATTTACTGGTAAGGTGGGTGAGGATGCTGCAGACTTTCTAGACAACTTGGAAATAGCATGTGTCATCTCTGCGAGAGATGATGATGCTTCGCGCTTGCACATCTTCCCACTTCTAATGAAGGTGGAGGCAAGATCATGGTACAATGCCTTGGCACAAGAAACCAAGGAACGGTGGGACTTATTAAGAGCAGCCTTTGTCAAGCGTTTTGGAGAGGGCACAACATCAGAGAAGCTATGGCAATTGTTGACAGAGTTGAAGCAGGGCAGTATGCTAGAATACGCATCATATGAGTCAAAGTTTGTAGATTTATGGGGGCGATGGGTTGCATCGCTAAGAGAGGATGAGGGGGCACCTGATTTCCTAAAAAAAGATCGGTTTGTGACTGGGTTATGGCCAACTCTTAAAGAGAAGGTGAAGGGAAGGTTTCCTGCTACGTATGAGCTAGCAGTTGAAGTGGCCCGCCTTAAAGACAAGAAGTTGCGCCTACAAGCCAGGAATATCGATGAAGAGGAAGCCGTTAGGACCCGACCACCTCTAGCACCACCTACAACAGCCGCCCAGAGGATTCAACCACAAGAACCAATTGAAGATCAGCAAGACCTGCTCAATGGAATCACCAATCAACTTGAGAATCTCTCAGTCCATTTGATACAACAAGGGCATGCACACAATCGCAACCAAGAGCAAGAAAGAGGACAACGAAGGAAAAACCAAGAATACCACTGCTACAATTGTGGGGAGGATGGTCATGGCATGTACTACTGTCCACACCCAAGGAGGCAGAATTTCAATAGAGGAGCCAGGCAAAACCAGGTTTCACCACCGAGAGCAAGACCACCACCACCGAGGGCACCACAACAAGCACCACCCGTGCAAATCCTACAACCACCCATTCAACCACAACCACCACCACAACCACAACCTCTCATTCCACCCTTACCCCCACCACCAGTTGGCAATCAAACAGTAAGCGTCATCAATCTTGAAGGTAAAGGAAAGGAGAAAGTGAAGGAGGATAAGACAAAAGTTAAAGGAGTAGATGCCATAGGGGTAAAACGCGCTAGGCATGGTGAATCTTCCCAAAAGGAAGAAAAGATGAAGACTAAAGGGGAATCTAACAAAAAGCCGTCCAAGTCACGACGTAAAATTGACATTGTAGATTTCTCTTTGGGTGAATGTTCTAAACCATATGATTTGGTTCAAGATGTTTCTGTGCAGGGCCCAAAAATCACCTGGCCCCAGTTACTCCACCTAGCACCTAGGGTGAGGAGACAATGGACAAAGATGGTTAGCACTAGACGACCAAAGCCAAAGATAGTTGGGGCTATCTCTGGGAGGAATCTAGATGACATACTACCACTGATGGATACTTACATCAAAGGGCAACACATCTCCAATATCTACATCGATGGTGGAGCACAAATATGCGTCATGAGTGAAAAAATGATGCACCGTTTGGGTTTAGAGGTGAGTCGGCCGGCACCATGCCGAGCCAAAATGGCAAATAATTTAAAAGTTCAATGTGTTGGTGTCATAAATGCAGTTAGGCTAAAGGCATTCAACACGGAGGTAGATGTGGACGTCTTTGTCATGCCACACAAAGGGGAGGGCTACCCTATCATTCTAGGGAGGCCTTGGCTTATGGCTATGAGAGCTAAGCAGGACTGGGACACCGGCATAATCCAGATGAAGGATGCAAAATGGAGGCCAATACTTTACGACATGAAGATAGGTCGACAATGCGACATGGATCTAGAAACCTCTATGGATGAGTTTTGTAGTGGTGACTCTTCAACCACTTTAGAGGAGTCGTCAACAGTGAGTGAAGAAAGTGACAGTAGCATTGAGGTGATGGGGATCATTCTCAAGGACCCTAAGAAGATGGAGCAACCTGATGCCTCATCATCAAACCAAGGGGAGACACCAGGTATACAACCTCTGGTAGAAGCAAGTAAGCTACATCAAATGATCTCTAGTGAGTTGTGTGGGAAGGAGCGTGAAGATTATATTTTGATGCTAAGTAATTTTACCACATTGTTCATTGATGAATATGATAAAATCACTGGCATCACAGTAGTTCAACATCACATTAAGCTCAAGGAGGGAAGTAAACCTATAGTGCAGAAGCTCAGGCGGCTAGGAGTAATTCAACAAGACGCCCTACTCAAAGAGGTGAGGAAATTGCTAGAAGACGGTTTTATCTATCCTGTTGAAGACTCAGAGTGGGTTTCTCCAGTGGTAGTCACACCAAAGAAGAATGGTAAGTGGAGGGTTTGTGTTGATTACAAGCCTCTTAATGCAGCCACAAAGAGGGACCATTTTCCTCTTCCTTTTCAAGACGATATACTCAATGAGGTAGCAGGACATGAGCGCTACACGGTATGTGATGGCTACTCATGCTACTTCCAAATTAGCATCGCTGAAGAAGATCAAAAGAAGACAACCTTCATCACACCATGGGGATGTTTTGCTTACAGAGTTATGCCTTTTGGTCTCACTAATGCTCCAGCCACTTTTCATCGATATGTGACATTTGTTTTTTAGCCATTCTTTGGAAAATCAATCCGTGTTTTTATTGATGACTTTTGTATCTATAGCTCTCGCTCTCTTCATTTGGAGAAAGTTTATGAAGGTCTAGCTAGGCTACCAGCTTTGGGGGGCCAACTCAATGTGGAGAAATGCCACATTGGTGAAAGCAAGGTCACTCTTCTTGGCCATGTCATCTCGGACAATGGCATTGAAGCTGACCCAAGCAAGGTTCAAGCCTTGGTGGCTTTGACCTCTCCCACCACAACAAAGAAGTTGGTCTCTTTTCTTCAAAAGGTGAGGTATTTGAGTAGGTTCATTCACTTGCTCTCCCAAGTGGTTCTCCCTTTACAACAAGTTACCCATCAAGAGATCTTCACTTGGAGTGAAGAAAATGAACAACAATTCAATGAGGTAAAACAAATTCTAGCTTCACTTCCCACCATAGCACCTCCAAAGTGGAACGAGCCATTTTATGTAAACCCTAGTGTGGGCAATGACACACTTGGGGATGTATTGATGCAAAAGGATCCTCAAACTTCTTTCATGCGTCCTATCTACTTCTCTAGTCGAATGATGACTCCATCAGAAAAGGGATACATGGCAGTGGAGCACATGGTGCTTGCATTAATGTTTGCTACCACCAAATTTTGCTCTTATTTATTGTCTAGACCATTCATAATCTTAACAATGGAAGAAGTATTTCCTTATGTAATGCAGCACATGGATGTTTCTTCTAGGATTTCCAAATGGCTCACAAGGCTGCAAGAGTTTGACTACACAATGCAAGTGGAGAACTCCACAAGGGCCAGTCTAGGAGGTATTCTCACTCATCGCCACTATGAAAAGAAGCTAAAGATAAATCCAAATGATCAAGATATTACACCCGTACTGAAAGTCCCTAAGGTAGAGGAGGCTCACTCTCTTTTCTTTGATGGAGCCTACAAGAGGAAAGTGGACAAAGCTGCAGCAGGCATTGTCATCTTCAACGAGCAAGGGGATAAAGTTTTCTCCATTGGGAATCTCTTGGATTCTCACTCTAACAATGAGGCAGAATATGCAGCCTTAACTCTTGGGTTAGAGTGGTGTGTGACACAGGGCATTCAACGGTTAAATGTATTTGGTGATGCCATGCTTTTAATAAAACAAATACAAGGAACTTGGGCTTGTAAAAATCATAGCTTGCTAGGCGCAAAGTCAAGGAACTTTTAGGGAAATTTCAAGTTGTACAATTACATCATGTCCCTCGAGCAGAAAATCAAGAAGCAGCTGCTCTAGCTAGAGAGAAGTTGCAAGATGTTTCAGTGGTGGGTGCTATCAAGTTGAAGCTGCCTCTCTTCCAAGGTAGCGATGCTATGCCTGACATCATGAGTTTCTTGGACACAGGAGAGTGTCCTAAGGATCTTACTAAGGGCCAAAAGCAGTGGCTTGTGCGCAAGGCAACAAAATACCGCCTTATCAATGACGGCCTCTACTGCAAGGGTAAGGATCAAATTCTTAGGCGTGTACCTCTCTCTAGAGAGATCACTGAAATCATTTCAAGTTGCCATGATGGTGTTTGCGGAGGACACTTTGCACTTGACATCACTAGTAGAAAGATTCTACAAGCCGGGTTTGTATGGCCTAGTCTACATAGGGATGTGCATCATTGGTGTAAAACATGCAAAGAATGTCAAAAGGCAGGGGATAGGAGGCTCACATATGAGCCACAGACTCCTATAATCTCATATGGACCATTTGAGAAATGGGAAATTGATGCTATTGGGCCTTTGCCAAGGAGCCAATCAGGTAAATTTTATATCATCATGGGTGGGGACTACATGACCAGGTGGGCTGAAGCAGTTGCCACCACCCGGATTACAGCTAAGGAAGTGTCTAAGTTCGTATTTGAAAACATTTGTTGCCGTTTTGGCACTCCTCTTGAAATAATTTCTGACAGGGGACCAGGTTTTAGAGGAGACCTTGTAGGAGAGCTAATGGAGAATTTAGATATCTCACGACGACACTCAACTCCCTACTACCCACAATGCAATGGTTTGGTGGTAAAGGTAAATGGTACGATCTGCAAGATCATCACTAAACATGTAAACAATCACAAAAGTGATTGGGACAAGCATCTTATGGCTGCACTTTGGGCTTATCGCACTTCATTTCGCACATCCCTTGCATTCACACCATATCACTTGGTATTTGGTAAGGAAGCCATTTTACCCATTGAAGTACAATTGGCTAGTCTCAGGGTGCTAGCTGGGCAAGTGGAACTTCCTAATGCTCATCTCCACAACCACATTCTTGATCTAGAGAGGCTTCAACTAGACAGAGAAGATGCTATCAACTATTATGCAGCACAGGCAGAGCAACGTCGACTTACCTTCAATAAGGGACTTAGGGCAAAAGGTCTCAAGAAAGGTATGTTGGTCCTACGGTATGATAACAGGTTTGACACTAGGAAGGATAAAAAGTTTTCACCCAGATGGGAGGGGCCATTTGTCATTAGAAAGCGCTACGCCAATGGCAGTTATTGATGGATGCAGATGGTAGGCTCCACAAAACACGTGTCAATGGATGGAGGTTGAAGATGTACTTTTTGAGGTTTGATCAAGCACCTATGATGGAAATCCCTGAGGAGGGAGACTCCTCCACCTCAATTGAAGAAGGATCAAGTACAGCGCTAGAGGCATGAATACCTCTAGCCTTAGGGGGAGGGCTAATGAGGCAAGCTTTTTCCATGCATGGGAACCCCCCATATATTTTTGCCCTTTTACCAAAATATTTCCTATTATATAAGTTACTTTTGATTTTTTCTTCCTTTTTCACAAACGTTTTAGCCTTTATTAAATAAATAAGACTTGCTAATCAATCACGATGTAGCATAGATAAGTAAGCTTTCTTTGTTGATCTCTCTTTTGACCTTAAATATTAAATATATATATTCTAAATTACATTATATATTTTAGTATTTTCTAATATATTTTTCATGTATGTATATTATTCCACCCTACCAAATATTTTATTCACTAGTTTTCATTTTCAAACCTCAACCCCACTTTCAAATTTCAATAATACCTCCATCTAAATGATTGCCAATCTTTTCAAAACTCTAGGTCATGTTTTCATACACATGAAAGAGCTTACACTTGAAGGCAAGAGAGAAGTCCACTCAAAGGGGACCACCAAAAGACTTTTGCAGCCACAAATAATACATTATTTGGCTGAATTTTTTAAGTAAAGAAGAACCCCAAATCTGAAGGAGTGTTCAACATAAAAGATGTAGCTCGTGATCTCAACTTTTAGCTCAAATTTTTTTAGAATTTTTGGAGTTATGAACGCGGAGCTATGATTTTTGTAGTGGACCCCAGTTTTCTCATGTAATGGTGACACAGGCCATCCCTAGTTTTCTTCCCTCTAGAATGGCTATGGTTCTACAAGTCTTCAAGCATGATTACAAGAGACAAGGCTCTTTTAATGAGGTCTTGGCAAGTCTAGAGTGATTCTATCACCATTTTTGGAGGATCCATCCTCATCAACAATTATCCACCTTCGACAACCTCTCTTATAATTTTCTTACCTCTCTCTTCTCTCCCTAATAAGCTTATGTCTAGCCAAAGCTAAACTATTGTAAATATCTCCTATCCTCTACATCCTACCCACATTCTCTCTTCTTCTCTCTCTATTGACTCTGGTATTTTAAATAATGAGGAGACAAGATGGGAGCCACAGTCACATGCACCCCATTTTCCTAGTCACCAGAGTGGGACACTCACCTCAATTAGAAATATTGCTAAAACCTTCCCTCCTTCCGTATATAAGGAGGCCATGAGAGCTCACTAAGAAAAAAAAAAAAAAAACACACACACACACACACCTATCCATACACACTCTTATGCTACATGCTTGTAGCATGAACCATAATCACATAATCACAACACCATCATCATCACCATCACCATGCACAAAAGATGAGCACCACACCTCCACACCACTTGGAATTAAGGGTTGAAGGCACAATTTCAAGAAGAAGAAGGGTGGACACAGTCATGATATTCCTCGCCATCAACTCCCATCTCTCCATTATGCCTCCTACGATCTTGTTCCCTTCTCATTTTCCTGCCATACGCTACCTATTGCATTCATCTTTTGCAAGCAATCAACACACTCCATCTTGGTGCCATACTTTGTGTCGCTTTGGATACATCTCATTGTGAGTATGGTATATGCTTGTTCCTTGCCATTTTTTTCCTGCTTATGTTAAGGTGTGCGGATTCGCCACCATACACACACACTCTCTCTCTCCCTCTCATATTCCTATCATCTTGCTACTTCCATCTTAAGGTGTGCGGATTCGCCACCTTTTGTATGAGAAGTGAGCATACTTGCATGTATCCCTGACCTCGTTATCTTCCTTACTACATGCACGAGTAGCGAGCCCATTCTCACTCACTCACCACTCCTCTCACCTTATTCTCTGACCACCCCATTCCACATTTGGGTGTGGATCTTGAAATTGTTTTCCATGGCATGTTTCATTGTGTATATGTATGCGTCCTAGCCGCATATCTTGCTAGGTGGTGCCCCTATTGCGTATTCCCCATGATGAGGCCATTGTGCATAGTCTTGGTGTAGAGGCCACCGGGTCTATTTTTTCACTTCCGCCTCTCAATGGTATGTATCATCTTTCTTTTGCACTAAAAGGACTGGAGAACAAATGGGAGAGGAGCTAGGCCTCACCATCCCTTTGTCTACCAATTCTTGTACTTACCTCATGATCTCGTCTTGTTGAGCTTGGGAAACTCGATAAGGAGGCTTGTTAGGTGGTGTGATTCTTGTTAGGAGCTCAAATCAATGGTCATCATCCTCTTGCTTTGGAGGTAAGTCCATAGGGATATCATCGATGAACAAATCTTGGAATCCTTTTAGAAAATTAGACAAGTCTAACTCTTCTTGATTCCTACCATTTACATCTGATGAAACATTAGGACCTTTTAGGGACTCTTTGACAAAAATAATGTACATAAAAACTGACCTCTTCATTTATTTACCAAAATCAGGAGGATTTACAAGTGGTATAGTACGACCAGACTCACTAGCATCTATATACATGCTCTTTTCCCTATAGGTGAAGTAGATTCTCCTTTCAGGGAACTTCATGTTGGCAGCCATGCGGTTGAACCATGGTGCCCCTAGGATAGTATCCTCATGTTGGAGAGGAGAGAAAAGTCTTCTTTCTCAACATAGCTTTGGATATGAATCCTCAACTTCCCAATCAAGGGAGTAACACAGGCTTGCTGTCCCTTGAAAGCGGTGTTGGCCGTTACAATATCTCCCATCTCAAAAGCTTGAATGCCCAACTTGGTGGCCAACACCATTGATATGAAGTTGGGAGTAGATCCAGGGTCAAACAAGATGAAAGAATCATGCTCCCTTACCTTTCCGCAAGCATAGGAGAGAGGTAATACTTTCTAATGAGCATCCTCTTTTGGAGCTTCAATGGTGGAAGCTCTAGGAGTCTCATTGTGGGCATTTCTCTTGGGGCAATAACGATAGCTGTGTCCTTGCTCCCCACACTTAAAAAAATTATGGTCCTTGCAAAAAGCTTCAAGCTCTTCAAGAGACAGTTTGTTTTTACCTTTGTAAACTCCCTTCTCCTTGGACCGATTGTTGTTGTTTTTGTTGGAACTACCTTTAGAAGAATTTTGGGCATTGATTTTCCCCTTTGCATCATTCTTGTCTTTGTTTTCCATGGGTTTGACAATTCGTCTAGCCCCTTGTTGGAAATTGATGTACGAAGCAACCATGGTGTGGTGGAATACTTTGGTGATAGAACTAGGCCGTTGAGAGGTTACATACTCGGCTATCTTTTCAGGTAATCCCGCACAGAATTGTAGCTTTTTCTCAACGAAGTCTATCTTTTGAAAGACAGTAACCTTGATATGTAAATCCCAAAACTTGTCTACATATTTGTGGATAATTTCATGAGAGAGAAGCTTCAAACTGTGCCATTCTGTAAGCACTTTTTCCTTTGCATCGCTTGCAAGGAATTCCTTCATGATGAAAACTCGTAGAGTTTTCCATGTCTTGGGGCTTCGCCATTGCCATGAAGGCTATCCCACCATTGACGAGCCAATTTTTGGAAGTGCATAGCTACATCGTGTAGCTTGGAGGACTCCATAAAGCCTTCATCTCCAAATGCCGCATCAAATTGCTGGATAAAGGCCAATACTTTGTTGGTAGCACCAAAGGTGCCATCATAGGTGAGAAAAGAGATACTCTTTCCTCCCTCTTTGAACTTCTTGAGCTTTTGTGACCTTCGCCATGTAGGTAAGATTTGCGATGTCCTCCCCTCTTGTAGTCTCTAGGAGAATAGCCAAAGATTTCATCGGAAGAGGAGGAAGGTGAAGAAGAAGGAGAAGAGGGTGACCTCTTTCTTGCCCTTTTCTTCCTGTGTTTCCTCTCTTCCCTTTTGGAGTGACAAGGAGAAGGACTATGGATTGAACGTTTCCTCTTGGGAGGAGTTGGCAATCGTCTAGACCGCCGACTTCGTGGAGCCACATCTTCAGAGGAACTTAAAGATTCATTACTTTCTTGCTCTTTGGATTCCTCTTCTCGTATGGGAGAGATTCTTCTTTTGGGGGTCTCTTCAAGAGGCTTCCTAATCTCTCTCTCCTCTTGGAGTGGAAGGGAAATTCCATAAGCATGAAGTTGTTGAGTAACTTTGGCTCAGGTTGCCCATAGCTTGCTGCAACCTAGTAACAAGATATTTGACAAACATGGGAGCATCATCATTAGCACCTTCATGTGAAAAATCAAAGTTATCAATGTTCATTCTACTCTCTTGGTTATTGTCAGCCATGTTAACAAAATTTGAGTGATTGCTTAGTGTATTCTTTGGAAATTCAAAACCTTAGTTCCTACTCCTCTTAGCCTTTGAAAATCGGCACTTAAATATCTACACCCACGGATCGAACTGGTTAATTACAGAGAGTAGTGGAGTGGGTCTCATATTGCAGAATTGCCGAGGGCTAGCTCCTTTCGGACTTCTTATCGCTCAACAATATTAAAGCTGTAGGAAAGTCTAAAAAGACCCCATTATTAAGTCCAAAGCTCCCGAGGTGTGCGCCATATCCCACATGGTGGACTCAACAAAATCGATAATACATCCCAATCCCACTTGCCCTAATATAATTAACAAAAATCAATCATTGATAGGCTACTTAAGGACCTCTCTTCTCAAGCAAGAAAAGAGAAACCAAATGCTCTGATACCAATGTAATGGAAATGGCCAATAACTTTGAGAGTAGCGGAATTAGGAAAATTAGAGAAAGCGCTTTTGTGAGATTACTTTGAGAGCATAGAGGGTGAACTTAATTGATGGTAGCAACATAAACATAGTACTTAGTTAACATGGCATGAACAATACTTTTGCAAGAGAGGAATTTAGAGAACATGACAACAATTGAGGACCAGATTTATATGGAACCGGTCCCCCCTCCAGTAGGCATTTGTATTATAGATTCTCCCATCAAGAGAGACTTGGTACAATACAATCTTTGTGTCCCTTGCGACCTAGGTGATGCAATGAAGATGAAAAACTTCATGCATCACGAGCATAACATAAACTTTGCAAAAAGCATTAACTATCCCAAGCCTCAGTCCCAAGGCCTCAAAAACCTTCGAAGGTGGAGAGAGCTAGCAGGGAATGAGGGTAGGGAAGAGGAAGAAGAAACATTCCATAGGAGAAAGAAGTAGTTCCTTACTTATCATCCCTCTTCTTGCTAGCATACATAATAGCATAGTAATGAAGATGGAGAAGATGGCAAGCTTAAGCATTGAAGCATGGCTCTTGGTTGGATTTGCATTCCGTAGCCAAGAGTGTTGGTGTAGGCTCTCAACTTCTCTACTAGCTTGGAGAAGGAGATGGATCTCTTGCACTTTGCACTTCCCACAATGAGAGTGTGTGTGAGTGTGTGTGGGAGAGTGTACCCCCCAGGAAACCCCCTTACTTGCTTTGGTCGACCCCCCCTTGTAGCTCATGCTTGAAACTCATTGGACCCCTGCAAGCCTCGCCAATCACATGCAGGATGCATAAGAAGCAACAAGGGGAGTCTTGGGACAAGTGTCGCCCTTTTCCCTTTGAGAGAGAGGACTTGATAAATGAAAAATTAATTAATTTAATATCTAATTTATCATTGGATCCCTTGAAAGGCCAATCAATAGGATTTCGGCACACCATGAGGGCAACATGGGTAGGGGCTTGACATGTGTCCTTGCTTCCTCTTGAGGCTTGGGCTTTCCTTGTGTGTGAGTGTGTGTGTTCTCTCTCATCCCCCTAGATTTAGGGCTCGTCCCCTCGTGAGTAGGGATTGGGTTTGACTTTTTGAACACCTCATCTGCAAGCACCTTAGTCAGCAATAAAGCTTGGATAGTGTTCCCATAAGCACCTCAAGCTCCCTAGGACAAGCACGACAAGCACCTCAAGAATCTTAGTCAGCAAGCACAACAAGCACCTCAAGCACCTTAGTCGGCAAGCACCTCAAGCACCTTAGTCATTAAGCACCACAAGCACCTCAAGATTGGGCCGGGTTCCCACCTCAAGCTTAGCCCTAGCTTACCTAAGGTCAAAGGACTTTTTAACACTAACCTTTAATGGTCTTCAATGAAGCTAACCCTAAGGTTTTTAAGCTCCATTGGTTAAACTTGCTCTTTGACATACCATCTCTCATTTGGGCCCCTTAATCATTGGCCCCGTGTTGAGATAATCTGTAAACACATGTCTATATTCTAACCCTTGTTATCGTTTATTCTCCCACATTAAATAATCAATTAATATGAGAAAATCATTTGGGTTGGTTAGATATTAGATTTTATGACACCTAGGAGAGAAAAAAGTGAGCCTTTCATGCTCAAGTAGGTTAAAGGGACACAGATGCGTCCTACAAGAGCTATGAAGGATAGAACGACACATGCTGCTAGCCATTGCGTTGCTTCCATTTGAACGAGTAGTGAGGGAGATATGCGAGCACTAAATAATGGCCATGCAATGGTGTAGCTCTAATATTCTCTACCTGCAAGAGATTGCAAAAGACTACCTCATTGAGTCCTTCAATGATGGCTACATCTTGGTTGTTCGTTCCCATCGCTTTACAAATATGGCTCAAGATTTTGGTACCTTTGGAGATTGCGATTCCGCTACAATGGGCTTCTTTAGCCTGCACCTATCCGAGACAATCGAACCATGGATATTCTTACCCTCCCCCCTCTCCATCCTCATGCATGATAGGTAGAGCCTTCACAGGTTTCTTACAACAAGGATACTCAATCATGGGTTAGAAGGTAGAGTCACTCCTCAGTCCAGACAGATGGACAGGAAATTCCCAAGCCTGAGGGAGTCCCTGAGCTAGGTACAACTTCCCCCAGGATCCTGAGTCAATCAAGAAAGAGCCTAAACCAGCCAAAGTAGAGCCAAAGCCAGAGCCTATACCAAAAGACTGGCATTAATGGGAGTCAAAGTCAAGCAAATAGGGGCCTTGTAAAAATTTACAAGGCCCCTATTCGGTTGGTTTTCAACCATTTCTTTGCAGCAATGGGGGTCAGAATCAAGCAAATAGGGATCCTGGAAAATTTCTAAGTCCCCTATTTGCTTAGCACTAACATATTGTGTGTTTTCTTGTAGTGTTTGTTTCTAATGTCTTACTCAAGAAAGTGCTTATGTATGGTAGTGCCGGGAGAAAGGCCCATGCATTTGAACGACGTCGAAGGGCTCCCAAGACGAGCATTGGAGAGGGGGAATAGGAACACACCCAAAAACACACACATTTACCTCTCTATAGCCCATGGTACCCCGGTTCACTAGAATTCACCATCTAAACACCGTGATTCAGCAAGAAAATCACCCCTTACGCACATACTAATGCACCCATGCTCCACAAAATCAACAGATAGCATATCATACCAATTTTTCCTGCTTCCAATACTTGCACAACACAATACCTCTCTCTCTTTCTGTCTCTCTCACACAGACGGCTTGGGGGTGGGGACACTGCTCACACACTAACACCAAACACACTTTTGGAGCAGAGCAAAGAAGAAAAGGGGGAAGGATGACATAAAATTTGGCAATGATTAACCTCTTTCTTGACAAAAAATACCATTTTTAATTTTTGTACGCTCCACATCAGCTGGGCTCTAGTGACACGCACATCAACAAGCAAGAACCTTCTCTGGCAACCCTCTATTGGCTTCTTCCCTCTGGAGCTCTCCTTGTTGAGAGCTCCATGAAAAGACCCCTTCCTTGTTGAAACAATCCCCCAAATAAAACAATTACTTCCCTTATGGGGCATGTAGAGTCCCTTGCTATTTTTGTTGAATTTTTCTTTTTTTGGCTTGCTTTGCATGTGAATCCCCACCTTCTATTTTTGGCACTACTTGCACGCCACAACCCGTGTGAGTCCCCTCCTTCCAGAGCACTGATGGTGCCGTCGTTGCTCAAGGGCACGGCTCATTTGCCCTCGAAATAGCATTGGCCCCAATTGGGCATGGGAACCATCCTCCCATGGGGTGCCATGTCATCACCTTCTCCGCAAGAGACGCTGACGACGTCGTTTGTCATCCTCACCCAAAACTATCTTTGGGGCCGCCCGTAGCAATGTCGCAACGGGCAAGTCCATAGCCCAAGAACTTAAGGAGCTCACACTTCCCATTAGACACCTTTAGAGGCCTCACAGCCTATTACATATACACCATGCATGCTTTATTTTGGGCCCCCGAATGTAGGATGCATTTGTGCCATGTGGCACTATTACATGGCATGGCCTTCCAAGGCCCCCTAAAAATGCTTCAAAAATCATCCAAAAAAAAAAAATCTCCCAAAATCCAATGCTTTGCCAATTCCCACCCAAGGCTCTAGTGACCAAGCCGCAAAGCATGGTTGAAAGTTCTCTTTTCCAACTTCAAACCGTACAAACCCCATTTCACTTGGACCTTTTTGGGCCTGCAAAATCGAGGCCACCAAAACTAGGAAAAGTGTGACATCACCCTGTTGGCAACTGACGCCGACTTCAACCTTCAATATCTTGATGATCCAAACTCCAACTGATGTGTCATCAGTTCCTATGGCCTTCATATACCACATAGCTTCCATACAAACCCTGCGAGGATGCAAAAACCCCAGATGGCATGCCTACCAAGATGACCCATATGGCACAAACTGGCTCTTGGCAAAACTTCAATTGTCTGTATCTTGGTCGTTTGAACTCCAATTAGCAATCCAGAAAGACCGGCATGATCCACAACTTGGGCATTTTAGCAATATTTACTTGCACCAGCTTTAACCACATGTCCCCACTTTCCTTGCTTGTCGAGGATGTGCAAGCATTCCATCTTTAAACAGCCATAACGTTCACACTGTAGCTCCATTTCAGGAGCCGTCTAGACTAGCCTATAGATCACACTCAGGGTTACCTTTGGAACTCCCATTTTTTTACTTTTCACACTTGAACCATCCACCTCTGATAGGCACCATATTGAAGCATTATGGCCATGAAAACCTCATCAAGCATACATATCCGCCGCTCCCTGCCTGCTCTTGATGTCCACAGCTACTTAACCACTTTGATATACCCTTGAGATCCCACACAACCCTGCATTTCACTCTTTGTAGCACTGAACAACTGTAGCTGCACCATGTTGCCCAACCCCCTTGTTGAACATTCATTCTCAACCACAAAAAGCCTTTATTTGCCTTGTGCCAATCCTCAAGTGGGTTACCCCATACTATGACCTCCTAGATGAAACACTTGGATTTGCGCTCTTCCATCCATCTGCATCAACCTACCACCAATCCTCAAGTGGGTTACCCCATAGTATGACCTCCTAGATGAAACACCTCGATTTGATCTCCTCCATCCAATAGTTCTTTACTCAAGTACATAGCCATCCACGCACACAAAATCCCATAACATTCTTGCACCTCTTTGAGTATCACCCTACCTCAAATACAAATGTGACTCTACAAGCACTTCTGACCCTCCCTCCCAACCATGTAAAGCGGAGATCTCCTTAAGAGAACCACGTATCTGATGGATAGCACATTACAGTGTTTCACTCACAAGCATGCCTTTCAACCAGGACTCACATACCTCCTTTGAAAGCTTGGATGAGTCCACCACCTGGGATTCTTCTTCAGGAACCATATAACATACCTGCTACATTGGCAATTCTTCTACCTCCTGGTCCATGCTTGCTTCATCAACTGTGACACACTCAATTCCAACATCATCTTCATCAACTGGCTCTTCAAGGTCAACCAGCACTTTTGCCTTGTCAACTTCATCTTCCTACTCTTTCAGTTCATCCTTAGCCAAGACTACACTATCTTTCTCATCAAAACTTTGTACCTCCTACACTACTGTGGCACATTCCATAGCAACCTTCACAAGCATAGCCATCAGCACGGAAACACATAGCATCGTCACCTGCATGTCCATTATTGTAGGCCCACATTCCTTCCTTTAGCTTTTATTCATTGGTTTGCACTTCTTCATGCTCCTCAAATACATCATTCACATCTCTATCCACATGCAACAAACAAATTCCTCATACTTTGAGTGAGATGAATCGGTTTTCCAATTTGTATCGACATTCAAAGAGCTGCTATTGTCTGCTTCCACTTCCTCTTTTGTCTCAAGATCTGGGATTTCCTCTACCTTCACCACTTCAACCTCCTCTACAAACCTCGCTTTCTAATCCCTAACACACATCAATGAAGCTTGACCAACCATACCTAGCATAAAAACCACTCCATCTCTTTGCAACCATAGAATCCTTGATTCCTCTTACACTAGTGCATTCTCTAGCATTGGCTGTGCTCTTACTTCCACCACTTTGACTAGCTTGGGCACCATCGCATTTAACACACCCTGCCTTGCTTGCCACTTCTTCAAGATCTTTTTGGTCCGGCCTCTTGCCAAATTAACCACTTCCCCATAAGTCACATGCCTGTGTGCCTCGACCCTATTTCAAACATCCCCATGCAGTCAATCCATGAACTTGCTCCACTTCAAGAATAAACATTTTCTACAACAATTACCTCCATAAACTGACTCCAAAGGGCTTCAAACTCCCGCTTGAATGCTTGAAAATCACCATCTAGGTTTTGCTTCAGACCATCTAGCTTTTTCTTTACTTCATGTAGCTACACATTCGGCACATATCTGCATCAAAAGGCCGCTTCCAAAGTCATCCAATCCAGCTTTTCTTCATTACGTAATACATCATACCATCTTTTGGCTTTACCACAAAGCAGGAGCGGAAAAACATGAACCGTGTCTTTATCTCTCGACAACATGGTCTCTAGCACAAATAGACCCTAATTTTGCAACTAGGTTTTTGCATCTTCAACCCTAGTGAAAATAAGAAAGCCCAACCATACCATCTTAAATAGCACTTGCTCTTCCAAAAGTGCACCTCCAATAGCTCCAAAAGCACACTTCACCTTTAAATAGGATCAATCAGATACTCCTCAATGGGGGCACCAGATGATGGAGAGGGGGAATGGGAACACACCCAAAAACACATATAGATGCCTTTAAAGCCTAGGATACTCACAACACCCCCATCCACTAGAAATCACCCATCCAAACACCATGATTTTGCAAGAAAACCATTGCTTATGCACATACCAACACCCACGCTCCACACAATCAATAGAGAACATATCATACAAATTTTGCCCGCTTCTAGCACTTCCACAACACGACACCTCTCTCTCTTTCTCTCTCACACACACATACGGCCTGGGGGGCACACACACCTCACACACCAACACCAGAGAGCAAAGAAGAAGAGGGGGAAGGGGGAAGGACGACACAAAATTTGGCAATGATTAGCTTCTTCCTCAACAAGAAACACCATGTACAATCAGCGTACGCTTCATATCAACTAGGCTCCATTGGCTTTCACATCAATAAGTAAAAACCTTCTCGAACAGCCCTTTGTTGGCTTCTTCCCTGTGGAGCTCTCCTTGTTGAGAGCTCTGTGAAAAAGCCCCTTCCTCCTTGAAGCAAACCCCCAAATTGAAAAAAATATTCTCCTTATAGGGCGTGTAGAGTCCCTTGCTATTTTTTTTACTTTTTCTTTTTTTGGCTTGCTTTGCATGTGAATCTCCACCTTATATTTTTGGCACTACTTTCACGCCACATCCCGTGTGAAGCCCCTCCTTCCTAGAGCAGTGAAGGTGTCGTTGTTGCTCAACAGGAGCGCTCATTTGCCCTCAAGAAATCATTAATCCCAACTGGGCACGTGAACCATCCCCCCATGGGGTGCCACATCATCGCCTTCTCCACAAGCGACGTTGTGGCATCACTTGCCATTCTTGCCCAAAACCATTGTGGAGGCTGCCCACAGTAGGGCCACCACGGGTAAGGCCATAGCTCACGAACTCAAGGAGCTCATGCTTCCCACTTGACACCTTTATATGCCTTACGGTCTATTACATATACACCATGCTTTATTGTCGGGCCCCACATGTGGGATGAAGTTCTGCCATGTGGCAGTACTGCTTGGCATGGCCTTCCAAGGTCCCCAAAACCATCAAAAATTTGTTTTTTTGCCAAAGTCAGTGCTTTGTCAATTCTTGCACGAGGATCCAATGCTGCAGTGCCCAGTTGGAAGCTCACTTTATCAACTTCAAACCGTACAAACCTTGATGCACTTGGAACTTATCGGGCCTGCAAACCAAGACCGCCAAAATTGGAAAAAATTGGTTGAAATCACCCTACCGACTTGAACCTTTGATATCTTGATGATTTGAACTCCAA
Organism: Adiantum capillus-veneris; assembly: GCF_014529385.1. Classification (NCBI taxonomy): domain Eukaryota; kingdom Viridiplantae; phylum Streptophyta; class Polypodiopsida; order Polypodiales; family Pteridaceae; genus Adiantum; species Adiantum capillus-veneris. The sequence goes on along the minus strand of NC_140939.1, from coordinate 65,842,468 downwards.
TTGACCTATTGTTGATTCCTATGGACTTCATATACAACATAGCTTTCATACAAACCCTAGCGAGGCTGCAAAAACCCCAGATGGCATGCCTACCAAGATGACCCATCTAGCACATAATTGGCCCCTAACAAAACTTCAACTGACCGTATCTTGGTTGTTTGAACTTCGATCGATGATCCAAAAAGACCAGCATGATCCCTATATGCTTGCACCATCTTTGACCACCTATCCCCACTTGCCGTGTCTGTAAGCATCTGCAAAGTATTCCATCTTTAAACAGACATAACTTTCACACCGTAGCTTTGTTTGAGGAGCCGTCTCGACCAGCCTGTACACCACACCAAGGGATACCTTTGTCACTCCCATTTCTACACTTTTCACAGTTCAACCATCCACCTCTGATAGACACCATAGTGAATCATTATGGCCCTTGATCTCCATAGCTACTCAACTACTTAGTCATGCCCTTGAGAGGCCACACAACTGTGCATTACACTCTTTGTAGCACTGACCAACTTTAGTTGCACCAGAGTCTTGTGGGAGAAGGGGCAACAACCGGGGGAGTGGGTAGGGGAGTAGTGGCAGCAACATGGGGAACATTATCAAGGAAAGGATGTAGCAACCATCCCCACTCTTGTATACATTTTGAAAGAAATAATACAAAGTGTAAATTTTTTAAACAATACAAAGCGTACATTTTTTAACCAATGAGAATTTTGAGCAGCACAAATGTCATGTATTCATCATTTTTGAGTGTACATATTGGATGGCATGGCATTATAGATCAATTTGTATATACATTGGGTATATGATATAGTTTCCTCAAGAAGTAATCAAATAAAGTGCACTTGAGAGGGACTCCTTTTACAATGTTGTTTTCTCCTTCCATTCTTGAAATATGAAAAAAAAAACCCGTTAGTATTCATATCTTAAGCCATTAAATGTAAATGAAATTTCTCCATTTAGTAAGTACCTCTCTATTGTTGAGACTGAATGCATACACTTTTGGCAGAAGTGAAAGGTCTTCATATGTAAGCTCTACCCTAAGGTACGCAAGAGATATACTTGACATTGTCTCCATCACAGTAAGCAGGCTCTCTTGAAAGTAGATCTCCATTCCTAAAGGTTTGTTCTCTCAGATTTATACTCTATATCTTAGTTGAGTGGGATAAGTTGGCCACTAAGAAGATGCTATCTAAAATAGTAAGCTGATACTATGAACTTGTGATATCTTATAATGTACTTGCAAATTATGGATTTCTTTTGCAAATGACTAACTATGTCCTATGATTGTTTCCTAGTCCAATTATGATCTAAAAAGTCAAAACAACTCTCATATTTGCAAATGAACATTGTTGTGGTAATTCTTATTTGCTAATCGAAGAAAAAATCTAGAAACACTTCAACATACATAAATAGGGTGAGCCTAACAATCTTTGTAACAATAGAATACTTAAGAGATTTTTGTATATCCTGAAACATCCTTATTCTTGAGGCTTTCACTAGTTTGGGCCGTTGGCACAGACCAATCCTTGACGTCAAAGGATGGAACTGGCAAAATAGTTACACGATCCTAGCTAGATGACATTTTTGGTCTTAAATATGACATATCATAAAAGAATATTCCATTATCTGCAAGCTCCTTGTGCAATCTCCCTTGGTACATTTTCTCACCGATAAATGTATGGAAATCATAAAAAATCCGGACTATTCTCTCAACTAGTTGACAGTCATCTTGTTAGATGGATTAATATCTGCAACATACCAACATGATATCATGTATAAACCTACCAAAATAATAATGCACTAAATGAGATATATGCTAACAATAACTTACAGTTGGGTCGACGCCGTGGAAAACTAGGAGGAGATGTTTGCAACCTTAAGTTTTCATGTTGGAAAGCATGTTGTCTTAGGACCTGTTTCACCCGCTTGCTTTGTGCACACACTTAAAACTCTTTAACTTGTCCCTTGAAAGCCTTCACAAAATCATTGCATTGCCTTCTCCTCGTGTGCAATAATACCCAACTTTCGATAGTTATTCTAGATGGTATCCATGCATGATCATCTGTAGTATAACTGTTAAAAATGCTAACAGCATCAATGGAAGTGCGAGGCCTTTGAGGGAGTGTCATGGTGTGCACTAGAACACACAACACAAATATGAAAAGGGAAATACAAAGTTTTGAGAGGGAAGTAGAGTTACTCAAAGCAAGATCTAGGCAGGAACATAGATATTGGAGTCTTCAATGCAAGTTTTGAAATTTGTCGGTAATTTCCGATGTCGACCTTGAACAATGAAAGTCACCATACAATCAAAAAACTTGTTAAATCGAAACCCTCAATTCGTAATTAATTCCCGATGTTGACTTGAAATGCCAAAAATCACCGTCCAGTCAAAAAACTTGCAAATAAACTTGAAACCCTGTCAAAAAAGGCTGTGTCAAATCCGATGAAGAAAAGGCCTCGCTATGAATCGCTAACTTTGATTTACTTATCCCTCGACTTTGTTGAAAAAGAGAGGAAGACAAGATTATCAATTTGCTATGATACAAGTTTTTGTTGTCATTATCGATGTCAAAACCCGACTCGTCTTGCTCAACTCACCTTGCTTGTAAGCTTGGTACCAAACCTCCTTTGCTCCAAAGGCTATGGGGAAGGGGTTACTAAGGTGGGCACCCTTCCGTAGGGTTTTTTTTGTAAAAAGGGTGGCTCTCCTTGTCCTTGGGTTCCAAGTGAGAAAACGAACCTCCAAAGAGCTATGGCAGTGAGACCAAAGTAGCCAGCAAAGAGAGAGAAAACATCATTGCGTACAGGACAAAGGTCGATTGGACGAGACAATGAAGCGAACGTTGCTCCAGTGAGTTTGCTCGATTTGGTGTAGTTTAGATCCACTCCACCCTCCTCTCCAAGTGATCACTCTTGTCTTGCATCCTCCTCAACCAAGACAAAACTCCTTCTTCTCCACGACTTTACATGCAACCTTTTCTAAAAATAGGATCACACCTTGATTGAATTAGGTATGATACCACTATGAGACTAGGGAGTCTATAACCTGTCTCACCTCCCAGCCTTCTGCCCCTGATCTAGCCAACCCCCAAGCTCGATTAATACTCGCCCTTGGCCTGAGAGAGAGAGAGAGAGAGAGAGAGAGAGAGAGAGAGAGAGAGAGAGAGAGAGAGAGAGAGAGAGAGAGAGAGAGAGAGAGAGAGAGACCAAAAAAGAGTGAGGAAGGGATAGGGGTTATAGAGTGAGAGGGAAAGAGAGATGAAGAAGGGAGTGGGAGAAGAGGAGGAGCTTGAAGAAGGGAAGGTAGCTATTGGAGGAGGAGATGGAGGAAGGGAGGATGTTGGAGGAAGGGAGGGTAGCTATTGGAGGAGGAGAGGAAGGATGTTGGAGGAGGAGGAGAAAAGGAAGAGGAGGAAGCACATGGGCAGCGAGAGGAGGAAGGGGCGGTAGGGAGGGTAGCCCACAAAAAAAGCTCGCTCTGTTGAGCTTGCTTGAAGACCTGACTCTATGAAAGTAGATAAGAAAGAGACTACATTCTTACATGAAAGTCGTGATGGTGATGGTAAGAGAGAGTATGGGAACAGGGTGAAAACAAGTAAGGGCCTACATAAAGATGTGTGGCCATATTCAAAAAGCTTAGTCCCTTGGCCCATAATTTCTCCCAAGAGTTCCAAGAGTCTAGTTAATATGCCTTGCTTCAGATGAGACGATGACAATGAGAAAAAATATAGTGATTTCTACATATCCACACACAATTTGTTGAAGAAACTACCACCACACTTTACTCTCTTTGTGTTCCCCCTCCTTGAAACAAAAACGACACACGATAAAGCTGTCAGATTGTAGCTCTCTAGGTTTTGAAGAGTTGCACATCCGATGGAAGTGATCAATTGTCGTTGTAATCACGTGACAACTTTGTTGATGTTGCTTCCTCCATCACCTTATGTGAATTGGCTAAGGTACCGGCAACACAATGGACTCTCTTTTCTATTGGCTAGCCTAAGGCCTGTGTCACATTAGGGCAGCACATGAGGCAATAATAAAGAAGCGGCCAACCTGGCTGAACTACCCAAGATTAACTACCCAAGATTGCTAGCCCCAGAAAAGGGACCGCCGACAGAAGACTACATGGTGAAAACCCTAACGGGCGCCATGTCCTTCTTCAAAAGTCTACCTGATCTATCATGTACGATGCTTTATAAAATGTGTCGAATGCTGCTCACCTACATTGAAGTCTTTCATGAGCCAGAGCAAGCAGGCTCCCCGTGGATGTCATTCCTCAAGGGCAATAAAGGTTTATGCTACCATCTCAGTGGTCAACCTTTCGAAGAAGTCCTCTGTGGCTTCTACGCCCGATGCATGTTCTTACCTTCACATAATATTTTGGCGTTTGAGGAAGCATTCTACACAAGGTTCTTCACTTGGCGAATGAAGATATTTGGGCCAGTGATCAGCAACCTGACTTCGAGATTTGTAGGCTACTCCGCAGTTGAGCTTAAAAATAGAGTCACTATGCAGTTTTTGCAGGTGCCAGATAAAGAGAGAAAGATCATATACGAAAAGGCTCTGCATGCACTTAAAGACTGCCTTGCCAACCGTCAGCCCAAAGAATATTTCAGCCCATAAAGTTGTGTCAAGGGATGACACAGGTGAGGAGGGGGAATGTTAGGAGCAAGCTAACTTGGATACCATTTTTCTGAGCTCTCATTGTAAAAACACTTATTATTTTGATAATTCGAGAATATCGTAACTCCTATTTTCCGGATAAACCTTGTAATTGATGAGCCGGGGCTACAACCTTCTAGATTGTATCAACATGTCATTACCCATCTTTAGTTAGAGCTCCCAGATTATCAGTAGTTTTGACCACCAAAAACCTTGGCTAAGGTATAAAAACCAATTTTTGTAAGTTATTTGTAAGTTTTGGATAATGAAACACACAGAGTGAGCTAACGACGCTCATTTCTCTCCTTCTCGTGCTTCCTACTCCCTCCCTGCTTGTCACATTGTAGTCGTGCTTGTTGCATTGCAACCGCAGGTAAGAGCTCTACGCATTGACGTAAGCATTTCACAACATTTTGTAGCTTTTGGTGTCGTCGACCTGCGGCCTAATTTCATCATAAGTAGGAATTTACACTTCAAAATCAAAAACTAGGTATAGGCGGGGTATTGGGGCATCATTGCTAAGCATTTAGGTGCATTCTGGGTCGAAAACGACTAGGTCAAAAATCCACTGCTGTTAATAATCGTGATTTTTGCACTTGACCTATAGTGGTATTTGAGACCATAAGCATGTGTGCTTAGGTCTTATAAACATATCCTAGAAGTTTCATTACGTTTGGATGTCATTTGATGCTGTAACGGATGTGATTTGTTTGCCAATGAGCGATTGGCTTTTGGTAATTTCAGTCACTTGAGTGTAGCTTGAGTTAGATGCGAGTTGTTAGTTGTTTTTCTAGAGATTGACAACCTCTTGTAGCCTCTATGCACTAGTCGAGTCAGCTTCGTCCCATGGATTGACAATTTAATCGTGGTTCTCACTAAATCTGCAATAAGATAGGAGTCAGGTTAGACACCCGTCCCACATTTTCCAATCCAGTCCTTGATGCTCGCCACACTGCACCCTGTGTGAGGATCTCTAGCATTCTAAGAAACAAACATGGGCTAGTTGGCGGACTTCTTTTGACAAGCACGATGACCTTGCACGTTCAGTCGACATTTTGCGTTCAATGTGGTGCGATAAAACCAGTTGAACATTTCCTGAAGATAGCATGAGCGCACTAAAAATCTTGAAGCAGGCACCCCTAGCACGATAGTGTGACTTCTCCATACCTTCCAAAGATCAATGAACCATACATGTTTATAAAGTATGCACCATGGGGATGTGCTGCCCAAAAGGCCAAACACATCGATGATCAAAACTAAAGCATAGTACAGACCAAGTCGGAATAGCAAGCACTCACCATATAGTGTGTAATGTTTGATTCACCCCATGCAATGACAACTTCCTTTGTAAACTCCACCACCAAATTTTGGAATTCTTTTCATTACTCATTGGTTGTGCTTGCAGGTCGTAGTATCTTCATCATCTTGTTGAATACCGCCCAAACATGTTGTTGGCTAAGCACAACACTTGCATTGCTATCCTTATCCACGGAATGCGTTCAAAAATCTAAGCAATCACTCCTTGGGTCTCCTTGGGAGCCTCAATAGCACCAAGTTACCAAATTTCTTTCTTCGATTGCACACTGAAAGATGGTGCCCAATCCTCGTTCATAGCTATACGTTTTGCATGAAATAATGCCTCATTCATGAGAGTAATACTTATCATTTCTAATCTTTGTTTCTTCATAATTTAACACTCGTCTACCTTGAGCACAAACACCAACTTTGAGCCTAGCACTGCAAAATGTCCAAAATAACATAAGGAAAACCATAATTTAAAAAAAAAAGATTGCATTACTGTAGCCTCACCATTGGGTGGTACATCATCAAAATGTATCATTGCCATTTGAAGCTTTCTCAAATCAACAAAAATATTATTTGGCATTGAGTAAGGAAATTCTTTGTCCACCTTGTCTGCACCTACACGCTTGCATTGGTACGTTTCTTAACTCCTTTGGACCGCTTGGTAAAGATAGATGAATGCATTATCTCCTCTATGTGCAAATAGCCTCCTATTTGAAAGTACTTCATTTGAGGCCTTCTTAGCAAGATTGACCTTAAGTGGCATAGGAAAAACATTCTCAGTAATTCCTCTTTCCCTTAAAGCATCCTTAAGGAGACCAAATAAGGCAATGTATACCTTAGTACTAATTCCAACTTCATCACAAGCCTTCTGTACATCAACATCGCTCACAAGATTTGAAAACTTTTGCATCACCTCCTTTGTGACAACATTTTTTAAATGTTTAGCATTTGGTGCTCATAAAAGGGATATGACATTCAATTTATTGAGGCACAAAAACAAATGGATGTGATCCTCCTGGTTGTTGCCACCACACACAGCTCTTGGATAAAATTCCTACAAGAATGAACAAAAACATTATTACAAAATTCCTGCAAGAATGGACAAAAGCATTACCACAGAAACACAGATTGGAGTGTAGCAAAATGTACCTTGTAGTTGTAACCCTTCTTTTTTTAGCACCGCCTTTGGGGGCTAAAGTCTCTATGGCATTGAAGCTCCTCTTACGTTCCCTTGCACCTAAGTGCGTCTTTTTAAGATGCAGGATCTTATCTTCAAGCTTTGCAATCTTAGCATCCTTCTCTTCCACATGTTTCACTTCCTCCTCCGCATAAAAGATCCTTTCGTTCAATCCACTAGTGGTATGGGAAAGAAGTTGACACTGATGCAAAGGCCATTGTGTGCTATCAGCTCCAATAGTCGACAACCGCTTGCAGTATCCAAGAAGACCTTGCTCCCCTCTACCTACATATTGTAAAAATGAATCAAGGCTATTGAATGTTGGTTACACATTGATGGGTTGATCATTAGGGTAGAGCAACCATGCACCCAAAGATCCACATTGGTGTGACCTACAGCACGGCATTGTTGTGTAGTTTGCAAGTAATGATGCTTTGAGGGTGGAAACCAAACATGTAGAAAAACCATTTTCGAACTTGACGATCTTGCTGTGGATGGGAGGTTTGTAATGTCACCTAGCTCCATGGCAAGGGGAATAAAGCTGGCCTCAAGCAAGATTGGAGAGTTGTATTAAAGGCATGGATTGGAGAGGTGAGCTATGGAGTGAAGAGCTATGGGATGGAGAGCTTCAACAGAGCCACGGATTGGAGAGGAGAGCTATGGAGTGGAGAGCTGCAGGAGAGCTACAAAGTGGAGAGGAGGGCTATGGAATGGAGAGCCATGGGGGGGAGAGTTGCAACAAAGCTATGGAGTGGACCTGCAACAAAGAGAGGGAAAGAGGAATAGTGTGTGCTGAAAAGTAGGAGAGAGAAGAGAGAGGGAGAGGAGTGAGAGAGGGAAGTAGGAAGAGTGTGTGCTGAAAAGTAGGAGAGAGAGGAGTGAGAGAGAGGGGAGTGATTTGGAGGGAAATAAAAAAAGGTGGGAAGTTTCATATTTTGCAGGTCTAGCTGTGAGATTTTGAGAGAGAAAATTGATTTTTGGATGTACATATAGATTGGGGAGAACTTTTGAGTAAAAGTGAGGTTTTTTTTTTTTTTTTGAAAAAAGTGTTTTTTTTTTTTGGCTGAGGGTATGAACGCCCCTGATGATGTGACAAAAGAAAGGGGCAGAGGGTAGTTATTGTCATAAGGACCACCACTTTTTTGGGTAGATAGAGAATGTACCTATCCTCCCTCCCTAGCCTCTATTTCAACCTACAAAAATCCTATGACAGCCTTTAAAAAATCCTATGAGAATACCCTCATTCAATGGCCTTGTCCCCTAAACCACACACATTTTCAGCCTTAATCCCTTAAAATTAGGGATCCTTACAAGGCCCTTTTGGGGTTCATATTTTTCCTAATGGTGGTCCAAAAAATTATAAGAAATGAAAGTCGTACCTTGCCCCATAGCGTTTATGTGTTGCACCAAGCAAACGCATGCGCATGGAAAATTGGATACATATAACGGACCTTGCAGTGTTGTCGAGATGGAATCACGCTTCTGCAATTAGAACGTGTAGTGTTGTGAATATATGTCCTTCCTGTCATACACAAAACACGCAGATGTAACTTTATGTTCCCTGTCCTCTGATCAGTATTACCTTCTCTCTCTCTCTCTCTCTCTCTCTCTCTCTCTCTCTCTCTCTCTTTGTGTGTGTGTGTGTGTGTGTGTGTGTGTGTGTGTGTGTGTGTGTGTGTGTGTGTGTGTGTGTGTGTGTGTGTGTGTGTGTGTGTGTGTTTGTGTTGTAAGCTACTTCGATCAACAATTATGTCTTCTTGCCTCCTTGTTGACTAACATGCGTTATGTATCGTGCTTCCTAACTGCGCATGATAATGGACATCTTGAGGTCGGCATCCCCATAGCGGAAGGCACTATATTCAGTCCGCTCATCAATAATCCAAACGTGCATCTGGCAAACTACTAGTACCTGACGCTCATGGGCATTAGTATGGGGTGGCATTCCTCTCGACATCAGTCATCTTCAAAAGAGGTCAAAATGTGGTGGGGCGTTGTCATATTTAGCAATTATGAAGCCCATACTACCTTGCATTCAGCTGTCTACTAGGAATTGTGGCAAGCTATGACCAACTAGAACTTGTAAATGCCCCACGTTATACTTCTCAACACATCATCATGCGGTTCAAGGCAACACAACACCAAATTTTTCGGTCCATTTGACGTATGTTATTTCAAAAGGGTTTTAATCAAGGTCTCAATCAAGTAGCAATTCTCTTCAACACTGCTCGAAGGTGAGGGTATAATGAGAGTGTTTTTGTGGCCATAGAGACAGTATACTCAAGCTTGCACCAACAATTTTAAAAGATCTATTGATGCCTTTAACAACTATCTCACTTTCAAGAGCAATAGATTTGTTTTCTGCATTGAGCGTCCGCTTCTGAACATCCGAAAGTCCCGTGCTTTGAGCAGTAATGAGCACAAAAAAACTCTAAATATCCATCGATTTTGGACCTCCAATAACCACTTTCTACGTGCAGGGGGCGCGACAACCATCCATTAGAAACTAATATCTCTAGTCAAAAGATGCAACTTGAAGGATGTCAAGGTGCAATCCCTCCAAAAGATGTAGAAGCCAATGCTTACGACAGAGGTACTAGTAGTTATGTTAATGATGCAATTGAGGTAGGGGCATGAAGACTGCAAGAAATATAGCCCTTTTTTGCATACAACCAAATTCCATATGTTCAGTCCAATCGATGTCGCTGCCACCCCCCCATTCAACCAACTCTCCTTCTCAAGCTTTGGCGGCCCTCCAATCTGCCGCAGCACCCTAGCCAACCCCTCTATCCAGACAACCCTCCTCGATTTTTTGCCAATGTAATGGATCTTATATGCTAAGCCAGTAAGAGATGAAAAGAAAGCTGACTCATCTACAAAAAAACCAAGATAAGATGCAACATCATGAGGAATGTATTTGCACAAGAGGGCGCTTTGCACTCTATTGAGTCTATAAATAAACAAAATAATTTTTAAATCTTGAGATTGCAAAATGCATTCAACAGTAGATAAATTTTTTCCTCTTGACATTGAAGTTGGTTCCTCACTCAGCAATATATTAACAGCATGCCATGCGCTATGGAATGTTAAGTCACTGTTGGCGATAGTTGCACTTGGCTTGTTCGGCATACTATAGCTACTATATGGAGTTTCTACCTCGATGGCATGTTGCACAGAAGACCTTTGAGAATATGTGAATAGATTTTCACTACCTACCCTGGAGTAGCTTTCCTCCAAGGAAAAATGAGGGTTTGTGTTGGCTAACAATATCACACTGATGTCTGTCATTTGCAGACATCTAAACTTGATCCAACAGCTGCTACATACATGGACCTTTGCTCATAGGATCCGTCATTGAATCGTGGTTATTAAGCTCCAAAGTAGTAATTGTTGTGAGTTCAAATCCACATCATTAGCATTACCTACTTCATATGCAGCTGCTGCTGAAGAGCAAAGTTGCAGTATTTTGTTGTTGCTAATCTCAATTGTGCCTGCATTGGCTACTGCCTACATGCGGTTTAGCAAGAGAAGCTCTTTACATGCCGCAATATTGGCTATATTGTCTGTAATTTTTGTTATCCCACCCAGTTGTTGAATGGCCAGCAGTATTGAACTGCTGCTAGAGACTAATATGTGCTGACATATAATTATGCCTGTCTCTAGAAAATATGCCATTACTCTGCACTCCGTGTTCTTCGTCTTCTTCAACATCAAATTTCTTTGTGTGGAAAAAAAAATTAGCTTACGCCTTTTCTCTTTGACTATTATTTTGATCTTGGTCAACAGCGATGTAGGCACCTGCATGATTGACTTCCACTGCAATGCTAGTGCTACATCTCCTTGGAGCCACACAATGACCAACTCGTTCCTGCGGACACCATATTTTGCATTGAATTGGTCATGAGAGATGTTTCTATCATCAAATTTTCAAATAGGTTATCAACAAAGCTGGACGAGGAGTGCGATTAAAGCCAACGGCTCATCAGAGCATGACTTGCACTAGTGGCAATATTCCCCAATGCCTTTTTGTCGACATTGAGCTGTCTCCCACTAATCCCCTCACACTCTGTGCTAAAAGTGCAAGCAGCTAGCATTGAAGCAGCTGGCTTAATTACTTGGTGTGAGTCTTGAGAATTAGGCATGAGGACCTGCTGCATATCATCATTTCCATGAACATTGAAGGATGGCCAAGGGCACAATATGGATCTATACATCTGCTGCATAATGCTAGCCATAACTAGTTGCACTTGCAGAAACGAGCTGAGTAAGGCCGTAGTTGAAGTTGGACATACTGTTTAGCTGGCCACTAGGTCTTGTTGCACACAAAGCTGCTATGACGCTACACGGGGAAGGTGCATGTAGGCTTATAATTAGGTATTGAGGCTTCACTGCAAAAGAATTTCGATTCCAATATATGGATGGGGCAAACAGTGATATTGTCGACCTTGTACTGCTGGAATGAATAGAAAGGAGCTTGGCCTACAGAATGCTCTTGTCATGTCGACGAGGTAGGATTTTCTTCATGGCTCTTCATTTTCATGTGAACAGGTATAAGGTGCCAGTACAGCTAGCTGGGCGTTGCCACTTCCAACACCATATAAGATGGGAGCTGCCACTTCCAACACCATAGATTAGAGGATGAGAAGGCAGTAGGGTTTGCGTTTGATGGTTCCATTAAAGCTCATGCGTGAGCAAAGCCAATATCATTGCCTCCTAGCTGCATCATAGCCTACTCTCTCTCTCTCTCTCTCTCTCTCTCTCTCTCTCTCTCTCTCTCTCTCTCTCTCTCTCTCTCTCTCTCTCTCTCTCTCTCTCTCTCTCTCTCTCTCTCTCTCTCTCTCTCTCTCTCTCTCTCTCTCTCTCTCTCTCTCTCTCTCTCTCTCTCTCTCTCAGAGTGGCCAACGACAAACCTGCAGACACTCCGAGCTGCTTCTGGGGAGCCTACAAAGTGCTTGTGGAGAAGATATTCGAACTACTTATGAGAGCCGTTAAATAAAGCAGAGTGCTTTTTTTATTTTATTCACTTGGTAGCTTTTCACGAGGAGTTTTTTTATTTAGAGCTTTTCATGGCAATAATGTTTTTTTAAAACTAAAATCTAATTCCACGTGGTGGCTTCTCCTGTGCAAAAAGAATCTTGGGCTCACCATGTAAATATGTGGCATTATATTTAAATTTAATTTTTAAAAAAACATCACTCTAATAAAAATCTCTAAAAACAACTCCGCGCGAAAAACTGCCAAGTGAAAAACCACTCTCCGTTAATGCTCTTGTACAAAAGCAGTTCGTAGGTTCCCTAGAAGTAGCTCGGAGCTTCGAATCGGTCTTCTTTTGCAATGAAGCCTACTTGCACCTTCCCCATGTAGCGATCATAGTAGCTTTGTGTGCAACAAGACTCAGTGGCTAGTTGAACAGTATGTCCTGCTTCAACTACCATACTTAGCTCTTATCTGTAGGTGCAACTAGTTATGAACAACATTATGCCGCTCCAAGTATATAATCTCATGCAGATTCAAGAATCCCGTGTCCTTGGCCATCCTTCAATGTTCATGGAAATGATATGCAGCAGGTCCCCATGCCTAATTGTCAAGTTTCACACCAATTCTTTTCCATGCAGTTTGCCTGTGCAGTAGTAAGCTGAGCAGAACTAGAAAGGAGTACCAAAGACCTTTCAAACCCTTGTTATATTTCGTAGATCATCAAGCTCGAGGGTACTTCGGATTCTTGCCGACGTGATGAGCATTCTCAAAGATCAGATATTTCGTGCGATCAACCAATGGCAGAGGTCTGTTCTAGTGCTACCGAAACAGAAGACAGTCAGATTTCAGTCTATGATCAGTTGGCCTAATCTGGAGTCGAACCACCAAAACTCATTGCCTTCGCACACCCGTTCAACAAATTTTTCTAGACTCGTCCTTGATTTCAAACTCTCTGCCGATGTGGCAAGGAGTCCCGCCCACCGGCAACCGGCTCAATTCCAAAGGGGTTTTACACCCACCCCCCCCCCCCCCCCCCCCTTAAATGTTATAACTATTTGAACAAGGGAATGTGTCAGCCGAGTCTATTATGCTAGTGGTAGAGCATTATCCTCTAAGTGTGCACGCCTCTATTCAAATCTTGTAGATGATTTAATAGGCAATGCTTAATCATTTTTGTGTTTTGAGCTTCGCGGGCATTGTCCTATGGGGGCGCCTGCAAAAATTTTCAGTGCCTAAATGTGACCTACTGCGCCGGCCCAGAAAGTCAATGTGCTTGCCACTTGGAAGCCTCTCAAGGATGCCACATCCTTGAGAGTCCAATATTTAGTGAGAGCCATTTTTCTCATAATGCTATCAGGGTGTTGGCGATGCAGACGGAAGAGGCCGAAGAAATGGAAAGAATAAACATCGAAGTGGACACGAGTGCAGAAAAGCTTAGCAAGATCGATATTAACACCAAAGCTTATGATGGTTATCCTCAAGTGATTAAGCCAACAGCTTCAGTGCTAACTGCTTGCGCTTTTAGCAAAGAGTGTGAGGGGATTAGTGGTAGACAGCTCAATGTCGAGGGAAAGTCATTGGGGAATATTACCACTAGTGCAAGTCATGGTGTGGTGAGTTGTGGACTTCAATCGCATGCCTCGTCCAACTCTGTTGATAGCCTATCTCTGATGAGTTGTGGACTTCAGTCGCACTCCTCGTCCAACTTTGTTGAGGCAAGCATTTCAGAACAATCTGAAGACAAACAGAAACATCTCTCATGACCAATTCAACGTAGAATATGGTGTCCGTGGGAGTTGGTTAATGTGTAGCTCCAAGGAGATGCAGCAGCATTGCAGCGGAAGTCAACTAGTCAATCGTGCAAGTGCCTACGTTGCCGACTAGGATCAAAAGAATAGTAAAAGAGTAGAAGCAGAAGCTAATTCTTTTTTCCACACAAAGATCTTTGATGCTGGAGAAGCCGAAGAACAAGGACTGCGGAGTATTGGCATTTCTGGAGATAAGCATACCAATATGTCAGCACCTATTAGCCTCCAGTAGTAGTTCACTGCAGGCCATTCAACATCTGGGTGGGATAGCAGAAATTTTATAGACAATATGGCCAATATTGTGGCATGTAAAGAGATTCTCTTTCTAAACCACATGCAGGCGGCAGCCAATGCATCCGCAGTTGAGATTAGCAACAACAGTATACTGCAGCGTTACTATTCAGCATATGCATATGAAGTAGGGAATGCTGGTGGTGTGGATTTGAACACATAGCAGTTACTGCTTTGGATCTCCCTTCCTGCCAATAACCACGATTCGGTGGTAGATCCTATGAGCAAAGGTCCATGTACGCAGCAGCTATCGGATCAAGTTTCGATGGTTGCAAATGCAAACATCAATTTGGTATCGATACATAACGTAGTTAGTCAGCAAGGAGGGAAGAAAACAGCATTGCTGACTGAAGCAGCTTACAACTCTGAGAGAGAGAGAGAGAGAGAAGGTAATATTGATCATAGGACATAGAGCATAAATTTACATCTGCATGTTTTGTGTATGGCAAGGAGGACATATATTCACAACACTGCACATTCCAATTGCACAAGCGCGACTCTAGCTCGACAACATTGCAAGGTTCGTTATCTGCATCCAATTTTCCATGCGCATGCGTTTGCCTGGTGCAACACATAAACACTACGGGGCAGGGCACGACTTTCGTTTTTTATAATTTTTTGGAGAGATCACAGTGCGAGCTCTCCACCATACTTTTGTATGGCACCTCTGTATGACGTGTACAACATACTTTGCACTTTTAGTGTGATGTTTCATTGCAAGTCGATATGTTTAACTATTTGCATTGCTTTTTTGTAGCTTGACTCACATATCGGTCTATAGATTGGACAATCAAAAAGCAGGAATACAAGATTGTAGGTCTGTAAAGCACCTCATTTATTGTTGCAATTCATTCATGCTTTATCTATTTGCTTGTTTTAGAGTTTTTTGCATTACTTCCTTTGCTTTGGTTTAAATTAATCTCGGTTTTAAAACTATACACTCAATGTTGATCAACATCTGCACGTGATTTACACACACAATTTTTTGCATACGGTTGCTTGCCAAATGTATGTGATGTATTATAGTAGTGAATACACAAATACTGAATGCATGTGGTGTATCACAATAGTGAATTCACCTTGTGCATCTTTACTTTAGCTCTAAATAATGTATACCATACTAGGTGTCTAAATAATTGATGCCATACTATACAATCAGTAAATGGGCAGATCCATTCAAAAACACAAATGTGTTCTCTTGCTTGGTGATCTTGCCCAACTACCCCTAGGTTGTAGTCATGCACAGGAGCTTTGTAACATATGCCATATCACAAGCTCGTTCCACTGGCTACATGCAACTTTGTACAAGATGTCATGTTGTATAAGACATGCAACGGACCCTGAATTGCTTCAGTTCTTCATCATTTTTTGTGAAAGAAAACCAGTTGTAGATAAGATCAATTGTACCTTGGGTGCAAGCATTATATGCATGACTACATCAACAACTCTACTATGATAAGTTGTACTCACATGTCAGATGTCCAACATTATAACAACCTTGCCTTGAATAAATTGTATAATCAACTAACATTACAAAACTTGAAATGAAGACGAACGCGAGTAACATAAATTTCCTTCAATAGTGGCTCCTAGACCCTAAGTTCAATGAGCTCGATTTGATCGTAATTTGCGTGCACTACATGATCACTGAAAATATCGACTTGACAATCGGTTCGCCAAATGGTGCAACATGCATTGTCGATGCCATAACACGGAACACAGAATGTGAAGTTACATGTATCAATGTCCTCATTCATTGTACTGGGGATAACTACAAAAGAAGAAAGGAAAAACACAAACAACTATAAAAGAAGAAAGGCAAAACACACTCGAAATCCACCTTCAAAAATAGGAGCCAACGTGTTGCGCTACCAACCATTCAAGGAAATTTTTCTTTTTGAAATACTTTTCGTTTGCAAGAATTTACATGTAGCATGTATACTAGAAAAACATTCATCCGTAGTACAACCTCGCTTGGATATAATCTCAATTGTAACCACGCCTATAATCTCTAATAATTGATGCACTTAACTTTGTCTCCTCTGTAATGGAATTGGCCTATTTAACTTGAGAGTAGCGGAAATTAATGAGAGTACTTTTGTGAACTAACTTTGTGAGCATAACGGGTGAACATAATTGAAGATAGCAACATAATCATAGCAATTAGTTAACTTGGCATGAACAATACTTTTGCAAGAGAGAGAATTTAGAGAACATGACAACATTTGAGGACTGGATTTAGGTGGAGCCGGTCCCCCCTCCAATAGGCATTTGTATTATGATTTCTCCCATTAAGAGAGACTTGTTACAATACAATCTTTGTGTTCCTTATGACCTAGGTGATGCAATGAAGATGGAAAGCTTCATGCATCACAAACATAACATAAACTTGAAGAAATCTTTAACTATCCCAAGCCTCAGTCCCAAGACCTCAAACACCTTCGAAGGTGGAGAGAGCTAGCAGGGAATGAGGGTAGGGAAGAGGAAGAAGAAACATTTCATAGGAGAAAGAATTAGTTCCTCACTTATCATACTCTTGTTGCTAGCATACATAATAGCATAGTAATGAAGAAGAAGGAGATGGCAAGCTTAAGCATTGAAGCATGGCTCTTGGTTGGATTTGCACTCCATAGCCAAGAGTGTTGGTGTAGGCTCTCAACCTCTACTTGCTTGGAGAGGGAGCTCTTTCACTTTGCATAGCACACAATGAGAGTGTTTGTGAGTGTGTGTGGGTGAGTATACCCCCTAAGCATGCGAAGGGAGGGCCTCTCTCCATATGCAATCGCCTACTTTGGACGGCTCCTATGATTATACAAGACCATCACATGGTGGGAGAATTGACAAGGATACTGCTATTGGGGCTATTGTACAAGCATGTGGCTCGATGGCAGCGTCCTCTCCGGAGTTTGGACTCTTAGAATGCACTGATTGCAAGATTTTCCCCACATGGTAGGGCTAGAAATCTCTAGTCTGTTTTTGGCATATGGGAGCAAGGACCTCTCTCTAGATGCAATCACCTACGCGCATCTTGAAGGCATGTGGCTCTACGCAAGATGCTGATATGGGCACAAAAATCCACAACTATATTGTTAATCAGAGGCTGTTGAAAAAAGATGTTTTGCTTGGCATTGTCTTCGTCAATATGTATGCAAAGAGAGGGCTTCACTCCAGATGCAATCACCGACCCATATATTTTGAAGGCATATGGATCTACGTAAGATGTTGATATTGTCACAATCATATTGTTAGTCAGAGGTTTTGTAGGAACCATCTTTGCTCAGTTCAAGTTCTGTCAAGTTAGCAGTATGCATCAGTTTGGACCCTGGATTGTCAGAGAGCTTTTGTGGCCAAAGTCAAAAATCTCATGGCAAAAAACACCCTTTTAATAGGTCTTCACCTCTCTGCGCCCACATTTGGTTTGCATATAGACAATCAAATTTTAGTGGCTTATTATATCGCAGCTCATCCACGATTCAAAGAGGGTGTCAATAAACGTCCAAAAATCTCTGACAATAATTTAAATTTTGATAGGTTCCTATCATCTCTCCTCATGATCTGTTTGGTCAAGTAAAGACACGAGTTGCAAATTATAAGGGTTGCATGCCTTGCTATAGAATGTCTTATGCAGAGATAGTTGCTCCAACAATCCAAGGCGTTTTGGATTGGAAATGGTGGAATGAGGCTCTGATAGAGTTTGAGAATCGGTTTGAGCAAGATAGGTTTGTCTCATCTGGAAAATTGGTGTATCTTCTCTAGCATTGCAATGATATTGATGGGCCTGCAAGATGTCAGCAAGTGCAGAAGTACATCATATTGACTGGGCATGAATCTAGTGTATTTCTTCTTAATAATCTCGTTGAGATGTATTCGAAATGTGGAAGCCTTATCGCTTCATGTATGGTCTTTAATAGTATCAAAAATCACAATGGCTGAAAGCAAAGGATGGTGGTACAAAAAAAGGGCCAATTTTTTTTCCACCTGTTTGGTCCTTTGGAGGGAAAGTTTGAGGCCCAAAAGTTTTGAAATTTGTATTTTTTAGCTATACTTGTATCTCAAAAATACAAGTCGTGCAGTTTCACAATGGGACAGCCCGTGTGAGAGTAGTGGTGTAATTAGTAAATTTAGTGGCGTCCGTTTTAATTGAGCGCTTTCTGCCAGCGCTTGGGCTCTCTCTCTCCCCCCTCAGACTCGTAGCAGAGCTTCTCTCTCTCTCTCTCAGCATTGTAGCAGAGCTGCTATTGTGTGAGTTCTCCCACCATGAGGACCCCAAAGGCCAAGGGAGCTGCTGCCAGCAGAGCGTCACCTTCAACATGCAAACAGAAAGGGAAGGCCAAGGAGGGAATGCCCACCCATGGGAGAAGCAATATCAAAGGTTCTTCCACCCCCGCCTCTCAACAAACAGAGATGGATAACAAAAGCAGTCCCAACACGAGGGCTAGTGCAAAACAGTTCAAGGCTTCTGAAATCGACTCCGAACAGACCTCACACCATGTCGATGAGGATGAATCAAAATCTGCCAACAAGTCAAGACGTGGTAAGCTATTCATTGGGATCAGGCTTGTGTTAATTAGATGGTGTAAAATTTTGAATTTAAATGTTCAGTGTAAAATTTGATACCTTGGAGCATCGCATTTGTAATCCATATGCATATGAGAGAAAAAATAGAAAATTGACTTGGACCATGCTAATTATCCAGCTTGCTCTATAGTATTAAGTGTATTTTTCTAGGATATTCTAGAAAAGTGGTTGTGGAGCTTCAATGTTTGTGGATAGAAAGGTTTAGCTGAGACAATGTACATGATTCTATAGTTTCCCTGCTTTATGTTAGAGCTTTGTATATCATATGCTAAGTATTAAAACTGAAGTTATTGAAAACTATTGTTGAAGTTTCGTGGAAATAGAGTATGGACAAATCATATTGTAAACACATTAGTTATTAGTTATTAAATGTACAGTAACAAATGTGGTACTTTGGATTTGTTTCACAATAATTTTTGATTTGTTTGACATTTCACGTAAGAATAAAATGGAGGAGTACCCTCAACAAACCAGGTTATGTTATACAGTAGAGGACTTGCATGAGGAGTATGGCCTTAGTCTAGAAGGCCAACTCCCTAAGGACCTGACTGATGAGGACTTGCCATCCGAGCAGTGGTTATCTGTTTTCAAGTACAAGTTCCAAAAGAATAGCAAAATTTATTTAAATCATTTGCAGCCACATCTGGTGGATGACTGCAGATTTCTATTCTCCAAAGTTTATCAGGGACCCCCTTCATGCGGTGAACTGACCACCAAATTTGCTAAGGGTTATGCGTTCAAGAAATGTGATGCAGGGAGAAAAGACCCAACAAGGCATAGAATAGCATGGGCCCGGTTTGGGGAAGGAGTGTTGCAGATGGTATCATTTAGGACTGGTGGTCTTGATCGTAAAGTTGAGACATGGAGGAACCAAAATGCTTCCTCCCCTGGAACTATCCCGCAGTCATTTAAGAAGGCCCGCATGACTCAAAGTGGCAGCAACATCTGTACAGAACCAGAGCAAGGTGTCAGTGTTAAGTATGGAGCCTGATTTACCCTTGTAGTTTTCTGTGGTAAAAGCGCACATTTGTAAGGCCCCCATTATGAGGAGAAGCCATTGTGCGTGAAGGAAAATCACTCACCGGAAACCAAAATTTTCACGGACAAGAATCAGGGGCAACTTTAAAGGCCTCGGGGGCGGAGGCCTGCGAGACTTTTTTTTCCCGGAATATTCTTTTTCGCCGGAATATTATGGCCGGACGGCGATCGGAAAGTGGACGGAAAACAACCGGTCGGTTGGCCGGTGGCCGGTAGTCAATGGCCGATGGCCGGTGGTCGGAAGTCAATGGCCGGTGGCCGGTGGCCGAATTCAATGGCCGGTGGCCGAATTTAAAAGCGGACTTGTCTTCTCAAGGGCGGCCACACATGGGCGGATTGGAGGTCCGATTTGAACTTATTCGCACAAGGGCGGCTACACAGGGCTGTCTCTCATAAGAGAGGGCAACCCTTTTGGCCTATAAAAGTAGGCCATTTCTACACACATTTCATAGTGTGAAGTTGATGCAACAAGGTGAGTGTGAGGTGGTGAGAGTGAAGCGAGGCGGGAGCTCCATTAAGGGTATAATCCCTTTGTAAACTACTTCTTGTTTTGAAGTACTAAAGCCATTGAGTGGCTGCTTTCCCGTGGATGTAGCCCACATTGGGTGAACCACGTATATCGTGTGTACTCTCTCTCTCTCTCTCTCTCTCTCTCTCTCTCTCTCTCTCTCTCTCTCTCTCTCTCTCTCTCTCTCTACTCTACAATATCGTGTATATAAATCTGTCTCTCTCCATTAAGTAATCTACTCAATTATCTATTTAGCTACGTCTTATTTCCTAACAGTCAGAGGGGTAGTGGTTGACTACCTACCTGACTTAGAGGCATTGCTCCAAAGACTCCAAAAGCAGGTGTCACATCCAGGGTCATCAAAACTAACATACCTGAAGGCCTCTATTCAAGCAAACAAGGACCATCTCTACTAGTATATGAGGGTAAAGAGGGAGTGGCGAAAAGTTTGATGGAGGATATTGATACCCTGGAGGCGCGCATCGGTGTGCTGCGGCAGCAAATACCTATCCTTGATGAAGAGATCAGAGAGGTGGAGGCTGAGCTAGGAGCAATGAGCTGGGAGAAAGTTGGCGCTTATTACGACAGCACGGGGTTTCCGAAAATATCAAGAAGCTCCAAGCTGAGGTTGAACAACAAAAGGTATTGTATTTCTGGCTTATTGCATTGTGTACGACTGTTGAAAGTTTTTATTTTGCTGCAGGTTTGGTGATTTGGCATGTTTCACTTCTTGAGTAGTTTATTTGCTACCATTTTTATGGGTTTTAGTACTATCTTGGACTAGTTTGGTACTCTCTCTAACTGTTTTGGTACTTTTATTTAACACTAAGGGCAGTGCTGGAACTTTCCTTAGTACTTTATGCTGCTGCTTCATTTCATTTGGTACTCATTTGAACTACTTGGTACTATATTGGTACTTCCTTGTTTCTAATTTTTGAGTCTTACACTGTACTGTTTGTTTTGTTTTGGATTCTATAATGGCACAATCCATGGTACTTTTGGTGCTTTTCTGATTATTTGGTCTTTTTCAGTTCTATTTTGGGACTGCTATGGTACATGCTTCTTGCTTTGGTATCTTCTTTAAATGTCTTGCTACTTTCCAGTTTTTTTTTTTTAAGTGGTTTGCTTATTTTTGGACTGTTTTGGTACTTTTTAAACTGATTTGGGTATTTAATCGAACACTAACTGCTATGTTTGTACTTCCCTTGTAACCTTTTGGTGCTTAGTTATTTTAATTGGTTCTCTCTTCGATCATTCTGGTATTGGCTTGAGAATTTTTGGTACTCATATAGTTTACAGATATTGTCTTGGGTGCTATGTGGCATAATCTTTGGTACTCTGGGTGCTTTTCTGTTCATTGGGTACTCTTATTACTTATTTTGGAGCTTTCTAGTTACAGTCTTAGACTATAATGTTGAGTTTGACTTGGATACTTTTGGTGCTTGATACTGCTTTGGTACTCTTGAAACATTTGGTACTTCAACTTATTTTGGTACTTTTGGTACTTCCCTTGTAACCTTTTGTGCTTCTTTATTTTATTGGGTTCTCTCTTTGACCATTTTGGTACTGCCTTGAGAATTTTTGGTACTCATATAGTCTACGAATTTTCCTTGGGTGCTATGTGGCACAATCTTTGGTACTCTGGGTGCTTATCTGTTCATTGGGTAGTCTGATTACTTATTTTGGTACTTTCTAGTTACAGTCTTATAATGTAATGGTGAGTATGACTTCGGTACTTTGGGTGCTTGAAACTGCTTTGGTACTCTTGAAACATTTGGTACTTCAACCTATTTTGGTACTTTTGGTACTTCCCTTGTAACCTTTTGTGCTTCTTTATTTTATTTGGTTCTCTCTTTGACCATTTTGGTATCGCCTTGAGAATTTTTGGTACTCATATGGTCTACAGATTTGCCTTGGGTGCTATGTGGCACAATCTTTGGTACTCTGGGTGCTTATCTGTTCATTGGGTAGTCTGATTACTTATTTTGGTACTTTCTAGTTACAGTCTTATACTGTAATGGTGAGTATGACTTGGGTACTTTTGGTGCTTGATACTGCTTTGGTACTCTTGAAACATTTGGTACTTCAACCTATTTTGGTACTTTTGGTACTTCCCTTGTAACCTTTTGTGCTTCTTTATTTTATTTGGTTCTCTCTTTGACCATTTTGGTACTGCCTTGAGAAATTTTGGTACTCATATGGTCTATAGATTTGCCTTGGGTGCTATGTGGCACAATCTTTGGTACTCTGGGTGCTTATCTGTTCATTGGGTAGTCTGATTACTTATTTTGGTACTTTCTAGTTACAGTCTTATAATGTAATGGTAAGTATGACTTGGGTACTTTTGGTGCTTGATACTGATTTGGTACTTCAACCTATTTTGGTACTTTTGGTACTTTCCTTGTAACCTTTTGTGCTTATTTATTTTATTTGGTTCTCTCTTTGACCATTTTGGAACTGCCTTGAGAATTTTGGTACTCATATAGTTTACAGATTTGCCTTGGGTTCTATGTGGCACAATCCTTGGTACTGTGGGTATTTATCTACTCTTTGGGTAGTCTGATTACTTATTTTGGTACTTTCTAGTTACTGTCTTATACTGTAATGTTGAGTATGACTTGGGTACTTTTGGTGCTTGAAACTGCTCTGGTACTGTTGAAACTTTTGGTACTTCTGGTATTTCTAGTACCTTGGTACTACATTGGTATTTTCTTCTAATAATGTTTTCTTTGCTCATTGTTTGATTTGGTACTGTCTTGGTTCTATTTTGTAACTGTTGCAATAATATATTGGTACTGCATGTGTTATTCCTTGCTAGCAGTCAATTTTGGTACTGTTTTGGTGCCTGTTGGGTACTGTTTTGTTCTATTTTGGTACTCTTTCAATAATTTTTTGCTATTGCATGTGTTCTTCCATGCATCTTGGTTGTTTTGGTAAGTAAATTACGAGAGCATTCTGTTTTGCAGAGAGAGTATGCCAAGATCTACAACGAGTCCCTAGAAACCCAAGACCAATACGAATTTGTAAGCAAGCTCTCTGCTGATGTGAAGAGAGGAATGACTCACACGTTGACTCCAAGGCCTCATGTTGTGGACCCTGAAAACACAATACATGTGTTTGGTTCTTGTGTTTCCTGTGGGGAGGCTTTGGAGGCTTCTTACGTGGTTGGTACCTTCATGCTTCCCTGCAGGCATCAGTACCATCCATTGTGTTTTGCAGGTGTATTGAGAATGGAAGATACGTGCGTGAAGGCACTTTGCAACACTGCAATCCCTTCGGAGGCAAAGGCCTCGATTTCAAGGAGGTCATTATTGAAGAGTAAGTGGGGTGTTTGTGTTGGACACTACATGCTTATAATATCAGTTGAATTTATGATCTAATCTTCTCTTTCATCTTTGTGTATATGTAGGGAGAGGATCTTTCGGTACGGACTGTGCGCTCCTTGCCGCACTGTCGAAGCAAGGGCCTTGCCTAACACTGTGTGCGAGCCACAGACGGCTCCAAGCACACAACTAGCTTAACTAGTAAGCTCAAAAGAGGGCAATGGTGTGTCACTCACCACTCTATGCTCCTGCCGTGGAGGATTCCTCGCCGCGAAGAAGAAGGAGATGCCGCTACGTCGCGCTCAACCGCTTCATTGCCGTCGTGCCACCGCAATGCTCAATCGCACTCTCTCTCTCTCTCTCTCTCTCTCTCTCTCTCTCTCTCTCTCTCTCTCTCTCTCTCTCTCTCATACACACACACACAAGGAGGTGAAGAAGAAGAAGATGGAGATAGAGATGGAGCAAGAGCACTCTTCTATTGCACAAATGAGAGAATAAGTGAATTTTAGGTTTAGTTGGCTTTTATATGAGCTCACCCCATTCACACTTGGGCGCCCATGCTTAGCCAACTAATCCCTTGAATGTCCCAGTTGGAGTGCGCCTCTCATCGGCGATCACTCTTACCCTTTTCCTATTGGACCGACAAGCCCGGTACCTGACTCTACCAAATAAATAATACAATGTCCACCGTAGGTTACAACGTCCGTCTCGTAGGTGATAGGGTGTCCGTGAGCCGTGAGGGTTAACATGCCCCCCTTCCTGATGTAGATTCCGTCCTTGGAAGCTATAGAGTTGAAGCTCGTTGGTCGAGGTGGAAGAGCATTTGAGATGAATGTCCTTAGCCTTCTTCAGTCACTGCAAAATCAAACAACATTGCATAGTAATTGCATTCTCATAAGCGATTAAAAAGCATATGCAATTTTAGGCAGCCAATTGATTGGTAACAGAATTTTAAACAATTTGTCAGTAATAAGCATTAAATTGCAATGTAATCAAATGCATAAACAGTGTAAAGGTAAAAAATTAAACAAGTCTGGGGTCGCTAATTTAACGGTCGAAAGGCACTAGAGATCGACTATTAATACCATGGGTAAGCTTCTTAATTTTCTCTGGTTAATTAAGTTGTTTAATCGCGAGAGCCAAGTATTTCATGTTCAAGGGCTGACTAGAGGCTATACCTAGAGGACCTTGTAGTTAAGCTACCATAAAAGGAATTTCTCATGAAATCATCGCCTGACTGATTACCTTTGCTTTGACCCCCCAAAGTCTTTTCACAGTGATTCAATTTTGATGTGTGTGCTTATTTTGTATGCCTTGGGTTTTTTGCTTTTCAAGGAAAAGCGCCCACACTGGGAACCTCTAGGGCTCTAGTACCATAGGCAATACATGTGAGTGAAGTACCAAATCAAGCTGAGATTTCTCTTCTAGCTTAAGATTTTACATTGTGGCACTTTGATTTTTTGTTTGTTTTTTTTCAGCATTTTAATTTTGTAACTTTGGGGGGTCATATAACACTGATACACCTCCCCAGGCTCATCACACTAGTAAACTCCCTTTATAATACTTAAGCTAAAGGTCAATAGGGTCAAGCCCACTAGAAAGCCTTAGTACATTTCACACAATTCTGCCTAAATCGGATTAAGAACCTAAGTAACCATTGATTATTAGGAAGGCATTCCCCATGGTATTAAGAGAAGATCTCTAACACCTAACTTAGTCAAACTAGCTTAGTCGGACTGGTTGATTTTTAAACCTAGACAAGTGATTATGACAAAAAATTACATTGAATTAAATGTTTGTTACTAAGCAAATGTGCTGGATATTATCCTACCAATCACAATCAAAGCAGACAATCATAGATGCAAAAAAGATAAGGGGCAATGCTAATGGACAAGAAACACCTGTTTATGTCGATGGTCGCGCTTGATTTGAAGAGTGAGTCGAGATAAAGATTTCATGAAGGTCCAAATCCTATCAATAGCAACACGCTCCTGTACACACACTAGGAAACAAAAGGAATACCTCCAGGAGGCACATTAGTGGGAAAAGGTACCAACACTTATTGAACACAACAAAAAACATAAGGAACCCTAACCTAATTATTTGCACTCCCCTAGAGAGTCAAGGGAATAGGATATTGTAGAGGTTGGGGGGAAACCCTAAGGCTAAAGCCCTATCCTCGTCGTCGAGATAAACAAAGTCATCATCCATGAGACCATATGTGCCATTCGTGTAGTCCTGTAAATTTTCTTCTTCATCATAGGTGCCCATGTTTACTAAGAAGGTCACTAGACGCCTATAGTCATCTTGGTCAAAAGGGTAGGCTTGTGCAATGGGAGAAACGCTCTCTACTAAGTATGGATCAGACGTGGTCAAGAGACGTATCAGCCATTCTAACTCCTCAAAATTCCTCTCACATGCTAGCGTACCTATCAAATCCCATTCACATGCAAGCACTGGAAAGACCATGTGAAATATTTGTGAAAAGTAACGAGGGTACCTCTCGCCCAAGGCAGGAGTGGATGACTCTAACGTACTAGCCATATCTGTACACGCAAATAGATGATGGTTAGAGTGCAAATATTACAAGGGTCGTGTTCTTGTGCATAATTTGTTTTTATGATTTTGTGTTATGGCTCTTGCTCTTTTACTTTTTTATCTTGTTTTTGTGAGTATAAGGCTTTATATATACATTCCCGAATATTGGAGATTAAGAGGTCAGGGAGAAAGGTTGAGAGGGAAGCAAGTGAATAATGGATATCCAAAAACACTCCCCCCTTCCTTGGGTAGATCATACCGTTTGAAATGATGTCGTCACCCTTTGAAACCAATTGTTCCAAGTTGTTATAGGTGAAGATTTTTGCCAGTAGTTTTCTATTACCTTAGGTGCCTCGTCGAGTTGCAAGGGTGGTAACCCAGGATCGAACTTGAAGTGGTTCATCAGGTGATTCTTGAACACTGGAAGGTGTGGATTCCTTTGTAGCTTCATGGAGGTCCACTATTGTAGGTGGAGGTTGTGTAGAAGCTTTTACCTCTATGGATGTATTACATGAGGAGCTAGAAGCTTCATGGAACTCCCCCCTTCCTGAGCTAGGTGGAATAAATTGGTTTTGCCTTGGAGCCCAAACTAGCTCTGGACTAGGTGTGTAGCATTCTGTGATCTTTCCCTTCCCACGGTCTGCCATTGGCTTTAGCGTTACACTGTTTGACTCATATGGGTTTGTTGTCGATAGGGAAGGACACATTTTACGTTTAGGTACCCAAATTTGCTCATTTCCATCATAGTAGCCTTGGGCTTCAAATAGTTGTTTTGGAATCCATCGTGATTTGGTCTTGACTCTCCTAGGGCGCGCTCTTAGTTTTCCGGGGAAATTTTTTCTTGGAATGGATGGGAGGGTTAAGGTAGTTGGAAGTAAGGCCTTGGGGACCCATTGATATGTACTCTTAGGTTGTGCAGGTTGAGTACTTGCAATATTACTGCTTGCTGCAACTACAAGTGTTGAAGTGCTAGGTTCATGGGTAGCCGGCAAAGATGAGTTAACCACCTTGGCTTGTGAATGTTGGCTATCCTTCACCTTTGCTAGAGTTTGCAACGTAGGTGACTTTGCTTGAATGATAGTGGTAAGAGTCGGTGGTCGCGTCGTGACACTACCAGTATCCCAATCAATAGTGCATTTGGTTGCCAACATCCACGTGCGTCCCAGGTTTACGTTGCCTTCCATAGCTCCTGCGGGCATGACTAGAAACCTTTGCACTATGCTTCCATTGTCATAGACAACAGGGGTCTGAAGGATTCCAAGAATAGCAGTTTTCTTTTTATCAATGCCCTTGACTTGCATCGTACTCAGGGATAGGGTCGGTTTCCCTAATTGACACCAAACTCCATAGGATAACAAATTGTGTTTAGCTCCCGTATCTAATAAGGCATTGTATAGTACTTTTCCATAGGGGCTATTTAGCTCAATTGGGTATCGTAGGGGTGGCTCAAATTCTAATGAGTCGTCATCTGTGTCCTCGAAAAATGCTTGCGTGATTCCCAGATTAGCCTCTCGTTGGCGTTGTGAGCGGGATGAAAACACACACAGCGCCTCTATAACGACCCGACACACACTCTTGGGAAGATACACACACACACTATGGGGCACCACTCGGCTTAGACAACACACCTGGTCGAGACAGGGAACACACCTATGGAGTGAGAGGAGAGAGACTATCCACTTGCCCACTCCACACAGACACACACACACCCAAAAAACTCAGCTCAAAAGAGGAGAATTTTTTATGTTTAGATACAAATGAGCTTGGGCCAACACCAATGGGGCAAACAGCTCACAAAATATGGGTAAAAGATACCAGATACAATCACAAGCTGGAGCAGAAACTTCGCTCATAGGAGAAACTTACACAGAAAAAAAGCAAAAAAAGAGTGAGGAATTTGGCAAAATGGACAGCACCATCGCTTCCGGAACGGCCCAAAACCCCAGTCTACAATGTCAAAGTGCTCAAATCCGACCCCGGATGAGCAGTTTACGACCAAAACAGGCTCCAAAAACCCCAAAAACACACCTGCGGCTGTTCCTCCTCTCTTCTCCACGTTTTTTCTGGTCTTCTCTCTTCTTTTTCAGTTCCCACACTTAGCTTTATTATTTGGGCACCATTGGCCTTTTAGATGACCTCAAACGGACCCCGAACAGGCCAAAAACTGACCTCGCAGTGCATAGTTGTCACCTTTTTGCATCATCCGCACACCTGGCACTCATTTCTTTTCAATAATGCATCTCGCCACCATGTGAAGTGGCCCCAAAAAGTGGTCCTAATGATGACCTTTCTGCATAACTCTCACAAGAAAACACCCACGTTGTGTCCGTCCTCATCCGCGTGCAAATATTGACCTCGTTCGCCCTCCTGACGCCACTAAATGCCATCTGACACACTTGCTGACCTCATGTCGTCGGCCTGCGGATAGCTTCCTCGAGAAGTTTTATTGTAGAAAAAACACACTAGTACTGATAATAGTGAAAATCGTTGCACTATGTACACCCTGTCTACCTGTACACATGTGGGCCCCACATAACCACCTGGCTAAGGAAAATGGGCAATCCTTTATTTGATGCACCATGCATGTATATGTACATATGCGCAATCCCTTGCTCCAGAAAACTCCTGACATAATTTGCCCACCCCCTAGCCTGCTAGAGCATTCATGCTCAGCAGCAGCACTAGTAGATACTCATTCCACCTGGATCAAAAGGCCAAAGACATATCACTTGATTCACAAGAAGCATCATAACACCACACATATATTTGTCACCAATCAACCAAAATGCACCATAGGCATATCCAACTAACACATCCGCCCTGTCTGGAGTTCCAAATGCATAAATATTACATGCCACATTCAACCCAACCGATAGAGACAACTCAAGTGACTCATCACCTAGCATCTTGGCTTCACCAGCCATAGCAACAACCTGCAAATCATGCACCCAAGTAGCTAAAAGCATTGTGTGAAGGTAAAGTTGTTGATATCCAAAGCACAAAAGTATCCCCGCAGCACACATATCCCTAGCATAGGCATCCACATAGCTGAGATTGGACTCATATATGCCAAACCCCTTCTCATCATCATAAGCATACTCATCATCACACATAACTTTATCCACATCATAATCATGGCTAGCACCACTATCCATAGCTTCTAGAATGGGTTCATCAGTCTCCAAGAATATAGATCCCTGCTCTAAACCACAATCATGCTCACAAATCAGTTCAATCACTACACATACATCAAAATATGGCTTCAAAACAGGCTCCATATCTAACAAATCCACAAAATGGCTCTCAACCTTGCCCCCTTCCCTAATTTCCAAGGAACTAGTATCCAAAGATACATGCTCATCATCAATAACCTCAACCTCACACTCACACCCAGAATCACAAGGTACACAAGTAGCCAATGCATCCTCTTCAAGACTTTTCAATCCTGTATCCAAAGCATTACTCACCTCTTTAGGCTCTTCCATAAACCTGTCAACCTGCTAGACCTCTTTACGCTTCACAATAGACCTTGGGAAGAAATGAGAAACATCATAGGATAGGCTACTTTTCACCTGCTTAGGCTTAACTTCATCTTCCATGTCATATCCATTTTGCACATGCATACCTGTACTGATACCATGTTCCTCAAGACACTTAAACTTCCATTCCTTGTGCTTTGCAATGCATACCTCATCTTCAAAAGACTTGGGCATCTTCAACTCAACCTCGAGCCGCAACCAAGGTGACAAACCATCAACAAAAAAACTTTTCTTCAATGAACAAGGGAGGGTCTCATCCTTAAGAGCAACACACCAACGAGTCCATAAATCTGTAAAACCTTGTACATAGGCATCAACACCTTGACAAGAACCTTGCTTAAGAGCATTGAGCTCATTCCATACTGCATTTGCATCTTCAAAAACCTGGAAACGCTCTAAAAAAGCTTCTATAAACTTGTCAAGACTCAAAACATAAGAAGAAGCCACTGCTTCTTTAGCTTCCAAATCCATGAACCAAACACGGACCTCATCTTTCAAAAGCAATCCAAATAGCCTCAAAGTCTTCTCCTCATCACACATATTGTTACTTATTCATGCCACCTCGACTTGCTCCAGAAAGTCTTCCGCATCTTCACCACTTCTTCCATGAAATTCCGAATAAGAGAAAGCCATGGCTACCCAAGTTACAATGCTTTGAGAACCCCTTCGAACACACGTGCAAGAACCCAAAACTTTTCACTACCCAATCCCCAGAAACTTCAATGGAGCTCAACTTTAGATAAGGACAAACACATGCACATCAAATGAGTTTTCATAGTTAATCATCGGAATGACAACAGGCAAAGGACATTCCAAGATCTCTCTCAATCTTCTTGGCCCAAACATAAAGACTATGCGCTGCTGGAAAAAGATCTTCCTGGACACATGAACATTAATCTGAATTCTTTGAGTTAAATGAAAAGTAGTGAACTGAGGGCCATTTTCATCATCCATTAAAGCCAACCATGAAGCTCCCAAGAAGGCACACCTGACTCAACCTCTGATTTTGCCAAAATTTCAGCAGCATAACAGCATAAATGGCTCAAAATACCAAAAAACCAGCCATCATAACTTGGGAAAATTTCGACAGAGTTTCCCCAGAAGTAGAGCAGTAGGAACCCAAAATATAGACTGTCTATGTATGCATAAACTGTCAACAATAGAACCCGAGTATCAAGTAGGACTCACTAGTACATAGCCTATGGCGAGGTCACAAAAAGGGTGCTCCAGCTACCTGTATCACCGAAAGGATATCCACATTTGAGAATCCCCCAGCTCAATAAAAACCTCACGCTATCGACCCTCACACGAAGGCTAATGCAAATCGCATATAGTCAAGTCTCAGAAATGACTATCTTCCAGACCAAGTCTCAGAAATGGCTGGGACTGCCAAATACAACCAAGTATGGCTCCACAAATGCATACAATGGCAGTTTCCACAAGTAACGTACAATCTAGCAGACAATGCGCTCAAATAGGCGCCAAGTGATGCATTCCCACAACAATTGCAAGTGACATCACTCCTAGTATATCACTGTACTCCAGCTACCTGTACCTATGTGAATCACCTGTACCTGTACCTGTAACCTGTAACCTGTAATCTGCAACCTGCAACCTGTAATCCCGAAGCTCGAAGCTCGAACCTCGAAGCTTGAAGCAGAAGGTACTCGAAGAAGATCCTCCGTGGGGGCGCCAAAAGAATGTGAGCGGGATGGAAACACACAGAACGCCTCTATAATGACCCGACACACACTTTTGGGAAGATACACACACACTATGGGGCACCACTCGGCTTACACAACACACCTAGCCGAGACAAGGAACACACCTATGGAGTGAGAGGAGAGAGACTATCCACTTGCCCACTCCACACAGAGACACACACACACACACACACACACACACCCAAAAAACTCAGCTCAAAAGAGGGAAACTTCTAATAATTAGATACAATTGAGCTTGGGCCAACACCAATGGGGCAAACAGCTCACAAAATATAGGTAAAAGATACCAGATACAATCACAAGCTGGAGCAGAAACTTCGCTCATAGGAGAAACTTACACAGAAAAAAAGCAGAAAAAGAGTGAGGAATTTGGCAAAATGGACAGCACCATCGCTTCCGGAACGGCCCAAAACCCCAGTCTACAATGTCAAAGTGCTCAAATCCGACTCTGGATGAGCAGTTTACGGCCAAAACAGGCTCCAAAAACCCCAAAAACACACCTACGGCTGTTCCTCCTCTCTTCTCCACGTTTTTTCTGGTCTTATCTCTTCTTTTTCAGTTCCCACACTTAGCTTTATTATTTGGGCACCATTGGCCTTTTAGATGACCTCAAACGGACCCCGAACAGGCCAAAAACTGACCTCGCAGTGCATAGTTGTCACCTTTTTGCATCATCCGCACACCTGGCACTCATTTCTTTTCAATAATGCATCTCGCCACCACGTGAAGTGGCCCCAAAAAGTGATCCTAATGATGACCTTTCTGCATAACTCTCGCAAGAAAACACCCACGTTGTGTCTGTCCTCATCCGCGTGCAAATATTGACCTCGTTCGCCCTCCTGACGCCACTAGATGCCATCTGACGCACTTGCTGACCTCATGTCGTCGGCCCGCGAATAGCTTCCTCGAGAAGTTTTACGCGCTACGAACTCCTCCTTATTGCAGAAAAAACACACTAGTACTGATAATAGTGAAAATCGTTGCACTATGTACACCCTGTCCTACCTGTACACATGTGAGCCCTACATAACCACCTGGCTAAGGAAAATGGGCAATCATTTATTTGATGCACCATGCATGTATATGTACATAAGCGCAATCCCCTGCTCCAGAAAACTCCTGACAACGCCTAAGACATTGTTGTCGTTCTCGAGCCTCAACTCTTGCTTGGATTTTTCTAAGCTCTGCTTGTTCCTTGGCAACCTTCTTTTGATGGATGGCTTGCAACTCTTCCTGGCTTAGAAGATCATAATATCTTTTGAATTTACTCCCATTAAGGAATCCAATGGTTTCAACTCCATCTAGAGTCTCCACACGAATGGTCCCTTGCGGGGTAATTTCACACACTCGATATGGTCCCTTACCAGCATATTTCAATTTCTTTTTTTCATTACGTACCCCGTACATAAGAACTTTATCACCAACCTTGATGTCTTTATCCTTTAAATGGCTATCAAACCACTTCTTTCTCCTATCCTTCTCCACTAGAGCATTTCGCACAGCTAATTGCCTTTCTTCATCTAGCCTTTCTAGGATATATAATCGCTCCACTAAGGGGTTACCATCCCAACCTTCTTGAGAAGCTACTCGAAGACTAGGAATGACAAACTCCCATGGCATAACTGCTTCTTGGCCATACACCATCTTAAACGGTGTGCAATTAATAGCAACTTTATACGCAGTATGATAAACCCATAAAGCTTATGTAAGCTTTAGGTCCCAATCAGTGCGATGAGCCTCGACTGTCTTTGTCAAAATGGAGATGAGAGTTTTGTTGGTACTCTCAGCTTGGCCATTTGCTTGGGGATAATAGGGTGTAGACTTGTGGTGAGATATCATGAAGTTTGATGTGAGTTCTTTTATTACTTCATTTATAAAATGAGTTCCATTGTCACTCACAAGTTCAAAGGGGCATCCAAAACGTGTGATAATGTTCTCAAAGAGGAACTTAGTTGTTGTTTTTGCATCCGCCTTTCGTGTTGCTTTTGCTTCAGCCCATTTGGCTACATAGTCGGTAGCCACAATGATATATCGTGATTGCGTGTTACGTGCAGCCGGACTAATCGGTCCTACAAAGTCTAAGCCCCACTTTTCAAATGGTTGGGTTACCTTGATGGGATGTAGAGGCATCCTATCCCTTCTTTGTGGCTTGTTGAAGCGTTGGCATTCATCACATCCCTTTGCAAAAAGTGATGCATCCTTAAAGAGTGGGCCACCAATAGCCTGACTGTAAGATCTTTCGGGCAGTCAACTTTCCTGAAAAGTGACCACCAGCTCCGCCCATGTGTGCCTCTTGTAGAATATATAAATACTCATCCTCACGGGCACAGCGTCTAAGAACATCATCTTTTCCTCTCTTATAGAGAGTTCCAGCCAGTAAGCAATAGGGTTCTCATTCCTTGATTAATTTTCGAGCTACATCTTTTCGCAGCTCTTTGGGTGGAAAACCATTAACTAAGAAGTTAACAATCTTTTCACTCCATTCAGGCATTGTCTCAACAATGAACAAAGGAGTATCAGGCAATTCATCATCAACCCCCGTAGGAGCTTCACCATTAGGGATACGAGATAAATGATCTGCCATGACATGTTTCCTCCCAGGCCTCACAACAACGGTGAAGTCAAACTCAAGAAGAATTCACAACCATCGTGTAATTCGACCTGTGGAACACGGCTTGTTTACCAAATATAGCAATGCTTGATGATCAAAATAAAACACAAACTTGGTAGCAAGAAGGTAATAGCGAAATTTCTTTACTGCGTAAATCATAGCTAGACCTTCGCACTCTGTAGTAGTGTAGTTCATCTCGGCATCATTTAATTGGCGACTTGCAAAGCTAATAGGTAGTCCAATTTATGTTCTCCTGGTTGAGTTAGAACACACCCAATAGCAAAATTTGATGCATCAATATGCACATGAAAAGGTACATTCCAATCAGGTGTTCGCAGGATTGGAGCACTTGTTAGGGCCTTCTTTAATAACTCATAAGATTGATGACATTCTTCCGTCCAGTGAAACTCGATAAGAAGCTTGTACAATGGACGCGCTATCTCGGCAAAGTTTAAAATAAACCTTCGATAATAACCAACATGGCCCATAAATCTTTGAACTCCTTATAGTTAGTAGGTGGTGGCAAATCGGCAATGGCTTTAATCTTACTCTCATCTGTGGATATCCCGTTCTTGGACACTATATGCCCTAGAATGACTCCATGCTTAACCCAAAATTGGCATTTGAAAGAGTTCAATGAGATGCGATAAAATCTGCACCTTTCAAATATTTTTCGTAGATATAACAAATGCTTCTCCCAAGAAGAATAAACACAAAGATCATCTAAGAAATCTTCACAAAACTCCCTTAGAAATTCTTTAAACGCAGTGTTTATTAATCGTTGGAATGTAGCAGGGGCATTTGTTAATCCAAAAGCCATAACACGAAATGCAAACACTCCAAACTCTGTGATAAAAGCAATTTTAGCTTGGTCCTCTAATGCAATTGTGATTTGATTGTAACCAGAATACCCATCTAAAAAGCTATAAGCTTCCTTGCCCGCAACTCTTTCAAGCACATGTTCTGAATATGGCAAGGGATAATGATCTCTCCTAGTAGCTGCATTAACTTTCTTGAGGTCCACGCACACTCTTAGTTTACCATTCTTTTTTGGCACAATGACTATTGGAGAAACCCATTCTGAGTGCTCAATAGGGTATATGAATCCACATTGGATAAGTTTTTCAATCTCCTCTTGTACAATTTTGGCATACTTAGGATTCATTGGATAGGGTCGTTGCTGGACGGGTTTAGCAATGTTGATCATGGGAATTGTATGTTGCACCACAGAAGGTGGAACTCCCTTCATGTCATGATATGTCCAAGCAAAGATATCCTTGTATTCCTTGAGGAGCTCCTTAAGTACAGCCTCTTCAGTTTCGGTAAGGTCTTGAGCAATAAAGATTGGTTTAGACTCCTCACCTGGTTCTGCTAATTCTATCTCTTTAACTACCGTTGGACCATCATAGACTCCACTGCTTCCATTGGTAGGTATTCGTTGGGCTTTGGCATACACAACCTTTCGCTCCCCCGTGGTATAAGATTTAAAATGTTCAGGACCCGTATGTAAGTCAGCAGGCTCTTGTCCTGACGGAGACCTTTCTTTTAGTTCTGCCTCCTTTTGTTGTTGTGCTAACTCTCGGTTTTGACGTCTTCTTATAGTTCGACTCAATTTCGGCTCTGTAACCTCCAATTGAGCGAGGTCAATGGGTCGTGGGCTACACCACATGACACTCTGGAGATGTTCACCCCAATTATCTACTAGCTTTCGATGAGCATCACATGCCCCTAGATAGCTAAGCCATTCTACAGTAGATCTTTCCTTGTTTATCCTAGCTCTCACATTTGCTCGGTATCGTCGTCTCTTATATGACCTTTGTTTCTTGTTAAGGTTTTGATTTTGGTAAATGTTTGAACTCGACTCGCCTGATAGGTCTTCGCTTGTATCTTCTTCACTCTCATATAAATTACCATAGATGGTCGTACTAGGCCTTGAGTGTTCAGTTTCTATACTTGGCTCACTCGATGTTTCCTCAGGTTCTGAATCCATTTCTCCTTGAGATTCCGTTTCTGATGTGTATTGGTCTGAAGCCTTTAAGGAATCATCGGTTTCACTCTCAGATAGGTGTGCCTCTTTCTTATCATCGGATGTTACATGCGCTACACCTAACATGTTTACTGGTGTAATGTGTGGTATCTCTTCTCCATCTGGTGTTACCCAGGTTGTTCCTCTAGCTCCCCATGTATCTATAGTTGCCGCTAGGTGTACCCAATCGACATTGTCTGACTCAGCCATTCCGGGTAGGATATCCATATAAGGAGAGTTCTCCCCAATATCCGTGTCTTCGTTACACGTGTAACAATACTGTAATGGAGCTGAGTGAATTGTTGTGTCTGATCGATTATCAATGATGAATTTATTTCCTAGAGGATGCGTTCGACCACTTAAAAGATCAACTCGAATGACAGAGTCTTGGAACTGTAAGAGACGTGGTTTTTGAACCAGTCATGCACCATTTTTGCTTCCCTCATGAATGGACGCCCTAAGATCATCTCAAATGACATAGGATGCTTGGAAAAATCCATAACAATGAAATTCTGCCTTACCTTGTGTCCCAAGACCTTGATTCTGAGATCCTTTAGCATTCCAATAGGCGTAACAATAGATCCATTAGCCATTTTTACCACTACACTTGTGGCTTCAAGGTGAGGTCGCCCCATAGACTCCCAACAACTCTTTGTCACCATGCTGACTCCCGCACCACCGTCAAGGACCCCCTTTACAGTTAATCCTTTAGTAGTGATTGGTAGAGTAGCATTAGATTCATCACCTTCAAAGTATTGCCCCAACTTGTTAACGGGTATTTCAATTACAGATTCATGTCCCGCTAGGTCAGATGGTGGTGCTAAATGTTCCTCATCATTCATTACCGAGTCAGGTTTGTTCATATGTGCAAACTGTGGTAATCCGGCCTGTAATTCTCCATTGAGGAAGGCTCAAAGAGCTGAGACTAGCTCGGGGTCTTTATATAGTTTGGACATGATGGTGGTTCTAACTTCTGAAGACATGAAATCCATCAATTTGGCAACATTTAATGGCATCTTGTGGGACGTACGTAGGACCCTGACAAGAGAATGGTGAAGATGGAATCTCCACTTCCTCAAGGGGGTCGGGCATTCCCTCCCCAAACATTCTCTCTAGTAGGAAAGGTGTGTGTCCACTTTCAGATGTCCTACCCTCACTCTCTTCCCGAATGATACTGGGTATAGCTAACGGCCTGTAGTTCTTGTGAGGTTGAACTTGTGTGGGAAACACTGTGTCCGACATCTGGATATGTTTGGGTTCAGGTTCTAATGTTCGTTGAGTTTCTTCCACCAAACCCCTCAGTTGTTGGACTCGTTCAATTTCCACTGTTGGGTTTGGATAGGTTCCAATCTTTCTCTTGCAATCCTCATTTTTTGTCTCTCGTGGCTTATCTGGGGGGTTCGCAACTAAGTGGTTTAACTTTGAATACTCTTTTGGTGTTCGTCGTAATTCCCTCTCGTGATCCTCCTCACTGGCTTTTTCCTTTGTAGTAACAGTTTTGGTCTCCGTGGTCTCTATCGAATCTGAGTCATCCTCAGGGTCATTCATATATACGGGATCCTCTCCTGTCCCTATGTTAGTCTTTGAACTAGGTTTTGAGCTAGAAGCATTAAGGGATTTCTTTCTTCGTGTTTTCTTCTTTCTCGCTCGGCCAATGGATGCAGCATCTCTCTCTTCGAGGATGTAATTTTTCTTTTGGAGCATCGACCGTGTGAGTGCATTCACTGGTGCTATGTTTATAGTTGGTGGTGTCCCATCAACAATCTCTATTAAGTTCAATGGTGTGATTTTCGGCGCGTTTGGATTGTTAGGACAATGTGCGATCAAATGATCTATGCCACAACGATTACAAGTGAGTATTGGCATTGCCAATGCACTCCCTTAACTTGTTTGCATTAGTGCAGCATTCTTTTGCATTCTAATGGGGCACTCAGCTACTCGATGTGGTCCACCACATTCGTAGCACTGAAGAGGTGGTCTCCTGGCAAAACTATTAATGTTTTGGCCTCTTGCTGCTAGCGCAGTAGCTTGATATACCTGTTTGATTTTTCCCCAATGGTCTTCCATATAGTACATGGGACACTCCTCAAGCATGTTGACTCCATAGGTGATACTAGAGTCTATGTCCTCTTCGCAATCTACATAAGTACTAGATGACTCGCAACCTATTTGGTTCATAGGTGTAACTCTTGGATGAGGGGGTTGCGGTCCTAGCACTGGAGGTGGCAACGGTCTGGTTTGGACCACATTTTGGGTTCTAGGGACCATGTGCTGTAATGGCAATTGTTGCTCCATGGGTGGGGTAGGCATCAATACAGGAACTCGAGGTGAGTCTGCCCAAGCTATAGGCGGTCTATTTTCCATGATGCGTTTAAGCATTAGGCAATCCTTCGCTTGATGGCCATACCTACCACACGCGTTACAAGTCCCGTTAAACTTTACTCTGAAAGTAGGGCATTCACTCGTAGTATGTGGGCCCAAGCAGATTGAGCACCATTGCTGCTCCCTTCTTGGATACATATGAGTGTTTTGTGCAGCACAATTACCCCTAAGGCTTTCTTGGATGGCCTTGGTGAGATCTGCCAAAGTCATCTTAGATATCATTTGCTCTTTCACGATTGGCTTTATCTTCATTGGCTCATGCCCTGATGCTTGCGAGCTACTAGGCTTCGGCTCGGCAGACACTCTTTCTCCTGCAATCATTAAATTATCCTCCAATTGGATTGCATTCATGGTGACTGCTTCCCAAGTAGTGATACCTCTAATGACTAGGCCATTATAAATACTTTCATGTCGTAGTCCCCTAATGAATCTATCGAGCAATTGGTTGTTGTTGAATCGCTCGTTTGGATTGCATCAAGAATTCAAATTCTTTAGGCGACTAATGAAGTCTCTCACGGATTCACCTTCTTCTCGTTGGGCTTTCTGGAGCTGAGAGGCTACACCCCAAAGTACTCCCTCTCGTATGTATTCTTTTAAGAACAGTCTCCTAAGAGTAGAGTAGATCGTTTTCTCTTCTACTCTTAAGGTTCTATACCAATCTCCAGCCTTTCCGCTTAGGGTCAAACTCAAAGCCTTACATTTATGTAGCTCATTGTGCTCTTCCAAGGAATCGCACACATGTTCAAAGACTTCCATATGCTTTCTAGCATCTCCATCTCCACTGAATTTCTGTGTGAGCTTAGCTACTTGAACTGCCTTGCTCCTAGGCTCTCTATCAGGTGCACTACGCATGTTTTCCGCAATAGAGCGACCGATAGTTTGAGCAAATGCTACCAAATCTCCTATTTGAGCAGGTATAATGGGTGTATGTGCTCCTGGAACCACATGTGAGATGGGAGTTGGCCTTGGCCTTGGCATACGCGTGGCTCTTGGGTCCCATATTTCGTATGGTGGTGTACCAGACGGTGGTCCAAAGTTTACAGGCGTGGCCCTAGGCATAGGGGGTGCTTGATATGGCATGTTATTATTAAATGGCATGGCTCCACTTGTATAAGAGCTTGGATAATGCCATTGTGGATTGTAAGCTCTTGGAATAATCGGAGGTGTAGGAGCTACATGAGGTTGAGGTACGACAGGTGCACACGATTGATACATACATGTAGGTATAGTTGGGGGCACTGTGCTACTAGGCATCGGCGCAGTGTTAACAAATGAACTCCATGGTGTACTTCTTGTCATGCTCACCACTGGGATATGCATGGTAGCCGTAGTGTCATTAAGAGAAAGATGAGCTAGATCTGGGAAGGTAAAGCTGCCACTTGTGGGCTCAGATTGTACTGAGGCTCCTGGCGAAACAACATATGGAGGATCAATTGGGCTCACTGAGGGAGTCTCCATTTGTGATAGGGTTGGTTGGTTGGCCTTTCCCGTATCCAAGAATCTCATTAGGCCTGTTGAAGGCATGTTGATCCCTGTGTTCTGTCTTTCTAACTCGACAATCCTATGGAGGACATCAGAGACTTTCTGTTGTTGCTCATCTATGCTAGTAGCACCCGATGTGGATTGTAGAACATCTAACCAACCCACATGATAGGTGTGTCCTGTGTACCGATCAGTTAAAGCTTCTGCTAGGTCATACTCCCAATTTTCGTTTAGGAATATCCCATCTAGGCCTGGCATGCTGGAGGTTTCCCTCGAAGTGGAAGCATTATTGCTCCCCATCGCTTGCCCCTCCGTGACTGCTACCTTGGGAGCACTCGGTTGCTCAGCTGGCATGATTGTTGTCATAGGAGCCTTTGCTTTCAGGGCTCGACTTTGTTCTAGCCTTCGTAGGTTCTCAATTTCCCTCTCCCTTGTTGCTTGCATATAGCGTTCGATCTCTTGTACTTCGGCAAGACTCCTACCATCGGGTAGTAAAACCTCAGAGGGAGATAGTCCTAAAGGATCAGGAGGTGCAGTGGATGGAGCATTCACATGCACACTCTCAAGAAGCATAGGGTCTATTTTAGACATGAATGACGAATTTACTTCCCCACTCCCTTCATTTATTTCATTAACCGCATGTTCGGAGCGAGTAGCTCTACTAAGGGTCTCTTTTAAGCGGCTAAACACGCTGGACCCGGGCCGTGGGCCCATGGCATGCATGTCTTGACTTGAACTATCAGGTTTTGGTGTAGGATACCCCTCCATGACTTCGTAGTCAGAGGAAGAATCACTAGACGCGATATGAGGATCTTGGGTCGCGCTACCTTGAGTCCCAGCCGAAGGTCCAGAACCTAGGGTGGAGGAATAATGGGTGCCCGCATAAATGGAGGCACTACCAATATGCTCGTGCTCTAACACTCGTCCAGAGCGTAGGTTCATATGAATTGGATCCCCTAGAAGTGTCAGTGAGTGCCCGTGAAGGCTGCTCACCTAGTAATTTTGGGTGTTTTGCAACCCAAGTCTTTTCTTATTTATTTATTTTTTGATTTTTTGGTCCTTTTTTTCTGACCCAACTATAGAATAGAACGTATGATAGCTCAAAACGAGCGTCTCGATCAGAGGGATGTGTCGTGCTTTACAGCCCTCCATTTGGTCACTTTATGCCCTTGGAACCCCTAAAACCGTCAATTTCTAGTAGGGAACTAGGCCCAAATTAGAAAGTCTAAAGGTGCAAGTGGGAAGAGAAGGGAGGAGAGTGGAGGACTTGCCCCACATGCTCTCATTCCCTCTTGAGGGGGTAGGGTATATATATAAGAGTGAGTCTAATATATATCATAAGACTGAGGACTGAGGCCTGGGCTTGGGCTTGGGCTTGGGCTTGGGCTTGGGCTTGGGGAACCGATCCCGATCAAAATTTTAGTGTAGCCTCCCAATCACTCACGCTTAAATATTTTCATTTTTATTTTTTTTTTTATTTTATTTTTTTTGAGGCGACGACCGCGCGCGGTTTCGGTGACCCTTTCTTGGCCACACACACTGTCAACACCTACCTAACCTCTCTGTCAACAGCTCACAGCTCACAGACAGCTCACTACCTTATCTACTTACTAACAGTGTTGCTAACCACTAACTAATCTGTTAACCACTCTGCTAACTGCTTACTGACAGTGGGCTAACTGTCCACCTACTTCCTCTCTCACTACCTTACTGTGCAAAGACTGTGTGCAGGCAAACCTTGACAGAAAACTGTGTACAGACTGTGTGCAAACAAAAATTGCTAACTGTCTACCTACTTATTCATTCACTGCGAACAAGCTAACGACTACTAATTGTGCAAAGACTGTGTGCAAACAGAAAACACAACATTATGCAGAAATCATAGAACTTGCAAACAATACAAAAATTAACAACCTGCAAAAAAATAATTCATTCCTCTTCCTCTTCCTCTTCTTTCCTACTACAAACAACTCATAGGAGAAGCACAAAGTGCCTCTTGGGCTTAGTGCAGGGTGATTCCCCAGCAACGGCGCCAAAAATGTGCGCTCCTTGCCGCACTGTCGAAGCAAGGGCCTTGCCTAACACTGTGTTCGAGCCACAGACGGCTCCAAGCACACAACTAGCTTAACTAGTAAGCTCAAAAGAGGGCAATGGTGTGTCACTCACCGCTCTATGCTCCTGCCGTGGAGGATTCCTCGCCGCGAAGAAGAAGGAGACGCCGCTACGTCACGCTCAACCGCTTCACCACCGTCGTGCCGCCGCAATGCTCTCTCTCTCTCTCTCTCTCTCTCTCTCTCTCTCTCTCTCTCTCTCTCTCTCTCTCTCTCTCTCTCTCTCTCTCATACACACACACACAAGGAGGTGAAGAAGAAGAAGATGGAGATGGAGCAAGAGCACTCTTCTATTGCACAAATGAGAGAATAAGTGAATTTTAGGTTTAGTTGGCTTTTATATGAGCTCACCCCATTCACACTTGGGCGCCCATGCTTAGCCAACTAATCCCTTGAATGTCCCAGTTAGAGTGCGCCTCTCATCGGCGATCACTCTTACCCTTTTCCTATTGGACCGACAAGCCCGGTACCTGACTCTACCAAATAAATAATACAATGTCCACCGTAGGTTACAACGTCCGTCTCGTAGGTGATAGGGTGTCCGTGAGCCGTGAGGGTTAACACGGACACCCATGACAACACCAACACCCCTGTGGATCGAAAGGATCTTCCTAGATACGGCAAGTCAGATGCTAGTCACATGTTCCAGGAATATTCTTATAAGTCATTGCATGAAGTACTGCATGACATTGGTGCCAACACGATGGAAGGCAAAAAGAGTGAGCCTGCTCTAGACTCCAGTTTGGAGGAAGATAACACTAAAGCCGAAGCGCAGGAAAGCCAACAAGGCTCTAATGCCAGCACAAGGGAAAGGGTCTGAGGCTGGTGTGGGATCTGGTATGGCAGAAGCTAAACTGAAAACTGAAGTGCAGGAGAAGGATAAACAGGAAAGCAAACCGATTGAGGAAGTTGATGACATAGAGATAGAGCTAGGCAAGAAGAACAATGCAGAAATTCAGGCTGATGAGGAGGTGGCAGTGGAAGTTCCCTCGGCGGCCGATGTTTGGATGCAACTCCAAAGTATGTAGAGGAGAAGGCAGGCAGAAAGACGAGGCAGCAGGCAAAGAGTGAGGTGGAACTTGCTGACAGTGCGAAGGAGGCGGAACCTGCCGAGAGTGCGAAGGAGGGTGCGAAGGAGGCTGCGAAAGAGTATGTGCACGGAGGAGGAAACTTATTTTGCGGAGGAGACGAAAGCCATGGAGGAGGATGAAGGTGCGGGGCAAGCGACAACCTTAGAAACAGGTTATAACATTGACTGTGCCACACTCTTTGAACTCTTCCGTATGAAATGTAAAAAGAGCCCCAAAGGTCATGGTCTCAAGCCGCGAACCTCCAAGAATTAGCTATTTAACAGCATTTTGTACTTGCTTATGGCTTATCATGAAATACGTCCCATTTTGCGTTTGTCAATGTTTGGTGTCATGTTAGTCAGATGTTAATGTGTCCGTTCCTTGTTATGTCATGCTGTCAACAATTGGTAACCTTTAATGGTGCTATATGTCCACACTTTCTATTGCCAAAAGGCTGGGTGTTCCTTTACTCATTTTGCTTCATGGTACTTCAGTGAGGGAAAGGTGGTGGCTGAATGAAAAGCGACCGGATACATCAATGCCGCTGGACGTAAAGGCGAGCACTAAGTGCCTTGTCATTCTGGATGTGAATGGAGTTATGTTGAAGGATTGTCATGAAGAACCCGAAGATTTGTGGAAAATCCCATTTCCTTAGGGATGTAAGCCCCGATGGGTGCAGGTCTCCCGGCACAAATATTGCGTGGTCAGACCTGATGCGGAGGATTTCATCCTTAGCCTGAGGAGGCGATGCGATGTGATGCTTTGGTCCTGCAGCCAACGACACAATCTGATGACCATACTGCATGCTTGCTTCCCTAAGTTGATGAAGATGCAAAGTATCTTTTTAGGTATGAATCCCTTAATTTCCAAACTGGTTTGGCTGATTTTGGTATTGTATCTACCTTTGCTACTGATTTGTACATATTCTGGTACTATTGGTTCTTTTTGTACTATTTGGTATTATCGTGTATAGGATTTGGTACTGTTTGTACCAATTGATACTGTCCACATAATTTTGGTAATGTTAGCACAATTTGGTAATGTTTGCACAATTGGGAACTATTTGTTTCTTTTGGTTCTTTTTGGTTATTTTTATTCATTTTGGTCCTTTGGTACATTTGGTACTTTTGGTACTGTTTGCACAACTTGATACTGTCCATACAACCTGGTACTATTTGCACAACTTACTTTGGTACTTTAGTACTGTTATGTACAGAACTTGCTGTTTTTCTTTTTTTGGTGATTTAAGTCCTTTGGTACTTTGGTACTGTTATGTACAGAACTTGCTGTTTTTCAGACTGTGGTGATTTAAGTCCTTTGGTACTTTGGTACTTTGATACTGATATGTATAGAACTTGCTGTTTTTCTT
Source organism: Adiantum capillus-veneris (assembly GCF_014529385.1). Taxonomy (NCBI): domain Eukaryota; kingdom Viridiplantae; phylum Streptophyta; class Polypodiopsida; order Polypodiales; family Pteridaceae; genus Adiantum; species Adiantum capillus-veneris. The sequence continues at coordinate 65,797,940 of NC_140939.1, read as the reverse complement.
TTTTTGGTGATTTTAGTCCTTTGGTACTTTGGTACTGTTATGTACAGAACTTGCTGTTTTTCAGACTTTGGTGATTAAGTCCTTTGGTACTTTTGGTACTTTGGTGTTTTGGTGCTTTGGTACTGTTATGTACAGAACTTGTTGCTGTTTTTCAGACTTTGGTACTCTGAACTGTATACCTGCTCTAACAACTTAGTTTACTTGACACATATATTTTTGACCAGTCCCATTGTGAAAAATGGGCTTCCTCTATGAAGGATGTGGCAGGCCGTTTGGGGCAGTTCGGCGACAAGCCCATTTTCCTGAAGCTCCTGTGAACAGTTTGGCGCAAGCATCCTTAATTTAATGAAGACAGCACGCTCCTTGTGGACGACACAAGATACAAATCATTGAAGAACGTTTATGAGTCGTGTTGCTGCATTCGGACATATGAGCCAAAATATTACTATCAGAACGAGCCGAAGTATCTCATGGATGTCATTCTGCCATGGATCACAGGATGGCTAGATGAGAAGTTCCCCACCGCTTATAGCCGACGCACACCCTTGTTTGATGTAGAGGACGACATCTCCCTGTATGTTGCTGACTACTTTGTATCTTTGGAAGCGTACTCGTACTGGTTTGACCCCCCTTATGTGTAAAATATTCTGTAAAAGACTGGCATTTTCGTGTAATAAGAAATTATTGCATGAACCTTCGTCTGCAAAAGTTTAACACATGCACTTAATTTTTCTGCACATGATCTTTTTCTTGCCACTTCTTTGGTAATTTTTCTGTTGCTATTTGCATGTGAAGCCTGAATCAGTAGAAATGTCAAATAACCCACGAGCATTGATTACTCCTTCCCACTTTAATTTGTGTCCCATTGATAACTAAACCCGGATTCTTGCACCTGCCTAAGATATTTTCAACCATATTAAAGTATCCTGCTATCAAACAAGGATTAGGCAGTCTGGCTATCAAATTTGGTACTACAAGAGTCAGCTGAAAACAAATTAGCAAGTACACACTACTGATCACAAGTAAGATTCTATTCAAGAGAATTACAGTTGTTGCTGCCAGTGGCTAGACTTGTAGTTGGGGTTTACGTTGTATGGCTCCCCTCGTGGTCACTCCCTTTGTCATATGGCATACTTTTGTAGATATTTTCATATATCTCTGAGGATAGTTTAAAATGGTTATGCAGGCCCGGTATGACCTCCATAGGGAACCGTATGGCTCTAACAAGATGGGAGTAGATCATGACCGGTGGTTTCTCATTCAATAGGGTATAAGTATCAACTTTTCCCTCAACCAGGGCATAGTACAAACCCTCAACCAGAATTCCACCCTTTACGATCTTGTTATGCCAAAGGTCCTTCAGTACTCTTGGTGCCTGGTACATGGTTTTGGTGCACTTTAGAAGGTAGAAGTCCTCTTTCTCCTCAGCTGCTTTCACTGCAAAGTTATCCCCAATGGGCAATAATTGGCTCAGCACCTTAGGGTCTCCTCCATACATAGGCATGGTTAAATCCACACTCACTTGGGAGGAAAGAAGATCATTGTAGTTTTCCTCATCATCCTCGTCCTCATCACTACCTACTTGTACAGACTCTGTCAATGGCTCAATGGAGAGATATTTCCATTCTTCAGTGCGCTGTTTATTATTGCATCTCCTCCATTGCCCATGCACACAAGGATAACAAAAGCAAGACAACGTCCTAAAACGCACATCACATGGATTGTGTGTTGAGTAGCCGTCAACACAATGGAATGAGCGAGACCCTGCAATTGGTTTGCAGTCCCATAGTGGAGAACGCAACACATCATTCGATGAAACCAACCAGAAGACCCTTCTTGTGCTCGCACCCCCACCTTCCCTCGCTGTGTTAAACCTCACGTTTAGAAAATTGACCACATCAGCCGCACACTTCATGGGCCAACCATTGGGCTTTAGCTCCTCATGCGTCAAGGTTCTCTTGATAACAGCACCTGCACCATCATGCTCTCCTTTTCCATGTCTTGAAGCGGAGAAGTTGTGAATCATATGCAATCCTGTCAACTGATAATACCTAGCTACAAAATAGTATGGTCGTCGTGCCTCGAACTGTGAAGCGGCACCATCTGACCAAACCCAATGATACCGGAAACAATGTCCTTGTTGTTTCATCCAACTGTCATGCAAGAGAAAACAATGCTGAACAAAGAGCATGTCATGGAGCTTATCGTCTGATATGTAAAAATGCAGAGTCTTCTCAATGGCTCCTACTGAATTTCTGATATAAGAGATGTGCACCAGTATTGTGACTTGTGTTGACCACCAATGCATGGACTGAATCTCATTCTGCACTTTAAAGCTATAATTCTCTGCAAAATCAACAACAGAAACCACAACGTCTCTTGGAAACTTTAGCAAGTAGTCTTTAAATTGTTGGGCCTACCACCTAAAAACAAAGTTGTGCTTGACAAAGCTTTTCAGATGATTTGAAAAAAGATGAATGAAAGTTGCACTTTTCATCCTTTCCACGACTAACTCCTTTCTCTTCTTCTCGTTTCCTCCAGCATTAACCTGTCCAATATCCACATCCTTAAATATCTTAACAATCACCTCCCTGCTATCTGCTGCAATCTCATCTGGGCAGAATGACAACTTCCTTACACCACATCTAGGGCACTCTCCCAGCAAGCATCGCTGTGCATGATATTCATGATCCTTAGGGCGAGGGCACAATATGAAATCCAGCGAGATACTTATGTGCTGAAAAACTGCCTGGTTTGTAGAACACTCACCTACTTCACACTGTGTACCACAAATGGAGCATGTACATGGATGTTCCTTTGCGTGATGCCCAAACTTGTTCTGGCGCATTTGATTGAAAGCATCCCTGAAGTATACCGTCTGGATATGGTAAATACAGCAGCAAGTATAGCGCTCCTTAAATTTTCGGACAAAGAATGGCTTGAGTGTCTCAAAGGACCTAAGTGACAACTCCACCGCACCATACGTGCTTTTGAATCTTCTGTAGAGCTCCACCTATATACAAAATTTGATCCACATTAGAGCTCAGAATATTACTATAAAACAGCAAAGCACCAAAGTAGTTTACAGTACCAAAATTAACAATGTAAACCACCAACTCATTCTAAAATACCAAATTTGGCACTGTAGTGCCAGATTTCAGGCTATAGTACCAAATTAAGTGCAGAAAAGCACCAAACTGGATTGATAGTACCAAACTGGATTCATAGTACCAAAGTGGGTACATTTCTGTACATTGCATAGAACCAGCATGTATTCATAGGACCAAGCAGGGTCCATAGTACCAAATTATGTACATTGCATAGTACCAACCGAATCCATAGTACAAAACAGGGTCCCTACTACCAAATTCTGTACATTGCATGGTACCAGCCTGAATTCAGAGTACCAAACAGGATCCCTAGTACCAAGTTTCGTACATTGCATGGTACTAGCCTAAGTTCATAGTACCAAGCAGGATCTCTAGTACCAAATTCTGTACGTTGCATGGTACCAGCCTGAATTCATAGTACCAAACCTAGTACCAAACAGGATCCCTAATACCAAATTCTGTACATTGCATGGTACCAGCCTGAATTCATAGTACCAAACATGATCCCCAGTACCAAATTCTCTACATTGCATGGTACCGGCCTAAATTCATAGTACCCAAAAGGATCATTAGTACCAAATACTGTACATTGCATAGTACTAGCTTGAATTCATAGTACAAAAAAGGATCCCTAGTACCAAATCATGTACATTGCATAGTACTAGCTTGAATTCATAGAACCAAAAAGGATCCCTAGTACCAAACCCTGTACATTGCATAGTACTAGCTTGAATCCATAGTACCAAAAAGGATCCCTAGTACCAAATCCTGTACATTTCATAGTACCAGCCTGACTTAATAGTATCAAACAGTATCCCTAGTACCAAATTATGTACATTGCATAGTACCAGCCTAACTTCACAGTATCAAACAGGATCCCTAGTGCCAAAGTGGGTACATGTCTGTACCCTGCATAGTACCAATTTTGGGTACTTTTTTGTATACTGCAAAGCTACAAAATGGATCCATAGTTCCAAAATAACAACTTTCCAGAGTACCTAATTGGGACTGTGCATCTTTACTTTGGAGCATTTCTACCAAATAATGGTACTATGCATCTGTTTGGTACTATTCAGAATCTAGAGAAGCTTCAAATTGGGTACTACTGAGGTAGCAATTGGTACCAGAATGATACCAGGTTTGGCATGCTAGGAATTGGTCAAATTTTGGCATGCTGGAAATGGTACTATGGAGCTGAGTATTCGTACAATGATTGTTGGCTAACAAGTTCTGGTATTCTGTGTTAATCCAAGAGTAAAAAGGCGAGCAAGGATTACAGTGTGGGCAGCACATATTACCTGAGAATCATTTAGAAGATGTATGGGATGTTTGATGACACATTTTGCCTCGATCATGTGCTTACAGATATCCTTTTTGTTAGGAGAAACTCTTGTCTCAGATTTCCAGAAAGCGGCCACCAAATCTCTAGTTTCGACTGTGATACTTGTATGCAGAGGCAACTATCTGTGACAAGCACTAAGTGGCAAAACTTCATCCTCATCTTTCATTCACAGTCGACTGCTTGTTGCCGCTATATTACGTCGATGAACACCCAAGGCAGCAACAATTTTGGACTGGTTCACAGTGGTTATGCTCTGATCACCATTGTCAGTATCATCGTCAAAGAGGTTCTCTTCACAAAAAGCTCAGTTGAAGAGTGGGGCACTTTCAGCTGAGTCAATGTGTTGCAAACAACGGAAAGAAGACTCGATTGCACAACTGAACTCCTCAACTTGGAAAATGGCTGATGATGCATGAGCTGCTCTAGAATTTCTTGTTGTTCTAGTGTTGTTAGTCCTTGGGTCTGCCGACACCAACATCTAGCCATGGCTTTGCATATATTGTTCCTTGATCTGGTTGTAGCAAGTTCAGCTCTCTTAGCAGGGTTGCGCTCCTTGTGTCGTTGCTCATGCTTCTTTTGTGCCCAATAGTCTCGCAAAAATACTTGGTTGCTGACAAGTTCATGAATGCTCGTGGTTTCCATCATAGCACCCTATGTAGATGCAGGTACCCTTGACTCGAGATAGGTGAAGGAATCACGCTCAGTATCCATCGTCATCTCTGAAGATATGGTACTGGCCTGAGCTGCCATGGCTGTATGGTGGGAGAGAGAGAGAGAGAGAGAGAGAGAGAGAGAGAGGGAGAGAGAGAGAGAGAGAGAGAGAGAGAGAGGGTGGGCGGGAACGGTGGGTGCTCCACAGAGAACAAAACAGAGAATGCGTGTGTGTGTGTGTGTGTGTGTGTGTGTGTGTGTGTGTGTGTGAGAGAGAGAGAGAGAGAGAGAGAGAGAGAGAGAGAGAGAGAGCCAACCGAATCTCCTTCCCCACTTCTTGCACCCACGTCGTTTATCTGTTATAACCCGTTTTGGGAGAAAAGAATAAAGTAGAGTAGATTATAAAGCCTCCAAGAAATTGATTTTATTGTTTCTCCTTTTTGTTCAATTTTGCATCTTTTACTTGGGTCTGATTCTCCTTACCACACCCACCAAGCCTAGGTGGTGTCAAGGACAACCAATTTTGTACCACCATCCCTTGCTTTCAGCCCAATGTGTTCTCTTGGACAACAATGCGTTTAGCTCATGTGAAACATGACAAAGCTGAAATTGCAGTTCTTTCATTTGGTAAAATTTGGAGACACATGTAGAGCCTGATAAGGTGCTCTTTGTTGTCGTTCTGAAGGCTTGCGCTGACCTTTTGTCCCCTGAAGGAGGTTCAAAAGTACATACTTTTGTGGCTAGATATGGTTTCGAGTCTGATTCACATGTGGGGAGTAGTCTCGTTTTCATGCATGTTGAACTTGGCAACGTACATTGTGCTCAAATTGTCTTTAACAAGACAAGGGAGCCAAATGGAGTTGGATGGAATACATTGATCATTGGTTACGTCAAAGAAGGTTATAGTAGAGAGGCCTTTGCTCTTTTTAGAGCAATGTAAAAGGTTATTGCCCCAGATGATGTGACATTTCTAAGTGTGTTGAAGGCATGCATCAACTCAAAAGATTTGAATGATGGAATGGACGTTCATGCATACTCTATTGCAAATGGCCTCGATTTGCACCTCATTGTAGGGGGACAGCCTTGTTGACATGTATGGTAAATGTGGTAGTACTGAGAACGCATATGTATTTTTTAACAAGCTGGAAGGACGTAAAGTTGTTTCCTGGACTTCTATGATTACAATATTTTTAGGAACATGGGAGCGTACGTAAGATGCGTGCGGCATGGGCACAAAAATTAACAAATATATTGTTAGTCACCTCACAAGCATATAAAAAGGCATGCGGCTCTGTTGTGCTTTTTTCATCGTCGCAGGCAAAATCCAGATGCAAAGTGTGGGCCTCTCTAGATGCAATCACCTACGCACACAGCTTGAAGGCATGTGGCTCTATGCAAGATGCTAATATGGGCACAAAAGTTCACAACTACATTGTTAAAAAAAGATGTCGTGCTTAGCACTGTCTTGGTCGTTATGCATGCCAAATGTGGTGCGCTCAAGGAATTTAGTAGGTGCAAAGCAAGTGTATCTCTCCAAAGTCAGTCACCTATACTTTTGTCTTGAAGGATATGCTTACATCTTGAAGGCATGAGAAGCTCTGGACCACAAATGCGAAGCGAGGGACTCTCTCCAGATGCAATCACCTACGGAGGCATCGTAAAGACATGCGGCTCTGTTGCACTTCTTTAATCGCCACATGTAGAATCGAGCTGCGAAGCGAGGACCTGTCTAGATGCAATCACCTACGCAAGAATCTTTAAGGCATGTGGCTCTACGCAAGATGCTGATATGGGCACAAAAATTCACAATTACATTGTTGAAAAAAGATGTCGTGCTTGGTAGTCTTGGTCAATATGTATGCCAAATGTGGTGCACTTGAGAAAGGACAAAAAGTGCTTGAGGAGCTTCTTGTCCAAAATGTCACCTCTTGGAATGCACTGATTGCAGGATTATATTGTTAGTCAGAGGCCTTTGAAAAAAGATTTCATGCTTGGCACTGTCTTGGAATGCACTGATTCAGGATTATATTGTTAGTCAGAGGCTATTGAAAAAAGATGTCGTACTTGGAACTGTATGAAGGAGCTTCCGGTCCAAAATTTCACCTCCCGGCATGCACTGATTACAGGATTATAATGTCAGGCAAAGGTTGTTGCATTGTCTTGAGGAGCTTCCTGTCCAAAATGTCACCTCTTGGAATGCATTGATTGCAGTTATATTGTTAGTCAGAGGCTGTTGTCTCTTGGAATCCATTGATTGCGGTGCTTTGATCTATATGTATGCCAAATGTAGTGCCGTCATGATAGCACGAGAAGTTTGTGATGGAGATCCTCTCCAGGCTATCATCTCTTGTAGTGAGTGGATTGCAGGATATGGCCAACCTCATCGTGGCAAGGAAACTCTCGACTGTTTTTACTGGATGCAACGAGAAGGCCCAAATCTAATTGCACTCACCTACGCTTCCACCTCGAAGGCTTGTGGCCTCATACAAGATCTTTAAACACAATCTATTTTGTCAATTTTTTATTAACGAAATCCAAGGAACAAGCAATGCTTGGAACACAAGTCAAGCATAAACAAGTAGAGCATGATGAGGATTTGTCACAAGATAAATCTCTAGTCTATTTCCAGCAAATGCAACCACCTACACATGCATCTTGAAGGCATGTGGCTCTACCCAAGATGCTGATATGGGCACAAGAATTCACAATCATATTGGTAGTCAGAGGGTGTTGAAAAAAGATGTCGTGCGCTGGTTTCAGTGGATGCAAAGCGGGGGCCTCTCTCCACATGCAATCACACAAACGTGCATCTTGAAGGCATGTTGCTACCAATGCTTTGGTCGATATGTATGCCTGCAATCTCCTACGCAGCCATCTTGAAGACATGCACGTCGGCAGATGCCATCTCTCGCCTGTTTTCAGCGGATGCAAAGCGGTGCCTTCTCTCTAGATGCAATCGCATCTTGAAGGCATGTGGTTGTACGCAAGATGCCAATATGGGCCTGAAAATTCACTTTAATAGCGGTTGTTGTCGTGCTTGCCAATGCCTTGGTCGATACGTATGCCAAATGTGGTGCGGGATGTTGTCTCTTGGAATGCTATGATTGCATGATATGCCCGACATGGGCCGCACGGGAGCTCTGGGTTGTTGATATGGGCTTCAAAATTCGCTCTCATATTGTTAGTCAAGGGTTGTTGCAGGAAAATGTCATGCTTGATTGATGCCTTGGTCGATACGTATGCTACGGAAATTTTTTGCAACAACCCCTATTAAAGTGAATTTTCATGCCCATATCGACATCTTGCGTACAACTACATGCCTTGGTCGATATATATGCCAAATGTGGTGTTGGATGTTGTCTCTTGGAATGCTACGACTGCAGGATATGCCCGACATGGGGCGCACCGGGAGTTCTGGGCTATTGACATGGGCTTAAAAATTCGCTCTCATATTGTTAGTCAAGGGCTGTTTCAAGAATTTTTCGTGCTTGGCAATGCCTTGGTTGATACGTATGATGAATGTGGTGCACTTCAAAAAGCACAGAACGTGCTTGAGGAGCTTCCTGCCCTGAATGTTGTCTATTGGAGTGCAGTGATTGTGGATACGCACAACAGGATCAGGGAAAGAAAGCTCTCAGCTGTTTTCATCGGATGCAAAATGAGGGCCTCTTTCCAGATGCAATCACCTACGTGTGCATCTTGAAGGCATGTGGCTCTATACAAGATGTTCATATGGGCTTAAAAATTCGTTCTGATATTGTTATTCAAGGGATGTTGTAAAGAATTCTCGTGCTTAGCAATGCGTTGGTCGATATGTATGCTAAATGTGGTGCACTTCAGAAAGCAGAGAACGTGCCTGAGGAGCTTCCTGTCTCGATGGCAGGCGGGGTCTCTCCAGATGCAATCACCTACGCCTACACATGCATCTCGAAGGCATGCGGGTCAGGAGATGCAATTGCAGGAACAGTCTCTCTCTTGATGCCATCAACTACACCTACGCACGCATCTAGAAGGCATGCGGGTCAATAGATGCAATCACCTATGCAGCCATCTTGAAGGCATGTGGGTCAACAGATGCAATCACCTATGCATCCATAGATGCAATCACCTACGTAGGCATTGTGAAGGCATGCGACTCTACGCAAGATGTTGATATGGGCTTAAAAATTCACTCTGATGTTGTTAGTCAAAGGTTTTTGCAAGAAATTGTCGTGCTTGGCAATGCCTTGCTCGATATGTAGTGGTGCAGAAAGCACAAAACGTGCCTGAGGAGCTTCCTGTTCCGAATGCCATCTCTTGGACGAGATACGCACAACAGGAGTAGGGCCAGAAAGCACTCGGCTGTTTTCAGCGGATGCAAAGAGGGGGCCTTGATCGGTATGTATGCTAAATGTGGTGCACTTCAGAAAGCACAAAACGTGCCTGAGGAGCTTCCTGTCCCGAATGCCGTCTCTTGGAGTGCATTGATTGCGGGATACGCATACCAGAAGCAGGGACAGAAAGCTCTCGATTGTCTACAGCCGATGCAAAGTGAGGGCCTCACAAAACATGCCTAAGGATCTTCCTATCTCGCAGGCAGGGTCTCTCCAGCTGCAATCACCTACACCTACGCCTACGCAAGCATCTCGAAGGCATGCGGGTCAACAGATGCAATTGCAGGCAGGTCTCTCTCCCGAATGCCAAGCGGGGGCCTCTCTCCATATGAAATCGCATACGCGTGGATCTTGAAGGCATGTGGCTATACGCAAGATGCCGATATGGGCTTGAAAATTCTTTAATAGTGGCTATTGCAAAAATTGCCGTGCTTGGCAATGCCTTGGTCAATAGGTATGCCAAATGTGGTGCGGGATGTTGTCTCTTCGAACGTTATGACTGCAGGATATGCCCGACATGGGCCGTGCCGAAAGCTGTGGGCTGTTGATATGGGCTTAAAAATTCACTCTCATATTGTTAGTCAAGTGCTGTTGCAAGAAATTGTCGTGCTTGGCAATGCCTTGGTCGATACGTATACTAAATGGAGACTAAATGTGGTGCACTTCAGAAATCACAAAACGTGCCTAAGGAGCTTCCTGTCCCGAATGGCGTCTCTTGCAGTGCATTGATTGCGAGAGCACGGACAGAAAGCTCTTGGCTGTTTCAGTGGATGCAAAGTGAGGGCCTCTGTCCAGATACAGTCACCTACACATGCATCTTGAAGCCATGTGGCTCTATGCAAGATGTTGATACGGGCTTAAAAATTGCTCTAATATTATTAGTCAAGGGCTGTTGCAAAAAATTCTCGTGCTTGGAAATGCCTTGGTCGATATGTATGCTAAATGTGGTGCACTTCAGAAAACACGAAACGTGCCTGAGAAGATTCCTGTCTCGATGGCAGGCAGGGTCTCTCCAAATGCAATCACCTATGCCTACACAAGCATCTCGAAGGCATGTGGGACAGCAGATGCAATCGCAGGCAGGGTCTCTCTCCAGATGCAATCAACTACGCCTACACAAGAATCTGGAAGGCATGCGGGTCAGCATATGCAATCACATACGCAGCCGTAGATTCAATCACCTACGCAGACATCTTGAAGGCATGCGGGTCAGCAGATGCAATCACCTTCGTAGCCATAGATGCAATCATACGCAGGCATCTCAAAGGCATGCAGCTCTACGCAAGACGTTGATATGGGCTTAAAAATTCACACTCATATTGTTAGTCAACAGCTGTTGCAAGAAATTGTTGCAAGAAATTGTCGTGCTTGGCACTGGTTTGGTCGATAAATATGCTAAATGTGGTGCACTTCAGAAAGCACAAAACGTGCGTGACTTCCTGTCCCGAATGCCGTCTCCTGGAGTGCATTGATTGCGGGATACGCACAACAGGAGCAGGGTCAAAAAGCTCTCCGTTGTTTTCAACGGATGCAAAGCGAGGGCCTCTCTCCATATGCAATCACATACGTGTGCATCTTAAGGGCATGTGACTATATGCAAGATGCCAATATGGGCTTGAAAATTCCCTTTAACAGGGACTGTTGCAAAAAATTGTTGTGCTTGGCAATGCCTTGGTCGATATCTATGCCAAATGTGGTGTTGGATGTTGTCTTTTGGAACGCTATGATTGCAAGATATGCCCGACAAGGGCCCCGTCAGGAGCTCTGTGTTGTTTTCTGCAAGTGCTTGAGGAGCTTACTCTTCGGAACGGCGTTAACTGATTGCAGGATACGCACACAAATCCGGAGCCTCTCTCCAGATGCAATCACATACGCATGCATCTTGATGTACGCAAGATGCCGATATGGGCTTGAAAATTCACTTTAATAGGGGCTGTTTGCAAAAAATTGCCATGCTTGGCAATGCCTTGGTCGATATGTATGCCAAATGTGGTGCGGGATGTTGTCTCTTGGAACGCTATGATTGCAGGATATGCCCGACAAGGGCCGCGTCGGGAGCTCTGGGCTGTTTTTTGCAGATGCTTGAGGAGCTTACTATTCAGAACAGTGTTAACTGATTGCACGATACGCACAATAGGAGCAGGGACGGAAAGCTCTCGGCTATTCTCAGTGGATGCAAAGTGAGGGCCTTTGTCTAGATGCAATCACCTATGCGTGCATCTTGAAGGCATTCATCAGATGTGAAGTGAGATCTCTTGGAGTACTCTAGGCTGCTTTAGACAAATGGCAAGTGATGGTTTCTCATATGAAGATTGTTGATAAGGGATTGTTGGTGAAGAAATATCGTACTTGGTGGTGCTTTGGTCTAACTATATGTCAAATGTGGTGCTCCCACGATAGCAAAATAACCTCTTGATGGGCTTCCCTCCGGAATGTCATCACCTCGAACGCATTGATTGATGGATATGCCCAACTTCATTGTGAGAGTGTAGCTCTTGAAGCGGATGCAAATGGAAGACTTTTCTCCAAATACATTCACCGACGCTTGCACCTTGAAGGCCAGTGGCCTTATGCAACCTGTTGACATGGGTGAGAGAATTAACGAGAAGATACCTAGTCCGACGTTGTCGGTAAAGGATGTCATGCTTGGCAGCGCTTCGTTGATATGTATGCCAAATGTGGTACTGTCATAAAGCATCAAAAGATGAAAAGTTCTTGATTCACATTCTCCCTGGAGTGTCATAACCTGCAACGTGTTGGTTGCAAGATATACCTAATATGCTCATTGCAAGAAATCTCTTGATTGTTGTTACGGAACCTCTTTCTCCAAATACATTCACCTACACTTACACCTTGAAGGCCTGTGGCCTTATGAAAGACTCTCACATGGGTATTGGAATTCACGATGTGATCGCTAGTCAATGTTTGTTGGGAGTACGATTTCATGCTTGGTGGTGGTTTGATCAATATGTATACAAAATGTGGTGTCCTCACAATAGGAGAAAAACTTCTTGAAGGGTATCCTCTCTGGGATGTCATCTCTTGCAGCGGGTTAAGTGCTCGTTAAGTGCAGGAGATACCCAACATTGTTGATGTAAGGAAGTGCATTGGCGATAGACATTCAACCGTGCGATGAGTAAGCATTATCATTTTTTGATTTTTGACACTGAACACGCAGTTAATGAACACACTGAAAATTGCACGTTGCCCTGGGAATGGCACGTTCTCTCGTATTATAAAAATTAGGGAGGACTGTGCAAACTCCCCCATGCAAGGAGACTTACAAGTTTTCTTCTTTTTTAAACATAAAAATGGAACAACAAACAATAACATTGACATCTTGTATGATCATGAACATTGAGCTTGAGAAAACTCTAACACTCCTTGTGGTTTTTGACGAGGTACCCCTCTGAAGCACTACGATCGGTATCCAATTTATGCGGAGGTACACCTGTGAACCACGACCATCAGTATCCCAAACACTCTCAGGTAGAAAATCTAGCACGCTTTCATGAAAAGTCTCTTTCTCTCTCTCTCTCTCTCTCTCAAATAAACTAGAGTGCTTCGTTAGCTGCATTCACATTGAATTGAGATCGAACAAAATATTGGAAACTGTGTGAGAGAGAGAGAGAGAGAGAGAGAGAGGAGGAGGAAGAGGAGGAGGGGAAGAAAGATTTTAACGTGGCGAGGAACAATCCCAAAAGACCTCAAAAGACCTGATATACGAGAGAGAGAGAGATGGCCGGTCCCGAGTGCTGTGTTCCCGCCCCTCCATGCCAGCATGCATGCACGGGCTCTGAAGAGAGCTTCGGCCCCTTCTTCTCCTACCTGTCGCACCCTTCTTCTGCCACCCCCACAGCTGCGGTCATCCTTGTCTCAGATGTTTTCGGTAATTCTTTCATCCTGTCCTACCAGCTATTATGCTCTTAATCTTTTCAAGCGCTTAAAGGTGCAGCAATGAGGTGCTTTGAATTAAAATCACACACACACACACCCCCAGTGCCCCACACCCACCATTGCTTTTGCAGCTCCGTTTCTGCATAGATAAACATTGATGCATCTTTTCATTTTTTCTTTTCTGTGAAGGTTTTGAATCTCCACTTCTCAGGTGATCGTGAGGGGGGTCTCTTCCCATTCAACGTTCAATCATGTGTAAAAGCTTCCATTTTTCCAATGAGGATGTGCTCTTCCATGATTTCTGAGAAGGTTTGGGAGGTGTGCAACATGGAGGTCTGGTTTTGTTTGTACCGACCATAGGCAGTGTGTCAGTTTGACAATCCATGAGTAGCTACCGCAGCAACATATTTCTTTGCTATGATGTTGGTGGTATGCTTGGCATGATACAATATGGGACTATTAAACCTTTTCCAGAGACAATCCGACCGAAATCCCAGCTGTGAATTTTCGCTCGAACATGAAATGGACAATATTTTTTACCCTCATGCATCTGAGGCCATTTATCAAGCTCTTGTCAAGCAGCCCGTGTTGCTAGTGAAAGGCTGCATTAAAGCTGTAAGCCTTAATGGGAAGTCTTTTGCCTTATGGCACGGATCAATTTTCCATAATCGTGTTCGAAGACGGCTAGAGGAGGGACAAAAGACAGACAGCCTTCTTTTAAATACTCTCATAAACTTCCTCCGAAGACTAAGCTAATTACATTTTGTGCTATCATGTAGAAAATTGGCAGACAAGATTGCATCATCCCTCGGTTACTTGGTGGTTGTGCCGGACTATTTCAACAAGGATCCTTTCAGCGCAAGTGCCAGAGTGCCAGTTGAAGAATGGAAAAAGACTCATGAACCTGTATGTACACCAATAGATTGCTAGCTAGTCTCATACTTCGCTTGTTAAGACTCGCTTCTGCAAAACATTTGAGTCCGTCGTTTTTCTCTCCAAGATGGATTTTGTTGAAGGTACAATAAGCATCGTGGAAACTCTGAAAAACAAGGGAATTTTTTCGACTGGAGCGGTTGGATTTTGCTGGGGAGGTATCAGTTTCCACATCTCAAATTTCTTGCAAGATCATGGGTTTGATAAAAGGTTTTTTAGTTTTGAGTCAACCACAACTGTGCATGAAAATTAATCAACCAGCTTCATTTGTGGCAATTTGTGGGTAAGGATCTGATTGTGTCTGTGGTTGTAAATGTGTCTATAATAAGCATTTGTATGTGTGTGTGTGATAAGCATGATAAGGTTCTTAGCTGCTGCTGCTAAACTGCCTTCAAACCGACTGCTTTGCAGCCAAAGTCGTCGTAGAGCTAGCAAAGCGGGACTATTTAAAAGTGGCAGTATTGTGCCATCCATCGTTTGCCTCAGTTGATGACTTCAAAGGTGTGGAAACATAGTTGGCTTTTCTCTTGCAGTATTGTTTTGTTTTGCTGTGATTGTTATCTTGAAATAAGTCTCATTCCTAAGCCCTAATTAACCGGAAACCTTAAACCCCTTAATCCTCATTTTTTCAGATGTAAAGACACCCATAGCGATTTTAGCGGCAGAGACAGACAGGTTTTCTCCGCCTGATGTTGTCATGCAATATCAAGAAATATTAGAGTCGAGAAATGAGGTACAAAAGCTTTTTTTTTTTCTGTTTTATTAATACATTTCATTTCTCTCTGTCAAAATTTGCAGGTCCAGAGTTTTGTGAAAATATACCCGGGTACTAGTCATGGATGGGTCATCCGCTATAATATCGATGATGCAAGGGAAGTGGAAAAGGCAGAGGAGGCCCATGACAACATCTTTGAGTGGCTCAAAATGTATTTGTGGTAGAGATGAAGTTGTTCAAGGTTTTGACACTGTTAAGGTGATCCATATATCAATGGGAAGTTTCCATATGTTGTATGAATACCCATATCGTACAAATACGTCGTACTCACAGTCGCACTATATGGATATATGTATGATATAACACACCATATCGTGTACAATATCAAATGGTTCTTAAGAATTAAAAAAAGACACCGTACGAGTCTAAATCATATGATGTAAATTGTAATACACTGTATTTTCTTGTACTAAACCGTATCTTTATTTACAATATGTACAAAGAGTGATTCAAAGGCACCGCGTGTAAAACCTTCACTTAAGCTATTATCAGGACATAACTAAATTGCACACAAAGATCAAAGTAATTATAGATTGTTCCATGAAGGATACATAGTGTGAAGAAATTGTTGTTTTGAATTTGGGCTTGTAACCTTGTAGGCCTACATATTTTCTAAATGTGCATGGATTTTTCATAATATTCTCTCAAATGTATCCTGTCCATTATATAGATTCCGTATCTATACTATAATAAAAGGGGAAGTGATTCCCCCAAAAAGAGCACGAACCGACCTGTGTGCCCTGCGCCTCTCAGTTGCACAACGAGAGAGAGAGAGAGAGAGAGAGAGAGAGAGAGAGAGAGAGAGAGAGACACGGCCGAAGGCCACCGGCCATACTAGTCTAAATAACACCTTGGACAATCATGTCTAAGGCTTTTGCAAATTATGAGTAGGAGATTTTCTTAGGTCGCAAAATTGTGGACTTTTAATGAATCTTCTTTTTCATTTTCAACCCTTGCTATAGAGCTCAAAATGACATCTAGAAAAACCTCCAAACATTGTTGGGGAAGGGGGGTACTATGTGTAGACCTATATATTACGTTTGATCATAGCCTTATCTAAAGGCCTATTATTCTATGATGTTTTCATCAATAAAACATGCCCTTTCCTATTCAATATGTGTGTTTCCTACTTTATTAGTACCCTTAAGTATGTGAAAAATGCATAAAAAATAACCTTTAAAAACTCCTGTTGAACTCGCATGCTATATCTGTACATGTATTAATGAACTACATCGAGGAACATTGATGAACTACAACATAGGAAAGCACAATGTGAGCTTTTCATTCCTTTGCATAGTTGCATAATTTCAAATGTTGCTTGAAATCTATATGTTTTATTATACAGACTAAATTTTTAATGAATGCTCAAGGGTGTGGGAAGTGTGAGTTGAGAGAGATTTATGTTAACACTCTAATGACATGCTCTGCAAATTTGCACCGCAAATAAATAGTTGTTGGCATTCCTTACGTGCACTTGTGTATGTTCAATCAATGAATAGATATCGTTGATAAGGTGCAAAGTGCGGCTATTTGTGTAGGTACCTTGGACAAGTGAAATGGATTCTAGTCTTGCAAAACCTGCATGGTCATGAAGAAAGTACATGGAGGGGTTGTTGAATCATATATCCTTCTGATAGAAAGCCTTCTATTGAGCATATGCGTGTTTTTGGTTGTTTGGCATATGCTTTGCTGCCACAAACACGATGCAAAAAATTGGATGATAAGGTTGTCAAATGTATTTTTGCTGGTTATAGTTCTAAAAGAAAAGGTTAAAGGTTGTATCATCCACAAACAAAGCGTATTTTGGTGTCATGGGATGTTGTGTTTGTGGAAGATTCTGTTCAGCCCTTGCTCTCATGTACTAGAGACAGTAATGTAAGCTCACAAGACACTTATGACACTTTGCTGCCTTTGTTCAATGGTGGAAGTACAAATGTAAATTCCAATGAGGCAAATGTACAGCCTATGGGGGTTTCAAAAGATGTTGCAGATCATCCTGTTACTGATGTAGATGTACATGATGTACTTGATTGCACACTAATGGATAGGGTGAGAGATGGCTCACCTGTATCCCTTTGTCTTTTTGGCAATAGGGCTTCATTCATCAAAGTGATGCTAAGTCTCTCGAGCGTTCGATCTTTCACTATATCTGCAAGTTTCAACACAAAAGAAACCTTCGTACCCATCATTGCAAAACATTTAAGGAGAAGACCTTAGTCATGGGAGTTTGTGATAGAAAAAAATACATTCTAAATGCATTAGTAAATTACGTACCTTTTTAAGCTCACTCATGGAATGTAAGCATAGCTTGTTAATGCCTTTTAAGGTTCACAAACATATTTCTTCACATTGTGTAAGAGAATCCCTTTTATAAGATCTTAAGTAGTTTTGCCTAGCTTTTCACTCTTCATACAGCTTGAAGCAGACACTGTGTCCTCAATGTGTAGGTTTAACCCGATGGGAGAGAGCACATCTTCATTTGTGGCCGCCTTTGCAAGGTTGGAACGGAAAATATGTTTTCCACAATGTCTTACACTCGTAGGGCATCCTTGAGAGGTTGAAACAGCTTGTAGGTCTTGGTGCTGATCCAAGCTTTGTCACAAGAAATTTGCATATCACTGGCACTAACCACATTTTCCAACTTATGTAACTCCTAGTGCCCACATCATTATTGCGCAAAAAATAAGATAGAAACACGTTTATTGAGACAATTACTGAGAAAGTTGACTTGTTCTTCTTGGCTCGAGCCACTACATGTCTCTTGAATAAACACGTTTATTGAGACAATTATTGAGAAAGTTGACTTGTTCTTCTTGGCTCGAGCCACTACATGTCTCTTGAATAAAGTTTCTACCCGCAACAAGTTAAATGTGAGTGGTTTGTGTGAAGTGGAGATGTGACAGCAAATGAAGAAGGTGATTCACTTTGTGATTGTCACTCATCGTTTGTGTTCTTTGTTCAGATGTGCAAGTGTTTCCATGGATGAAAATGTACGCTCGTATTCTCTTGCATCAAGGGATGTTTCTTTCAATCCTGCAATTGGTATTGCCAAAGCTTTGAAATCTCTGAAGAAGCAATTTTTTCTTGTAATGCCAATGTGTTGTGCCAAAGTGTCTATTGACAATTGTGTATCCACATATGCAAACAATCATTTGTATCCATAGACAACTACTTGCAATAACCTAGTAGGTTATCTCTCCTCTCCCAACCTATTAAGAAACCTTGAGAGGCTATTGAATGTTGGATGGAAGCAGTTTGTAAGATTGCACGAGTACAAATAACCATCTATCCACATTAGTGTCACTAGCAGTGTGACATTTTTGTAATGATCTTTGCTTAGCCACATGCGCAGCCTTCAGTGAAAACTCCATGGATAAGAAAATGTGTAAGCTTGTGATATACAGAGTACGTACTAGAGGGATATGATTTGCTATGTCGTTAAGCACAATGGGAATTGATTCTAAGGAACCAGAGGAAGAAGAGAGAAGGGAGGGGAGGCAGGAGGGAGAGGAGTCTTACCAAAGGGTGAGCAGACATTGTTACCATATATATGTGGTAATGATGTATGTGAACACACTTAGGACCACCGGGGCACTTTTCCCTCACTAGGAGGTTTTTTCCCCGTGCATTGTATATAATCACTAGATGGCTAACTTATATTTTCTTTGTGCACCAAGAAACATACTCTTTGTTGTGTGCCTTGAGCTTCCATCTTCTTCAAGTTGTATGTGTATCCCTCCAACCCTATTTTCAACAAATTGGCATCATATCAGGTCGCATCCTCCCAGACAGTCACCAATACACACTTGCTCACTTTCTCCATTTGGGTGAGTTTTGGTGAGCTTCAGAAGGTTGACAAATACTTTGGGATAGCTAGGAGATCTAAGTCTACTCAAAATTTCCGTTTTAGATTATTTCGGCCTTCATTTCCACTACAAGCAATATTGTGCAGGCAATTTTGTCCAATTTTTTGTAGAATTTTTGTCAATGTATTTTTTTGCATGTTCTTTACAATTCTCTTTTGGTTGTGCTATACAACATGTGTTGGTCCTTCTTCCTTTTTTCTCTTTCCGTACAATTTTCACATCAAGTGCAGTCATTCACCATGGCTGATAACAACACAGATGTTTTTGAGATGTCCGTTGCTAAGGATAAGCTGGATGGGGATAATTACTCAATGTGGGTTTACTTGATGCAACATGTTCTTGTATCAAAGGGCGTTTGGAATGTTGTGCGGGACATTGATGTACGCACACCTTCTGTGGATAGAGCCTCTATTGAGGATGTTGCAAGTTCTGGTGGTAGGTGTGTTGCTGCTAGAGTTGTTTTGCCTACGGCTGAGCAGTCTCATTGGGATGTTAGAGATGTAGAGGCTCATGCATTGATTGCATCATCTGTGAAGCGCACTATTACTCCTCACATTTGCTCAGCTAAATCATCAAAACAGGCTTGAAATATTCTATTTGGTCTTTATGCAAAGTCGTAATGAGACTAAAATTTCATTGCTATGTAAAGAGATGGAGTCAAAGATTATGCACGAGGAAGATGAAATGGAAACTTTCCTTGTTGGTATCAAGGATATTAAAGAGCAACTCATTTCTGCATGCAAAGTCATTTTTGACAGTTCACTTGTGCAGATTGTTCTTGATGTATTGTCAAATTCTTACCAAACCTTTGCTAGTACTTGGAGACTTATGACCCAAAGAAATCCTCAAAGTGTCAAGTTTAATACATTATGCAATTTCTGTTAAAGAACAAGGCTAAACACCTTGTAGTTGAATAGATTTTTGTTGTTGCTCAAAGAAAAGGTGGCAACAACAATGTAGCCACTTCTCATGGTTCTTCAGTGAGAGTAGCAAATCACCTGTTTTCTAATGCTTCTATTGGAAGCACCTCGTCTGGGAATTCTGGTGAAAAAGGAAAAAAGAAGATGTGTTGCCATTATTGCAAAGCTTATGATCACTTGATGAAGCAGTGTCCTAAATTGAAGAAAAAAGAAACCGAGAAGAAAGATGATGGTTCCACTACAAGTGTAGCTATTGTAGAATCTTTTGTGAAAGGAGATTGTGATACCGATGCAAATGCAGAGTGGGCATTTAGTACAGAGTGCACTTACGATCCTTCTGTCCATCATGCATGTATGTCAGTTGCTGCAGATTCACAAATTGTAAGATATGTATATGTTATCTTGATATTTATCTTATAAATAGTTGTTTATTTTGCAGGAAGTTACCATGACATGCCCTTCGACACGCCCAAAGGATTGGGTGGCAGTACCATGAGGGTGACATATTCCATCTATGTTTTCTTGTACTTATGGTCATCCTGATGATTGTATTTATTGTATACAGTTTGAAGTTTACAGTTACGGTTAGGTGTTTATGCTCTTTGCTAGATATTTATGCTTATGTCCTTGCAATCTGATACGGTTATTGTGTTGAAATCAAGTTATGGTTATGATTATCCTTTTGGGTTGATGTTATGGTCATACATGTTTCAATTGTTCCTTGGTTATGGTTTTGCATTCTGGTTACGGTTATGGTTTTGTAATCATATAGTGGATATGATCTTTGGTTATGGTTTGCAATCAAGTTATGGTTATGGCTTGGTAATTATGTTGTGGATATAATCTTTGGTTATGGTTTTGCAATCAGGTTATGGTTATGCTTTTGTAATCATGTTGCGGATATGCTCTTTGGTTATGGTTTTTCAATCAGGTTATGGTTATTGCTTGGTAATTATGTTGTGGGTATGATCTTTGGTTATGGTTTTGTAATTAGGTTATGGTTATGCTTTTGTAAATATGTTGTGGATATGATCTTTGTTTACGGTTTTGCAATCAGTTTATGGTTATGGCTTGGTAATTATGTTGTGGATATGATCTTTGGTTATGGTTTTGCAATTAAGTTATGGTTATGCTTTTGTAAATATGTTGTGGATATGATCTTTGTTTATGGTTTTACAATCAGGTTATGATTATAGTTTTGCAATTATGTTGTGAATATGGTAACAATTTTTGAATCATGTTACGTTTATGGTTTGAGAATCTTCATATTGTTGGGTGTATGCATGATACAATGTACCCACTTTCAACAGTTTCCCCCACCAAGACAGCCAAGAAACAGGCTCTTTTTTGCCATTCCTACATACATTTGACTTGCTTGCACTTACTTTGAAGAGGCAAGATTTGGTAGTCGCACAAAGCTCTGATCTTCATTTTTTTAACATCTAAACGGTAATTTTATTGTGCAAGGACTAATCTGGTTTAGCCTGTCATACCCTGTCACAACATTGTGACCTTGATGAAGAAGTATAACTTTTTATGTGCTTTTTTTCTTTACTTACCCTCTTGCACATGAAATGTTCACTTGGCAAGCAATTTAACTTGATTTATTGAATTTCTATTTATAAAAACCTAATTTGCAAAAAATTATATATATTATTTTTTGGTAATTTTTTATTTTTTAAAAGTGTAAATTAATATCAAAATTCTATTTATTTGAAATATCATTGGACCACAAAAAGAAAGAACTTTTTTTAATTAACTTTTGGTTTACTATGCACATGGATTCGGGACCTTCAGTATCGATACAAGCCACACGTAGCTCGCGGCGGAAAAAACGTCCACCCCGCTCCTTGATTACACTGCAGCTCGGGCGGGACCTTACCGTAGTCGGTGACTCGGCCCAAGACACAGTCCGCCATCACTCATCGCCTATCGAGCCCCGCCGGCCACCCCAAGCACGTTGAGCCCCGCTAGACCTGAAAACGGCCCGAAAATAGCCAAGCCCATCCGTGGAAGGTAGCCTTGGCACTCGCCCGAGGGGGGGAGTTGCATCCCAACGTCACAAGAGGGGTGTGGGGAACTCGTCGCCTCACCTCACCCATCCTTCGCGCCGTGGTCTACCCCATTCCAGTCTCAGCCGAGCACCACTATCTTATAGTTGTACACAATCCGGTGCAGGTCGACAAACCCCCCAAGAACCATGACCCACGGGCCGACAAACGGGGGAAACCCGCTTGTTGGGGGAAGGTCGTAAGAGAAGGTTTCCACAAGACGGATTACGATGGCCATGAAACTTTGCAGGGGTGGGGATTCAGGTGCTTTCCCTACCCCTGCAAAGTTTCATGGCCATCCGCTCCCATCTCCTCGATCTAGGGTGGCACAATCGTCAATTTTTTCGTTTCGGCTTTGCTAAGGGCCCAATGGTCAAAAACTTGCGATTGTGCCATAGTAGATCATCGAGACGCATTGCGTTGCCCATGAAACTTCGCAACAGTAGGGATTTAGGTGCTTTCCCTACCCTTGCAATGTTTCATGGCCATCTGCTCCCATCTTGTCGGTTTAGCGTGGCACAATCGCCCATTTTTTCGCTTTGGCTTCGCTAAGGACCCAATGGTAAAAAACTGGCGATTCTGCCGACGTAGACCGTAGAGACGGATTGCGATGCCCATGAAACTTTGCAGGGGGGGGCATTTATGTGCTCTTTTTTCCCTTGCAAAGTTTCATGGACATCCGCTCCCGTCTCGTCGGTTTAGGGTGACACAATTGCCATTTTTTTCGTTTTGGCTTTGTTAAGGGCCCAATGGTTAAAAACTGGCCATTGTGCCACCGTAGACTGTCAAGAAGGATTGCGATGCCCATGAAACTTTGCACGGGTGGGAATTTAGGTGCTTTCCTTGCTCCTGCAAAGTTTCATGGCCATCCGCTCCCATCTCGTCAGTCTAGGGTAGCACAATAGTCATTTTTTTCATTTTGGCTTCGCTAAAGGCCCAATGGTAAAAAACTTGCGATTGTGCCACCATAGACCGTCAAGAAAAATTATGATGCCCATGAAACATTTCAAGGGTGGGGATTTAGGTGCTTTCCCTACCCCTTCAATGTTTCATGGCCATCCGCTCCCGTCTCGTCGGTTTAGGATGGCACAATGGCCAATTTTTTTGTTTTGGCTTTACTAAGGGCCCAATGGTCAAAAACTCGCAATTGGGCCACCTAAATCCCTGCCCTTGTAAAGTTTCATGGCCATCCGCTCCCATCTTGTCGGTCTAGTGTAGCACAATCATCAATTTTTTCAATTTGGCTTCGCTAAGAGCCCAATGGTAAAAACCTTGCGATTGTGCCACCGTAGGCCGCCGATACAAATTGCGATGCGCATGAAACTTTGCAGGGGTGGATATTTAGGAGCTTTCCCTGCCCTTGCAATGTTTCATGGCCATCCGCTTCCGTCTCGTCGGTCTAGGATGGCACAATCGCCAATTTTTTCGTTTTGGCTTCGCTAAGGGCCTAATGGTAAAAAATCGACGATTGCGCCATAGTAGACCATCCAAACGGATTGCGTTGCCCATGAAACTTTTCAAGGGTAGGTATTCAAGTTCTTTCCCTGTCCCTGCAAAGTTTCATGGCCATCCACTCCCTTCTCGTCTGTCTAGGGTGCCAATTCTTTCATTTTGGATTCGCTAAGGGTCCAATGGTCAACTAGCGATTGTGCCATTGTAGCCCGTCGAGACGGATTGTGATGCCCATAAAACTTTGCAGGGGTAAGTATTTAGGTTCTTTCCTTGCTTCTTAAAATTTTCATGGCCATCCGCTCCCGTCTCATCGGTCTAGGGTAGCACAATCGCCAATTTTTTCGTTTTGGCTTCGTTAAGGACCCAACGTATAAAACTAGTGATTGTGCCATCGTCGACCATCAAGATGGATTGCAGTGCCCATGAAACTTTAGAGGGGTGGGGATTAAGATGCTTTCCCTACCCTTGCAACGTTTCATGGCCATCTGCTCACGTCTCGTCGGTCTAGGGTGGCACAATCGGCAATTTTTTCGTTTTGGCTTCGGTAAGGGCCTCATGGTCAAAAACTGGCGATTGTGCCATAGTAGACCGTCGAGACGGGTTGTGTAGCCCGTGAAACTTTGTAGGGGTGGGTATTCAAGTGCTTTCCCTGCCCTTGCAAAGTTTCATGGCCAGCTGCTCCCATCTCGTCTGTCTAGGGTGGCACAATCGTCAATTCTTTCGTTTCGCTAAGGGTCCAATGGTCAAAAACTGGTGATTGTGCCACCATACCCCGTCCAGACGGATTGTGATGCCCATAAAACTTTTGAGGGGTGGGTATTTAGGTGTTTTATTTGCCCCTGAAAAGTTTCATGGCCATCCGCTCCTGTCTCGTCGGTCTAAGGTAGCACAATCGCCAATTTTTTTGTTTTGACTTCACTAAGGGCTCAACGGTAAAAAACTGGTGATTGTGCCATCGTAGACCGTCAAGACGGATTGCGATGCCCATGAAATTTTATAGGGGTGGGGATTTAGATGCTTTTCCTGTTGTTGCACTGTTTCATGGCCATCCACTCTCGTCTCGTCGATCTACGGTGGCAAAATCGCCCAAAGGGCCTAATGGTAAAAAACTAGTGATTGTGCCATAGTAGACCCTCAAGACGGGTTGTGTTGCCCATGAAACTTTTCAGAGGTGGGTATTCAAGTGCTTTCCTTGGCCTTGCAAAGTTTCATGGCCGTCCGCTCCCGTCTCATCAGTCTACTGTAGCACAATCGCCAATTTTTTCGTTTTGGCTTGGCTAAGGGCCCAATGGTAAAAAACTCGCGATTGTGCCACCGTAGACCGTCGAGACGGATTGGGATGCCCATGAAACTTTACATGGACAAGGGTTTAGATGCTTTCCCTACCCTTGCAACGTTTAATGGCCACGCTCCTGTCTCGTCGGTTTAGGATGGCACAATCACCAATTTTTTTGTTTTGGCTTCGCTAAGGGCCCAATGGTCAAAAACTGGCCATTGCGCCACCATAGCCCGTTGAAACGGATTGTGTTGCCCATGAAATTTTGTAGGGACCAATATCTAGGTGCTTTCCCTGCGCCTGTAATGTTTCATGGCCATCCTTTCCCGTCTCGTAGGTCTAAGGTGGCACAATCTCCAATTTTTTTGTTCTGGCTTCGCTAAGGACCCTATGGTCAAAAACTGGTGATTGTGCCACCGTAGCCCGTCGATACGAATTGTGATGCCTAGGAAAGTTTTCAAGGAGAGGGATTTAGTTGCTTTTCATCTCCCCTCAATGTTTCATGGCCATCCACTCCTGTCTCGTTGATCTAGGGTGGCACAATCGCCAATTTTTTCATTTTGGCTTCGCTAAGGACCTACTGGTCAAAAACTAGCGATTCTTCCACCGTAGCCCGTCGAGACGGATTGTGTGTCCATGAAAATTTCCAAGGTACCTTCCCTGTGCCTGCAAAGTTTCATGGCCATCGGCTCCCCTCTCATCGGTCTAGGGTAGCACAATCGCCAATTTTTTTGTTTTGGCTTTGTTAAGGCCCCAATGGTCAAAAACTGGTGATTGTGCCACCGTAGCCCCTTGAGACAGATTGCGATGCCCATAAAACTTTGCAACGACAAGATTTTAGGTGCTTTCCCTGCCCCCGCAATGTTTCATGGCCATCCATTCCAGTCTCGTTGGTTTAGGGTGGCACAATCGCAAATATTTTTGTTTTGGCTTCGTTAAGGGCTTAATGGTCAAAAACAGGCGATTGTGCCATAGTAGACTATCGACACGGGTTGCGTTGACCATGAAACTTTGCAGGGGTGGGTATTCAAGTGCTTTCCCTGTTACTGCAAAGTTGCATGGCCATCGGCTCTCGGCTCGTCTGTCTAGGGTAGCACAATCGCCAATTCCTTCGATTTGGATTCGCTAAAGGCCCAATGGTCAAAAACTAGCGATTGTGCCACTGTAGCCCGTCGAGATAGATGGTGACACCCATAAAACTTTGTAGGGGCGGGGATTCAGGTGCTTTCCTTGCCCATGAAAGTTTGCAAGGGTAGGTATTCAGGGATTGTGCCATCGTAGACCGTCCATACGGACTGCAATGCCCATGAAAATTTACACGGGCAGGGATTTAGATGCTTTCCATGTCCTAGAAATATTTCATGGCCATCCACTCCCGTCTCATCGGTCTACGGTGGCACAATCACCAATTTTTTTGTTTGGCTTCGCAAAGGGCCTAATGGTCAAAAACTGACGATTGTGCCATATTAGAATGTCGAGACGGGTTGTGTTGCCCATGAAACTTTGCAGGCATGGGTATTCAAGTGCTTTCCTTGTCCTTGCAAATTTTCATGGCCATCGGCTCTCGTATCGTCTATCTAGGGTGGCACAATCGCCAATTCTTTCGATTTGGATTCGCTAAGGGCCCAATGGTCAAAAACTGGCGATTGTGCCACCGTAGCCCATCGAGATGGATTGTGATGCCCATAAAACTTTGCAGGGGTGGAGATTTAGGTGCTTTCCTTTCCCCTAAAAAGTTTCATAACCATCCGCTCCCATCTTGTCTGTCTAGGGTGGCACAATTACCAATTTTTTCGTTTTGGCTTCGGTAAGGGACTAATGGTCAAAAAATGGCGATTGTGCCATAGTAGACCGTTGAGACGGGTTGCGTTGCCCATGAAACATTGCAGGGGTGGGTATTCGAGTGATTTCCTACCCCTGCAAATTTTCATGGCCATCCGCTCCCGTCTCGTCGGTCAAAGTGGCACAATCGCCAATTCTTTCATTTTGGATTCGCTAAGGGCCCAATGGTCAAAAACTCGCGATTGTGCCACCGAAGCCCGTCGAGAAGGATTGTGATGCCCATAAAACTTTGCAGGGGGAGGGATTTAGGTGATTTCCTTGCCCGTGAAAATTTTCATGGCCATCCGCTCCCGTCTCATCGGTCTAGGGTAACACAATCGTCAATTTTTTTGTTTTGGCTTGGCTAAGGGCCCAATGGTAAAAAAACTGACGATTGTGCCACCCTAGATCGTCGAGACGGATTGCGATGCCCATGAAACTTTACAAGGGTGGGGATTAAGATGCTTTCCCTTACCTTGCAACGTTATATGGCCATCCCCTCCCGTTTCGTCGGTCTAGCGTGGCACAATCGCCAATTTTTTCGTTTTGGCTTCGCTAAGAGCCCAATGATAAAAAAATTGGCGATTGTGCCACCGTAGCCCATCGATACGGATTGCGTTGCCCATGAAACTTTGTAGGGGCAAAGATTTAGGTGCTTTACCTGTGCTTGCAATGTTTCATGGAAATTCTTTCCCGTCTCGTAGGTCTAGGGTGGCATGATCTCCAATTTTTTTGTTCTGGATTCTCTAAGGGCCCAATGGTAAAAAACTGGGGATTGTGCAACCGTAGCCCATTGAGACCGATTAGGATGCCCATGAAACTTTGCAAGGACAGGGATTTAGGTGCTTTCCCTGCCTCGGCAATGTTTCATGGCCATCTGTTCCTGTCTCGTTGGTCTAGGGTGGCACAATCGCCATTGTTTTCATTTTGGCTTGGCTAAGGACCCATTGGTAAAAAACTGGAGATTCTCCTACCATAGCCCGTCGAGACGGATTGTGTACCCATGAAACTTTCCAAGGTGATTTTCCTACACCTGCAAAGTTTCATGGCCATCCGCTCCCGTCTTGTCGGTCTAGGATAGCACATTCGCCAATTTTTTTGTTTTGGCTTCGTTAAGTGCCCAACGGTCAAAAACTGGTGATTGTGTCATTGTAGGCCGTCAAGACGGATTGTGATGCCCATGAAACTATACAGGGGCAGGTATTTAGATGCTTTACCTACCCTTGCAACGTTTCATGGCCATCCGCTCCCCGTCTCGTCGGTCTAGGGTGGCACAATCGCCAATTTTTCCGTTTTGGCTTTGCTAAGGACCTAATGGTCAAAAATCGGCGATTTGCCATAGTAGATCATCGAGACGGGTTGTGTTGCCCATGAAACTTTACAGGGGTGGATATTCAAGTGCTTTTCCTACCCCTGCAAAGTTTCATGGCCATCCACTCCCGTCTCGTTGGTCTAGGGTGGCACAATCGCTAATTTTTTCGTTTTGGCTTCGCTAAGGGCCCAATGGTCAAAAACTGGCGATTGTGCCACCATAATCTGTCGAAACAGATTGCGTTGCCCATGAGACTTTGCAGGACCAAAGATTTAGATGCTTTCCCTATCCGTGCAATTTTTCATGGCCATCCTTTCCCATCTCATAGGTCTAGGGTGGCACAATCGCCATTTTTTTTTGTTCTGGCTTCGCTAAGGGCCCAATGGTCAAAAAATGTTGATTGTGCCACCGTAGCCCGTCTAGACCGATTGCGTTGCCCATGAAACTTTGCAAGGACAGGGATTTACGTGGCTTACCTACCCCTGCAACGTTTCATGGCCATACGTTCCCGTCTTGCTGGTATAGGGTGGCACAATCGCCAATTTTTTCGTTTTGGCTTCGCTAAGGACCCAATGGTCAAAAACTGGCGATTGTGCCATCGTACCCCGTCGAGACGGATTGTGTGCCCATGAAACTTTTCAAGGTGCTTTCCCTACCATTGCACAATTTCATAGCCACCCGCTCTAGTCTCGTCGGGCTGGGGAAGCACAATCGCTAATTTTTTCGTTTTGGCTTCGCTAAGGGCCCAACTGTATAAAACTGGTGATTGTGCCATCGTAGACCGTCAAGATGGATTGCGATGCCCATGAAAATTTACAGGGGCATGGATTTAGATGCTTTTCATACCCTTGCAACGTTTCATGGCCATCCGCTCCCGTCTCGTCGGTCAAGGGTCGCCAAATTTTTCATTTTGGCTTCGCTAATGCCCCAATGGTAAAAAAATGGCAATTTGTGCCTTCGTAGCTTGTCGAAATGGATTGTGTTGCCCATGAAATTTTGTAGGGACAAAGTTTTAGGTGCTTCCCATGCACCTGCAATGTTTCATGGCCATCCTTTCCCGTCTCGTAGGTCTAGCGTGGCACAATCTCCATTTTTTTTGTTCTATCTTCGAACAGGGATTTAGGTGCCTTCCCTGCCCACGCAATGTTTCATGGCCATCTAATCTTGTATTGTTGGTCTAGGGTGGTACAATCGCCAATGTTTTCGTTTTGGCTTCGCTAAGGACCCAATGGTCAAAAACTGGCAATTGTGCCATCGTAGCCCGTCGAGACGGATTGTGTGCCCATGAAACTTCCAAGGTGCTTTCCCTACCCTGCAAAGTTTCATAGCCATCTGCTCTAGTCTCGCCGGTCTAGGGTAGCACAATCGCCAATTTTTTCATTTTGGCTTCGCTAAGGGCCCAACGGTATAAAACTGGTAATTGTGTCATCATAGACTATCAGGACAGATTGTGATAAGCATGAAACTTTACAGGGACAGGGATTTCGATGCTTTTTCTACCCTTGCAACGTTTCCTGGCCATCCGCTCCCGTCTCGTCGGTCTAGGGTGGCACAATCGCCAAATTTTTTGTTTTGGCTTCACTAAGGTCCCAATGGTCAGAAACTGGCGATTTGTGCCACCGTAGCCCGTCGAAACGGATTGCGTTGCCCATGAAATTTTGTAGGGGCAAAGATTTAGGTGCTTTCCTTGTGCCTACAATGTTTCATGGCCATCCTTTCCCGTCTCTCGTAGGTCTAGGGTGGCAAAATCTCCATTTTTTTGTTCTCTCCTCATTGTGCCATAGTAAACCGTCGAGATGGGTTGCATCGCCCATGAAACTTTACAAGGGTGGATACTCAAGTGCTTTCCCTTCCCCTACAAAGTTTCATGGCCATCCGCTCCCGTCTCGTCTGTCTAGGGTGGCACAATCGTTAATTCTTTTGTTTTGGATTCGCTAAGGGTCCAATGGTCAAAAACTGGCAATTGTGCCACCATATCCCGTCGACACGGAGTGTAATGCTTATAAAAATTTGTAGAGGTAGGGATTTAGGTGCTTTCCTTTCCCTGGAAAAGTTTCATGGCCATTCGCTCCCGTCTCGTCGGTCTAGGGTAGCACAATCGCCAATTTTTTTGTTTTGGCTTCGTTAAGGGCCCAACGGTCAAAAATTGGTGATTGTGCAGCCTAAGCCCATCAAGATCGATTGGGATGCCCATGAAACTTTGCAAAAATAGGGCTTTAAATGCTTTCCCTAGCCTTGCAACATTTCATGGCCATCCGCTCCCGTCTCATCGGTCTATGGTGGCACAATTGCCAATGTTTTCGTTTTGGCTTCGCTAAGGTCCTAATGGTCAAAAACTGGCGATTGTGCCATAATAGATTGTAGAGACGGGTTGTGTTGCCCATGAAACTTTGCAGAGGTGGTATTCTAGTGCTTTCCCTATCCCTGCACAGTTTCATGGCCATCAGCTCTCGTCTCGTCTGTCTAGGGTGGCACAATCGCCAATTCTTTCGATTTGGCTTCGCTAAAGACCCAATGGTCAAAAACTGGCCATTGTGCCACTGTAGCCCGTCGAGATGGATTGTGTGTCCAGGAAAAATTCCAAGTTGCTTTTTCTACCCCTACAAAGTTTCATGGCCATCCGCTCCCATCTCGTCGGTCTAGGGTAGCACAATCGCCAATTTTTTTGTTTTGGCTTTTCTAAGGGCCCAACGGTCAAAAACTGGGGATTGTGCCACTGCACCTCGTCAAGACGGATTGTATGTCCATGAAACTTTCCAAGGTGCTTTCCCTACCCCTGAAAAGTTTCATGGCCACCCGTTCCCATCTCGTCGGTCCAGGGTAGCACAATCGCCAATTTTTTTGTTTTGGCTTCGCTAAGGGCCCAACTGTCAAAAATTGGTGATTGTGCCATTGTAAACCGTCAAGATGGATTGCGATGCCCATGAAACATAGCAGGGGTGGGGATCTAGATGCTTTCCATGCCCTTGCAATGTTTCATGGCCATCTGCTCCCGTCTCGTCGGTCTAGGGTGGCACAATAGTCAATTTCTTCGTTCTGGCTTCGCTAAGGGTCTAATGGTCAAAACTGGAGATTGTGCCATAGTAAACCGTCGAGACGGGTTACATCGCCCATGAAACTTTGCAGTGAGGGATACTCAAGTGCTTTCCCTTTCCCTGCAAAGTTTCATGGCCATCCGCTCCCGTCTCGTCTGTCTAGGATGGCACAATCATTAATTCTTCGTTTTGGATTCTCTAAGGGTCCAATGGTCAAAAACTGGGGATTGTGCCACCATAGCCCGTCGACACGGAGTGTAATGCCTATAAAACTTTGCAGAGGTAGGGATTTAGGTGCTTTCCTTGCCCTGGAAAAGTTTCATGGCTATCCACTCAATCTCATCGGTCTAGGGTAGCACAATCGCCAATTTTTTTGTTTTGCCTTTGTTAAGGGCCCAACGGTCAAAAATTGGTGATTGTGCCACCTAAGTCCCCGTCGAGATCGATTGGGATGCCCATGAAACTTTTCAAGAATAGGGATTTAAATGCTTTCCCTGTCCTTGCAACATTCCATGGCCATCCGCTCCCATCTCATTGGTCTATGGTGGCACAATCGCCAATTTTTTCGTTTTGGCTTCGCTAATGGCCTAATGGTCAAAAACTGGCGATTGTGCCATAATAGATTGTAGAGACGGGTTGCGTTGCCCATGAAACTTTGCAGAGGTGGTATTCAAGTGCTTTCCCTGTCCCTACACAGTTTCATGGCCATCAGCTCTCGTCTCGTCTATCTAGAGTGGCACAATTGCCAATTCTTTCGATTTGGCTTCTCTAAAGATCCAATGGTCAAAAACTGGCGATTGTGCCATTGTAGCCCATCGAGACGGATTGTGTGTCCATGAAACTTTCCAAGGTGCTTTTCTTACCCCTACAAAGTTTCATAGCCATCCGCTCCCATCCCGTCGGTCTAGGGTAGCACAATCGTCAATTTTTTTATTTTGGCTTCGCTAAGGGCCCAACGGTCAAAAACTGGTGATTGTGCCATTAGATGCTTTCCTTGCCCTTGCAATGTTTTCATGGCCATCCGCTCCCGTCTCGTCGGTCTAGGGTGGCACAGTCGCCAATTTCTTCCTTTTGGCTTGGCTAGGGCCTAATGGTAAAAAACTGGCGATTGTGCCATAGTAGACCGTCGAGACGGGTTGCGTTGCCCATGAAACTTTGCAGGGGTGGGTACTAAAGTGCTTTCCCTTCCCCTGCAAAGTTTCATGGCCATCCGCTCCCGTGTCGTCTGTCTAGGGTGTCACAATCGCCAGTTCTTTCATTTTGGATTCGTTAAGGGTCCAATGGTCAAAAACTAACGATTGTGCCACCATAGCCCGTCGACATGGATTGTGATGCCCATAAAACTTTGAAGAGGTAGGGATTTAGGTGCTTTTCTTGCCGTGGAAAAGTTTCATGGCCATCCGCTCCCATCTCGTCGGTCTAGGGTAGCACAATCGCCAATTTCTTTGTTTTGGCTTCGTTAAAGGCCCAAGGGTCAAAAATTGGTGATTGTGCCATTGTAGCCCGTCGAGATCGATTGCGATGCCCATGAAACTTTGCAAGAACAAGGATTTAGATTCTTTCCCTATCCTTGCAATAGTTCATGGCCATCCGCTCGCATCTTATCGGTCTATGGCGGCACAATCGCCAATTTTTTCATTTTGGCTTCGCTTAGGGCCTAATGGTCAAAAACTGTAGATTGTGCCATAATAGACTAAAGAGACGGGTTGTGTTGTCCATGAAACTTTGTAGAGGTGGTATTCAAGTGCTTTCGATATCCCTCCAAAGTTTCATGGCCATTAGCTGTCGTCTCATCTGTCTAGGGTGGCCAAAATGGCCAATTCTTTCGATTTGGATTCGCTAAGGGCCCAATGGTCAAAAACTGGCGATGTGCCACCCTAGCCCGTCCGAGACGGATTGTGATGCCCATAAAACTTTGCAGGGGAAGGGATTTAGGTCCTTTCCTTGCCCCTGAAAATTTTCATGGCCATCCGCTCGCGTCTCGTCGGTTTAAGGTAGCACAATCGCCAATTTTTTTGTTTTGGCTTCGCTAAGCGCCCAATGGTAAAAAAGTGGCGATTGTGCCACCGTAGACCGTCGAAAGGGATTGTGGTGCCCATCAAACTTTGTAGGGACAAGGGTTTAGATGCTTTTTTGTGCCTGCAATGTTTCATGGCCATCCTTTCCCGTCTGGTAGGTCTAGAGTGGCACAATCTCCAATTTTTTTGTTGTGGCTTCATGTCAAAAACTGGTCATTGTGCCACGTAGCCCGTCGATACGGATTGCGATGTCCAAGAAACTTTGTAAGGAGAGGGATTTAGGTTCTTTCCTTGTCCCCGCAATGTTTCATGGCCATCCATTCCTATCTCCTTGGTCTAGGGGCAATTTTTTTTGTTTTGGCTTCGCTAAGGACCCAATGGTCAAAAACTAGCAATTCTACCAACATAGCCCATCGAGACGGATTGTGTGACCATGAAACTTTCCAAGGTGCTCTCCCTACCCCTGAAAAGTTTCATAGCCATCCTCTCTAGTCTCGTCGGTTTAGGGTAGCACAATCGTCAATTTTTTCGTTTTGGCTTCGCTAATGGCCTAATGGTAAAAAACTGGCGATTGTGCCATAATAGATTGTAGAGACGGGTTTCGTTGCCCATGAAACTTTGCAGAGGTGGTATTCAAGTCCTTTCCCTGTCCCTACACAGTTTCATGGCCATCAGCTCTCGTCTCGTCTATCTAGGGTGGCACAATCGCCAATTCTTTCGATTTGGCTTCTCTAAAGATCCAATGGTAAAAAACTGGCGATTGTGCCATTGTAGCCCATCGAGACGGATTGTGTGTCCATGAAACTTTCCAAGGTGCTTTTCCTACCCCTACAAAGTTTCATAGCCATCCGCTCCCATCCCGTCGGTCTAGGGTAGCACAATCGTCAATTTTTTTATTTTGGCTTCGCTAAGGGCTCAACTGTCAAAAACTGGTGATTGTGCCATTAGATGCTTTCCCTGCCCTTGCAATGTTTTTCATGGCCATCCGCTCCCGTCTCGTCGGTCTAGGGTGGCACAGTCGCCAATTTCTTCGTTTTGGCTTGGCTAGGGCCTAATGGTAAAAAACTGGCGATTGTGCCATAGTAGACCGTCGAGACGGGTTGTGTTGCCCATGAAACTTTGCAGGGGTGGGTACTAAAGTGCTTTCCCTTCCCCTGCAAAGTTTCATGGCCATCCGCTCCCGTGTCGTCTGTCTAGGGTGTCACAATCGCCAATTCTTTCGTTTTGGATTCGTTAAGGGTCCAATGGTCAAAAACTGAAGATTGTGCCACCATAGCCCGTCGACATGGATTGTGATGCCCATAAAACTTTGTGGAGGTAGGGATTTAGGTGCTTTTCTTGCCGTGGAAAAGTTTCATGGCCATCCGCTCCCATCTCGTCGGTCTAGGGTAGCACAATCGCCAATTTTTTTGTTTTGGCTTTGTTAAAGGCCCAAAGGTCAAAAATTGGTGATTGTGCCATTGTAGCCCGTTGAGATCGATTGCGATGCCCATGAAACTTTGCAAGAACAGGGATTTAGATTCTTTCCCTGTCGTTGCAATAGTTCATGGCCATCCGCTCGCGTCTCGTCGGTTTAAGGTAGCACAATCGCCAATTTTTTCATTTTTGCTTCGCTAAGCGCCCAATGGTAAAAAATTGGCGATTGTGCCATCGTAGACCGTCGAAAGGGATTGTGGTGCCCATCAAACTTTGTAGGGACAAGGGTTTAGATGATTTCCTTGTGCCTGCAATGTTTCATGGCCATCCTTTCCCGTCTGGTCGGTTTAGAGTTGCACAATCTCCAATTTTTTTTGTTGTGGCTTCATGTCAAAAACTGGTCATTGTGCCACGTAGCCCGTCGATACGGATTGCGATGTCCAGTAAACTTTGTAAGGAGAGGGATTTAGGTTCTTTCCTTGTCCCCGGAATGTTTCATGGCCATCCATTCCTATCTCCTTGGTCTAGGGGCAATTTTTTTTGTTTTGGCTTCGCTAAGGACCCAATGGTCCAAAACTAGCAATTCTACCAACATAGCCCATCGAGACGGATTGTGTGCCCATGAAACTTTCCAAGGTTCTCTCCCTACCCCTGCAAAGTTTCATAGCCATCCTCTCTAGTCTCGTCGGTTTAGGGTAGCACAATCCAATTTCTTCGTTTTGGCTTCGCTAAGGGCCCAATGATATAAAACTGGTGATTGTGTTATCGTAGACCGTCAGGACAGATTGTGATGCCCATGAAACTTTACAATGGTAGGGATTTAGATGCTTTTTCTACCCTTGCAACGTTTCATGGCCATCCGCTCCCATCTCATCGGTTTAGGGTGGCACAATCACCAAATTTTTTTGTTGTGGCTTTGCTAAGGCCCCAATGGTCAAAAACTGGCGATTTGTGCCACCGTAGCCCGTCAAAACGGATTGCGTTGCCCATGAAATTTTGTAGGCACAAAGATTTAGGTGCTTTTCCAACACCTGCAATGTTTCATGGCCATCCTTTCCCGTCTCGTAGGTCTAGGGAGGCAAAATCTTCATTTTTTATGTTCTCTCTTCGCTAAGGGCCCAATGGTCAAAAATTGGTGATTGTGAAACCGTAGCCCGTGGAGACCGATTGCGATGCCCATGAAACTTTGCAAGAACAAGGATTTAGGTGCTTTCTCTGCCCCCGCAATGTTTCATGGCCATCCGTTTCTTTCTCGTTGGTGTAGGGTGGTACAATCGCCAATTTTTTTGTTTTGGCTTTGCTAGGACCCAATGGTCAAAATTGGCGATTGTGCCATTGCAGCCCGTCGAGACAGATTTTGTGTCCATGAAACTTTCCAAGGTGCTTCCCTACCCCTACAAAGTTTCATAGCCATCCGCTCTCATCTGGTCGGTCTAGGGTAGCACAATCGCCAAGTTTTTTGTTTTGGCTTCTCTAAGGGCCCAAGGGTCAAAAACTGGTGATTGTGCCATTGTAAACCGTCAAGACGGATTGCGATGCCTATGAAACTTAACAGGGGTGGGGATCTAGATGCTTTCCCTGCCCTTGCAATGTTTCATGGCCATCCTCTCCCGTCTCATCGGTCTAGGGTGGCACAATCGCCAATTTCTTCGTTTTGGCTTCGCTAAGGGCCTAATGGTCAAAAACTGGCGATTGTGCCATAGTAGACCCTCGAGACGGGTTGCGTTGCCCATGAAACTTTGTAGGGGTGGGTACTCAAGTGCTTTTCCTTTCCTTGCAAATTTTCATGGCCATCCGCTCCTGTTTCGTTTGTATAGGGTGGCACAATCGCCAATTCTTTCGTTTTGGATTCGCTAAGGGTCCAATGGTCAAAAACTGACGATTGTGCCACAATAGCCCGTCGACACGGATTGTGATGCCCATAAAACTTTGCAGAGGTAGGGATTTTGGTGCTTTCCTTGCCCTAGAAAATTTTCATGGCCATCTGCTCCCATCTCCTCG
Organism: Adiantum capillus-veneris; assembly: GCF_014529385.1. Taxonomy (NCBI): domain Eukaryota; kingdom Viridiplantae; phylum Streptophyta; class Polypodiopsida; order Polypodiales; family Pteridaceae; genus Adiantum; species Adiantum capillus-veneris. Next base: position 65,761,691 of record NC_140939.1, on the reverse strand, counting down.
GTCTAGGGTAGCACAATCGCCAATTATTTTGTTTTGGCTTCGTTAAGGGCCCAACGGTAAAAAATTGATGATTGTGCCACCTAGCCTGTCGAGATCGATTGCGATGGCCATGAAACTTTGCAAGAACAGGGATTTAGATGCTTTCCCTGTCCTTGCAACATTTCATGGCCATCCGTTTCCATCTCATCGGTCTATGGTGGCACAATCGCCAATTTTTTCGTTTTGGCTTCGCTAAGGGCCTAATGGTGAAAAACTGTCGATTGTGCCATAATAGACTGTAGAGACGGGTGGCGTTGCCCATGAAACTTTGCAGAGGTGGTATTCAAGTGCTTTCCCTGTCCCTGCAAAGTTGCATGGCCATCAACTCTCGTCTCGTTTGTCTAGGGTGGCACAATCGCCAATTTTTTCTATTTGGATTCGCTAAGGGCCTAATAGTAAAAAACTGCGATTGTGCCACCCTAGCCCGTCAAAACGGATTCTGATGCCATCTAACTTTGTAGGGGTAGGGATTTAGGTTCTTTTCTTGCCCCTGAAATGTTTCATGGTCATCCGCACCCGTCTCGTCGATCTAGGGTAGCACAATCGCCAATTTTTTCGTTTTGGCTGCGCTAAGGGCCCAATGGTCAAAAATTGGCGATTGTACCACCGTAGACTGTTGAGACGGATTGTGTTGCCCATGAACCTTTCTAGGGGCAAGGGTTTAGATGAATTCCCTGTGCCTGCAATGTTTCATGGCCATCCTTTCCCATCTCGTAAGTCTAGGGTGGCGCAATCTCCAATTTTTTTGTTCTGGCTTCGGATCAAAAACTGGTGATTTGACCACCGTAGCCCGTCGATACAGACTGCGATGTTCAGAAAACTTTGCAAGGAGAGGGATTTAGGTGCTTTCTCTATCCCCGCAATGTTTCATAGCCATCTTGTCCTATCTCGTTGGTCTAGGGTGGCACAATCGCCAATTTCTTTGTTTTGACTTCACTAAGGGCCCAACGGTAAAAAACTGATGATTGTGCCATTGTAGACCGTCAAGACGGATTGCGATGCCCATGAAATTTTATAGGGGTGGGGATTTAGATGCTTTTTCTATTGTTGCACTATTTCATGGCCATCCACTGTCGTCTCGTCAGTCTACGGCGACAAAATCGCCAATTCTTTCATTTTGGATTCGCTAAGGGCCCAATGGTAAAAAACTAGCGATTGTGCCACCGAAGCCCGTCGAGACGGATTGTGATGCCCATAAAACTTTGTAGGGGAAGACATTTAGGTGGTTTTCTTGCCCGTGAAAGTTTTCATGGCCATCCGTTCCCGTCTCATCGGTCTAGGGTAGCACAATCGCCAATTTTTTTGTTTTGGCTTGACTAAGGGCCCAATGGTAAAAAACTGACGATTGTGCCACCCTAGATCGTCGAAACGGATTGCGATGCCCATGAAACTTTACAGGAGTGGGGATTAAGATTCTTTCCCTTCCCTTGCAATCTTATATGGCCATCCACTCCCGTTTCGTCGGTCTAGGATGGCACAATCGCCAATTTTTTTGTTTTGGCTTCGCTAAGAGCCCAATGATAAAAAATTGGCGATTGTGCCACCGTAGCCCGTCGATACGGATTGCGTTGCCCATGAAACATTGTAGGGGCAAGAATTTAGGTGCTTTCCCTATGCTTGCAATGTTTCATGGCCATCCTTTCCCGTCTCGTAGGTCTAAGGTGGCACGATCTCCAATTTTTTGTTCTGGCTTCTCTAAGGGCCCAATGGTAAAAAAATGATGATTGTGCCACCGTAGCCCGTTGAGACCGATTGGGATGCCCATGAAACTTTACAAGGACAAGGATTTAGGTGCTTTCCTTGCCTTGGCAATGTTTCATGGCCATCCGTTCCTGTCTCGTTGGTCTAGGGTGCCACAATCGCCATTTTTTTCATTTTGGCTTGGCTAAGGACCCAATGGTCAAAAACTGGAGATTCTCCTATCGTAGCCCGTCGAGACGGATTTTGTGTCCATGAAAATTTGAAAGGTGCTTTCCCTACACCTGCAAAGTTTCATGGCCATCCGCTCCCGTCTCGTCGGTCTAGGGTAGCACATTCGCCTATTTTTTTGTTTTGGCTTCGCTAAGTGCCCAACGGTCAAAAACTGGTGATTGTGCCATTGTAGACCGTCAAAACGCATTGTGATGCCCATGAAACTATACAGGGGCAAGGATTTACATGATTTACCTACCCTTGCAACTTTTCATGGCCATCCGCTCCCGTCTTGTTGGTCTAGGGTGGCACAATCACCAATTTTTTCGTTTTGGCTTTGCTAAGGGCCTAATGGTCAAAAATCGGCGATTTGCCATAGTAGATCGTCGAGACGGGTTGCGTTGCCCATGAAACTTTACAAAGGTGGATATTCAAAAGCTTTTCCTGCCCCTGCAAAGTATCATGGCCATCCACTCCCGTCTCGTTTGACTAGGGTGGCACAATCGCTAATTTTTTCGTTTTGGCTTCGCTAAGGGCCCAATGGTCAAAAACTAGCGATTGTGCCACCGTAGCCTGTCGAAACAGATTGCGTTGCCCATGAAATTTTGTAGGGGCAAAGATTTAGGTGCTTTCCCTGTGCCTGCAATGTTTCATGGCCATCCTTTCCCGTCTCGTAGGTCTAGGGTGGCACAATCTCCATATTTTTTGTTCTCTCTTCGCTAAGGGCCCAATGGTCAAAAAATGATGATTGTGCCACCGTAGCCCGTTGAGACCGATTGTGATGTCCATGAAACTTTGCAAAGACAGGGATTTACGTGCTTTCATTGCCCCCGCAATGTTTCATGGACATCCGTTCCTATCTCATTGGTCTAGGGTAGCACAATTGCCAATTTTTTCGTTTTGGCTTTCATAGGATCCAATGGTCAAAAACTGGCGATTGTGCCACTTCAGTCCGTCCAGACGGATTGTGTGTCCATGAAACTTTCCAAGGTGCTTTCCCTACCCCTCCAAAGTTTCATGGCCATTCGTCCCCATCTCGTCGGTCTAGGGTAGCACAATTGCCAATTTTTTTGTTTTGGCTTCACTAAGGGCCCAACGGTCAAAAACTGGTGATTATGCCATTGTAAACCGTCAAGACGGATTGCAATGCCCATGAAACATAACAAGGGTGGGTATCTAGATGCTTTTCCTGCCCTTGCAATGTTTCATGGCCATCCGCTCCCGTCTCGTCGGTCTAGGGTGGCACAATCGCCAATTTCTTCGTTTTGACTTCGCTAGGGGCCTAATGGTCAAAAACTGTCGATTGTGCCATAGTAAACCGTCGAGACGGGTTGCATCACCCATGAAACTTTGCAGGGGTGGATACTCAAGTGCTTTCCCTTCCTTTGCAAAGTTTCATGGCCATCCGCTTCCGTCTCGTCTGTCTAGGGTGGCACAATCGTTAATTCTTTCGTTTTGGATTCTCTAAGGGTCCAATGGTCAAAAACTAGCGATTGTGCCACCATAGCCCGTTGACACGGAGTGTAATGCCTATAAAACTTTGCAAAGGTAGGTATTTAGGTGCTTTCCTTGCCCTGGAAAAGTTTCATGGCCATCCGCTCCCGCCTCGTCGGTCTAGGGTAGCAGAATCGCCAATTTTTTTTGTTTTGGCTTCATTAAGGGCCCAACGGTCAAAAATTGGTGATTGTGCCACCTAAGCCCGTCGAGATTGATTGGGATGCCCATGAAACTTTGCAAGAATAGGGATTTTAATGCTTTCCCTATCCTTGCAACATTTCATGGCCATCCGTGAAGTCGCGGAGCGGAGCGTGGGTCGACTCTCTCTCTCTCACACACACACACACACAGTGAGCTTACACAGTACAGTACGCAGAGAACTGTTAGAAGGGTTATCTCCCAATTACCTTAGTATTCACAAAGTATATGTGAGTATATACAAAGAGTTAGAGGAAAGTGAGTTAGGCGGGCAGGCGGCCATATCCGCATAAGAGGCCACTTGGGCTTTAATCCCAACAACCTCCCACTTAAAGTCCAATGTGGCACTTTAAGTAACTGTAAATCTATGAACATAAATGTACAAAGATTTACATGGCTGCCATCTATCCAATGCCCAATAACTCACGAAAATGCACAAAGCCCTCTCCTGGAAGTCCCTTTGTGAGTAGATCAGGAGGATTGTCCTTGGTGTGGATCTTCAGCAGTTGTATCTGCTTGTCTTCAAGTACTTCCCTAATGAAGTGATATTTGACATCAATATGCTTAGTCTTCGAATGGAACACTGGATTCTTTGCCAATTGTATAGCACTTTGACTATCACAATATAACTCTGGCATATCTACTTTGATTCCCAAGTCTGCAACCAATCTACCAAGCCAAATAGCTTCTTTGCATGCCTCATTTGCTGCAACATACTCAGCTTCTGTAGTAGACTGCGTAACACAATCTTGTAATTGAGATCGCCATGATATGGCACCTCCAGCCAATGTAAAGACATAGCCTGATGTAGATCTCCTCTTATCCAAGTCTCCTGCATAATCTGAGTCAGTGTATCCTCTGACACTCAAATCCTGACTACCATAGCATATGCGCATACTCTTTGTATGTTTTAAGTATCTCATGATACCTTTCACTGCCTCCCAATGTTTCTTGCCGGGATTTGACATATATCTGCTAACCACTCCCACTGCAAATGCAATATCCGGACGTGTAGCAATCATTGCATACATCAAACTACCCACTACAGACGCATATGGAATCTTATCCATTTCAGCCTTTTCTTCCTCAGACACAGGACAATCTTGTTTGCTAAGTTTCACATATGGTGGCAATGGAACACTCAATGCCTTTCCCTTCTCCATATTGAAACGTTGCAAAACCTTGTAAATATACTCTGTTTGAGATAACCAAATCAACTTCTTTGATCTGTCTCTCTCAATGCGCATACCAAGTATATGACTTGCCTTACCCATGTCTTTCATGTCAAACGATTTTGCCATCTTTGACTTCAAAGCTGAAATTTCTTCCAAGTGTTTGCCAGCAATCAACATGTCATCCACATACAAAATAAGGATCAGCCAACTGCCATCCTTAGCCTTCTTTGTATATAGACAGTGATCGAACTCACTACGTTTGTAGCCTTGAGAAAGCATAAACTGGTGGAACTTATGGTACCATGCCCTCGGTGATTGTTTTAAGCCATAAAGACTTTTTAACAACTGGCATACCAAATGTTCCATGCCTTTCTCAACAAACCCTTCTGGCTGCTGCATGTAAATTTCCACATCTAAATCACCATGCAAGAACGCTGTCTTGACATCCATTTGGTGCAACACCAAATCCAATATAGCAACCAATGCAAGAAAGCATCTCAATGTAGTCATCTTGACCACTGGAGAGAAGACTTCATCAAAGTCAATGCCTTGTTCTTGCTTAAAGCCCTTGGCAACAAGCCTTGCTTTGTACTTTGGCTGACTATCATGAGCGGTGATCTTATACCTGTAAACCCATTTACAAGGTAGAGCCTTTTTGCCCTGTGGTAATTTAACCAACTTCCATGTTTGGTTTTTATGCAGAGCTGTCATCTCTGACTGCATGGCCAACTGCCATTTTTTCGAGTCAACCACTTGTAATGCTTCCTTGTAACAAGATGGTTCTCCGCAATCTGTGAGCATGACATAATTTAGAGATGGCACATAACGATCAGGTGGTTTGGAGACACGCTCAGAACGTCTCACCACAACTGATTCTGCCTCTCTAGCCACTATAGGTTGTTCCTGAGCCTGACCATGCTGTCTTGATGTGCTAGCACTAGGTCCATCTTCCCTGAAGACAACTCTTCTGATCTCCTCTGTCTTTTGTGGCTTAGCGTGAAACTTGGCTTCATTGGAATGCACATCATTGCTACGAATAAGCTTTCTGGACTCAGGATCCCAAAGCCGGTAACCCATCTCGCCCGATTCTCCGTAGCCAAGAAATATACACTTCTTGCTCTTTGGTTCAAACTTATTTCTGAACTCCTTAGGAATATGGCTATAAGCTTCACAACCAAAGACTCTGAGATGCTTATATGAAGGTGCCTTGCCTGTCCATAGCATCTCGGCCACTCCACTCTTATCCAAAACCCTACTAGGAGACCTGTTGATCAAATGGACTGCTGTAGCCACTGCTTCCGCCCAAAATCCATCAGGCAACTCAGCATTTGACAACATGCTTCTGACCTTCTCTTGTATGGTCCTATTCATACGTTCTGCAACCCCATTCTGTGAAGGATTATATGGTGTAGTAAGTTCCCGCTTAATCCCTTTTGCTTCACAAAAGTCTTGAAAAGCTTTGGAAACGTACTCTCCACCATTGTCAGTTCTCAAGCACTTCAGCTTCTGACCACTTTGATTCTCCACCAGCTGCAAGAATGTCTTAAAGACCTTGAGCACCTCATCCTTGTGCTTCAAGAAGTAAACCCATACTTTGCGAGAATAGTCATCTATGAATGTACAAAAGTACGCTGCTCCCCCTAGTGACAAACTAGGCATTGGTCCGCATAGATCACTGTGTACAAGAGCTAACCGTTCATCCCTACGATTGCTCTTTGATCTGTGCGGTTCCTATGTTTGCTTACCATAAACACAATGCTCACAAAACTCGAAATCTTGAAATGAAAATCCAGGAAAATAACCATAATGAGAAAGTATTTCCATTCCTCTTTTTGACATATGTCCCAACCTACGATGCCACAGTGACACACTTGGTTGCTCAATCACATTAATTACATGGTTTTTAACCTCTGAAACATGTAAAGTGTACAGAGTTCCTGACTTGCTGCCATGTGCTACAGTCATCGAACCTTTGGAGATCTTCCAAGCGCTTTTCCCAAAAACTGTCACATAACCCGCATCATCCAACTTCCCTGTACTAATCAAGCTCTTTTGGATTGCTGGAACATGTCTGACATTCTTGAGCCATAAAGAAGAGCCATTCTGAAACTTCAACTGCACATCTCCCACTCCAAGTATGTCACAAACCTGCTCATTGCCAAGTCTGACATAATCTTTAGTAGCCACATATGATGTAAACCACTCTTTGTGCGGAGAAACATGTAAAGATGCCCCTGAGTCGATAATCCAATCACTCATAGCATGTCCATCGTCTGCAGTCAAGAAAACAGAATCAAGATTGCTTGTAAGGAAGATGTCACCAGCTGCTATACCAGAATCACTGTCTGAACCAGATCCTGTGGCATTCACCTCTTCAATCTTCACTGAACTCTTCTTTTCATCTTGCTCAGAACTCTTTGTTTTTCCTTTTTCTTGTTTCCACTTCGTACAGTCTCGCTTCATGTGACCCTTCTTGCCACAATGGTAGCATTCTATGTCATCCTTTGACTTCGAATCACGAGACTTACTTCGGTTTTGTGCCTTCTTACCCTTCTTCTCTTTAAACTGTTGTCTCCCTCGAACGACCAAAGCACTATTGCCTTTGCCTTTGTCAATGTTCTTCCTGTTCACTTCCTCTGTGAGCAAGCTGCCTTCTACATTGGCACTTGTAAGACCTTCTGGCGCGACAGAATTACTTAACGCTGTACGAAAAGTATCCCAACTGTCTGGCAAAGTGATTAAGAGAAACATAGCCTTCACTGAATCTGGAAAGACTATCTCCTGTGCTGTTAACTGGCTGAAAATTGTGTGAAATTCATTCAAATGATTTGACATGGCTGTCCCTTCCTTCATCTTTAAATCCACCAATTTCTTGAGCCAGTAAATCTGAGAAGCAGCACTTTGTTTCTCGTACATATCACATAGCTTTTGCCATACGCCATACGCTGTAGTCTCTTCTGCTACGTTGAAGTAAACATTTTCTGCCAGTGTCAGCATGATTGTGGAACAAGCTAACTCGTCAAGCTCTTCCCACTCATCTTCAGCCATACCTTCTGGTCTCTCCCCTTTGAGCTTCAGTGGCTTCACTTGTTTTTTCTGCACCAAAACCTGCCAAATCTGCTTCTTCCAGAATGGAAAGTTTGTGCCATCCAGCTTCTTTATGTTGTAAAGAGTCTCACTTTGAGAAGATGCCATATCTGCCAAACTGTTTACTCCTGAGAAAAATCCGGCAGAGTTTCCCCTGTAAACTGGCCTCTGTACACAGTAAACAAGCTGTAATCAACAAGCTGAACACCTCTCCTCAGGAACTGTCAGTATTTTGAAAATTTTTGACAGAGTCTCCCCTGTAAACTGAGCTCTGGGAACCAAAAGATAGCTCAAAAAACAATAATAAATAGCTGACCAGTGACAAATCTAAAAAATCTTTGTAATATGCTGTCCTGTAAGCATACACTGTCTTCTCTCTGGGCGATGACAGAACCTGTATCTGTCTCAAGACTGAACCCTGAACAATGCCTCAACGGCTTGACGCATAAGATGCAATCCAGTGTCTACACAAAGTCATACATCCTAAGGGATAAAAGTCGCCGAAGAGGATGCGTGTAGAGGGGAACTCCAGCAACCTAATCCACCTCACACTGGGTAACCCAGCCCCCAGTGCTTGGCTTCCAAAAACCTCACACACGACCCTCTCAGATGGCTCAGCAAACTGCCCAGAACTAGCATACATCGTATAATAGACCAATCACTGTCCTATGACCGCTGCGGCGGTTTGTCTTCTAGCGTGACTCACAACTAGCAGACCCACAATCACAGTACATCAATCTGCAATACATGCCAGTGGTGTCAAGCCGTCGTATGGCCACACCTCCCCTGGAACCTGGCAAGCACAAGAAGTAGCAATGCAGACTGCAATATATATATCTGATGATATATATGTGTACTTGGTCTATAGATGATGCTCTGAAGACTAATAAGTGATGTATGTCGATGCCGATATTGATGTCGACCACCTCCTGCTTGCCAATCTACACAAGACGGATTTCTTTGCGGCTGAAATCTATCTTCTGCTGTAGTGCTCAGAACGAAATTTTGAGGGCATAAACGGCTTCGAAAGGGGGGTAAAACCACAGGTCGCCTAATGGAAACGCTCCCGGAACGCCGAGTGTGAATTTTCGAACTCCGGATCCAGAATCTGCCGAAAAAGTGCGCGCGCGCGATTGCGCAAAACCGCACTGAACCAAGGCTCTGATACCAATTGAAGTCGCGGAGCGGAGCGTGGGTCGACTCTCTCTCACACACACACATAGTGAGCTTACACAGTACAGTACGCAGAGAACTGTTAGAAGGGTTATCTCCCAATTACCTTAGTATTCACAAAGTATATGTGAGTATATACAAAGAGTTAGAGGAAAGTGAGTTAGGCAGGCAGCCGGCCATATCCGCATAAGAGGCCACTTGGGCTTTAATCCCAACAATCCACTCCCGTCTCATCCGTCTATGGTAGCACAATCGCCAATTTTTTCGTTTTGGCTTCGCTAAGGGCCTAATGGTAAAAAACTGGCGATTGTGCCATAATAGATTGTAGAGATGAGTTGCATTGCCCATGCAACTTTGCAGAGGTGGTATTCAAGTGCTTTCCCCGTCCCTACAAATTTCCATGGCCATCAGCTCTCGTCTCGTCTGTCTAGGGTGGCACAATCACCAATTCTTTCGATTTGGCTTCGCTAAAGACCCAATGGTCAAAAACTGGCGATTGTGCCACTGTAGCCCATCGAGACGGATTGTGTGTCCATGAAACTTTCCAAGGTTCTTTTCCTACCCCTACAAAGTTTCATGGCCATTCGCTCCCATCTCGTCGGTCTAGGGTAGCACAATCGCCAATTTTTTTGTTTTGGCTTCGCTAAGGGCCCAACGGTCAAAAACTGGTGATTGTGCCATTATAAACCGTCAAGACAGATTGCGATGCCCGTGAAACTTAATAGGGGTGGGGATCTAGATGATTTCCTTGCCCTTGCAATGTTTTTCATGGCCATCCGCTCCCGTCTCGTCGGTGTAGGGTGGCACAATCGTCAATTTCTTCGTTTTGGCTTCGCCAAGGGCCTAATGGTCAAAAACTGGCGATTGTGCCATAGTAGACCGTCGAGACGGGTTGCGCTGCCCATGAAACTTATGGCCAATTCTTTCGTTTTGGATTCGTTAAGGGTCCAATGGTCAAAAACTGACGATTGTGCCACCATAGCCCGTGGACATGGATTGTGATGCCCATAAAACTTTGTGGAGGTAGAGATTTAGGTGCTTTTCTTGCCGTGGAAAAGTTTCATGGCCATCCGCTCCTGTCTCGTCAGTCTCGGGTAGCACAATCGACAATTTTTTTGTTTTGGCTTCGTTAAAGGCCCAAGGGTCAAAAATTGGTGATTGTGCCATTGTAGCCCGTCGAGACCGATTGCGATGCCCATGAAAATTTGCAAGAATAGGGATTTAGATGCTTTCCCTGTCCTTGCAATAGTTCATGGCCTTCCGCTCCCGTCTCGACGGGCTACAATGGCACAATCGCCAATTTGTTCATTTTGGCTTCGCTTAGGGCCTAATGGTAAAAAACTATCGATTGTGCCATAATAGACTGTAGAGACGGGTTGTGTTGTCCATGAAACTTTGTAGAGGTGGTATTCAAGTGCTTTCCCTATCCCTGCAAAGTTTCATGGCCATCAGCTCTCGTCTTGTCTGTCTAGGGTGGCACAATCGCCAATTCTTTCGATTTGGATTCGCTAAGGGCGCAATGGTAAAAAACTGGCGATTGTGCCACCCTAGGCCGTCCAAGACGGATTGTGATGCCCATAAAACTTTGCAGGGGTAGGGATTTAGGTTCTTTCCTTGCCCCTGAAAAGTTTCATGGCCATCCGCTCTCGTCTCGTCGGTTTAAGGTAGCACAATCGCCAATTTTTTTGTTTTGGCTTCGCTAAGGGCCCAATGGTCAAAAATTGGCGATTGTTCCATCGTAGACCGTCGAAATGGATTGTGTTGCCCATGAAACTTTGTAGGGACAAGGGTTTAGATGCTTTCCTTGTGCTTGCAATGTTGCATCGAAATCCTTTCCCATCTCGTAGGTCTAGAGTGGCACAATCTCAAATTTTTTTGTTGTGGCTTCAGGTCAAAATTTGGTCATTGTGCCACGTAGCCCGTCGATACGGATTGCGATGTCTAGGAAACTTTGCAAGGAGAGGGATTTAGGTGCTTTCCCTATCCCCGCAATGTTTCATGGCCATCCATTCTTATCTCCCTGGTCTAGAGTGACACAATCGACAATTTTTTTGTTTTGGCTTCACGAAGAACCCAATGGTCAAAAACTAGCAATTCTACCAACATAGCCCATCGAGACAGATTGTGTGCCCATGAAACTTTCCAAGGTGCTCTCCCTACCCCTGCAAACTTTCATAGCCATCTTCTCTAGTCTCGTCGCTTTAGGGTAGCACAATCGCCAATTTTTTCGTTTTGGCTTCGCTAAGGGCCCAACGATATAAAAGTGGTGATTGTGTCATCATAGACCGTCAGGACAAATTGTGATGCCCATGAAACTTTACAGGGGTAGGGATTTGGATGCTTTTTCTACCCTTGCAATGTTTCATGGGCATCCGTTCCCATCTCGTCGGTCTAGGGTGGCACAATCGCCAATTTTTTTGTTCTGGCTTCGCTAAGGCTCCAATGGTCAAAAACTGGCAATTTGTGCCACCGTAGCCCGTCAACGTTGCCCATGAAATTTTGTAGGGACAAAGATTTAGGTGCTTTCCCTACGCCTTCAATGTTTCATGGCCATCCTTTCCCGTCTCGTACGTCTAGGGAGGCACAATCTCCATTTTTTTTATTCTCTCTTCGCTAAGGACCCAATGGTCAAAAATTGGAGATTGTGCCATCGTAGCCCGTCGAGACCGATTGCGATGCCCATGAAACTTTTCAAGAACAAGGATTTAGGTTCTTTCTCTACCTCGGCAATGTTTCATGGCCATCCGTTTCTGTCTCGTTGGTCTAGTGTGGTACAATCGCCAATTTTTTTGTTCTGGCTTTGCTAAGGACCCAATGGTCAATACTGGCGATTGTGCCACTGCAGCCCGTCGAGACGGATTTTGTGTCCATGAAACTTTCCAAGGTGCTTTCCCTACCCCTGCAAAGTTTCATGGCCATCCGCTCTCATCTCATCGGTCTAGGGTAGCACAATCGCCAAGTTTTTTTGTTTTGGCTTCTCTAAGGGCCCAACGGTTAAAAACTGGTGATTGTGCCATTGTAAACCGTCAAGACGGATTGCGATGCCCATTAAACTTAACAAGGGTGGGGATCTAGATGCTTTCCCTGCCCTTGCAATGTTTGATGGCTATCCGCTCCCGTCTCGTCGGTTTAGGGTGGCACAATCGCCAATTTCTTTGTTTTGGCTTCGTTAAGGGCCTAATGGTCAAAAAATGGCGATTGTGCCATAGTAGACTCTCGAGACGGGTTGCGTTGCCCATGAAACTTTGTAGGGGTGGGTACTCAAGTGCTTTCCCTTCCCTTGCAAAGTCTCATGGCCATCCGCTTTCGTCTCGTTTGTATAGGGTGGCACAATCGCCAATTCTTTCATTTTGGATTCGCTAAGGGTCCAATGGTAAAAAACTGGCGATTGTGCCACCATAGCCCGTTGACACGAATTGGGATGCCCATAAAACTTTGCAGAGGTAGGGATTTTGGTGCTTTCCTTGCCCTGGAAAATTTTCATGGCCATCCGCTCCCATCTCCTCGGTCTAGGGTAGCACTATCGTCAATTTTTTTTGTTTTGGCTTCGTTAAGGGCCCAACGGTAAAAATTGATGATTGTGCCACCTAGCCTGTCGAGATCGATTCCGATGACCATGAAACTTTGAAAAAATAGGGATTTAGATGCTTTCCCTATCCTTGCAACATTTCATGGCCATCCGTTCCCGTCTCATCGGTCAATGGTGGCACAATCGCCAATTTTTTCGTTTTGGCTTCGCTAAGGGCCTAATGGTAAAAAACTGTCAATTATGCCATAATGGACTGTAGAGACGGGTTGCCTTGCCCATGAACTTTGCAGAGGTGGTATTCAAGTGCTTTCCCTATCCCTGCAAAGTTTCATGGCCATCAGATCTCGTCTCGTTTGTCTAGGGTGGCACAATCGCCAATTCTTTCGATTCGCTCGGGGCCTAATGGTCAAAAACTGACGATTGTGCCATAGTAGACCGTCGAGACGGGTTGTGTCGCCCATGAAACTTCACAGGGGTGGATACTCAAGTGCTTTCCCTTCCCCTGCAATGTTTCATGGCCATCCGCTCTCGTTTCGTCTGTCTCCCCTGGAAAAGTTTCATGGCCATCCGCTCCCGTCTCCTCGGTCTAGGGTAGCACAATCGCCAATTTTCTTGTTTTGGCTTCATTAAGGGCCCAACGATCAAAAATTGGTGATTGTGCCACCTAAGCCCGTCGAGATCGATTGGGATGCCCGTCAAACTTTGCAAGAATAGGGATTTAAATGCTTTCCCTATCCTTGCAACATTTCATGGCCATCTACTCCCGTCTCATCGGTCTATGGAGGCACAATCGCCAATTTTTTCGTTTTGGCTTCGCTAAGGGCCTAATGGTAAAAAACCGGCGATTGTGCCATAATAGATTATAGAGACGGGTTACGTTGCCCATGAAACTTTGCAGGGGCGGTCTTCAAGTGCTTTCCCTGTCCCTATAGAGTTTCATGGCCATCAGCTCCCGTCTCGTCTGTCTAGGGTGGCACAATCGCCAATTCTTTCGATTTGGCTTCGCTAAAGACCCAATGGTCAAAAACTGGCGATTGTGCCACTGTAGCCCGTCGAGACAGATTGTGTGTCCATGAAACTTTCCAAGGTGCTTTTCCTACCCCTACAAAGTTGCATGGCCATCCGCTCCCATCTCATTGGTTTAAGGTAGCACAATCGCCAATTTTTTGTTTTGGCTTCGCTAAGGGCCCAACGGTCAAAAACTGGTGATTGTGCCATTATAAACCGTCAAAACAGATTGCGATGCCCATGAAACTTAGTAGGGGTGGGGATCTAGATGCTTTCCCTGCCCTTGCAATGTTTTTCATGGCCATCCAATCCCGTCTCGTCGGTCTAGGGTGGCACAATAGCCAATTTCTTCGTTTTGGCTTCGCTAAGGGCCTAATGGTCAAAAACTGGCGATTGTGCCATAGTAGACCGTCGAGATGGGTTGCGTTTCCCATGAAACTTTGCAAGGGTGGGTATCAAGTGCTTTCCCTTCCCCTACAAAGTTTCATGGCCATCCGCTCTCGTCTCGTCTGTCTAGGGTGGCACAATCGCCAATTCTTTCGTTTTGGATTCGTGAAGGGTCCAATGGTCAAACACTGACGATTGTGCCACCATAGTCCGTTGACATGGATTGTGATACCCATAAAACTTTATAGAGGTAGGGATTTATGTGCTTTTCTTGCCGTGGAAAAGTTTCATGGCCATCCGCTCCCATCTCGTCGGTCTAGGGTAGCACAATCGCCAATTTTTTGTTTTGGCTTCGTTAAAGGCCCAAGGGTCAAAAATAGGTGATTGTGCCAATGTAGCCCGTCCAGACCGATTGAAATGCCCATGAAACTTTGCAAGAATAGGGATTGAGATGCTTTCCCTGTCCTTGCAATAGTTCATGGACATCCGCTCCAGTCTCATCGGTCTATGGTGGCACAATCGTCAATTTTTCGTTTTGGCTTCGCTTAGGGCCTAATGGTCAAAAACTATCGATTGTGCCATAATAGACCGTAGAGACGGGTTGTGTTGTCCATGAAACTTTGTAGAGGTGGTATTCAAGTGATTTCCCTATCCCTACAAAGTTTCATGGCCACTAGCTCTCGTCTCGCCTGTCTAGGGTCGCACAATCGCCAATTCTTTCGATTTGGATTCGCTAAGGGCCCAATGGTCAAAAACTGGCGATTGTGCCACCCTAGCCCGTCCAAGACGGATTGTGACGCCCATAAAACTTTGCAGGGACAAAGATTTAGGTCCTTTCCTTGCCCCTGAAAAGTTTCATGGCCATCCGCTCCCGTCTCGTCGGTTTAAGGTAACACAATCGCTAATTTTTTTGTTTTGGCTTCGCTAAGGGCCCAATGGTCAAAATCTAGCGATTGTGCCACCGTAGCCTATCAAAACAGATTGCGTTACCCATGAAATTTTGTAGGGCTAAAGATTTAGGTGCTTTCCCTATGCTTGCAATGTTTCAAGGCCATCCTTTTCCGTCTCGTAGGTCTAGGGTGGCACAATCTCCATTTTTTTTGTTCTCTCTTCACTAAGGGCACAATGGTCAAAAAATGTTGATTGTGCCACTGTAGCCCATCGAGACCGATTGTGATTCCCTTGAAACTTTGCAAGGACATGGATTTACGTGCTTTCCCTGCATCCGCAATGTTTCATGGACATCCATTCGTGTCTTGTTGATCTAGGGTGGCACAATCGCCAATTTTTTCGTTTTGGCTTTGCTAAGGACCCAATGGTCAAAAACTGGCGATTGTGCCACTGCAGCCCGTCAAGACGGATTGTGTGTCCATGAAAATTTCCAAGGTGATTTTCCTACCCCTACAAAGTTTCATGGCCATCCGTTCCCATCTCATCCGTCTAGGGTAGCACAATCGTCAAATTTTTTTGTTTTGGCTTCGCTAAGGGCCCAACGGTCAAAAACTGGTGATTGTGCCATTGTAAACCGTCAAGACGGATCGCGATGCCCATGAAACATAACAGGGGTGGGAATCTATATGCTTTCCCTCCCCTTGCAACATGTCATGGCCATCCGTTCCCGTCTCATTGGTCTATGGTGGCACAATCGCCAATTTTTTCGTTTTGGCTTCGCTAAGGGCCTAATGGTCAAAAACTGGCGATTGTGCCATAATAGATTGTAGAGACGGGTTGCGTTGCCCATGAAACTTTCCAGAGGTGGTATTCAAGTGCTTTCCCTGTCCCTACATAGTTTCATGGCCATCAGCCCTCGTCTCTTCTGTCAAGGGTGGCATAATCGCCAATTCTTTCGATTTGGCTTTGCTAAAGACCCAATGGTCAAAAACTGGCGATTGTGCCACTGTAGCCCATCGAGACGGATTGTGTGTCCATGAAACTTTCCAAGGTTCTTTTCCTACCCCTACAAAGTTTCATGGCCATTCGCTCCCATCTCGTCGGTCTAGGGTAGCACAATCGCCAATTTTTTTGTTTTGGCTTCGCTAAGGGCCCAACGGTCAAAAACTGGTGATTGTGCCATTATAAACTGTCAAGACAGATTGCGATGCCCGTGAAACTTAATAGGGGTGGGGATCTAGATGATTTCCTTGCCCTTGCAATGTTTTTCATGGCCATCCGCTCCCGTCTCGTCGGTCTAGGGTGGCACAATCGCCAATTTCTTCGTTTTGGCTTCGCTAAGGGCCTAATGGTTAAAACTGGCGATTGTGCCATAGTAGACCGTCGAGACGGGTTGCATTGCCCATGAAACTTTGCAGGGTGGGTACTCAAGTGCTTTCCCTTTCCCTGCAAAGTCTCATGGCCATCTGCTCCCGTCTCGTCTGTGTAGGGTGGCACAATCGCCAATTCCTTCGCTTGGGATTCGTTAAGGGTACAATGGTCAAAAACTGACAATAACATTTCATGGCCGTCCGTTCCTGCCTCGCTGGTCTAGGGTGGCACAATCGCCAATTTTTTAATTTTGGTTTCCCTAAGGACCCAATGGTCAAAAACTGGCGATTGTGCCATCGTACCCCGTTGAGACGGATTGTGTGCCCATGAAACTTTTCAAGGTGCTTTCCCTACCACTGCACAATTTCATATCCATCCGCTCTAGTCTCGTCGGTCTAGGGCAGCACAATCGCTAATTTTTTCGTTTTGGCTTCGCTAAGGGCCCAACTGTATAAAATTGTTGATTGTGCCATCGTAGACCGTGAAGATGGATTGCAATGACCATGAAACTTTACGTGGCATGGATTTAGATGCTTTTCCTGCCCTTGCAACGTTTCATGGCCATCCGCTCCCGTCTCGTCGGTCTAGGGTGGCATAATCGCCAATTTTTTCATTTTGGCTTCGCTAAGGCCCCAATGGTCAAAAACTGGCAATTTGTGCCACCGTAGCCCATCGATACTGATTACAATACCCATGAAACTTTGCAAGAATAGGGATTTAGGTGCTTTCCCTGCCCACACAATGTTTTATTGCCATCCGTTCCTGTCTTGTTGGTCTGGGGTGGTACAATCGCCAATTTTTTCGTTTTGGCTTCGCTAAGGACCCAGTGGTCAAAAACTGGTGATTGTGCCATCGTAGCCCGTCGAGACGGATTGTGTGCCCATGAAAAATTCCAAGGTGCTTTCCCTAACCCTGCAAAGTTTCATAGCCATCTGCTCTAGTCTCGTCGGTCTAGGGTAGCACAATCGCCAATTTTTTCGTTTTGGCTTCGCTAAGGGCCCAACGGTATATAACTGGTGATTGTGCCATCATAGACTGTCAAGACAGATTGTGATAACCATGAAACTTTACAGGGATAGGGATTTCGATGCTTTTTCTACCCTTGCAACGTTTCCTGGCCATCCGCTCCCGTCTCGTCGGTCTAGGGTGGCACAATCGCCAAATTTTTTGTTTTGGCTTCACTAAGGCCCCAATGGTCAAAAAGTGGCGATTTGTGCCACTGTAGCCCGTCGAAACGCATTGCGTTGCCCGTGAAATTTTGTAGGGGCAAAGATTTAGGTGCTTTCCTTGTGCCTGCAATGTTTCATGGCCATCCTTTCCTGTCTCGTAGGTCTAGGGTGGCACAATCTCCTTTTTTTTTTGTTCCCTCTTCGCTAAGGGCCCAATGGTCAAAAAATGGTGATTGTGCCACTGTAGCTCGTCGAGACCGATTGTGATGCCCATGAAACTTTCCAAGAACAAGGATTTAGGTGCTTTCTCTGCCCCCGCAATGTTTCATGGCCATCGATTCCTGTCTCGTTGGTGTAGGGTGGTACAATCGCCAATTTTTTCGTTTGGGCTTTGCTAAGGGCCCAATGGTCAAAAATTGGCGATTGTGCCACTGCAGCCCGTCAAGACAAATTTTGTGTCCATGAAACTTTCTAAGATGCTTTCCCTACCCCTGCAAAGTCTCATGGCCATCCATTCCCATCTCGTCGGTCTAGGGTAGCACAATCGCCAATTTTTTTGTTTTGGCTTCGCTAAGGGCCCAACGGTCAAAAACTGGTGATTGTGCCATTGTAAACCGTCAAGATGGATTAGGATGTCCATGAAACATAATAGGGATGGGGATCTCGATGCTTTCCCTGCCCTTGCAATGTTTCATGGCCATCTGCTCCCGTCTCGTTGGTCTAAGGTGGCACAATCGCCAATTTCTTCGTTTTGGCTTCGCTAGGGGCGTAATGGTCAAAAACTGGTGATTGTGCCATAGTAACCGTCGAGACGGGTTGCATCGCCCATGAAACTTTGCACGGGTGGATACTCAAGTGCTTTCCCTTCCCTTGCAAAGTTTCATGGCCATCCGCTCCCGTCTCGTCTGTCTAGGATGGCACAATCGTTAATTCTTTCGTTTTGGATTCTCCAAGGTTCCAATGGTCAAAAACTGGCGATTGTGCCACCATAGCCCGTCGACACGGAGTGTAATGCCTATAAAACATTGCAGAGGTAGGGATTTAGGTGCTTTCCTTGCCCTGGAAAAGTTTCATGGCCATCCGCTCCCGTCTCGTCGGTCTAGGGTAACACAATCGCCGATTTTTTTGTTTTGGCTTCGTTAAGGGCCCAACGATCAAAAATTGGTGATTGTGCCACCTAAGCCCGTCGAGATCGATTGGGATGCCCATGAAACCTTGCAAGAATAGGTATTTAAATGGTTTCCCTATCCTTGCAATATTTCATGGCCATCCGCTCCCGTCTCATCGGTCTATGGTGGCACAATCGCCAATTCTTTCGTTTTGGCTTCGCCATAATACATTGTAGACACGGGTTGCGTTGCCCATGAAACTTTGCAGAGGTGGTATTCAAGTGCTTTCCTTGTCCCTGCACAGTTTCATGGTCGTCATCTCTCGTCTCGTCTGTTTAGGATGTCACAATCGCCAATTCTTTCGATTTGCTTTGTTAAAGACCCAATGGTCAAAAATTGGCGATTGTGCCACTGTAGCCCGTCGAGACGGATTGTGTGTCTATGAAACTTTCCAAGGTGCTTTTCCTACCCCTACAAAGTTTCATGGCCATCCGCTCCCATCTCGTCGGTCTATGGTAGCACAATCACCAATTTTTCTGTTTTGGCTTCGCTAAGGGCCCAACGGTCAAAAACTGGTGATTGTGCCATTATAAACCGTCAAGACAGATTGCGATGCCCATGAAACTTAATAGGGGTGGAGATCTAGATGCTCTCCCTACCCTTGCAATGTTTTTCCTGGCCATTTGCTCCCGTCTCGTCGGTCTAGGGTGGCACAATCGCCAATTTCTTCGTTTTGGCTTTGCTAAGGGCCTAATGGTCAAAAACTAGCGATTGTGCCATAGCAGACCGCCGAGATGGGTTGCGTTGCCCATGATACTTTGCAGGGGTGGGTAATCAAGTGCTTTCCCTTCCCCTGCAAAGTTTCATGGCGATCCGCTCCTGTCTCGTCTGTCTAGGGTGGCACAATCGCCAATTCTTTCGTTTTGGATTCGTTAAGGGTCCAATGGTCAAAAACTGACGATTGTGCCACCATAGCCCGTCGACATGGATTGTGATGCCCATAAAACTTTTTAGAGGTAGGGATTTAGGTGCTTTTCTTGCCGTGGAAAAGTTTCATGGCCATCCGTCGCGTCGGTCTAGGGTAGCACAATCACCAATTTTTTTGTTTTGGCTTCGTTAAAGGCCCAAGGGTCAAAAATTAGTGATTGTGCCATTGTAGCCCGTGTCCTTCCAATAGTTCATGGCCATCCGCTCCCGTCTCATCAGTCTATGGTGGCACAATCGCCAATTTTTTCGTTTGGGCTTCGCTTAGGGCCTAATGGTCAAAAACTGTCGATTGTGCCATAATAGACTGTAGAGACGGGTTGTGTTCTTCATGAAACTTTGCAGGGGTGGTATTCAAGTGCTTTCCCTATCCCTGCAAAGTTTCATGGCCATCAGCTCTTGTCTCGTCTGTCTAGGGTAGCATAATCACCAATTCTTTCGATTTGGATTCGCTAAGGGCCCAATGGTCAAAAACTGGTGATTGTGCCACCCTAGCCTGTCAAGACGGATTGTGATGCCCATAAAACTTTGCAGGGGCAGGGATTTAGGTTCTTTCCTTGACCCTGAAATGTTTCATGGCCATCCGCTCCCGTCTCGTCGGTTTAAGGTACCACAATTGCCCATTTTTTTTGTTTTGGCTTCGCCAAGGGCCCAATGGTCAAAAATTGGCGATTGTGCCACCGAAGATCGTCGAAACGGATTGTGTTGCCCATGAAACTTTGTAGGGAAGGGGGTTTAGACGCTTTCACTGTGCCTGCAATGTTTCATGGCCATCCTTTCCCGTCTCATAGGTCTAGAGTGGCACAATCTCCAGTTTTTTTGTTGTGGCTTCAGGTCAAAAACTGGTGATTGTTCCACGTAGCCCGTCGATACGGATTGCGATGTCCAGGAAACTTTGCAAGGAGAGGTATCTAGGTGCTTTCCCTGTCCCCGCAATGTTTCATGGCCATCCAGTCCTGTCTCCTTGGTCTACGGTGGCACAATTGACAATTTTTTTGTTTTGGCTTCGCTAAGGATCCAATGGTAAGAAACTAGCAATTCTACTACCATAGCCCATCGAGACGGATTGTGTGCCCATGAAACTTTCCAAGGTGCTCTCCCTACCCCTGCAAAGCTTCATAGCCGTCCTCTCTAGTCTCGTCGGTTTAGGATAGCCATCGTAGACCGTCAGGACAGATTGTGATGCCCATGAAACTTTACAGGGGTAGGTATTTAGATGCTTTTTCTACCCTTGCAACGGTTCATGGCCATCCGCTCCCGTCTCGTCGGTCTAGGGTTCCACAATCGCCAAATTTTTTGTTTTGGCTTCCCTAAGGCCACAATGGTCAAAAACTGGCGATTTGTGTTACCGTAGCCTGTCAAAACGGATTGAGTTGCCCATGAAATTTTCTAGGGGCAAAGATTTAGGTGCTAGCCCTGTGCCTGCAATGTTTCATGGCTATCCTTTCCCGTTTCGTAGGTCTAGGGTGGCACAATCTCAAATTTTTATGTTCTCTCTTCGCTAAGGGCCCAATGGTAAAAAATTGTTGATTGTGCCACCGTAGCCCATCGAGGCCGATTGTGATGCCCATGAAACTTTGCAAGAACTGGAATTTAGGTGCTTTCCCTGCCCTTGCAATGTTTCATGGCCATCCGTTTCTGTCTCGCTGATTTAGGGTGGTACAATTGCCAATTTTTTTGTTTTGGCTTCGCTAAGGACCGCATGGTCAAAACTGGCAATTGTGCCACTGCAGCCCGTCGAGACGTATTTTGTGTCCATGAAACTTTCCAAGGTGCTTTACCTACCCCTGAAAAGTTTCATGGCCATGCGCTCTTATCTCGTCAGTCTAGGGTAGCACAATTGCTATTTTTTTTTTGTTTTGGCTTCTCTAAGGGCCCAACGGTCAAAAACTGGTGATTGTGCCATTGTAAACCGTCAAGACGGATTGCGATGCCCATGAAACTTAATAGGGGTGGGGATGTAGATGCTTTCCCTGCCCTTGCAATGTTTCATGGCCATCCGCTCCTGTCTCGTCCGTCTAGGGTGGCACAATCGCCAATTTCTTCGTTTTGGCTTCCCTAAGGGCCTAATGGTAAAAAACTGGCGATTGTGCCATAGTGGACCCTCGAGACGGGTTGCGTTGCCCATGAAACTTTGTAGAGGTGGGTACTCAAGTGCTTTCCCTTCCCTTGCAAAGTCTCATGGCCATCCGCTTCCGTCTTGTTTGTATAGGGTGGCACAATCGCCAATTCTTTCGTTTTGAATTCGCTAAGGATCCAATGGTAAAAAACTGGCGATTGTGCCACCATAGCCCATCGACACGGATTGTGATACCCATAAAACTGTGCAGAGGCAGAGATTTTGGTACTTTCCTTGCCCTGGAAAACTTTCATGGACATCCGCTCCCATCTCCTCAATCTAGGGTAGCACAATCGCCCAACGGTAAAAAATTGATGATTGTGCCACCTAGCCCGTCCAGATCGATTGCGATGCCCATGAAAGTTGCAAGAACAGGGATTTAGATACTTTCCCTATCCTTGCAACATTTCATGGCCATCCGTTCCCGTCTCATCGGTCTATGGTGGCACAATCGCCAATTTTTTCGTTTTGGCTTCGCTAAGGGCTTAATGGTCAAAAACTGTCGATTGTGCCATAATAGATTGTAGAGACGGGTTGCGTTGCCCATGAAACTTTGCAGAGGTGGTATTCAAGGGCTTTTCCTATCCCTACAAAGTTTCATGGCCATCAGCTCTTGTCTCGTTTTTCTAGGGTGGCACAATCGCCAATTTTTTCAATTTGGATTCGCTAAGGACCTAATGGTTAAAAACTGCCGATTGTGCCACCCTAGCCCGTCAAGACGGATTGTGATGCCCATAAAACTTTGCAGGGGCAGGGATTTAGGTTCTTTCCTTGCCCCTGAAAAGTTTCATGGCCATCCGCACCTGTCTCGTCGGTCTAGGTTAGCACAATCGCCAAGTTTTTCGTTTTGGCTTCGCTAAGGGCCCAATGGTAAAAAATTGGCGATTGTGCCACCGTAGACTGTTGAAACGGATTGTGTTGCCCATGAAACTTTCTTGGGACAAGGGTTTAGATGATTTCCCTGTGCCTGCTTTCATGGACATCCTTCCCGTCTCGTAGGTCTAGGGTGGCACAATCTCCAATTTTTTTGTTCTCGCTTCGGGTCAAAAACTGGTGATTTGACCATCGTAGCTCGTCGATACGGACCGTGATGTCCAAAAAACTTTGCAAGGAGAGGGATTTAGGTCCCCGTAATTTTTCATAGCCATCTAGTTTTGTCTCGTTGGTCTCCGGTCTCGTCTCATCGGTCCACGGTGGAAAAATCGCCCAAAGGGCTTCGCTAAAGGCCTAATGGTAAAAAACTAGTGATTGTACCATAGTAGACCGTCGAGACGGGTTGTGTTGCCCATGAAACTTTTCATAGGTCAAGTGCTTTTCTTACCCCTGCAAAGTTTCATGGCCATCCGCTTCCGTCTCATCGGTCTACGATAGCACAATCGCCAATTTTTTCGTTTTGGCTTGGCTAAGGGCCTAATGGTAAAAAAATGGTGATTGTGCCACCGTAGACCGTCGAGACGGATTGCGATGCCCATGATCTTTACATGGACAAGGGTTTAGATGCTTTCCCTACCCTTGCAACGTTTAATGGCCACGCTCCTGTTTCGTCGGTCTAGGGTGGCACAATCACCAATTTTTTTGTTTTGGCTTCACTAAGGGCTCAATGGTCAAAAACTGGCGATTGCGCCACTGTAGCCCATCGAAACGTATTGCGTTGCCCATGAAACTTTGTAGGGACCAATATCTAGGTGCTTTCCCTGCACTTGCAATGTTTCATGGCCATCCTTTCTTGTCTCGTAGGTCTAGAGTGGCATAATCTCCAATTTTTTTGTTCTGGCATTGCTAAGGACCCAATGGTAAAAAACTAGTGATTGTGCCACCGTAGCCCGTCGATACGGATTCCGATGCCCAGGAAACTTTGCAAGGAGAGGGATTTAGGTGCTTTCCCTATCCCCTCAATATTTCATGGCCATCCAGTCCTGTCTCGTTGATCTAGGGTGGCACAATCGCCAATTTTTTCATTTTGGCTTCGCTAAGGACCTAATGGAAAAAACTAGCAATTCTGCCACCGTAGCCTGTCAAGACGGATTGTGTGCCCATGACACTTTCTAAGGTGCTTTCCGTACGCATGAAAAGTTTCATAGCCATCGGCTCTTGTCTCGTTGGTCTAGGGTAGCACAATCGCCAATTTTTTTGTTTTGGCTTTGCTAAGGCCCCAATGGTAAAAAACTGGTGATTGTGCCACCGTAGCCAGTCGAGACGGATTGCGATGCCCATGAAACTTTGCAAGGACAAGGATTTAGGTGCTTTCCCTTCCCCCACAATGTTTCATAGCCATCCATTCGAGTCTCTTTGGTCTAGGGTGGCAAAATCGCAAATTCTTTCGTTTTGCCTTCGCTAAGGGCCTAATGGTAAAAAACTAGTAATTGTGCCATAGGAGACTGTTGAGACGGGTTGCGTTGCCCATGAAACTTTTTAGGGGTGGGTATTCAAGTGCTTTCCTTGTCCCTGCAAAGTTTCATGTCCATCGGCTCTCGTCTCGTCTGTCCAGGGTGGCACAATCGCCAATTCTTTCGATTTGGATTCGCTAAGGGCCCAATGGTCAAAAATTGGTTATTGTGCCACCGTAGCCTGCGAAACGAACGCTGACACCGATAAAACTTTGCAGCGGCAGTGATTTAGGTGGTTTCCTTGTCCATGAAACTTTGTAGGGTGGGTATTCAGGGATTATGCCATCGTAGACCGTCAAGACGGATTACAATGCCCATGAAAATTTACAGGGGTAGGGATTTAGACTCTTTCCCTATCCCTGCAACTTTTCATGGACATCTGCTCCCGTCTCATTGGTCTATGGTGGCACAATCACCAATTTTGTTTTTTTGGCTTCGCTAAGGGCCTAAGGGTCAAAAACTGGCAATTGTGCCATAGTAGACTGTCGGGACGGGTTGCGTTTCCCATGAAACTTTGCAGGGGTGGGTATTCAAGTACTTTCCCTGTCCGTGCGAAGTTTCATGGCCATCGGCTCTTGTCTCGTCTATCTAGGGTGGCACAATTGCCAATTCTTTCGATTTGGATTCGCTAAGGGCCCAATGGTAAAAAACTGGCGATTATGCCACCGTAGCCCGTCGAGACGGATTGTGATACCCATAAAACTTTGCAAGGATGGGGATTTAGATGCTTTCCTTTCCCCTAAAAAGTTTCATAACCATCCGCTCCCGTCTCATCTGTCTAGGGTGGTGGCACAATCACCAACTTTTTCGTTTTGGCTTCGCTAAGGGCCTAATGGTCAAAAAGTGGAGATTGTGCCATAGTAGACCAACGAGATGGGTTGCGTTGCCCATGAAACTTTTCCGGGGTGGGTATTCAAGTGCTTTCCCTACCCCTGCAAAGTTTCATGGCCATCCACTCCCGTCTCGTCGGTCTACGGTAGCACAATTGCCAATTCTTTCGTTTTGGATTCGCTAAGGGCCCAATGGTCAAAAACTGGCTAGTGTGCCACCGTAGCCCGTCGAGACGGATTGTGATGCCCATAAAACTTTGCAGGAGTAGGGATTTAGGTGCTTTCCTTGCCCCTAAAAATTTTCATGGCCATTTGCTTGCGTCTCATCGATCTAGGGTAGCACAATCACCAATTTTTTCGTTTTGCCTTGGCTAAGGACCTAATGGTAAAAAAAACTGGCGATTGTGCCACCGTAGATCGTCGAGATGGATTGCGATGCCCATGTAAATTTACATGGGCAAGGATTTATATGCTTTCCCTACCCTTGCAACGTTTCATGGCCATCCGCTCCCATCTCATTGGTCTAGGGTGGCACAATCATCAATTTTTTCATTTTGGCTTCCCTAAGGACCCAATGGTCAAAAATTGGCGATTGTGCCACCGTAGCCCGTCGAGACGTATTGTGTGCACATGAAACTTTCCAAGGTGCTTTTCATACCCTGGAAAGTTTCATGGCCATCCGTTTTCGTCTCGTCGGTCTAGGGTAGCACAATCGCCATTTATTTGTTTTGGCTTTGCTAAGGCCCCAATGGTCAAAAACTGATGATTGTGACACCGTAGCCCGTCAAGACAGATTGCGATGCCCATGAAACTTTGCAAGGTAAGGATTTAGGTGCTTTCCTTAGCCTCGCAAGGTTTCATGGCCATCCGTTCCCGTCTCATTTGTCTAAGGTGGCACAATCGCAAATTTTTTTGTTTTGGCTTTGCTAAGGACCAAATGGGCAAAAACTGACGATTGGTCAAAAACTGACAATTGTGCCATCGTAGCCCGTCAAGACGAATTTTGTGACCACGAAACTTTCCAAGGTGCTTTCCTACCCCTGCAAAGTTTCATAGCCATCCACTCCCGTCTCGTCGGTCTAGGGTAGCATAATTGCCATTTTTTTCGTTTTGGCTTCGCTAAGGGCCCAACGGTAGAAAACTGTTGATTGTGCCATCGTAGACCATCAAGAAGGATTGCGATGCCCATGAAACTTTACAATGGCAGGGATTTAGATACTTTCCCTGCCCTTGCAATGTTTCATGGTTATCTGCTCCCGTCTTGTCGCTTTAGGATGGCACAATCGCCAAGTTTTTTCATTTTGGCTTCGCTAAGGGCCTAATGGTCAAAGACTGGTGATTGTGCCATAGTAGACAGCCGAGACGGGTTGCATTGCCCATGAATCTTTTCAGGGGTAGTTTTAGAATCTTTTCCTACCCCTGCAAAGTTTCATGGCCATCCGCTCCCATCTCGTCGGTCTAGGGTAGCACAATTGCCAATTTTTTTGTTTTGGCTTCGCTAAGGGGCCAATGGTCAAAAACTATTAATTGTGCCATCGTAGATGCCCATGA
The DNA here is from genome assembly GCF_014529385.1 of Adiantum capillus-veneris. Lineage (NCBI taxonomy): Eukaryota > Viridiplantae > Streptophyta > Polypodiopsida > Polypodiales > Pteridaceae > Adiantum > Adiantum capillus-veneris. The sequence continues at coordinate 65,735,276 of NC_140939.1, read as the reverse complement.
AACTTTACAAGGGTGGGGATTTAGAAACTTTCCCTGCCCTTGCAAGATTTTATGGCCATCCGCTCCCGTCTCGTCGGACTAGGGTGACACAATCACCAATTTTTAATTTTTTTAATTTTGGCTTTGCTTAAGGGCCTAATGATAAAAAACTGGCGATTGTGCCATATTAGATCGTCGAGATGGGTTGCGTTGCCCATGAAACTTTGCAGGGGTGGGTATTCAAGTGCTTTCCCTACCCCTGCAAAGTTTCATGGCCATCCGCTCTTGTCTCGTCTGTCTAGGGTGGCACAATCGCCAATTCTTTCGTTTTGGATTCGCTAAGGGCCCAATGGTTAAAAACAGGCGATTGTGCGACGGTAGCCCGCCGAGACGGATTGTGATGCCCATAAAACTTTACAGGGGTGAGGATTTAGGTGCTTTCCTTGCCCTTGAAAAGTTTCATGGCCATCCGCTTCTGTTTCTTCTGTCCAGGGTAGCACAATCACCAATTTTTTTGTTTTGGCTTAGCTAAGGGCCCAATGGTAAAAGACTGGCGATTGTGTCACCGTAGCCCGTCGAGACGGATTGCGATGCCAATGAAACTTTACATGGGCAAGGATTTAGATGCTTTCCCTTCCCTTGCAATGTTTCATGGCCATCCGCTCTCGTCTCGCTGGTTTAGGGTGGCACCATCACCAATTTTTTCGTTTTCGCTTCGCTAAGGGTCCAATGGTAAAAAACTGGCAATTGTGCCACGGTAGCCCGTCGAAAAAAATTTCGTTGTCCATGAAACATTGTAGGGGCAAATATTTAGGTGCTTTCCTTATGCCTGCAAAGTTTCATAGCCATCCACTCACGTCTGGTCATTCTAGTATAGCACAATCCCCAATTTTATTGTTTTGGGTTCACTAAGGGCCCAACGATAAAAGACTCGTGATTGTGCCATCATAGACCATCAAGATGGATTTCGATGCCCATGTAACTTTACAGGGGTGGTGATTTAGATGCTTTTCCTACCGTTGCAACGTTTCATGGCCATCCGATCCCGTCTCGTCGGTCTAGGGTGGCAGAATCGCCAATTTTTTTGTTTTGGCTTCACTAAGGGTATAATGGTCAAAAACTAGCGATTGTGCCATAATAGACTGTCTAGACGGGTTTCATTATCCATGAAACTTTGCATGGGTAGGTAATCAAGTGCTTTCCCTGCCCCTGCAAAGTTTCATGGCCATCCGTTCCCGTCTCCTCTGTTAAGGGTGACACAATCGCCAATTCTTTCATTTTGGATTCGCTAAGGGTCAAATGGTAAAAAACTGGCGATGGTGCCACCATAGCCCGTTGGGAGGGATTGTGATGCTCATAATACTTTATAGGGGTGGGGATCTAGGTGCTTTCCTTACCCTTGAAAATTTTCATGGCCATCCGCTCCCGTCTTGTTAGTCTAGGGTAGCACAATCGCCATTTTTTTTGTTTTGGCTTCGCGAAGGGCCCAACGATGAAAAACTGGTGATTGTGCCATCATAGACCGTTAAGAGGGACTGCGATGCCCATAAAATCTTATAGGGACATAGATTTAGATGCTTTCCCTGTCCTTGCAATGTTTCATGGCCATCTGCTTCCATCTCATCGGTCTACGGTGGCACAATCGCCAATTTTTTCGTTTTGGCTTCGCTAAGGTATAATGGTCAAAAACTGGCGATTGTGCCATAGTTGACTGTCGAGACGGGTTGCGTTGCCCATGAAACTTTGCAGGGGTAGGTATTCAAGTGCTTTCCCTGCCCCTGCAAAGTTTCATCTAGGATAGCACAATCGCCAATTTTTTTGATTCGGATTCGCTAAGGGCCCAATGGTGAAAAGCTGGAGATTGTGCCATCGTAGCCTGTCAAGACGGATTGTGATGCCCATAAAAATTTGCAGGGGTGGGGATTTAGGTGGTTTTCTTGCCCCTAAAAATTTTCATGGCCATCTGCTCACGTCTCATCTGTCTAGGGTGGCACAATCATCAATTTTTTTGTTTTGTCTTCGCTAAGGGCCTAATGGTAAAAAAGTGGCGATTGAGCCATAGTAGACCGTTGAGACGGGTTGCGTTGCCCATGAAACTTTGCAAGGGTGGGTATTCAAGTGCTTTCCCTACCCCTTCAGATTTTCATGGCCATCCGCTCCCGTCTCGTCGGTCTAGGGTGGCACAATCGCCAATTCCTTCGTTTCGAATTCGCTAAGGGCCCAATGGTCAAAAACTGGCGATTGTGCCATCGTAGCCCGTCGAGACGGATTGTGATGCCCATAAAACTTTGCAAGGGCTAGGATTTATGTGCTTTTCTTACCCCTGAAAAGTTTCATGGCCACTCGCTCCCGTCTCGTCGGTCTAGGGTAGCACAATGGCCAATTTTTTCGTTTTGGCTTGGCTAAGGGTACAATGGTAAAAAACTAGTGATTGTGCCATCGTAGACCGTTGAGACAGATTGCGATGCCCATGAAACTTTACATGGCTAAGGATTTATAATTTCCCTACGGTTCCAACGTTTCATGGCCATCCGCTCCCGTCTCGTCTGTCTAGGGTGGCACAATCGCCAATTTTTTCGTTTTGGTAAAACTGGTGATTGTGCCACCGTAGCCCGTCAAAATGGATTGTGGTACTCGTGAAACTTTCTAGGGGCAAAGATTTAGGTGCTCTCCCTCCACCTGCAATGTTTCATGGCCATCCTTTCCCATCTCGTAGGTCTAGGGTGGCACAATCACCAATTTTTTTGCTCTCGCTTCGCTAAGGGCCAAATGGTCAAAAACTGGTGATTGTGCCACCGTAGCCCGTCGAGACAGATTGCGATGCCCATGAAACTTTGCAAGGATAGGTATTTTGGTTCTTTCCCTTCCCCCATAATGTTTCGTGGCCATCCGTTTCTGTCTCGTTGGTCTAGGGTGGCACAATCGCCAATTCTTTCGTTTTGGCTTCGCTAAAATGGTAAAAAACTGGCGATTGTGCCACGGTAGCCCGTAGAGACGGGCGGACTGTGTGCCCATGAAACTTTCCAAGGTGATTTCTCTATCCCTGCAAAGTTTATGTCCATTTGCTCCCGTCTCGTTGGTCTAGGGCAGCAGTCGCCAATTTTTTGTTTTGGCTCGCTTAGGACCAAAAGATCAAAAACTGGTGATTCTACCATTGTAGACCGTCAAGACGAATTGCAATGCCCATGAAACTTTATAGGGGTGGGGATTTAGATGCCTTTCCTGCTCTTGCAATGTTTCATGGCCATCTGGTCCCGTCTCGTTGCTCTAGGGTGGCACAATAGCCAATTTTTTCATTCTGTCTTCGCTAAGGGCCTAATGGTCAAAAACTGGCAATTGTGCCATAGTAGACCGTCGAGACAGGTTGAGTTGCTTTGCAGAGGTGGGTATTCAAGTGATTTCCCTGCCCCTGCAAAGCTTCATGGACATCCGCTGCTGTCTCGTCTGTCTAGGGTGGCACAATCACCAATTCTTTCGTTTTAAATTCGCTAAGGGCCCAATGGTAAAAAACTAGCAATTGTGCCATCGTAGCCCGTTGAGATGGATTATGATGCCCATAAAACTTTGTAGGGATGGGGGTTTAGGTGCTTTTCTTGCCCCTAAAATGTTTCATGGCCATCCACTCCTGTCTCGTCGGTCTAGGGAACCACAATCGCCAATTTTTTCGTGTTGGCTGCGTTAAGGGCCCAATGGTAAAGAACCGGCGATTATGCCACCGTAGACCATCGAGACGGATTGCGATGCCCATGAAACTTTATTTTGGGCAAGGATTTAGACGATTTTCCTTCCCTTGAAACGTTTCATGGCCATCTGCTCTTGTCTCATGGGTCTAGGGTGGCAGAATCGCCAATTTTTTCGTTTTGGCTTCGCTAAGGGCCCAATGGTCAAAAACTGGTGATTGTGCCATCGTAGCCCTTTGAAACAGATTGCGTTGCCCGTGAAACTTTGTAGGGACAAATATTTAGGTGCTTTCCCTGCGCTTGGAATGTTTCATGGCCATCCTTTCCCGTCTCATAGGTGCGGGGTGGCACAATCGCTAAATTTTGTTGTTCTGGCTTCGCTAAGGGCCCAATGGTAAAAAACTAGTGATTGTGCCCCCGTAGCCCGTCGAGATGGATTGCGATGCCCATGAAACTTTGCAAAGACAAGGATTTAGGTGCTTTCCTTGTCCCCCCAATGTTTCATGGCCATTCGTTCCTGTCTCATTGGGCTAGGGTGGCAGAATCGCCAATTTTTTCGTTTTGGTTTTGCTAAAGACCCAATGGTCAAAATTGGCGATTGTGTCACCGTAGCCGGTCAAAACAAATTGCGTTGCCCATGAAACTTTGTAGGGGAAAAGATTTAGGTGCTTTCCCTACACTTGCAATGTTTCATGGCCATCCTTTCCCGTCTCATAAGTCTAGGGTGGCACAATATCCAATTTTTTTGTTCTGGCTTCGCTAAGGACCCAATGGTCAAAAAATGGTGATTGTGCCATCGTCTGTTACCATATACATGTGGTAGTGATGTGTGTGAACACACTAGGACCACCGAGGCATGTTTTCCCTCTTTAGGAGTTTTTTTCCCCCGAGCATTGTATATACGCCCATCACTCTAGGGCTATCAATCTTTCCATTGCACACTAACACACTCTCTATTGTGTGCCTTGAGCTTCCTTCATCTTCTCCAAGCTGTGTGCGTTTCTCTGCAACCCTAATTCCAACAATTGGTATCAGAACAGGTTGCATCCTCCCGGCTCAGTCGCTAGGAGCTCCAGCACACGCCTACTCACTTTCTTTGATTTTTGTGAGCTTTGGCGAACTTTTGCAGGTCGACAATGTTTTTTGATTTGGGCTCATTTCCGCCTCCATTTCCACTACAGGCAGTACTACACAGGCTATTTCATCATTTTGTGCAAAATTTTTGTCACTGCAGTTTTCTGCATAACAGGTGCCTTACAGTCTATACTGCTTGTGCTATATAGCACGTGTTGTTCCCGCTTTGTTTCTCCTCGTTTTGGGTAGTTTTCACATTAGGTGTAGCATTTACCATGGCTGACAACAAACAGCTGTGTTCAAGATGTTTACTGCTGAGGACAGATTGGATGGGGACAATTACCCTCTGTGGGCTTACATGATGCAACTTGTTCTTGTGTCAAAGGGCATCTGGAATATTGTGCAGGGCATTGATATATGTCCTGGTTCTTAGGATGCAGGCGATGTTGCAGGTCTTGCTGCAAGAATTGCTGCTATTAGAGTTGTTTTGCCTACGGCGACAGAACAATCTCGTTGGGATGTAAAGGATGCGTAGGCTCATGCATTGATTGCCTTGTCTGTGAAGTGCACCATTGTTCCTCACATTCGTTCAGCAAAATCTGCAAACAGGCTTGGGATATTTTGGCTGGTCTTTACGCAAGTCGCAATGAGGCTAAAATTGCTTTGCTGCGTAAAGAGCTGGAGTCGAAGATTATGCATGAGGAAGATGATATGGACACTTTCCTTGCTGGTGTCAAGGATATCAATGAGCAACTTATTTTTGTAGGTGAAGTCATTTCAGACAGTTCCCTTGTGCAGACTGTTCTTGATGCCTTACCAGATTCTTACCAGGCTTTTGCTAGTACTTGGAGACTTATGATCCAAGGAAATCCTGAAGTTGTCAAGTTTGATGCATTATGCACATTGCTATTGCAAGAGTCACTTTCCAAAAAAAACAAGACTAGAAAGCGTGCAGTTGAACAGGATTTTATTGCTTCTCAAAGAAAGGGTGGTAACACTAATGCAGCCACTTCTTATGGTTCTGCTGTGAGTGGCAAAACTTTTGTTCCCAATGCTTCTGCTGGTAGCACTTCGTCTGACAATTCTGGTGATAAGGGAAAAACGAAGATGCGTTGCCATTATTGTAAAGCTAATGATCACTTGATCAAGCAGTGTCCTAAGTTGAAGGCCAAGAGGCTAAGAAGAAAGAGGGTGGTTCCACTGCAAATGCTGGTTCCACTACAAATGCAACCATTGTTAGTGCAAAGTACACTTATAATCATGTTGTGCATGATGCATGCTTGTCAGTTGCTGCAGATTCACATGTGTGGTATTTTGACAGTGGTGCTACAAAGCACATTACCTCACATCGTGAATTATTTACCTCTCTTGAGTCTGTCCCTCATGGGAATTTAGTCACTTGTGCCAACAATGCCTCTTATCCGATTCAAGGGGTTGGAAAGATTGTGCTTACTGCTACAAAATGGCAGTTCTTTCACACTTGTTGATGCACTTTATGTACCTGGGATCAAGAAGAATCTTTTGTCTATATCCGCACTTGCTAGACTTCGACTTGTAGTCAAATTTGTGGATGACAGATGTACAATTCATGATCTCAATTTTGGTGATGAAATTGTTGCATCTGGCCTTTTGTGCCGTGGGTTGTATAAGCTCACTTTTTATGACAAGTGTGGACAAAATTTTGCAAATGTAGTTGCAAATTCAAGGGCTATTTCAGATGCAAAACTTTGGCATGCACGTTTTGGGCATCTGAATTTTGCTAGTTTGCTGCGTTTGCAAAACTCTGATATGGTTGCTTCTTTTCCGCCTCTTGAAGCACCTATCAAACATGTTTGTGAAGCCTGTATTTTGGGTAAAATGCAGCGTTCTAACTTTCCAAAGGATGGTTTAGTTAGGGCCACATGCAGGTTGCAGCTTGTGCATAGTGATGTTTGTGGGCCATGCAAACTCCGTCCTTGGGAAATTACCTGTACTTCGCGACTTTCATTGATGATTACTTCAAGCATGCACGGGTATTTCTTCTTAAATCAAAGTTCGAAGTTTTTATGTGCTTCAAAAATATCTGGCTATGGTTGAAAATGTATCGAAATGTACTATGGGAACCTTCCGTTCCGATCGAGGGGGGGAGTATATGTCTCATGAATTTAATGCATTCCTGGCTAGTTGTGGGATACAGTGTCGTATACACCTCAGCCAAATGGGGTTGCTGAGAGGAAAAACAGGTCTCTTACAAAAATGGCAAGATGTATGGTGAAGAGTCAAGCTTTACCACATTCTTTTTGGCTCAAGGATGTCATGTGTGCCACTTATGTACTCAACATGTGTCCTACGAAAGCGTTGTAGTCTATGACTCCATATGAATCATGGCATGATAGAAAACCATCTATTGAGCACATGCGTGTTTTTGGCTGTTTGGCTTATGGTTTAGTGCCACAAGTGCAACGGAGAAAATTGGATGATAAGGATGTCAAATGTATTTTTGTTGGTTATAGTGTTGAAAGCAAAGGTTATAGGTTGTATTATCCGCAAACAAAGCGTATTTTGGTTTCATGGGATGTAGTATTTGTGGAAGATTCTGTTCAGCCCTTATTGTCATGTACTAGAGATAGTAATGTAAGCTCACAGGACGTTTATGACACTTTGTTGCCTCTTTTTAGTGGAAGTTCAAATGTAAATTCCAATGAGGAAAATGTACAGCCTATGGGGGTTTCCAAAATGTTATAGATTAGCCTATTACTGATGTAGATGTACATGATGTACTTGATGAGGAAAGGGTTGAAAATGAGCAGGCTAGAGGTATGCCAAAATGGCTGGTGCACACTTTGCCTGACAGTTAATTGGATGCACCTTTGTCTAGTGGTACTTGTTCAGGCTCTTGCCATGCATCTTATGCATCAGATTGTTATGCTTTGGCTGTGTCTAACTTACATGATGTTGAGGAACCTCTGTCTTTTGATGAAGCACAAAATTCAAAAAATTGGATGGCTACCAATCAGAATATGATGCACTTATAGAAAATGACACATGGACTTTATGTGATTTGCCTCCTGGAAAAAAGGCCATTGGTACGAAGTGGGTTTACAAGTTGAAACGCAAGCGTGATGGTGAGATCGATCGCCATAAGGCTTGATTGTTGCAAAGGGTTATGCACAGCAAAAAGGCATAGATTATGAAGAGACTTTTGCTCCAACTTGTCGTATGACTAGTGTGCATTTTCTATGTGCATTGGCAACTCATTTTGGTTGGGATGTACATCAATCAGACATTGTTACTGCTTTCTTGAATGGTGACATATTTGAGGAAGTTTATGTAACACAGCCTCGCGGTTTTGTCAAGGAAAGACAAGAGGACAAAGTGTGCAAATGTAACAAGGATTTGTATGTGTTGAAGCAATCTCCTTCTGCTTGGTATGAGAAAGCTGACAGGCATTTGTTCAAACAAGGCTTTTGTAACAGCCCAACAAAAAGCACATTGTATGTAAAGCGTGAGGGTGATGTACTTCTCGGATCACTGGACCAAATGAGAGACATATTGCTAAATTTAAGGCTTATTTGAATGCTACTTTCAAGATGAAAGATTTGGGGTTGTTGCATCATTACTTGGGCATACAGTTTAAGCAGTGTGATGGTGGTATTGCCTTGTATCAGAAAAGTTACATAGAGACATTGTTATGTAAGTTTGGACTTGAGGATTGTAAACCTATTGCCACTCCCATGGAAACAGATTTGAAATTGAGTCTACATGATGCTGGTGATCCTGCAGATGTCACTCTTTACCAAACTATTGTTGGATGCCTCATTTATCTATGCAACACGAGGCTAGATATTCAGTTTGCAGTCTCACAAGTCAACAAATTTATGCATAGCACAGGGTCTAAGCATTGGCAGGTTGTCAAGAGGATTTTTTTCTACCTTAGTGGCACTTTACATCTTGGCTTGTTTTATCCCAAGAGGGGATCATTGCCGCCAGAGTTACATGCTTTGCGAACTCAGATTGGGCTGGTTGTTTTGACACAGAATGTCCACAAGTGGTTTTTGTTTCATGCTTGCAGCTCATGTATATCTTGGTTGAGTAAGAAGCAACCTACTCTGGCCACTTTGATTTGTGAGGCTAAGTATAGGGCAGTCTTCACAACTACGGTTGAGTGTGTATGGCTCAGACGCCTTATGGCTGATTTGGGTGTTGGATAGGACACTGGTGATTGTGCCATCGTAGACCGTCAAGACGGATTGCGATGCCCATGAAACTTTACAGGGGTAGGGATTTAGATGCTTTCCCTATCCTTGCAATGTTTCATGGCCATCCACTCCCGTCTCGTCGGTCTAGACTGGCATGATCGCCAATTTTTTTGTTGTGGCTTCGCTAAGGACCTAATGCTAAAAAACTGGCGATTGTGCCATAGTAGACCATCGAGGCCGGTTGCGTTGCCCATGAAACTTTGCACGGGTGGGTACTTAAGTGCTTTTCCTTCCCCTGCAAAGTTTCATGGCCATCCGCTCCCGTCTCGTCTGTCCAAGGTGGCACAATCGCCAATTCTATCGTTTTGGATTCGCTAAGGGTCCAATGGTCAAAAATTGGCGATTGTGCCACCATAGCCCATCGAAACGGATTGTGATGCCCATAAAACTTTGCAGGGGTGGGGATTTAGGTGCTTTCCGTGCCCCTTAAAAGTTTCATGGCCATCCGCTCCCGTCTTGTTGGTTTAGGGTAGCACAATCGCCAATTTTTTTGTTTTGGCTTCGCTAAGGGCCCAACGATCAAAAACTGGTGATTGTGCCATTGTAGACTGTCAAGACGGATTGCGATGCCCATGTAACTTTATAGGGGTAGGGATTTAGATACTTTTCCTACCCTTGCAACATTTCATGGCCATCCGCTTCCGTCTTGTCGGTCTAGAGTGGCACAATCGCCAATTTTTTTGTTTTGGCTTCACTAAGGGCCTAATGGTAAAAAACTAACAATTGTGCCATAGTAGACCATGGAGAAGGGTTGGGTTGCCCAGGAAACTTTGCACGGGTGGATATTAAGGTGCTTTCCTTGCCCTTGCAAAGTTTCATGGCCATCTACTCCCATTTCGTCAGTCTAGGGTGGCACAATTGCCAATTCTTTCGTTTTGGATTCGCTAAGCCTGGCCCAATGGTAAAAAACTGGCGATTGTGCTACTGTAGCCCGTCCAGACGTATTGTGATGCCCATAAAACTTTTCAAGGGCAGAGATTTAGGTGCTTTCCTTGCCCCTAAAAAGTTTCACGGCCATCCACTCCCGTCTCGTCAGTCTAGGGTAGCACAATCGCCAATGTTTTCGTTTTTGCTTCGCTGAGGGCCCAATTGTAAAGAATTGGTGATTGTGCCACCGTAGACCGTCAAGACGATTGCGATGCCCATAAAACTTTACATGGGCAAGGATTTAGATGCTTTCCTTGACCTTGCAATGTTCCTATCTAGTTGGTCTAGGGTGGCACAATCGCCAATTTTTCCGTCTTGGCTTCGCTAAGGGCCCAATGGTAAAAATTGACGATTGTCCCACCGTAGCCCGTCGAAACAGATTGTGTTGCCCATGAAAATTTGTAGGGGCAAATATTTAGGTGCTTTCCCTGTGCCTACAATGTTTCATGGCCATCCTTTCTCGTCTCATGGGTCTAGGGTGGCACAATCACCAATTTTTTTGTTCTCGCTTTGCTAAGGTCCGAATGGTCAAAAACTGGTGATTGAGCCATCGTAACCCATCGAGACGAATTGCGATGCCCATGAGACTTTTCAAGGACAAGGATTTCGATGCTTTCCCTGCCCCCACATTGTTTCATGGCCATCCGTTCCCGTTTTGTTGGTCTAGGGTGGCACAATCGTAAATTTTTTCCTTTTGGCTTCGCTAAGGATGCAATGGTAAAAAACTGACGATTATGCCACCGTAGCCCATCGAGACAGATTGTGTACCCATGAAACTTTCCAAGGTTCTTTTCCTACCCTTGCAAAGTCTCATAGCCATCAGCTCCCGTCTGTTCGGTCTAGGGTAGCACAATTGCCAATTTTTTCGTTTTGGCTTCGTTAAAGGCCCAACGGTAAAAAATTGGTGATTTTGCCATCGTAGACAGTCAAAACGGATTGCAATGCCTATGAAGCTTTATAGGGATGGAGATTTAGATGCTTTCCCAACCCTTGCAACATTTTATGGCCATCTGCTCCCGTCTCGTTGGTCTAGGGTGGCACAATCACCAATTTTTTTGTTTTGGCTTCGCTAAGGGCCTAATGGTCAAAAGTTGGCGATTGTGCCATAGTAGGACCATCGAGACGGGGGTCGCGTTTCCCATAAAACTTTGCACGGGTGGATACTCAAGTTCTTTCCCTGTTCGTCTCGTCTGTCTAGGGTAGCACAATCGCCAATTCTTTCGTTTTGGATTCGCTAACGGTCCAATGGTAAAAAACTGGCGATTATGCCACCATAGCCCGTCGAGATGCATTGTATGCCCATAAAACTTTGCAGGGTGGGGATTTAGGTTCATTCCTTGCCCCTGAAAAGTTTCATGGCCATTCGCTCCTGTGACGTCGGTCTAGGGTAGAAAAATCACCAATTTTTTTGTTTTGGCTTCGCTAAGGGCCTAACGGTCAAAAACTGGTGATTGTGCCATCGTAGACCGTTAAGCAGGATTGGGATGCCCATGAAACTTTACAGGGGCACATATTTAGATTCTTTTCCTACCCTTGTAATGTTTCATGGCCATCTTCTCCCGTCTCGTCGATCTACAGTGGCAAAATCGCCAATTTTGTCGTTTTGGCTTCGCTAAGGGCATAATGGTCAAAAACTGGTAATTGTGCCATACTTGACTCTCGAGACATGTTGCATTGAAGATGAAATTTTGTAGGGGTGGGTATTCAAGTGCTTTCCCTACCCTTGCAAAGTTTCATGGCTATCCTGCCCGTCTCGTCTGTCTAGGGTAGCACAATCGCCAATTCTTTCGATTTGGATTCGCTAATGGCCCAATGGTCAAAAACTGGAGATTGTGCCATCGTAGCCTGTCGAAACGGATTGTGATGCCCATAAAACTTTGCAAGGGTAGGGATTTAGGTGCTTTCCTTGCCCCTAAAAATTTTCATGGCCATCCACTTGCGTCTCTTCTATCTAGGGTGGCACAATCACCAATTTTTTCGTTTTGGCTTCGCTAAGGGCCTAATGGTAAAAAAGTGGAGATTGTGCCATAGTAGACCATCAAGACAGGTTGTGTTGCCCATGAAACTTTGCAGGGGTAGGTATTCAAGTTCTTTCCTTACCCCTACAACGTTTCATGGCCATCCGCTCCCGTCTCGTCGGTCTAGGGTGGCACAATCGCCAATTCCTTCGTTTTGGATTCGTTAAGGACCCAATGGTCAAAAACTAGCGATTGTGCCATCGTAGCCCGTCGAGACGGATTATGATGCCTATAAAACTTTGTAGGGGTGAGGATATAGGTGCTTTTCTTGCCCTTAAAAAGTTTCTTGGCTATTCGCTCGCGTCTCGTCGGTCTAGAGTTGCACAATCGCCAATTTTTTGTTTTGGTTTGGTTAAGGGCCCAATGGTAAAAAACTGGCGATTGTGCCACCGTAGACCGTCGAGACGGTTTGCGATACCCATGAAGCTTTACATAGGCAAGGACTAGATAATTTCCCTACCCTTGCAATGTTTCATGGCCATCCTCTCCCGTCTTGTGTGTTTAGGGTGGCATAATCGCCAATTTTTTCGTTTTGGCTTCGCTAAGGCCCAATGGTAAAAAACTGGCGATTGTGCCACCATAGCCTGTCGAAACGGATTGCGTTGCCCGTGAAACTTTTTAGGGGAAAATTTTTAGGTGCTTTCTCTCCATTGCAATGTTTTGATGGCCATCCTTTTCCGTCTCGTAGGTCTAGGGTGGCATAATCACCAATTTTTTTGTTCTGGCTTTGCTAAGGGCCTAATAGTAAAAAACTAGTGATTGTGCCAGCGTAGCCCGTCGAGACGGATTGCAATGCCCATGAAACTTTGCAAGGACATGAATTTAGGTGCTTTTATTGCCCCCCCATTGTTTCATGGCCATCCGTTTTTGTCTCCTCGGTCTAGGCTGGCACAATCGCCAATTATTTCGTTTTGGCTTCGTTAAGGACCCAATGGTAAAAAACTGGCGATTGTGCCACGATAACCCGTAGAGACGGATTGTGTGCCCATGAAACTTTCCAAGGTGCTTTTCCTACCCTTGCAAAGTCTCATAGCCATCAGCTCCCGTCTGTTCGGTCTAGGGTAGCACAATTGCGAATTTTTTCGTTTTGGCTTCGTTAAAGGCCCAACGGTAAAAAATTGGTGATTTTGCCATCGTAGACCGTCAAAACGGATTGCAATGCCTATGAAGCTTTATAGGGATGGAGATTTAGATGCTTTCCCAACCCTTGCAACATTTTATGGCCATCTGCTCCCGTCTCGTTGGTCTAGGGTGGCACAATCGCCAATTTTTTTGTTTTGGCTTCGCTAAGGGCCTAATGGTCAAAAGTTGGCGATTGTGCCATAGTAGGGCCATCGAGACGGGGGTCGCGTTTCCCATAAAACTTTGCACAGGTGGATACTCAAGTTATTTCCCTGTTCGTCTCGTCTGTCTAGGGTAGCACAATCGCCAATTCTTTCGTTTTGGATTCGCTAACGGTCCAATGGTAAAAAACTGGCGATTATGCCACCATAGCCCGTCGAGATGCATTGTATGCCCATAAAACTTTGCAGGGTGGGGATTTAGGTTCATTACTTGCCCCTGAAAAGTTTCATGGCCATCCGCTCCTGTGACGTCGGTCTAGGGTAGAAAAATCACCAATTTTTTTGTTTTGGCTTCGCTAAGGGCCTAACGGTCAAAAACTGGTCATTGTGCCATCGTAGACCGTTAAGCAGGATTGGGATGCCCATGAAACTTTACAGGGGCACATATTTAGATTCTTTTCCTACCCTTGTAATGTTTCATGGCCATCTTCTCCCGTCTCGTCGATCTACAGTGGCAAAATCGCCAATTTTGTCGTTTTGGCTTCGCTAAGGGCATAATGGTCAAAAACTGGTAATTGTGCCATACTTGACTCTCGAGACATGTTGCATTGAAGATGAAATTTTGTAGGGGTGGGTATTCAAGTGCTTTCCCTACCCTTGCAAAGTTTCATGGCTATCCTGCCCGTCTCGTCTGTCTAGGGTAGCACAATCGCCAATTCTTTCGATTTGGATTCGCTAATGGCCCAATGGTCAAAAACTGGAGATTGTGCCATCGTAGCCTGTCGAAACGGATTGTGATGCCCATAAAACTTTGCAAGGGTAGGGATTTAGGTGCTTTCCTTGCCCCTAAAAATTTTCATGGCCATCCACTTGCGTCTCTTCTATCTAGGGTGGCACAATCACCAATTTTTTCGTTTTGGCTTCGCTAAGGGCCTAATGGTAAAAAAGTGGAGATTGTGCCATAGTAGACCATCAAGACAGGTTGTGTTGCCCATGAAACTTTGCAGGGGTAGGTATTCAAGTTCTTTCCTTACCCCTACAAAGTTTCATGGCCATCCGCTCCCGTCTCGTCGGTCTAGGGTGGCACAATCGCCAATTCCTTCGTTTTGGATTCGTTAAGGACCCAATGGTCAAAAACTAGCGATTGTGCCATCGTAGCCCGTCGAGACGGATTATGATGCCTATAAAACTTTGTAGGGGTGAGGATATAGGTGCTTTTCTTGCCCTTAAAAAGTTTCTTGGCTATTCGCTCGCGTCTCGTCGGTCTAGAGTTGCACAATCGCCAATTTTTTGTTTTGGTTTGGTTAAGGGCCCAATGGTAAAAAACTGGCGATTGTGCCACCGTAGACCGTCGAGACGGTTTGCGATACCCATGAAGCTTTACATAGGCAAGGACTAGATAATTTCCCTACCCTTGCAATGTTTCATGGCCATCCTCTCCCGTCTTGTGTGTTTAGGGTGGCATAATCGCCAATTTTTTCGTTTTGGCTTCGCTAAGGCCCAATGGTAAAAAACTGGCGATTGTGCCACCATAGCCTGTCGAAACGGATTGCGTTGCCCATGAAACTTTTTAGGGGAAAATTTTTAGGTGCTTTCTCTCCATTGCAATGTTTTGATGGCCATCCTTTTCCGTCTCGTAGGTCTAGGGTGGCATAATCACCAATTTTTTTGTTCTGGCTTTGCTAAGGGCCTAATAGTAAAAAACTAGTGATTGTGCCAGCGTAGCCCGTCGAGACGGATTGCAATGCCCATGAAACTTTGCAAGGACATGAATTTAGGTGCTTTTATTGCCCCCCCATTGTTTCATGGCCATCCGTTTTTGTCTCCTCGGTCTAGGCTGGCACAATCGCCAATTATTTCGTTTTGGCTTCGTTAAGGACCCAATGGTAAAAAACTGGCGATTGTGCCACGATAACCCGTAGAGACGGATTGTGTGCCCATGAAACTTTCCAAGGTGCTTTTCCTACCCTTGCAAAGTCTCATAGCCATCAGCTCCCGTCTGTTCGGTCTAGGGTAGCACAATTGCGAATTTTTTCGTTTTGGCTTCGTTAAAGGCCCAACGGTAAAAAATTGGTGATTTTGCCATCGTAGACCGTCAAAACGGATTGCAATGCCTATGAAGCTTTATAGGGATGGAGATTTAGATGCTTTCCCAACCCTTGCAACATTTTATGGCCATCTGCTCCCGTCTCGTTGGTCTAGGGTGGCACAATCGCCAATTTTTTTGTTTTGGCTTCGCTAAGGGCCTAATGGTCAAAAGTTGGCGATTGTGCCATAGTAGGGCCATCGAGACGGGGGTCGCGTTTCCCATAAAACTTTGCACAGGTGGATACTCAAGTTATTTCCCTGTTCGTCTCGTCTATCTAGGGTAGCACAATCGCCAATTCTTTCGTTTTGGATTCGCTAACGGTCCAATGGTAAAAAACTGGCGATTATGCCACCATAGCCCGTCGAGATGCATTGTATGCCCATAAAACTTTGCAGGGTGGGGATTTAGGTTCATTACTTGCCCCGTTTTAGGTGCTTTCTCTCCGTTGCAATGTTTTGATGGCCATCCTTTTCCGTCTCGTAGGTCTAGGGTGGCATAATCACCAATTTTTTTGTTCTGGCTTTGCTAAGGGCCTAATAGTAAAAAACTAGTGATTGTGCCAGCGTAGCCCGTCGAGACGGATTGCAATGCCCATGAAACTTTGCAAGGACATGAATTTAGGTGCTTTTATTGCCCCCCCATTGTTTCATGGCCATCCGTTTTTGTCTCCTCGGTCTAGGGTGGCACAATCGTAAATTTTTTCCTTTTGGCTTCGCTAAGGATGCAATGGTAAAAAACTGACGATTATACCACCGTAGCCCATCGAGACAGATTGTGTACCCATGAAACTTTCCAAGGTTCTTTTCCTACCCTTGCAAAGTCTCATAGCCATCAGCTCCCGTCTGTTCGGTCTAGGGTAGCACAATTGCCAATTTTTTCGTTTTGGCTTCGTTAAAGGCCCAACGGTAAAAAATTGGTGATTTTGCCATCGTAGACCGTCAAAACGGATTGCAATGCCTATGAAGCTTTATAGGGATGGAGATTTAGATGCTTTCCCAACCCTTGCAACATTTTATGGCCATCTGCTCCCGTCTCGTTGGTCTAGGGTGGCACAATCACCAATTTTTTTGTTTTGGCTTCGCTAAGGGCCTAATGGTCAAAAGTTGGCGATTGTGCCATAGTAGGGCCATCGAGACGGGGGCCGCGTTTCCCATAAAACTTTGCACGGGTGGATACTCAAGTTCTTTCCCTGTTCGTCTCGTCTGTATAGGGTAGCACAATCGCCAATTCTTTCGTTTTGGATTCGCTAACGGTCCAATGGTAAAAAACTGGCGATTATGCCACCATAGCCCGTCGAGATGCATTGTATGCCCATAAAACTTTGCAGGGTGGGGATTTAGGTTCATTCCTTGCCCCTGAAAAGTTTCATGGCCATCCGCTCCTGTGACGTCGGTCTAGGGTAGAAAAATCACCAATTTTTTTGTTTTGGCTTCGCTAAGGGCCTAACGGTCAAAAACTGGTGATTGTGCCATCGTAGACCGTTAAGCAGGATTGGGATGCCCATGAAACTTTACAGGGGCACATATTTAGATTCTTTTCCTACCCTTGTAATGTTTCATGGCCATCTTCTCCCGTCTCGTCGATCTACAGTGGCAAAATCGCCAATTTTGTCGTTTTCGCTTCGCTAAGGGCATAATGGTCAAAAACTGGTAATTGTGCCATACTTGACTCTCGAGACATGTTGCATTGAAGATGAAATTTTGTAGGGGTGGGTATTCAAGTGCTTTCCCTACCCTTGCAAAGTTTCATGGCTATCCTGCCCGTCTCGTCTGTCTAGGGTAGCACAATCGCCAATTCTTTCGATTTGGATTCGCTAATGGCCCAATGGTCAAAAACTGGAGATTGTGCCATCGTAGCCTGTCGAAACGGATTGTGATGCCCATAAAACTTTGCAAGGGTAGGGATTTAGGTGCTTTCCTTGCCCCTAAAAATTTTCATGGCCATCCACTTGCGTCTCTTCTATCTAGGGTGGCACAATCACCAATTTTTTCGTTTTGGCTTCGCTAAGGGCCTAATGGTAAAAAAGTGGAGATTGTGCCATAGTAGACCATCAAGACAGGTTGTGTTGCCCATGAAACTTTGCAGGGGTAGGTATTCAAGTTCTTTCCTTACCCCTACAAAGTTTCATGGCCATCCGCTCCCGTCTCGTCGGTCTAGGGTGGCACAATCGCCAATTCCTTCGTTTTGGATTCGTTAAGGACCCAATGGTCAAAAACTAGCGATTGTGCCATCGTAGCCCGTCGAGACGGATTATGATGCCTATAAAACTTTGTAGGGGTGAGGATATAGGTGCTTTTCTTGCCCTTAAAAAGTTTCTTGGCTATTCGCTCGCGTCTCGTCGGTCTAGAGTAGCACAATCGCCAATTTTTTGTTTTGGTTTGGTTAAGGGCCCAATGGTAAAAAACTAGCGATTGTGCCACCGTAGACCGTCGAGACGGTTTGCGATACCCATGAAGCTTTACATAGGCAAGGACTAGATAATTTCCCTACCCTTGCAATGTTTCATGGCCATCCTCTCCCGTCTTGTGTGTCTAGGGTGGCATAATCGCCAATTTTTTCGTTTTGGCTTCGCTAAGGCCCAATGGTAAAAAACTGGCGATTGTGCCACCATAGCCTGTCGAAACGGATTGCGTTGCCCGTGAAACTTTTTAGGGGAAAAGTTTTAGGTGCTTTCTCTCCATTGCAATGTTTTGATGGCCATCCTTTTCCGTCTCGTAGGTCTAGGGTGGCATAATCACCAATTTTTTTGTTCTGGCTTTGCTAAGGGCCTAATAGTAAAAAACTAGTGATTGTGCCAGCGTAGCCCGTCGAGACGGATTGCAATGCCCATGAAACTTTGCAAGGACATGAATTTAGGTGCTTTTATTGCCCCCCCATTGTTTCATGGCCATCCGTTTTTGTCTCCTCGGTCTAGGCTGGCACAATCGCCAATTATTTCGTTTTGGCTTCGTTAAGGACCCAATGGTAAAAAACTGGCGATTGTGCCACGATAACCCGTAGAGACGGATTGTGTGCCCATGAAACTTTCCAAGGTGCTTTTCCTACCCTTGCAAAGTCTCATAGCCATCAGCTCCCGTCTGTTCGGTCTAGGGTAGCACAATTGCCAATTTTTTCGTTTTGGCTTCGTTAAAGGCCCAACGGTAAAAAATTGGTGATTTTGCCATCGTAGACCGTCAAAACGGATTGCAATGCCTATGAAGCTTTATAGGGATGGAGATTTAGATGCTTTCCCAACCCTTGCAACATTTTATGGCCATCTGCTCCCGTCTCGTTGGTCTAGGGTGGCACAATCGCCAATTTTTTTGTTTTGGCTTCGCTAAGGGCCTAATGGTCAAAAGTTGGCGATTGTGCCATAGTAGGGCCATCGAGACGGGGGTCGCGTTTCCCATAAAACTTTGCACAGGTGGATACTCAAGTTATTTCCCTGTTCGTCTCGTCTGTCTAGGGTAGCACAATCGCCAATTCTTTCGTTTTGGATTCGCTAACGGTCCAATGGTAAAAAACTGGCGATTATGCCACCATAGCCCGTCGAGCTGCATTGTATGCCCATAAAACTTTGCAGGGTGGGGATTTAGGTTCATTACTTGCCCCGTTTTAGGTGCTTTCTCTCCGTTGCAATGTTTTGATGGCCATCCTTTTCCGTCTCGTAGGTCTAGGGTGGCATAATCACCAATTTTTTTGTTCTGGCTTTGCTAAGGGCCTAATAGTAAAAAACTAGTGATTGTGCCAGCGTAGCCCGTCGAGACGGATTGCAATGCCCATGAAACTTTGCAAGGACATGAATTTAGGTGCTTTTATTGCCCCCCCATTGTTTCATGGCCATCCGTTTTTGTCTCCTCGGTCTAGGGTGGCACAATCGTAAATTTTTTCCTTTTGGCTTCGCTAAGGATGCAATGGTAAAAAACTGACGATTATGCCACCGTAGCCCATCGAGACAGATTGTGTACCCATGAAACTTTCCAAGGTTCTTTTCCTACCCTTGCAAAGTCTCATAGCCATCAGCTCCCGTCTGTTCGGTCTAGGGTAGCACAATTGCCAATTTTTTCGTTTTGGCTTCGTTAAAGGCCCAACGGTAAAAAATTGGTGATTTTGCCATCGTAGACCGTCAAAACGGATTGCAATGCCTATGAAGCTTTATAGGGATGGAGATTTAGATGCTTTCCCAACCCTTGCAACATTTTATGGCCATCTGCTCCCGTCTCGTTGGTCTAGGGTGGCACAATCACCAATTTTTTTGTTTTGGCTTCGCTAAGGGCCTAATGGTCAAAAGTTGGCGATTGTGCCATAGTAGGGCCATCGAGACGGGGGTCGCGTTTCCCATAAAACTTTGCACGGGTGGATACTCAAGCTCTTTCCCTGTTCGTCTCGTCTGTCTAGGGTAGCACAATCGCCAATTCTTTCGTTTTGGATTCGCTAACGGTCCAATGGTAAAAAACTGGCGATTATGCCACCATAGCCCGTCGAGATGCATTGTATGCCCATAAAACTTTGCAGGGTGGGGATTTAGGTTCATTCCTTGCCCCTGAAAAGTTTCATGGCCATCCGCTCCTGTGACGTCGGTCTAGGGTAGAAAAATCACCAATTTTTTTGTTTTGGCTTCGCTAAGGGCCTAACGGTCAAAAACTGGTGATTGTGCCATCGTAGACCGTTAAGCAGGATTGGGATGCCCATGAAACTTTACAGGGGCACATATTTAGATTCTTTTCCTACCCTTGTAATGTTTCATGGCCATCTTCTCCCGTCTCGTCGATCTACAGTGGCAAAATCGCCAATTTTGTCGTTTTCGCTTCGCTAAGGGCATAATGGTCAAAAACTGGTAATTGTGCCATACTTGACTCTCGAGACATGTTGCATTGAAGATGAAATTTTGCAGGGGTGGGTATTCAAGTGCTTTCCCTACCCTTGCAAAGTTTCATGGCTATCCTGCCCGTCTCGTCTGTCTAGGGTAGCACAATCGCCAATTCTTTCGATTTGGATTCGCTAATGGCCCAATGGTCAAAAACTGGAGATTGTGCCATCGTAGCCTGTCGAAACGGATTGTGATGCCCATAAAACTTTGCAAGGGCAGGGATTTAGGTGCTTTCCTTGCCCCTAAAAATTTTCATGGCCATCCACTTGCGTCTCTTCTATCTAGGGTGGCACAATCACCAATTTTTTCGTTTTGGCTTCGCTAAGGGCCTAATGGTAAAAAAGTGGAGATTGTGCCATAGTAGACCATCAAGACAGGTTGTGTTGCCCATGAAACTTTGCAGGGGTAGGTATTCAAGTTCTTTCCTTACCCCTACAAAGTTTCATGGCCATCCGCTCCCGTCTCGTCGGTCTAGGGTGGCACAATCGCCAATTCCTTCGTTTTGGATTCGTTAAGGACCCAATGGTCAAAAACTAGCGATTGTGCCACCGTAGCCCGTCGAGACGGATTATGATGCCTATAAAACTTTGTAGGGGTGAGGATATAGGTGCTTTTCTTGCCCTTGAAAAGTTTCTTGGCTATTCGCTCGCGTCTCGTCGGTCTAGAGTAGCACAATCGCCAATTTTTTGTTTTGGTTTGGTTAAGGGCCCAATGGTAAAAAACTGGCGATTGTGCCACCGTAGACCGTCGAGACGGTTTGCGATACCCATGAAGCTTTACATAGGCAAGGACTAGATAATTTCCCTACCCTTGCAATGTTTCATGGCCATCCTCTCCCGTCTTGTGTGTCTAGGGTGGCATAATCGCCAATTTTTTCGTTTTGGCTTCGCTAAGGCCCAATGGTAAAAAACTGGCGATTGTGCCACCATAGCCTGTCGAAACGGATTGCGTTGCCCGTGAAACTTTTTAGGGGAAAATTTTTAGGTGCTTTCTCTCCATTGCAATGTTTTGATGGCCATCCTTTTTCGTCTCGTAGGTCTAGGGTGGCATAATCACCAATTTTTTTGTTCTGGCTTTGCTAAGGGCCTAATAGTAAAAAACTAGTGATTGTGCCAGCGTAGCCCGTCGAGACGGATTGCAATGCCCATGAAACTTTGCAAGGACATGAATTTAGGTGCTTTTATTGCCCCCCCATTGTTTCATGGCCATCCGTTTTTGTCTCCTCGGTCTAGGCTGGCACAATCGCCAATTATTTCGTTTTGGCTTCGTTAAGGACCCAATGGTAAAAAACTGGCGATTGTGCCACGATAACCCGTAGAGACGGATTGTGTGCCCATGAGACTTTCCAAGGTGCTTTTCCTACCCTTGCAAAGTCTCATAGCCATCAGCTCCCGTCTGTTCGGTCTAGGGTAGCACAATTGCCAATTTTTTCGTTTTGGCTTCGTTAAAGGCCCAACGGTAAAAAATTGGTGATTTTGCCATCGTAGACCGTCAAAACGGATTGCAATGCCTATGAAGCTTTATAGGGATGGAGATTTAGATGCTTTCCCAACCCTTGCAACATTTTATGGCCATCTGCTCCCGTCTCGTTGGTCTAGGGTGGCACAATCGCCAATTTTTTTGTTTTGGCTTCGCTAAGGGCCTAATGGTCAAAAGTTGGCGATTGTGCCATAGTAGGGCCATCGAGACGGGGGTCGCGTTTCCCATAAAACTTTGCACAGGTGGATACTCAAGTTATTTCCCTGTTCGTCTCGTCTGTCTAGGGTAGCACAATCGCCAATTCTTTCGTTTTGGATTCGCTAACGGTCCAATGGTAAAAAACTGGCGATTATGCCACCATAGCCCGTCGAGATGCATTGTATGCCCATAAAACTTTGCAGGGTGGGGATTTAGGTTCATTACTTGCCCCGTTTTAGGTGCTTTCTCTCCGTTGCAATGTTTTGATGGCCATCCTTTTCCGTCTCGTAGGTCTAGGGTGGCATAATCACCAATTTTTTTGTTCTGGCTTTGCTAAGGGCCTAATAGTAAAAAACTAGTGATTGTGCCAGCGTAGCCCGTCGAGACGGATTGCAATGCCCATGAAACTTTGCAAGGACATGAATTTAGGTGCTTTTATTGCCCCCCCATTGTTTCATGGCCATCCATTTTTGTCTCCTCGGTCTAGGGTGGCACAATCGTAAATTTTTTCCTTTTGGCTTCGCTAAGGATGCAATGGTAAAAAACTGACGATTATGCCACCGTAGCCCATCGAGACAGATTGTGTACCCATGAAACTTTCCAAGGTTCTTTTCCTACCCTTGCAAAGTCTCATAGCCATCAGCTCCCGTCTGTTCGGTCTAGGGTAGCACAATTGCCAATTTTTTCGTTTTGGCTTCGTTAAAGGCCCAACGGTAAAAAATTGGTGATTTTGCCATCGTAGACCGTCAAAACGGATTGCAATGCCTATGAAGCTTTATAGGGATGGAGATTTAGATGCTTTCCCAACCCTTGCAACATTTTATGGCCATCTGCTCCCGTCTCGTTGGTCTAGGGTGGCACAATCACCAATTTTTTTGTTTTGGCTTCGCTAAGGGCCTAATGGTCAAAAGTTGGCGATTGTGCCATAGTAGGGCCATCGAGACGGGGGTCACGTTTCCCATAAAACTTTGCACGGGTGGATACTCAAGTTCTTTCCCTGTTCGTCTCGTCTGTCTAGGGTAGCACAATCGCCAATTCTTTCGTTTTGGATTCGCTAACGGTCCAATGGTAAAAAACTGGCGATTATGCCACCATAGCCCGTCGAGATGCATTGTATGCCCATAAAACTTTGCAGGGTGGGGATTTAGGTTCATTCCTTGCCCCTGAAAAGTTTCATGGCCATCCGCTCCTGTGACGTCGGTCTAGGGTAGAAAAATCACCAATTTTTTTGTTTTGGCTTCGCTAAGGGCCTAACGGTCAAAAACTGGTGATTGTGCCATCGTAGACCGTTAAGCAGGATTGGGATGCCCATGAAACTTTACAGGGGCACATATTTAGATTCTTTTCCTACCCTTGTAATGTTTCATGGCCATCTTCTCCCGTCTCGTCGATCTACAGTGGCAAAATCGCCAATTTTGTCGTTTTGGCTTCGCTAAGGGCATAATGGTCAAAAACTGGTAATTGTGCCATACTTGACTCTCGAGACATGTTGCATTGAAGATGAAATTTTGCAGGGGTGGGTATTCAAGTGCTTTCCCTACCCTTGCAAAGTTTCATGGCTATCCTGCCCGTCTCGTCTGTCTAGGGTAGCACAATCGCCAATTCTTTCGATTTGGATTCGCTAATGGCCCAATGGTCAAAAACTGGAGATTGTGCCATCGTAGCCTGTCGAAACGGATTGTGATGCCCATAAAACTTTGCAAGGGCAGGGATTTAGGTGCTTTCCTTGCCCCTAAAAATTTTCATGGCCATCCACTTGCGTCTCTTCTATCTAGGGTGGCACAATCACCAATTTTTTCGTTTTGGCTTCGCTAAGGGCCTAATGGTAAAAAAGTGGAGATTGTGCCATAGTAGACCATCAAGACAGGTTGTGTTGCCCATGAAACTTTGCAGGGGTAGGTATTCAAGTTCTTTCCTTACCCCTACAAAGTTTCATGGCCATCCGCTCCCGTCTCGTCGGTCTAGGGTGGCACAATCGCCAATTCCTTCGTTTTGGATTCGTTAAGGACCCAATGGTCAAAAACTGGCGATTGTGCCACCGTAGCCCGTCGAGACGGATTATGATGCCTATAAAACTTTGTAGGGGTGAGGATATAGGTGCTTTTCTTGCCCTTGAAAAGTTTCTTGGCTATTCGCTCGCGTCTCGTCGGTCTAGAGTAGCACAATCGCCAATTTTTTGTTTTGGTTTGGTTAAGGGCCCAATGGTAAAAAACTGGCGATTGTGCCACCGTAGACCGTCGAGACGGTTTGCGATACCCATGAAGCTTTACATAGGCAAGGACTAGATACTTTCCCTACCCTTGCAATGTTTCATGGCCATCCTCTCCCGTCTCGTGTGTCTAGGGTGGCATAATCGCCAATTTTTTCGTTTTGGCTTCGCTAAGGCCCAATGGTCAAAAACTGGCGATTGTGCCACCATAGCTTGTCGAAACGGATTGCGTTGCCCGTGAAACTTTTTAGGGGCAAAGATTTAGGTGCTTTCTCTCCGTTGCAATGTTTTGATGGCCATCTTTTTCTGTCTCGTAGGTCTAGGGTGGCACAATCACCAATTTTTTTGTTCTGGCTTTGTTAAGGGCCCAATAGTCAAAAACTAGTGATTGTGCCAGCGTAGCCCGTCGAGACGGATTGCAATGCCCATGAAAATTTGCAAGGTCATGAATTTAGGTGCTTTTCTTGCCCCCCCAATGTTTCATGGCCATCCGTTTTTGTCTCCTCGGTCTAGGCTGGCACAATCGCCAATTATTTCGTTTTGGCTTCGTTAAGGACCCAATGGTAAAAAACTGGCGATTGTGCCACGATAACCCGTAGAGACGGATTGTGTGCCCATGAAACTTTCCAAGGTGCTTTTCCTACCCCTGCAAAGTTTCATGGCCATTCGCTCCCGTCTCGTCGGTCTAGGGTAGCACAATCGGCATGTTTTTTTGTTTTTGATTCGCTCAGGACCCAACGGTCAAAAACTGGTGATTCTGCCATCGTAGACCGTCAAGACTCTGCTTATGAACATCCTTAGAATCTCCTAGATCAAACACCAATGAGATCACATAGCATTGATGGGCTACGCAATATACTAGAGCTTCACCTGAAGCATAGTGCAACACCCACATCGCGTAAACTGTTGGCAACTTTTTAAGCTTTTTACCAGAAAGCATTAAAGAAATCTGGCTCCCTTTTACTGGTAGCCAAGACATCACTGACATAAGCATCAATAGGAACAACATCCAAATCCAACCACATCTGTCACATTGTCCAAGCAAATGAAAAACCCTATGCATTTTATGCAGTATCAAGGATGATTTAGCATCATCACCCCCTCTAGCTTCATATCCATCACGAAAAACCTTGGGAGTTTCTCGACCTGTATCATCAGACGAATTTTCACCTGTTGGGATTTCAGCTTGATCATGAAAAACATCTTTATCATGTAGATCTTCATCCATAACATCCTCGAGAAAATCACCCTCTGAAGTCTCAACATTAATCAAAATTGTAGGAGTTATCTCCTCATGCAGCCCATGTACAAGCATAGATGTAAAATCCCTGTCTATAATTTGTCCACAATCAGCATGATCCGAGCAATCTTCATACTCATCCATATCATCCTCTGCTTCCTCATCAGCACTTAGAAATACATTATAGAATTTTAAAGGCTCATCTGGGACCCCCTCTGAAGAGGTATACGCATCAAAAAGCTATTCTATACTGCCATAAACATCTCCTTCAGATCTAGACAAAAATTCACCGATTATAGCATCCTCTTCTGTGATAGCAACATCTGCAAGCATATTGTTAGTAGCAATCATAGGTTCAATGATATCCTCAGGCTCATCCTGTACTGGGTCCACAATCTTGGTCACTTCATCAGCTACTGTGTATATAATAGCTTTGTTTATGCAATCATCTGCAGCAAACATGTTGTCCTGCTCGCCTATAGTGCTGATAGTTTTAGAAACATCTTGTAGAGGTTCATCTTCTTCATGAACTCCTTCAGAATAAACCCATTTCAAGGTCAACATCTTGTGAACCGCTTGCTGTACAGTCTATGTCTTCACTGGAACCATTATTAAAGGTAACGTCCATGCGAGCAATCTTTGAAAAAAAATTGTATAAGCCTGTTTCAGCATCAAATTCATCATTTACCTTTTCTTCATTGCTCAAAATAATCTCCTCTCAAACTGAATCTGCTACTTCCAGCTCAACATTTTCTTTGGCTTTACTTCTTGCAAAAATATGCTCCCAGAATCATCATAGTTGAGGATCTGCATCTTTCCCATTCACCTTTACTGAAGACAACCTTACTTCGTTCAGTAATCTCCTTTATTTCCCAATCTAGAATCCTTGAGCTTTCGTAAATAAATTCCTCTGCAAAATACTCCCACCGTGTGGGATATGCTTCTGCCAGTTTATGAACCTGCTTTTTAAAATCCGAGTTTACAACCTCCTCAAAAGCTGCAATCATCCGATCTTCTGGAACATTTCGGCTCTTCATCTCAGCTTCGTAACATGCAATAAAACCTTCTAGATCATATCCCTGAAAATATAATACTGCTCTCGAACAACATCAAGTGCTAGCTCTACAGCATCATCAATCTGCTTTTTTAATTGCACGACTTTTGCTTCTTGCAGATATCCCTGAACTAATTCCATCATTTTTGGCAAATCTGCAACCGCTAGATTTTTATCAAATCCACTGGCATTGAAATCTTCATAAACTGCTTTAACTGTTTTGGCATCTCCATCTTAACCTCCCACCCCGGCTCGTTTCGCGTCGGGTTCACCAAAGATGTCGGGGGATATGTGTTCGAAACATGAGCCGGGCAGGCGCCGGGCCTCTGGCTGTGGGAGGAGTCAAGAGAACAAGAACAGCATGTGAAAAAGGCTTTGTCAATCACCGTAACCTTCAATTAATCAATTTAAGCTCTGAGTACATTCTGCTGGCAATAGCCAAGTCCGGCTGTTAACAACACCGACACATACGTTCACTGAAATCAAGGAGTTTAGGCTCCCGTTACAATTACCCGGGCCGTTAACGGCTCCGCAATTCATAAAAAAGAAATAACTAATTTAAGTTGCCGGTGACGAACAAAATCTTTCTGTGCTGGTTATCTTAGATCGGTTGTTCTACTGCTTGATATGTCTTCAATTATTGTCTTCTAATCCCCTCTTGCCTTTTTCTTAGCTCTAGACTTTCCGATTTCTCTTTACACTTGGCTTGCTCCGAGTTCTCAAAGCTTACCCTACTTGCTATGCCGAAGCTTATCTCTCTTCTCTTATGACTGTTTACGATCCTTGATTGGTCTTTCCTTGCCTAGGCGAAAGAGGAAGTCTCCTTGGTTAGCAAAGACCGAGAGTGAGAGAGAGAGAGAGAGATAGAATTCTCCTTGTGCAAGCCGAGAGAGAAAGCTTTGCTTGCTTACTCCCAAATTCACTTGCTTTGGCTTTGGCCTTGCTACTTCGACCTCAAGCAAGCTCCCTCTCTTCTCCTTCTCCAAGCTCTTGGGTGAAAGCATGGTTTGGTGGTACAAAAAAGGACCTATTTTTCTTCTACCTGGTTGGTACTTATACATATGTCCACACTTTGGAGGGAACCTTTTTTTTCATCTATGTTAAAGAATGGTAGGAGGGAAATTTGTATGATTTAAACTTTCCGTGAAAGAAAACGTGGGTGGGTCAATAAGTAATGCGAGTGGTGTTTTGAAACTGTGCCAAAAGTCCCATCACAGACTGCGTTTGTGAGTGGCGCAGTTGCTCAACACATTTTCCAGCTTCCGCCTTGCTCTCTTACTACAGCGCCTTCTGCAACCCACTACAGTTGCAGACAACAAGCTCCCCGGCTACTCACAATCAGGAAGATGAGGACGCCAGCGAGGAAATCAGCAGCCAAAGCGTCACCGGACAATGGGAAGAAGAAGAAGAGGACAATGGATGCAAAATCCCCTCGGAACATCGACACCCCAAATATGAGGGCTAGCAAGGGGGCCTCCTTTGTGGAGAGGGAGAAACCTACCGTGTTCGTGGAGACTTCATTTAAGCCTGGGCCTCTTTTTGTCGATGATGAGACTCCACGGTCATCTACAACATCTAAAGGTAGGTGCTATGAGAGCTCTACGTTTTTTGGTTATTTACCATTTTCTTTTCCATGCATGCAAGCTTCTGCATGTCTTTTATTTGATGAGGTCTGCATTTGCTTTTTTTGCATACAGCAAGTACATGTGCATGTTTGGGATTTTCTTAGGAATTTAGGGTTTAGGAAAGTTACAAAGGTACATGGATAAGCTGCTCTTTAGGTTGCTAACTTGCATGCATGCAAGTGCAAAAATCAGTATATGTTGTGCATGAGCATAGCACAAAGTTGAAGCTCAGTAGGGCTGTCAACATAACCAAATTTGGTACTAACCATTACCAAATTTGATACTAACCACTACCAAATTTGGCTCTATACACAACTGAATTTTGCAATTGTCACTTGAATGAGATACATTCATTTCATTCCATGTGTTTTGTTTTGCACAACTAAATTGAGGCATATAGGGTGAATAATCAGGTATTTGGATTGCTGGAATGAGGGCATGTCTTTACTTGCGTGTTGTTTCCACATCGCAGGAAAAAACAAGATGGAGGAGTACCCTATCTTGACAAAGTTATGCTATACAGCACAAGAGCTTCATGATGAGTATGGATTGAGCATGGAGGGGGTGCTGCCAAAGGATCTTACGGAAGATGACATCCCCGATGATCAGTGGCTCACTGTATTCAGGCATTCCAGCTAGAAGAAGACAAAGATTTACTTAAATCACGTGCAGCCACGGCTTTAGGATGAATGCAGGTTCCTGTTCCATAAGGTGTACCAAGCCCCACCATCATGTGGGGAGATCACTAAAAAATTTGCCCGCTGTTTTGCATATGAGAAGTGTCATGCAGCCACAAAGGACCCTACGGGCCATAGGGTTGCATGGGCCAGGTTTGGTGAGAGTGTACTCAACATGTGTTCCTCCCGACCAGGAGGCTTGGAAAAGAAGGTTGAGAATTAGCGAAAGGCAAACGGTGCGTCCCAAGGAGGCCACCCGTCAAATACCAAGAAGCCCCGACTTACGCCAGTCGGTAGTATGCCCCCTACACAGAAAGTCCCCCCACAACGTCATGAGGAGAACACACTTGATTATATTGCGGACCTTGAAGCTATGGTTGGAGAGTCCCTCGAACATGTGTGGGGGTAGCCGATAGGCTGAAAGAGCTGACAATGTCTCTGAAGCAGAACAAGGAAACACTCTTGAGGCCGGAGGGTTCCAATAAACTTGTCAAGCAGATTATGGACGACATCAAGGAATATGAGACCCAGCTAGAAACACTGAGAGAGGCCAACACTGGCGATGACGCAGAAATCAATGTGATAGAAGTTGATTTGGCTGCCAGTCGAAGGATGCTACACCGATACAGAATCAGTGAAGATACGTCATTGCTCGACAAGGAGATTCTAGAGCAACAGGTGCTGGTAGTTTTGGGAGGTTTTGGTAGAACTGTTTATGCTTGGTTTGGTGGGATTGTTAGTGTTAGGTACCTTTGGTAGAACTGTTTATGCTTGGTTTGGTGGAATTGGTAGTGTTAGGTACCTTTGATAGAACTATTTATGCTTGTTTTGGTGGGATTGGTAGTGTTAGGTACTTATGGTAGAACTGTTTTTATTCTAGGTAGTTTATGGTTTCCTTCTATCTTATGGTTTGGTATTTCTTGTACTATGAAGAAGTTTTGGTACTTTAAGGTACTTTTTGAAAGTGCTGCAAAAGGTGTTATGGTAGTTTTATTTTGATAGCTTTGGTAGTTTTGCTAGTTTTGGTACTTTTAGGTACTATTTGAAAGTGCTGCAAAAGTGTAATTGGTAGTTTGATTTTGGTAATTTTGGTACTTGAAGGTAGTTTTTGAAAGTGTTGCAAAAAGTGTTTCTTTGGTAGTCTTGGTAGTTTTGGTTGTTTTGGTACTATTTGAAAGTTTGATTTTGGTCGTTTTGGTACTTTTAGGTACTATTTGAAAGTGCTGCAAAAAGTGGTTTTGGTAGTTTTGGTACTTTGGGTACTTTTAGATACTATTTGAAAGTGCTGCAAAAAGTGGCTTCTGTAGTTTGATTTGGTAGTTTTGGTACTTTTAGGTACTATTTGAAAGTGCTGCAAAAAGTGGCTTTGGTAGTTTTGGTACTTTTAGGTACTATTTGAAAGTGCTGCAAAAAGCTTGTTTGGTAGTTTTGGTACTTTTAGGTACTATTTGAAAGTGCTGCAAAAAGTGGCTTTTGGTAGTTTGGTACTTTTAGGTACTATTTGAAAGTGCCGCAAAAAGTGGCTTTTGGTAGTTTTGATAAGGTTTGGGTAGTTTAGTTCTGCATTGAGGGTTTTATATGTTTTTGGTACTGTATGATTCCCGAGTTTGGTAGTTTTGGTGGTTTTGGTAGTTTGGGTTCTGTTTGGTAGTACAGTACTTAGAAGTACCAGTCTCGGTATGACTTCTTGGTAGTTTTTGAAACTAATTGGGACTGCTGGTTGTCAACAGGCTGAGTATGACACTTTGGAGAAAAAATGGAAGGTCAAGAGCATACCCTATTTGTGAAGGAGATGTTGTCTGATATCAGGCTTGGGAAGAGGTTCCTGCTATATCCTAGGCCCCAGGTTAATGATTCGGTAAATGTGATCCCGATGTTTGGTATGTGTGTTGCATGCGGTGAGACCTTGGAGTGCGCACATGTAGTCGGAACCTTCATGCTAGAGTGCCGACACCAGTATCATCCCTTGTGCTTCAGTGCTCTGTTACAAAGCAGGGTCTAGTGTGTCAAGCCGGGTTGTAATATGGTAATCTCTGATTTGGCAAAGTCATGGGCCAGTGGGTTTCAAGTTGTCAAGAGTAGTATGTGTGCATTTTTGAATACAAATGCGCACTTGCAAATCAGTGAGGTTTTCATACAAGTTAGTATGTGCTGTCTTTCTTTGTGTTTGCAGAGGAGCGGGATACTGCAGTTGCTGACCAGCAAGCCACAAAGTCAGTTGCAAGTCGAATATGGGATGTGGATGAGGTGACAAGGGAGATATTAGATGTTCTCCATGATCTAAAGCAAGGTAATTCTGTAGGGAAAGACAATGTAACAGGGCAAAGATGTGAGGAAACAGGTGACAGCGAAAGTAAAAGTGAGGAGGAGGCCGGAGATGATAAAAAGACAGGTGACAGCGAAAGTAAAAGTGAGGAGGAGGCGAGAGATGGTAAAAAGACTAAGGACAAGGAGGAAGGTAAAGTCCCTGTTGTTGTGGAGCTGTATGCGGAGGAAATCCAGGATGCTGCCAACACAAAGCTCGATGATGCAACGGCCAAGAAGGGAGAGGAAGAACCCAAAGGGACGGAGGAAGAAGCCACGAAGGGGGGTGTTGGGGAGGGGGTGGAAACCACAAAGGGGAGTGAAGGGGAGGCCAAAGAGGGGTTGGAAGGCAACAAAGATCGGAGGGAGGCCAAGGATGAGTAGGAAGAAATACTTTCAAACGATACTGTTGTGGACAGCATCGACGGGGGCGTTGACTCTACTACCGCCGATGCTGTTTCGAAGCGGAGAGGTGATTCCCCTGATTCCGTGACCCTGCAGGAACTTTTCTGTTTGCAGAAAAAGAAGCACAATCGCGCCCGTGATCAATTATCCCGTGCATGCAAACTGTGGCCAGTGAGAATCTCTTGTATTCCGCACTATGTGCTTTTTAGTGACTGAGTCAACTTGATTTTTTGGCCCTCAGCTTATCTTTTCTCTCTATCTGGTTCTGTGTTGGTATGTTACCTTTCGTTACATTACTGTTTCAGTTGTCCTCACTATATGTGCATTACAGTACCAAGTTTTGTACTTTTTGGTACTGTTGAGCTTGGGTGCACGTCTGTCCACTATTACAGTACCAATTTGGTACTTCTTGAACTTGCTGTTTTGTATAGTCCTTATCACTTGTGCAATACAGTACCAAATTTGGTAGTTTTTGGACCAGTTTTCTATTTTAGATATGATGTTTGCACTGTGTATTTGTCCCCACTCATTATGTCTGTTGGCGTTGTAGTAAGTTGGTGGCTAGAGACACCGGCAAGCACATTGCTACAGCCTGATGTGGCTGCTAGAAGCAGGCGGATGATTGTGCTTGATCTTAATGGCGTGCTACTAACCAGCTGCAGTGAAATCCCTGAGGAGCTTGAGTGCCTGCCAAAGGAGCACACGCCACGGGTAGTCTATCTCCAAAAGGATGTAATTTGTCTTGTCAGGCCGGATGCGGAGCAGTTCATCCTACGGCTTAAACAGAAAGCCAGCCTAGTGTTGTGGTCCTGCTGTAGAAGGGAAAAACTGTTACACATGGTGAACGCGTGCTCCCCCAACCATAGAAGGCAAAAATATTTTGCAGGTAAAGCATGCCCGCTTTGAAAGTTGCAGGACATAAGTTACGCATACCTCTAACCTCGTTTTTTGGCATTAGCAGATATTCTCTCCCAAGAGGACTGTGAAATATGGCGGCCCCGTATGTCGGAGGTGCCGGTTGTGCCCAAACACATGGGCGATAAGCCCGTTTTCCTGAAGAAGCTACAGACGTTGTGGGCAAGGCACCCGAAGTACGATGCCAACAACACTATTCTTGTAGATGATTGTAGATACAAGTCTCTTAAAATGACTATGAAAACTGTATGGCAATCCGATCATACGATCCCATGGTAGTAGGAACCGATTACCCGTTTTACTTGCTGGATTTTGTTTTGCCTTGGTTACTCGGGTGGATAAGGGATCGGTACCCAACAGCGTACACTCGCAAAAGCCCAGTCTTTGACACTGAAGACAATATTTCTGGGTACATTACTGATTACTTCATACAGATATAAATTTGATCCCCCGAGGTAGGAGATTGCCATAATCATGTAAATAGTGGAATTTTGTAACCCGACTATACATAATGGAAAACCACTTTTCTTGTTCAGACTGTCTTGGTATCTTGATCTCTACTGTTGAAACCTCTGACTAATTCTGTTGAAACATCTTGGAGCTAACCAGGTTGCCCAACATTTTAATTTTTGAGGCAGATAGCATCTATGTTTGACATACCTTTCATGTTATCAACGTAGTTCTAGACATTGCTCAAGGTGGTCGTATCAAATACGAATAGACAAACTGAAAAATACCAAGAAATAAAGTAAACCATAAGTGATGCAAAATGTTCAAGAAGTACCAAATTGGTTTTGTAATAGTGGACAGACGTGCACCCAAGTTCAATAGTACCAAAATGTACCAAATTTGGTACTGTAATAGTGGACAGTCGTGCACCCAAGTTCAACACAGTACCAAAAAGTACCAAATTTGGTACTGTAATAGTGGACAGACGTGCACCCAATTTCAATAGTACCAAAAAGTAGAGATATAGTGAGGACAACTGAAACAGTAATGTAATGAAAGGTAACATACCAACACAGAACCAGATAGAGCAATAAAGTAAACCATAAGTGATACAGCAAGTTCAAGCAGTTCCCAATTGATACTGTAATAGTGGACAGACGTGCACCCAAGTTCAACAATACCAAAAAGTACCAAATTTGGTACTGTAATAGTGGACAGACGTGCACCCAAGTTCAACAGTACCAAAAAGCACCAAATTTGGTATTGTAATAGTGGACAGAGAAGCACCCAAGTTCAACAGTACCAAAAAGTACCAAATTTGGTACTTTAATGCACATATAGTGAGGACAACTGAAACAGTAATGTAATGAAAGGTAACATACCAACACAGAACTAGATAGAGAGAACAGATAAATCTCAGGGCCAAAAAATCAAGTTGACTCAGTCACTAAAAAGCACATAGTGCGGAATACACTTGATACTGTTGACTACCAGATTTGGTACTATTGACTATCGGATTTGGTACTATTGACTACCGGATTCAGTTTTTCAATCAGGGCTTCTCATTGCCCTCAAGTAACATGGATGCACCTTCGTCGCTCTCATCATCATGATATGGCATGCTATTGTATATCCTCTCATATACTTCAATAGACAACTTGTATTGTAAAATTTGACCTAGGGATCCTGCAATAGGCTCCATCAGGAAACGTATGACCCTAACAAGATGTGAGTAGATCATTATCGGAGATGTGTGATCCAATAGCCGGTATGTATCAGCTTTTCCTTCAACTTGGCCATAAAAAAAGCCTTCAACAACCTTCCCTCCTCTAACAATTTTGTTATGCCACTTATCCTTTTGTGCTTTCACCATTTGGTACAACACTTCTGTGCATTTGATAATGTAGAAGTCTTCTTTTGCCTCAGCTGCTTTCATTGCAAAATTATCCCCTATGGACAGCATGCCACTTAACATTTCAGGGCATCCTTCATATAGTGGCAGGTTGGACACTTGGCTCATCGGAATCGATGTTGAATCTCCACCCTCCTTGTCATCCCTAATTGTATCCCCGGACTCTGGCAATGGTTTGATGCAAACATATTTCCATTCTTCAATGTACATTCTATTCCTGGATCTTCTCCACAACCCACGCATACACAGATCACAAAATCATGAAAGTGATTGAAAGCGTATGGCGGTGCGGTTGTCCTGTGAATAGCCATCAACACAATGAAATGAGCGGGAGCTAACGATGTGCTCACAGTCCCATTGCAGATTGCGTTGCACTTCATCCATGCCAATAAGCCAAAAGAATCTTTGCGTATTACACCTCTGAGATTGTTCTCTTGGCTGAAAAGTTGCTTTCAAAAAGTTGACAACATCGACTGCACACTTCATATGCTAGCCGTCTAGTTTCAATTCCTCATGCGTCAAAGTTCTCTTGATGACTGCCCCTGCCCCATCATGCTCACCTTTTCCATGGCCGGATGCAGAGAAGTTATGCATCATGTGCAAGCCTATCATTTGATAGTACCTGGCCACAAAATAGTAAGGTCTACGGGCCTTGAATTATGAAGCAGCACCATCTGACCAAACCCAATGTTGTTGCAGAGAATGTCCTCGTTCTTTCAGCCACTTGTCATGCAGCAAGAAACAATGTTGTACAAACAATGTGTCATGCTGCTTGTCATCCAATATGTAGAAGTGTAGCGTCTTCTGTGTACCACCTGCTACATTTCTTAAATAAGTGATGTGCACAAGTATTGTGACTTGGGTAGACCACCAATACATTGACTGAATTTCATTCTGAACTTTAAAGGAATAATTCTCTGCAAAGTCAATAACAGATACTACAACGTTGCTAGGAAAATTTTGCAAACAGTCCTTGAATTGTTGGGCTTGCCAGCGGAAGACAAAGTTGTGCTTGATGAAGCCTGTCAGATGGGCTGAAAATAGGCTAAGAAAAGTCCCACTTTTCATCCGTTGCACAAACAAGTCCTTTCTCTTCTTCTCACTCCCACCTTCGTGAACTTGTCCTGTTCCAACCTCCATGAAAACCTTCACAGACACCTCCTTGCTATCCTCTGCTATCTCATCAGGACAAAATGTCAGCCTCCGTACTCCACATTGTGAGCATTCGCCCATCAAGCATTTCTTTGCATGGTATTCACAATTTGGAGGCTTTGGGCACATGATGGATTCCCACATAACGGTGATGTGTTGACACACTACTTGGTTTGCAAAACACATTCCTCTCTCATCACCTCTGCAACAAACGGAGCAAATGAAAAGGTGACCTTTCCCGTGGTGCCCAAACTTGTTCTGCCGCATTTGATTAAGGGCCTCTTTGAAATAGTGCACATGAACCACACAGCAACAAG
The DNA here is from genome assembly GCF_014529385.1 of Adiantum capillus-veneris. Taxonomy (NCBI): domain Eukaryota; kingdom Viridiplantae; phylum Streptophyta; class Polypodiopsida; order Polypodiales; family Pteridaceae; genus Adiantum; species Adiantum capillus-veneris. Next base: position 65,699,703 of record NC_140939.1, on the reverse strand, counting down.
TAATTCTGTCCTTCAACTTCCGTAGAAAGTATGGCTTCAATGTCTCGAAGCATCTAAGAGACACTACCACTATTGGGTGAGCCTTCTTGAATCTTTGGTACAGCTCAACCTATGGCACAAAAAAAAAACGATTCAGAAGAAAACCAACTTCTTGGTACTGGTAAAATTCCACTACTGCAGTAGTGCCAAAACTGGCTTTAGATAGTTCCAAATATGGTATTGTAATAGTGGACAAATGTGCACCCAAGTTCAATAGTACCAAAAAGTACCAAATTTGGTACTGTAATAGTGGACAGACGTGCACCCAAGTTCAACAGTACCAAATTTGGTACTGTAATAGTGGACAGACGTGCACCCAAGTTCAACAGTACCAAAAAGTTCCAAATATGGTACCGTAGATTTGGTACTGTCGGTAGGCTTTGGTACTCTATAGATATTATTTGGTACTCTACATATAGGCTTTGGTACTATCATAAGTGTGGGGTACCCTGTAAATAGACTTTGTTCCTATAGTGGTAGGCTTTGGTACTCTACAGATAGGATCTGGTACTCTTCAGAGAGGATTTGGTACTCTACAGATAGTCTTTGGTGGTATCCGATGAGTTTGGTACTCTACATATAGGCTTTGGTACTATCAGAAGTGTGGGGTACCCTGTAAATAGACTTTGGTCCTATAGTGGTAGGATTTGGTACTCTACAGATAGGATCGGTACTCTTCAGAGAGGATTTGGTACTCTACAGATAGTCTTTGGTGGTATCCGATGAGTTTGGTACCCTGTAAATAGACTTTGGTTCTCTATACATAGGCATTGCTACTGGATAAATAGGTTTTGGTACTCTGTCGAGAGGGTTTGAAACTCTATGGATAGGCTTTGGCACTCGATCGCTAGGATTTTGTACTCGATATACCGGATTTGGTACTCTACAGATCTGAGTTGGTACTCCATAGATAGGCTTTGGCACTCGATATACCGGATTTGGTACTCTACATATGTGCTTTGGTACTTCATAGATAGCCTTTGGTACTCAATAGACAGTATTTGATACTCTACATATAGGCTTTGGTACTATCAGAAGTGTGGGATACCCTGTAAATAGAGTTTGGTCCTATAGTGATAGGCTTTGGTACTCTACAGATAGGATTTGGTACTCTACAGAGAATATTTGGTACTCTACAGATAGTCTTTGGTGGTATCCGATGAGTTTGGTACTCTGTAAATAGACTTTGGTTCTCTATACATAGGCATTGTACTGGATAAATAGGTATTGGTACTCTATCGAGAGGTTTTGAAACTCTATGGATAGGCTTTGGCACTCGATAGCTAGGATTTTGTACTCGATATACCGGATTTGGTACTCTACAGATCTGCTTTGGTACTCCATACATAGGCTTTGGTACTCGATACACCGGATTTGGTACTCTACAAATGTGCTTTGGTACTCCATAGATAGCCTTTGGTACTCGATAGAAAAGATTTGGTGCTCTACATATAGGCTTTTGTTTTATCAAAAGTGTGGGGTACCCTATAAATAGATCCTGTTCCTATAGTGATAGGATTTGGTACTCTACAGAGAGGCTTTGGTGGTATCCGTTGAGTTTGGTACTCTATAAATAGACTTTTGGTTCTCTATACATAGGCATTGGTACTGGATAATTAGGTTTTGGTACTCTATAGAGAGGGTTTTAAACTCTATGGATAGGCTTTGGCACTCGATAGCTAGGATTTGGTACTTTATAGATATTCTTTGGTACTATAAACACCCTCTGCCGTACAGCAGACTACCAAATTTGGTACTGTCTGGACCAAATAAGCCTTAAGTAGCACCAAACAAGATGTACAATTACTAGAAGCTGTTGGTACCTGAGATTCGTCGAGTACATGTATAAAATGTTTGAGACACTTTTCCTTCCAATTCTCATCTTGCATATGTCTTTCTTGTTGGGTGAAACTCTGCTCTCTGATGTCCAAAAGGCATATACCAAATCTCTTGTTTCATTGGTAATAACGGTTTCTCGTGGCAATTGTCTCTCACAAGAACTCAATGGCAACACTTCATCTTCATCTTTATTCTCTAGCCGTGAGCTTGCTGCAGCTATATTCCTTCGATGGATCCCCAGGATACTAGCCATTCTGGATTGGTTTACTGATTGTGAGTTTGTACTATTGTTTAGAATCTTGCCAAAGAGCTTCTCTTTACAAAAAGTTCACTTGCTGAATGAGGGACCTTGATTTGAGTCAAAGTGTTGCGCACACCCGATACAACAGTGTCTTCGACTTTGCTGAAATTTGATGGTTGCAGCAAGGAAAATGTTTGGTGGTCCAGGAGTTGCCGGAATATTTCCTTCTGCTCATTCTTTGTAATCCCTACTGTTTGCTTGCACTAACATCGAGCCACCGCTGCAAAAATGTTCTTTCTTGACCTGGCTTCCCGTAATCCAAGAGCAGACGTAGGATGTCTTTCCTTGCTTCTCTGTGCGCGTTTCTTTGCAGCCCTGTAATCACGACGAAAAGCATGATTACAGGTACATGCAACTGGAATACTAGTGCTAATGGAATTGATGTGCATCTGCTGAACATTGCTTGGGCCACCTTGTACCTCGTCAAAATAGAGGAACTGTGAGTCACTTTCCATCTCGTCGATAGAGAGGAGCTGTGCATCATCTTCTACCTCGTTGAAGAGAGGTCCTGAGCATCACCTTCTATCTCATCGAAAGAAAGGTCCTGAGCATCACCAAGCCAGTAATCTCCTGCGCTACTATCCATTTGCAAATAGAGAGAGAGAGAGAGAGAGAGAGAGAGAGAGAGAGAGAGAGAGAGAGAGAGAGAGAGAGAGAGAGAGAGAGAGAGAGAGAGAGAGAGAGAGAGAGAGAGAGAGAGAGAGAGAGAGAGCTCTCAAACACAGCAGCTCAGTGGCTATGGAGGCGGCAAGGAAGGCGAGAAGGTTCAAACCTAAGAGAGACACACAGGGAGAGGGACGTGTGAGGGAGGGAGGGAGGGAGAGAGAGAGAGAGAGAGGTTTTGGAGTGAAAGCTCCCAACCGTAACCCCACCCCCCGGCCCCGCCGTCACCCCCCACCTCTTCTTAGGATTGCATGCTTCTAAAGTTAAAAAAACGTCCACTTAAAAAAAAAGTTTATTTGCCCTCCGTAATTCCAAAAAAATGCCCATGGTTTTTACACACAAGAATCACCAAGCATATGTTGTGTCAAGGACACTACTTTTTGTACCACCAAACCATGCTTTGACCCTCTTCCCTTGCAGTGCTCTTCTTGCTCGTCCTCTTCCCACACGATGCTTCCTCCCTTCTCCTCTCTCGTTTTCTTGCCAACACGCATGCAAAATAAACTCTCCCTCCTAATAATAGCATGCCTTCTCTAAGCAATGGTGCCGTGCGTCACTGACGTGGAGTAGGAATTAGCACTATGATGTGGCAGCCCAGATTCGAACCAGCATAGAACTCGACGGGAATGGCTCCAAACCTTGGTCGCCATGGGCTGCTCGTGAGGTTCCATTTCTTGCACGTCACCGTCGGAGCGTCATTGTGGCCAGCGCGAGCTCATTCCCTTCCCACTGCGCCCCTGGCCGCTGCCTGCTTGCCCGCATGAAGCTTTTTTCCCTTTGCTTTTCACACACCCTTAAGGGTTTAGTTGGGTGGGCCTTCCTCAATGGCGGGCGGCCACTAGCGCACCCCATTTGATGCACTTGCCGGTCAATTCAATGCCAAGCACGACATATCTGGGTGGCTCTCAAAGCATATCCCGCAATCAATATTCCCCATGAGCCAACATTTCGGATATAGAGTTCATCATGAACTTTTTGTACTTCGTAACTAACGGCATACACAACCATATTTGGCATATATTTAGTTTAAAGCATTGCAAGAGCCGACATTCCAGACACGAAGCTCGAAAAATTTATGGCACCACATTTGGCATACATATCTAGCAAAGCACTGCCAAACACGACATTCTTTGAGAGTAGTCCTTGACTAACATTATCATCTTGAACTTCGATGCCCGTATCAACATTTCGTCATCTCGTGCTCATTGCATTCCAAGAGACGAGATTCCGATCGTGATACTCCTCAAACCAATTACTGCTCCATACATTCGAAAACCTGGACGAAAGACAGAAACTCCCAGCTGAGACACCAACCGAGCCGACCGGGTACGAAACCGCCCCCCCGGTGAATATTTAACGGCCAATATCTTGGCAACCGTAAATCCGATCATCGATCTGAAAAGACCGACGCGCTCCACAAAGTGAGCACTTTAGGCCCATGCATTCATTTCATTTCTATCCCCTCAGCTGTAGTTTCCCAATCTGGTATGGATCTGCAATCGACTCAAACTTCGAACTGCCATAACTTCTTCACCATAGCTCCAATGGACGAGCCGTAAAGACATGCTCGTAGAGCACTTCGAGCACTGCAGTTCTAGATCATAATCTTCCATTTGTGCTCACTTCAAGCATAATCAGTTTTGGCATCATTAAGGCATCTGTTGGCCCTTTTAAGGTGCATCTGGCATACATTAATAATTATACTTGGCCTGTTAACAAGCCCTGATCACTCCTCAATACATGTGTAGGGTTCAAAGAATCTTAGCTTGCATTTATCTACTCTTTTTCTTATCATGGAAGCGGACCAGCACGACAACGATCCCCATGAAACTTTAAAGAGGTGAGGATTTGGATTCTTTCTGTGCTGTTGTAATGTTTCATGGCCATCTGCTCCTGTCTTGTAACTCTAGGGTGGCACAATCGCCAATATTTTTGTTTTGGCTTTGCTAAGGACCTAATGGCGAAAACCTGGTGATTGTGCCATAGTAGACCGTCGAGACGGGTTGTGTTACCCATGAAACTTTGCAGGGGTGGGTATTCAAGTGCTTTCCTTACCCCTGCAAAGTTTCATGGCCGTTCGCTTCCGTCTCGTCTGTCTAGGGTGGCACAATCGCCAATTCTTTCGATTTGGATTCGCTAAGGGCCCAATGGTCAATAACTTGCGATTCTGCCACCGTAGCCCGTCAAATGAATTGTGATGCCGATAAAACTTTGCATGGGTGGGGATTTAGATCTTTCCTTGCCCCTAGAAAGTTTCATGGCCATCCGCTCCCGTCTCGTCGGTCTAGGGTAGCACAATCGCCAATTTTTTCATTTTGGCTTCGTTAAGGGCCCAATAGTAAAGAACTGGCGATTGTGCCAACGTAGACCGTCGAGATGATTGCGATGCCCGTGAAACTTTGCTTGGGCAAATATTTACATGCTTTCCCCTTCCTTGCAACGTTTCATGGCCATCTGCTCCCGTCTCGTGGGTCTAGGGTGGCACAATCGCCAATTTTTTTGTTTTGGCTTTGCTAAGGGCCCAATGGTCAAAAACTGGTGATTGTGCCATCGTAGCCCTTCGAAACAGATTGCATTGCCCATTAAACTTTGTAGGGGCAAATATTTACGTGCTTTCCCTGCACCTGAAATGTTTCATGGCCATCCTTTCACGTCTCGTAGGTCTAGGGTGGCACAATCGCTAAATATTTTGTCCTGGCTTTGCTAAGGGCCCAATGGTATAAAACTAGTGATTGTGCCAACGTAGCCCGTCGAGAAAGATTGCGATACCCATGAAACTTTGCAAAGACAGAAATTTGGGTGCTTTCCCTGTCCCCACAATGTTTCATGGCCATCCGTTTTTGTCTCGTTGGTCTAGGGTGGCACAATCACCAATTTTTTCGTTTTGGCTTCGCTAAGGACCCAATGGTCAAGAATTGACGATTGTGCCACCGTAGCCCATCCAAAGGGATTACGTTGCCCATGAAACTTTGTAGGGGAAAATATTTAGGTGCTTTCCCTATGCCTGCAATGTTTCATGGCCATTCTTTCCCGTCTCGTAGGTCTAGGGTGGCACAATCACCAATTTTTTCATTTTGGCTTCGCTAAGGGCCTAATGGTCAAAAAGTGGCGATTGTGCCAAAGTAGACCGTCGAGACGGGTTGTGTTGCCCATTTTCTTTTCCAAGGGTGGGTATTCAAGTGCTTTTCATACCCGTGCAAAGTTTCACTGCCATACGCTCCGGTCTCGTCAGCCTAGGGTGGCACAATCACCAATTCTTTCGTTTTGGATTCGCTAAGGGCCCAATGGTAAAAAATTGGTGATTGTGCCACCGTAGCCCGTCGAGATGGATTGTGATGCCCATAAAACTTTGCACGGGCGGGGATTTAGGTGCTTTCCTTGCCTCTAAAAAGTTTCATGGCCATCCGCTCCCGTCTCGTCGGTCTAGGGTAGCACAATCGCCAATTTTTTCGTTTTGGCTTGGCTAAGGAGCCAATGGTAAAAAACTGGTGATTGTGCCACCGTAGACCGTCGCGACAGATTACGATGCCCATGAAACTTTACATGGGCAAGGATTTAGATGCTTTCCTTCCCCTTGCAACTTTTCATGGCCATCCACTCCCGTCTTGTCAGTCTAGGGTGGCACAATCGCCAATTTTTGCATTTTGGCTTCAGTAAGGGCCCAATGGTCAGAACCTGGCGATTTTGCCACTGTAGCCCATCGAAACAGATTCCATTGCCCACGAAACTTTGTAGGGGAAAATATTTAGGTTCTTTCCCTGTGCCTGCAATGTTTCGTGGCCATCATTCCCATCTCGTAGGTCTAGGGTGACATAATCGCCAATTTGTTTGTTCTGGCTTGGCTAAGGGCCCAATGGTCAAAAACTGGTGATTGTGCCACCGTAGCCCGTCGAGACGGATTGCAATGCTGCCCACAAAACTTTGCAAGGACAAGGATCTAGGTGCTTTCCCTACCCCTGCAATGTTTCACAGCCATCCGTTCCCGTCTCGTTGGTCTAGGGTGGCACAATCGCCAATTTTTTCGTTTTGGCTTCGCTAAGGATCCAATGGTCAAAAACTCGTGATTGTGCCACCGTAGCTTGCCGAGACGGATTGTGTATCCATGAAACTTTCCAAGGTCCTTTCCCTACCCCTGCAAACTTTCATAGCCTTCCACTCCTATCGCGTCGGTCTAGGATACCACAATCGCCAATTTTTTCGTTTTGGCTTCGTTAAGGGCCCAATGGTAAAAAATCGGTAATTGTGCCATCGTAGACTGTTAAGACGGATTGCGATGCCCATGAAAATTTATAGGGATGGGGATTTAGATGCTTTCCATGCCCTTGCAACGTTTCATGGCCATCCGCTTCCCTCTCATCGGTCTAGGGTGGCTGAATCGCCAATTTTTTCGTTTTGGCTTCGCTAAGGGCCTAATGGTCAAAAACTGGCGATTGTGCGATAGTAGACCGTCGAGACGGGTTGTGTTTTCCATGAAACTTTGCATGGGTAGGTACTCAAGTGCTTTCCCTCCTCCTGCAAAGTTTCATGGCCATGTGCTCCCGTTTTGTCTGTCTAGGGTGGCACAATCGCCAATTCTTTTGTATTGGATTCGCTAAGGGTCCAATGGTCAAAAACTGGCGATTGTGCAACCATAGCCCGTCGAGACGGATTGTGACGCCCATAAAACTTTGCAACGATGGGGATTTAGGTGCTTTCCTTGCCCCTGAAAAGTTTCATGGCCATTCGCTCCCATCTCGTCGGTCTAGGGTAGCACAATCGTCAATTTTTTTTGTTTTGGCTTCGGTAAGGGCCCAATGGTCAAAGACTGGTGATTGACGGATTGCAATGCTCATGAAACTTTATAGGGATAGGAATTTAGATTCTTTTCCTACCCTTGCAATGTTTCATGGACATCCGCTCCAGTCTCGTTGGTCTATGGTGGCACAATCACCATTTTTTTTTTGTTTTGGCTTCGCTAAGGGCCTAATGGTCAAAAATTGGCGATTGTGCCATAGTAAACTGTCCCTGTCCCTGCAAAGTTTCATGGCCATTCCCTCCCTCGTTTGTCTAGGGTAGCACGATCGCCAATTCTTTCGATTTGGATTCACTATGGGCCCAACTGTTAAAACCTCGTAATTGTGCCATCGTAGAGCGTCGAGACAGATTGAGATGCCCATGAAACTTTACAGGGGTTGGTATTTAAATGCTTTCCCTACCCTTGCAATGTTTCATGGCCATCCGCTCCTGTCTCCTCAGTCTACGGTGGCACAATCGCCAATTTTTTCGTTTTGGCTTCGCTAAGGGCTTGATGGTCAAAAAGTGGTGATTGTGCCATAGTAGACAGTCCAGACAGGTTGTGTTGCCCATAAAACTTTGTAGGGGTGCATATTCAAGTGCTTTCCCTGCCCCTCCAAAGTTTCATGTCCATCTACTCCCGTCTCGTCCGTTTAGGGTGGCACAATCGCCAATTTTTACGTTTTGGCTTCGTTAAGGGCCTAATGGTCAAAAACTGGCGATTGTGCCATAGTAGACCATCGAGACATGTTGCGTTGCCCATGAAATTTTTCAAGGGTGGGTATTCAAGTGCTTTCCCTACCCCTGCAAAGTTTCATGGCCATCCACTCCCGTCTCATCTGTTTAGGGTGGCACAATCGCCAATTCTTTCGTTTTGGATTCGCTAAGGGCCCAATGGTAAAAAATTGGCGATTGTGCCACTGTAGCCCATCGAGACGGATTTTGAATCCCATAAAACTTTTTAGGGGTGGGTTTTTATGTGCTTTCCTTGCCCCAAAAAAGTTTCATGGCCATCCGCTCTCGTCTGGTCGGTCTTAGGGTAGAACAATCGCCAATTTTTTCGTTTTGGTTTCACTAAGGACCCAATGGTAAATAACGGGCGATTGTGCCATCGTAGACCATGGTACTTGACTACTCTAACAAAACAGGATGATTGGTCTGAACAAGAATTCACGAGGATACGCAGGAAAGCATATGGGTACTTTTTAAGGGATGGTTACTTGTGGAAGCATCCTAAATAAAAGGGTGCTACACCACAACGGGTTATATGTAAAAAAGAGACTCAAGTAAAGCCCATGCAAGAGTTTCATGAGAGTCTATGGGCTGGACACAGGGGTGTGTGGGCAACCTTCTCCAAGTTGAAAGAAAAATACTGGTGGAAGGGTATGTATAAAGATGTATCTCAGTTTGTAGAGTCATGTGTAACTTGTCCAATGTATTCAAATGTTCGACATCGTGATGGATTGCACCCTACATATCCACTAGCCATGCACTATAAATGGGTTGTGGATCTAGTCACGATGCCTTTAGGACTCTGGCAGATGAGATACTTGGTTCTTGCACGAGAGGACCTAACTAACCAGGTTGAAGAAAGAGCATTAATAGATAAGACCACAGAAGCTGTGTGCAGATTCCTTCTTGATGAGGTGATTTGCCGTTATGGTTGTGTGGGACAAATCACTGCAGATCGAGGTGAACTGGATGCCGAAGAAGCAAGGGAGTTCTTTTCTAGATTAGGGATCAAGCTTTCTCTTACTACAGCTTACAACCCTGAAGGCAATGGAAAGAGTGAAAGAGGGCATCCTCCTATCATCAAAGCTTTGGCCAAGGCTTGCGAAGGAAGAGTTGGTGAGTGGCCAAAATTGTTACCATATGCTTTATGGGCTGATCGTACAACACATAGCTCAGTAACTGGCTACATGCCTGCGGAGCTAATGCATGGTCAAAAGCCAGTGATGCCGATTAAGGATACAATTCCCACATGGAATGTACTACCTTGGCAAGAGGGACTTAGTAGGGAAGATCTCCTTGCACTGCGTATAAGGCAGCTAGAGAGAAGACCTGGAGACATTGAAGCTGCAAAAGAACGACTCAAAAATGCAAGGTTGAAAAACAAGGACTATTTTGATAAGCGACATCAACTCAGGAGCAAAGCAATTGACAAAGGTGACTGGGTTTTAGTGTATGATAGTAGCCTTGATAACCAGCACACAGTCATGCATAAGTTCTCAAAAAGATGGTTTGGACCGTATGTTGTAAAGCATGTGCATGAAAATGCTACTTACAGCTTGTCTGAACTAGATGGTACAAAAGTAAAGATTCCCATTGTAGGAAAAAGGATTAAAATGTTTAAGAGAAGAGAAGACAATGATCTAGAAGATATTGATGAGGAAGAAGAGAAAAACACAGGTGAAGATCAAAGTGAACATGAAGCTCTGGAATCATCCAGTGAAGAAGAAGACAAGGAAGATGTACAAGAGGTCTATTCTTACAAAGAGACAATGTGGCACATACCGGAGGATGTGCAGGTTTAGAGGGGGTGAATGTCGTGCTGTGACACGTACATAGTGGGAACGCATGCTACAAGATCTATCTTGTATTTTTTTAGATACATAATTATATTTCCTATAGTGTACATATGCATATTTAAGTATAATAATAAGCCTTCTATCTCATCCTATTATTTTTCTCAAGGGTAACCTATCCTTACTTTACCATCAGAAAATACTATGGGAAAAGCATCAATAGCTTCGCCTTTTTAACTTGGGGCAAAAAACATTGATTCTTTATTTCTACTATTTCATTATCATCTCACACCCTAGCTAGATCCTATATCTAGGGTAAACTCCAATATATATATATTCTATGTATTTTTAATACTTTTCTTATATTTCTTTTTAAATAGCTACAAGGAGAGAATCAAATCCTAGTGGGACACTAGGTGGCATGATTTCAAAGATACACTTATTTTAATGCATTATTGCAAGCATGATTACAAAACTTTGTGAAGGAGCAATGTCATGCTTTCATATGGCATGAGGTGTCCTTTGGAATTAAATGAAAATTTAGGCTAAGGAGACCACATGAAGACTTTTGCTGCCATAAATGGACCCTATTTTGATGAATTTTTTACACAAGGTTCCAATCCGAATTGGAAAACGATTTTAGAATGAAAATCGTAGCTAATGAGCTGAAGTTTCTGCCCATATTTTAACTTTTTTATTTGGAGCCACGGCTGAGGAGATATGATCAAAATACTGGACCCCAGTCTGCCCACATCATGCAGGGACTCAAGCATTCAAGCCATTGATGAGAGGAATTCTTGAGGGAGTGAGTAGTAATGCCTAATTGTACTTAGCCCCATTAACATAATCCCAAGCCTACACTTTCTCCTAGAGGAAAACTAGCCATTCTTGTACGCCATCCTTGGAGGATCAACTCTAATCAAAGAAGGTGTTGTACTTGGCGTATCAATCAACGTTGAATTCTCCCCTCTTCTTCTCTCTCCCATCAATAATGGTGCCGAAGGGTTTCAAGTAAGATGTGTTCTACATTGATGTTTTCTTGATTTCTTGTTGTTTTCATTTTCATCTCTAATCCAACATATATATATGTATCTAATCTCATCTCCTTAACCAAACCTATCTCTCTCATTCTTAGTAATTCATCCTCTCTAGGTTCTCTTTGCTACAGGTACATCTCTCCCCGCAGTATCCTTATTGCCTACGGGCAAGAATAGGGCTTGGGAGGGAAACTTCTCATCTCTTCACTTCTCTCATATCTACATTTCTCACATACTATCCTAGATGAATAACCCACATGATGATCATTTCTATCGCTTTCACTCTGTACGATCTATTAGAATTAACGTATGGATTAGCCGTAAAATACACTTTCAACAACGTATAGTATTTCTCTTCGGCCCTGAAAGACTCAATGAAATACTTCTATCACCGGATCCCATCATACTACCTCTCATAGACTATAATTTTTCTTTTGATGTAAGCGTAGTTATCTTGCTATGAACCAAGAGGATTTGTACACACAATTAATCCCAATCACTAGACAAAATATATATATTATGGTAAGCACAAAACTACAATTCCAAAGAACAATTCGTAGTCTATTTGGTCATCCAAGATTGAATGCCATTAACTCATCCATTAACTCTTTCATATTACCCATGATACGATATGACCATAGCCTTGATGTTTTCATCTTCGTATTGTTATGACATTCTCTTTTGCGTTCTTTCTTTGTGTGTGTGAGTGCAAGAGAGAAAGAGTGAGTCTTCTTTGATTGCACTTCTTTCCAAACCCTAGTCTTCATGGCATCTATGGTTTAACTCCTTTATATAGTTTTTGTCTAGTTCTCTCACAAACTCTCACAGCCATAAGCCCGATGCTTTCCTGGCAAGACCGCAAATTTCTCGACATATTTTTGGTGAACCCGATGCGAAACTGCCAGGGTGAGAGTTTGTGGGTAACCATGGGTGATCATGTTGAGCAACAGGGTATGCATTTTGACCCAACAACAATGCAAATGTTTCAAGCATTTGCAATGTTCATGCAACAACAACATGCCACTGAAAGAAGGGAGATTTCAGCAACGAAGGCCATACAAGCAGTCGTCAACAGAATGGATCAATTCAATGGCAAAGATGTAACCAAGTACCTACGCGAGTATGTGAAGGGGATGGAGCTGCATCGCGTGTCAGAAGGTGAGATGATTCAAAGCTTTGAGCTAGTTGGTGCTCCAGAAATTAGGGAGCATGTTAGGGCAATTAAAGACGGGCATGGGAGAAATTGAGAAGAACTCAAAGTAGCTTTAAAGGAGGAATATTTCATGGAGGACTATGAGAGAGTGACCAAAAGGACATTCTTAGAATGGGTAGTCAAGACAAAGCAAGGACTATCAATAACAGAACTACTTAGGGAATTTGAGCGGCGCTATGCACAACTCACAAGGACAGAAAGGGCCACACTAGATGCAGAGAAGACAGATCTTTTCTTACAAGCTGCAGGTAAAGAGTTTCAAGAAAATTTGGAGCTTCTTCTTGAAGATAAAGATGCTGAGCAAGGACTAAAGATCGACTGGAATGAGGTTGAAGGTGCTGTCTCACTGCTTGCCAAACGACAAAGAAGAAGGGACAAGATGGTACTAAACACTACAAGTCCTTCCACCTCAACTCCTGACAAAATGGTAAAGCCTACTTTTATCGCTCCTAAGTTTGATGAGTCCATGCTAGATGAGCTTGTGAAGGGAATGCGTGACTTGAAGGTGAAGCTTGCAAAGCTTGAAGAAAAAGGCCAACCATCAGGGCCACTTCCTAGGCAAAGACAGCAGCCCAAAGAAGGGTTTGTTAATAGATGTATTTGGTGTGATAGTACAGACCATGTAAGAAGGGATTGTGATGATTTTAGTGATGCTTTGTCAAAAGATGTTGTCTTTTTTAAGGATGGTAAAATCCACTTAAGAGAGACAGGTCTACCCTTGAGAACTAACTTTGGGAAGGGGGGAATGCAAACCTTAGTTGAAGATATGGCAACTAAGCATGCCACCTCTTCAGTTGAGGCAGCTACTTATGGAGTAAAAATTGAGCATTTTTGTGATGAAGAGATGAGTGACCATCATGGTCAAATTTGGCCAAATGTCATGCAATTAGCTAAAAAGGGAAAGCTTACAAATGAGATTCTACATGAAGCAGGTGATTGCATACGTCTAGAAACAGGATGGAATGATCCAGTGGACTCATTGTCAGTACATGCCTACATTACAAAATGCCAACAAAATGAGGCAATTGTAGAAGAGAAGCGCAGACGTGAGAATGCTGATGAAGGACCATCAATAAGAGCTTCTAGAACTGGGGGAAGAAGTTGTTGGAATTAGGGTTTCAGAGAAACACACACAGCTTGGAGAAGACGAAGGAAGCTCAAGGCACACAATAGAGAGTGTGTTACTTAGTGTGCAATGGAAAAGATAGATAGCCCTAGAGTGATGGGCGTATATACAATGCACGGGCGAAAAAACCTCCTAAAGAGGGAAAAAATGCCCCGGCGGTCCTAGTGTGTTCACACACATCACTACCACATGTATATGGTAACAAATCCCCCCTGGAGTGATGTGGTGAACGAGAGCTGGCACATGAGTAAAGGGAAGTGCCATGCCCTGAGGACAGGATCAGTCCACAAAGGGGAGTAAGCCCAAAGCTTTGCGGAAAGCTTCAAGATTCTCATGAGACAATGCCTTTGTGAAAAGATCTGCAAGGTTGTCCTGTGTTGGCACATAAGCCAAGCTGATCTCTCGTGCTGAGAGCCTCTCCCTGACATAGTGGTAATGCACCTCAATGTGCTTTGTGCGAGCATGAAAAACTGGGTTCCTCGCAACTGCCAATGCGCTCTGACTGTCAGTGTAGATAGTGTTGGCAATGTCCTGTCCAACACCCAAGTCAGCCATAAGGCCTCTGAGCCATACACACTCAATCGTAGCTGTGAAGACTGCCCTGTACTCAGCCTCACAACTCGAATTGGCCACAGTAGGTTGCTTCTTGCTCAGCCATGATATACATGAACTGCCAAGCATGAAACAAAAACCACTTGTGGACACTCGCGTGTCAAAACAACCAGCCCAATCTGAGTCCAAAAAAGCATGTAAGTCTGGCGGCAATGATCCCCCCTTGGGATAAAACAAGCCAAGATGTAAAGTGCCACTAAGGTAGCGGAAAATCCTCTTGACAGCCTGCCAATGCTTAGACCCTGGGCTATGCATAAATCTGACGACCTGCGAGACTGCAAACTGAATATCTGGCCTCGTGTTGCATACATAAATGAGGCAGCCAACAGCAGTTTGGTAAAGAGTGACATCAGCAAGATTGCCAGCATCATGTAGACTCAACTTCAAACCTGTTTCCATGGGAGTGGCAATAGGTTTGCAATCCTCAAGTCCAAACTTACATAGCAATGTCTCTATGTAACTTTTCTGACACAAGGCAATATCACCATCACACTACTTAAACTGTATATCCAAGTAATGATGCAACAGCCTCAAATCTTTCATCTTGAAAGTAGCATTCAAATCAGCCTTAAATTCAGCAATATGTCTCTCATTTGGTCCAGTGATCAGCAAATCATCAACATAAAGAACCACAGCGAGAAATACATCATCCTCAAGCTTTACATACAATGTGCTTTCTGTTGGACTGTTACGAAAGCCTCGTTTAACCAAATGAGTGTCAGCTTTCTCATACCAAGCACGAGGAGATTGCTTCAACCCATACAAAGCCTTCTTACATTTGCACACTTTGTCCTCTTGTCCTTTTATGACAAAACCGCGAGGCTGCGTTACATAAACTTCCTCAAATATGTCACCATTCAAGAAAGCAGTAACAATGTCTGATTGATGTACATCCCAACCAAAATGAGCTGCCAATGCACATAGAAAACGTACAATAGTCATACGACAAGTGGGAGCAAAAGTCTCTTCATAATCTATGCCTTTTTGTTGTGCATAACCATTTGCAACAAGTCGAGCCTTATGGCGATCGATCTCACCATCCGGCTTGCGTTTCAACTTGTAAACCCACTTCGTACCAATGGCCTTTTTGCCAGGAGGCAAATCACATAAAGTCCATGTGTCATTCTCTATAAGTGCATCATATTCTGATTTCATGGCAGCAATCCAATTTTCTGAATTCTGTGCTTCATCAAAATACAGAGGCTCCTCAACATCATGTAAACTAGACATAGACAAAGCATAACAATCTGATGCATAAGATGCATGGCGAGAGCCTGAACGAGTACGACTAGATAAAGGTGCATCCAATTTACTGTCACGCAAAGTGTGCACCAGCCATTTTGGCATACCTCTAGCCTGCTCATTTTCAGCCCTTTCCTCATCAAGTACATCATGTACATCTGCATCAGTAATAGGCTGTTCTAAAACATTTTCAGAAACCCCCATACGCTGTACATTTGCCTCATTGGAACTTACATTCGTATTTCCACCACTGAAAAGAGGCAACAAAGTGTCATAAATGTCCGGTGAGCTTACATTACTGTCTCTAGTACATGACAGCAAGGGCTGAACAGAATCTTCCACAAACACTACATCCCGTGAAACCAGAATACGTTTTGTTTGCGGATGATACAACCTGTAACCTTTGCTTTCAGCACTATAACCAACAAAAATACATTTGACAGCCTTATCATCCAATTTTCTGCGCTGCACTTGTGGCACCAAAGCATATGCCAAACAACCAAAAACACGCATGTGCTCAATAGAAGGTTTTCTATCATGCCATGCTTCATATGGAGTAATAGACTGCAAAGCTTTCGTAGGACACTTGTTAAGTACATAAGTGGCACACATGATGGCCTCAAGCCAAAAATAATGCGGCAAAGCTTGACTTTTGACCATACATTGTGCCATTTCCGTTAGTGACCTGTTTTTCCACTCAGCAACACCATTTTGCTGAGGTGTATAAGGCACTGTACATTGGTGTTTTATCCCACGACTAGCCAGAAATGCCTTAAATTCATGAGACATATACTCCCCCCCTCGATCGGAACGGAGGGTGCCCATAGTACATTTTGAGACATTTTCAGCCATAGCCAAAAATTGTTTGAAGCACATAAAAACTTCGGACTTCGCTTTAAGCGGAAATACACATGCATGCCTGGAGTAATCATCAATGAAATTCACGAAGTACAGGTAATTTCCCAAGGACGGAGTTTGCATGGGCCCACAAACATCACTATGCACAAGCTGCAACCTGCATGTGGCCCTAACTGAACCATCCTTTGGAAACTTAGAACGCTGCATTTTATCCAGAATACAGCCTTCACAAACATGTTTGACAGGTGCTTCAAGAGGCGGCAAAGAAGCAACCATATCAGATTTCTGCAAACGCAGCAAACTGGCAAAATTCAGATGACCAAAACGTGCATGCCAAAGTTTTGCATCTGAAATAGCCCTTGAATCTGCAACAGCATTTGCAAAATTTTTTCCACACTTGTCATACAAAGTGAGCTTATACAGCCCACGGCACAAAAGCCCAAATGCAACAATTTCATCACCAAAACTGAGATCATGAATTGTACATTTGTCATCCACAAATTTGACTACAAGTCCAAGTCTAGCAAGTGCGGATACAGACAAGAGATTCTTCTTGATCCCATGTACATAAAGTGCATCAACAAGTGTGAAGGAACTGCCATTAGTAGCAGTGAGCACAATCTTTCCAACTCCCTGAACTGGATAAGAGGCGTTGTTGGCACAAGTGACTCAATTCCCATGAGGGACAGACTCGAGAGAGGTAAACAATTCACGATGTGAGGTAATGTACTTTGTAGCACCACTGTCGAAATACCACACATGTGAATCTGCAGCAACTGACAAGCATGCATCATGGACAGCAGGATTGTAAGTGCACTCTGCGCTAAAAGCCCATTCTGCATCAACATTAGCATCACAGTCTCCTTTCACACAAGACTCAACAATGGTTGCATTTGTAGTGGAACCAACATTTGCAATGGAGCCACCCTCTTTCTTCTTAGCCTCTTTGGCCTTCAACTTAGGACACTGCTTGATCAAGTGATCATTAGCTTTACAATAATGGCAATGCATCTTCTTTTTTCCTTTATCACCAAAATTGCCAAACGAAGTGCTGCCAGCAGAAGCATTAGGAACAGAATTTTTGCCACTCGCAGCAGAACCATAAGAAGTGGCTGCATTAGTGTTACCACCCTTTCTTTGAGAAGCAATAAAAGCCTGTTCAACTGCACGCTGCCTAGTCCTGTTTTTTCTAGAAAGTGATTCTTGCAACAGCAATGTGCATAATGCATCAAACTTGACAACTTCAGGATTTCCTTGGGTCATGAGTCTCCAAGTACTAGCGAAAGTCTGGTAGGAATCTATTAAGGCATCAAAAACAGTCTACACAAGGGAACTGTCCGAAATGACTTCACCTACAGAAATGAGTTGCTCATTGATATCCTTGACACTAGCAAGGAAAGTGTCCATATCATCTTCCTCATGCATAATCTTCGACTCTAGCTCTTTACGCAGCAAAGCAATTTTAGCCTCATTGCAGCTTGCATAAAGACTTGCTAGAATATCCCAAGCCTGTTTTGCAGATTTTGCTGAACGGATGTGAGGAATAATGGTGCGCTTCATAGACAACGCAATCAATGCATGAGCCTGCGCATCCTTAACATCCCAACGAGCTTGTTCTGCCGTAGGCAAAACAACTCTAACAGCTGCAATCCTTGCAGCAAGACCTGCAACATCCTCAACATTGCCTACATCTTCAGAACCAGGACGTACATCAATGCCCTGCACAATGTTCCAGACACCTTTTGACACAAGAACATGTTGCATCATATAAGCCCACATAGGGTAGTTGTCCCCATCCAACCTGTCCTCAGCAGCAAACATCTTGAACACATCTGTGTTGTTGTTGTCAGCCATGGTAAATGCTACACCTGATGTGAAAACTGCCCGAAAATAGGAGAAATGGAGCGGGAACAACTTGTGCTATATAGCACAAACCGTAGAAGACTATAAGGCACCTGTTATGCAGAAAACGGCACTGACAGAAAATCTGCACAAAATGACGAAATAGCCTGTGCAATGCTGCCCGTAGTGGAAACGGAGGCCGAAATGAGCCCAAATCAAAATTCTGAGCAGACCAAGCTCTACGTGGGAGAGTGAAGCAAGTGTATTTCTCAAATGATGATGAAGAAGTTGAAGATATTCTTAGGAGTTACTATTCACGAAGTCATTGGGCAAGGGCTACTACAGAAACTTTGGTCAAGGTAGGTGATCTTGAAGAGCCATTTGTTGCCTTGATTGACCATGGTTCAGAAATAAACATAATGTCAAAGAGTCTCTACAACAAGTGCAAATGGCCGATGGACACAGATCATGGCTGGATGGTAAAAGTGGCAAACAATTCATCCGGTGAATTGTATGCAACATGTCCAGGTGTGAAGGTAACAATAGGTGATGTAAAGATTGACCAAAACTTCTTTGTACAGGATACATCTTCATATCATCTCATCCTTGGACAACCCTACATTGTGGGAGTTCGAATGGAAACAAAGGTAATGGACGATGGTTTAGCATATGCTAGAATACGTAGCAAAGATGGTAAACGAGCTATCCAATTTCTCACAGTCTGTGTAAACCATGAAAGAAATCATGACAACCTCAGAGAACATCCTCTACCAAAAGTAAGCAAAGAGTTTCATGATCATAGAGAAATGATGGGTTTTGGCCAAGTACCATTGTAAAGCGGGATTGCAGTGGTACAGAAAGAAAAAGGGTCTCGCCTCATCCAAAAATAGGTGAAACTTTCTCGATGAGCTCCTTGGTAACAAGGAATGGATCAGTATGTTTTACAAAACTTGAAGATTTGAAGAGATATGAGAAGCAATATGTGCATAATGTACAAATAGGCATGAAAAAGAGTGGGTTGCTAAAGCCTACTGAAAATGTTTTGGGTTTGTGTGAACAAGTTTCTTTTGTAGATACTATGGGTGAGCTTGATGCTATAATGAGGTCTAGTTTGCATCTTGAAAATGAAGTTGTGGAAGTTTGCTCTATGGAAATGTATCAAGTAATAGAAGCCTTTAAAGAAAGCCAAACAGTTGGCCCAGAAGTCCATGTTGAAACTAAATACAAGAGTGTAGCAAAGAAGGTGAAACCAGTAGCTTCACCCTTACCACCCAACAACAGGGAAAAAATTGAACAGACTTCTTTACAACCAAGTTTGCGGAATCCTAAAAAGATCGGGCATACCTTCACAAAGGAGTCTTTTCAAGAGTTGCAGATTGGTTGCAAGGAGTTTCTAACACAGGAGGAGACAAAGTGCTTCAAAGAAATGCTTTCAAAGCATGGTAAGGCTTTTGCATTTGAGCCACATGAGATAGGATGTGTTGATCTTTATATTGTAGCTCCTATGGTAATTTTCACAATACCTCATGTGCCTTGGAATCTGCGGCCTATTCCGGTTCCAAAGGCTCATTTGCCAAAGTTAGTAGAGCTACTGAATGAGAAAATCAAAATGGGAATCTTGGAGACTTCTTGTGCTCCATACTCAAACAGGTGGTTCACAGTTCCAAAGAAGAATGGTTCTCTACGCTTCATCCAAGATATGCAACCAGTGAACAAGGTGACAATTAGAAATGTAGGTACAGGTCCAATTGTGGATGAATTTGCAGAGGCGTTTGCAGGGAGGGCAATCTACTCAATGGGGGATCTCTACTCAGGGTATGATCAATTTCAGCTTGCAATCGAAAGCAGAGACTTGACAACCATGAGGACACCTTTGGGTTTGGTAAAGATGTGGACCTTGCCACAGGGAGCAACCAACTCGGTTGCACATATGATGAATGGGATGAATAAGGTCTTACGTGACTTTATTCCTCAAATCACAATGCCTTTCATTGATGATTTGCCTATCAAAGGATGTGAAGAAAGTGACAAAGATGAAGCTTTGGATCTCAAGGGATGTCGCAGGTTTGTGGTAAATCACATAAATGATTGTGATAAAATTTTGTCCAGGTTGGAAGAAGTGAATCTTACATTGTCAGGGAAAAAGTCTATGTTTGGTGTCAAAGAAGTGCTCATTGTGGGGCACATGTGCGGGCCATATGGTAGGAAACCTTGTCCATCAAAGGTAGATGCCATCCAAAGAATGAAAGAAACATGCACTAGCATCACTGAGGTTAGAAGGTTTCTGGGAGCATGTGTCTTCTCTGTTATTTGG
Source organism: Adiantum capillus-veneris (assembly GCF_014529385.1). Classification (NCBI taxonomy): domain Eukaryota; kingdom Viridiplantae; phylum Streptophyta; class Polypodiopsida; order Polypodiales; family Pteridaceae; genus Adiantum; species Adiantum capillus-veneris. Next base: position 65,679,319 of record NC_140939.1, on the reverse strand, counting down.
ATTCCACATTATGCACATGTAGCTGATCCTCTTTATCAGCTTCTTAGAAAGAATCAAAAGTTTAAATGGACAGAAGCACATGTAAAATCCATGAAAAAGCTAAAGGAGTTACTCCAGTCAGCAACGACTTTGAGAAAGGTAGACTATGAGTGTCAAAGGCCAGTGATTGTGACAGTAGATACCAGTCCTACAGGGATTGGATGGGCAATAGGGCAAGATGACAAATAAGGACACAGGTATGTGGTAAGATTTGGAGCAAAGGTACTAAGTGCTCGCCAAAGAAACTATCCACAGATAAAGAGAGAGTTATGGGGTATGGTTACAGCCTTGAAAAGTGGGAAAGAGTACCTAATTGGTGCATGTGTGGTTGTAGAAACAGATTGTCTACCACTTCTTGGGATGATTACAAGCTGCTCAACACCAGACATTGCTATGTTGCGGTGGATTGCCTACATTAAGTCCTTAAATCCCGAGTTTAAGCACATTGCAGGTAAAGACAATACAGTGGCAGATATGCTATCAAGGGCAAGGTATGAAGATGAGTCACAAATGATTGATGAGGGAGATGATGTAGGCACAAAATTCTATTCTATCTCTCATGTCAAAGGTAACAATGTCTGCATGACTAATTCACTTGAATTGTTCTTGAAAGATCTTTATGAAGGTGATTGGCTTTCTATTGGAAGGTACTTGAGTACTCTAACAAAACAGGATGATTGGTCTGAACAAGAATTCAAGAGGATACGCAGGAAAGAATATGGGTACTTTTTAAGGGATGGTTACTTGTGGAAGCATCCTAAATAAAAGGGTGCTACACCACAACGGGTTATATGTAAAAAAGAGACTCAAGTAAAGCTCATGCAAGAGTTTCATGAGAGTCTATGGGCTGCACACAGGGGTGTGTGGGCAACCTTCTCCAAGTTGAAAGAAAAATACTGGTGGAAGGGTATGTATAAAGATGTATTTCAGTTTGTAGAGTCATGTGTAACTTGTCCAATGTATTCAAATGTTCGACATCGTGATGGATTGCACCCTACATATCCACTAGCCATGCACTATAAATGGGTTGTGGATCTAGTCACGATGCCTTTAGGACTCTGGCAGAGATGAGATACTTGGTTCTTGCACGAGAGGACCTAACTAACCAGGTTGAAGAAAGAGCATTAAGAGCTAAGACCACAGAAGCTGTGTGCAAATTCCTTCTTGATGAGGTGATTTGCCGTTATGGTTGTGTGGGACAAATCACTGCAGATCGAGGTGAACTGGATGCCGAAGAAGCAAGGGAGTTCTTTTCTAGATTAGGGATCAAGCTTTCTCTTACTACAGCTTACAACCCTGAAGGCAATGGAAAGAGTGAAAGAGGGCATCCTCCTATCATCAAAGCTTTGGCCAAGGCTTGCGAAGGAAGAGTTGGTGAGTGGCCAAAATTGTTACCATATGCTTTATGGGCTGATCGTACAACACATAGCTCAGTAACTGGCTACATGCCTGCGGAGCTAATGCATGGTCAAAAGCCAGTGATGCCGATTAAGGATACAATTCCCACATGGAATGTACTACCTTGGCAAGAGGGACTTAGTAGGGAAGATCTCCTTGCACTGCGTATAAGGCAGCTAGAGAGAAGACCTGGAGACATTGAAGCTGCAAAAGAACGACTCAAAAATGCAAGGTTGAAAAACAAGGACTATTTTGATAAGCGACATCAACTCAGGAGCAAAGCAATTGACAAAGGTGACTGGGTTTTAGTGTATGATAGTAGCCTTGATAACCAGCACACAGTCATGCATAAGTTCTCAAAAAGATGGTTTGGACCGTATGTTGTAAAGCATGTGCATGAAAATGCTACTTACAGCTTGTCTGAACTAGATGGTACAAAAGTAAAGATTCCCATTGTAGGAAAAAGGATTAAAATGTTTAAGAGAAGAGAAGACAATGATCTAGAAGATATTGATGAGGAAGAAGAGAAAAACACAGGTGAAGATCAAAGTGAACATGAAGCTCTGGAATCATCCAGTGAAGAAGAAGACAAGGAAGATGTACAAGAGGTCTATTCTTACAAAGAGACAATGTGGCACATACCGGAGGATGTGCAGGTTTAGAGGGGGTGAATGTCGTGCTGTGACACGTACATAGTGGGAACACATGCTACAAGATCTATCTTGTATTTTTTTAGATACATAATTATATTTCCTATAGTGTACATATGCATATTTAAGTATAATAATAAGCTTTCTATCTCATCCTATTATTTTTCTCAAGGGTAACCTATCCTTACTTTACCATCAGAAAATACTATGGGAAAAGCATTAATAGCTTCGCCTTTTTAACTTGGGGCAAAAAGCATTGATTCTTTATTTCTACTATTTCATTATCATCTCACACCCTAGCTAGATCCTATATCTAGGGTAAACTCCAATATATATATATTCTATGTATTTTTTATACTTTTCATATATTTCTTTTTAAATAGCTACAAGGAGAGAATCAAATCCTAGTGGGACACTAGGTGGCATGATTTCAAAGATACACTTATTTTAATGCATTATTGCAAGCATGATTACAAAACTTTGTGAAGGAGCAATGTCATGCTTTCATATGGCATGAGTTGTCCTTTGGAATTAAATGAAAGTCTAGGCTAAGGAGACCACATGAAGACTTTTGCTGCCATAAATGGAGCCTATTTTGATGAATTTTTTACACAAGGTTCCAATCCGAATTGGAAAACGATTTTAAAATGAAAATCGTAGCTAATGAGCTGAAGTTTCTGCCCATATTTTAACTTTTTTATTTGGAGTCACGGTTGAGGAGATATGATCAAAATACTGGACCCCAGTCTGTCCACATCATGCAGGGACAACTCATTTCCATCGTTTCCAATTCCTGTTCACACTGGCTTCTCTCTTCTTGTGTAAACCCTTGGGGGTTCCCTTCACCTATAAAAGGGGACCTCTTCTTCCTTGAAAAGGAACTCAAGCATTCAAGCCATTGATGAGAGGAATTCTTGAGGGAGTGAGTAGTAATGCTTAATTGTACTTAGCCCCATTAACATAAGTCCAAGCCTACACTTTCTCCTAGAGGAAAACTAGCCATTCTTGTACGCCATCCTTGGAGGATCAACTCTAATCAAAGAAGGTGTTGTACTTGGCGTTTCAATCAACGTTGAATTCTCCCCTCTTCTTCTCTCTCCCATCAATAATGGTGCCGAAGGGTTTCAAGTAAGATGTGTTCTACATTGATGTTTTCTTGATTTCTTGTTGTTTTCATTTTCATCTCTAATCCAACATATATATATGTATCTAATCTCATCTCCTTAACCAAACCTATCTCTCTCATTCTTAGTAATTCATCCTCTCTAGGTTCTCTTTGCTACAGGTACATCTCTCCCGCAGTATCCTTATTGCCTACGGGCAAGAATAGGGCTTGGGAGGGAAACTTCTCATCTCTTCACTTCTCTCATATCTACATTTCTCACATACTATCCTAGATGAATAACCCACATGATGATCATTTCTATCGCTTTCACTATGTACGATCTATTAGAATTAACGTATGGATTAGCCGTAAAATACACTTTCAACAACGTATAGTGTTTCTCTTCGGCCCTGAAAGACTCAATGAAATACTTCTATCACCGGATCCCATCATACTACCTCTCATAGACTATAATTTTTCTTTTGATGTAAGCGTAGTTATCTTGCTATGAACCAAGAGGATTTGTACACACAATTAATCCCAATCACTAGACAAAATATATATATTATGGTAAGCACAAAACTACAATTCCAAAGAACAATTCGTAGTCTATTTGGTCAGCCAAGATTGAATGTCATTAACTCATCCATTAACCCTTTCATATTACCCATGATACGATATGACCATAGCCTTGATGTTTTCATCTTCGTATTGTTTTGACATTCTCTTTTGCGTTCTTTCTTTGTATGTGTGAGCACAAGAGAGAAAGAGTGAGTCTTCTTTGATTGCACTTCTTTCCAAACCCTAGTCTTCATGGCATCTATGGTTTAACTCCTTTATATAGTTTTTGTTGAGTTCTCTCACAAACTCTCACAGCCATAAGCCCGGTGCTTTCCTGGCAAGACCGCAAATTTCTCGACACCGTCTCATAGGTTTAGGGTGGCACAATCGCAAATTTTTTCGTTTTTGCTTCGTTAAGGGCCTAATGGTAAAAAACTGGAGACTGTGCCATAGTAGACTGTCGAGACGAGTTGAGTTGCCCATGAAAGTTTGCATGGGAGGGTAATCAAGTGCTTTGCCTTCCCCTGCAAAGTTTCATGGCCATCCGCTCCCGTCTCGTCTGTCTAGAGTGGCACAATCGCCAAATCTTTTGTATTGGATTCGCTAAGGGTCCAATGGTCAAAAACTGACGATTATGCCACCATAGCCCGTCGAGACGGATTGTGATGCCCATAAAACTTTGCAAGGGTGGGGATTTAGGTCCTTTTCTTTCCCCTGAAAAGTTTCATGGCCATCCACTCCCGTCTCGTTGGTCTAGGGTAGCACAATCGCATTTTTTTTTTTGTTTTGGCTTCGCTAAGGACCCAACGGTAAAAAACTGGTGATTGTGCCATTGTAGACCGTCAAGACGGATTGCATGCCCATGAAACTTTCCAAGGGTGAGAATTTAGATGCTTTCCCTTCCCTTGCAACATTTCATGGCCATTTGTTCCCGTGTCGTCGGTCTAGGGTGGCACAATCGCCAATTTTTTCGTTTGGGCATCGCTAAGGGCCTAATAGTCAAAAATTGGTGATGCGCCATAATAGACCGTGGAGATAGGTTGCATTGCCCATGAAACTTTGCAAGGGTGGGTATTCACGTGCTTTCCCTGCACCTGCAAAGTTTCATGGCCATCTGCTCCCGTTTCGTCTATCTAGGGTGGCACGATCATCAATTCTTTCGTTTTGGATTTGCTAAGGGCCCAATGGTCAAAACTGGCGATTGTGCCACCCTAGCCTGTCGAGACCGGTTGTGATGCCCATAAAACATTGTGAGGGTGGGGATTAAGATTCTTTCCTTGCCCCTGAAAAGTTTCATGGCCATTCGCTCCCATCTCGTCGGTCTAGGGTAGCACAATTGCCAATTGTTTCGTTTTGGCTTAGCTAAGGGCCCAATGGTAAAAAACTGTTGCTTGTGCCACCGTAGACTGTCGACACATATTGCAATGCCCATGAAACTTTACATGGGCAAGGATTTAGATGATTTCCCTGCCCTTGCAATGTTTCATGACCATCCGCTCTCATCTCGTTGGTTTAGGGTGGCACAATCGCCAATTTTTTCGTTTTGACTTCGCTAAGAGCCCAATGGTAAAAAACTGGCGATTGTGCCACCGTAGCCCGTCGAAACAAATTGCATTGCCCATGAAACTTTGTAGGGGTAAATATTTAGATGCTTTCCCTGCGCCTGATTTGTTTCATGGCCATCCTTTCCAGTTCATTAGGTCTAGGGTGACACAATAGCCAATTTTTTTGTTCTTGCTTCGCTAAGGGCCCAATGGTATAAAACTAGTGATTGTGCCACCGTAGCCCGTCGAGATGGAATGCGATGCGCATGAAACTTTGCAAGGACAAGAATTTAGGTGATTTCCCTACCCCCACAATGTTTCAAGGCCATCCGTTCCCATCTTGTTGGTTTAGACTGGCACAATTGCCAATTTTTTCGTTTTGGCTTCGCTAAGGACCCAACGGTCAAAAACTCGCGATTGTGCCACCGTAGCCCATCGAGACGGATTGTGTGCCCATGAAACTTTCCAAGGTGCTTTCCCTACCCATGCAAAGTTTTATGGCCTTCCGTCTCGTCGGTCTAGGGTAGCGCAATCACCAATTTTTTCGTTTTGGCTTCGGTAAGGATCCAACGATAAAAAACTGTTGATTGTGCCATCGTAGGCCGTCAAGACGGATTGTGATGCCCATGAAACTTTATAGGGGCAGATATGGAGATTTTTTTCCTGCCCTTGCAACGTTTCATGGCAATCTGATCTCGGCTCATCGGTCTAGGGTGGCACAATCGTCAATTTTTTTGTTTTGGCTTCGCTAAGGGCCCAATGGTCAAAAACTGGCGATTGTGCCACGGTAACCCGTCGAGACGGATTGCGGTGCCCATGAAACTTTGCAAGGACAGGGATTTAGGTGCTTTTCCTACCCTTGCAATGTTTCATGCCCATTTACTCCCGTCTCGTTGGTCTAGGGTGGCACAATCGCCAATTGTTTCGTTTTGGCTTTGCTAAGAACCCAATGGTAAAAACTCGCGATTGTGCCACAATAGACCGTCTCCAAAAGGATTGCGTTGCCGATGAAACTTTGCACGAGCAGAGATTTAAGTGCAGCTTTTCCTGCCCTTGCAAACTATCATGCCCATCTGCTCACGTATCGTCGGTCTAGGATGGCACAATTGCCAATTTTTTCGTTGCACAATGGTTAAAAACTGGTGATTGTGCCACACTAGACGGTCGAGACGCATTGTGTTGCTCATGAAACTTTGCAAAGTTGGCAGTTTAGGTGCTTTCCCTGCCTCTGCAATGTTTCATGGCCATCCGCTCCCGTTTCGTCAGTCCATGGTGGCACAATCGCCAATTTTTTTGTTTTGGCTTCGCTAAGTGTCCAATGGTAAAAACACTGGCGATTGTGCCACAGTAGACCGTCGAGACGGATTACGTTGCCCATGAAACTTTACAGAGGTGGGTATTTAAGTGCTTTTTCTACCCCTGCAAAGATTCATGGTCATCCGCTCCCGTCTCGTTGGTCTAGGGTGGCACAATCGCCAAATTTTTTGTTTCGGCTTTGCTAAGGGCCCAATAGTAAAAAACTTGCGATTGTGACATCGTAGCCCGTCGAGACAGATTGCGATGTCCATGAAATTTAGCAAGGACAAGGTTTTCGGTGCTTTCCCTACCCATACAATGTTTCATGGCCATCCGCTCCCGTCTCGTTGGTATAGGGTGGCACAATCACCAATTTTTCGGTTTTGGCTTCGCTAAGGGCCCAATGGTAAAAAACTGGCGATTGTGCCAGAGTAGACCGTCGAGAAGGATTGAGTTGCCCATGAAACTCTGTAGGGGTGGAAATTTAAGTGCTTTCCCTATCCTATAAAGTGTCATGGCCATCCGCTCTCGTTTCCTCGGTCAAGGGTGGCACAATCGCCAATTTTCTTGTTTTGGCTTCACTAAGTGCCCAATGGTAAAAAACTAGCGATTGTGCCACAGTAGACCATCGAGGCGGATTGTGTTGCCCATGAAACTTTGTAAGGGTAGGTATTTAAGTGCTTTTTTTGCCTCTACAAAGATTCATAGCCATCTTCTCTCGTCTGGTCGGTCTAAGGTGACACAATCGTCAATTTTTTTGTTTTGGCTTCGTTAACGGCCCAATGGTCAAAAACTGGCGATTGTGACACCATAGCCCGTCGAGACGGATTGTGATGTCCATGAACTTTTGCAAGGACAAGGAATTAGGTGCTTTTCCTATCCGTGTAATGTTCCATGGCCATCTGCTCCAGTCTCATTGGTGTAGGTTGGCACAATCGCCAATTTTTCGTTTTGGCTTCGCTAACGGCCCAATGGTCAAAAACTAGGGATTGGGCCACAGTAGACCGTGGAGAAGGATTGTGTTGCCCATGAAACTTTGTAGGGGCGGGGATTAAAGTTCTTTCCCTCCCTCTCCAAAGTTTCATGGCCATTCTCTCCTGTTTTCTCAACCTAAGGTGGCACAATCGCCAATTTTTTTATTTTGGCTTCACTAGGTGCGCACTGGTAAAAAATTGGCGATTGTGCCACCGTAGACCGTCGAGACGGATTACATTGCCCATGAAACTTTGCAGGGGCAAGGATCTATGTGCTTTCCCTGCCCCTGCAATCTTTCATGGACATCCCGTCTCGTCGGTCTAGGGTGGCAAGATCGCCAATTTTCTCATTTTGGCTTCGCTAAGTGCCCAATGGTAAAAAACTCGCGATTGTTCCACTGTAGACCGTCAAGATGGATTGCATTGCCCATGAAACTTTGTAGGGGCAGGGATTTAAGTACTTTTTTTACCCCTTCAAAGATTCATGGCCATCTGCTCCCGTCGCGTCGGTCTAGGGTGGCACAATCGCCAATTTTTTCGTTTGGGCGTCGCTAAGGGCCCAACGGTCAAAAACTGGCAATTGTGCCACAGCAGACTGTCGAGAAGGATTGAGTTGCCCATGAAACTTTTCAAGAGTGGGGATTTAAGCGCTTTTCCTGTCCATGCAAAGTTTCATGGCCATCTGCTCCCGTTTCGTGGGTCTAGGGTGGCACAATCGCCAAATTTTTCGTTTTGGCTTCGCTAAGCACCTTATGGTCCAAAACTGGCGATTGTGCCACCGTAGCCCGTCGAGACGGATTGTGTGTCCATGAAACTTTCCAAGGTGCTTTTCCGACCCCTGCAAATTTTCATGGCCATACGCTCCCATCTCGTTAGTTTAGGGTAGCACAAACACCAATTTTTTCGTTTTGGCTTCCGTAAGGGTCCAACGATAAAAAACTGGTGATTGTGCCATCGTAGACCGTCAAGACGGATTGCAATGCCCATGAAACTTTACAAGGGTGGGTATTTAGATTCTTTCCCTGCCCTTGCAATGTTTCATGGCCATTTGCTCCCATCTCATTGGTCTAGGGTGGCACAATCACAAATTTTTTCGTTTTGGCTTCGATAAGGGCCCAATGGTAAAAAACTGGCGATTGTGTCACGGTAGCCCGTCGAGACGGATTGCGTTGCCTATTAAAATTTGCAGGGACAGAGATTTTAGGTGCTTTCCTTGCACATCTGATGTTTCACGACCATGGTTTCCCGTCTCCTAGGTCTAGAATGGCACAATCGCCAATTTTTTCGTTCTGGCTTCACTAAGAGCCAAATGGTCAAAAACTAGCGATTGTGCCACCGTAGCCCATCGAGACGGATTGCGGTGCCCATGAAACTTTGCAAGGACAGGGATTTAAGTGCTTTCCCTACCCCCACAATGTTTCATGGCCATCCGCTCTTGTCCCATTGGTCTAGGGTGGCACAATCGCCAATTGTTTCGTTTTGGCTTAAATAAGAACCCAATGGTAAAAAACTAGCGAGTGTGCCACAGTAGACCATCTCGAGAAGGATTGTGTTGCCCATGAAAATTTGCACGGGTGGAGATTTAAGTGCTTTGCCTGCCCCCTGCAAACTATCATGCCCACCCGCTCACGTCTCGTTGATCTAGGATGGCACAATTGCCAATTTTTTTGTTGCCCAATGGTTAAAAACTGGTGATTATGCCACAGTAGACGATTGAGACGCATTGCGTTGCTCATGACACTTTGCAAAGGTGGCAATTTAGGTGCTTTCCCTACCTCTGCAATGTTTCATGGCCATCCGCTCCCTTTCCATCGGTCTAGGGTGGCACAATCGCCAATTTTTTCGTTTTGGCTTCGCTAAGTGTCCAATGGTAAGAAAACTGGCGATTGTGCCACAGTATACCGTCGAGACGAATTGCGTTGCCCATGAACCTGTGCAGAGGTAGGGATTTAAGTGCTTTTTCTACCCCTGCAAAGATTCATGGCCATCCGCTCCTGTCTCGTTGGCCTAGGGTGGCACAATCGCCAATTTTTTTGTTTCACCTTTGTTAAGGGCTCAATGGTAAAAAACTGGCGATTGTGACACCGTACCCCATCGAGAGAGATTGCGATGCCCATGAAATCTAGCAAGGATAGGGGTTTTGGTGCTTTCCCTGCCCCTACAATGTTTCATGGCCATCTGCTTGCGTCTTGTTGGTATAGGATGGCACAATCACCAATTTTTCTGTTTTGGCTTCGCTAAGGACCCAATGGTCAGAAACTGGCGGTTGTGTCAGAGTAGACCGTCGAGAAGGATTGAGTTGCCCATGAAACTCTATAGGGGAGGGGATTTAAGTGCTTTGCCTACCCTACAAAGTTTCATGGCCATCCGCTCCGGTTTCGTTGGTCAAGGGTGGCACAATCGCCAATTTTTTGGTTTTGGCTTCACTAAGTGCCCAAAGGTAAAAAACTGGCGATTGTGCCATAGTAGCCCATCGAAGCGGATTGTGTTGCCCATGAAACTTTGCAAGGGCAACGATTTAAGTGTTTTTTCTACCCCTACAAAGATTCATAACCATCTGCTCTTGTCTCGTCGGTCTAAGGTGACACAATCGTCAATTTTTTTGCTTTAGCTTCGTTAACGACCCAATGGTAAAAAACTGGCGAATGTGACACCGTAGCCCGTCGAGATCGATTGTGATGTACATGAACTTTTGCAAGGACAAGGAATTAGGTGCTTTTCCTGTCCGTGCAATGTTTCATGGCCATCTGCTCCGGTCTCATTGGTGTAGGATGACACAATCGCCAATTTTTTCGTTTTGGCTTCGTTAAGGGCCCAATCGTCAAAAACTAGGGATTGTGCCACACTAGATCGTCGAGAAGGATTGGTGTTGCCCATGAAACTTTGTAGGGGCGGGAATCAAAGTGCTTTCCCTCCCCCTCCAAAGTTTCATGGACATTTGCTCCCGTTTCATCGACCTAGGGTGGCACAATCGCCAATTTTTTTCTCTTGGCTTCGCTAGGTACCCAATGGTAAAAAATTGGTGATTGTGCCACAGTAGACCGTCAAGACGGATTGTGTTTCCCATGAAACTTTGCAGGGGCAAGGATTTATGTGCTTTACCTACCCCTGCAATTTTTCATGGCCATCCCGTCTCGTCGGTCTAGGGTGGCAAAATCGTCAATTTTTTCGTTTTGGCTTCGCTAAGTGCCTAGTGGTAAAAAACTGGCGATTGTTCCATAGTAGACCGTCGAGATGGATTGTATTGCCCATGAAAATTTGTAGGGGTAGGGATTTAAGTGATTTTTTTTTCCACGCAAAGATTCATGGCCATCTGCTCCCGTCTCGTCGGTCTAGGGTGGCACAATCGCCAATTTTTTCGTTATGGCCTCGCTAAGGGCCCAACGATCAAAAACTGGTGATTGTGCCACAGTAGACTGTTGAGAAGGATTGAGTTGCTCATGAAACTTTACAGGAGCGGGGATTTGAATGATTTCCCTGTCCCTCCAAGGTTTCATGGCCATCCGCTCCCGTTTCATCGGTCTAGGTGGCATAATCACCAATTTTTTTGTTTTGGCTTCGCTAAGGACCCATTGGTCAAAAACTGGTGATTGTGCCACAATAGACCATCGAGAAGGATTGCATTGCCCATGAAAATTTGCAGGGTGGGGATTTAAGTGCTTCTTATATCCGTGCAAAGATTCATGGTCATCCACTCCCGTCTCAATCGTCTAGGGTGGCACAATCATCAATTTTTTCGTTTTGGCTTCACTAAGGGCCCAATGGACAAAAACTGGCTATTGTGCCACCCTTGACCGTTGAGATGGATTGCGATGCCCATGAAACTTTGCAAGGGTGGGGATTTAGGTGCTTTTCTTGCCCTTGCAATGTTTCATGGACATCTGTCCCGTCTCATCGGTCTAGGGTGGCATAATGGCCAATTTTTTTGTTTTGGTTTTGCGAAGTGCCCAAAAAACTGGCGATTGTGCCATAGGAGACCGTTGAGACGGATTTCGTTGCCCATGAAACTTTGCAGAGGTGGGGATTTAATTGTTTTTAATGCCCTTGCCCATCCTGTCTCGTCCGTCTAGGATGGCACAATCGCCAATTTTTTTGTTTTGTCTTCGTTAAGGACCCAATGGTAAAAAACTTGAGATTCTGCCATCGTAGACCGTTGAGACGGATTGCGATGCCCATGAAACTTTCTAGGGGCAAGAATTTAAGTGCTTTTCCTGCCCTTGCAAAGTCTCATGGCCATCCGCTCCCGTCTCGGCAGTCAAGGGTAGCTCAATCGCCAATTTTTCCGTTTTGGTTCGCTAAGGGCCCAATGGTAAAAAAACTGGCGATTGTGCCACCGTAAACAGTCGAGACGGATTGCGATGCCCATGAAAATTTATAGGGCCAAGGATTTAGATGCTTTCCCTGCCCTTGCAATCTTTCATGGCCATCGGGTCCCGTCTCGCCGGTTTAGGGTTGCACAATCACCAATTTTTTTGTTTATGGCTTCGCTAAGGACCCAATGGTAAAAAATTGGCGATTATGCCACCGTAGCCCGTCCATACGGATTTTGTTACCCATGGAACTTTGCAGGGGCAAGGATTTATGTGATTCCCTATCTCTATAATGTTTCATGGCCATCCGCTTCTGTCTCATCAGTCAAGGGTGGCACAATCGCCAATTTTTTTTGTTTTGGCTTCGCTAAGTGTCCAATCGTAAAAAAATGGCGATTATGCCATAGTAGACCATCGAGACGGATTGCATTGCCCATGAAACTTTGTAGAGGAGGGAATTTAGGTACTTTTTCTGCACCTCCAAAGATTCATGGCCATCTGCTCCCGTCTGGTTGGTTTAGGGTGGCACAATCGCCAATTTTTTGTTTCGGCTACTCTAAGGACCCAATGGTCACAAACTGGCGATTGTGCCACCGTAGCCCATCGAGACGGATTCTGATGCCCATGAAACTTTGCAACGATAGGGATTTAGGTGCTTTCCATGCCCTTGCAATGTTTCATGGCCATCTGCTCCCGTCTCGTTGATCTAGGGTGGCACAATCGCCAATTTTTTTGTTTTATCTTCGCTACGGGTCCGGTGGTAAAAAACTGGAGATTATGCCAGAGTAGACCGTCGAGAAGAATTGCATTGCCCATGAAACTTTGCAAGGGAGGGGATTTAAGGTCTTTTCATGCCCTTGCAAAGTTTGATGGCCATCTGCTCTCGTCTCGTTTGTATAGGGTGGCACAATCGTCAATTTTTTTGTTTTGGCTTCGCTAAGGGCCTAATGGTCAAAAACCGGCAATTGTTCCACCGTAGCCCATCGAGACTGTTGGAATCAGGGTTGCAAAGAAACACACACATCTTGGAGAAGATGAAGGAAGCTCAAGCCACACAATAGAGAGTGTGTTACTTAGTGTGCAAATGGAAAGATAGATAGCCCTAGAGTGATGGGTGTATATACAATGCTCAGGGGAAAAAACCTCCTAAAGAGGGAAAAAATGCCCCGGCGGTCCTAATGTGTTCACACACACCACTACCACATGTATATGGTAACAAATCCCCCCTGGAGTGATTCAGTGAACGAGAGTTGGCACATGAGGAAAGGGAAGTGCCATGCCCTGAGGACATGATCAGTCCACAACGGGGAGTAAGCCCAAAGCTTTGCGGAAAGCTTCAAGATTCTCACCAGACAATGCCTTTGTGAAAAGATCTACAAGGTTGCCCTGTGTTGGCACATAAGCCAAGCTTATCTCTATTGCTGAGAGCCTCTCCATGACATAGTGGTAATGCACCTCAATGTGCTTTGTGAGAGCATGAAAAACTGGGTTCCTCACAACTGCCAATGCGCTCTGACTATCAGTGTAGATAGTGTTGGCAATGTCTTGTCCAACACCCAAATCAGCCATAAGGCATTTGAGCCATACACACTCAATCGTAGCTGTGAAGACTGCCTTGTACTCAGCCTCACAACTCGAAGTGGCCACAGCAGGTTGCTTCTTGCTCAACCATGATATACATGAACTGCCAAACATAAAACAAAAACCACTCGTGGACATTCGTGTGTGAAAAAAACCAGCCCAATCTAAGTCCGAAAAATCATGTAAGTCTGGTGGCAATGATCCCCCCTTGGGATAAAACAAGCCAAGATGTAAAGTGCCACTACACTAGCGGAAAATCCTCTTGACAGCCTACCAATGCTTAGACCCTGGGCTATGCATAAATTTGTTGACCTGTGAGACTGCAAATTGAATATCTGGCCTCGTGTTGCATACATAAATGAGGCAACCAACATCAGTTTGGTAAAGAGTGACATCAGTAAGATCGCCAGCATCATGTAGACTCAACTTCAAACCTGTTTCCAGGGGAGTGGCAATAGGTTTGCAATCCTCAAGTTCAAACTTACATAGCAATGTCTCTATGTAACTTTTCTGACACAAGGCAATATCACCATCACACAACTTAAACTGTATACCCAAGTAATGATGCAACAGCCCCAAATCTTTCATCTTGAAAGTAGCATTCAAACCAGCCTTAAATTCAGAAATATGTCTCTCATTTGGTCCAGTGATCAGCAAATCATCGACATAAAGAACCACAATGAGAAGTACATCACCCTCACTCTTTACATACAATGTGCTTTCTATTGGATTGTTACGAAAGCCTCCTTTGACCAAATGAGTGTTAGCTTTCTCATACCAAGCACGAGGAGATTGCTTCAACCCATACAAAGCCTTCTTACATCTGCACACTTTGTCCTCTTGTCCTTTTATGACAAAACCGTGAGGCTGTGCTACATAAACTTCCTCAAATATGTCACCATTCAAGAAAGTAGTAACAATGTCTCATTGATGTACATCCCAACCAAAATGAGTTGCCAATGCACATAGAAAACGCATAGTAGTCATACAACAAGTGGGAGCAAAAGTATCTTCATAATCTATGCCTTTTTGCTGTGCATAACCCTTTGCAACATGTCGAGCCTTATGGCAATCGATCTCACCATCCGGCTTGCATTTCAACTTGTAAACCCACTTCGTACCAATGGCCTTTTTGCCAGGAGTAAAATCGCATAAAGTCCATGTGTCATTTTCTATAAGTGCATCATATTTTGATTGCATGGCAGCCATCCAATTTTCTGAATTCTGTGCTTCATCAAAAGACAGAGGATCCTCAACATCATGTAAGCTGACACAACCAAAGCATAACAATCTCATGCATAAGATGCATGGCGAGAGCCTGAACGAGTACAACTAGACAAAGGTGCATCCAATTTACTGTCACGCGAAGTGTGCACCAGCCATTTTGGCATGCCTCTAGCCTACTCATTTTCAGCCCTTTCCTCATCAAGTACATCATGTACATCTGCATCAGTAATAGGCTGATCTGTAACTTTTTTAGAAACCCCCATAGGCTGTACATTTGCCTCATTGGAACTTACATTCGTATTTCCACCACTGAAAAGAGGCAACAAAGTGTCATAAATATCATGTGAGCTTACATTATTGTCTCTAGTACATGACAGTAAGGGCTGAACAGAATCTTCCACAAACACTACATCCCGTGAAACCAGAATACTTTTTTTTTCGGATGATACAACCTGTAACCTTTGCTTTCAGCACTATAACCAACAAAAATACATTTGACAGCCTTATCATCCAATTTTCTGCGTTGTGTTTGTGGCACCAAAGCATATGCCAAACAGCCAAAAACATTAATGTGCTCAATAGAAGGCTTTCTATCATGCCATGCTTCCTATGGAGTAATAGACTGCAAAGCTTTCGTAGGACACTTGTTTAGTACATAAGTGGCACACATGATGGCCTCAAGCCAAAAAGAATGCGGCAAAGCTTGACTTTTGACCATACATTGTGCCATTTCCGTAAGTGACCTGTTTTTTCTGTCAGCAACACCATTTTGCTGAGGTGTATAAGGCACTGTACATTGGTGTTTTATCCCACGACTAGCCAGAAATGCATTGAATTCATGAGACATATAATCCCCCCCTCGATCGCAACAGAGGGTGCCCATAGTACATTTCGAGATATTTTCAGCCATAGCCAAAAATTGTTTGAAGCGCATAAAAACTTCGGACCTCGCTTTAAGAAGAAATACCCATGCATGCCTGGAGTAATCATCAATGAAAGTCACGAAGTACAGGTAATTGCCCAAGGACGGAGTTTGCATGGGTCCACAAACATCACTATGTGTTAAGTATGGAGCCTGATTTACCTTGTAATCTTCTGTGGTAAAAGCACACATTTGTAAGGCCCCCATTATGAGGAGAAGCCATCATGCGTAAAGGAAAATCACTCGTCGGAAACCAAAATTTTCACGGCCAAAAATAAGTCAATGGCCGGTGGGTCAGTGACCGAATTCAATGGCCGGTGCCGAATTCAAAAGCGGACTTGTCTTCTCAAGGGCGGCCACACATGGGCGGATTGAAGGGTCCAATTTGGACTTATCTACACAAGGGCGGCTACACATGGCTACCTCTCATGAGAGAGGGCATCCCTTTTGGCCTATAAAAGGAGGCCATTTCCACACACATTTCATAGTGTGAAGTTGATGCAACAAGGTGAGTGTGAGGTGGTGAGAGTGAAGCAAGGCGGGAGCTCCATTAAGGGTATAATCCCTTTGTAAACTACTTCTTGTTTTGAAGTACTAAAGCCATTGAGTGGCTGCTTTCCCTTGGATGTAGCCCACATTGGGTGAACCACGTACATCGTGTGTACTCTCTCTCTCTCTCTACTCTATAATCTCGTGTATGTAAATCTGTCTCTCTCCATTAAGTAATCTACTCAATTATCTATTTAGCTACGTCTTATTTCCTAACACTATGCACAAGCTGCAACCTGCATGTGGACCTAACTGAACCATCCTTTGGAAACTTAGAACGCTGCATTTTACCCAAAATACAGCCTTCACAAACATGTTTGATAGGTGCTTCAAGAGGCGGCAAAGAAGCAACCATATCAGATTTCTGCAAACGCAGCAAACTGACAAAATTCAGATGACCAAAATGTGTATGCCAAAGTTTTTCATGTGAAATAGCCCTTGAATCTGCAACAGCATTTGCAAAATTTTTCCCACACTTCTCATACAAAGTGAGCTTATACAACCCACGGCACAAAAGGCCAGATGCAGCAATTTCATCACCAAAACTGAGATCATGAACTGTACATCTGTCATCCACAAATTTGACTACAAGTCCAAGTCTAGCAAGTGCGGATATAGACAAAAGATTCTTCTTGATCCCAGGTACATAAAGTGCATCAACAAGTGTGAAAGAACTACCATTTGTAGCAGTAAGCATAATCTTTCCAACTCCCTGAACCAGATAGGAGGCATTGTTGGCACAAGTGACTGAATTCCCATGAGGGACAGACTCAAGAGAGGTAAACAATTCACGATGTGAGGTAATGTGCTTTGTAGCACCACTGTCAAAACTCCACACATGTGAATCTGCAGCAACTGACAAGCATGCATCATGCACAACATGATTATAAGTGTACTTTGCACTAAAAGCCCATTCTGCATCAACATTAGCATCACAGTCTCCTTTCACACAAGACTCAACAATGGTTGCATTTGTAGTGGAACCAACATTTGCAATGGAGCCACCCTCTTTCTTCTTAGCCTCTTTGGCCTTCAACTTAGGACACTGCTTGATCAAGTGATCATTAGCTTTACAATAATGACAATGCATCTTCTTTTTTCCCTTATCACCAAAATTGCCAAACGAAGTGCTGCCAGCAGAAGCATTGGGAACAGAAGTTTTGCCACTCACAGCAGAACCATAAGAAGTGGCTGCATTAGTGTTACCACCCTTTCTTTGAGCAGCAATAAAAGCCTGTTCAACTGCACGCTGTCTAGTCTTGTTTTTTTTGGAAAGTGATTCTTGCAATAGCAATGTGCATAATGCATCAAACTTGACAACTTCAGGATTTCCTTGGATCATAAGTCTCCAAGTACTAGCAAAAGCCTGGTAAGAATCTGGTAAGGCATCAAAAACAGTCTGCACAAGGGAACTGTCTGAAATGACTTCACCTACAAAAATAAGTTGCTCATTGATATCCTTGACACCAGCAAGGAAAGTGTCCATATCATCTTCCTCATGCATAATCTTCGACTCCAGCTCTTTACGCAGCAAAGCAATTTTAGCCTCATTGCGACTTGCATAAAGACCAGCCAAAATATCCCAAGCCTGATTTGCAGATTTTGCTGAACGAATGTGAGGAACAATGGTGCGCTTCACAGAAAACAAAATCAATGCATGAGCCTGTGCATCCTTTACATCCCAACGAGCTTGTCCTGTCGTCGGCAAAACAACTCTAATAGCAGCAAGACCTGCAGCATCCTCAACATCGCCCTTTGACACAAGAACATGTTGCATCATATAAGCCCACATAGGGTAATTGTCCCCATCCGACCTGTCCTCAGTAGCAAACATCTTGAAGACATCTCTGTTGTTGTCAGCCATGGTAAATGTTGCACCTGATGTGAAAACTGCTCGAAAATAGGAGAAACGGAGCGGGAACAACACGTGCTATATAGCACAAACTGTAGAAGACTATAAGACACGTGTTATGCAGAAAATGGCACTGATAGAAATTTTGCACAAAATGACAAAATTGCCTGTGCAGACCTGCCTATAGTGAAAACGGAGGCCGAAATGAGCCCGAATCAGAAATCTGAGCAAACTTAGCTCTACGAGCTTTCCCAAATTATTTGTCGACCTACGAACGCTCTCCAAACCTCACTATAATTGGAGAAAGTGAGCAGGCGTGTGCTGGAGCAGCTAGCAACTAAGCCTGAGAGGACGCAACTTGCTCTGATACCAATTGTTGGAAGTAGGGTTGCAGAGAAACGCACACAGCTAGAGAAGACGAAGGAAGCTCAAGGCACACAATAGAGAGTGTGTTACTTAGTGTGCAAATGGAAGGATAGATAGCCATAGAGTGATGGGCATATATACAATGCTCGGGGGAAAAAAACCTCCTAAAGAGGGAAAAAAATTCCCCGGAGGTCCTAATGTGTTCACACACATCACTACCACATGTATATGGTAACAGAGACGAATTCCGATGCCCATGAAATGTTGCAGGGGCTGGGCTTTAGCTGCTTTCCCTACCCTTGCAATGTTTCATGGCCATCCGCTCCCGTCTCATCGGTCTAGGGTGGCACTTGTGCCAATACTTTTGTTCTGGCTTCGCTAAGGGCCAGATGGTAAAAAACTGGCGATTGTGCCACCGTAGATCGTCGAGATGGATTGTGATGCCCATGAAACTTTGCAGGGGCGGGGATTTAAGTGCTTTCCTTGCCCCTATAATGTTTCATATCCATCCGCTCCCTTCTCGACGGCCTAGGATAGCTCAATCGCCAATTTCTTTGTTTTGGTTTCGCTAAGGGCCCAATGGTAAAAAACTGGCGACTGTGCCATCGTAAACAGTCCATACGGATTGCGATGCCCATGAAAATTTACAGGGATAGGGATTTAGATGCCTTCACTACCCTTGCAATGTTTCATGGCCATCGGGTCCCATTTTGTCGGTCAAGGGTAGCACAATCACCAAATTTTTTGTTTTGGCTTCGCTAAGGGCCCACTGGTCAAAAATTGGCAATTGTGCCACCATAGACCGTCAAGACGGATTGCATTGCCCATGAAACTTTGCAGAGGAGGGAATTTAAGTACTTTTTTTGGCCCTGCAAAGATTCATGGACATCCGCTCCCTTCTCGTTGGTCTAGGATGGCACAATCGCCAATTTTATTTGTTTCGGCTTCACTAAGGGCCCAATGGTCACAAACTGGCGATTGTGCGACCGTAGCCCATTGAGACGAATTTCGATGTGGATATAACTTTGAAACAATAGGAATTTAGGTTCTTTCCCTACCCCTGCAATGTTTCATGGCCATCAGTTCCTGTCTCGTTGGTCTAGGATGGCACAATCGCCAGTTTTTTCGTTTTGGCTTCGCTACGAGCCCGATTATAAAAAACTAGAGATTGTACCATAGTAGACTGTCAAAAAGAATTGTGTTGCCGATGAAACTTTGCAAGGGTGGGGATTTAAGTTCTTTTCATACCTTTGCAAAGTTTCATGGCCATTTGCTCCTGTCTCGTTTGTATAGGGTGGCTCCAGTCTTGTCGATCTAGGGTAGCACAATCGCCAATTTTTTCGTTTTGGCTTCGCTAAGTGCCCAATGGTAAAAAACTGGCGATTGTGCCACTGTAGACCATCGAGACGGGTTGTGATGCCCATGAAACTTTGCAGGGGTGGGATTTAAGTGCTTTCCTTGCCCCTGCAATGTTTCATGGCCATCCGCTCCCGTCTCGTCAGTCTAGGGTGGCACAATCACCAATTTTTTCGTTTTGGCTTCGCTAAGGACCCAATGGTAAGAAACTGGAGATTCAGCCACCGTAGACCATTGAGACGGATTGGGATGCCCATGAAACTTTGCAGGGGTAGGGATTTAGGTGCTTTAACTTCCCTTGCAAAGTTTCATAGCCATCCACTCTTGTCTCGTTGGTCTAGGGTAGCACAATTGTCAATTTTTTTGTTTTGTCTTTGGTAAGGGTCCAATGGTCAGAAACTGGCGATTGTGACACCATAGCCCATCGAGAAAGATTACCATGTCCATGAAACTTTGCAAGGGTGGGGATTTAGATGCTTTCCCTTCTCGTGCAATGTTTCATGGCCATTCTCTCCGGTCTCGTCCGTCTAGGGTGGCACAATCTCCAGCTTTTTTGTTTTGGCTTTGCTATGTGCTCAATGGTAAAAAACTGGCCGATTGTGCCACCGTAGATTGTAGAGACGGATTGCGATGCCCATGAAACTTTTTAGGGGAAGGGATTTAGGTTCTTTCCCTACCCCTCCAATGTTTCATGGCCATCCGCTCTTGTCTCCTCGGTTTAGGATGGCACAATCACCATTTTTTGTTTTGGCTTCGGTAAGAGTCCAATGGTCAAAAACTGGATTGTGATACCTATGAAACTTTGTAGGGGTAGGGATTTAGGTGCTCTACCTACCTCTGCAATGTTTCATGGCCATCCATCCCGTCTCATTGGGCTAGGGTGGCATAATGACCAATTTTTCGTTTTGATTTTGCTAAGTGCCCAATGGTAAAAAATTGGCGATTGTGTCATAGTACACCATTGAGATGGACTTTGTTGCCCATGAAACTTTGCAGGGGTGGGGATTTAAGGGCTTTTCATGCCCTTGGAATGTTTCATGGCCATCATCTCCCGTCTCGTCGGACTAGGGTGGCACAATAACCAATTTTTTCGTTTTGTCTTCGCTAAGAACCCAATGGTAAAGAACTGGAGATTCTGCCATCGTAGACCGTCGAGACGGGTTGCGATGCCCATGAAACTTTATAGGGACAAGAATTTAGGTGCTTTCCCTACCCCTTGCAAAGTTTCATGGCCATCCGCTCCCGTCTCGACGATCTAGGGTAGCTCAATCGCCAATTTTTCGGTTTTGCTTTCGCTAAGGGCCCAATGGTAAAAAAGGGGCGAGCGACTGTGCAACCGTAAACACTCGAGACGGATTGCGATGCACATGAAAATTTACAGGGGCAAGGATTTAGATGCTTTCCCTAGCCTTGCAGTGTTTCATGGCCATCCGGTCCCGTCTCATTGGTTTAGTGTGGCACAATCACCAATTTTTTCGTTTTGGCTTTGCTAATGGTCAAAAATTGGTTATTGTGCCACCGTAGCCCGTTGCGATGGATTTGGTTGCCCATGGAACTTTGCAGAGGCAAGGATTTATGTGCTTCCTTGCCTTCGTAATCTTTCATGGCCATCCACTCCCGTCTCATCAGTCAAGGGTGGCACAATCGCCAATTTTTTTGTTTTAGCTTTGTTAAAGGTCTAATGGTAAAAAACTGGCGATTGTTCCACAGTAGACCGTCGAGACGGATTGCATTGCCCATGAAACTTTACAAAGGAGAGAATTTAAGTACTTTTCTTGCCCCTGCAAAGATTCATGGCCATCCAATCCCGTCTCGTTGGTCTAGGGTGGCACAATCGCCATTTTTTTTGTTTCGGCTTCACTAAGGGCCCAATGGTCACAAGCTAACGATTGTGCATCCGTAGCCCATCGAGAGGGATTTTGATGCCCATGAAACTTTACAAAAATAGGAATTTAGGTGCTTTCTCTACCCCCCCTTCAATGTTTCATGGCCATCTTCTCCCGTCTCATTGGTCTAGGGTGGCACAATCGCCAATTTTTCGTTTTTGCTTCACTAAGGGCCCAATGGTAAAAAACCGGTGATTGTACCACTGTAGCCCGTCGAGATGGATTCCGATGTCCATGAAACGTTGCAGGGGTTGGGATTTTGGTGCTTTCCCTACCCCTGCAATGTTTCATGGCCATCCGCTCCCGTCTCGTCGGTCTAGGGTGGCACTTGTGCCAATTTTTTCATTCTGGCTTCACTAAGGGCCCAATGGTAAAAAACTGGCGATTGTGCCACTGTAGACTGTCAAGGCAGATTGTGATGCCCATGAAACTTTGCAGGACCGGGGACTTAAGTACAATCACCAAGTTTTTGTTTTAGCTTCGGTAAGAGCCCAATGGTAAAAAACTGGCGATTGTGTCATGGTAGCCCGTCGAGACGGATTGCGAAGCCCATGAAATTTTCCAGGAGCTGAGATTTAGGTGCTTTCCTTGCCCTAAAAAGTTTCATGGCGATCGTCTTGTCGTTCTAGGGTCGCACATCGCCAATTTTTTCGTTGTGGCTTCGCTACGGGACCAATGTTAAAAAACTGTCAATTGTACCACCGCGGACCATCGAGACGGATTGCGATGCCTGTGAAACTCTAGAGGTGCGGGGATTTAGATTCTTTCCCTTACCTTGAAATGTTTCATGGAAAGCCGCTCCCATTTCATCGGTCTAGGGTGGCACAATCGCCAATTTTTTGTTTTGGCTGCGCTAAGGTTGCAATGGTCAAAAACTGGCGACTGTGCCACCGTAGGCATCGAGATGGATTGCATTGCCCATGTAACTTTGTGGGAGCAAGGATTTAGGTGCTTTCCCTACCCCTGCAATGTTTCATGGCCATCCACTCCCGTCTCCTAGGTCTAGGGTGGAACAATCGCCAATTTTTTCGTTTTGCTTCGCTAAGGGCCCAATGGTCAAAAACTGGCGATTGTGCCACCGTAGCCAGCCGAGACTGTGACGAGACACGGGAATACAACAACTAAATAACAAAAATTTGCAAGTACACAGAGTAGATGCAGGAAATCAGAGATGTATATTGATATCAATTCGGAGGTACAAGAAGAGCATAGCTCGTATCAACCTCCGGACCACTCCCGAGCTATCTCACTCTCAATCTCACTCTCGATCTGTGCACAGTTCTCAATCGCACTCTCACTCTCAATCTCAATCACAAGGCGCCATCATAGTAGAATAGCCTTCTTCTGCATACGGGCTGTCTTCTTCACGCCAAAAAGTGGCTATTTTTTACCTTCTTCCAGTCTTTAGCAAAGCGGCCTAAAAATAGGTTAAAAAAGAAACGTCCTGCATTCAAACGCATAAAAACCACAAAACGCAACCCACACTCGCGAGTTAGCAAATTTAGAAACGGTCCACAATTTCTAGCCATTTTCAGCGAGTCGTAACTCCCAAACGGTTCAAAATTTGACCGGGCTTTTTTGTCTCATTGAGCTCTTCGAAAGTCATATGATACGAAAAATCCATATCCTGCTCAGTTTGCCCGAAAATTTACCTGCAGGTCAGCAATTTCCACAAAAACAGCCTAAAACAACATTTTCTCACTTTTTTCTCTAATGTACGGGCTGAAACCGGCATCAAAATGAAGGAATTTGTGAAAACACAAGAAGCAATAGTTTTGCTCGTGTTGAGGACTACAAGTGCTACATGCAAAACTTTTCCAAATTTTGGCCATACCACCCTCAAAACTGGCTCCCGAGGGCTGTCCCGTATCAAAATTTGAAACTTCACAAGAACGATTAGAATGAATTCCTATACTGTGGAAAAACGTTCGAATGAAAAAAGTTTACTCCAAAACAAAAAAATTATTAAAAACTTTGCAGAATAAGTCCTATTATAGAGACAGATTGCGATGCCCATGAAACTTTGCAAGGATAGGGATATAGGGGTTTTCGTTGCCCTTGCAATGTTTCATGGCCATCCGCTCCCATCTTGTTAGTGTAGGGTGGCACAATCACCAATTTTTTAGTTTTGGCTTCTCTAAGGGCCCAATGGTAAAAAACTGACTATTGTGCCACTATAGACCGTCGAGAAGGACTGTTGGCCATGAAACTTTGCAGGGGTGGGGATTTAAGTGCTTTCCCTATCCGTGCAATGTTGCATGGCCATTCGCTCCCGTTTCGTCAGTCTAGGGTGGCACAATCGCCAATTTTTTGTTTTGGCATCGTTAAGGACCCAATGCTAAACAACTGGAGATTCTTCCACCGTTGACCGTCGAGACAGATTGCAATGCCTATGAAACTTTGTAGGGGCAGGGATTTAGGTGCTTTCACTGCCCTCCTGCAAAGCTAAATGGCCATCCGCTCCCGTCTGGTCGGTCTAGGGTAGCACAATCGTTAATTTTTTCGTTTTGGCTTCGCGAAGGGCCCAATGATAAAAAACTGGTGATTGTGACAACGTAGCCCATCGAGACGGATTGTGATTCCCATGACAAGGATTTAGGTGCTTTCCATGCCCCTGCAATGTTTCATGGCCATCCGCTCCCATCTCGTTGGTATAGGGTGGCACAATCACCAACTTTTTCGTTTTGGCTTCGCTAAGGGCCCAATGGTCAAAAACTGGCGTTTGCGCCACATTAGACCGTCGAGAAGGATTGAGTTGCCCATGAAAATTTGCAGGGGTGGGTATTTAAGTGCTTTCCCTACCCTGTAAAGTTTCATGGCCATCCGCTACCGTTTTGTCGCTCAAGGGTGGCACAATCGCCAATTTTTTCGTTTTGGCTTCGCTTCCTGTCCAATGGTAAAAAACTGGCGATTGTTCCACAACAGTAGACCATCGAGGCGGATTACATTGCCCATGTAACTCTGCAAGGGTGGGTATTTAAGTGTTTTTTTGTCCCTGCAAAAATTCATGGCCATCTGCTCCCGTCTCGTCGGTCTAAGGTGGCACAATTGTCAATTTGTTTGTTTTGGCTTCGTTAACGGCCCAATGGTCAAAAACTGGCAATTGTGACACCGTAGCCCGTTGAGACGGATTGTGATGCCCATGAAAGTTTGCAAGGAGAGGGATTTATGTGCTTTCCCTGTCCTTGCAATGTTTCATGGCCATCCGCTCCCGTCTCGTTGGTGTAGGGTGGCACAATCACCAATTTTTTCGTTTTGGCTTCGCTAAGGCCCCAATAGTCAAAAACTGGTGATTGTGCCACAGTAGACCGCCAAGAAGGATTGTGTTGCCTATGAGACTTTGTAGACATAGGGATTTATGTGCTTTTCTTACCCCTCCAAAGTTTCATGGACATCGGCTCCTGTCTCGTCCGTCTAGGGTGGCACAATTGCCAAATTGTTTTTTGGCTTCGCTAGGTGCCCAATGGTAAAAGAATGACGATTGTGCCACAGTAGACCGTCGAGACGGATTGCGTTGCCCTTGAAACTTTGCAGGTGCAAGGATTTATATGCTTTCCCTACCCCTACAATGTTTCATGGCTATCCGCTCCTGTCTCGTTGGTCTAGGGTGGCAAGATCGCCAATTTTTTTGTTTTGGCTTCGCTAAGTGCCCGATGGTAAAAAACTTGCGATTGTTCCACAGTAGACTGTCGAGATGGATTGCGTTGCCCAATGAAACTTTTTAGGGGCAAGGATTTATGTGCTTTTTTTGCCCCTGCAAAGATTCATGGCCATCCGCTCCCGTCTGGTCGGTCTAGGGTGGCGCAGTCGCCAATTTTTTTGTTATGGCCTCGCTAAGGGCCCAATGGTAAAAAACTGACGATTGTGCCAGAGTAGATCGTTTAGAAGGATTGAGTTGCCCATAAAACTTTGTAGGGACACGGATCTAAGTGCTTTGCCTACCCTTGCTAAGTTTCATGGCCATCGTCTCCCGTTTCGCCGGTCTAGGGTTGCACAATTGCCAATTTTTTTGTTTTGGCTTGGCTAAGGGCGCAGTGGTCAAAAACTAGTAATTGTGCCACAGTAGACCATCGAGAAGGATTGATTGCCCATGAAACTTTGCAGGGGTGGGGATTTAAGTGCTTCTTCTTCCCATGCAAAGATTCATGGCCATCCGCTCTCGTCTCGTTGGTCTAGGGCTACACAATCGTCAATTTTTTCCTTTTGGCTTCACTAAGGGCCCAATGGTGAAAAACTGGCGATTGTACCACCTAGACCGTTGAGACGGATTACGATGCCCATGAAACTTTGCAAGGGTGGGTATTTAGGTGATTTTCTTACCCCTGCAATGTTTTATGGCCATTCGTCCCGTCTCATCGGTATAGAGGTGGCATAATGGCCAATTTTTTCGTTTTGGTTTTGCTAAGTGCGCAATGGTAAAAAATTGATGATTGTGCCACAGTAGACCGTCGAGGTGGATTGCGTTGCCCATGAAACTTTGAAGGGGTGGGAATTAAGTGCTTTTCATACCCTTGGAATGTTTCATGGCCATCGTCTCCCATCTCATCGGTCTAGGGTGGCACAATCGCCAATTTTTCCCTTTTGTCTCCGCTAAGGACCCAATGGTAAAAAACTCGAGATTTTGTCATCGTAGACCATTGAGACGGATTGCCATGCCCATGAAGCTTTGAAAAAGTAGGAATTTAGGTGCTTTCCCTACCCCTTGCAATGTCTCATGGCCATCCCCTCCCGTCGCGACGGTCTAGGGTAACACAATCGCCAATTTTTTTGTTTTGGTTTTGCTAAGGTAAAAAACTCGTGACTGTGCCACCATAAGCAGTCGAGACAGATTGCGATGCCAAGGAAACTTTACAGGGCAGGGATTCAGATGGTTTCCCTACCTTTGCAATGTTTCATGGCCATCCGGTCCCGTCTTGTCGGTTTAGGGTGGCACAATCACCAAGTTTTTTGTTTGAGCTTCGCTAAGGGCCCAATGGTAAAAAATTGACGATTTTGCCACTGTAGCTCATCGAGACGGACCAACAGAGCTTCAAGTGACCGAACGTTGTGCTGTAAAGCACACCGCGACCCTCTGAGTGATACGCTCATTCTGAGCTATCACATACTTTAATAAAAAAACCTAATCATTAAAAAATATTAAAAACATTAAAAAAAAACGAGTAAAAACGGACGCCTAAAAAAGTAAGCGGTTAACCTTCGAGGTTATTCGCCGACGCTTGTAGGTTGTCAAAGGCACATGCATCTGCGCTCTGGTCGTGTGCTAGAGACGGAGCAACTAGAGAGAATTCGACTTACGCGAGTTCTTATTATCCACCTAGCTTAGGTTCCGAGCCCTCAGCGGGGACCCAAGGTAGTACAAACCAAGACCCGAACATAGTGACTAGTGAATCTTCCTGTGACTACGACACCATGGAGGGTTTCCCAATGCCTAATCCCGATAGCTTAAACCAAGACATGTATACCATGGGCCCACGGTCCGGGACGAGCGTGCTTCGCCGCTTGAAGGAAACCTTTAATAGAGCCACTCGCTCCGAACATGGAGCTAATGATGTAAATGAGGGGGGTGGGGAAGTAAATTCTCCATTCATGACCAACGTAGACCCTATGCCCTTAGAGAATGTGCATGCGAATACTACATTCATTGCACCTCCTGACTCTTCAGAGCTATTCCCCTCTGAGGTCATATTACCCGATGGTAGAAGCCTTGCCGAAGTGCAAGAGGTTGAGCGATATATCATTGCGGCAAGGGAAAAGAAAATCGAGAGCTTAGGCAAGGTGGAGCAACAAAGAGAGTTAAAAGCGAAAGCTCCTATGTCAATATCCTTGCTAGGAGAGCAATCAGTGCTCCTGACTTAGCAACCGCTAAGGGCCAACCCCAAGAAAGCAACATTGCATCTAGCTCAAAGGACACCCCTAGCACCTCAATTCTAGATGGAGAATTCTTAAATGAGAACTGGGAGTACGAACTACAAACAGAAACTCTGGCCGACCTATACACAAGTCACACCTATCACGTGGGTTGGTTAGAGGTCTTACAATCCACAATGGGTGCTACTAGTGTGGAGGATCAACAACAAAGAGTTTGTGAGGTCATCCATAGGGTCATTGAGTTAGAGAGACAGAACAAAGGGATCAACATGCCTTCAATGGGTCTCATGAGGTTCTTGGATACAGGAAAGGCTAAACAACCGACCTTATTGCAAATGGAGACTCCCTCGGTAAGTCCGATGGATCCTCCATATGTTGTTTCTCCAGGGGTCTCAGTGCAATCGGAGCCCACAAGTGATAGCTTTACCTTTCCAAGTCTAGCTCATCTTTCCCTTGATGACACCACGGATACCATGCCTACCCCAATGATGGGCATGCCGAGAAACACGCCATGGACCTCATTTGTTAGTAAAGCACCACTACATGGTAGCTCAATGCCTACAATAGTACCTACAAGTGTGTACCAATCGTATACACCCATGGGTCCTCGTACTCATGTAGTCCCTACCCCTCCCATTGTTTCAAGAACCTATGCTCCACAACCACAACACCCAAGTTCTTATTTCCATGGGACTATACCGGCTAGCATTAGCATGTCACATACGATGTCTGCTATGCCTAGGGCCAATGGTAAAAAACTGGCGATTGTGCCACTATAGACTATCAAGAAGGATTGCTTTGCCCATGAAACTTTGCAGGGGTGGGGATTTAAGTGCTTTCCCTGTCCGTGCATTGTTTCATGGCCATCCGCTCCCGTCTCGTCGGTCTAGGGTGGCACAATCGCCAATTTTTTTGTTTTGGCTTCATTGAGGAACCATTGGTAAAGAACTGGAGATTCTGCCACCGTAGACCATAAAGACGGATTGCAATGCCTATGAAACTTTGCAGGGGTGGAGATTTAGGTGCTTTCACTTCCCCTACAAAGTTAAGTGGCCATCCGCTCCCGTCTGGTCGATCTAGGGTAGCAGAATCGTCAATTTTTTCGTTTTGGCTTCGCTAAGGGCCCAATGGTAAAAAACTGGTGATTGTGACAACGTAGCCCGTCGAGACGGATTATGATGCCCTGAAATTTTGCAAGGATAGGGATTTAGGTGCTTTCCTTGCCCCTCCAATGTTTCATGGCTATCCGCTCTCATCTCGTTGGTATAGCGTGACACAATCACCAATTTTTTCGTTTTGGCTTCGCTAAGGGCAAATGGTCAAAAACTGGCGATTGTGCCAGAATAGACCATCGAGAAGGATTAATTTGCCCATGAAACTTTGCAGGGGTGGGAATTTAAGTGCTTTCCCTACCTTGCAAAGTTTCATGGCCATCTGCTCCTGTTTCATCGGTCAAGGGTGGCACAATCGCGAATTTTTTCGTTTTGGCTTCGCGTAGTGCCCAATGGTAAAAAACTGGCAGTTATTCCACAGTAGACCATCGAGGCAGATTTCGTTTCCCATGAAAATCTGCAAGGGCCGGGGATTAACGGTGCTTTTTCTCCCCCTGCAAAGATTCATGGCCATCTGCTCCCGTCTCGTCGGTCTGAGGTTGCACAATTGTCAATTTTTTTGTTTTGGCTTCGTTAACAGCCCAATGCTCAAAAACTGATGATTGTGACACCGTAGCCTGTCAAGACGAATTGCGATTTCCATGAAATTTTTCAAGGAGAGTAATTTGGGTGCTTTCCCTATCCCCGCAATCTTTCATGGACATCCGCTCCCGTCTCGTTGGTGTAGGGTGGCACAATCGCCAATTTTTTCGTTTTGGCTTCGCTAAGGGCCCAATGGTCAAAAACTGGTTATTGTGCCACAGTAGACCGCCGAGAAGGATTGTGTTGCCTATGAGACTTTGTAGAGGCAGGGATTTGTGTGCTTTCCTTACCCCTCCAAAGTTTCATGGACATTCGCTACCATCTCGTCGGTCTAGGGTGGCACAATTACCAAATTGTTTTTTGACTTCGCTAGGTGCCCAATGGTAAAAAATTGGTGATTGTGCCACAGTAGACCGTCGAGACGGATTGAATTGCCCATTAAACTTTGCAAGGGAAAGGATTTGTGTGTTTTCCCTGTGTCTACAATGTTTCATGGCCATCCGCTCCCGTCTCGTCGGTCTAGGGTGGCAAAATCACCAATTTTTTATTTTGGCTTCGCTAAGTGCCCAATGGTAAAAAACTGGCGATTATTCCGCAGTAGACCGTCGAGATGGATTGTGCTGCCCATGAAACTTTATAGGGGAAAGGATTTAAGTGCTTTTTTTTGCCCCTGCAAAGATTCATGGCCATCCGCTGCCGTCTCATCGGTCTAGGGTGGCATAATCGCCAATTTTTTCGTTATGGCCTCGGTAAGGGCCCAATGGTCAAAAACTAACGATTGTGCCACAGTAGACTGTTAAGAAGATTGAGTTGCCCATGGAACTTTGCAAGGGTGGGGATTTAAGTGCTTTCCCTACCCTTGCTATGTTTCATGGCTATCGGCTCCCGTTTCATCGGTCTAGGGTGACACAATTGCCAATTTTTTTGTTTTGGCTTCAATAAGGGCCGAGTGGTTAAAAACTGGTGATTGTGCCATAGTAGACCATTGAGAAGGATTGCGTTGCCCATGAAACTTTGCAGGGGTGGGGATTTAAGTGCTTCTTCTACCCGTGCAAAGATTAATGGCCATCCGCTCTCGTCTCGTTGGTCTAGGGCTGCACGATCACCAATTTTTTCGTTTTGGCTTCTCTAAGGGCCCAATGGTCAAAAACTGGCAATTGTACCACCGTAGACCGTTGAGACGGATTGTGATGCCCATGAAACTTTGCAAGGGTGGGGATTTAGGTGGTTTTCTTGCCCTTGCAATGTTTCATGGCCATTCGTCCCATCTCATCGGTATAAGGGTGGCATAATGGCCAATTTTTTCGTTTTGGTTTTGCTAAGTGCGCAATGGTCAAAAATTGACGATTAAGCCACAATAGACTGTCGAGACGGATTGCGTTGCCCATGAAACTTTGCAAGGGTGGGTATTTAAGTGCTTTTCATGCCCTTGGAATGTTTCATGGCCATCATCTCCCGTCTCGTCGATTTAGGGTGGCACAATCGCCAATTTTTTCCTTTTGTCTTTGCTAAGGACCCAATGGTAAAAAACTAGAGATTTTGTCATCGTAGACCATTGAGACGGATTTCACTGCCCATGAAACTTTGCAGGGACAGGAATTTAGGTGCTTTCCCTACCCCTTGTAAAGTTTCATGGCCATCCACTCCCGTCTCGGCGGTCTAGGGTAGCACAATCGCCAATGTTTTTGTTTTGGTTTCGTTAAGGGCCCAATGGTAAAAAACTGGTGAATGCACGTGCCACCATAAATAGTTGAGATAGATTGTGATGCCCAGGAAAATTTACATGGACAGGGATTCATATGCTTTCCCTGGCCTTGCAATGTTTCATGGCCGTCCGGTCCCGTCTCGCCGGTTTAGGGTACCATTTTTTTTGTTTGAGATTCGCTAAGGGCCCAATGTTAAAAAATTGGCAATTGTGCCACCATAGCCCGTCGAGACGGATTTTGTTGCCCATGGAACTTTGCAGGGGCAAGGATTTATGTGCTTCCCTGTCCTTGCATTGTTTCATGGCCATCCGCTCCTGTCTCAGCGGTCAAGGATGGCACAATCGTCAATTTTTTTGTTTTGGCTTCATTAAGTGCCCAATGTTAAGAAACTGGCGATTGTGCCATAGTAGACCATCGAGACGGATTGCATTGCCCATGAAACTTTGCAGAGGTAGGGATTTAAGTGCTTTTTCTACCCCTGCAAAGATTCATGGCCATCCGCTCTCGTCTCGTTGGTTTAGGGTAGCACAATCACCAATTTTTTTGTTTCGGCTTCGCTCAGGGACCAATGGTCACAAACTGGCAATTGTGTTACCGTAGCCCATCGAGACGGATTTTGATGCCCATGAAACTTTGCAAGGATGGGAATTTAGGTGCTTTTCATGTCCCTAATCTGCTCCCGTCTCGTTGGTCTAGGTGGCGCAATGACCATTTTTTTCGTTTTGGCTTCACTAAGGGCCCGGTGGTCAAAATCTGGCAATTGTGCCACATTAGACCGTTGAGAAGAATTGCGTTGCCGATGAAACTTTCCAAGGGTGGGGATTTAAGTGCTTTTTGTACCCCTGCAAAGTTTCATGGCCATTCGCTCCCGTCTCGTCGGTCTAGGGTGGCACAATCACCAATTTTTTCGTTTTGGCTTCGCTAAGGGCCCAATGATCAAAAACTGGGATTGTGCCATCGTAGCCTGTCGAGACGGATTTCGATGCCCATGAAACTATGCAAGGACAAGGATGTTAGTGCTTTGCCTGCCCGTGCAATGTTTCATGGCCATCTGCTCCAGTCTCGTTGGTCTAGGGTGGCATAATCACCAATTTTTTTGTTTTGGCTTCGTTAAGGGCTATGCTGTCAAAAACTGGTGATTGTGCCATAGTAGACCGTCGAGAAAGATTATGTTACCCATGAAACTTTGCACGGGTTGTTATTTAAGTTCTTTCCCTGCCCTTGTAAAGTTTCATGGCCATCCGCTTTCATCTCGTCTGTCTAGGGTGGCACAATCGCCAATTTTTTCGTTTTGGCTTTGCTAAGTGCCCAATGGTTAAAAAGTGGCGATGGTGCCATAGTAGATGGTCGAGACGCATTGCGTTGCTCATGAAACTTTGTAGAGGCCGGGATTTATGTGCTTTCCCTACCCCTGCAATGTTTCATGGCCATCTGCTCCCGTCACATCGGTCTAGGGTGGCACAATAGCCAATTATTTTGTTTTGGCTTTGCTAAGTGCCAAATGGTAAAAAAACTGGCGATTGTGCCTCAGTAGACCGTCAAGACGGATTGTGTTGCCCATGAAACTTTGCAAGGGGTGGGATTTAAGTGGATTTTTTTTCCTACAAAGATTCATGGACATTTGCTCCCGTCTCGTCGGTCTAGGGTGGCACAATTGCCAATTTTTTTGTTTTCGCTTCACTAAGGGCCCAATGGTCAAAAATTGTCGATTGTACTACTGTAGACCGTTGAACAGATTGCGATGCTCATGAAACTTTGCAGGGGCTGGGATTTAGTTGCTTTCACTGCACATGCAATGTTTCATGGCCATCCTTTCGCGTCTCATCGGTCTAGGGTGGCATAATCGTGAATTTTTTTGTTTAGGTTTCGTCAAGTGCCCAATGGTTAAAACTGGCAATTGTGCCATTGTAGACCATGGAGATGGATTGCATTGCCCATGAAACTTTTCAGGTGTGGGGATTTAAGTGCTTTCCCTACCCGTGCAAAGATTCATGGCCATCCGGTCCCGTCTCGTGGATCTAGGGTTGAACAACCACCATTTGTTTCCTTTTGGCTTCGCTAAGGGCCCAATGGTCAAAAACTGGCGATTGTACCACCATAGACCATTGAGACGGATTGTGATGCCCATGAAACTTTGCAGGGGTAGGGATTTAGGTGCTCTACCTATCCCTACAATGTTTCATGGCCATCCATCCCGTCTCATTGGTCTAGGGTGGCATAATGGCCAATTTTTTCCTTTTGGTTTTGCTCAGTGTCCAATGGTAAAAAATTGGCGATTGTGTCATAGTACACCATTGAGATGGACTTTGTTGCCCATGAAACTTTGCAGGGGTGGGGATTTAAGGGCTTTTCATGCCCTTGGAATGTTTCATGGCCATCATCTCCCGTCTCGTCGGACTAGGGTGGCACAATAACCAATTTTTTCTACAAAGATTCATGGACATCTGCTCCCGTCTCGTCGGTCTAGGGTGGCACAATTGCCAATTTTTTTGTTTTCGCTTCACTAAGGGCCTAATGGTAAAAAACTGTCGATTGTACTATCGTAGACCGTTGAGACAGATTGCGATGCTCATGAAACTTTGCAAGGGCGGGGATTTAGTTGCTTTCCCTGCGCGTGCAATTTTTCATGGCCATCCTGTCCCGTCTCATCGGTCTAGGGTGGCATAATTGCGAATTTTTCTGTTTAGGTTTCGTCAAGTGTCCAATGGTTAAAAACTGGCAATTATGCCACTGTAGACCATGGAGATGGATTGCATTGCCCATGATACTTTTCAGGTGTGGGGATTTAAGTGCTTTCCCTACCCGTGCAAAGATTCATGGCCATCCGGTCCCGTCTCGTCGATCTAGGGTTGAACAACCGCCATTTGTTTCCTTTTGGCTTCGCTAAGGGCCCAATGGTCAAAAACTGGCGATTGTACCACCGTAGACCATTGAGACGGATTGTGATACCCATGAAACTTTGCAGGGGTAGGGATTTAGGTGCTCTACCTACCTCTTCAATGTTTCATGGCCATCCATCCCGTCTCATTGGGCTAGGGTGGCATAATGACCAATTTTTTCGTTTTGATTTTGCTAAGTGCCCAATGGTAAAAAATTGGCGATTGTGTCATAGTACACCGTTGAGATGGACTTTGTTGCCCATGAAACTTTGCAGGGGTGGGGATTTAAGGGCTTTTCATGCCCTTGGAATGTTTCATGGCCATCATCTCCCGTCTCGTCGGACTAGGGTGGCACAATAACCAAGTTTTTCGTTTTGTCTTCGCTAAGAACCCAATGGTAAAGAACTGGAGATTCTGCCATCGTAGACCGTCGAGACGGATTGCGATGCCCATGAAACTTTATAGGGACAGGAATTTAGGTGCTTTCCCTGCCCCTTGCAAAGTTTCATGGCCATCCGCTCCCGTCTCGGCGGTCTAGGGTAGCTCAATCGCCAATTTTTTCGTTTTGCTTTCGCTAAGGGCCCAATGGTAAAAAACTGGCAATTGTGCCACTGTAAACACTCGAGACGGATTGCGATGCCCATGAAAATTTATAGGGGCAAGGATTTAGATGCTTTCCCTGGCCTTGCAATGTTTCATGGCCATCCGGTTCCATCTCGTCGATTTAGGGTGGCTTTGCTAATGGTAAAAAATTGTCGATTATGCCATCGTAGCCCGTCGAGATGGATTTGGTTGCCCATGGAACTTTGCAGAGGCAAGGATTTATGTGCTTCCCTGCCTTCGTAATCTTTCATGGCCATCCGCTCCCGTCTCATCGGTCAAGGGTGGCACAATCGCCATTTTTTTTGTTTTGGGTTCGCTAAGTGCCAATGGTAAAAAACTGGCGATTGTTCCATAGTAGACCGTCGAGACGGATTGCATTGCCCATGAAACTTTGTAGAGGAGATAATTTAAGTATTTTCTTACAAATATTCATGGCCATCCGCTCCCATCTCGTTGGTCTAGGGTGGCACAATCGCCATTTTTTTTGTTTCGGCTTCGCTAAGGGCCCAATGCTCACAAACTAGCGATTGTGCCACCGTAACCCATCGAGAGGGATTTCGATGCCCATGAAACTTTACAACAATAGGAATTTAGGTGCTTTTTCTACCCCCCCTTCAATGTTTCATGGCCATTTGCTCCCGTCTCATTGGTCTAGGGTGACACAATCGCCAATTTTTTCATTTTGGCTTCGCTACGGGCCCGTGGTCAAAAACTGGAGATTGTGCCACGGTAGACCGTCGAGAAGAATTGTGTTGCCCATGAAACTATGCAAGGGTGGGTATTTAAGGTCTTTTCATGCACTTGCGATGTTTCAATGGCCATCTGCTCCCGTCTCGTTTGTATAGGATGGCACAATCGCTAATTTTTTTGTTTTGGCTTCGCTAAGGGCCCGATCGTAAAAAACCAGGGATTGTGCCACCGTAGCCCGTCAAGACGTATTTCAATGTCTATGAAACCTTGCAGGGGTTGGGCTTTAGGTGCTTTCCCTACCCCTGCAATGTTTCATGCCCATCCGCTCCCGTCTCGTCGGTCTAGGGTGGCACTTGTGCCAATTTTTTCATTCTGGCTTCACTAAGGGCCCAATGGTAAAAAACTGGCGATTGTGCCACTGTAGACCGTCGAGACGGATTGTGATGCCCATGAAACTTTGCAGGACCGGGGACTCAAGTGCAATCACCAATTTTTTGTTTTGGCTTCGGTAAGAACCCAATGGTCAAAAACTAGCGATTGTGTCATGGTATCTCGTCGAGACGGATTGCGAAGCCCATGAAATTTTCCAGGGGCTGAGATTTAGGTGCTTTCCTTGTCCTAAAAAGTTTCATGGCGATCGTGTCGTCGTTCTAGGGTAGCACATCGCCAATTTTTTTGTTGTGGCTTTGCTACGGGACCAATGTTAAAAAACTGGCAATTGTACCACCGCGGACCATCGAGACGGATTGCGATGCCTGTGAAACTCTAGAGGTGCGGGGATTTAGATTCTTTCCCTTACCTTGAAATGTTTCATGGAAAGCCGTTCCCATTTCATCGGTCTAGGGTGGCACAATCGCCAATTTTTTGTTTTGGCTGCGCTAAGGTTGCAATGGTAAAAAACTGGCGACTGTGCCACCGTAGGCATCGAGATGGATTGCATTGCCCATGTAACTTTGTGGGAGCAAGGATTTAGGTGCTTTCCCTACCCTTGCAATGTTTCATGGCCATCCACTCCCGTCTCCTAGGTCTAGGGTGGAACAATCACCAATTTTTTCGTTTTGGCTTCGCTAAGGGCCCAATGGTCAAAAGCTGGCGATTGTGCCACCGTAGCCCGCCGAGACTGTGACGAGACACGGGAATACAACAACTGAATAACAAAAATCTGCAAGTACACAGAGTAGATGCAGGAAATCAGAGATGTATATTGATATCAATTCAGAGGTACAAGAAGAGCGTAGCTCGTATCAACCTCCGGACCACTCCCGAGCTATCTCACTCTCAATCTCACTCTCGATCTGTGCACAGTTCTCAATCGCACTCTCACTCTCACTCTCAATCTCAATCACAAGGCGCCATCATAGTAGAATAGCCATCTTCTACATACGGGCTGTCTTCTTCACGCCAAAAGGTGGCTATTTTCAACCTTCTTCCAATCTTTAGCAAAGCGGCCTAAAAATAGGTTCGAAAAGAAACGTCCTGCATTCAAACGCATAAAAACCACAAAACGCAACCCACACTCGCGAGTTAGCAAATTTAGAAACCGTCCATAATTTTTGGCCATTTTCAGCGAGTCGTAACTCCCAAACGGTTCAAAATTTGACCGGGCTTTTTTGTCTCATTGAGCTCTTCGAAAGTCATATGATACGAAAAATCCATATCCTGCTCAGTTTGCCCGAAAATTTACCTGCAGGTCAGCAATTTCCACAAAAACAGCCTAAAACAACATTTTCTCACTTTTTTCTCTAATGTACGGGCTGAAACCGGCATCAAAATGAAGGAATTTGTGAAAACACAAGAAGCAATAGTTTTGCTCGAGTTGAGGACTACAAGTGCTACATGCAAAACTTTTCCAAATTTTGACCATACCACCCTCAAAACTGGCTCCCGAGGGCTGTCCCGTGTCAAAATTTGAAACTTCACGAGAACGATTAGAATGAAGTCCTCTACTGTGGAAAAATGTTCGAATGAAAAAACTTTACTCCAAAACAAAAAATTATTATTAAAAACTTTGCAGAATAAGTCCTATTATAGAGACAGATTGCGATGCCCATGAAACTTTGCAAGGATAGGGATATAGGGGCTTTCCCTGCCCCTGCAATGTTTCATGGCCATCCGCTCCCGTCTTGTTAATTTTTTTGTTTTGGCTTCTCTAAGGGCCCAATGGTAAAAAACTGATGATTGTGCCACTATAGACCGTTGAGAAGGAATGTTGCCCATGAAACTTTGTAGGGGTGGGGATTTAAGTGCTTTCCCTATCCGTGCAATGTTTCATGGCCATTCGCTCCCGTTTCGTCAGTCTAGGGTGGCACAATCGCCAATTTTTTGTTTTGGCATCGTTAAGGACCCAATGCTAAACAACTGGAGATTCTTCCACCGTAGACCGTCGAGACGGATTGCAATGCCTATGAAACTTTGTAGGGGCGGGGATTTAGGTGCTTTCACTGCCCTCCTGCACAGCTAAATGGCCATCCGCTACCGTCTGGTCGGTCTAGGGTAGCACAATCGTCAATTTTTTCGTTTTGGCTTCGCTAAGGGCCCAATGATAAAAACTAGCGATTGTGACAACGTAGCCCATCGAGACGGATTGCGATTCCCATGACAAGGATTTAGGTGCTTTCCATGCCCCTGCAATGTTTCATGGCCATCCGCTCCCATCTCGTTGGTATAGGGTGGCACAATCACCAACTTTTTCGTTTTGGCTTCGCTAAGGGCCCAATGGTCAAAAACTGGCGTTTGTGCCACCTTAGACCGTCGAGAAGGATTGAGTTGCCCATGAAAATTTGCAGGGGTGGGGATTTAAGTGCTTTCCCTACCCTGCAAAGTTTCATGGCCATCCGCTGCCGTTTTGTCGCTCAAGGGTGGCACAATCGCCAATTTTTTCGTTTTGGCTTCGCTTAGTGTCCAATGGTAAAAATTTGGTGAATGTTCCACAACAGTAGACCATCGAGGCGGATTGCGTTGCCCATGTAACTCTGCAAGGGTGGGGATTTAAGTGTTTTTTTGTCCGTGCAAAGATTCATGGCCATCTGCTCCCGTCTCGTCGGTCTAAGGTGGCACAATTGTCAATTTGTTTGTTATGGCTTCGTTAACGGCCCAATGGTCAAAAACTGGCAATTGTAACACCGTAGCCCATTGAGACGGATTGTGATGCCCATGAAAGTTTTCAAGGAGAGGGATTTATGTGCTTTCCCTGTCCTTGCAATGTTTCATGGCCATCCGCTCCCGTCTCGTTGGTGTAGGGTGGCACAATCACCAATTTTTTCGTTTTGGCTTCGCTAAGGCCCCAATAGTCAAAAACTGGTGATTGTGCCACAGTAGACCGCCAAGAAGGATTGTGTTGCCTATGAGACTTTGTAGACATAGGGATTTATGTGCTTTTCTTACCCCTCCAAAGTTTCATGGACATCGGCTCCTGTCTCGTCCGTCTAGGGTGGCACAATTGCCAAATTGTTTTTTGGCTTCGCTAGGTGCCCAATGGTAAAAGAATGACGATTGTGCCACAGTAGACCGTCGAGACGGATTGCGTTGCCCTTGAAACTTTGCAGGTGCAAGGATTTATATGCTTTCCCTACCCCTACAATGTTTCATGGCTATCCGCTCCTGTCTCGTTGGTCTAGGGTGGCAAGATCGCCAATTTTTTTGTTTTGGCTTCGCTAAGTGCCCGATGGTAAAAAACTTGCGATTGTTCCACAGTAGACTGTCGAGATGGATTGCGTTGCCCAATGAAACTTTTTAGGGGCAAGGATTTATGTGCTTTTTTTGCCCCTGCAAAGATTCATGGCCATCCGCTCCCGTCTGGTCGGTCTAGGGTGGCGCAGTCGCCAATTTTTTTGTTATGGCCTCGCTAAGGGCCCAATGGTAAAAAACTGACGATTGTGCCAGAGTAGATCGTTTAGAAGGATTGAGTTGCCCATAAAACTTTGTAGGGACAGGGATCTAAGTGCTTTGCCTACCCTTGCTAAGTTTCATGGCCATCGTCTCCCGTTTCGCCGGTCTAGGGTTGCACAATTGCCAATTTTTTTGTTTTGGCTTGGCTAAGGGCGCAGTGGTCAAAAACTAGTAATTGTGCCACAGTAGACCATCGAGAAGGATTGATTGCCCATGAAACTTTGCAGGGGTGGGGATTTAAGTGCTTCTTCTTCCCATGCAAAGATTCATGGCCATCCGCTCTCGTCTCGTTGGTCTAGGGCTACACAATCGTCAATTTTTTCCTTTTGGCTTCACTAAGGGCCCAATGGTGAAAAACTGGCGATTGTACCACCTAGACCGTTGAGACGGATTATGATGCCCATGAAACTTTTCAAGGGTGGGGATTTAGGTGGTTTTCTTACCCCTGCAATGTTTCATGGCCATTCGTTCCATCTCATCGGTATAAGGGTGGCATAATGGCCAATTTTTTCGTTTTGGTTTTGCTAAGTGCGCAATGGTAAAAAATTGATGATTGTGCCACAGTAGACCGTCGAGGTGGATTGCGTTGCCCATGAAACTTTGCAGGGGTGGGATTTAAGTGCTTTTCATGCCCTTGGAATGTTTCATGGCCATCGTCTCCTATCTCGTCGGTCTAGGGTGGCACAATCGCTGATTTTTTCCTTTTGTCTTCACTAAGGACCCAATGGTAAAAAACTGGAGATTTTGTCATCGTAGACCATTGAGACGGATTTCCATGCCCATGAAGCTTTGCAAAAGTAGTAATTTAGGTGCTTTCCCTACCCCTTGCAAATTTTCATGGCCATCCTCTCCCGTCGGAGCGGTCTAGGGTAACACAATCGCCAATTTTTTTGTTTTGGTTTTGCTAAGGTAAAAAACTGGTGACTGTGCCACCATAAGCAGTCGAGACAGATTGCGATGCCAAGGAAACTTTACAGGGCAGGGATTCAGATGGTTTCCCTGCCTTTGCAATGTTTCATGGCCATCCGGTCCCATCTTGTCGGTTTAGGGTGGCACAATCACCAATTTTTTTGTTTAAGCTTCGCTAAGGGCAATGGTAAAAAATTGGCGATTTTGCCACCGTAGCTCGACGAGACGGATTTTGTTTTCCATGGAACTTTGAAAGGGCAAGGATTTATGTGCTTCCCTGCCCCTGCAATGTTTCATGGCCATCTGCTCCCATCTCATTGGTCAAGGGTGGCACAATCGTCAATTTTTATGTTTTGGCTTCGCTAAGTGCCCGATGGTAAAAAACTGGCGATTGTGCCATAGTACACCGTTGAGACGGATTGCATTGCCCATGAAACTTTGTAGAGGTGGAGATTTAAGTGCTTTTTTTGCCCCTGCAAAGATTCATGGCCATCCGCTCTCGTCTCGTTGGTCTAGGGTGGGAAAATCCCCAATTTTTTTGTTTCT
Source organism: Adiantum capillus-veneris (assembly GCF_014529385.1). Classification (NCBI taxonomy): domain Eukaryota; kingdom Viridiplantae; phylum Streptophyta; class Polypodiopsida; order Polypodiales; family Pteridaceae; genus Adiantum; species Adiantum capillus-veneris. The sequence goes on along the minus strand of NC_140939.1, from coordinate 65,638,920 downwards.
GTTTCGCTAAGGGCCCAATGGTCACAAACTGGTGATTATGCCACCGTAGCCCATCGAGATGGATTTCGATACCCATGAAACTTTGCAAGGATGGGGATCTAGGTGCTTTCCATGCCCGTGCAATGTTTCATGGCCATCTACTCCCGTCTCTTTGGTCTAGGGTGGCACAATCGCCAATTTTTTCGTTTGGCTTCGCTAAGGGCCCGGTGGTCAAAAACTGGCGATTATGCCACAGTAAACCGTTGAGAAGAATTGTGTTGCCCATGAAACTTTGGCAAGGGTGGGGATTTAAGTGCTTCTTGTCTAGCAATCCGCTCCTGTCTCGTTGGTCTAGGGTGGCACAATCGCCAATTTTTTTGTTTTGGCTTTGCTAAGTGCCCACTGGTCAAAAACTGGCGATTGTGCCACCGTAGCCCGTCGAGACGGATTTCTATGCCCATGAAACTATGCAAGGACAACGATGTAGGTGCTTTCCCTGCCTGTGCAATGTTTCATGGACATCTTGTTATCCCTCACGCACATTCCTATCACCTACGATAGACATTGTATTATTTATTTGGTAGAGTCAGGTACCGGGCTTGTCGGTCCAATAGGAAAAGGGTAAAGAGTGATCGGTGATGAGAGGCGCACTCTAATTCGAACATTCAAGGGATTAGTTGGTTAAGCATGGGCGCCCAAGTGTGAATGGGGAGAGCTCATATAAAAGTCAACTAAACCTAAAATTCACTCATTCTCTCATTTGTGCAATTGAAGAGTGCTCTTGCTCCATCTCCATCTTCTTCTTCTTCATCTCCTTGTGTGTGTGTGTATGCGTGTGTGTGTGTGTGTGTGTGTGTGTGTGTGTGTGTGTGTGTGTGTGAGAGAGAGAGAGAGAGAGAGAGAGAGAGAGAGAGAGAGAGAGTGTGATCGAGCATTGCGGCGGCACGACGGCAACGAGGCGGTTGAGCGCGGCGTAGCAGTGTCTCCCTCTTCTTCGCGGCGAGGAATCCTCCATGATAGCAAGCGTAGAGCGGTGAGTGACACACCATCGCTATCTTTGAGCTTACTAGTTTAGGCTGTTGTGTGCTTGGAGCCATTTGTGGCTCGTACACAGTGTATCAGCAAGTTCCTTGCATTGACACGTGCGACATACGGCACATTTTTGGCCTCGTTGCCGGGGAATGCCATACACTAAGCTTGAATGACACTCTGTGCTTCTTTTGTGGTGCAATTTCAATTGTAGGAAAGGTAGGGAAGGAAGGTGTGTGTGTTGAGAAGAAGGATTTTGTGTTGCTACTGTGTATTTCTTTGTTAATGAAGTTTTGAAAGGTTACTGTGTTTTCTCTGTGCTAAGGTATTAGTATTAATGTTGTTAGTTCTGTGTAATGTAAAGTACAGTAAGTAGGAAGTAGATCTGTGAGACCTAATGAAGTGTGTTAGTGTGTAACAGTGGGTGTATTAGTTGTACGTAGGTAGGTAGAGTGTGTGTATGCTCCCACACAGGCCGCGGCGATCTTATCCCAAAAAAAAAAAAAAACAAAAGTAATATTAAAAAATTTTAAAGGTAAGACCGGGATCAGGAATATCTCCCAGACCCAAGCCCAAGCTCACACTCAGGCTCAGGCTTCAGTCGCCCTTTAAAATTAACTATTTTAGCTTCACACGTAGCTAAAAATCGACTTTTTGAGGACCAACGGAGCATTAGGTGACCGAACGTTGTGCTGTAAAGCACACCACGACCCTCTGAGTGATATGCTTGTTTTGAGCTATCACACACTTTAATAAAAAAACCTAATCATTAAAAAATATTTTTAAAAAAATGAGTGAAAACGGACGCCTAAAAAAGTAAGCGGTTAACCTTCCAGGTTATTCGTCGACGCTTGTAGGTTGTCAAAGGCACATGCATCTGCGCTCTGTTCGTGTGCTAAAGACGTAGCAACTAGAGAGAATTCGACTTACGCGAGTTCTTATTATCCACCTACCTTAGGTTCCGGGCCCTCGGCGGGGACCCAAGGTAGTACAAACCAAGACCCGAACATAGTGACTAGTGACTCTTCCTATGACTATGACGTCATGGAGGGTTTCCCAATGACTAATCCCGATAGCTTAAGCCAAGACATTTATACCATGGGCCCATGGTCTGGGTCGAGCGTGCTTAGCCGCTTGAAGGAAACCTTTAGTAGAGACACTCGCTGCGAACATGGAGCTAATGATATAAATGAGGGGGGTGGGGAAGTAAATTCTCCATTCATGACCAACGTAGACCCTATGCCCTTCGAGAATGTGCATGCAAATACTACATTCACTACCCGATGGTAGAAGCCTTGCCAAAGTGCAAGAGGTTGAGTGATATATCATTGCGGCAAGGGAAAAGAAAATCTAGAGCTTACGCAAGGCGGAGCAACAAACAGAGTTAAAAGCGAAAGCCCCTATGTCAATATCCTTGCTAGGAGAGCAACCTGACTTAGCAACCGCTAAGGGCCAACCCCAAGAAAGCAACATTGCATCTAGCTCAAAGGACACCCCTAGCACCTCAATTCTAGATGGAGCGTTCTTAAATGAGAACTGGAAGTACGAACTACAAACAGAAACTCTGGCCGACCTATACACAAGTCACACCTATCACGTGGGTTGGTTAGAGGTCTTACAATCCACAATGGGTGCTACTAGTGTGGAGGATCAACAACAAAGAGTTTGTGAGGTCATCCATAGGGTCATTGAGTTAGAGAGACAGAACAAAGGGATCAACATGCCTTCAATGGGTCTCATGAGGTTCTTGGATACAGGAAAGGCTAAACAACCGACCTTATTGCAAATGGAGACTCCCTCGGTAAGTCCGATGGATCCTCCATATGTTGTTTCTCCAGGGGTCTCAGTGCAATCGGAGCCCACAAGTGATAGCTTTACCTTTCCAAGTCTAGCTCATCTTTCCCTTGATGACACCACGGATACCATGCCTACCCCAATGATGGGCATGCCGAGAAACACGCCATGGACCTCATTTGTTAGTAAAGCACCACTACATGGTAGCTCAATGCCTACAATAGTACCTACAAGTGTGTACCAATCGTATACACCCATGCGTCCTCGTACTCATGTAGTCCCTACCCCTCCCATTGTTTCAAGAACCTATGCTCCACAACCACAACACCCAAGTTCTTATTTCCATGGGACTATACCGGCTAGCATTAGCATGTCACATACGATGTCTGCTATGCCTAGTGCCACACATATGAACTTTGGGCCACCACATGGCACAACATCGTACCCAACATGGAACCCAAGCGCTTCCTATACGCCAAGCCCAATGCCAATACCTACTCCACATGTAGTCTCTGGAGCACCTCCACCCATGGGTCCTACTCACTTAGGTGACTTGGCAACATTTTCTCAAGCTATTGGTCGATCTATTGCTGAGAATATGCGTAACAAGCCTGATAGAGAGCCTAGAAGTAAGGCAATACAAATAGCCAAGCTCACACAAAAATTTAGTGGAGATGGGATGTGAGAAAGCATATCGAAGTGTTTGAACAAATATGCGATTCTCTAGGAGAACACAATGACCTACATAAGAGCAATGCTTTAAGCCTAACCTTAAGTGGAAAGGTTGGGGATTGGTATAGAACCCTAAGGGTGGAAGAAAAAACGATTTACCCTACTCTTAGGAGACTGTTCTTAAAAGAATACATACAAGAGGGAGTGCTTTGGGGTGTAGCCTCTCAACTCCAGAAAGCCCAATGAGAGGAAGGAGAGTCAGTGAGAGACTTTATTAGTCGCTTGAAGCATTTGAATTCTCGTTGTAATCCAAATGAGCGCTTCAATACTAATCAATTGCTTGAGAGATTCATTAGGGGATTACGACATGAGGATATCTACAATGGCCTAGTCATTAGAGGTATCACCACTTGGGAAGCAGTCACCACCAATGCAATCCAATTGGAGGATAATTTAATGATTCAAGGAGAAAGAGTGTCTGTTGAGCCTAAATCTATTAACTCGCAAGCATCAGGGCATCAACCAATGACCCTAAAGCCTATTGCTAAGGAGCCAAAGAAATCTGAGATGACTTTAGCAGACCTCACCAAGGCTATTCAAGAGAGTCTTAGAGACAATCGTGCTCCGCAAAACAATCATATGTATCCAAGAAGGGAGCAACAATGATGCTCAGTATGCTATGGACCGCATAGTACCAGTGAATGCCCTACTTTTAGAGTAAAATTCAATGGGCATTGCAATGCCTGTGGGAGGTATGGTCATCAAGCTAAGGATTGCATAGTATTTAAGCGCGCGATGGCCAATAGACCAACCTTAGCATGGACAGACACACCTCGAGTGCCTGCATTGATGCCGGTCCCACCTCTTCATCAAACAACACAACACATGGTCCCTAGGGCCCAAAATGTTGTTCAGAAAACACCCTTACCACCTCCAGTGCTAGAACAGCAACCACCACATCCGAGAATCACTTCAGTGTATCAAGTGGCTTGTGAGTCATCTACTGCTTGTTTGGAAGGCTGTGAGGAAGATATGGACCCTAATAGTGCCTATGGGATGGATGCGCTTGAAGAAAGTCTACAATATTACATGGAGGACCATTGGGACAAGTCAAACCTGTCTATCAAGTAGCTGCTCTTCTTGCAAGAGGCCAAAATATCAATTACAGTGCTAAGAGACCATCTCTTCAATGCTATGAGTGTGGAGGTCCACATTGTGTAGCCGAGTGTCCTATTAGGCTGCAAAAGAACGCCACACTAATGCAAACCAATCAAGCAAGCACGTCTACAATGTTGATACTCATGTGTAATCGATGTGGCATAGATCATTTCATTGCCCAATGTCCAATCCAAATGCATCGAAGATCATGCCATTAAACTTGATTGAAGTTACCGAGGAGCCATCACAAATTACACATGTGGTACCAGTAAACATACTCACACGATCGATGCTCCAAAAACAAAATTATATTCTTGAGGAAAGAGACACGGCATCAATGGCCCAATCTCAGAAAAAGAAGAAAACACGAAGGAAGAGATCACAAAAAGCATCGAAGTCAGACCCCAGTTCAAAGACCAACATAGGGACTGGTGACGACCCTGTATATATGATCGATGCTGAAGAGGATTCTGATTCAGGTGAAACCATGGAGACCAAAACGAACACTAAGATAGAAACCCAACAAGGAAGATCTTCATGAGCCACAATGGCCAGGATCCAAGAAGAAGATAGGAACTTATCCAAACCCTACAGAGGAGATCGAGCAAGTCAAGCAATTAAGGAGTTTGGTAAAAGATACCCAAAGGGATCTAGAACGAGCGCCTAGGCAAATCCAAATTACAGACACTGTGTTCCCTACGCAACAACAACCTCACCAAGTCCATAGACCCTTAGCCATACCTAGTGTCATCCAAGAAGAAAATGACTTAAGGTCATGGGAAAGTGGATGTACTCACTTCTTGATGGAAAGAATGTTTACAGAGGGACTACCTGATCCTATCAAAGAAATGGAGATCCCATCTTCCCCACGTCAAGGGACTGAAGCCCAAGAGGTGCCATTAAACATTACCAAATTGATGGATTTCATGTCTTCAGAAGTCAGAACCACCATCATGTCCAAACTATATAAAGACCCTGAGCTAGTCTCAGCTCTTCGAGCCTTCCTCAATGGAGAATTGAAGTTTGGCTTACCACAATTTGCACAGATGGATGGACCTGGGGAGATGCCGATAGAGAAGGAACACTTAGATCCACAACCTGACCTAGATGAGAACCTTGTTATAAAAATACCTGTTAACAAGTTGGGACAATACTTTGAGGGTGATGAATCCAATGCGACCATACCAATCACTACTAAGGGATTAACTGTGAAGGGAATCCTTGATGGTGGTGTTGGGGTTAGTATTGTGACTAAAAATTGTTGGGAAACTATGGGAAGACCTCACCTTGCGACCACGACCATAGTAGTGAAGATGGCCAATGGGTCTATTGTTAAACCTATTGGGATGCTAGAAGATCTCAAGATCAAGGTATTTGGACATAAAATATTGTTATGGATTTCTCCAAACACACTATGGCATCGGAGATGATCTTAGGACGTCCTTTTATGAAGGAAGCAAAAATGGTGCATGATTGATCTAAAAACCATGTCTACTTGCAGTTCCAAGATTCAGTCGTTCGAGTGGATCTTGTAACTGGTCAAGCACATCCCCTAGGAAATAGGTTTATAATTGATCATAGATCTGATACCACAGTTCACCTGGCCCCATTGCAGTATTGTTACACGTGTAAAGCGGACACTGATGTTGGGGAAGATTCTCCTTATATGGATGTACTACCTGGGATGACTGAGTCGGACAATGTGGATTGGGTCCACCTAGCGGCAACCATAGACACTTAGGGAAATAGGGGGACGACATGGGTAACACCTGAGGGGGATGAAATGCCACCACTTGTACCCTTATTATGCTACAAGCAGTGCATATAGCTTCTGTCAAGACTCATCCTAATATAACGAAGAAAACATACAAGTGGGTCCCTAAATCTTCTTTAGCGACCATAGCCAGTCCTAAAAGACAGGAGCCTGGTAAGAGACGTCCCATTCACCCCAAGAAATGTAAAGAAACATGGCGGTGGATTCCTAAACGACTATTGGAAGCCCAAGGCTACTATCAAGGAAATAATCAAATCTGGGTGCCAAAACGTAGATTGTGTTCTTACTTGTCACCTAACCCATGTGAGCCCAATTATGTAGCTACAAAATGAATTGACGATGTGAAAAGAAAAAAATCACAGAATGCTACACACCCGCTCTAGAGCTAGTTTGGGTACCGAAGAAAGAGCGATTTGTTCCACCTATCTCAGGAAGGGGGGAGTCCCATGAAGCTTCTAGCTCTGCATGCATCCATAGAGGTAAAAGCTTCTCCACAGCCTCCACCTACAATAGTGGACCTCCATAAAGCTACAAAGGAATCCACACCTCCCAGTTTTCAAGAATCACCTGATGAACCACTTCAAGTTCGATCCTGGGAGAGTACCTTGCCACCCTTGCAACTCAATGAGGCACCTAAGGTAATAGAAAACTACTGGAAAAAATCCTCACCTATTACCAACTGGAACAATTGGTTTCAAAGGGTGACGAGCACATTTCAAACGGTATGATCTACCCAAGGAAGAGGGGAGTGTTTGCTGACATCCATCATTCACTTGCTTCCCTCTCAACCTTCCTCCCTGACCTCTCAATCTCCCAATCTTAGGGAATGTATATATAAAGCCTTATACTCACAAAAAACAAAAATAATAAAGAGCAAGAGCAATTAGCAAATGAGTATGCACAATAAAAGTCAAAACATTGACCCAGACCTACACATTCACATCCGGTACACTGAAACAGAAACCTATGTCATAAAACACCTTTGATCCTCATCACTCGAGTGATGGAGGGTAGGTAAGATTAGTACGATAGGAGTTTTTTTGTTTTAGAGTTTAGTGATTAGTAAAGTTCTTTTTTCCCATTGATGTGCCTCCTAGAGGTATTCTTTGTGTTTTTCTCGTGTGTACAGGAACGTGTTGTTGTGGTTTGGATTTGGACCTTTATGTAATCTTCCTCTCGTTCACACTTCAAACCTACGCAAACTTCAACACAAACAGGTGTTTTTTGTCCATTAGCATTGTCCCTTATCTTTTTTGCATCTATGTTTGTCTGCTTTAATTGTGATTGGTAACATAATATTCAGCGCATTTGCTTAGTTCCAAACATTAAATTCAATGTAATTTTTGTCATAAGCACTTGTCTAGGTTTAAAAAGAAAGCAGTCCGACTAAGCTAGGTGTTAGAGATCTTCTCTGAATACCGTGGGGAATGCCTTCCTAATAATCAATGGTTACTTAGGTTCTTAATCCGATTTAGGCAGCATTGTGTGAAATGTACTAGGGCTTTCTAGTGGGCTTAGTCCCTATTGACCTTAAGCTGTCCCTATTGACCTTTAGCTTAAGTATTATAAAGGGAGTTTACTAGTGTGATGAGCCGGGGGAGGGTAACAGTGTTATATGACTCCCCAGAGTTACAAAATTAAATGCTAAAAACGAACAAAAAAAAAAATTCAAAGTGCCACAATGTAAAATCTTAGGCTGGAAGAGAAATCTTAGCTTGATTGGGTACTTCACTCACATGTATCGCCTATGGTACTAGAGCCCTAGAGGTTCCCAGTGTGGGTGATTTTCCTTGAAAAGCAAAAAACCCAAGGCATACAAAATAAGCATACATATCAAAATTGAATCACTGTGAAAAGACTTTGGGGCGTCAAAGAAAAGGTAATAAGTCAGGCGATGATTTCATGAGAAATTACTTTTGTCGTAGCTTAACTACAAGGTCTTCTAGGTATAGCCTCTAGTCAGCCCTCGGACATGAAATACTTGGCTCTCGCGATTAAACAACTTAATTGACCATAGAAAATTAAGAAGCTTACCCATGGTATTAATAGTCGATCTTTAGTGCCTTTCGATCGTTAAATTAGCGACCCTAGACTTGTTTAATTTTTTACCTTTACAGCTGTTTATGCGTTTGATTATATTGAAATTAATGTTTATTGCTGACAAATGGTTTAAAATTCTGTTACCAATCAAATTGTCTGCCTACAACTATATGCTTTTTAATTGCTAATGAGAATACAATTACTGTGCCAATGTTGTTTGATTTTGCAGTGACTGAAGGAGGCTAAGGACATGCATCTTAAAAGCTCTTCCACCTTGACGAACGAGCTTCAACTCAATAGCTTCCGAGGACGGAATCTACATCAGGAAGGGGGGCATGTTAACCCTCACGCACATTCCTATCACCTACAATGGACATTGTATTATTTATTTGGTAGAGTCAGGTACCTGGCTTGTCGGTCCAATAGGAAAAGGGTAAGAGTGATCGGCGATGAGAGGCGCACTCTAACTAGAACATTCAAGGGATTAGTTGGCTAAGCATGGGCGCCCACGTGTGAATGGAGCGAGCTCATATAAAAGTCAACTAAACCTAAAATTCACTCATTCTCTCATTTGTGCAATTGAAGAGTGCTCTTGCTCCATCTCCATCTTCTTCTTCTTCATCTTCTTGTGTGTGTGTGTGTATGCGAGAGAGAGAGAGAGAGAGAGAGAGAGAGAGAGAGAGAGAGAGAGAGAGAGAGAGAGAGAGAGAGAGAGAGAGAGAGAGAGAGAGAGTGCGATCGAGCATTGCGGTGGCACAACGTAGCGGCGTCTCCCTCTTCTTCACGACGAGGCGGTTGAGCACGGCGTAGCGGCGTCTCCCTCTTCTTCGCGATGAGGAATCTTCCACGACAGCAAGCGTAGAGCGGTAGTGACACACCATCGCCATCTTTGAACTTACTAGTTTAGGCTTGTTGTGTGCTTGGAGCCATTTGTGGCTCGCACATAGTGTATCAGCAAGTTTCTTGCATTGACACGTGCGACATACGTGCACACATCTGCTCCAGTCTCGTAGGTTTAGGGTGGCACAATCGCCAATTTTTTCATTTTGGCTTCGCTAAGGGCCTTGTTGTCAAAAACTGGTGATTGTGCCACAGTAGACCGTCTCAAGAAGGATTATGTTACCCATGAAACTTTGCAAGGGTGGTTATTTAAGTGCTTTCCCTGCCATTGCAAAGTTTCATGGCTATCCGCTCTCGTCTCGTCGGTCTAGGGTGGCACAATCGTCAATTTTTTCGTTTTGGCTTCGCTAAGTGCCCAATGGTTAAAAACTGGCGATTGTGCCACAGTAAATGGTTGAGGCACATTGCGTTGCTCATGAAACTTTGTAGGGTGGCATGATCGCTAATTTTTTCATTTTGGCTTCGCTAAGGGTCCAATGGTAAAAAACTGGCGATTGTACCACCGTAGACCGTCGAGACGGAGTGCAATGCCCATGAAACTTTGCAGGGGTGAGGATATATATGCTTTTCATACCCCCTACAATGTTTCATGGCCACTTTCTTCCGTCTCATTGGTCTAGGGTGGCATAACCACCATTTTTTTTGTTTTGGCTTCGCTAAGGGACCAATGGTCAAAAACTGGTGACTGTACCACCGTAGATCGTCGAGACGGAGTGCAATGTCCATGAAACTTTGCAGGGGTGAGGATATATATGCTTTTCATACCCCCTACAATGTTTCATGGCCATTTTCTTCCGTCTCATTGGTCTAGGGTGGCATAACCACCATTTTTTTTGTTTTGGCTTCGCTAAGGGACCAATGGTCAAAAACTGGTGATTGTGCCACCGTAGCCCGTCGAGACGGATTGCATTACCCATGAAACTTTGCAGGGGCAAGTAGTTAAGTGCTTTACCTTCCCTTGCAATGTTTCATGGCTATCCTCTCTCGTCTCATTGGTCTACGGTGGCACAATCGCCAATTTTTCTTGTTTTGGCTTCGCTAAGGGCCCAATGGTCAAAAATTGGCGATTGTGCCACAGTAGACCGTCGAGACGGATTGCATTGCCCATGAAACTTTGCAAGGATGGGGATTTAAGTGCTTTCACTATCCTTGCAAAGATTCATGGCCATCCGCTCCTCCCGTCTTGTCGATCTAGGATGGCACAATCTCCAATTTTTTCGTTTTGGCTTCACTAAGGTCATAATGGTAAAAAACTGGTGATTGTGCCACCGTAGACCGTCGAGGCGGATTGCGATGCCCATGAAACTTTGCAGGGGGAGATTTAAGCACTTTTTTTCCTACCCCTACAATGTTTCATGTCTATCCGCTCCCGTCTCGTCGGTTTAGGGTGACACAATCGCCCATTTTTTCCTTTTGGCCTCGCTAAGGGCCCAACGATAAAAAAAATTGCAATTTTGCCACCGTAGACCGTCGAGACGGATTGTGATACCCAAGAAACTTTGGAGATGTGGGGATTTAGGTGTTTTCCCTACCCCTACAATGTTTCATGGCCATCCGCTCGTATCTCATTGATCTAGGGTGGCACCATCACCAATTTTTGTGTTTTGGTTTCATTAAGGGCCCAATGGTAAAAAACTGGCGAGTATGCCATAATAGACTGTTGAGACGGATTGCGTTGCCCATGAAACTTTACAGGGGTGGGATTTTAGTGCTTTTTATGCATGTGCAAATATTCATGGACATCCGCTCCCGTCTCATCCGTCTAGGGTGGCACTATCGCCAATTTTTTCGCTTTGGCTTCGCTAAGGGCCCAATGGTAAAAAATGGCGATTGTACCACTGTAGACCATTGAGATGGATTGCGATGCCCATGAAACTTTGCAGGGCTGGGAGTTTAGGTTCTTTTCCTGCCCTTGCAATGTTTCATGTCTATCCGCTCCCGTCTCATCGGTCTAGGATGGCATAATCGCCAATTTTTTCGTTTTGGTTTGGCTAAAAGCGCAATGGTCAAAAACTGGTGATTGTGCCATTGTAGACAGTTGAGACGGACTTCGTTGCCCGTGAAACTTTGCAAGGGTGGAGTATTTAAGTGCTTTCCCTACCCTTGCAAAGATTCATGGCCATCCGCTTCCGTCTTGCCGGTCTAGGGTGGCAAAATCACCAATTTTTTTGTTTTGGCTTCGCTAAGGGCCCAATTGTAAAACACTGGTGATTGTGCCACTGTAGACCATCGAGACGGATTACGATGCCCATGAAACTTTGTAGGGGTAGATATCTAGGTGCTTTTCCTACCCCTGTAATGTTTCATGGCCATTTTCTCTCGTCTCGTCGATCTAGGGTGGTACAATCACCAATTTTTTCGTTTTGGCTTCGTTAAGGGCCCAAACGTGAAAAACTGAGGATTCTGCCATCATAGACCGTCGAGACAGATTGCAATGTCCATGAGACTTTATAGGGCTAGGGATTTAGGTGCTTTCCCTACCCCTACAAAGTTTCATGGCCATCCGCTCCCGTCTCGTCGGTCTAGGGTAGCACAATCGCCAATTTTTTTGTTTTGGCTTCTCTAAGGCCCCAATGGTAAAACACTGGTGATTGTGCCACCTTAGCCCGTTGAGGCAAATTGTGTTACCCATGGAACTTTACAAGGGCAAGGATTTAGGTAACTTCCTTTCCCCAACAATGTTTCATAGTCATACGCTCCTGTCTTGTTGGTCTAGGGTGGCCCAATCGTCAATTTTTTGTTTTGGCTTCGCTAAGTGTCCAATGGTAAACAACAAGCGATTGTGCCACAGTAGACCGTCGAGACAAATTGCGTTGCCCATGGAACTTTGCAGGGGTGGATATTTTAGTGCTTTTTTTGACCCTGCAAAGATTCATGGCCACCCGTTTCAATCTCGCCAGTCTAGGGTGGCAGAATCGCCAATTGTTTCATTTTTGCTTCGCTAAGGACCCAATGGTCAAACACTCGAGATTGTGCCACTGTAGCCCGTCAAGACGGATTGCGATGCCCATGAAACTTTGCAAGGAGAGGGATTTAGGTGCTTTCCCTACCCGTACAATGTTTCATGGCCATCCGCTCCCGTCTCGTTGGTCTAGGGTGGCACGATCGCCAATTTTTTTGTTTTGGCTTCGCTAAGGGTCCAGTGGTCAAAAACTGGTGATTGTGCCACAGTAGATCGTCGAAAAGGATTGCGTTGCTCATGAAACTTTGTAGCGAGGGGGGAGGGGGGGGGGATTTAAGTGCTTTCCTTGCCCGTGTAAAGTTTCATGGCTATTCGCTCCTGTCTCTTCTGTCTAGGGTGGCACAAATGCCAATTTTTTCGTTTTGGTTTCACTAAGTGCCCAATGCTTAAAAACTAGTGATTGTGCCACAATAGACAATCAAGACGCATTGCATTGCTCATGAAAATTTTTAGAGGCGGGGATTTAAGTGCTTTCCGTACCCTTGCAATGTTTCATGGCCATCCGCTCCCGTCTTGTCGGTTTAGGGTGGCATAATCACCAATTTTTTCGTTTTGGCTTCGCTAAGGACCCGATGATAAAAAAATTGGTGATTGACCACCGTAGACCGTGGAGACAGATTGCGATGCCCATGAAACTTTGCAAGGGCAAGGATTTAGGTGCTTTTCATGCCCTCGCAATGTTTCATGGCCATCCGCTCCCGTCTCATCGGTCAAGGGTGACATAATCACCAATTTTTTTGTTTTGGCTTCACTAAGGGCCTAGTGGTCAAAAATTGGCGATTGTGCCACAGTAGAGCATCGAGAAGGAGATTGCGTTGCCCATGAATATTTGCAAGCGGGGGGGATTTAAGTGCTTTCCTTGCCCGTGTAAAGTATCATGACCATCCGCTCGCGTCTCTTGTGTCTAGGGTGGCACAAACACCAATTTTTTCGTTTTGGCTTCACTAAGTGTCCAATGGTTAAAAACTAGTGATTGTGCGACAATAGACGGTCGAGACGCATTGCGTTGCTCATGAAACATTGCAGTGGAGGGGATTTAAGTGCTTCCCCTGTCCCTGCAATGTTTCATGGTCATCTTCTCCCGTCTCTTCGGTTTAGGGTGGCACAATCACCAATTTTCTGTTTTGGCTTCGTTGAGTGTCCAATGGTAAAAAAATGGCGATTGTGTCACAGTACACCGTCGAGACGGATTGCGTTGCCCATGAAATTTTGCAAGGATGGAGATTTAAGTTCTTTTTCTACCATTACAAAGATTCATGGCCATCCACTTCCGTCTCGTCGGTCTAGGGTGGCACAAACGCCAATTTTTTTACTTTGGCTTCACTAAGGGCCCAATGGTAAAAAACTAGCGATTGTACCACCGTAGACTGGTGAGACGGATTGCGATGCCCATGAAACTTTGCAGGGGCGTGGATTTAGGTTCTTCACTACCCTTGCAATGTTTTATGGCCATCCACTCCCGTCTCATCGGTCTAGGATGGAATAATCACCAGTTTTTTTGTTTTGGCTTCACTAAGGGGTCAATGGTGAAAAACTGGTGATTGTGCCACTGTAGACCGTCAAGACGGATTACGTTGCCCATGAATCTTTGCAGGGGTGGGTATTTAAATGCTTTCCCTATCTGTGCAAATATTCATGGACATTCGCTCCCATCTCGTCGGTTTAGGGTGGCATAATCGCCATTTTTTTGTTTTGGCTTCGCTAAGGAGCCAATGGTCAAAAACTGGCGATTGTACCACCGTAGACTGTTGAGATGGATTGCGATGCCCATGAAACTTTGCAGGGGCAAGGATTTATGTGCTTTTCATGCCCCTGCAATGTTTCATGGCCATTTTCTCCCGTCTCATTGGTCAAGGGTGGCATAATCACCAATTTTTTTGTTTTGGCTTCGCTAAGTGCCGAGTGGTCAAAAACTGGTGATTGTGTCACAGTAGACCGTCGAGAAAGAGATTGTGTTGTCCATGAAATTTTACAAGCGGGGGGGATTGAAGTGCTTTCCTTGCGCGTGCAAAGTATCATGGCTATCCGCTCCCGTTGTCATGAGTTTTTTGGAGCCAGGGATTGCGCATATGTACATATACATGCATGGTGCATCAAATAAAGAATTGCCCATTTTTTAGATCCAGGTGGTTACGTGGGGCCCACATGTATACAGGTAGGACAGGGTGTACATAGTGCATCGATTTTCACTATTACCAGTACCACTGTGTTTTTTCTACAGTAAGGAGGAGTTGGTAGCGCGTAAAACTTCTCAAGGAAGCTATCCGTGGGCCGATGACATGAGGTAAGCAGGTGCGTCAGATGGCATCGAGTGGCGTCAGGAGGTCAAACGGGGTCAATACTTGCACGTGGAGAAGTATGGACACGATGTGGGTGTTTTCTTGTGATATTTATGCCGAAAGGTCATCATGAGGACCACTTTTTGGGCCCACTTCACGTGGTTGAAGGATGCATTATTTGGAAAAATTGAGTGCCAGGTGTGCGGATGATGCAAAAAGGTGACAACTATGCACTGCGAGGTCAGTTTTTGGCCTGTTCGGGGTCGGTTTGAGGTCATCTAAAAGGCCACGGGTGCCCAACTAATAAAGCTAAGTGTGGAAACTGAAAAAACTGAGAGAAGACCATTAAAAATGTGGAGAAGAGAGGAGGAACAGCCACAAGGGTGTTTTTGCTATTTTTGGAGCGTTTTTTGGCCCTAAACTGCTCATTTGAGGTCGGATTTGAGCACTGTGACATTGTAGGGTGGGGTTTTTGGGCGTTCCGAACGCAATGGCGCTGTCCATTTGGAATCATTGAGTTTAAACAACAAAAATTTGCCTCCTTTGAGCTGAATTGAGAGTGTGTATGTGTGAGTGTTGAGTAGGCAAGTGGGAAATCTCTCTCTTCTCACTCCGTCTGTGTGTTTCCTGTCTCGGCCGGGTTGGTTGTGTAAGCCGAGTGGTGTCCCATAGTGTGTGTGTGTGTGTATCTTCCCAAGAGTGTGTGTCGGGTCGTTATAGAGGTGCTGTGTGTGTTTTCATCCCGTTCACATTCTTTTGGCACCCCCACGGAGGATCTTCTTCGAGTACCTTCTGCTTCGAGCTTCAAGCTTCGAGATATAGGTTACAGGTTATAGGTTATAGGGATAGGTACAGGTACAGGTACAGGTGATTCACACAGGTACAGGTAGCTGGAGTATAGTGATATACTAGCAGTGATGTCACTTGCAGTTGTTGTGGGTATGCATCACTTGGCGCCTATTTGAGCGCATTGTCTGCTGGATTGTACGTTACTTGTGGAAACTGCCATTGTACACATTTGTGGAGCCATACTTGTTTGTATTTGGCAGTCCCAGCCATTTCTGAGACTTGGTATGGAAGAAAGTCATTTCTGAGACTTGACTATATGCGATTTGCATTAGCCTTCGTGTGAGGGTCGATAGCGTGAGGTTTTTAATGAGCTGGGGGATTCTCAAATGTGGAGATCCTTTTGGTGATATAGGTAGCTGGAGCACCCTTTTCGTGACCTCGCCATAGGCTATGTACTAGTGAGTCCTATTTGATGCTCGGGTTCTATTGTTGACAGTTTATGCATATATATACAGTCTATATTTTGGGTTCCTACTGCTCTACTTCTGGGGAAACTCTGTCAAAATTTTTCCAAGTTATGATGGCTGGTTTCTTGGTCTTTTGAGCCATTTATGTTGTTATGCTGCTGAAATTTTGGCAAAATCAGAGGTTAAGTCAGGTGTGCCTTCTTGGGAGCTTCATGGTTGGCTTTAATAGATGATCAAAATGGCCCTCAATTCACTCCTTTTCATTTAACTCAAAGAATCCAGATAAATGTTCATGTGTCCAGGAAGATTTTTTTCCAGCAGCGCTAGTCTTTATGTTCGGGCCAAGAAGATTACGAGAGATCCTGGAATGTCCTTTGCCTGTTGTCATTCTGATGATTAACTATGAAAACTCATTTGATGTGCATGTGTTTGTCCTTATCTAAAGTTGAGCTCCATTGAAGTTTCTGGGGATTGGGTAGTGAGAAGTTTTGGGTTCTTGCACGTGTGTTCAAAGGGGTTCTCAAAGCATCGTAGCTTGGGTAGCCATGGCTTTCTCTTATCCGGAGTTTCATGGAAGAAGTGATGAAGATGTGGAAGACTTTTTGGAAAAGATGGAGGTTGCATGCATTAGCAACCAGATCCATGACCCAGGACAGATGTTACGTCTTCTTCAAATTTGTTTGAAGAGTGATGCACGAGTTTGGTCCAAATCATTTGAAGAGGAGTTGCGTGCAGCGGATCCACCCATAAGATTGAGTTGGGACAATCTAAGGCATGGGTTGGAAGTGGAGTTTGTGAAGATAGAAGATCCTGACAAAGTGTGGCAAGAAGTACAAGGTTTGGTGAAAAAGGAAGGTGAGCCAGTAGATGCGTACATACGTAATTTCTCATTGGCATGGGAGCGGATGTGCAAGGCCTTAGCACCATAGGTACCCCCGCCTGACATGATGAAGAAGGACAGGTTCTTGGCTGGTCTTTGGGAGAATATACGTTGGAGAGTGGAGCTAAAGAAGCCTAGGACATATGAAGATGCACTAGAGGTAGCAAGGAACAAAGAGTGGAAGTTGAGGAAAATGAGCCAGTTAGGGGTGGAGGCTTTGCCAATGAGGTCTGAATTTCAGCCTATAGAGTCTTTACAAGGTCGCATGTCAGGGGTTCATCATGAACCAGTGGTTCCTGTTACTACTCAGGTTATGCCAGCAGTGGTCACTACATCGGTGCAAGATGATGGGCTAACGCAAGACATGAGGCAAGTGGTAGATTTGATGAAGAATCTCAGCCTGAACATGCTAGGTCAAGTGGGAAATAATTGAGGTCGAGGGAGGTTTGAAAATCAGCCAAGAGGTGAAGAAAGGCCTAGGAATGGTGTTGGACAAAGCAATGGTAGGTACTGGAGGCAGACGCCCACATGTTATAATTGTGGAGAGTTGGGTCACATCAACCCACCATGTGATAAGCCACCAAGGATGGGGGGAGACATGTATCCATTGCCAAGACAGGTGCTAACTAGGTCAAATGATTATGGCATCGAAATTAAGGGAGACGAAGGAACCAGTGGACTGACCCAGGAGGAAAAGGGAAAGACAACAGTGCTAAGTGTAGTCACCTTGGAGAAGGCATCAAAGCTAGAGTATACATTAGTGATGCCTATTGGGAAGAGGACCACAGAGGATAAGGAAGGAAGAAGTGCCCCAGGTCCTAGTAAGAAGAAAGGAAAGAGCCACGAAGGTGAGGATGTCAAGGCCAAGAGGAAAAGGAGAGCTCGTCGAAAGTTTTATGTTTCAGATTTTCCACTAGGGGATGGGCAATTAAGCTATGACTTGAAGGAGGATCTGATGAGCAGGAAGGCAGATGTTACTTTTGGGCAGCTTATAGAGATGGTGCCTAAGCTAAAGCGACAGTGGAAGAGGATGGTTAACCCAATGGAGAAAGAGCCAGAGAGAGGTTCAGTAAAGGTGTTGGCAATGGATGAGCTACCAGCCATTTGTCCAATAGTAGATGTGTGGCATAAAAGGAAAAATTTGGGACCAGGTTATGTGGATGGTGGAGCCCAAATATGCGTCATAACACACTCATGCGTTGAGAAGATGGGTCTCACAGTGGTTGGGGTGTCAGGTTTTCGGATCAGATTGGAAAACCATCAAAAAGTAAAATGCTTGGGTGTTGTAAAGAGCTTAGAAGTGGATGCATATGATGCAAAGGCAGTGGTTGATTTTCATGTGATGCCAGCAGGGTTGGGAGCATATCCTATTATACTGGGCAGACCATGGTTACGTGGAGTGGGAGCTGTTCAAGATTGGAGACATGGTACGATTAGCCTCTATGGAAAGACAGGTACCAAGAAGATTTATACTATGGACACAAGGAAACGATTAGAGGAGCTTTATGAAGATGAGGATGAGTCTAGTGATGAAGACTCTTCCACGGTGACAGATGAGGATAGTGATAGCACTACCAACAATGATGAGGATGCTGATGTTGCATTTCTTTTGATGGACAAAGAAATCCAAGAGTTTGGTTTAGTTGCATTTGCGAATGAGGTTGAAGATGAAAGTGAAGGGCCTTATGAAGTGATTGAAGGGCTGATGCAAACCAAGGTTGAGTTGTCAAAGAAGCAGGAATTGATGACACAAATGATCAGTGGAGACCTCTCAACTATGGAGAAGGATATATATTTGCACATGCTGGCTAGTTTTCCTGATTTGTTCATTACTTCATATGAAGAGATCAGCAGGTTCAAGGGCGAAGAGATGCATATAGAGCTGAAAGAAGGTGCTAAGCCAGTGCGGCAAAGGCTAAGAAGGATGGGTCAAGAGCAAATGGAAGCCTTGCGAGGAGAGGTGGACAAGTTGTTGAAGGTAGGGTTCATAGTCCCTGTGGAGACCATAGAATGGGTGAGTCCAGTTGTAGTCAGTCCAAAGAAGGATGGGAAGTGGAGAATTTGTGTAGATTTTAAACCCTTAAACACAACCACTAAGAAGAACCCATATCCTCTTCCATTCATCGATCAAATCTTGGATTCAGTGGCAGGTTATGAGAGGTACAGTGTGTGTGATGGTTTTTCAGGCTATTTTCAATTGAAGATTGCTCTTAAAGACCGCACAAGACCACCTTTATTACGCCATGGGGCTGCTATTGCTACACAGTATTTCCATTTGGGTTGTCAAATGGACCTTCCTTCTATCAAGAGAGAGCAAATTGGGTGTTGGAACCATTCATTGGTAGTTGTGTTAAAGCTTTTATGGATGACTTCTGTGTTTATAGCAGTAGGGTTGAACACCATGAGAAGCTGCAGATGGTATTGGCTCGATATGATGAATGTGGAGGACAACTAAATCCAAAGAAATGTCATCTAGCATAGCCAAGGGTGAAGTTATTGGCCATATGGTGTCAGAAAATGGCATTGAGGCTGATCCAGATAAGGTTAAGTCTATTATTTTTCTTCCATCACCTACGAGTACGAAGCAATTGGCAAATTTTATACACAAAGTGAAGTACATGGCACGGTTTATTCCATTGTCTTCGCAGCTTCTTTATCCATTACAGCAAGTGGCAAAGCATGATCCATTGCAATGGGATGACAAGTGTGAAGAAGTGTTTCAAGAGGTGAAAGAGGTGTTAGGGGGGTTGTCAGCCATGCAGGCTCCTGATTGGGAGAAAGTGTTTTATGTAAATCCATCAGTAGGGGATGATGCCATTGGAGCCATGCTATCACAAAAGGGGAAGGGCAGCCATTATATAAGGCCAGTGTATTGTGCAAGCCGAGTGAAGTTGGTAGCGGAGAGAAAGTTCTCGGAAGTAGAGCTAGTGATGGCCAATGTAATGTTTGCTTGTCGACGATTTCGTCATTACTTGCTACCACTGCCTTTTGTTTTCTTGACGAGTTATGCCTTTTTGCCACAGTTAATTAATGGTACTAACATGTCAAATGTGGTGAAGAAATGGGTAATTGAGTTGCAAGAGTTTGAGTTCTCTTTTCTAGTGGAAGATAGTACAAGGGCTACCCTAGCTGATTTGTTGACCTACAAGGAGAATCCCCTTATTGTTAAGGAAGAGGTGGTGAGAAAGGTAGTTGAAGAAGTGCCACAGATCAGCAATGCACATGTGTTGTTCTTTGATGGTTCATACAGAAAGAGCCATGATGCAACTTCAGGGGGTATAGCACTTTATGATCCAGAGGGGAAGCTAGTATGCAAGAGAGGGTTCAAATTGGATGCTCATAGTAACAATGAGGCTGAATATGCTACTCTGGAAGCCGGATTACACATTTGTTTGAAGCATGGGGTTCGAAGGTTGAGCATAAAAGGTGATGCCTTGTTAGTGGTGAAGCAAGTGTTGGGTGTGTGGAAGAGCAAGAACACCTCATTGAAGGAAATGTGCTTCAGAATTAAAGGCCTGTTAAAAAAGTTCGAAGCTCTAAATGGAGAGGCACATGAAGTAGCTCAAGGCATGATTGGGGAGCTATTTGTGTTGAGGACCACTTTACCTCTTTATCATGGCCGAGAAATTTTGGCTCAAGAAGAGGAGTTTTTGCTAACAGGAATCATTCCAAAGGAGATTCAAAAGTCTAAGAAGTATGGCTTTGTGCATAGAGCATACAGGTACAAATTGATTGGTGATGTCTTATACATGAAAGGGGCTGATCTCGTGTTGAGACGTGTACCTTGGCGGGAGGAGCTTTACAGAGTGTTGGAAGAGAATCATGAAGGCGCATGTGGTGGCCATTTTGCTCTAAATATCACCTTGCAGAAGATTTTGCAAGAGGGGTATGTATGGCCTAGTTTGCACAAGGATGTTCACCATTGGTGTAGGTCTTGCAATAGGTGTCAAGCATTTGGGAAGAGAGTGTTGAAGCCAGAGCTACGAAAAACCATTATGGCCTTTGATGTGTTTGAAAAGTGGGGGATTGATGCAATAGGCCCGTTACCTATCACAAGCAGGGGCAAAAGCTATATCTTGACGGCAGTGGACTATCTTTCTAGATGGGCAGAGGCTATAGCAGTAAAACAGATCACTCCAAAGGATGTGGCAAAATTTGTGTATGATGAAATATGTTGCAAGTTTGGGGTGCCATTAGAGCTACTTTTAGATAAGGGGCCAGGATTTAGAGCTAACCTGCTAGACTTCTTATGCGCAAAGATGAAGATTAGGCACCAGCATACCACTCCTTATTACCCACAGTGTAATGGATTAAATGAAAGATTCAATAGTGAGTTGGTACAGATTCTTTCGAAAGTGACAGAGCACCAAGGAAAGAATTGGGATTTGGAATTGCCTAGTGCATTATGGGCTTACCATACTTCGGTGAAGACAGGTACAGGGTTTACTCCATTTCATTTGGTATATGGAAAGGAAGCACTATTGCCTGTGGAAGTAGAGTTGCCTGCAGTAAAGATGCTAGAGAAGCTACTTGGGCCGTCTAGTAATGCATTCAAAGAGAGGCTCTTACAGTTACAGGAGGTTCAGTTGGATAGGATGAGCGCATTGGAGCATTATGGGCAGATGCAGGATAAGGCTTTGGCAAAGATAAATGAAAAGGTCAAAAGTAAGGGTATCAAGAAGCATGACTTAGTTTTACATTACAAAAATAGGCTGGACAACACCTTCCAAAAGAAGTTTCAGATTAAGTGGGAAGGCCCTTTCAAGGTAGTGGAGTGTTTTCCAAATGGTACATATCAGTTGGCTAACCTGGATGGGATTCTATATAAGTCAAGGGTAAATGGATTGCATCTTAAATTATATCATGCCAGGTTAATGATGGTGGAGCAAGATGAGCTATCTGTGGAGCAAGCAATGTTGGTGAAGGATGAGGAGACCTGTGATGCGGCGAGTCTCATATCTCTCTTTGCTGCTGCTGATCATGAATGATCTAGTAGGCTAGGGGATGGGCAAATTATGTCAGGAGTTTTTTGGAGCCAGGGATTGCGCATATGTACATATACATGCATGGTGCATCAAATAAAGAATTGCCCATTTTTCACAGCCAGGTGGTTACGTGGGGCCCACATGTGTACAGGTAGGACAGGGTGTACATAGTGCATCGATTTTCACTATTACCAGTACCACTGTGTTTTTTATACAATAAGGAGGAGTTGGTAGCGCGTAAAACTTCTCGAGGAAGCTATCCGCGGGCCGACGACATGAGGTAAGCAGGTGCGTCAGATGGCATCGAGTGGCGTCAGGAGGTCGAACGGGGTCAATACTTGCACGCAGAGAAGTATGGACACGACGTGGGTGTTTTCTTGTGATAATTATGCAGAAAGGTCATCATGAGGACCACTCTTTGGGGCCACTTCACGTGGTTGCGGGATGCATTATTTGGAAAAACTGAGTGCCAGGTGTGCGGATGATGCAAAAAGGTGACAACTATGCACTGCGAGGTCAGTTTTTGGCCTGTTCGGGGTCCGTTTGAGGTCATCTAAAAGGCCACGGGTGCCCAAATAATAAAGCTAAGTGTGGGAACTGAAAAAACTGAGAGAAGACCAGAAAAAACGTGGAGAAGAGAGGAGGAACAGCCGCAAGTGTGTTTTTGCTGTTTTTGGAGCTTTTTTTGGCCCTAAACTGCTCATCCGAGGTCGGTTTTGAGCACTGTGACATTGTAGGGTGGGGTTTTTGGGCATTCCGGACGCAATGGCGCTGTCCATTTTGCCAAATTCCTCACAGATTTTCTGCTGTTTTTCTGTGTAATCTTCTCCGGTGAGTGAAGCCTCTGCTTAACTTTGTGGTTGTATCTGGTGTATTTCCTCAATACTGTGTAAACTATTTTCCCCATTGGTGTTGGGTTGAGCTTCATTGAGTCTAAACAACAACAATTTGCCTCCTTTGAGCTGAATTGAGAGTGTGTGTGTGAGTGTGTATGTGTGAGTGTTGAGTAGGCAAGTGGGAAATCTCTCTCTTCTCACTCCGTCTGTGTGTTTCCTGTCTCGGCCAGGCTGGTTGTGTAAGCCGAGTGGTGCCCCATAGTGTGTGTGTGTGTGTGTGTGTATCTTCCCAAGAGTGTGTGTCGGGTCGTTATAGAGGCGCTGTGTGTGTTTTCATCCCGTTCACACCGTCGATTCGGTCTAGGTTGGCACAAACATCAATTTTTTCGTTTTGGCTTCACTAAGTGCCCAATGGTTAAAAACTAGCAATTGTACCACAATAGACGGTCGAGACGCATTGCGTTGCTCATGAACCTTTGTAGAGGTGGGGATTTAAGTGCTTTTCCTGCCCTTGCAATGTTTCATGGCTATCTGCTCCCGCCGCATTGGTCTAGGGTGGCACAATCGCCAATTTTTTTGTTTTGGCTTCGCTAAGTGTCCATTGGTAAAAAACTGGCGATTGTGCCACAGTACACCATCGAGACGGACTGTGTTGCCCATGAAACTTTGCAAGGGTGGGTATTTAAGTGTTGTTTCTACCCTTGCAAAGATTCATAGCCATTCGCTCCCGTCTTGTCGATCTAGGGTGGCACAATCGCCAATTTTTTCGTTTTGGCTTCGCTAAGGGCCCAATGGTCAAAAATCGGCGATTGTACCAGCGTAGATCGTTGAGATGGATTGCGATGCCCATGAAACTTTGCAAGGGCAGGGATTAGGTGCTTTCGCTACCCCTACAATAATTCATGGCCATCCGCTCCCTTCTCATCGGTCTAGGGTTGCACTTGTTCCGATTTTTTCGTTTTGGCTTCGCTAAGGGCCCAATGGTAAAAAACTGGCGATTACGCCACTGTAGATCGTCAAGACGGATTGCGTTGCCCATGAATCTTTTCAAGGGTGGGTATTTAAGTGCTTTACCTGTCTCTGCAAAGATTCATGGCCATCCACTCCCATCTCATTGGTCTAGGGTAGCATAATCGCTAATTTTTCCGTTTTGGCTTCGCTAAGGGCCCAATGGTAAAAAACAGGTGATTGTATCACCGTAGACCGTTGAGATAGATTGCAATGCCCATGAAACTTGTAGGGGAAAGGATTTAAAAACTTTTCATTCACCTGGAATGTTTCATGGCCATTCGCTCCCGTTTCATCAGTCAAGGGTGGCATAATCACCAATTTTTTCATTTTGGTTTCGCTAAGGGTCCAATGGTCAAAAACTGGCAATTGTGCCACAGTAGACTGTCGAGACGGATTGTGTTACCCATGAGTTTTTTAGGGTGGGGATTTAAGTGCTTTTCCTACCATTGCAAAAATTCATGGTCATCTGCTCCCATCTCGTCGATCTAGGGTGGCACAATCGTCAATTTTTTTGTTTTGGCTTCGCTAAGGGCCCAATGGTAAAAAACTGGCGATTGTACCACCGTAGACCGTGGGGATGGATTGCGATGTGTATGAAACTTTGCAAGGGCAAGGATTAGGTGCTTTCCCTACCCGTGCAATGTTTTATGGCCATCCGCTCCCGTCTCGTCGGTCCAGGGTGGCACTTGTTCCAATTTTTTTGTTTTGGCTTCGGTAAGGGCCCAATGGTAAAAGACCGATGATTGTGCCACCGTAGACCATCAAGACAAATTGCGATGCCCATGAAACTTTGCAAGGGTAGGCATTTAGGTGCTTTCCCTACCTTTGCAATGTTTCATGGCTATCCATTCCCGTCTCGTCCGTCTACGGTGGCGCAATCACCTGTTTTTTCGTTTTGGCTTCGCTAAGTGCCCAATGGTAAAAAAACTGGCGATTGTGTCACCGTAGACCGTCGAGACAAATTTTGACGCCCATGAAACTTTGCAGGGGCGGGGATTTAGGTGCTTTCCTTACCCCTACAATATTTCATGGCCATGCGCTCCCGTCTCGTTTGTATAGGGTGGCACATTTGCCAGTTTTCTCGTTTTGGCTTCGCTAAGTGCCCAATGGTCAAAAACTAGCGATTGTGCCACCGTAGACCGTCGAGACAAACTGCAATGCCCATGAAACTTTGCAGAGACAAGGATGTAGGTGCTTTCCCTACCCTTGCAATGTTTCATGACCATCCTCTCCCATCTAGGGATGCAAAATCACCAATTTTTTTGTTTTGGCTTCGCTAAGGGCCCAATGGTCAAAAACTGGTGATTCTGCCACCATAGCCCCTCGAGACGGATTAGGATGCCCACAAAACTTTGCAAGGACAGGAATTTAGATGCTTTTTGTACCCTTGCAATGTTTCATGGCCATCTACTCCCGTCTTGTTGGTGTAGGGTGGTACAATAGCCAATTGTTTTGTTTTGGCTTTTCTAAGACCGAATGGTAAAAGACTGGTGATTGTGGCACAATAGACCATCGAGAAGGACTGTGTTGCCCATGAAACTTTGCAAGGATAGGGACTTAAGTGCTTGTTTTTCCCTTGCAAAGATTCATGGCCATCCGCTCCCGTCTCGTCGGTCTGGGTGGCATAATCGCCAATTTTTTCGTTTTGGCTTCGCTAAGGGCCCAATGGTAAAACACTGGCGATTGTACCACCGTAGATAGTTGAGACTTGCGATGCCCATGAAACTTTACGGGGGTGAGGATTTAGGTGCTTTTACTACTCTCCAATGTTTCATGTCCATCCACTCTCGTCTCATTGGTTTAGCGTAGCATAATCGCCAATTTTTTCATTTTGGTTTTGCTAAGGGCCTAATGGTAAAAAACTGGCAATTGTGCCACAGTAGACCATCGAGACGGATTGTGTTGCACATGAAACTTTGCAAGGGTAGGGATTTAAGTGCTTTCCCTACCCCTAGAATGTTTCATGGCCATTCGCTCCCGTCTCGTCGGTCTAGGGTGGCACAATCTCCACTTTTCTCGTTTTGTCTTTGCCAAGGGCTCAATGGTAAAACAATGGCGATTTTGCCACCATAGACCGTCGAGACGGATTATGATGCCCATGAAACTTTGCGAGGATAGGTATTTAGGTGGTTTCCCTGCCCGTGCAAAGTTTCATGGCCATTCGCTCTGGTCTCATCCGTCTAGGGTGGCACAATTGCCAGTTTTTTTGTTTTGATTTTACTAAGTGCCCAATGGTAAAAAACTGGCGATTGTGCCACCGTAGACCGTCGAGACAAATTGCAATGCCCATGAAACTTTGCAAAGGTGGGGATCTAGATGCTTTCCCTACCCTTTCAATGTTTCATGGCCATTCGCTCCCGTCTCGTCGGTCTAGGGTGGCACAATCGCCAATTTTTTCGTTTTGGCTTCGCTAAGGCTCCAATGGTCAAAAACTGGCGATTGTGCCACCATAGCCCATCGAGACGGATTGCGTTGCCCATGGAACTTTGCATTGGTAAGAATTTAGGTGCTTTCTCTATTGCTACAATCTTTCATGGCCATCCACTCCCATCTTGTAGGTCTAGTGTGACACAATCGCCAATTTTTTCATTTTGGCTTTGGTAAGGGCCCAATGGTAAAAAATTGGCTATTGAGACGGATTGCGATGCCCATGATGTCAGGCCAAGGGCAGGGCCAAGGGCTAGGACGGACATGCGGTCAAGGGGCGCTATCTTTAGAGGCTAGGAGTCTATAAATAGCACGGTTGGGTGGAGAGTTGCATGGTCCAATCCCCCGCGGTCTCACATTGGTATCAGAGATCAGGGAGGAGCGGGCTATGGAGGAGGGGGGAAATGCTTTGCAGGGCTTGGCATGTTCTCTCTCTCTCTATCTCTCTCTCCGTTCATGGACACTCAGCCTAGGGTTCTCTCAATCTTGCTCTCGAAGCGAGTTTGCATGTCGCATGCAACACACAAGCAAGGCAAAACAGTGTGCTGCAGTCCCAAGTCGGGGAGGAAGGACAGGCCAAAGCTCAGAGGCCACGGGTAGCCACTCTAAGCCGGGAAGGTTTAGAATTTTGAGCACCACCAAATTGGGTAAGGTCCGGTTCATTGGCAGCGCGCAGGCTTTCTGAGGAGCTTTCATTTCTGTTGCGACCCCAAAGGCGGCCCATAACGCTCTCAGGCTTCTTCTTCCCCATCTCGCAGGCAGCGGCCTCCTGTGCAAGTATTTCTTTCATTAATTTTTTTATTAAAAAATATTTTTAGTGCCCTAAGTTGGGCCACACACCCCACCTAGGGGTGTTGCCCCGCGGGCCAGGGGAATCGGCAGTTTGTGGGACGAGCCCCACAGCCGGATGGACATTCATAGTCGCATCCATTGGCTCATGTGGCGAATTTATGCACCTGTCATGAGCAAAAATTTACAAGTTGAAGGTGTACAAAATCCCCATGTCTGTCACAAAACATCTCTTGGAATCTCTCAGACTCTATCCAGGGCGGGATTGAAACGGGACTCCAAGACATGCATGGACACAGACACAGATGTGTGATAAGGGATGAAAAGTGTAAGCCATGATTCTACGGCAGCAAGGCTTCTCGTCGCTAAGACATGGATTGGAAGCAAGGCATCACTAGGGGACGCCGATTGATTTTGCAAGGCATCCGATGACTCTCAGTCAATGGTTACAGGCAAGGTTGTTTGGCAACCATGGCAAGCCAGGCAGGGCCTATGAACTATCCAATTACGGTATTCGGCAAGGCCAGCTAGTAATTACAATTTCAAGCAGCTATCTACCATAACATACATTCAGGAGCAAGGCTCCCTATAACGACACTCTAATAAACCAACTTGTGTCTTACGTTGGTTGTTAATTTTTATCTCTCCTCGTTGTGCTCTCTCGAGGCGGATGACAGAAGATTTATGGGAGCATGGCTCCATGCATTGGATGCATAACATGTCCAAGCCATTGCAGCTTGCTAGGGAGCAGGCAATATGGCTATATAAAGCAGCGTGGAAAAAACATTGACATCCACAACTAGGAGTTGAATGCAATGTTGACCACCATATGAATTTTCACAATGCCAACTTGTCAAGCAAAGGTTGCTTTGATCAAGTAGTATTGGACAATCGCTGACATTTGATAGTTCAGTTGTAGATGATATCTCTCTCACTATCGGGCAATTTTATGACTCTCAATTAGTAGTAAAATTTGGCAAGGCCGTTTCCCTATGAAATTTTGACAAGGTCGATCTTTTCCTGCTCGGACATATGTGTGTCACCAAGAGCATCTATTAGCTATGAGCACTTAGGTTACATTCTTGTCTCATCCATTTGATGAACTTACATGAAGCAAGGCTTCTATTTATGCATCTTGCATTGAAACTCCCCACGTTCGGCATATGCTATGAGCATACAAACTTGGGAAGGATTTGGCAATATGCTTGCAGGTTATTTCATTACGTGACAGAAGGGCGTATATGATACAAGGGACATATATGTACATATGACAGCTCCCACCCGTGTAGCAGATATGGCTATGAGCCATTTTTACGCGAGTTTTTGTTTCTTCCACGGAATCTCGGGCCAACTGGTTACAGCAACGACCAGGTTAGCCAATTTTCTGTTCTTTTTATTCTTCCATGTTTACACCTTTGATTGGAAACTACTGCTTTTGTGCCAAGAAAAGTGCTTTGATGATTTTACATGAAGCAAGGCTTCTCCCTTGTGCCAAGGAATTGCCCAATGACTTGTCATCAAGGGCCGTGGCACACAAGTTTGAAAAGACTGGTAAAATAGGGAATATCACCTCACAGAATTCCTACCAGTTTAGATTGTGCAAGGCACTTATGGTTTGGGCTCTCACGTTTGAGGCCATCACTTTTGCCAAGGGCTTAAGATTATGTATGCACGGCATGCTAGCTAAGTGGAATCAATTCTACCACCTCAGGAAACACGCTTCCGCTATAACACCAAACCTTTTGTCAAGGACAAAATACGTTCTGGATTGTTTTTGGGTTGCTGTCAAACACAACAACACTTAAAAGAACCTAAAACTTGGACTTAATTCAAAGGCAAAGTGCTCTCATTAAGCCACACTGGTCTAGTCACAACCACATACATGGTAGGTGGATCAGTCTGTGACTTGTTTGTGTTTTTTTCTGTTACCTCCCTCGATAAGAGCGACGTAGCAGAAACCTATTGCATGTTTATAGGATAAGCTGCACGTTAGGCATACGATGCACAAGAGCATGGAAATCAACTATACAAGTCATAGTCGTTTAAGGAAAGTTCCTCAGCCCAGCATGCTCTTCTTCTCTCGTTCTCTCTATCTCTCTCTTTAAGGGACTAATGAAAATCTTCTAAGAAAACTTTTTCTCGCCTCCTTTTAAGAGTAACTTAGCTCTCGTATGCTCTTTTTTTGACCCCGAATCTTCTGAGGTAGCTGAGTGTTCATCTAACTCATCAGTTGCATCGTAATAGAGGTATGAAAAGACTTGTTGAGCTTTCATTAAGTCCTTGGGTTCCTCATCGTCGTTTTCAACGTTGAGGATTGAAATCATTTGGATGGGAATTATGTCATAGCCATCCTCATTGCAAAATTGAGTAGGCATAGACGTATTCACACATACATCCATTGTTGCTAAAATTTGAGTCCACTTGAATGGCTCAAATAAATGCTCTGGAAAGGGTTCAGGTACGTAGGCTTCGTTAGTGCAGTCCCTTTCTAGAATACATTCTTCTCGTCTTAAGCTTCCGTTTTTGAAGCTCCACACATCCAAATAGGAGTGTCTTTGTTTAACCAGGCTGGGAGTTTAGTTTGATCCGAAGAGACTGAATCAAACTCTTGGATGGGTGTTTTCAAAACATCTCTATAAGTGTGATCTTTTAGATTGACTCTTGTTATAGATCCCACTTACTTCAAGTACAAATAATTGTTTCCCCAATCTTGGATAAGCTGTACCTTTCACATGAAAGGTCTTCCCAATATGATTTCATAGTTGAGTTTTTTTTTCAAAGTCTACTATGGCAAAAGTGTGTTGATATTCAATTCCACACGAATTGACTATCACTTTTTCAAGCAGCCCTAAAGGTCTCTCAATGTGTCTGTCAGCCAACTGCAATTTCATTCGAATTTGTCTAATGGATGGCTGTCCCCAGGATTCCCATACTACTTTACTGGCTATGGCTATGCCAGCTCCACTATCCACTATCGCCATGGTTTCAATGTCATTATAGTTCACTAGGAGGGTGGTGTTTCCTTCTTTCCCTTCATAATATTCTCCGACTTTGTTCATAGGAACTGATCTAATTTCTTTGTTTTCCATTTCATTTTTTAATTTTTCCAAATTCTTCGAGATTAACCCCGTTATCCCCACCTTCTCTAGGGTTTTCTGTAAATCATTCCACAAGTATGGTCTGAGGTTTAATAGTTCTCCCAAAGTAAGAGTGCATTGGATGGGTGTAGACATGATTGAATGAATGTTGTCTACTTCTAGGATCTGCTCAGCTCTTTTTACTTGAGTGGTTTTGCACACGATGGATTCATCTTCTTTATCTCCCAAGTAAGAAGGTAATGTTTTTAATGTTAATGGTTTCGACATTCTTGAAGCTTCCAATCCGCAATCCCCATACAAGGATTGTAAATCGATGTTTATATCAGAAGGTAGGTTATCCAACCAGACTTCCTCTATAGGAGCTGACTTTAGAGTTAGGCTCCCATCATTGATCTCTCTCACTTTTTCCCATAAGTGTCCTGGCCAGTATTCCTCTACAAATGGAATTCCGTCTAAAGCATCTTTGTTGTCAGACACTATAAGCTCTGGTTCGTTTGTTTCAAGCTGGGGTTCTGGCACCACATCAAATTTTGCTTTCGTTTCTTCTACCGCAAGCTCTTCAGGTTTTGCAATACTTTTAAGCTTGGGTTTTTGTTTTTCTGGCATTTCTTGCGTGATTCTTACCGTTGCTTCCATGTCTGGAGATGGATAGTTTTTCCACTTGTTTACCATGTTTTGGCCTGCTTTAAGTCCTGCTTGGCAGGCTTCCAAGGCGGCATTAATAGGCTCAAAAATTTCTTCAACCAGAATGGATCCTCTAGATTTCACGGTTGTTTCCTTGAATTCACTGCTAGTTTCTTTCAACTTGTCCAGGGCTAGCTTCTTTGCTTTCTCTTCGATTTCAACTCATTGTTTTTGTTTTCTCATCTCATATCTTTTGCTTCTGCTCCTTTTTATTCTTTAAGAAGAAACTTTTGTGTTCTCTGAATCATCAGAGGAGTTGTGTTTCTTTTTCTTTGCCTGGGCTCTAGTGATTACCTTGCCAATTGGAACAATCGGTTCACTCTCTGATGAGCTACTAGGCATCACTTGGACTACGTTTACTACGGTTTTTCCCTTGTTCATAGGATTTTTAGGACAATCTTTCAAAAATTATCCTCCCTTTTTGCAACATTGTATGAAATAGGCTTCAATTGGTTTGAGGTTTTTGTCAGGCTCTGGACATTCGTTTTTCCAATGGTCGTCAGCACCACAATTATGACAGTTTCCTGTTCTAGGCTTCATCATGGGTCTTCCCATGGGAGGTCTGACACCTTGATGAGCTACATAATACATCAGTGTTAGGTCTGGTGGAGCATAAGTCACGGTCTCTTCCATTGGTGGTGGATGTGGATTATACCAATCTTCTTCTACCATTACTATAGATGGACTAGGCTTTGCATAGGGTGTAACAGGCACTAATGCTTGTTCATCTATGACTCCTTTAGAGTGCATGTACTTTATAGGCACTGCATTATGTCCTAGATACGGAGGTTGTTGTCCCAACACAGGTTGAGGTCTTTCCATACCCATTGGTGGTCTTTGAGCTTGGGCCATATTAGGCTGATATCTCTACATGGGTTGTCCTTGTGGCCTCATGGGCACATACTGAACATTTCGATCATACTTTGGTCTAAAGTAGCACTCGTGGGTCTCATGGTTGGTCCATTTATCCTTGATTGCACACCATTTTTGTGGCCTTATTGGTTGTCCTTGTGGAGGTATCCCTTGTCCTGGTCCTCTCATAGGTGCTTTCTGTATGTTTTTCATCATGTCGTTCATCCTTTTTAGCATATCTTCTATGGCTGAGAGTGGTGCCACAGTAGCCTTTCCCACTTGTGCTGGTTTTGTGGATGTTGTCTTCTTGCTTTGGTTATCCTTAGGGACATCTTCTTCGTTGAAAATCTCACATTTGTCTCCTAGGTCAATAGCATCAGACACACATGCTTCTAAGGTTGTATTCTTTTTACTATAGAGTATAGCATGAAGTTCTTTGTTTAGCAGTCCCTCTAGAAACAAAGATACAAATCGTTCTTCTGCAAGTATCTCCATCTCTGGGCATCTGGCAATGTATTGTTTCATTCAAGTTGCACAATCCCTAACAAACTCACCATGTTTTTGTTCAAAGCTGTATATTTGAGCTACCGTATTATGTGATCTCCGTTTTGGAACAAGCAGCTACAAATCCTTGAGCTAATGTGTTCAAGTCCATGATTGACCTTGGTGGAATGTTTTGGAACCATGTCAATGCTTTTCCTTCTAATGTCATTCCAAACCCCTCGAATTGAGTATGGAAATCAAATATACGCACTACTCTTAGCACTTGCTTAAAGCTTGCTAAGTGGTCGTATGGATCCCCTGATCCACTGTATTTTCTAACCTATTTCTGAAAATCAGCTGGTCTGACGCGTCTGTTTGGTTCAACTCCAGGTCTTCTAGGAGTTGGTCATGTTCCGAGTCCTTCAAACCAGTCTGTTGGAAATAGTGACTCGTGTAGCCCTAGATTGGCCTTAGTGTCACCCCGTTTTCTACATGATGAGGTGGTTTCTGGTTTCTTCACATTACTCTCAGATGATCTTTCACGGTGTTCATCTCTTGGAACTGTTTCTGGTCCTTGCCCGAATTTCCAATCTCGTATGGAATACTCTTGGTATTTGGTTTGTTCTACCTCCTCGGAAGGCATCATAACAAAGTTGTTGTTATTGCAATCCCTAAACAGGTAGGTTGGTAGGTCTGCTAATCCCTTATCTTTGGTCTTGAAGATATAGATGATCTTCATCGTCGTTAATTGTCCTGGTTTGGCATGAGAAGTCCACAGAAGATCTTTTATGTTTCTATCTTCCCAACAATAGACTCCGATCCTAGGATTATCCGTACTAAGCCGTTTCAAAGGCTTCAAGTCTACTTGATCGTATCCCTCGAATTCTAAAGTTGGTGGTCCTTCTTTTGCTGACATATCTGGGATTATGGTGTTTACTTCTAACCCCCATTTGTCTATCACGTCAGGGTTTTCGACTTGTAAATACCGAGTTCCATTTCGATCCATGTACATTTTTTCTTGTTTGTTTTTCCTAATCTCTTCTTCGAACTCAATACCATGGTCATCAATGCCAATAGCATACTCCTCGTTAGGGTCCAAGTAAACCTGGCTCCATGACGGTTAGTCTTGTAAAAAGATAGTATATGCTTATAGTGCATTGTCGTTCCGGTTTTCGAGTGAGTTGAGTAAAAAGACATTTCGGATGTTGAATCTGAAAAAGTGTCTGAGACTTCTTCAAGAATTGTGTGCAAGGAATTACCTTGATTCATGCTTTCTTCCGTAGATACTCTACTGGAGGTTTCTCCGAGTATGCCCTGATTTCCTAGTACACGACCAGATCTAAGGTTCATATAAACTTATGAAGCCTTGGATAGAGTACTTACCTTTGGATTGACTTGTCGTCAATTTCCACTCGATTCAATTGCAACTTTCTGTCAAGCCACGGATTCCTCGTCTGCAACCTGATTCCTGTACAAATTTGATCAAGTTAGCTATTCTTCTATAAATACAATACAGTTTTTGCTATTCTCGTGATTGATCTCTGTGTATCACTTCAATTCGAGCTATGACAGTCAAAATTTGACTTTCAAATTCGACTTTAGCAAAAATCAAAGGTTTGATCTACAACCTGAAAACTAAGTGTACATATATCAATTTTGATCCGATTGAACCAAAAATTTCCCTATAGCTTTATATTATATCGGTCTATCACTGTATAAGTTCAAAAGTCAAATGTGATGTCTCTGGATAGCAGAAGTACATAATCGCGATTATTTACTTTTGTCAGTTTTTTTGCACTTTTTTGATAGGTTTGCCAAGTATACAACTTTTTAGAGTTCCTTGACAAGTTTCGACAAGTTTGGACAAAATCTGATCAAGTTTATCAATTGTTTGGTGTTCGCAGACTTTGATTTCAAGAATCTGGCTTAAGTCTCACTTTTGGGATCCAAATTTCACCAAAATTGATTTGTGAGGTCTACTTGATATGCTTGACCTTGTGATGCACTCAAATTTTCAAAATCATCAAGTTTTGAAGCAGATGTAAATAATCGCGATTATTTACTCCAGCTAGATTTTTGCAAGTTTTTGCCCCAACTTTGACACAGATCTGTTAAGCACCTAAAGTTAAGGTCACTAGCCAATTTTCGTCAAGTTTGGATAATTTTTGGTCAAAATGGTCATCAATTATCTGTCCGTAGACACTAACTTTGTAATTTTAGTCACAAATTTCACTCCAGTGGTCCAAATCTTACTAAATTTGATTTGTGGGCTTATTACAACATGGTGAAACTAGTGGTATGCTAACTTGGTCAAAAAAGTTGAAAAATTGGGCAGATGTAAATAATCGTGATTATTTACTTCTGATAAATTTTTACAAATTTTTGGTCAATTGAGCATGTACACATGTTTATCACATCAACATAAGCCTATGAATCAAATATCAACAAGTTTGGATAAATTTTCCCCACTTTATACTCAAGATTCAAAAGGTCAGTACAAACTTTCGTTTTTACCCAGTTTTTTGCCAGTTTAGTGATCCAAATCTCTTGGGCCTTTACAAAAGTTGTTTGTACACATGCAATGAGTCAATGGTATGAACCTTAGCCAATTTAGAGCAAAAAGTTAATAATCGCAATTATTAACTTTAGGCTTGAAATGAGCACTTTTTTGCAATTTTCTCAAGGGCAGTCTTTATATGATGTATTTTAAGTCTATGAATCAAGTCAAAACTTAATTTGGCCTAAAATGTCAAGAAAAAGTAAATAATCTGAATTTTGGTCAACTCTTGAAATTTTTTACCTCGAAGTGTCTTTGAGCTTACCCACTGGTTCAGACAACTCTTAGGCTTACTCTCCAGTCGGATTGAGTGGATTCGAGTCTTTTTGAGTTATTTCTAGCCGTAGTCCTGAAATTCTGCAACTTCCAATAACAACTCACACTTGATTCTTTCAGAGAGAGCAATGTTCTGAAATCCACCTCGGATCCTACTTACCCTACTCCTAGATTCTCATGCAATGGGGTTGTGGAAAGTGTCCACAAACACTCGTTTTCTTGTGTGTTTTTTATGTTTTTCAGAGCCTTGATCTTAAGACTTATCTTGTCTACCAATCATTCTCCAAATCCTAATCTAAATCTACAATCCTACAATCCTAAAGGTACTCAGCAAGTACGATTACTTCCAAGATACCTCTACACAGCAGAAGACGACAATCTTAAGCTATGCGGTTTCTAAAAGAAAGTTTTGAACTCTAGGTGAACCTAAAGGAAGTTAAAGGACAACTACACAAGACGCTCGTGTTTTTCCCTAGTTTAGGTCTCTTTGATCCCCGAAAATGGCGCCAAATGTGGGACGCATGTCTAACCTCACCATCCTATCTTATTGCAGTATTAGCGAGAACCACGATTAATTTGTCAAACCATGGGACGAAGCTGACTCGACTAGTGCATAGAGGCTACAAGAGGTTGTCAATCTCTCGGAAAACAACTAACAACTCGCATCTAACTCAAGCTACACTCAAGTGACTGAAATTACCAAAAGCCAATCGCTCATTGGCAAACAAATCACATCCGTTACAGCATCAAATGACATCCAAACGTAACGAAACTTCTAGGACAAGTTTATAAGACCTAAGCACACATGCGTATGGTCTCAAATCCCACTTTAGGTCAAGTTCCGAAATCGTTATTATTAACAGCATTGGATTTTTGACCTAGTCGTTTTTGACCGAGAATGCATCTAAATGCTTAGCAATGATGCCCCAATACCCTGCCTATTCTTAGTTTTCAATTTAAAGTGTAAATTCCTGGTTATGATGAAATTAGGCCGCAGGTCGACGACGCCAAAAGCTACGAAATACTGTGAATGGCTTACGTCAATGCATAGAGCTCTTACCTGCGGTTGCAATGCAACAAACGCAATTGCAATGTGACAACCGGAGAGGGAGTAGGAAGCGCGAGAAGGAGAGAAGTGAACTCCATTAGCTCACGCTGTGTATTTCTTATCCAAAAACTTATATAAAACTTACAAAATTGGCTTTTATACCTTAGCCAAGGTTTTTGGGTGGTCAAAACTAATAATCTGGAGTTCTACCAAAGTTGGGTGATGACTGGCTGATACAATCTGGAAGCTTGTAGCCCCGACTCATTAATTATAGAGTTTATCCAAGAAAATAGAAGTTACAATATTTCCTATTTATCAAAATAATAAATGTTTTACAAAGAGAACTCCGAAAAATGGTGTTCGTGTTAGTTTGCTACTAACAAAGGTACTTGAGAAGCTTCCCATTTGGGGCGGTCAGGTGCTTGAGTCAAAAAGAGACCCTATAAACTTAATGAGGAAGGTGATTGAGAAGCTTCCCATGCATGGGGGGTAAGGTGCTTGAGTCAAAAAAATACCCTACAAACTTAATGAAGAAGGTTCTTGAGAAGCTTCCCGTGCATGGGGAGGTAAGGTGCTTGAGTCAAAAAGAGACCCTACAAACTTAATCAGGAAGGTGCTTGAGAAGCTTCCTATGTGGGGAATCTTTGACTTAACCTTCCACTCACCCAAAGGGCACCCCTTTTCTCAAAGGGCACATTGGACACATGTCAGACTCTCCCTATGCTTAACCACATGGTGTGCTTGAATGCTATTGGTTGGGCTAAAGAGGGGTCCAATGAGCTTCTAGTTTTATCCAACAAATATCTAGATGTTTTCAAGCTCTCTCTCTCTAAGTGGTAAGGAGGACACTTGTCCAAAGACTACCCATGTACTTGAATGCATGCTGCATGTGATTGGCTAGGGGGGAGAGGGGTCCAATGAGCTTGAAACATGTGTAAAAGCTACAACTCTCCCCAAGCAAGCAAGGGAGGTGCTGGGGGGATATACACCACACACACACACTCATTTTGTGGATTCATTCTCACTTGGTGAAAGTTGAGGAACTCACCTCCTTCTCCAAGCTTGTGAGAAGTGAGAGCCTACACCAACTCTTGGCTATGGAATGCAAATCCAACCAAGAGCCATGCTTCAATGCTTAAGATTGCCATCTTCTCCATCTTCATTACTATGCTATTATGTATGATAGCAAGAAGAGTGATGATAAGTGAGGAACTATTTCTTTCTCCTACGGAATGTTTCTTCTTCCTCTTACCTATCCTCATTCCCCTCTAGCTCTCTCCACCTTTGAAGGTGTTTGAGGCCTTGGAACTGAGGCTTGGGATAGTTAATGCTTTATACAAATTTTATGTTATGTTTGTGATGCATGAAGCTTTCCATCTTCATTGCATCACCTAGGTCACAAGAAACACAAAGATTGTATTGTACCAAGTCTTTCTTGATGGGAGAAACTATAATACAAATGCCTATTGGAGGGGGTACCGGCTCCGTATGAATCCGGTCCCCAACTATTTCATGTTCCCTAAACTCTCTCTCTTGCAAAATTATTGTTCATGCCAAGTTAACTAAGTACCATGTTTA
The DNA here is from genome assembly GCF_014529385.1 of Adiantum capillus-veneris. Classification (NCBI taxonomy): domain Eukaryota; kingdom Viridiplantae; phylum Streptophyta; class Polypodiopsida; order Polypodiales; family Pteridaceae; genus Adiantum; species Adiantum capillus-veneris. The sequence continues at coordinate 65,601,573 of NC_140939.1, read as the reverse complement.
TGTTGCTACCATCAATTAAGTTCACCCGCTATGCTCACAAAGTAATCTCACAAAAGTGCTTTATCTAATTTCCTGATTCCGCTACTCTCAAAGTTCATAGGCCATTTCCATTACAATTTCATATCCAAAAATACATCTATATCCAACCTTTAGGGGCGCTACCCTCGAAATCCCCTGCCCCCACTTGGATCCCCCTGACGATAGAAATAAAGACACACACACACACACACACACATAGAAAGAGAAAGAGAGTTTTTTGTTTTAATTTTAGTTGATGAAAATCTAGTTGTCCATATAGAAGATGAGCTAGTTGTCTAAGTATACCAATCTGGTTGACCATATATGCAATATTAAAAGATGATGGTATAGAAAATAATCTAATCTAGTCAACCATACAAAAAACTATTTAAAAGGGCTTGAAGCAATCCTATAAGAAACCATATAGATGACCATATAGAGGATCATAGCATCAACCATATAGATGACCATATGTATCCCTATGTAGAATATCATAGAACTAGCAATATAGACTAGCAAAGAACTGACCATATAGACTGCCATATACATGTGGTCTATGGAAAAAGGATAGCACTATATTTAGATAACCATATGGATGCCAATGTAGAGGACTATATAAAATCCATGTAGATAGTCATAGAGAAAACTATATAGAGTCTAATATAGATTTCCATAGAACCATATAAAGACGATTATATCCTAATCCATCATATAGAAAGATAGCAATGAAGATGACCCTATTGATGACATTAGCCGATCATATTGATTATCCACATAAACAAACAATATTTACAAAGTTAACCATGTATATGTCCATGCAGACGATTGTATAGATGACGATAGAGACAACATTGTAGATGCACTTGTAGAGCACCATGTAAACACCCATATAGAAACTATAAAGACAAGCATGTCCTAATCTGTTATAAAAGGATACCAATGTAGATGAACATATAAAGATCCACATATGTGGAAATCAATCTAATCATATAGATGAAAATATAAACCATATAAAGACCCATGTACATAGACAAAGATCCAACAATACCAAATGATCATATCCTAATTCATGATAAAAGAGCTAAAATGGGTTGTATGAGCCATATGTCACATTTTAGCACATAGTATGGCCCTTGACCTCCCAAACCATATCGGATGGCTGTGTGACTTTTTAGGAGTGGTTGAATGGTACTCACACCCATTTGTGCAAAGTCTCATGGTCATCCGATATGGTTTGGTCGGTCCCGACCTATACTATGTGCTAAAATAGATTATATGAGCCATATGTCCCATTTTAGTGCATAGTATGGGCCTTGATTGCCCATACCATATTGGATGGATGTGAAAATTTTTATAGGTGGCTAAGTTGTGCTCACACCCATTGTGAAAAGTCTCATGGCCATCTAATATGGTTTGGACAGTCCCAAACCATACTATACGCTAAAATGGGCCGTATAGCCATATGACACATTTTAGCACATATTATAGGCTTTCACCACCCATACCATATTGGATAGATATGAAACTTTACATGGGTTGTGAAATGGTTATCAACCCTACCCATGAAAATTCTTATGGCCATCCAATATGTTTACGGCCCATTTTAGCACATAGTATGGGCCTTGACCACCCATGCCAGTTTGGATGGCTATGCAACTTTTTAGGAGTGGGGGTGAGAGCCATTTTCCTACCTATGAAAATTTTCACAGCCATCCACTATGGTATAGGGGATCAAGGCCGATAATATGCACTAAAATGGGTTGTATCTGCCAAACGGCCCCTTTTAGCACATAGTATGGATCACGCCCACTCAAACCATATCGGATGGCTATAGGACTTTGCAAGGGTGGGGATGAGTCTCATTCCCCCTCTTGTATAAATTTTCACATCCATCCAAACTGATGTGGGAGATCAAGGCCCATACTATGCGCTAAAACTCATACGGCCAATTTTAGCGTATAGTATGGGTTAAAACCGCCCAAACCATATTGGATGGCTGTGAAAAATTGCATAGATGGCAGTGAGCACTATTATTCCACCCGTGCAAAGTTGCATAGTCATTCAATATGGTATGGGTGGTCAAGTCCCATTCTATGCGCTAAAATGGGTTGTATGAGCCATATATCCCATTTTAGCACATAGTATGCGCTTTAACTGCCCATATCATATCGGATAGTTGTGTAACATTACAAGGGTGAACTAATGGTTCTCACCCCTACCCGTGAAAAGTCTTGTGGCTGGTTTGGGTGATCCCGAACACCCATACCATGTGCTAAAATGGACCGTATGTCTGATACGGCCCATTTTAGCACATTTATGGACCTTGATAGCCCATACCATATCGGATGGCTATGAGACATTCTAGGGATGGGAGAATAGATCAAACCCCCACCCATGCAAAGTCTTGTGGAAATCCAATATGGTTTGGGTGGTCTCGAACCATACTATGCGCAAGAATGGATCGTATGGTTTATACGGTTCATTTTAACCCATAGTATGGGCTTTGACCACCCAAACCATATCGAATAGCTATAAGACTTTTTACAAGTGAGAAAATAGTACTTAACCCAGCCCATTCAAAGTCTTAAGGCCATCCAATATGGTTTGGGAGGTCTCGACCCATACTATGTGCTAAAATTTGTTGTATGAGCCATATATCTCATTTTAGCACATAGTATGGGCCTTGACAGCCCATACCATATCAGATGGCTGGAAAAATTACAGGGTGGAAAAATTATACTCTCCCCCACTTGTGAAAAGTCTTGTGGCCATCCAATATAGTTTGGGCAATCCCGAACTATACTATGCGCTAAAATGGGCCATATGGCTATTTTAGCGCATAATATGGGCCTTGACCGTCCATACCATATCGGATGGTTGTGTAACATTGCAGGGTGAAGTACCAGTGATCACCCCCATCCTTGCAGATTCTTGTGGCCAACCGATATGTTTTGGACATCCCTAATCATACTATGGACCAAAATGGACCATATGTCTTATAGGTCCATTTTAGCACATATTATGGGTCCTAATCATCCATACCATATCGAATGGCTATGAAACTTTGTAGGGATGGAAAAATATCGACCCTTATAAAGTCTTATGGCCATTCAATATTGTTTAGGTGGCCTTAAACCATACTATGCGCTAGAATGGTCGTATGACTCATACAGTCCATTTTAGCGCATAGTATGGGCTTTGACCATGCAAATCATATTGAATAGCTATGAGACTTTGCATGAGTGAGGAGATAGTACTAAAAACTATCTACGCAAAGTCTTATGCCCATCCAATATGGTTTCAGAGGTCTCGACCCATACTATGTGCTAAAATTTGTTGTATGAGTCATATGTCTCATTTTAGCACATAGTATGGGCCTTGACTGCCCATACCATATTGGATGGCTCGAAAAATTATAAGGTGAGAAAATTATACTCTCCCCCACTCGTGAAAAGTCTTGTGGCCATCCAATATAGGAGGCCCTTCTCAGGTACATTTTTGTAGTCTCCACCTACAAATACTTAATTGTTGGTAGAGCGGTGGGTAATACTTTTTTTATTATACTAGGTGCCATTACGTGCAATTAAATCCCCACCCCTGAAACGTTTCATGGGAAACGCAATCCGTCTTGATGGTCTATTGTGGCATAATCGTTAGTTTTTTACCATTGGGCCCTTAATGAAACCAAAACAAAAAAAGTTGGCGATTGTGTCACCTAGACCGATGAGATGCAAGCGGATGGCCATGAAACATTGTAGGGGTAGAGAAAGCACCTAAATCCTCACCCTTGCAAAGTTTCATTGGCATCCCAATCGTCTCAACGGTCTACGGTGGCACAATCGCCAGTTTTTTACCATTGGGCCCTTAGCGAAGCCAAAACGAAAAAATTGGTGATTGTGTCACCCTAGACCGACCACTTTGGAGCTGATGGCCATAAACATTGTAGGGATAGGGAAAGGACGTAAATCCCACCCCCTACAAAGTCTCATGGGCATCGCAATCCGTATCGACGGACTACGGTGGCACAATCGCCAGGTTTTACCAATGAGCCCTTAGCAAAGCCGAAACAAAAAAATTGGAGATTGTGCCACGCTAGACTGACGAAACAGGAGCAGATAGCCATGAATCTTCATAGGGACAGGGAAAGCACTTAAATCCTTGGCCGTGCAAAGTTTCATGGACAACGCAGTCCATCTCGACGGTCTACTGTGGCACAATCGCCAATTTTTTACCATTGGGCCCTTAGCGAAGCAAAAACAAAAAAACTCGTGAGTGCCACCCTAAACCGACGAGGCGGGAGTGAATGGCCATGAAACATTGCACGGACAAAGAAAGCACTTAACTCCCTGTCCTTGCAAAGTTTCATGGGCAACGCAATCCGTCTCAACGGGCTACGGTGACACAATCGCCAATTTTTGACCATTGGTCCCTTAGCGAAGCCAAACCAAAAAATTAGTGATTGCCAGTTTTTTACCATTGGACCCTTAGCGAAGCCGAAACAAAAAAAATGGCACAAGTGCCACCCTAGACCGACGAGACAGAAGCGGATGGCCATGAATATTTGCAAGGACATGGAAAGCACTTAAATCCCCACCTGTACAAAGTTTCATGGAAAACGCAATCCGTCTCAATGGTCTACTGTGGCACAATTGCCAGTTTTTTACCATTGAACCCTTAGAGAAACCAAAACAAAAAAATTGATGATTATGCCACCCTAGACTGATGAGACGGGACGGAGAGGATGGCCATGAAACATTGCAGGGGCACGAAACACGCCTAAATTCCTGCCTTTGCAAAGTTTCATGGGCATAGCATTCCATCTCAATGGTCTACGGTGGTACAATCGCAAGTTTTTGACCATTGGGCCATTAGGGAATCCAAAACAAAAAAAATTGCGATTGTGCCATCCTAAACCAACGAGACGGAAGCGTATGGCCATGAATGTTTGCAGGGGCAAAAAAAGCACTTAAATCCCTGCAAAGTTTCATTGGCAACGCAATCCGTCTCGATGGTCTATTGTGGCACAATCGCCAGTTTTTTACCATTTGGCACTTAGCAAAGCCAAAACGAAAAAATTGGCGATTGTGCCACCCTAGACCGATGAGACGGGAGCGGATAGCCATGAAACATTGCAGGGGTAGGGAAAGCACTTAAATCCCCACCCTTGCAAAATATCATGAGCAATGCAATTTGTCTCGACCGTCTACTATGGCACATTTGCCAGCTTTTGACCATTGGGCACTTGGCGAAGCCAAAACAAAAAAATTGGAAATTGTACCATCCTAGACCAAGGAGACAGGAGCGGATGGTGATGAAACTTTGCAGGGGCAAGGAAATCACTTAAATTCCCACCCCTGCAAGGTCTCCTGGGGAACACAATCGTTCTCGACAGTCTACTATGGCACAATCGCTAGTTTTTTACCATTGGGCTCTTAGCGAAGCCAAAACAAAAAAATTGGTGATTGTGCCACCCTAGACCAACGAGACGAGAGCGGATGGCCATGAAACATTGCAAGGTTAGGGAAAGCACCTAAATCATTTTCCTTGCAAAGTTTCATGTGTGAGACCGCGGGGGATTGGACCATGCAACTCTCCACCCAACCGTGCTATTTATAGACTCCTAGCCTCTAAAGATAGCGCCCCTTGACCGCATGTCCGTCTTGGCCCTTGGCCCTGGCCTTGGCCTGACATTACTCCCCCCTTGGAGAAGCGTTTTCGTCCTCAAAAACACAAGAGGTAGTATCTTCGTAAGAACACTGATGTTTTCCTTATTGGCATCCTCTACACGGGCCAATTGTCCATATGACCGATACCTGGTGCAGTGAGGAGGTTCAATGAAACCAAGAGCAACATCTTGATTTTCAACATTGTTGTCCTTTTGCAACCACCCGTATCTAAATGGTAACTCATGATAACTCATGTGAGTATCTTGAAAATCTCATAGCTACTGAAAGATAGAATAGGGAGTGTCCTCATGTCAGACTTCTGAATATTTTGGAACACACAGAACCACATGTTCACCCCTAACAAAGGTTACATGCCAACATACTCCGTCAGCACACCTACTAAGTCCTTGACTTATGAAACTATCGGTATCCAACCCCACCACAACAGGTGTTCAAAGTTGAAAACTGAACCTAAGAAAATTCTAGAATAAGGAGAGAATCACCTATTCAGAATGCATTGTACTAACGTATGCTCTTAGCAGATCCTTTAGCACGGTTTACTAACGTATGCGCTTAGCATATCCTTTAGTACTAAATAGAATACTTGTAAGCTGCCCATCCAACGTGGGATGAATAACAGCAGTAAGAGTGAGGTACTTTCCCCAACCACTTACAAACAGTCTTCCACGACTGATGAAAAACTATGACTCAACCATTGAGTATCCAACCATATACTTGATATGGAATGGAGACAACTAACTAGGTTGAAGGTAGATTGGAGGTTCCAGCAACCAATCACTAACATCCATACTCAGCCATCACCTTGTATGGCAGGGTGTAAACTCATACTAAATTTGCAAGAGAGATTGCACTAGCAGTGCAAAAGGGTGCAGAAAGAATAAAGTCCATGGATTTGCATGCCGCTCCAAATAAATTTGTGTTAAACACTAGGGTCCATAACACCTAGTGTGCATGCATTTAACACAAACATATCCAAACTGCAATTCCATGACGAGACTTTCCATGATACTTACATGAAAATCTTGAAACAAAGTTGGATCATAATAGAATGTGACAACCCGGTCACACCTAGGAACCAACCATGAGACCTTCTCATGAACGTAGCATACTTTGCAGCAAAAGTTGGACCATAATAGAATGTGACAACCCGGTCACACCTAGGAACCAACCATGAGACATTCTCATGAACGTAGCATACTTTGCTATATGTAGAAACGACCCTCCGTTAAGGTGGTTTCACAGCACTTGTAATCACAACAAGTCTGTACTTAGTACCCAACAATTTTTGGCCACTGAAATTGTTCCTGATACTATGTGCGTCAATTGGTCTAATGAACGGATGCGACCAGCACCTAGGGACTTCGTCGCGACACATCATTTCGAATTGGGCGCCAGTGTCAGTCCCAGAGACTCATATTCTCCACATGTGGAATATGTCTCAAGTAAGGATTCCAGGAAAAGTGACATCCATCAAGTACGAGCTGTACTTGTGTGTGGAGATAACTACAAACACTGTGCGACGCGAGTGAGAGGGACCCTCATTATCATGCTCCACACTGGCTAAACCACCAAGAAAAACAAGGAAGGGAACTCAACAAAAATCACAGGATAAGAAATCACTCGTGACCAGAGTCCAAGCAAAAAAAGAAACATCAAGAGTTGAAAAAAGCTCTAAAGGAGATATACACAACCGAAATGGAAACCACGGAAGAGGATGGTAAGCATGTAATGAATGTTCCATCCCATTACAAAAATTATACTCTTCAAGATCGGAAGATCATAATTGAACAACCTGTTAGGGAACTACGAAAGCAAGTCGAATCTTACGAAGGGCCTGAAAACGCTAAAAGGGTAGACTTGGTTGAACCAGGAGAAGAGCCTAGACCTTCTTACATTGTGAATGACCTAACAGAAGAAGAAGAAAAGCTTTTGTTGAGCTTGTTAAAGGAATACCAAGATATCTTCGCTTGGTCTTACAAAGATCTCAAGGGTGTTGATCCAAAAAAATTTCAACATACCATACCCATGAGAGATGACACGAAACCAAGTAGACAGAGACCATACACGTATAACGAAACATTTGCCAGGAAGATCAAAGAAGAGATTGAAAAACTAAAGAAAGCCGAATTCGTTTATGAAATTGAACACACAGATTGGGTGTCTCCAATTGTGGTAGTACCCAAGAAGAATGGAAAATTACGAGTGTGTGTTAATCTCAAAAAGGTGAATGCAGCTACCATCAGAGACAACTTTCCTCTTCCGATAACTGAGCATGTTTTAGAATGAGTTGCAGGAAAAGAAGCTTACAGCTTCTTAGATGGCTTTTCGGGATACAATCACTTTTGGTTGACCCAAAAGATAGCACAAAACTGCTTTTGCAACAGAATGGGGTATATTTGCCTATCGGGTTATGCCGTTTGGGTTAATTAATTCTCCAGCCACGTTTTAGAGGTTGATGAGCCATGCTTTCAAAGAATATCTTTGGAAATTCTTAGAAGTATATATGGATGATCTATGCGTACATTCATCAATACGGGCTGGTCATTTTGAACACCTCAAAAAGGTATTCAAAAAATGTAGAATTTATAGGATTTGCTTAAATCCTAAAAAGTGCACATTCATGGGAAGACAAGGAAAAATTCTTGGACATATAGTGTCTAAAAATGGCATAGCTACTGATATTGAGAAGATTCATGTCATTGCTGATTTGCCTAGACCAACAACAGTCAAGGGTTTACAAGCATTCATGTTTCATGGGACATTGTGAATATTACCGACAGTTCATCTACATGTACTCTATAATTGCAAAACCCATGTATAGCTTGATTATGCACTTTGAATGGACTGAGGCATGTGAAGAATCCTTCATGAAGCTTAAGCAAGCTCTCACCTCACTCCAAAATTGAAAGCACCAGATTGGGATAAGGTATTCCACGTATATGTAGATGCTTCTAATTTTGCTATCGATTGTATACTAGCTCAACCAGGAGATGGAAAATTTGACTTTTCTATTTCTTATGCTAGCCGAAAATTGAACATGGCAGAAAAGAATTACACCACCACCGAAAGAGAAGAACTAGGAATGATCTATGCCATTAAAAAGTATAGACATTACCTATTAGCCAACAAGTTTGTGTTCTTTGTGGACCACCAAGATTTGTTGTATTTGGTCAACAAGCCATGCAACATAGGGAAAATAGTGAGATGGTTCATCATTCTTCTTGAATTTGATTTCACTGTGGTTGTAAAAAAAGGCACTACACATCAACGAGCAGATCATTTGTCAAGGATTGTTTCATGGAAATCACCTAAAGGGGTAGATGATGATCTACCAGATACCTATTTGTTCCATAGAAATGATACCTAGATGGTCGAAAACATTGTGTCATTAATGACAATAGCTCAAGTGGATTCACAATACGACTTCCTATCACAATCGGATTAATCGAGCAATTGGCTATGTATCAATTACTAGCTGAAAGGCTATACAAAAGAAATCGAGATGGGATATTGCTCTTATACATTAACCCTAAAGAAAAAGAACAGTACCTAAGCCAAGCACATGTTACCATAGTAGGACTTCACTTTGCGGAAGACCAAACTATGCAACGAATCTTGAGACTTGGAGTATTTTGGCCGACTATGAGGAGAGATGTTAGATCTTTTGTAAAGGATTTCCCTCAATGTCAAAAACAAACACCCATTCCTCATGTAACATTTTTTCAAATGTTGCTTGTTCCTAAGTGGAGTAATTATCTGGTTACTTACTTATCGAGCCGAACATTTCCTGAGGATATGAGTAAACGCCGTCAAAGAGCAATTGAAATTGAAGCAAGAGACTATGCTCTTATTGGGAACCAATTGTATTGGAGAGGTAAAGATCAACATTTGCACCTTTGTGAAAATGAAAATGAGTATATTCCGATTATAGAAGAAGCACATGCTGGATTAGTTGGAGGTCAGTTTTCTAGTGAGACCACCGCAAGAGCAATCTTGATGGCAGGCATATGGTGGCCAACACTTTTTGTAGATGTTAGATTATGTTATGCTAAGCGTTAACGAGAAAAAATGAAAACACGAGTAGATAGCATGCCCTTAAGACCAGTGATGGGGACTAGAGCTTTCGCAAAATGGGGTATAGATTTTGTTGAACCAATACAGCCACCTGCTTATAGAATCCAAGCTCAATATATCATTGTAGCTACGGACTATTTGACCAAGTGGGCCGAGGCTAAAGCAACTCAAAAGAATGAAGCCAGAACCACTGTTGCATTCTTATATGAGTATGTTGTATTCACGAGATATGGACTAGCAATAGAGATTGTCAATGATCGGGGAACTCATTTCCTCAATGAGGTAATAGAGTATTTTCTTAATAAGTTTATGGTCATCCATAAAAAATCAGCTCCCTATCACCCACAAGAAAAGGGACAAGCTGAGCATACGAATAAAATTCTTAGCTCGGTGATGACTAAAGTGGTTAGTTCAAGAAGGACAGACTGGGAAATGAATCTCCATTGCTCTATGGGCTTATCGAGTTTCATTCAAAATAGCTCTAAATGCTACACCCTTTAACCTTGTTTATGGTCTTGATGCCATACTTCCAATAGAATTTCTATTGCCAACATTACGGGTAGCACAGAATCTTGAGTGGACTAGACATGAATTGTCAGAAAGACTTGAATATTTGGAAAAGCTAGACGAGCAAAGGCTAACTGCTCTAGCTCATATCTATGCACAAAAGCAGAAACAAAAACAGTTTTTGATTCCCTTTTAATCACAAAGATCTTCAAGAAAGGGGACTTAGTTCTAGTCTATTCCCTTAAGCAACACATTCCCAAGTTTAAGAAAAAGGGAAACGGACCATTTATCATTGAAGATGTATCTCCAAGTGGAGCAGTAAAATTGTCCACCCTAGATGGTGAACCAATGGCTAATTGGATTAGTGGATGTCGTTTAAAGAAATACAATTTTCCACTAACTAATGAATTGCTAGAGATAATGCATGCAGCCAAACAAAGAAAGATCAAACGACAACAGGTTATTGATGAAGCCCAAGAGGAAGCTAGGCTTTGGGTACTCAAACTGAAAGCTGCTCTCAAGAATCAACAAATACCGATTCCCATCAACACTTTGAAAATAGATGATCGACAATGGGAATTACCTAAAGATGTAGTTTCAACAGATGATGACTGGTTAGACGGAATGGATCTGGGCATCAAAGTACAGTTTAACAATCATAGCACCAATACTTTGGTTGACACAGGAGCTAGAGTAAATGCAATCAGGTATTCCACATACAAGAAGGCCACAAGTCAAGCATTGACGGCAGGAATAGGGACAATCAAAGGATGCAACAAGAACTCAACTCAAACATTGGGAGTAGTCAACTTGAACGTGATAGTACATGGATGTTCATGTCCTCATTAGTTTGTATGCTTACCATATGAACACATGAATGAGATGATGATTCTTGGAATTCCCTCGATGCGTACATACAAAGCAGTACCAGATTGGGATATGAATCAACTAAAGCTATCACCTAAAGGAGGGTAACTCATTATTCCAATTGCACCAAGCAAGGAAGAATGGAAAAGAAGCAAACAGTAGACCAATTCACAAAGTCAATCTTCTCCATCCCCTCGACAATCAAATGCTACATATAGCATGCAAGGAGTCAGGAAAATTTGGGTACCAAAAGCACAGCTTAAGGATAAATCGATTCAAATTTGGATACCGAAAACTTCATCAATGAAACAAAAGAAGGTTCCAAGGGTTCGAACAAAGAGATGAGCATCTCCGAGCAAGGAACCTAACATGGAAATGGTTTGGAAGAAAAAGGAGCACTTATCTTATCCACAAACCGCAAAACCAATCAAGCAATGGTGAGTTAAGTCTCAACAGACTCCACCACACAATGCAGCACCATGCCGACCAAATTACCAGTAGCGAGAAAAAGATTGACAACAGTCAAAAGTGCTACCAACACCTCAAGCAATCGGTGTGCTAAAGCATCCTGATGGTACAATCAAACAGAGAGCACACAAGCTACAAGATTTGCTCTTTGGAAGACATCAGCAGCAAACCTCGACACCGAAAACCCTTGAGTTTATTACTCAAGACCCAGCTCTTGCACATCATATTGGTTTGAATTGCATTGATCTCCATATCATGGTAGAGCCAACCACGGCTATGCATAGACACGGTTGTTCACCCCATGCACACAGTCGTCCCGGAGTACGCCATCTAGGAGGGGTGGAAGGGCACTAAGAACTAAGTACTAAGTACTAAGTAATTGAGGGAAATGTTTGAAGAGGGAGGAAAAAGTTCTATGTTAATGTGTGATTTTTTACAAAATTACTTAATATTGCCCTTATAATGAAGGAGTACGAGCGGAAGTGTGACGCGAGAGAGAGTGGGAGAAGAAGAGCACGACGATATGGTGAACTCGCTCTACTGTAATATGTAGAGCATAGTGAGTTCTTATTAGGTTTTTACAAAAGAATATGTATACATACCTGGCGGCCCGCCCACTTACCTGGGCGACCACATTGGGCTTTATACCCCAACAACCTCCCACTTGAAGTCCAATGTGGTACTTTAAGTGTGAGAGAAGCTACTATACAAGCTAATATACAAGAGATGTAGAGAAGTGATGTACTACACTACACCTAACTGCTTGCGAAAATGCGCAAAGATCTCTGAGGGAAGTCCTTTTGTAAGTAGATCAGCAGGATTTTCTATGGTGTGAACTTTGACAAGCTGAAGTTGCTTATCCTCGAGCATTTCCCTGATGAAATGATACTTCAGATCCACATGCTTTGTCTTTGAGTGATAAACTGGATTGCGAGCCAATTGTATAGCACTTTGACTATCACAATATAACACAGGCATCTCTTCTTTGATTCCCAAATCTGTTACTAGTCGATTAAGCCAAATTGATTCTTTGCATGCCTCTGATGCTGCAACATATTCAACCTCTGTAGTAGACTGAGAAACACAATCTTGTAATCTAGAACGCCTTGATACTGCTCCACCAGCCAATGTAAAGACATACCCCTGACGTAGACCTTCGGTTGTCTAAGTCACCTGCATAATCTGAGTCTGTAAAACCCTTTACACTTAGCTCTTGACTCCCATAGCATATAGGCATACTCTTTGTAGCTTTCAGGTATCTCAATATTCCTTTCGCTACCTCCCAATGTTTCTAGCCTGGGTTTGACATGTATCGACTTACTACTCCCACTACAAATGCAATGTCTGGGCGAGTAGCAATCATTGCATACATTAAACTACCCACTGTAGACGCATATGGAATCTTATCCATTTCAGCCTGTTCTTCCTCAGACACAGGACAATCTTGTTTGCTAAGTTTCACATATGGTGGCAATGGAACACTCAATGCCTTTCCCTTCTCCATATTGAAACGTTGCAAAACCTTGTCAATATACTATGTTTGAGATAACCAAATCAACTTCTTTGATCTGTCTCTATCAATGCGCATACCAAGTATATGACTTGCCTCACCCATGTCTTTCATGTCAAATGATTTTGCCATCTTTGACTTCAAAGCTGAAATTTCTTCCAAGTGCTTGCCAGCAATCAACATGTCATCCACATACAAAATAAGGATCAGCCAACTGCCATCCTTAGCCTTCTTTGTATATAGACAATGATCGAACTCACTATGTTTGTAGCCTTGAGAAAGCATAAACTTGTGGAACTTATGGTACCATGCCCTCAGTGATTGTTTTAAGCCATAAAGACTCTTTAACAACTGGCATACCAAATCTTCCTTGCCTTTCTGGCTGCTACATGTAAATTTCCACATCTAAATCACCATGCAAGAACGTTGTCTTGACATCCATTTGGTGCAACACCAAATCTAATATGGCAACCAATGCAAGAAAGCATCTCAATGTAGTCATCTTGACCACTGGAGAGAAGACTTCATCAAAGTCAATGCCTTGTTCTTGCTTAAAGCCCTTGGCAACAAGCCTTGCTTTGTACTTTGGCTGACTATCATGAGCGGTGATCTTATACCTGTAAACCCATTTACAAGGTAGAGCCTTTTTGCCCTGTGGTAATTTAACTAGCTTCCATGTCTAGCTTTTATGTAGAGCTGTCATCTCTGATTGCATGACATAATTCATAGATGGAACAAACCTATCACGAGGTCGCGTGATACGTCCAGATCTACGCACAATAGGTGGCTCAGGCTCAGCCACAACCTGTGGTTCCACTCGATCCTGTCCTTGCTCCTCTTGAGCCCTGACATTTTGTCTTGCACGTGCAGGTCCATCTTCTTGGAAGACAAATCTTCTAATCTCCTCAACCCTCTCTGGTTTAGAATGATATTTGGCTTCATTAAAGTGAACATCATTGCTGCGGATAACCTTTCTAGACTCGGGATCCCAAAGTCTATACCCCATCTCACCAGAATTACCATAGCCTAGAAAGATGCACTTTCTACTCTTTGGTCCCAGTTTGTTCCTAAATTCCTTTGGAACGTGAGTATATGCCTCACAGCCAAAGACTCTGAGATGCTTGTATGAGGGCATTTTGCCTGACCATACCATCTCTGGCATTGAATCCTTCTGCAAAACCTTGCTAGGAGATCTATTTATAAGATGAACAGCTGTTGATACAGCTTCAGCTCAAAACCCATTTGGCAGCCGTGCATTAGACAACATACTTTTGACCTTCTCTTGTATGGTCCTATTCATATTCTCAGCAACACCATTTTGAGGAGGATTGTAAGGAGCAGTAAGTTCACGTTTTATACCTTTTGACTCAAAAAAGTCCTGAAAGGCCTTTGAAACATACTCTCCACCATTGTCAGTGCGTAAGCATTTAAGCTTCTTGCCACTCTGATTCTCCACAAGTGTCACAAACGTTTTGAAAACACTAAACGCTTCATCCTTGTGCTTGAGAAAGTAAACCCATACTTTCCTCGAGTAATCATCTATAAATGTCATAAAGTAAGAAGCTCCCCCTAGAGATAGATTAGGCATAGGTCCAGACAAATCACTATGAACAAGTGCCAATTGTGTATCTCTTCTACTGCTTCTATGCTTATGTGGCTGTTGTGTTTGCTTACCATACAGACAATGTTCACAGAATTCAAAATCACTAGATGAAAAGCCAAGCAAATAACTAGAATGAGACAAGATTTCCATTCCCTTCTTGGACATATGTCCTAACCGGCTATGCCACAAAGAAACGTTCGGCTGCTCGGTTACATTGATTACATTTTTAGAGACATTTGATACATAAATCATGTAAAGTCCTCCAGACTTTACTCCATGTGCTACTGTCATCGAACCCTTGGATATCTTCCACATGTTTTGTCCAAAAGTGGTGACGTAGCCAGCATCATAAAGTAAACCTGTGCTGATCAAGCTCTTTGTAATTGCGGGAACATGTCTCACATTCTTCAGCATGAAAGAAGAGCCATTCTGAAATTTCAATTGAACATCTCCAACACCTAAGATCTCACATGTCTGCCCATTGCCTAGCCGAACATGATCTTTAGTGGTCACATAAGAGGTAAACCACTCCTTGTTTGGAGACACATGAAGTGATGCCCCTGAGTCTATAATCCAGTCACTCAGTGCATTTCCATCAGATGTTGTAAGAAGAGCTGAGTCCATTGTATTCTTCAAGAAGTAGATGTCTCCTGACACTAGACTATCATCCTCTGCAATAGTGTTTGTCACATTTATCTCTTGAATCTTCACTGAGGACTTGTTCTTCTCACCATGGTCTTCAGCTTTCTCTTTGCCTTTTTCTGCTTTCCATTCTCTTCAGTCTCTTTTCATGTGACCCTTCTTGCCACAATGGTAGCATTCTATGTCACTCTTGCCTTTAGCACTGCGGGACTTGCTACGAGACTGATTCCTCTTTCCACCTTTGTACTTTTCTTTGGTCCTTCCCCTGACAACTAAGGCTTTTCCATTGCCTTTGTCCATTGTCTTTCTATTGGTTTCTTCAGTAAGCAGACTTCCTTCTACGCCTGCTATGTTCAAACCATCTGGAGGTGCAGAATTACTCAAAGCTGTGCGAAAAGTGTCCCAACTTTCCGGCAATGTGATCAACAGGAACATAGCTCTAACAGGTTCATCAAACTTGACACCTTGAGCTGACAACTGACTGTAGATGGTGTTGAATTCATTCAGATGATTGGACATAGGTGTCCCTTATTTCATCTTCAAGTCAACAAGCTTCTTAAGCCAGGATACCTGTGAAGCTGCACTCTGCTTCTCATAAAGATCACTCAGCTTTGTCCATGCTTCATAAGCCGACAACTCGTCTACTACATTGAAGTAAACGCTTTCTGCCAAAGTCAGCATAATGGTAGAAAGTGCCAATTCACCCATTTCGCTCCATTCATCTTCGTCCATATCTTGTGGTTTTATCCCCTTGAGCTTTATAGGTTTTATCTGCTTCTTTTGTACCAACACGTGCCGAATCTGCTTCTTCCACAATGGGAAATTGGTTCCATCCAGCTTCTTGATATTGTAAAGAGCAGTGTCCTGTGATCCAGCCATAGCTACGCTTCACAGTAGTTTACTTTCCTGGGGAAAATTCAGCAGAGTTTCCCCTGTAAACTGACCTCTGAACCAATATCAACCTGTCAAATGAACCAAGAAAGCTTCAGATTCTGCAAAAATTTTGGCAGAGTCTCCTTTGTAAGATGGCTCTGGTGTACTCAAAAACAGACCAAAAAACAGCTCAAAAACACTGTCTCTCTGACACTGTAAGTTGCGGGTAATTCTGTCCTGCACCTGTACTATCTCTCACTGTCCTGTCACTATCCTGTAAGCATAGACTTTGACAATTCCTCAACGGCAGTAAAGCAAAGATGCAATCCCAACTGTCTAACTCACAGTCAATACATCCTAGCTACCTATCCAAGGGTGCTCGAGGGATCGCTCCAAGACCTGTATCACTGAAAGGATCTCAACATTCGAGAATCCCCCAGCTCAATAAAACCTCACTCGACCCTCAACAAAGGCTGCAGTAAATCTGACAATACATAGACTTCCCACAAAATCATACATCCACAAATTTCCCACTATATGTTGTAACCGCTGCGGCGGTTGTTTGCTGCGTGACTCACAGCCAACAAACCCTCAACAAACATACATCATCTCTGACAATACATCCCATGTGGAAGTACCTGCAATGTCAGGATGAAATCTAGAATATCAAGCAGTAAACACAAGCTACCTAATGAACTAGTGGATGTCGCCTACAGTCTGTGTGTAGATGCGCCCGTGTCGTATGTGACACGCCTCCAAGAACTATGAGCCGTCCTTTGATGTGTAGACAGCCACAAATCAACACTCTGGGAGTGTCGATATTCTCAGCACCTGTAGTCGTAGGCCGAAACCCCAAATTTGCAGAGTCGGATCTGCACCCGCTGAGACCACGTAGTCGAAAATGGCCTGCGCAGAACTGTGTCGAAGCCGAACAGTGGCCGAGATGACCTCAGAATGAAATTCTGAGAACACCAAGCCCTTCGGGCTTCCCCACAGGATTTGGGGCCATGTCTTTGCAAGTCGAATTTCACTCCAATCTGAGCTGGTGAATCTAGCCTCTTGCAATGCTGCCCCGAGCCTCGATCTGAGCTCTGATACCAGTTGAAGGAGTACGAGCGGAAGTGTGACCCGAGAGAGAGTGCGAGAAGAAGAGCACGACGATATGGTGAACTCGCTCTACTGTAATGTGTAGAGCATAGTGAGTTGTTATTAGGTTTTTACAAAAGAATATGTATACATACCTGGCGGCCCGCCCACTTACCTGGGCGACCACATTGGGCTTTATACCCCAACATATAATTCATCATCAAGGGAAAATTCACTGATAATATCTTCCCGATGAGTGTAAATAGTGTTTATACTATCAGAAATCATTACAAATAGTCCTTTTTGGATATTTTTCATCATTTTTATTCATAATGAGGCTTAAAAATAGAAAAATTCAACAAAAAACAATAAAGCTATGTTTTTCAAGGGATTTTCTTAATTATTGGATTTTTACTTTACTTTTTTAGAGCATTTTGCTATTTTCTTTGATTTTTTAAATAAACAAGTCAAAAATTAATAGTAAATAACAGGGAGCTCATATGGAAAAACGAAAGACACAATGGTGATAAAAAAGACAAGGCGAACAAGCACAAAAATTTTCAATGAAATCAGAAGATGGAAGCGGGAAGCCTGAATTAGACAGCCATGCCTACTTTTGCAAAATTCTTGCAGAATGAGCTACAGGAATCCGATGAGGGAAATTTGAGTCTAACATAGATTTCACGGCCTAGTAGGACTAACAAGGGAATCTGGGGAAATTTGGTTCGGAAGTCTGGGTATAGATATCCATGGGATGCTAAAACCACATCATTTCTACTTGGAACCTTTGCAAAGAGAGATTTCGACCTCTTTTCGCGCGACTTTTCCGGAGTCCACAGTTGACCATTTTCAGCGCCGTCTCACACGAGACATGAGGAGTAAGTTCTTTGATCGCGACAATGATCCATTTTGTACGGCCGGTAGCTAGTGTAAAGCCCTAGAAAAAACCCTAGAAAGTGAGCAGTGCACGAAGACCTACGACCTAAAACTGACCATAGCGGCCTGCCAGCTTGACCAAATCGGATGGGATTTAAACCATAGCATGCCCTAACATAATAGAACCTTTCTATACCATCAGATAACTATTTGGCTAGGGTCAAGGGGGTCCCCAGTAGAATAGTTAGGTTTTTGGCAAATGCCATTATTCCAACCTGACTTCACAGATGGCTTGCTAATGAGGTCCATATACAATGTATATGATTGGTTTGGTGAAATCCATCAAGCAAAGCCCTCGAAAAGCAGAAAACGGCTCGAAGGTTACAAATCGTCAAATTCAACATACGAGGTTAAACTAACTCCAAATGAGCCAGAATTGGACAGGTTGCTTCATGACTATGTTACGGACAAGTCCAAAGCCTCAAAGTTGACCGACCAACCCAACAAGACAGAGTAGTCACAAAAAAGATGATTTCAGAGTCGACAGAACACAAAGTGATGCCGACATGACCAAATTCAATTTAGGACTTGTATTAGGTGTATGAAACATGCCTAGGTCAAAATTTGTAGGTTTTGCAAAGTTTTTGTCACTGTTGTAAATAATCACGATTATTTACTTTTGCATCAGTTTTTCTTGGAAATTGTCAAATCACCTCACCTATCATGTGTACACACCTATTACATGCCAAAAATCAAGTATGAGCCAAAATGACCACCCATTACTTGTAAAATTGCCAAAAAACGCAAAGAAGTCTTTGCAAGCCAAAATTTGGGTTATGGACCACATTTCTTGATCCAAATCACCTCATATCTTATACCCAAGGTCCATACAATGCCTAGAACCAATTTGTACCAAAAAATGTCAATTTTGGAAGAAAAGTTAATAATCGCGATTATTTACTTTCTGGTCAAAATTGGGGAATTTTGATATTTTGCCATCATACAATCAAAGTACATGATGTATTAAGCCCACTAGCCAATTTTGAATCAATTTGGAGTTCAAAATCTCAAATTCCTTTATATCTACTGTTTCAGAGACCTAAAGCCAAAATTTGGTACCATTTTCACCCTGTGCATCCAAATGAGCCCATATTTCACTCAGAGCATGTATTTGGTATATAATTCAAGCCTAGAAAGCCCATTTTGCAAAAAGTTGGAAATTTACCTCAGTTGTAAATAATCGCGCTTATTTACTGTGGTTGCAAATTTTGTTTTGTCCATACAGTTTTGTTCCTTGCATGCTTTTATGCATCTTTGCTTGTTCAAAAATTGATTTGAAGCAAATTGGACCAAATTGTCAGCATTTCAATCTAAAAGGACATTTTAGAGAAAATTTCGACAAAGTTGCTAACTTTGCACTCTATTCACTGAACAGGAGAAATGCAAGCAGCAAAAAGGGCCAAGAAGAAGCTAAACCAAAAAGAGAAACTACAAGAAGTACTTGTGTGTATCAACTAGACCCTGAGTCAGTCAAAGCAGCAAAGAAATCCTACCTTTCCAGAGAATAGTTAGAAGAGCACCACACTACGGTCTTCATTGGCAAGTTCAAGAGTGAAGAGGGGCATCAGGTGGAGTTGCAACTCGTGCCCAAAGAAGTATATGATGTAGTTGCCAAGCCAAAGACAAAAGAGGATAACCGCAGGTTGGGGCTCAGGCATTTCTATGAACAAGAGCCTTG
Source organism: Adiantum capillus-veneris (assembly GCF_014529385.1). Classification (NCBI taxonomy): domain Eukaryota; kingdom Viridiplantae; phylum Streptophyta; class Polypodiopsida; order Polypodiales; family Pteridaceae; genus Adiantum; species Adiantum capillus-veneris. The sequence goes on along the minus strand of NC_140939.1, from coordinate 65,581,624 downwards.
CGGAGTGGACTTTCAGAAAGCTTACGAGCTTCTATCCACCATCAAAGAAGACGGAACTGCACCAATATCAGACACCCAAGGGAACAAGATTGAAGTCATGATCATAAAAGAGATAGTGGCAAAGGCACTCAGACTGCCCACTGAAGGAATGACCGGACAAAAAGAAAAAGAAACCGAGCCGGAACAGGAGAAGGCAGGAGAAGATACTCAAAATCCAAAAGAAGAAAAGGTAAGTAGACCTAAAAAAGAGACTGATAAGAAAGCAGATGCAGAAAAAGCACCTACCACTGCACATGAGACAGAACTTGAGCCAGAGATAGAAGAAAGGCCGGCACCTGAAGAGACAGCAAGGGTTGAGATAACACCCTCTACTTCTACTCAGCCAGAAATTACGGAGGCCTCAAAGCCTTAGGATACCCAAGAAGAAGACCGACCATCTACCTCTACACAAGAACCACCAGCAGTTACGATGCAGCAAGAATCCACACACGAGGTTGGAGGCACATCCCAGCTAGCAAGACAGGAGGAGTGGTAGTCAAACAATGAAGTAATAGTATAATTCAATGAATATGCATGGCAGATGCAAGAAATGATGGAGAGACTCCGTTCAACAGCATTAAACAGTAGCACCAAGGCCAAGGAACTTGAAATGGTGATTGACGCTCTCCAAGGAGAGTTAGAAGACAAGATGACTGTCATCACTGATCTTCAAAGGCAGGTGCAAGAGTTGAAGGCAGAAGCGGAACAACATCAGTTGGCTAGAGATAAACAAAAAAAAGAAATGGAGGAGTTAGGTGATCTACTCACTAAACTGTTCGATGCCTGCAAAGCAAAAGATGAGCAGCTGACAGAAGTTACGAATGAACTTCTTACGACCTCTCTGTCAGCTCAAAAAATTGAGGTGCAATTAGATGTTGCCAATGCTTCTTTGCAGTATTCTGAACAAAGGATCAATGATCACACCATTTTCTTACGGTAAATCAGAGAAAATCCAGCCGTGGCCTCGATCAAAGGAACTGACGAAGTGTATAAGGCACTTGAAAAGAAAAACAAAGACCTAGAATTGGAATTAAATCTAGAACAATCACAAAGCAGTGACCTGGAATTGATGCCGGTTCAGAGAGAGGAGGAGCTTCTAAAGGAGATAGCAGAACTCAAGCGGATAAATCAACTCCTCACAGATTGAAAACCAGACAAGCGGGAAGAGGCAGGAACTTCAGAGCCGCCACAGATAGACATACCCTCGGTCTTGTTTGCTGAGTTTGAGACAAAGTCAACAGCAGAGCCAAGTGGTAATGAAGATTTTTAGATTAACATCACGGATGAAGACACAGTGCCAATGGTCCAGCTGTGAAAAGCTGAAGAAGACGCACTGAAGGAGAAGATCACCCTAGAGGTGGATGAGTAGTGGAAAGCCGCTATGGATTGGGAGTTGAGAGTTTTACACTCTGTCAACGTCACTCAACTCACTCCCAATCATATCAACGCTCAATGGCACCAACAATCCCTACCGTACCCTCTCATTAAAGTAGAACTATTACAAGTGAAAGAAAGGTTGTACAAGGATATGCAAGAAGATGGTGCAGATAAAGACCACCCAAAGTGGAGGTTAAGCTAGCTGAACAAGAATCCGAGATACCTGATTCTGTTCACAAGAGCACCTGCAGCCCTTCAAAGAGATCCAACCTTCTGTCCTGTACCCAGAGTAAGGACATGGCAGCCCTTCAAAGAGATCCAACCTTCTGTCCTGTACCTAGAGTAAGGACATGGCAAGCGCATGACGCACTGCAAAAGAAGAGGCCAACTTGGCTCAACTTCCCCAGGCTATCAACTCCCGAGAGAGGTCAAGCAACGGAGGAATACATGGTGAAAACCCTAACGCGCGCCATGTCTTTCTTCAAGAGTCTACCAGATCTCTCTTGTGCCATGTTATGTAAGATCTGCAGAATGCTGCTCACATGTATACAAGTTTTTAATGAGCTTGAGCAAACAAGAGTCCCATGGCTATCATTCTTGGAAGGAAACAAAGGCTTATGCTACGATCTGAGTGGGAAACCTTCAGAAGAGGTCCTTTACGGATTTTATGTCAGATGCATGTTCTTGCCATCGAATAATATGTTGGCCTTTGAAGAAGCTTTCTACACTGGATTCTTCACCTGGCAAATGAAGATATTTGCGCCGGTGATCATCAACCTAACATCCAGGTTTGTAGGCTACTGAGTGGTGGAGCTAAAGAATCAAATAACAATGAAATTTCTGCAAGTGCCCAACAAAGAACGAAGAATCAGATACCAGAAGGCACTGGACGCGCTTAAAGACCACTTCGCCAACTGTCAACCCGAAGACTATTTCAACCCGTAAAGCTATGTCAAGGGATGACACAGGTGAGGAGGGGGGGAAATGTTAGCAGCAAGCTAACGCGGACACCATTTTTCGGAGTTCTCTTTGTAAAACATTATTATTTTGATAAATAGGGAATATTGTAACTCCTATTTTCTTAGATAAACTCTGTAATTAATGAGCCGGGGCTACAAGCTTCCAGATTGTATTAGCCAATCATCACCCAGCTTTGGTAGAACTCCAAATTATTAGTTTTGACTACCCAAAAACCTTGGCTAAGGTATAAAAGCCAATTTTTGTAAGTTTTATATATGTTTTTGGATAAGAAATACACAGCGTGAGCTAACCGCGCTAACTTCTCTCCTTCTCGCGCTTCCTACTCCCTCTACGGTTGTCACATTGCGATTGCGTTTGTTGCATTGCAACCGCAGGTAAGAGCTCTATGCATTGACGTAAGCCATTCACAGTATTTTGTAGCTTTTCACATCGCCGACCCGCGGCCTAATTTCATCATAACTAGGAATTTATACTTTTAAATCAAAAACTAAGCATAGGCAAGGTATTGGGGCATCATTGCTAAGCATTTAGATGCATTCTGGGTCGAAAAGGACTAGGTCAAAAATCCACTGCTCTTAATAATCGCGAGTTCGGAACTTGACCTAAAGTGGGTTTGAGACCATAGGCATGTGTGCTTAGGTCTTATAAACTTGTCCTAGAAGTTTCGTTACGTTTGGATGTCATTTGATGGTGTAACGGATGTGATTTGCTTGCCGATGAGAGATTGGCTTTTGGTGATTTCAGTCACTTAAGTGTAGCTTGAGTAAAATGCGAGTTGTTAGTTGTTTTCCGAGAGATTGACAACCTCTTGTAGCCTCTATGCACTAGTCGAGTCAGCTTCGTCCCATGGTTTGACAAATTAATTGTGGTTCTCGCTAATACTACAATAAGATAGGATGGTGAGGTTAGACATGCATCCCACAACCTTAGTCATCAAGCATGACGAGCACCTCAAGCACCTTAGTCATCAAGCATGCACCTTGGTCATCAAGCACCTCATGCACCTTAGTCATCAAGCACACACCTTAGTCATCAAGCACGACAGGCACCTCAAGCTTAGGTTGGGTTCCCACCTCAAGCTCATCCCTAGCTTGCCTAAGGTCAAAGGACTTTTAATACTAACTATTGGAGGTCTTTAATGAAGCTAACCCTAAGGTATTTTAAGCTCCATTAGATGCACATTGCTCTTTGATAGACTACCTCCTTTTGGACCCCTATTGAGATGTAACCATCTCTTCTCTTGGTCCCTTGCTGAGGTATGTCTAGAAGCACTTATTGCACATTTCTCTTTGATAGACCATCTCCTTTTGGACCACTGTTGAGATGCAACCATCTCTCCTTTTGGTCCCGTGTTGAGATAGGTCTAGAAGCACTTATTGCACATTGCTCTTTGATAGACCATCTCCTTTTGGACCCCTTTTGAGATGCAACCATCTCTCCTTTTGGTCCCTCGTTGAGATAGGTCTAGAAGCACATATCTCTATTCTAACTCTTGTTCCCGTTTATTCTCCCACATTAAATGATCAGTTTAACATGAGAAAATCATTTGGTAAAGTTAGATATTATATTGTATGACATTACGTCTCTCTTGAAATCATAGTCGTCCTCGACTATGAGGTAGAGAAGATAAAGACTAGTCATTAGTCCATGTTTCTTAGCGGGTAGAGGATCCCTTTTTACCCTACGACATCATTCCAAGATGGATGACTAGTCCCTTTAGTGCTTGGGAGACGTAGTTACCGCAAGCATGTCTGCTCTTTAGTCCATATCATACTTCCAAAGTAGAGTAATAAGTTCTACTTGGTGTTTGGGAGACGTCGTCACCACAAACATGATTCTAAGCATGCATAGTATTTAAATTTGTGCACAATAAAAAGAGAACTAGTCTTATAAGACAAAAACATTTTTCATTTAAAATACATTTTCATATGCTTACTCTAGTGCAGCATTGTAAGCATTGACAAGGTTCATATTATCCTTAAGCTAGGTTCCTTGCATCCATTTAGCATCTTTAAAAGGATAATTATTTAACTTAATAAGATATCGTCAGATAATTTGTTTCTTAATACCTTGTCTTCATGTCATAGGATGGACTTAGATTGAAGTACTTCTTATTGATCTTCGATTTTTGGAGGGTCTGCAACTATTGCTTCTTTTGATGGTGCTCCTTTGCAAGGACTATGTAGGTTCTCATGGAAAACATTGTGTACGAGCCAATGGTTGGGCAACTTCAATTGATAAGTCATCTCATTGACTAGCTTAAGAATTTTAAGGACCATAGTATCTTTTTGCTACTTTAGCATCATACTCTTGGTGGTCCGTAGGACTCTTGCCCGTAGTATGCCTTAGATGAGCCTTGAGAAACTTTAGCAAGGCCCAATCATTATCCTTAAAGGCTGTTTCTTGTTCTTATTAGCAGCAGCCCTTTTGGTCTTTCCTGTGAGATGGATATAACCCCTTTAATGTTTGGAAAATATTCTTGTAGGTCTTGACTATATTCATCAACAGCAAAGATCTTCCCATGTACTTTTAGTAAGGGACTTTTGGATCTTCCTTCTTTAACCTCAAAAAGTATTTTCTCCATAGAAGTATGTACAATATCATTGTACGCATACTCTATAACAGGTAGGTACTTCTATCATTGAGAATGTTGATCTACTTCCATGCCATAGGCTTTTAGTAGATTCAAGAATCATTAGATTAGTTATTTCACTTTGGTCATCCGTTTGTGGATGATAGGCCAAAAGAGAAATTTAATCTACTTCTTAAATTCCAAAAGAGACCCTTCTAAAAATTACTCATCATTCTAGAATCTTTGTCCGACACTATGGATGTTGGCAAGCCATGATATGTGAAAATTTGAGATCTGAAGAGGGTTGCCATTTGATGTGCCTTAATAGTCTTTTTGACAGGCATAGAGTGTGCTTTCTCGTTAAGTATGTCGACTAAAACAATCCAAGTTGCTTCCCTCAATCAAATTTCAACTTTTGGTATACCATGCATTTTGAAACATACTCTTGTATGTTTAATTTTCATGGTAGACCAACAGAAATATATTTCTACTCCTCGAAGAGTAGATTATGGAATACCTCTTTGCCCCGCATAAGGAGAAGTATGGGATTCATATATGACTTTCTTATTGTATAGGTGATTAACGCATAGCCTATTGTCGTTTGGAAGATAACCATCCTTCAAGGTGAATAGTTCTTTTTTCTTCCATATGGAAAGGCTGTAATTACGTACTTAAAGTCTCGGTCATTAGCATACTCATCTATCATAAAAGATAGATCATTGTGAGTTGCTATAGACAACACATTTTCCCTTGGCCGTTATGAAAGTGCATCGACCACTTGATTGTGCTTGCCAGCAATGTGAGAAAAATAAAATTTAAATCACAAAAGAAAATTTGCCCACCTCATTTGTTTGTCGGAGAGCTTGGTTTCGTCATGAAGTTCTTGAGGCTTTGTGATCCATTCGTAGGATATATGGAGTCCCCAAGAGATAGTGTTTCCATGCATTTAGGGCATATAGAATAGCTAGTAGATCTTTTTCATATTTGCCCAATACTCACTTATCAAAGTCGAGTCTTTGACTCTCATATGCTATGGCATTCCCTTCTTGAAGCAAAATAGGCAATCACCACAAGCATCACATGGGACCTCAAATATCGTTGAGAGATCTAATAGTGTGAGCATCGTTGAGAGATAAGATTCTCCTTAAGCTTCTTAAAAGCTTCTTGCACTTTTGGAGTCCATGGATACTTAACGTTGTTTTTTGTTAAGTCATGTAATCGACCTGCTATTAGCGAGAATTTTTTTAATGAAGCATCTATAGTATGAACACATATTTATGAAGCTTCATACCTCCTATAGATTCCTTGGATTAGGCCATCCTTTTATTATCTCTAACTTTTTTGGATCCATACGAGTGCCATCTTTAAGATAATGTGACCTAAATACTGAATCTCTTGTAGGAAAAATTCAATTATCTTTTGATTAATGAAAAACTTATTCTCTTCACAACTTGAAAGATTACTTGGAGGTGTCCCTTGTACTCCTCAAGAGAATTTGAATGGCCTAAAGATTTTTTTCCATCATGAGTTTAAATGCGTCTAGAGAATTTGTCAGGCCAAAACTTGTAAATTATCAAATAGATCTTCTACCCGCGGCATGGGAGATATATTTTTGATAGTGATCTTATTTAGTGCTCTATAGTCGACACACATGTGATATGTGTTATCTTTCTTTTGCACTAAAAGCAATGGTGAACAAAATGGAGGGGAGCTAGACCTCACCATCCCTTTTTCTACCGATTCATGCACTTGCCTCATGATCTCCTCTTGTTGAGCTTGTGAAACTCGATGAGGAGTCTTGTTAGGTGGTGAGCTTCTTGGTAGGAGCTCAATTGCAAGGCCATCATCCCTCATTTTAGAGGTATCTCATTAGGGATGTCATCAATGAAAACATCTTGGAATCCATTTAGGAAATTAGACAACTCTAATTTGTCTTGATTCCATTCATTGTAGGGATATGGTGTTCCCCAACTCATTAGCATCTATATACATGCTCTCTTCCCTGTAGGTGAAGTAGATTCTCCTTTTAGAGAGCTTCATGTTGGAAGCCATGCGGTTAAACCATGGTGCCCCAACGATAACATTCTCATGTTTGAGTGGGGAGATGAATAAATCCTTTTTGTCCACATAGCTTTGGACATGAAGCCTTAATTTTCCAATTAAGGAAGTAACAGAGACGTCTTGTCCCTTGATAGCTCCATTTGCTTTCAATGCATCTCCCATGTCCTGGGCTTGTATGCCTAGCTTAGTGGTCAACTCCGTGGATATGACGTTGTGAGTTGAACCAGGGTCAAACAAAATAAAGGCATGATGCTCTTCCATCTTTCCCCAAGCATAGAAAAGGAGAAATCCTTGGCAATGAGCATCCTCTTTTGGAGCTTCAAACATAGAGGCTTTGGGAGTCTCATTGCAGGCAATTCTCTTGGGGCAAGGACAATAACCATGGCCTTCCTCCCCACACTTAAAAAATTTGTGGTACTTACAAAAATATTATAGCTCTTTAGGAGAGAGTTTATATTTACCTCTTTAAACTCGCTTCTCCTTGGACCGATTGTTGTTGGTGTTGGAATAGCCTTGGTAAGAATTTTCGGCATTGGTTTTCCTCTTAGAATCACTTTTGTCTTTATTTTCCATGGGCTTGACATTGTGTCTAGCCCCTAGTTGGAAATTGATGCGCGAAGCAACCATGGTGTGGTGGATTACTTCGGTGATAGAACCAGGCCGTTGAGAGTTGACATACTTGGCCATATCTTTGGATAATCCCGCACAAAATTGTTTCTTTTGCACGGCAAAGTCTATCTTTTGAAAGACAGTAGCCTTGAGATGTAAATCCCAAACTTGTCCACATATTTGTGGATAGACTCATGAGAGAGAAGACTCAAACTCCGCCATTCGGTGAGCACTTTGTCCTTTGCATCACTTGCAAGGAATTGCTTCATGATGTAAACTCGTAGAGTTTTCCATGTCTTTGGGGCTTCATGGTTGCCAACAAAGGCTAGCCCACCATTGACGAGTCGATTTTTGGAAGTGCATAGCTACATGGTGTAGCTTGGAGAACTCCGTGAAGCCCTCGTCTTCAAAGGCCGCATCAAATTGTTGGATGAATGCCAATAATTTGTCAGTAGCACCAAAGGTGCCATCATAGGTGAGAAAGAGGTACTCTTTTCTCCCTCTTTGAACTTCTTTAGCTTTTGTGACCTTCACCATGCAGGGTAAGATTTGCGATGTCCTCCCCTCTTGTATTCTCTAGGAGAATAACCATAGCTTTCATCGGTAGAGGAGGAAGGTAAAGAAGAAGGAGAAGAGGGTGACCTCTTTCTTGCCCTTTTCTTCCTTTGTTTCCTCTCTTTCCTTTTGAAGTGATAAGGAGAAGGACTATGGGTTAACCATTTCCTCTTGGGAGGTGTTGGCAATTGTTTAGTTCGTCGTCTTCGTGGAGCCACATCTTTGGAGGAACTTAGGGATTCATTACTTTCTTGTTCTTTGGATTCCTCCTCTCGTCTCGGAGAGAGTCTTCTTTTGGGAGCCTCATCAAGAGGCCTCCTAAGCTCTCTCTCCTCTCGGTGAGGAAAGGAAATCCCATGAGCATGAAGTTGTTGAGTAACTTGGCTTGCAAAGAGGGGTTGCCCATAGCTTGTTGCAACCTAGTGGCGTGATAATTAACAAACATGGGTGCATCATTATTAACACCTTCATGTGCAAAATCAAAGTTATCAATGTTCATTCTACTCTCTTGGTTATTGTCAGCCATGATAATTAAACTTATGTGTTTACTTAGTGTATGCTTTGGCAATTCAAAACCTTAGTTGCTACTCCTCTTAGCCTTTGAAAATAGGCACTTAAGTATCTACACCCACTGCTCAAATTGGTTAATTATAGAGAGTAGTGGAGTGAGTCTAACATAACGAAGTTGCCAAGGGATAGCTCCTTTCAGAATTCTTATGGCTCAATAATGGTAAATCCATAGGAAAGTCTAAAAAGACTCCATTATTAAGACCAAAGCTCCCGAGGTGTGCACCATATCCCACATTGTGGACTCTACAAAATCGATAATAGATCCCAGTCCCACTTACCCTAATATAATTAACAAAATCAACCATTAATAGGCTACATAAGGACCTGTCTTCTTAAGCAAGAAAAGAGAAACCAAATGCTCTAATACCAATGAAATGGGAATGGCCTATGAACTTTGATAGTATGAAATTAGGAAATTAGATAAAGCCACTTTTGTGAGATTAATTTGTGAGCATATCGGGTGAACTTAATTGATGGGAGCAACATAAACATGGTACTTAGTTAACTTAGCATGAACAATACTTTTGCAAGAGAGAGAGTTTAGAGAACATGACAATAGTTGAGGACCAGATTCATACGGAGCCGGTGGTCCCCCCTCCAATAGGCATTCGTATAATAGTTTCTTTCATCAAGAGAGACTTGGTACAATACAATCTTTGTGTTCCTTGTGACCTAGGTGATGCAATGAAGATGGAAAGCTTCATGCATCACAAACATAACATAAAATTTGTAGAAAGCATTAACTATCCCAAGCCTCAGTTCCAAGGCCTCAAACACCTTCGAAGGTGGAGAGAGATAGCGGGGAATGAGGATAGGGAAGAGGAAGAAGAAACATTCCATAGGAGAAAGAAATAGTTCCTCACTTATCATCACTCTTCTTGCTATCATACATAATCGCATAGTAATGAAGATGGAGAATATGGCAAGCTTAAGCATTGAAGCATGGCTCTTGGTTGGATTTGCATTCCATAGCCAAGAGTGTTGGTGTAGGCTCGCACTTCTCACAAGCTTGGAGAAGGAGGTGGAGTTCCTCAACTTTCACCAAGTGAGAATGAATCCACAAAACGAGTGTGTGTGTGTGTGTGGTGTATATCCCCCCAGCACCCTCCTTGCTTGCTTGGGGAGATTTGTAACTTTTACACATGTTTCAAGATCATTGGACCCCTCTCTCCCCTGGCCAATCACATGCAGCATGCATTCAAGTACATGGGTAGTCTTTGGACAAGTGTCCTCCTTACCACTTAGAGAGAGAGAGCTTGAAAATATCTAGATATTTGTTGGATAAAACTAAAAGCTCATTGGACCCCTTTTTAGCCCAACCAATAGCATTCAAGCACACCATGTGGTTAAGCATAGGGACTCGAGAGTCTCACATGTGTCCCATGTGCCCTTTGAGAAAAGGGGTGCCCTTTGGGTGAGTGGAAGGTTAAGTCAAAGATTCCCCACATAGGAAGCTTCTCAAGCACCTTCCTGATTAAGTTTGTAGGGTCTCTTTTTGACTCAAGCACCTTACCTCCTCATGCACGAGAAGCTTCTCAAGAACCTTCTTCATTAAGTTTGTAGGGTATCTTTTTGACTCAAGCACCTTACCCCCCATGCATGGGAAGCTTTTCAAGCACCTTCAATCATTAAGTTTGTAGGGTCTCTTTTTGACTCAAGCACCTTACCCCCCATGCATGGGAAGCTTCTCAAGTACCTTAGTCATCAAGCATTAGCACCTCAAGCACCTTAGTCATCAAGCACGACAAGCACCTCATGCACCTTAGTCATCAAGCACGACAAGCACCTCAAGCTTAGGTTTGGTTCCCACCTCAAGTTCAGCCCTAGCTTGCCTAAGGTCAAAGGACTTTTAAGACTAACCATTGGAGGTCTTTAATGAATCTAACCCTAAGGTCTTTGAAGCTCCATTAGATGCACATTGCTCTTTGATAGACTACCTTCTTTTGGACCCCTATTGAGATGTAACCATCTCTCCTCTTGGTCCCCTGCTAAGGTAAGTCTAGAAGCACTTATTGCACATTGCTCTTTGATAGACCATCTCCTTTTAGACCCCTATTGAGATGCAACCATCTCTCCTTTTGGTCACGTGTTGAGATAGGTCTAGAAGCACTTATTGCACATTGCTCTTTGATAGACCATCTCCTTTTGGACCCCTATTGAGATGCAACCATCTCTCCTTTTGGTCTCGTGTTGAGATAGGTCTAGAAGCAGATGTCTCTATTCTAACTCTTGTTCCCGCTTATTCCCCCACATTAAATGGTCAGTTTAATATGAGAAAATCATTTGGTAAAGTTAGATATTATATTGTGTGACATGAATTTGTATATAATTTTACCAAAAATGATATGATATTTATCATGTGGTAGAGAGACTCTTATACACATTGTATGAGAGGAGAGAGAGAGAGAGAGAGAGAGAGAGAGAGAGAGAGAGAGAGAGAGAAAGGGAAAAAGAGTCTCAATAGAGACAAGGAGTGATAGAGATTTGATCAAACATTCTCTGAGCTAGACACTCAGTACGATTCTTGTCAAAAAAGTCCATGCACGCATGTGGGTCCATGTTCAATCATATCTATAAGTGCCACTTAACTCACCGAGTTTCTTGGAATGCAAATGGTTGGAAACGTGTCCACGTAACTCGCCAAGTTATGTGGACTTATGACGTGTATATCACGTCATTGTTGAGAGTTTTTACAAGAAGGCATCAATGTAACTCACTGAGTTACGTGGCGTGCCTATGTAGCATTCTAGCAGGCTTTGCCATGTAACTTGTTGAGTTACATGGCTTGCCTATGTTGGCATAGCCACGTTACTTGGTGAGTTACGTGGCAATGGTGTCTATGCATGTATGTGGAAATAACACGTCGTCTTTGTGGCATGACAATGTCACTCGGTGAGTTACATGGAGCTTCTTACCAGTTACTCGTCGAGTTCTAGAAGTATGCCAAACGTCACAATTTTCTGCTTCGAGCACGAGGGTAACTCGGGGAGTTAGCCGCATTGCAGAGGTCACGCTTGGGTGCGAACTGCAATCACTACATTATATTGCGTATTGATGTGTCAATGTCGACACTACGATGGCTACATCCCTCTCACCCATAGGAAAAATTGTGCGTCTTGGCACCAACTCGTCAGACTCTAACATGAACATATCAAAGAACTCCATGTCTCCCATCTCTGTTTGTGTCTCTAAGGAGCAGAACTGCTCTACCTCTGACTGCACAAACTCTAACAACACTTGATGTGTCTCATTAGAGTACAGTCACTCTACCTCTATCTCTATAGAGTCTACTATCATGTCATGCACACTAAATTCTATGTCTCGTGAGCATGGTGGAGCTCACTTGCAAAGGAGACACGTCTCGTCTCTCGCTCAAAGCATGTCAGCAAAAAAATCAAGACTATGCCATCTCAAACCTCAGACACATGCATAGGATATACCAAGCCACTGCGGCTCATGTGGCAATCACTAATGAATCGAAATGCATCTGGAAAGACTCGTCTCTAAGAACTGAATTAAAAACCAAAATCTGCTAGCTATCTCACTGAGGTGGGCAACCTTCTCCAAGTTGAAAGAAAGATAGTGGTGGAAGGGTGTGTATAAAGATGTATCTCAATTTGTAGAGTCATGCGTAACTTGTCAAATGTATTCAAATGCTTGACATCGGGATGGGTTGCAACCTACATATCCACTAGCCATGCACTATAAATGGGTTGTGGATCTAGTCACAATGCCTTTAGGACTCTGGCAGATGAGATAATTAGTTCTTGCATGAGAGGACTTAGCTAACCAGGTTGAAGGGAGAGCATTAAGAGAAAAAACCACAGAAGCTGTATGGAAATTCCTTCTTGATGAGGTGATTTGTCATTATGGTTGTGTGAAAAATATCATTGTAGACAGAGGTGAACTGGATGCAGAGGAAACAAGGGAGTTCTTTTCCAAATTAAGAATCAAGCTTTCTCTTACTACAATTGACAACCCTGAAGGCAATAGAAAGAGTGAAAGAGAGCATCCTCCTATCATCAAAGCTTTGGCCAAGGCTTGCAAAGGAAGAGTTTGAGTGGAAAAACTGTTGTCATATGCTTTATGGATTGATCATACAACACATAGCTTAGTAACTGGCTATATGCCTGTGGAGATGATATACGGTCAAAAGCCAGAGATGCCGATTGAAGATACAATTCCCACTGCCTTGGCAAGAGGGACTTAGCAGGGAAGGTTTGCTTGCATTGCATATAAGGAAACTAGAGAGAAGACCTAGAGACATTGAGGCTGCAAAAGAGCAATAAAAAAGGCAAGGTTAAAAAACAAGGACTACTTTGATAAGCGACATTGGCTTAGGAGTAAATCAAATGACACAGGTGATTGGGTTTTAGTGTATGATATTAGCTTTTGATAACCAACACATAGTCATGCATAAGTTCTCAAAAAGATTTTTTGGACCGTATGTTGTAAGACATATGCACAAAAAATGCTATTTGCAACTTGTCCGAACTAGATGGGATAGAGGTAAAGGTTCCCATTTGGGGAAAAAGGATCAAAGTGATTAAGAGAAGAGTTTAGATAGTGGTTCATAAGATGCTAAGGAAGAAGAAAACAAAGGTGACAATCAAAGTGAAGATGAAGCTTTGGAATATGCCAGCAAAGAAGAAATCAAGGAAGATCTACATGAGGACTGATCTTGCAAAGAGCAAATGTGGCACATATAGGAGGATGTGCAGGTTTATAGGAGGTGGATGTCATGCTACGGCACGTACATAGTGGGAACAAGTGCTAAGAGATTAATTCTTGACTTTTAGATGCATGAGAATATTTTCCATAATGTACATATGCATTTCTAAGTATAAGTATAAGCTTTCTATTGCATCCTAGTAATTATCTTAAGGATAACATGTTTCTATTTTATCGCTAGTGGGGAAAAAGTTTTGGTGCTTTCATTCTACCATCTCATTATTATCTCATACTCTAGGTAGATCCTATAGCTTATGCAATTCTTAATATCAATACCTTTTATATGTTTTTCATAATTTTCTCATATTTCTTTTTGGATATCTACTAGTAGGATTTTTTATATACCTAGAAGAAGAGGAATCTACTCTAGGAGAAGTGGACAAGGCTTCAAGGTCCGTCTCTATAATTCAAAGAAAACTTAAGAGGAAGAGGACACACACATGTACTTATCTTTGAATTATGAGGATATGGAAGGATTATATTTGCCAAGGTGGAAGGTCTAGAAGACATTGGAAATATTATTCAATAGACAAGAGGTGATGACTTAAGGAAATGGGGCCTGATAATCCATGTGGAGGTGTAAGAGTCCAAAGAAGATTTCAAATTTGATTCTCTCTCCTACTACTACAAATGGATGTGTGGAGTGCCCTCCAAATAACTAAAATAACATGCTACAATTCATAAAACAATACATTGGCATACTTGAATTGTCACACACACACATGAGGAGAAATTGTGTAGGTGCACCTCCTAGAGCAGAGTGCTACACCAGCACAGCGAGAGAGGAGGGAAGAGAGGAGAGAAGAAAGACACAAGCACTGGGTGCAATCTTCCCCTATGCAAGAGTGAGCATTTTCCTCTTGCACGTATTATTTATAGATGCTTCAATGCAAAAATGAATACGGCATTATGAGCACTTGAGTAATAAATGTACATATCCCTTATCCATAACATACTCCGGGGTTGGAAAAGCAACTGTCCTTAGTTGCGAGGTACATAAGATGTGGGGTACAGTGCAAGGTACAAGACACTCGGTACATGCCTACATAGCACAAGGAGTAACTAAAAACCAAAAGAGTAATAATGATTAGTAGGAAGCAATTTAAAAGTGAAAAAATGTGTAACATGTGTCTAGTTTGATGGGAGTGCATAAAATGAAGTAAATGTGCATAGGTGCAAAGTTCAACATTGGTCAGAAATGTTGTTCCAAATAGACCATATGTCATCCTTCCACCTTGCCATACCAATCCATCATATCCTTTCATATCAATCCATATCAAATGTGACGGGCCAGTTCCATATATAATATAACCACGGAGAGTCCTGCCTTACCAAGCGTAGGGACTCTAGTACACATGTATCGACATCCATGAATTTTCATAACCATATTGCAAAGCAAAAAGTCCTGACTCACAAGGCATAGGCACTCTAATACACGTTTCAGTAACCATAAGTGTCCATAACAAGGTGTGGAGCGGAGAGTCCTGCCCTCTTCAGGGGTAGGATCTCTAACATGTTTAGACATTTTGCCATTCCAATTCAGTCCAACCGATAAGATTCTTGCCATAACAATGTACACTGTCTCAACTAGTATGTTGGGATAAGTTTCAAATCACTAGACTGAAAATAGTGGTGCTCATGGATGAAGCTTGTTAATACAAAGTGAAAATGCTAATGAAAGTTTAGTCATCACAAGTTAGCTATCTAATATTACATAGAAAAAGCTTACTAACCAAGGTTAATTGAAATGATTTTCTAGAGAGATATTAGTAGAATGCATTAAGAAATTGCATACCTTAAGATTCTCTGATATGATAGCATTGTGATCAAATTTACCGGTGAAAGTATTTCCCAAAGACAAAGGACTAAAAACAATTTCTTGTTAAACTTAAGAATAGTTTAATTGCACATTTGACATTTTAAAATCCATGAAGAACAAAATTGATGCAAAGTTTGTTTGCTAAGAAAAGATAATGAAAGTAGACAGCTTGAAGTACAAACGAGCAGATAATAGGGGTGTTATCTTAATTGACAGGGTGGTTTGCAATAGTGGGATAACCAGTGGATATCGGTCTTCTGATAAAGTGATGCCACACTCAATGTATAAATATGAGGATAGGTCAAAAGCAGGTCTCCTAAAGTAGTTGGCTGCAAATTCTGGCGTAGAGGTAAGTATCCTTCGATAATTGTAGTCCTCTACGAAGGAGCATTGGAAACATTGGCAGGGATGTGGTATAAAGGCAAATAAATGGAACAATATTGAGTAATATGCAACAACAACTTGACTGCCATATGATGTAACATTGAAGACAATTTGTAGAGCAATCAAAGTGAAAATTTGATTACACCACATCATTGCTAATGGGTATAAAGTTACATTCTGAGGATAATGGATCTTGCAAATAATGATGAGAGAGAGATTTTCTTGTTTATGGTTGATGATTGCTTAATAATCCAGGTAACATTCAATATGGGTGTTGGTAGCTAAAAATGTATTTAGTCAGAGTGTGCCTATGGTCATCACTAGTAGAATATCAAAGCCTGATGTATCTTGAGGGTGAAAATTTTACCTTAGCACATTATGATTATTCACGGTTTTTACAATCCAAGGCATGAAAGTATCAAAATAAACTAAGAGCCACCAAGACCAATGAGAAGAAAATTATTGTTCTATAACTCCACATGGTCACCATCTTCATCCCCTTTATCAGACAGATCAAGAGCTCATGCAAGATTGGACAGTTTAAGAGAAAAGACGATAATGTTAATTGGACGGGCGTACATGCCGCTTCATGTCTACTATTTCCTATCATCATGTCGATCATTGTCAATACTTCCAAGGTGGACCTCTTCAAATGTCCATGAGAGTGATCAGATGTTCACATCATCTGATTAGTCCTACGTTTGGTGGCGTCTTTGAAGTGTTGGGCAATAAGGAGTGGCAGGTGAAGTTGGAATAGAGGATTTTAATATACATGTTAATGATGAACACCTATATAGTTACTTTTATGTGGTGTTGGATGCAAGACACGAGTCTCAAGGGACTAGACCACAAAAGTAGACGATGCATACGATGACTAGAACCAATCACACATATATACAATCATAAAGAGTCACTAATAGCTAGCAAAATCTCCAAGTCTAGCTACATCTATCTCCAAAATGTGGTGGTGGTGGTCTGGCCATGGTGTCCACTAGATCATTGCCCATATCACTGCCACGTATTGCTGCCCAGGCAAGCATGCATCCAATGTGAACTCCGGACCTGTTTTTGCATGCACTATTTTTTGTCTATACTCTCAAGGCTTTCTTTTGGGTGTGTGTGTGTGTGTGTGTATGCGGTGTGTGAAGCTTGTCGTATGATGTTCTTTTTTATTTGATTTCTTCGGTTTTTGGTTTCCTGTTTGTTGTTTTCATGTTTGTCTATTGTTTTTTGTTTTTTTTGTTCTGTTGTGTGCGGGGCGTTGAGATGCGTTCGGGAATTGGGATGGAGCTCTATTCTCTTTGCCAGGGATTTTGCTGATGGATTTCTTCTAGCAGGGCCTGGAGTTTTCTCTACTATCTTCATGGAGTTACCCTCCCAAGCTCTGGATTACAGAAGCCACCTTTAACAAGTGGAATGTCCTCTATAGTGGTTGAGGTGCCTTCTTGGAAGCTCTAGTTTAGTGCTCTCACTGGTTCTTCCTTTTGATTTCGTTTAGTAGATCTCTTGGTGATGCCAATTTCTTCTTATCTATCATCTTCATCATTGACTACTCCTTCAATTTTGTGCATAAGAGTTAACACGTATAATAGTGATGACACTTGTACTCTAGTGTGCTCTGGGGCATTTGATAAGGACTGTCTATAGGTCTCTAGTGGATGGCCATACCGAACAAATCCTCGAGAATGACCAAGACTGATATGGTAACAAGCTCCCAATAGCTGCACTCTTGAGAGCTACCAACTGTTGTAAGAGGGTAGCTCTATCATAAGAGGTGTATCGACATTTTATTCTTCAATTAATTTATGTCTTTGCATTTTTGTGGTTTTTACTTGAGTGAGAGTCAGAAGCATCTCGTTTTTTTCTCAGCTTAGAATGTTGTACATACTCACATACATATATGATCAAAGTCCCTCTCAAATTTGAAAATTGCACAATCCACACTAGATCGTTTAGTAAAGTGATGATATGATTGTCTTAATTCATATTGAGAGAGGGGGCGTGTTTGATGGTGGTGACAGACACATAAGCCAGCTTCCTTACATAGATTAATGCAATGATTTGATCAGTAAATTTACTCAAAGAAAATGTCTAATGCTGATGAACTTTTTGAGTCGTGAGAACACTGGTGCTTTCTCATACTGTTGTTTTAGGAGGTTGCTTTTGGAAGATTTTGACCTAATGGTCAGCATCTGCAATTCCCCCTCACTAATAACATCTCTACAAGCAGATCAGAGGATTGAACGTGCAGTAGGTGTGCAGGCGGATAGGCATATAGGCTGGGAGTAAGAGCTTAGTAGGAATGAAGGAGGTCATTGTTGGCAGGAATGTCTACCTCATCTAGCTCAAGTTTCAACTCCCACACTCGGCTTGCGACAAGTCCACTGCTAGTGCACCATAGTGGATGTCCGGGTTGTCCACATGATAGGTCGAGGGATATTGGTGTTACCATATACATGTGGTAGTGATGTGTGTGAACACACTAGGACCGTCGGGGCATTTTTTCCCTCTTTAGGAGGTTTTTTCCCCCGTACATTGTATATATGCCCATCACTCTAGGGCTATCTATCTTTCCATTGCACACTAAGTAACACACTCTCTATTGTGTGCCTTAAGCTTCCTTCGTCTTCTCCAAGCTGTGTGTGTTTCTCTGCAACCCTAATTCCAACAATTGGTATCAGAGTAGGTCACGTCCTCCCGGGCTTAGTCGCCAGCTGCTCCAGCACACGCCTACTCACTTTCTCCGATTTCAGTGAGCTTTGGCGAGTGTTCGCAGGTCGACAAAAATTTTGGGTAGGCTCGAAGAGCTCGGTCTGCTCAGAATTTTGATTTGGGCTCATTTCGGCCTCCGTTTCCACTACAGGCAGTACTGCACATGCTATTTCGTCATTTTGTGCAGAATTTCTGTCAGTACCGTTTTTTGCATAACAGGTGCCTTATAGTCTTCTACGGTTTGTGCTATATAGCACAGGTTGTTCCCGCTCCATTTCTCCTATTTTCGGGCAGTTTTCACATCAGGTGCAACATTTACCATGGCTGACAACAACAACACAGATGTGTTCAAGATGTTTGCTGCTAAGGACAGGTTGGATGGGGACAACTACCCTATGTGGGCTTATATGATGCAACATGTTCTTGTGTCAAAGGGTGTCTGGAACATTGTGCAGGGCATTGATGTACGTCCTGGTTCTGAGGATGTAGGCGATGTTGAGGATGTTGCAGGTCTTGCTGCAAGGATTGCAGCTGTTAGAGTTGTTTTGACTATGGCAGAACAAGCTCGTTGGGATGTTAAGGATGCGCAGGCTCATGCATTGATTGCGTTGTCTGTGAAGCGCACCATTGTTTCTCACATCCGTTCAGCAAAATCTGCAAAACAGGCTTGAGATATTCTAGCAGGTCTTTATGCAAGCCGCAATGAGGCTAAAATTGCTTTGCTGCGTAAAGAGCTGGAGTCGAAGATTATGCATGAGGAAGATGATATGGACACTTTCCTTGCTAGTGTCAAGGATATCAATGAGTAGCTTATTTCTGCAGGTGAAGTCATTTCAGACAGTTCCCTTGTGCAGACTGTTCTTGATGCCTTACCACATTCTTACCAGACTTTTGCTAGTACTTGGAGATTTATGACCCAAGGAAATCCAGACGTTGTCAAGTTTGATGCATTATGCACATTGCTGTTGCAAGAGTCACTGTCCAGAAAAAACAGGACTAGACAGCGTGCAGTTGAACAGGATTTTATTGCTTCTCAAAGAAAGGGTGGTAACAACAATGCATCCACTTCTTATGGTTCTGCTGCGAGTGGAAAAAATTATGTTCCTAATGCTTCTGCTGGCAGCAATTCGTCTGGAAATTTTGGTGATAAGGGCAAAAAGAAGATGCGTTTCCATTATTGTAAAGCCAATGATCACTTGATCAAGTCGTGTCCTAAGTTGAAGGCCAAAGAGGCTAAGAAGAAAGAGGGTGGTTCCACTGCAAATGCTCGTTCCACTACAAATGCAGCCATTGTTGAGTCTTCTGTGAAAGGAGACTGTGTTGCTAATGTTGATGCAGAATGGGCTTTTAGCGCAGAGTGCACTTACAATCCTGTTGTCCATGATGCATGCTTGTCAGTTGCTGCAGATTCACATGTGTGGTATTTCGACAGTGGTGCTACAAAGCACATTAGCTCACACCGTGAATTGTTTACCTCTCTCGAGTCTGTCCCTCATGGGAATTCAGTCACTTGTGCCAACAACGCCTCTTATCCAGTTTAGGGAGTTGGAAATATTGTGCGCACTGCTGCTAATGGCAGTTCCTTCACACGTGTTGATGCACTTTATGTACCTAGGATCAAGAAGAATCTCTTGTCTGTATCCGCACTTGCTAGACTTGGACTTGTAGTCAAATTTGTGGATGACAGATGTACAGTTCATGATCTCAGTTTTGGTGATGAAATTGTTGCATGTGGCCTTTTGTGCCGTGGGCTGTATAAGTTCACTTTGTATGACAAGTGTGGAAAAAATTTTGCAAATGCTGTTGGAGATTCAAGGGCTATTTCAGATGCAAAACTTTGGCATGCACGTTTTGGTCATCTGAATTTTGCCAGTTTGCTGCGTTTGCAGAAATCTGATATGGTTGCTTCTTTGCTGCCTCTTGAAGCACCTGTCAAACATGTTTGTGAAGGCTGTATTTTGGGTAAAATGCAACGTTCTAAGTTTCCAAAGGATGGTTCAGTTCGGGCCACATGCAGGTTACAGCTTGTGCATAGTGATGTTTGTGGGCCCATGCAAACTCCGTCCTTGGGGCATTACCTGTACTTCGTGACTTTCATTGATGATTACTCTAGGCATGCATGGGTATTTTCGCTTAAAGCGAAGTCCGAAGTTTTTATGTGCTTCAAACAATTTCTGGCTATGGCTGAAAATGTCTCGAAATGTACTATGGGCACCCTCCGTTCCGATCGAGGGGGGGAGTATATGTCTCATGAATTTAATGCATTTCTGGCTAGTCTTGGGATAAAACACCAATGTACAGTGCCTTATACACCTCAGCAAAATGGTGTTGCTGAGAGGAAAAACACGTCACTGACGGAAATGGCACGATGTATGGTCAAAAGTCAAGCTTTGCCGCATTCTTTTTGGCTTGAGGCCATTATGTGTGCCACTTATGTACTTAACAGGTGTCCTACGAAAGCTATGCAGTCTATTACTCCATATGAAGCATGGCATGATAGAAAGCCTTCTATTGAGCACATGCGTGTTTTTGGCTGTTTGGCATATGCTTTGGTGCCACAAGTGCAGCGCAGAAAATTGGATGATAAGGGTGTCAAATGTATTTTTGTTGGTTATAGTGCTGAAAGCAAAGGTTACAAGTTGTATCATCCGCAAACAAAACGTATTCTGGTTTCTCGGGATGTAGTGTTTGTGGAAGATTCTGTTCAGCCCTTGTTGTCATGTACTAGAGACAGTAATGTAAGCTCACAGGAAATTTATGACACTTTGTTGCCTCTTTTCAGTGGTGGAAATACGAATGTAAGTTCAAGTGAGGCAAATGTACAGCCTATGGGGGTTTTTGAAAATGTTTTAGATTAGCCTATTACTGATGCAGATGTACATGATGTACTTGATGAGGAAAGGGCTGAAAATGAGCAGGCTAGAGGTATGCCAAAATGGCTGGTGCACACTTTGCGTGACAGTAAATTGGATGCACCTTTGTCTAGTCGTACTCGTTCAGGCTCTCGCCATGCATCTTATGCATCAGATTGTTATGCTTTGGCTGTGTCTAGTTTACATGATGTTGAGGAGCCTCTGACTTTTGATGAAGCACAGAATTCAGAAAATTGGATGGCTGCCATGCAATCAGAATATGATGCACTTATAGAAAATGACACATGGACTTTATGTGATTTGCCTCTTGGCAAAAAGGCCATTGGTATGAAGTGGGTTTACAAGTTGAAACGCGAGCCGGATGGCAAGATTGATCGCCATAAGGCTCGACTTGTTGCAAATGGTTATGCACAGCAAAAAGGCATAGATTATGAAGAGACTTTTTCTCCCACTTGTCGTATGACTACTGTGCGTTTTCTATGTGCATTGGCAGCTCATTTTGGTTGGGATGTACATAAATCAGACATTGTTACTGCTTTCTTGAATGGTGACATATTTGAGGAAGTTTATGTAACGCAGCCTCGCGGTTTTGTCATAAAAGGACAAGAGGACAAAGTGTGCAAATGTAACAAGGCTTTGTATGGGTTGAAGCAATCTCCTCGTGCTTGGTATGAGAAAGCTGACACTCATTTGGTCAAACAAGGCTTTCATAACAGTCCAACAGAAAGCACATTGTATGTAAAGCGTGAGGGTGATGTATTTCTCATCGTGGTTCTTTATGTTGATGATTTGCTGATCACTGGACCAAATGAGAGACATATTGCTGAATTTAAGGCTGATTTGAATGCTAATTTCAAGATGAAATATTTGGGGTTGTTGCATCATTACTTGGGTATACAGTTTAAGCAGTGTGATGGTGGTATTGCCTTGTGTCAGAAAAGTTACATAGAGACATTGTTATGTAAGTTTGGACTTGAGGATTGCAAACCTATTGCCACTCCCATGGAAACAGGTTTGAAGTTGAGTCTACATGATGCTGGTGATCCTGCTGATGTCACTCTTTACCAAACTGCTGTTGGCTACCTCATTTATGTATGCAACACGAGGCCGGATATTTAGTTTGCAGTCTCACAGGTCAGCAGATTTATGCATAGCCCAGGGTCTAAGCATTGGCAGGCTGTCAAGAGGATTTTCCGCTACCTTAGTGGCACTTTACATCTTGGCTTGTTTTATCCCAAGGGGGGATCATTGCCACCAGACTTACATACTTTTTCGGACTCAGATTGGGTTGGTTGTTTTGACACGCGAGTGTCCACAAGTGGTTTTTGTTTCATGCTTGGCAGTTCATGTATATCATGGTTGAGCAAGAAGCAACCTATTGTGGCCACTTCGAGTTGTGAGGCTAAGTACAGGGTAGTCTTCACAGCTACGGTTGAGTGTGTATGGCTCAGACGCCTTATGGCTGATTTGGGTGTTGGACAGGACACTGCCATCACTATCTACACTGACAGTCAGAGCACATTGGCAGTTGCGAGGAACCCAGTTTTTCATGCTCGCACAAAGCACATTCAGGTGCATTACCACTATGTCAGGGAGAGGCTCTCAGCAGGAGAGATCAGCTTGGCTTATGTGCCAACACAGGACAACCTTGCAGATCTTTTTACAAAGTCATTGTCTCGTGAGAAGCTTGAAGCGTTCCGCAAAGCTTTGGGCTTACTCCCCTTTGTGGACTGATCCTGTCCTCAGGGCATGGTACTTCCCTTTACTCATGTGCCAGCTCTCGTTCACCGCATCACTCCAGGGGGGATTTGTTACCATATACATGTGGTAGTGATGTGTGTGAACACACTAGGACCGCCGGGGCATTTTTTCCCTCCTTAGGAGGTTTTTTCCCCCGTGCATTGTATATACGCCCATCACTCTAGGGCTATCTATCTTCCCATTGCACACTAAGTAACACACTCTCTATTGTGTGCCTTGAGATTCCTTCGTCTTCTCCAAGATGTGTGTGTTTCTCTGCAACCCTAATTCCAACAATTGGGAGCTGTGGGAATGAAGGCAGCCCGACAGTCATGGTACTGTTGAAAGCCAAGCAAAACGCTCACTTTAATGAGCAACAGAGAGAGAGATTGATTGTGTGGTGGGAATGACAAAGAAACAAGGAAGAGAGAGAGAGAGAGAGAGAGAGAGAGAGAGAATGCACCTGCACAGGCACTGCCATGTAGTGTGCAAAGAGATTTGCGAATTAACGGTTGAGAGAAGCACGAAGTGAAATTGCATGGCAGCTTGAGGGAGAGGGCGTGGTTTGTGCATGAATGGTGCAACTAATGAGCAACATAGAGCTGAACGTTGTGTTGCTGGGAAACTACAATAGTGAAAAATCCACTGCATAGGTGGTTGGTTGGAGTGTGGGCACCTGCACAAGTAAACAAGAGAGAGAGAGAGAGAGAGAGAGAGAGAGAGAGAGAGATGGTGAGTGGGCGCTCGTGGCAATGAGCAAGTGAGAGTAGAAAGTTGGAGATCCCAAGTTGGCAAGCGTGAGAGATTGAGAAGTAACTAGTGATCATGATGGTTGGTGGAAGGGGTGGTTGAAGACGAAAAAAGAGAGAGATGTGGTTGGCTATGAGTGTGCTTAATTGTAAGTCTTCTTGCACACTTTGTCAACAAAAAAATTGTAAGCCCTGATTTTGATGCATAGTTGCATGGCATGCAGATTGTTGTCACCCCATGCAACCACACTTGACAATGAAAACTCCCATTGCCAAGGGGTTTCTATTGGTTGACAACAAAATCTCCCATTATCAAGGTATTGCTGCTGCTGTAGGTGGACAAGGAAGGTTCCCCAAAATGTTGTTCTCCTCCCCAAACACTCAATTGTTGCCTCCAATCCACTAGCACACTGCTTTTCGTTTTGTTTTTTCTTTTGGCAGCTATATGCAATGGGCATAGTATTTTCCTTGAAGATATATGTCTCTCCTTTAAAAAAAAAATCTCTTGTAGGGTAGTTCTCACAAAGGCAAAACACTTCAATATGAGGTTTTCTGTTGGGATTCTTGCTATGACATCAAACTGACTCTAATTCTTCTTCTACTACTTATTCTATCAATTCTCTAAGCCCTACCAATGCAAGCAATTATATATTTATTTATTTATTTATCTTTATATATATATTTATATTTATATATCATTGGATATAAGATCCATTGTATGCATCTTTATCTAATCGATCATGGTAACCAAATGCACCACAATTTGACTCCTAATTAAAGTAATCATATGACGAATTTTAATTTAGTAAATAAAGAGCTCATGAACAACAATACAGACACTTCTTTTAATTCCTATGAGATTAGTATTAATCATCTATATACGCTTTTAAATAAGACAAATAAAATTTCAAGTCAAGTGTGACTAATCTTTCGTAGCAATGATTTTCATAACCACAATCGTGCAAACTTAAGATTGTATCCATAGCTCTGATACCACTGCTACAAATGGATGCATGGAGTGCCCTGCAAATATGTAAAATAACATGCTACAATGCATAAAATGATCAATCGGCATACTTGAATCATTGCACACATACATGATCAAGATATATGCACACATCGAGAGGAAGAGCGCGAGAGAGAGTAGGGGAAATCGTGAAGGTGCACCTCCTAGATTGGAGTGCTACATCGGCAAGAGAGGAGGTAAGAGAGGAGAGAACAAAGACACAATCACTAAATGCAATCTCCCCCGTGCAAGAGTGAGCATTTTCTCTTGCATGTATTTATTTATAGATTCTTCAATGCTCAAAAATGAATACACATTGGCCGGTTGGGCATTATGAGCACTTGAGTAATAAATGTACATATCCCTTATCCATAACACCTACTTTTTGAGTGACCATTTCTCTCTCCTCTATAATTAGTGCCAAAAAATGGCCCTATGATCAATAAGTATGACTCAAGGGGCTTAAATGGGATCACTCATGGATCTAAAACACACACACTCTCTCTCAAAATCAGCACTTCTAACTTTTTCTAACTTTGTTAACACCATCACTAACTTTTTCTACCCTTGTACATTATCACTTAGCAATTATCACCTACTTGGATCCTAGCTAAGGTACCCACCTACATGGATAGCGGAATCTTTTAGGCCTAGTCATCACTTCAGCATCATGCAAAAAACCAAGGTGGTGGGGAGAAGGCTTCATCATCACTGCACCATCTCGAGGGATTCACCCTGGAAAACTTACCGAACCACGTAAGTTCAGGGGAGGGGGTTTTTTTTACAAGTTACATAAATGTATAAGTTAGGGGTAGGCCCCCAATAATTTATCTCCTAAGCTTAAAAATAAGGGAGGGGGTATCATATTATGGGACGGGGGGGGAAGGGGGGCTGACACGGGTTGATTACATGTAATGATGGGTCATTGGTGTGCACTAGAACTTGAAGGAATTTTGGGGAAGTTTTTTATCAGGTCACACATCAATTTTTTTCATCAATTTGGTCATAGATAAGAGCTAATTTGGAGCAGGTCAAGGGTTGATTCACACCAACTTTGGATGGGTCAAAATTGGATGAGTAGCCAAAGTGCAAGTTGATCGGGCACAAGTTTGAAAGTCGTTTAACTAAGACACATTGAGGGTAGATCTAATTATCAATAGAAACGGTTTCTTAGTACATTGTCAGTCACTATGCTACACACTCTTTGACTAGTTTTACTCATTTGGTTCATGTGAGACCTAAGTCTTATATGTAAAATAGAGGTATGATAGTTTTCTTCATTGACTGTTGTATAAACGTAGAAAGGGGGTCATATTCCCTAATATGGGTCATATAAAGGGGTTTTATCAAAGTTGTCCGCTCGCAGCAGGTGGTGTTCTGTTTTGTATATAGAGTGAACCCCCGGGTGCACCGTCAGCTATGAAAAGGTTAATTGCAATTAGCACTTACTTCCATCCTAATCAAGATTCACCTTCACCTATAAAAATAACCCTCTTCTGTTGGGGTATAAAGCCCAATGTGGTCGCCTAGGTAAGTGGGCAGGCCGCCAGGTATGTACACATATTCTTTTGTTAAAACCCAATAAGAACTCACTATGCTCTACACATTAAGATAGAGCGAGTTCACCATATCGTCGTGCTCTTCTTCTCGCACTCTCTCTCGCGTCGCACTTCCGCTCGTACTCCTTCAACTGGTATCAAAACCCACGGTTCGGCACTCGACGCATGTGCGAGCTCTACCCAGAGATAAAGTGCAGGAAGCCTTAGCAGCTGAGAAAATCAAAAGCTGGAGATTTTTTGTTGAGTCTGGAAGAGGTCGAATCTGAAATTTCAGATTTTTAGTGAGAAGTCAAAGGCTTTAATTGCAACCTACGAGTTGTAAGTTTTCAACTTGTTGAGAAGAAATCGACAATTTGCTACGCTATCAAGCACAAGGTAACATGAGGCTATTTTTGCAACAGCGTTATCAATTTTCGATGTGAAGACCAAAACGAGCTGCAGCAAGAGAAGCAATGCTATGAGAAGGCATTGATCTGCAGCACGCCATCTGCAGAGCTCGACTTGCAGCTACTATGAAGCGTTGTGTGAGGTCGTGGCCGAGAAACCCGGAATCGATAACTCTGTGTGGGCATCGATTTGCTGTGTGAGCTTCGATTTGCAGCAACTCCGAAGCGGAGGTGTTTGTTTACAACATCTACACACAGACTGTAGGCGACATCCACTAGTTCATCAGGTAGCTTGTGTTTGTTGCTTGATATTCCAGATTTCATCCTGACATTGCAAGTACTTCCACATGGGATGTATTGTCAGAGTTGATGTATGTCTGTTGAGGGTTTGCTAGCTGTGAGTCACGCAGCAAACAACCGCCACAGCGGTTACAGCATAGAGTGGGAAATTTGTGGATGTATGACTTTGTGGGAAGTCTATGTACTGTCACATTTACTGCAGTCTTTGTTGAGGGTCGAGTGAGGTTTTATTGAGCTGGGGGATTCTCGAATTTTGAGATCCTTTCGGTGATACAGGTCTTGGAGCGATCCCTCGAGCACCCTTAGATAGGCAGGTAGGATGTATTGATTGTGAGTTAGACAGTTGGGATTGCATCTTTGTTTTACTGTTGTTGAGGCATTGTCGCAGTCTATGCTTACAGGACAGTGACAGGACAGTGAGAGACAGTACAGGTGCAGGACAGGTTTACCCGTGTTAGAGAGACAGTGTTTTTTGAGCTGTTTTTGGTTTGTTTTTTAAGTACACCATAGCCATTTTACAAAGGAGACTCTGCCAAAATTTCTGCAGAATCTGAAGCTTTCTTGGTTCATTTGACAGGTTGATATTGGTTCAGAGGTCAGTTTAAAGGGGAAACTCTGCCGAATTTTTCCCAGGAAAGTAAACTACTGTGAAGCGTAGCTATGGCTGGATCACAGGACACTTCTCTTTACAATATGAAGAAGCTGGATGGAACCAATTTCCCATTGTGGAAGAAACAGATTTGGCATGTGTTGGTACAAAAGAAGCAGATAAAACCTATAAAGCTGATCAAGGGGATAAAACCAGAAGATATGAACGAAGATGAATGGAGCGAAATGGATGAATTGGCACTTTCTACCATTATGCTGACTTTGGAAGAAAGCGTTTACTTCAATGTAGCAGACGAGGTGTTGGCTCATGAAGCATGGACAAAGCTGAGTGATCTTTATGAGAAGTAGAGTGCAGCTTCACAGGTATACTGGCTTAAGAAGCTTGTTGACTTGAAGATGAAAGAAGGGACGCCTATGTCAAATCATCTAAATGAATTCAACACCATCTACAGTCAGTTGTCATCTCAAGGTGTCAAGTTTGATGAACCTGTTAGAGCTATGTTCCTGTTGATCACATTGCCGGAAAGTTGGGACACTTTTTGCACAGCTTTGAGTAATTCTGCACCTCCAGATGGTTTGACCATAGCAGGTGTAGAAGGCAGTCTGCTTACTGAAGAAACCAATAGAAACACAATGGACAAAGGCAAAAGAACAACCTTAGTTGTCAGGGGAAGGACCAAAGAAAAGAACAAAGGTGGAAAGAGGAATCAGTCTCATAGCAAGTCCTGCAGTGCTAAAGGCAAGAGTGACATAGAATGCTACCATTGTGGCAAGAAGGGTCACATGAAAAGAGACTGCAAAGAATGGAAAGCAGAAAAAGGCAAAGAGAAAGTTGAAGACCATGGTGAAAAGAACAAGTCCTCAGTGAAGATTCAAGAAATAAATGTGACAAACACTCCTGCACAGAATGACAGTCTAGTGTCATGAGACATCTACTTCTTGAATAATACAATGGACTCAGCGCTTCTTATATCATCTGATGGAAATGCACTGAGTGACTGGATTATACACTCAGGGGAATCACTTCATGTGTCTCCAAACAAGGAGTGGTTTACCTCTTATGTGACCACTAAAGATCATGTTCAGCTAGGCAATGGGCAGACATGTGAGATCTTAGGTGTTGGAGATGTTCAATTGAAGTTTCAAAACGGCTCTTCTTTCACGCTGAAGAATGTGAGACATGATCCCGCAATTACAAAGAGCTTGATCAGCACAGGTTTACTTGATGATGCTGGCTACGTCACCACTTTTGGACATGTGGAAGATATCCAAGAGTTCTATGACAGTAGCACATGGAGTAAAGTCTGGAGGACTTTACATGATTTATGTATCAAATGTCTCTAAAAACGTAATCAATGTAACCGAGCAGCCGAACGTTTCTTTGTGGCATAGCGAGTAAGGACATATGTCCAAGAAGGGAATGGAAATCTTGTCTCCTTCTGGTTATTTTCTTGGCTTTTCATTTAATGATTTTGTATTCTGTGAACATTGTCTGTATGGTAAGCAAACACAGCAGCCACATATGCATAGAAGCAGTAGAAGAGATACACAGTTGGCACTTGTTCATAGTGATTTGTGTGGACCTATGCCTAATCTATCTCTAGGGGGAGCTTCTTACTTTATGACATGTATAGATGATTACTCGAGGGAAGTATGGGTTTACTTTCTCAAGCACAAGGATGAAGCGTTTAGTGTTTTCAAAACGTTTGTGACACTTGTGGAGAATCAGAGTGGCAAGAAGCTTAAATGCTTACGCACTGACAATGGTGGAGAGTATGTTTCAAAGGCCTTTCAGGACTATTGTGAGTCAAAAGGTATAAAACGTGAACTTGCTTCTCCTTACAATCCTCCTCAAAATGGTGTTGCTGAGAGGATGAATAGGACCATACAAGAGAAGGTCATAAGTATGTTGTCTAATGCACAACTGCCAAATGGGTTTTGGGCTGAAGCTGTATCAACAGATGTTCATCTTATAAATAGATCTCCTAGCAAGGTTTTGCAGAAGGATTCAATGCCAGAGATGGTATGGTCAGGCAAAATGCCCTCATACAAGCATCTCAGAGTCTTTGGCTGTGAGGCATATACTCACGTTCCAAAGGAATTTAGGAACAAATTGGGACCAAATAGTAGAAAGTGCATCTTTCTAGGCTATGGTAATTCTGGTGAGATGGGGTACAGACTTTGGGATCCCGAGTCTAGAAAGGTTATCCGCAGCAGTGATGTTCACTTTAATGAAGCCAAATATCATTCTAAACCAGAGAGGGTTGAGGAGATTAGAAGATTTGTCTTCCAAGAAGATGGACCTGCACGTGCAAGACAAAATGTCAGGGCTCAAGAGGAGCAAGGACAGGATCGAGTGGAACCACAGGTTGTGGCTGAGCCTGAGCCACCTATTGTGCGTAGATCTGGACGTGTCACGCGACCTCCTGATAGGTTTGTTCCATCTATGAACTATGTCATGTTGACTAATTGCAATGAGCCTTCATGTTACAAGGAAGCAGTGCAAATGAAGGACTCCAGGAATTGGAAATTGGCCATGCAGTCAGAGATGACAGCTCTGCATAAAAACCAGACATGGAAGCTAGTTAAATTACCATAGGGCAAAAAGTCTCTACCTTGTAAATGGGTTTACAGGTATAAGATCACCGCTCATGATAGTTAGCCAAAGTACAGAGCAAGGCTTGTTGCCAAGGGCTTTAAGCAAGAACAAGGCATTGACTTTGATGAAGTCTTCTCTCCGGTGGTCAAGATGACTACATTGAGATGCTTTCTTGCATTGGTTGCCATATTAGATTTGGTGTTGCACCAAATGGATGTCAAGACAGCGTTCTTGCATGGTGATTTAGATGTGGAAATTGACATGCAGCAGCCAAAAGGGTTTGTTGAGAACGGTAAGGAAGATTTGGTATGCTAGTTTTTAAAGAGTCTTCATGGCTTAAAACAATCACCGTAAGTTCCACAAGTTTATGCTTTCTCAAGGCTACAAACGTAGTGAGTTCGATCACTCTCTATATACAAAGAAGGCTAAGGATGGCAGTTGGCTGATCCTTATTTTGTATGTGGATGACATGTTGATTGCTAGCAAGCACTTGGAAAAAATTTCAGCATTGAAGTCAAAGGTGGAAAAATCGTTTGACATGAAAGACATGGGCGAGGCAAGTCATATACTTGGTATGCGCATTGAGAGAGACAGATCAAAGAAGTTGATTTGGTTATATCAAACAGAGTATATTGACAAGGTTTTGCAATGTTTCAATATGGAGAAGGGAAAGGCATTGAGTGTTCCATTGCCACCATATGTGAAACTTAGCAAACAGGGTTGTCTTGTGTCTGAGGAAGAACAGGCTGAAATGGATAAGATTCTATATGCGTCTGCAGTGGGTATTTTGATGTATGCAATGATTGATACTCGCCTAGACATTGCATTTGCAGTGGGAGTAGTAAGTCGATACATGTCAAACCCAGGCAAGAAACATTGGGAGGCAGCGAAAGGAATATTGAGATACCTGAAAGCTACAAAGTGTATGCCTATATGCTATGGGAGTCAAGAGCTAAGTGTAAAGGGTTTTACAGACTCAGATTATGCAGGTGACTTAGACAACCGAAGGTCTACGTCAGGGGTATGTCTTTACATTGGCTGGTGGAGCAGTATCAAGGCGTTCTAGATTACAAGATTGTGTTTCTCAGTCTACTACAGAGGTTGAATATGTTGCAGCATCAGAGGCATGCAAAGAATCAATTTGGCTTAATCGACTAGTAACAGATTTGGGAATCAAAGAAGAGATGCTTGTGTTATATTGTGATAGTCAAACTGCTATACAATTGGCTCGCAATCCAGTTTATCACACAAAGACAAAGCATGTGGATGTGAAGTATCATTTCATCAGGGAAATGCTCGAGGATAAGCAAATTCAGCTTGTCAAAGTTCACACCATAGAAAATCCTGCTGATCTACTTACAAAAGGACTTCCCTCAGAGAGCTTTGCGCATTTTCGCAAGCAGTTAGGTGTAGGGTAGTACATTACTTCTCTACATCTCTTGTATATTAGCCTGTATAGTAGCTTCTCTCACACTTAAAGTGCCACATTGGACATTAAGTGGGAGGTTGTTGGGGTATAAAGCCCAATGTGGTGGCCCAGGTAAGTGGGCACGCCGCCAGGTATGTACACATATTCTTTTGTTAAAACCCAATAAGAACTCACTATGCTCTACACATTAAGATAGAGCGAGTTCACCATATCGTCGTGCTCTTCTTCTCGCACTCTCTCTCGCGTCGCACTTCCGCTCATACTCCTTCATCTTCTTCCTTGAAATCCATTCAAAGTGAGAGTGATAGGATTCATGCCAAATTAGCCTTTAGCCCTACACTTTCCTTTGAGGAAGGCTAGCTAAACTTTAAAGCATCCTTGTAAACATAAAAATGCAAAAGGGACAGGCATATTAGTTTTTAGTGAAAAAGGTGAACGAGCACTTAGATGCTATGCTACAAGCCTACGAGGCGACATTGAAAAACAACCAAATGTTGGAACAAATACTTATGACCTCTCCGCATCCTGAATTCAAAACCAAATAGATGGAGATGTGCAAAAGACTCATAGAAACTGCTCAAGATTTTGTAGAGTCAAAAAGTGTAAAAACTCCTAAGCCAATAGTGCATGAGCCAGAAAAGGTAAAAACGGGGACTTGTGAGCAGAATAACACATACGAATAACTTAAAATCCAAGGATTTTGTGATCATTGTGGAAGGAATCACCTACTCATACATTGTGCTAAAAATCTTGACTGCAAAATCAAACCTACAAAAGAGGATAAGAAAGAACCATGGACTACGGGGATTGTTGCAAACACCACAGATGAGGCTAAATCCTTGGAGATGCAGCCAATTCCTAAAGTAGACGACTCATGGCCACAATCACTATGGGAGACAATTAGAAACAAAAAAGATGGAAGTGCCACATTGTTGTCATTGTTATCCTTGATATCAACATGGACCATGAGATCTATCCTAGAGATGTTCACGGCCAATGTATGGCAATGCACGAACATAGATTTTTGCAGAGAGTAAATAGGCAACCATAAAAACTTTACATTCCTTTATAGGGGTATATCAAACAAAATTTGAAGTGAGAATTGTGCCATCACAATGGAATTCTATTGCACGAGTGACGGGCACGAAGAGCTTGCATGATATATTGCCTTCTTTGATATGGTGCACAATGACTCTCACAGAGCTTCTGAAAATCAAATCATATTTGTGGAAACATACGAGCAAAAATCTTGAAAATATGGGATTGAAGATCCATCCAAAAGATGACCTCGTGGGCAAAAGTAACTAAATAAATCATCCTGAGAAACCCAAAGCAGAACCTGTCCCAATGAATAAGGTAGGCGATTATGCGAACGAGAAGAAATAAACACCACCTTACCTTTGGAATACAAAGGAGTGAAAACAATAGCGATACTCAATAGTGGGTCCGGAGTAGCCATTTCTATAAAAGGAATCTTGGAAAAATGGGACAGACCAGTTCTCAAAATAAGGCGCTTGAAATTGCAAAGATATGTGGAGAAACCCTTGGGAATTTTGGAGCAAGACATTGTATCCTCATGTGGGATAGAATACAAACATACCTTTGTTTTAGTAGATTTTGGAAAGGCCAACAAATTTGAAGTTATTTTGGGATGACCATTTATGCGTCAAATCAAGATGGTTCAAGACTGGGGTAATGACGATCTCTACTTATGGCATAAGGGAATCACAACCAAGATTAACACAAGACACATTAGTTATAGGGACGTAAATTGAACCTCGATAGAAGACTTTGCTATCACTATGGATGACAGAACACCTGCTTGGTTAGTGAAGGATGCGCATATTTGGATGTGCAAAGCATCGGAATGTAGAAGCCTAAGAAAGGAAAATTGCATCCTATGGCACTCGGTAGAGGATAATTACTACATGAAAGAACCATTTTTAGAGGAGTTGTTTGAACCTTTTGGATAAAAGAAAGTAGTGGAGACTCTTGATGTCTGTGTCAACAATATAACCAATACGCCATTCTGCGACAAGGATTCTTATGATATAATGATCTTTTTAGTGGTAACCGCTATCTAGAACACATAAAATATTTATGAACCGGCTCAAACAAAAGAGACAATTGATTGCAAACGGATGAAGTTTTTGTACAGGATCTACCACACAAAGATGAGGACAAATACCATGAGTCGAGGAGCGATGAGTTAGGGAATGATGCGGAAGACAAACTTTCCGGTGGCTCTGAAAACAAAAATGCAACAAAACAAGATGAGACAATTTTCTACGAGTTTCCTAATCAAAAAACACAAAGACAAAAGAGATATCAAATGAGACGAACAAAGAAAGAACAAAGAAAATTGGAGAAACCGATGCCAAAGTCGATGACAAAAATGTAATATCTCATGCTTGTGGGAGCAAATGATTGAAGTCGCGACAAGTTTTTGGGCAAACTCAAAGAAACAAAGAAAAAAACAACTAAAAGACAAGGCTAAAAAACACCGACAATGTCAAAAATTGAACGCAAATGTGAATACCAAAAAGACATATTTAGGAATTTTGAGAAATAATCAAGTCCCATGTTTTATACTTCTAATAAAAAACCTAGTACTTCTGTGTAGTTTTAGATGTCATCTATATTCAAGTACACTCTGTGTCCCATTAAAATATATTCCTTGACACATATTTATAGGGGTGTGTGAATTTAAAGATATAGGTACATACATTAAGTGCAATGACATCAGACGCATGAGGGATGCATGTCACTAAAATTAATTTGTATTATAAAACATTCTTCATTTAAAACAAGTGCTTTAAATTAATTGCTCAATTTTGAGACATTAAGGTTAAATCTTTGGCTGTATCAAAATACTCAAAAATACTCAATTTTGAGACATTAGGGTAAATCTTTGGCTATTTCAAAATACCAATTTAAAAAACAAATACTCAAAAATGAAAATTAGAATTAACACTAGAATGGTAACCTAACAGGACATAAAAGTGTCCTTTCAGGGTTTTGGGAAAAAATTCCAAAACCATAGAAGATCCGCTCATTTTGAAAAATCCTTTCATGAGCTTATAGTTCAATAACTACTACATATGGAAAAAATGAGAAACTTGTAATTTTTCTCATCCCTTGGTCACTACAAGCCTCCAAAGTTGATGGACCAGTGCATTTTGCCCAAAACAACAGTTTCTTACGGTTGATTGCATATAAATAAGAGTGGGGATTTTTGTAGGACATGAGATAAAATTCCCCGTTAACTTCAATGGGTTGGTGACCAAAACTTATGGTTGCTTTTACCTCACTAATGTTTTTTTGGGCAAAAAAAATAGGTATAAAAAAGTTGCATTTTTGCCATTCTGCGGACCTATCATCAAAGTTTCTATAGTCACGCTCAATACAGATACTATATACATGTTTTCTTAGTTCCCTTTAGGCCTTTGGATTCAAAAGGAGCCATGGATCATGTCAAAAGGATAATGGATCTCTTACAATTGGAACCTTGGGGGCAATGATAAAGTGCTAAATATAGCAAACATGAAAAAACTGGGTTTAGCATTATGACCTCTAGAAACCCATAGAAACTACTCAATATCTAGCCAAGTTTGTAGTCTATGATTAGATATGGTTACTACCTACAAAATACACACAATTGGCCTAAAAAACTAGAAATATTGAGAAAGTTTTACTTGCTACTCTAAAATGTATCGTATTCTTCAGCAATCAAAAAACTCAATCTTCATCATATACTATGCTATATAGCATATTAGGTCCCCCAAAACTCAAGGAAGATTAGCTTTATGTTGTACATTATACTTACACAATCAAAATTGAATTTGGATATCAAGAAAACCACCAAAAAAATCATAAAAGTGCTAATTTTGGCCAATAAACAGGATTATGCAATTCTTGTAAATTGGTCATAACATTCAATTTTAACACCTAGCTCTCTCTACAAGAATCAAAACATGTTGAGAACTATGAAGGCCTAACCTCTAGCCATCTAAACCTCACAAACATGAAGTTTAGAGTGGTATAGTTGCCAAAAATTGAAAAAAGCCAAAAACAGGACCCGTTTTTTCACACAGTCTAGGTTCAAAAATGTTGTGCAAGAGTAAGGTTAATGGTGAGATCGATACTCCAAAAAAAATGCTAAGTTTTTTTCAGCTCATAAGGAAAATTTGTGGATATATAGCACCTAGAAATTCATTTTCATACTCTTCAAATAATTCAAGCAAAATGGTCACTTAATAGGACACAAAAGTGTCCAAGGACATAAAAGTGTCCTGTTACCATTCTAGTGTTAAAGGAACTCAAAAGAGTGTGGTGTTTAGAAACACCAAGATACAAAATAAAATCCAATTGACATAGTAACATGATATCCAAGTAATTTAGAATTCATCCATAGGAAAGATAAAACTCCATCAATGGCTATAGCTACATTTTCAAACATTGTGTTGTGTTTTCTCATGTGTTGCTCCCATAAAATACTATGCCAAGAAGCCTATTTATGAAACCTTTTATCTATAAACTTCTCAAGGTATGATCCCTTTTTATTCATAGTCTATATATATTCTTGTTATTTGTAAGATTCTTTTTTTACAATGCTCATGAGTATGGCCCCACATGGTAGTGCTACACTAACATATGGATGCAAAGCCTAAACTTAATTTTGAGCCTGCAAAATAAATGTCAATATCTTGTTAGCTACAAAAAGTTTATGAGTCACACATTATATATGTAACTGCTACACTAGGATATGGAACTTTGAGCCTCACTTTGAACCGCTCAGCTAGGAGTCTATGACAAGGACTTTCGTGGTTGAGGCTCATAAGCTAGTGATTTTCTAGCTCTTCTGGTTAGGCTTGAGCTTCAGATTTAGCCTCAATGGTGGCTGATGATGTTATTCTTGTCTCACCAAAACCAAAATTGCTAGCCCTTAAATAATAGCTACATTCTTAATCTTGCTATAATTTGTGGATGGAACTCTAAATAACGCATTCTTTGTGATGACTTTCTCTAATTAGTGAGGTTCAATCTCAATTTTGATCCTCCCATAATGTGTTAACCATAGATGTGCATAGATAACACTCAATCGACAATTGATTCAAAGAAAAAATATTTGAAAAACCACAATTCGATTAGTATCACATAACAACTTTCACAAAATGTTGTACCATATTATGAAATGATTCTAAATAAAGACACCAGGTCATCTAAATAAAATAGTTTCTCAAGGACCTTAAGTTTCACAATTGATCAATTCAATATGCTTTTGATGTCAAGATTGTTGGAATCTTCTAGTTTTTCATCATCCGACTCCATTGATTGTCTTGCAAGAGACGCTTGACTTGCACCACACCACTCCTGCAAGAACATATTGCATGTTTCATTGCCTTCACCAAGGCATCCACACAATCCACAAATGAGTCTTATTGATTGGTAAAGCTAAAGATCTTCAAGTCCCACTTTTACAATAGAGTTTTCTTTTCCTAGTTTCTACCATTCATGTTTGTTACTATATGAAAACCACCCACCAGTGATAAGAAAAACTTGTTTTCCTTTGTGGTCTCTCCAATAGTTAGTATATTATATGAAAAGGATGGAATTTTTGTTGCACCCACATCATCTTTGACACCCACAACAATCCCCATATCTCTATATTTCCTCTCACCTTGAGAAACTTTAGATGGATATCACCCACAATAATCCCCCTCTATATTTCATCTCATCTTGAGAAAATTTATATGGATATTACCTTTGTAGTTTGCATCCATATCGTAGGTATGCACAAACCATCTATCATAGGTATGCACAAACCATCTGACTCCTTCTTCTTTTGCTAATTCAAATGGCTTATCAACCTTTATTTTTGGAGCAATAGTCTTGGCCTGAGTCGATATTCCAAGAGCATCAAATGTGAAGACTTGTGCGCCGTGAATACCGAATGTAGTTGGTACATTGTAAGCCTCCATTCCTCTTAAAAAATATATGTATAAAATTTAAGAACCTAAACAAGGGACATTGGTTTTATGTTAAATAGCACATTAGCATGGGCAGGCGAGGCTCGAACTTAAGTTTGAGCCAAAAGGTGTTGTTCTATGTCCTTGCTTGCCACAAAGATGTCATGAGGGTAGCCTTGAAAGCTATTGCTACACTACCATATTCAAGCTAGGCTTGAACTTAAGCTTGATCCTAAATTGAATCTCTATGACCTTGGTATTTGGAAGGATGTCATGAGGCTATCCTTGCATGACCAGTAGTGCTAGAGTAGCATATGAGGAGGAAGCTTGAACTTAAATTCCAACCTAAAGTTGATGCTTGATGCTCTTGGTAGCCACAAGAATGTCATATGGAGAGCCTTAAATGATACAACTACACTAGCATATGTAGTTGAGGCTCAAACTAAAGTCCAGTAGCCACAAGGATTTCATGAGGCTAGGCTTGCTTCCTAGTCCTACACTAGCATATGTAGGAAAGGCTTAAACTTAATTTCAAGCGTAAAGATGTTGTTTTATGCCCTTGGTAGCCATAAGGATTTCATAAGGCTGTTGCTACATGATAGTGCTACAATAGCACATGCAAATGATCCACTTGCCCTTGGTAGCCACAGGGATGTCATGCGGCAAACCCCGCACCCTAGCACCCTAGTGCTACATTAGCATATGCAATTGAGGCTTGAACTTAAGTTTGAACCTTGTTGTTTTAATATATTCCCCTTGGTATCCACAAGGATGTCATGAGGTTAGCCTTGGACATTAGTGCTACACTATCATACATAGATCAGTCTCAAACTTAAGTTTGTGTTGCTTGGCCTTGGTAGCCACATGGATGTCATGAGGCTCGTTGTAGGTGCTCTAACTTAAGTATGAATCTAAAATGGATGTTCTATGCCCTTGGTAGCCACAAGGATTTCATGAGGCTATCCTTGCACAATAGTGCTATAATAGTGTATGTAGGCAAGGTTCAAAGTTAAGTTCAAGCTGCTTTTCCTTGATAGCCATGAGGATATCATGATTCTAGCATTGGACTCTAGTGCTACACTAATATATGCATATGAACTTAAGTGGGAGCCTATAAGTGTTATTGTATGCCCTTGGTAGCAACAAGGATGTCAAGAGGCTAGCCTTGCACCCTATTGCTACCCTAGGAGATTCCAAGGAGGCTCAAAGGTATGTTTAAGACTAAAGGTGTTGTTATATGCCCTTGGTAGCCGCAAGTATGTCATAAGGCTCGTCTTGCATGGTAGTGATACACTAGAATATGTAGACAAGGCTCAAACTTAAGTTCGAGCCTCTTGCCATTGGTAGCCACAATGATGTCATGAGGCTAGTATTTCATGGTAGTGCTATTGTAACAATAGAATATGCAGGTGAGGCTCAAAATTAGGTTCAATATTAAAGGTGTTACTCTATGACCTTGATATCTACAAGGATATCATAAGTCTAGCCTTGCACTCTAGTGCTACACTAGCCTATGCAGAGGAGGCTTAAACTTAAGTTTGAGGCTAGTCTTGCATGGTAGTTCTACACTAGGATATGAAGTTGAGGCTAAAAATTAAGTTCAAGCCTTAAGGTTTTATTCTATGCCTTGGATGGTCACAAGGATGTCATGAGTCTAGCCTTGCACTCTAGTGCTACACTGTTATATGTAGAGGAGATTCAAACTTAAGTTTGAGCTTAAAGGTGTTGTTATATTCCCTTAGTAGTAGCCTTAAGGATTTGGTGAGGCTAGCCTTTCACCCTACTACTACATATAATCTATGCCCTTGGTAGCCACAATGATTTCATGAGGCTTATACTTTATACTGGTCATATACTAGCATATGCAGTTGAGGCTCGAACTTAAATTCAAACCTAAAGGTCTTGTTCTATGTCCTTAGTAGCCACAAGGATGTCATGAATCTAGCCTAAGAGAAGTGCATGATATGGATATACTATCATATGCAAGTGAGGCTTGAGCCTCTTGCCCTTGGTAGCCATAAGGATATCATGAGGCTAGTCTTGCACCCTTCTGCTATACTAGCACACACAATTGAGGCTCAAATTTTAGTTTGATGGTATTCTATGCCCTTGGTAGCCACGAGGATGTCATGAGGCTAGCCTTGCATCCTAGTGTTACACTACTATATTTTTATGAGGCTCAAACTTAAGTTTGAGGCTAAAGGATTATTATTTTTCCTTGGTAGCCACAAGAATGTCATGAGGTTGGCCTTGCATCCTAGTGTTACACTACTATATTTTTATGAGGCTCAAACTTAAGTTTGAGGCTAAAGGATTATTATTTTTCCTTGGTAGCCACAAGAATGTCATGAGGTTGGCCCTCCATGGTACTGCTATACTAGCATATGTAGGCAAGGTTAGAGCCTCTTTCCATTGTTTTTCACAAGGATGGCATGAAGCTAGTCTTACACCTTGTTCTATGCCTTTAGTAGCCACAAGGATATTGTAAAGCTAGCCTCGCATGATAGTGTTATACTATCATATGCAGGCAATGTTAGAGCCTCTTG
The DNA here is from genome assembly GCF_014529385.1 of Adiantum capillus-veneris. Lineage (NCBI taxonomy): Eukaryota > Viridiplantae > Streptophyta > Polypodiopsida > Polypodiales > Pteridaceae > Adiantum > Adiantum capillus-veneris. Next base: position 65,541,449 of record NC_140939.1, on the reverse strand, counting down.
GCCTTAGTAGCCATAAAGATATCATGAGGCTAGCCTTGCATCCTTGTGCTACACTAGCATAGACAATTGAGGCTCAAACCTAAGTTCAAGCTTAGGTTTGTACTTCTGTGCCATTGGTAGCCACAGGATGTCATGAGGCTAGCCTTTCATACTACTAGTGCTACATTACCATATACCGATGAGGCTCAAACTTAAGTTTGAGTATAAACATGTTATTCTTCACAAGGATGTCATGAAGTTGGCCTTTCATGATAGTGTTACACTAGCATATGTAGGCAAGCCTCGAACTTAAGTTCAAACCTCTTGCCATTGTTAGCCACAAGGATGTCACACGTGAGGCTAGCCTTGCATGTTATTGCTACACTAGCATATGCAAGCGAGGCTCAAACTTAAGTTTGAGAAGAAGTTTCTCTATGCCCTTGGTAGTAGCCTCGAGGATGTCATGAGGCTAGCCATGCATGGTAGTCCTACATTAGCATAGGTAGGTGAGGCTCAAACTTAAGATGGGGCCTCTTGCCATTGGGAGCCACAATAATTTCATAAGGCTAGATTTTCACCCTGTATGAGCTACTGCTACATAGCATATGCAGTTGAGGCTTGAACTTAAGTTCGAGCCTGAAGGTGTTATTCTATGCCCTTGGCATCCTCATGGATGTCTTGAGACTAGTTTTGCACCCTATTGCTACTGTATCATATTCAAGCAAGGCTACAATATCATATGCACTTGAGGTTCAAGCTTAAGTTTGAGCCTAAAAATATTGTTCTATGCCTTGAATAGCCACAAGGATGTCATAAAGCTAGCTTTACATGATAGCGCTATACTAGCATACGTAGGCGAGGTTTGAGCCTCTTGGCCTTGGTAGCCATAAGGATATCATGAGGCTAGCGTTGCATCATTGTCCTACACTAGCATACACAACTAAGGCTCCAACTTATGTTCTAGCTGAAAGCTCTTATTATATGCCCTTGGTAGCCACTAGGATGTCATGAGGATAACCTTGCATCCTCGTGTTACATTACCATATACTGATGAGGCTCAAACTTAAGGTTGAGCCTAAAGGTGTTAGTTCTTTCCCCTTGGTAGCCACAAGGATTTCATAAGGTTGGCCTTTCCTGGTAGTGCTATACAAACATATGTAGGTAGGTTTTGAGCCTCTTGCCATTGTTAACCACAAGGATTTCATGAGGCTAGCCTTGCACATTAGTGCCTCCCATTGCATATGAAGACGAGGCTTAAACCCGAGTTTGAGCCTAAAGGTATTATTATGTACCCTTGGTGATAGCCTCGTGGATTCATGAGTCTAGCCATGCATAATAGCGCTACATTAGCAAGCGGGGCTCAAACTTAAGTTCAAGCCTCTTGCCGTTGGTAGCCACAAGGATGTCATAAGTCTAGCTTTGTACCCTATATGGTCTAGTACTACACTAGCCTATGTAGTTGAGGCTTGAACTTAGGTTCGAGCCTAAATGTGTTACTCTATGTCCTTGGTATCCTCATGGATGTCAAGAGACTATTCTTTCACCCTAGTGCTACAGTAGCATATTCAAGCGAGCCTACATTAGCATATGCACTTGAGGATTGAACTTGAGTTCAAGCCTAGAGGTGTTCTTCTATGCCCTTAGTAGTGACAAGGATGCCATAAAGCTAGCCTTGCGAGAGAGTGCCATATTTGCATACATAGGCAAGGTTCAAGCCTCTTGGCCTTGGTAGCCATAAGTATATCATGAGGCTAGTCTTGCATGCTTGTGATACACTAGCATACACAATTGATGCTCAAACCTATGTTCAAGCATAAAGTTGTAATTCTATGCCCTTGGTAGCCACAAGGATGTCATGAGGCTAGCCTTGCATACTAGTGTTACATTACCATATATTGATGAGGTTGTAACTTAAGTTTGAGCCTAAAGGTGTTATTATTTACCCTTGGTAGCCACAAGGATGTCATGAGGTTGGCCTTTCATGGTAGTGTTACACTAGCATATGTTGGCAAGCCTTGAACTTAAGTTTGAGCCTCTTGGCATTGTTAGCCACAAGGGTGTCACATGTGAGGCTAGCCTTGCACCTTCATGCTACACTAGCATATGCAGGCGAGGCTCAAACTTAAATTTGAGAAGGTGTTGCTCTATGCCCTAGGTAGTATCCTTGAGGATGTCATGAGGCTAGCCATGCATGGTAGTCCTACATTAGCATAGGTAGGTGAGTCTCTTGCATTGGTAGCCACAAGAATTTCATAAGGCTAGCTTTGCACCCTATATGAGCTAGTACTACACTAGCATATGCAGTTGACACTTGAACTTGAGTTCAATCCTGAAGGTGCTATTCTATGCCCTTGGCATCCTCAAGGATGTGATAAGACTAGTTTTGCACCCTAGTGCTACAGTAGAATATTCAAGCGAGGCTACAATATCACTTGAGGTTGAAACTTAATTTCGAGCCTTAGAGTGTTGTTCTATGCCCTTAGCAGCCACAAGGATGTCATAAATCTAGCCTTACACAATAGTGCTATACTAGCATACATAGGAAAGGTTTGAGCCTCTTGGTCTTGGTAGCCATACCGATATCATGAGGCTATCCTTGCACCCTTGTGATACACTAGCATACACAATTGAAGCTCAAACCTAAGTTCAAGGTTAAAGTTGTACTTCTATGTGCCACTTGGTAGCCACAAGGATTTCAAGAGTCTAGCCTTGCATACTAGTGTTACATTACCATATACTGATGAGTCTCAAGCTTAAGTTTAAGCCTAAAGGTGCTATTTGGTACCCTTGGTAGCTACAAGGATGTCATGAGGTTGGCCTTTCATGGTAGTGTTACACTAGCATAAGCATCGAACTTAAGTTCAAGCCGCTTGCCATTGTGACCCACAAGGATGTCACATGTGAGGCTACACTTGCACCTTGATGCTACAGTAGCATATGCAGGCAAGGTTCAAACTTAAGTTTGAGAAGGTGTTTCAGCATGCCCTTGGTAGTAGCCTCAAGGATTTCATGAGGCTTGCCATGCATGATAGTCCAACATTAGCATAGGTAGGTGAGGCTCTTGCATTGGTAGCCACAAGAATTTCATAAGACTAGCGTTGCACCCAATATGAGCTATTGATACACTAGAATATGCAGTTAAGTCTTGAACTTGATTTTGAGCCTAAAGGTGCTATTCTATGTCCTTGGCATCCTCATGGATCACACGAGACTAGTTTTGCACCCTAGTGCTATAGTAGCAAACTCAAACGAGGCTACATTATCATATGCACATGAGGGTCAAACTTAATTTCAAGCCTAAAAGTGTTTTTCTATGCCCTTAGTAGCCACAAGGATGTTATAAAGCTAGCCTTCCACGGTGGTGATATACTACAATACGTAGGCGAGGTTTGAGCCTCTTGGCCTTGGTAGCCATAAGGATATCATGAGGCTAGCCTTGCACCATTATCCTACACTAGCATACGCAATTAAGGCTTAAACTTAAGTTGCTATTATAATATGCCCTTCGTAGCCACAAGGATGTCATGAGGCTAATCTCGCATCCTAGTGTTACATTACCATATACTGATGAGGCTCAAACTTAAGTTTGAGCCTAAAGGTTTTAGATTCTTTCCCTTGGTAGCCACAAGGATTTCATAAGGTTGTCCTTTCATGGTAGTGCTACACTAGCATACGTAGGCAAGCTTCGAACTTAAGTTTGAGCCTCTTGCCATTATTGACCACAAGGATGTCATGAGGCTGGCCTTGCTCATTAGTGCCTCGCATTGCATATGTAGACGAGTCTTAAACTCAAGTTTGATCCTAAAGGTATTATTATGTACCCTTGGTTAGCATAGGTTGGTGAGGCTCAAACTTAAGTTGGAGCCTCTTGTCATTGGTAGCCACAAGGATGTCATAAGGCTAGCTTTGCACCCTATATGAGCTATTGCTACACTAGCATGTGCAATTGAGGCTCCAACTTAGGTTTGAGCCTAAAGGTGTTATTCTATGTCCTTGGTATCCTCATGGATGTCAAGAGACTAGTCTTTCACCCTATTGCTACAATAGCATATTCAAGCAACCCTACACTAGCATATGCACTTGAGAATCGAACTTAATTTCAAACCTAGAGGTGTTTTTCTATGCCCTTAGTAGTGAAAAGGATTCCATAAATCTAGCCTTGCATGACAGCGTTCTACTAGCATATGCAGGCGAGGTACGAACCTCTTGGCCTTGGTAGCCATAAGGATATCATGAGGCTAGCCTTGCATGCTTGTGCTACACTAGCATACACAGTTGAGGCTAAAACTTAAGTTTGAGCTTAAAGGTGTTATTCTATGCCCTTGGTAGCCACAGAGATGTCATGAGGCTAGTGTTGCGTTCTAGTGTTACATTATCATATACCAATGAGGCTCCAACTTAAGTTTGACGCTAAAGGTGTTATTATTTTCCCTTGGTAGCCACAAGGATGTTATCAGGTTGGCCTTTCATGGTAGTGTTGCAATAGCATATGTAGGCAAGCCTCAGAATTAAATTTGAGCCTCCTTTGATTGTTAGCCACAAGGATGTCACATGTGAGGCTAGCCTTGCAAGTTAGTGCCACACTAGCATATGCACGCAAGGCTCCAACTTAAGTTTGAGCATAAAGGTGTTGCTCTATGCCCTTGATAGTATCCTCAAGGATGTCATGAGTCTAGCCATGCATGGTAGTCCTACATTAGCATAACTAGGTGAGACTCAAACTTAAGTTTGAGCCTCTTGCCATTGGTAGCCACAAGAATTTCATAAGGCTAGATTTGCACCCTATATGAGCTAGTGCTAAACAAGCATATGCAGTTGAGTCTTAAACTTAAGCTCAAGCCTAAAGGTGTTATTCTACACCCTTGGTATCCTCATGGATGGCATGACACTAGTCTAGCACCCTAGTGCTATAGTAGCATATTCAAGCGAGACTACAATAGCATATGCACTTGAGGCTCGACCTTAAGCTCAAGCCTAAAGGTGTTATTCTACACCCTTGGTATCCTCATGGATGGCATGACACTAGTCTAGCACCCTAGTGCTATAGTAGCATATTCAAGCGAGACTACAATAGCATATGCACTTGAGGCTCGAGCTTAAGCTCGAGCCTAAAAGTGTTGTTCCATGCCCTTAGTAGCTAGAAGGATGTCATACAGCTAGCCTAGAATTATAGTGCTATACTAGCATATGCAAGCGAGGCTCGAGCCTCTTGGACTTGGTAGCCATAATAATATTATGAGGCTAGCCTTTTTCACCCTTTTGCTACACTAGCGTACACAATTGAGTTTCAAACTTAATTTTGAGCTCAAAGGTGTTATTATATTCCCTTGGTAGCCATGAGGATGTCATAAGGCAAGCCTTGCATCCTAGTGTTATATTACCATATATTGATGAGGCTCAAACTTAAGTTTGAGCCTAAAGGGGTTATTCTGTGCCCTTGGTAGCCACAAGGATGTATGAGGTTGGCCTTTCATGGTAGTGCTACAGTAGCTTATGTAGGAAATCTTGGAGCTTAAGTTCTAGCCTAGTTCTATTGTTAGCCACAAGGATATCATGAGGCTAGAGTGCATGTTAGTGCTACACTATCATATGCACGCGACGCTCAAACACGAGTTTGAGCCTAAAGGTGGTGCTCTAAGCCCTTGGTAGTAACCTCAAGCATGTCACGAGGCTATCTATGAATGGTAGTGCTACATTAGCATAGGTAGGCGAGGCTCAAACTTGAGTTCGAGCCTCTTGCCATTGGTAGCCACAAAGATGTCATAAGTTTAGCATTGCACCCTAAATGATCTAGTGCTACAATAGCATATGGAGTAAAGGCTCGAACTTAATTTCGAGCCTAAAAGTGTTATTTTATGCCCTTGGTATTCTTATGGATGTCATGCGACTAGTCTTGTTTTTAGTTTTGTTTCCCACCATGTGACTAGTCTTGCAAATGAGTAGACTTGCAAGACTATAAACTGTACTTGTAGTCTTGTAGGCTATATTTTGGTAGACATCTTTATCCATGACAACCTTAAAGCCCAATTTTTAATCCTCCAACTCAAACTCAAGGTTGAGGTTGTGGTCCAAGTCCCAAGTAATGCATGCTTTAGCTTCAACTCAAGGTTGAGGTTCAGGTTCAACTTGAATTCACCTCAAACTTGAGGTAAAGGTCCAACTACCATGTTCCAACGCTGAGGCTAAGCGTGAGACTTCTATACGAACCTAAACAATTAATCAGTGCTTGAAAAAAACTTGTGGTTAGTGTAATCCCACCTACAAAGTTTAAATAAATTTCAAATTTGAAGGTGGAAGAATTTCAAGAAGAAGAAGAGTATTTTAATGTCGAAGGAAGCCTACAAAACTTGAAAATTTTAGAGAAATCTAGTTTAAAAGCCTTTAAATATAGTCAAACTCCCTCTTAAATTTCTCTTATGTAGGTTTCCCAAGATTTTTAAAAGAAATATTTTAGCCAAATTCCCTCTTAAATTTTTCTTATGTAGGTTTCCCAAGCTTTCAAAATAAGTTTATTTCTAGCACTACAGCATTAAATTAAATGCAAAAGAACAAGTCATGTTCTGAGGTTGGCAAAAGTGCACTAATAAAAGCTATAAATTATGTGAAAAGAACATGCTAGCAAAAGTGCACTTTAATTTGAAATTCAAACATAACGTCTTACGTCAAAGAAGACTGCAGGGAAATGGACATGTTGTTTGTCGATCCATGGCTCGCATCTCTCCATGTGCAGTCATCTCATCCTTCTCTATGTGTGCCTAAGAATCCCTCACAGACGTTCAAGCTGGAAGATCGGTTCTTGGTTTGTTTGCTTTGCTTAGCGAAAATCATGATATAATCACCACTTTCAGCTACAGTCGGCAAAGCCTGCGGCAGGTCGTTTGGACCACAAATGCAGGAAAACAACGTGCATACCCTCGCTCTCACTTGCACAATGCCCCAACACGGGTTTCAACCACTGGCCCTTGTCGAAGCTATACTCGAGAAGCTGTATCCAAAGTGTGAATTAGTTGCAAAGGATATTCGCTTACACTTGAAGCCCGTTTATGACAGGACTGCGCCAATGAAAAACCGGTTAGGAGGTGAAGGCCAAGATCCTTGTGGAACTAGAGGACCAGCCTCATATGGATGCAGGAAGTGGCGCGCACCGAGTAGGAGTTTCTCCACCACTGCTACTGTCACCCACGTCACGATCATTAGTGTAGCATGAGGAGGAGTTGATATTGCATCTTTGCCTATGCTTGCAGAGGGAGGGCAGTTGAATCTGGAGGAGTGTTCCATTGTAATCACGTGTGCTCTGGTACTTAATTGCGGAGCTTGTGGGCATCGTGCAGGAGTCGGAGCAGCAGGACAGTCATGATATCGCATCGATCCTATTCGATGGCCTTTCTTACCTAGTTGAGAGTCCTCATCGGTTCTATGCTTCTCTCTCTCTCTCTCTCTCTCTCTCTCTCTCTCTCTCTCTCTCTCTCTCTCTCTTCTTCGGATAGGTTTCTTGGGATAGTTTCCTACAACGTTAAAACAATCTTCTTTTTCTTCTCGTAGCTAAAAGTTAAGCCAGAGCTCCATGCCTTTATCTCTAGTAGTTCAAACTTAAGTTCAAGCTCATCTCAATATCTACCTAGGAGCTTGAACTTAGGTGCACTACACAAAAAGGTGAGACTCGCCATGTGTCTTCATTGCTTGAGTTTTTTCACATTGTCGAAGTGACACTAAATACTCAAATTTGCTTTGTAGTATGAAACAAATAGCTTGCAAGCTTCTAGTTATTGTATAGGCTGCGAGCCATTAGGGTTAGGAGTTAGAGCTTTCTTCGCATTTTTTGCTACAACGTGCATGAACAAGGAGGTCATCCGAGAGGTGCAGGCAGCCGGTTGAGAGGGTGGGTCCAAACAATGTCCTTATTGTTTTAGGCAAATAGCATACTCACACATCTATAAAATGACCCCACCCAACTAGATGTTCTAGACAGTCTAAATTGTATCTTACGTTCGAGATCCATGCCTTTATCTACCTAGCAACTCAAAATTAGGTTTGAGCTCCATGTCTATATCTACCTAGAACCTCAGTTGATCTCCATGTCTCAATATTCCTTGAAGCCCAAGCCTCATGCTTTTCCTCCCAGTAGCTTGAGATCCATCCCTACATCTACCTAGAAATTTGATCTCCATGTCAAATATTCTAAAATAGATATTGCATTAGATAGCTTGACATTTCATATCTTAGTAGATCATTCAACCAAAGCCTCATTCAACCAAATTCATTGCAATTTAGGCTCTATATGAGTGATGGCATACCTTTGATGTAGTACAAAGTATACCCCGGAAATGTTGATTGGAAAGTGGTATAGAGTTATGGAAGAGAAATGGCCAGGGAAAGGAGACAAAAGTGAGTATTCTAGGTGGGCCAACCCTGTCCCCGTATATAATTGGGAGAATCTTATGCTGCCCTTGGTGCAAGCAAAGACACTATCTTTGATGAATTTTGGCTAGGGAATACGTGCAAACAAGATCATGCTCTTGACATTCCATTGGAAGAGGTAGTCCAAATGCGGGACTTGATGTAAATGAGGGCCACGATTGTGGTCCAATGCACAACAAAACTTTTGAGGATCTCAACCCAACTCTTGATGTGGCAAAGGGTGAGGTTGTACTTGTGCAAACTTGTGATGCAAATTATCCAATTTGGCTAGGAGTGACAACAACAGATATTGATCAAAACAATGAGTCATCAAACCACCAACAAGTCAAGATACAATACTTGACACCCATTTCAAAGAGTGGCGAGCGAACATAATTTAGTCACCTATCTCTCTTACAGCTTACATTTTAGTCATTCTAATAATAAAGCATGTGTAAGTGGAAAACTTGATTTTGGATGTGTGTGTGTGTGTGTGTGTGTGTGTGTGTGTGTGTGTGTGTGTGTGTGTGTGTGTGTGTGTGTGTGTGTGTGTGTGTGTGTGTGTAAATTTGTAAACTATCGTGTGCAAACACACCGTAGTGTATAATATGGTTGCTGACAACACACAATATTAGATCTTGCATACTCATTAGCATCCACTAAAAATTGTACCACAAATTTCTTGTGTGCAACAACTTAGCACACCACAACCTCACTTCAAGTCCATGTGACACAAAGAATTGTCCCAAATTTGAGCATTTTTCCCTATTTTCCTAAATATGTGTTCAAAAGTCAAAACAGACATTGAAAATTGTCAATGAATCTAGAACAAATTAGGATTTGAAACTACATTCAGCTTTATGGGCATATTGGGTAGCATATAAGACGCTGCAGAACACAACACCTTTCAATTTAGTGTTCTGGATATATGTCATATTGCTTGTAGAGTTCTTAATTCCTGTAACACAAGATCTGGGATGAATGAGGAACGAGTTGTTTGAACGACTGGACCAAATAATACAGTTGGACAAAATGAGACTCCAATTGGTTATGGCTAGGTATACACAAAAACCACAAATGAAACAGTTCCATGACCAACGTGTTATAGGCAAGGAATTTCATAAGAAAGAATACATTTTAGTCTATACCTTTAAGCAACATTCCAAGAAACTCAAAAGGCGGGGTAACAATCCATTTGTAATCAATGACTTATCACCAAGTGGTATCGTTGAACTTGCAATATTGGAGGGACAGATAATATATAACTGGATAAATAGATGCAAACCGAAGAAATATCATCAGCCTCTCACTATGAAAATGCTTGCGAAAATACATTTAGCTAAGGAATGAAAGCAGAAGGATCAAGAAATTAAAGATCACACACAGAAGGAAGTTAAGTTTCAAAGTTTAAAGCACAAGGAACAACATCAACCACCATCTCCTATTGCAGTAGCTCAAGTCAAGTAGACTTGGCTAGGCGGTATGGATGTTCAAATCAATGTCCAAATCATTGATAGCACAATAGAACAAGCAGCAGTGGACACTGGAGAACGTCTCAATGCTATGCAATATTCAACCTACGTGAAACTATCAGAGTCCATGATTGAAACAACTCATATTGAACTCAAAGTGGCTAATAGAAAAACCATGGTTAGTTCCACATTGTGGTAGATACAGATCTCAACAGTAGAATCGTTTTGGAAGTTTTGTGGATGCACACTTACAAGGTTGTTCCAGTTTGGAAACAAGACATGCTGCATTAATATCTCAAGGATAAGCCATATGTTACGCCGTATGTGCAAACATACCACATCTGGGATGAACAACAACATTTAGATGACTACGACACAAGTGAAAAGCTGCTTGCATCTCCACAAGAATTACTTGCAAGTAATTGTAAAAGATGGGTGCCCAAATTTTGGATCTGGAAGTCAATCTTGGCATCAAAGCCAAAAAAGATATGGATACCAAAACCAATGCTTTCTACTCAATCTTTTACCTCAATGTAATACGACTTCTTAATTGATAGAATAGCTCATCCTAAATGACGCCATCACTAGAACTTACATCGACAACTTTATGCTTCAACAGGCTTACCAAACTACCAATGGGTTCCAAAAGCCAACTGGGAAGCCCAAGAAACCAACAACAACCAAATGGGAATGGAGACTAAAACCATAAAAAAACCAAACCTTGTTGCAGTCTCTCAGAACAAGCCTCAAATGGATCCCTTAAGTCCAACCCAATCATTTATTTTCCACATAAAGAATAATCATCAAGCGACCCGTTAAGGAGAGGGCATTATAGCTTCAACAACTTATATTCTATAAATGCATTATCAGGGAAACCTTGCCAACACAAGCCACCAAACAATTGGTTCAACACCCACATCTTGCACAACACTGTTTTACCCAATGCATCTCTTCTGTAAGCATGATAGGACCATCTTACATGGCCTTGCATAAACACATTGTTTTTGCCCATGCACATAGCACAAAATTTTGTCTGGGGTGACTCCGAATGGGAAGGGAGGATAACAATAGCTATAGTAGCTGGAGCATTATATTACAAGATATTAGGCTGCAAGATGTTGAGCGATTATGTGTACAATGTGTAAATTGTGTTTGATGCTTAAATTTATTTATTTTTTGAAATCTTTTAGTAGATTTTTACTCTTATCTGGTAAAGTATTGAGCCATATCGACAAATTTTGACGAAAGAGATACTTAGAGTAAGAGTATGTGCATACGAGTGTGAGGAATAGTTTTAGCAAAAAAATTGGCCAAATATTAATAGTTTTGAGTAATTTTCTTTCTTTTTAACCTATAATAATGATAAAAATTTAATAAATAGAGCCAAGAGTTTTGGATTAAAGATCTAAAATCAAACACTGAATCTACAAAGAAAGAGCTTTGAGCATGTCAAATATGGAAGGATTTGATGTATGTCAAAATTTGAGCTAACTTAAAACAGGTCAAAATTTCCCAATCAAGAGGAAATAGCAACCAGGAGTCCAAACGACAAGCAGTTTGAGTCGTAGGTGGTATGTCATGAGAAAGGTGGGTAAATAAGGTAAGTATGTACATTGCATTCAGGGTAAGTGGGGCACATATAGTCAAAATAGGCAAGATAGACTTCATTTGCATTCAGCCAGTTCAGAAGGAGAGCTAGAAAGATTTTGTAACCTAGATCAAATATAGTTATACATCCCTTTGAAACATTTATAAGGTGCCACTTCATTAATCATGTAGTCACATTGCACGTAGGGCCATTGTGTCTGTTGTGAAAGAACCCTTTGACTCTGATAACTAAACATCTGCCCTTGTGTGGCACAATGTACCATTGCCAACTTAGATGGAGTGATCTTTAGAAGCTCTACGTAAGATCTTTCCTCATTTTGACCCCCTTTTACTGACTTATGTAGAAATGACCGTTTCTTAAGCTATGTGAGTTTTTCTACTATCGCACCCTCTTGAACACTACCACTGTTGAAGCTCCTTCACAAGAGTTCATTGCTTTGCTTTTTTGAATCCATTGGTAAAATTTGGCATCATTCTCATAGCCTAGAAAAAACACAATTTTTTTTTGCAGGGCAATTCCAAAGTTCCCAAACTAAAGTTAGAGGTTAGGGGCATGTTAGTAGGCTCAAAGGTGACCCACCCCTAGAACTTTGTCATCATTGGGTGCTTCAACCTGGGGCAAGCATCATCTTTGTGTGTGAGATAGCCTAGGTCTCCCCGAGTTATCTACCTACTGTTTTTCACATGCATTGGTGTCAAATGAGAGTGTACCAAGTAGGAAACATACCTCTCATGTCTGGTGTCGAAGCTCAAAATGTGGGGGGAATGGGGCTCATGAGAAAATCCACTCCAGAGTAGCTCGCTCTCTCTCTCTCTCTCTCTCTCTCTCTCTCTCTCTCTCTCTCACACACACACACACACACACACACACACAAGGAGAAATGACTTTTAATGGGGCTAGACTATACATACCCAAGGCTCCTGGGTCAGTTTTCATCTAAACCTCACAATTAGTCCTACCTCATGTGTTCCATGACCACTGTGTCAAGAAAAATTCAAATTGGATGCCATATGACCCCAATCCATCTATTTTGCCAAATCAAGCGTTTTCATATTAAATAGCAGTTTTCGCAACTTATCCGAATTCGGCCATAACTTGGTCATTCCTGCCCCAAATCAACTTCTGAAAGTTTTGTCTCTTCTTGAAGTCCATGTACCTATATCTGGTTCTTTTGGTAATTAACTTTCTTTTTTGGGATTTATTGCTTAGAAAATTTAAAAAAATCAAAAACTAGAGAAAAATAGAAAAATTGATTTAAAAATTCTTAAAAATAGCTTAATAATTAGAGAAAGTCAACTTTCAAAGAAAAGCCCTTATTTAAAATTTTTATGTGAATTACTCTACCTTTTATTAGTAATTTTAGCAAAAAGTTTTATTATATACATATTTACACACACATAAGGGCTAATGTTTGGCATTTGTCCCTTACTCTTGAATCTCTTCATCTTCCAATACAAGAAATCAAAAATTGTGTCAAAAACAAAAAATTAAACACAAATTATAACACAAAAGTCTATAAAACAATGCCCTTTTCTCTTTGATTTCTAGGTTTGCATTCAAAATGCCTCCCCCCTCCCCCCCTCCCCAGTCAAAGTACTTCTAGGCGACAATGTATCTTCAGGGTTGTGTTTTGCATGGGCATGAAAGCGATGCCTTATGCAAGCTGTGTAAGAGGCCCTACATATGCATAGTTGGCCAATGCATGAAAAAAGTAACGTTGTGCAAGAGGTGGGTCTTACGTCGTTTGCTTAAGGGCATTCAATGGTGAGGTTCACTTGTTTGGTTGTTAATGAGCATCTACCATGGAGAAAGCATTGTAGCTCAATAGCTTGTTGATGAATGGTCAAAAAGTTGTGTCCTTTTGCTGGCTGGATTGGTTGTTAGGTTTAGGCTTCCATACCATTGTAGTGGGTGTTGACTTGGAAAAGTATTGTGGTGGCTACAAAACATCTTGGTGGGTTGTGGCTTTTGGCAATTCTCATTGCTTTGGAATACACTTTTGTTTGTTGATTGCATCATGGTCTTGGGCTTTGGTATCCACATTTTTGTGTCTTTAAGTGTTTGTGGCTTTGGAGTTTGAGTAGGCCTCTTGACATTTTGAGTTGCAGCAGCTATGGAGAAAAACTGTTGTCTCTTTTTTGGAGATAAGCCTTGTAGTCGACCTTTGGGAATCCACAGGAAGTTTCCTTACATTTGGGGAGTTCCTTTAGGTATCCAAATCCGCTATGTAGAGGGGGCTTTGGATTGCTTTGACTTTACTTCATCACTTCTCTATTTGGGTATCACATTTGCTTTAGTTTTCTATTTTGAAATGTCTGGGCAGTTATTCAGACCCGCTCAATGATAGGTAGTTGTGCTTCCAAAACAGTGATGGGTCATTCATGACTTGTACTGAAGGGAGCGTTAGGAAAAGTTTGGACTCAATTTTGTTCCTTTTGGTGCTAGAGGAGAATGCATCCAACAAATAGATTTTGGCCTACCATAACGATATCTTTGATTTATTTCATTTCTATCTCAAATTCTTGCATTTTTAGAAATGATAATTTAATTTCTTTAAAAAGCTTTGAATTGAAGATACGTCATGATTTACATAAATCATCCTTTTGCCTAGATAGAGGTAGGCCAAATGTGTTATAAATCACATTGAATACATGTGTACTTTTCTAAATAAGAAAGTTTGCATACACAAAAAGTGCAATTCTCTTCACGGCATTTTCTTCACTGTCTAAACTATAGTGCCGCTTTTCCTCATCTTCTCTGTGTTCCATCACAAAGTTCGTAGAGAAAACATTAATGGAGAGCAGACAGCCTCTTCAACCATCTACATCTATCAAGTTAGAGGAAATATTCAACAGCTTCAACCTGGACCATAGTTGATGGCTATCCACTACAATAACCATTGGCAGTTGGGTTCTTCTGTAGACAAGAAGAAGAAAGCGGGCAGGTAATGAATTTGTCAATAGCTACAAAGGATGTGTGAAATACTTTCACCTACCTTAGACGGGGAAGACAATAAAGGAAGTCCTCATTGAGCATGCATATATGCACTCTGAGCTACGGTTGCAAGAGGCAAGCACCATTGGGGTTTCCTGCTAATCAACTTAACTATGCGTTTACTAAACTTGATAGCAATTTCTTTTTTGAATTTATTATGAGATCATTATCTTATCGTTTCCTTTTGTAGATATTTATTCTTCCAACAATGAAGTTGGTAGCTAGTGAAGTGCATAATGGACATCTTTGATGCTTTTCATGCATTGATGGGAGAGCTTATATACAAAACTAGCACTAGAAGAGCACTCGCAGAAAGGGGGTCTTCTTCTATGACTTCTTATTGCTCTATCCATGGCTTTGGCACCCTAAGCCATCTCCCACTTCCCCCACATACTGGTCCAAAGTGGCCAATTTCGAGTTCTAAAACTTTTGAGTGTTTCAGACTCAAGCTCTATTAGGATATTTAGAAGTGCTTACGATCAAACATCGCAAACAGGCAAGTATGTGTCTCTATCTTCATGTCATTACATGTGTTTATAGACTTCTTCCATGATAAAGAGGCTAGAAAGATAGAGACCATGTTCATCTGCAAGTTGAAAAGTTGCCTTGATTTTTTGGATGACACTTGGGATATCCACGATTCTGAGGGCATTTTGCGCAAGGTGGACAAATAATAAATTGTGTGCAAGTGTATGATAGCATCACAAAACTTCATAGTTTCCTTCTACTACATAAGGTGGCATCGGTAAATGGTTAAATGGTCACTTGGTAGCTATGGGCCAAGACCTCTGTGATGATGCTAGTAATTCCTTGAGGGCAATTGAAGTAATGTGTGAAAATGAGCTGGTGACAGTTGTTAGTGTTAGAAGTAATGTCACCCTAAGATAGATGTAGGAGGATTTGCTTAATGAGATCAACGTCAACATGCCTACAAATTTTTTTCAAGTGCAACATGTGAAAGGTACTATGTTGCATGTCAAGGAGTTATTGTGTCTATGTAATTTACGTTCCCGTTGTGATCATGTTCAATAAACTCTTCTCTCGCTTGATGTGTTGGAGAGAGCCGAGAGAAAGGAAACTACGATAGTATGTGCATAGATTGCAGATGGTAGACTGGATGTTTTGTGTTGCATACCCTAATACAAAGACCAATTTCACACATCGTTGTAATAAAGCACTTTACCCTAAATCCAAGACAGCATATGAATGCCATTTTCTTAAGAAGCTCTACGCAACACCTTTGTAACATTATACAATGATCAATATATGGGAAACTTTGCATCAATTTTTCATTCAATAAGTACAAGTGAGTACATTTTAGTGAGTGTTTTACTGATCCCCAATAGAAGGTGAGGTAGGGGAAGGGTAGGGGAGCATGGCTGGTGTGTGTGTGTGTGTGTGTGTGTGTGTGTGTGTGTGTGTGTGTGTGTGTGTGTGTGTGTGTGTGTGTGTGTGTGTGTGTGTGTGTGTGTGTGTGTGTGTGTGTGTGTGTGTGTGTGTGTGTGTGTGTGTGTGTGTGTGTGTGTGTGTGTGTGTGTGGGGGGGGGGGGGGGGGGGGGGGGGGTCCATTGGTGTGTAGGAGTGGTAGGGGCATCAGACATGGATAGAGGGTGATGAGGGGGCAAGGTCCTTGGAGAGGTATTTGGGGAAATGGGGATGGGAACATGATGCTACATTGCTAGAGGAGCTTGGGGGTATCTCCTAGGTTAAGGCTGTGGAGTGCGCCTTGGTGTTGGTGGCACAAATGCATTGGACACTCCTTCCGGGTGCATTGTTACAAGGTTGATCATGTTCTTGATCAATGTGGTTCTAAACAAGTCAACATGCACATATCTATACTATGCTAATTTTCTAGCCTGCAAGATCATTCAGCCCCATACGTTAGCTTAAGAAGTTATCAATAAGTCATGGATAGTGATGAACAAAAGGCAAGTTCTTACGCTTCTCCGCTCCTCCCCATACATGCACTCCAACAGGAGCTCTACATTCACTAACACCCTCGAGCCACAGGAATGCATGTATTCTTGTTTGGGGGCCTTGCAACTCAAAATGGTCATGTCTGCACATATCTTCTCCTAGGTCAGCACCTCTAGATCAATTACCAGTTTTCGAATAGACCTTAAACAATTGTCATTAAGTGTCATAACAATTTCATAAATAGCATGTGACACTCAAGAAAGAACTCCACTAACATTTGCACATTCCCATGGAAACCATGAGAGGAGTTTGTAAGGTAGTAATGCTTCTGGTCCATGGCCAATGGCAACAAGGCGCCAGTGGGAAGGGTGTAGGCCACCAAATTTTAGCAAACATTATAGCCTTAGCCATTTTTTCAACAAAAAAATGAACTCCCACGTGCCTCATATGTGCTTCTTGCAAGATTGGAAAGTATTCACTTTTTGATGCACAAAGTCTGAGTTGATTATCTTTGCAATGCTTGTACAACTGATTGCCAATCACTTTATATGACTATGCTTCAATTTTGATAGCTTTTATCCTAGCTTTGGACAAGTTCACAGGGAAAGGAACCTGGTTCAAACAACCCACAATATACTTACTCCAATGTGGTGCTATGTTCACCTAAAATAGTGTAGCATACTCCTTAGGGGGTCTGCCTATACATGATTTGAAATTATCAACATACATGTGTGCATGAAATTTCATACTAAGTCAGAAAACTCCCATTCTCATCAAGTTCTGGTAGGTTCTAATTTTCCCATGATGGATAAAGTCCATTGTGACATGTGATTCTCTTAGGTACAAAGGAATATCAGAGGCTTTGATACACAATCGCAAGATTCCATCCAAGCCTCTATGATATATGTGTACGCTAAGCCGTTGAAATGAACTTCTTTGCTCGATCAATCGTCTATCAGCTATTCTCTCTCAATCTATCAACAATTTTCCTATAGTAAAAAGTAGGATTATACTCTCACTCTATCTAGGTATCATTTCTAGGTTAAAGAGATATGAATCTGCAAGTCATCTTTAGCTTATTTTGGGTTCTCTCCATTTATTGGCCAAGAAAGGTGATCAGCCCATTGATGGGATGTCCCCTTCTTTACCACAACTATGCCAAATTAAATTCAAGCAAGATGATGAACCATCTCACTATTCAGCCCATGTTGCATGGCCTTTTCACCAGATGCAATAGTGCTTGATGATTCGCAAAGAAAATGAATTGATTGTGTAAGAGATAATGCATGAATTTCTTCTAAGCATAAACCATTCTTAATCCTTCCATTTCTGTACTTGCGTAATTCCGTTCAGCATTGTTTAGTTGACGGCTAGCATAGCATATGGGAAAATCCATAGTCCCTTCACCAACTTGTGCCACGATACATTCAAAGGCAAAAGCAGAGGCATCCACATGAACATGAAAGATCTTTGTCCAATCTGGTGCTTTAAGTATTGGTGCTGAAACCAATGCTCGCTTCAATTTCTAAAATGATTTCTCATAATCTTTTATCCAATCAAAGGTCACAATTAAACCAAAAGAGGTTTAAAAATGATGCCATACATGTAGATAAACTTTTTTGTAGTATCCATAATGTCCCATGAATGATTGAACCTCACTCACAGTCTTTGGGCATGGCATGTCCACAATCACCTTGATTTTATCCATATCCATGGATATTCCATTGGCAGAAACAATAAGTCCCAGGATTTTACCCCGTCTAACCATGAAAACACATTTTTTTTTATTAAGGCATATCCAATAGGTGTAACACATTCAAACACTTCTTTTAAATGCTCTTTATGGTCTTTGCATAACATTGAGTTCACACATAGATCATCTATATAGATTTCTAAAAATATATGCAAGTATTCTCTAAAAGCATGAGCCATGAGTCTTTGGAAGGTGGTTGATGCATTTGTTAGTGCAAATAGCATCACTCGGTATGCAAAAAACCCCAATCAGTAGCAAAGTTGTTTTATGTTGATCTTTCAATTTAATACTCAATTGATTATAACCTAAAAATCCATCCAAAAAGCTATGTGCGCACTTCTCCGCCACTCTTTCCAAGGCATGGTCAATAATAGGAAGGGGATAATTGTCAAGGATGGTAGCTGCACTCACTTCTTTTAAATTGACACACACTCTTAACTTGTCTTCTTGGATACCACCACAATTGGGGACACCCAATCTCTGTGTTCAATTTCATAAATGAATTCAGCTTTCTTTAGCTTATCAACCTCCTCTTTGATCTTCTTTGCAACATCTTCATTGTAAATGTAAGGCATTGTCTTCTTGGTTTACAATCATAGTTTAAAGAAATTATATGATGACAGATGGTGAGATCAACCCTCTTCAAGTCCTTATAAGACTAGGGGAACACATCTTTATACTCCTTGAGTGTTTGAATCAATAATTCTTCCTCATCTGGAGATAGATCCATAGCAATATAAGTAGGTTTGGGTTCTTCTCTTGGCTCTACTAGATATATTCTTTTAGCATCCTTAGGTCCATCATAAGATTTCTCTGGTTTAGCCTTCTCCCTAATGAAAATTCAATAATGATTTTGTGATCATGAATAGTGTACTTGTTTTAATGAAAAGGTACACTTGTCCTATCCTTTTCTGACTCTTTGTCTTTTATGTTTTCACTCTCCATTTGTTAAGTATGGAGCCTGATTTACCCCTTGTAATTTTTAATATTAAAATCTCACATTTGTAAGGCCCCGTTATGAGGAGAAGCCATCGTGCATGAAGAGAAATCACTCACCAAAAAACCAAAATTTCCACGGCCAGTCTCGAGCTGCAAGAATATTCCTTTTGGCCGAAATATTATGACCGGACGGAGGCCGAAAAGTGGTCAAAAAATCGCCGGTCAGTAGGCAGGTGGCCAATTTCAAATCCGAATTGTCTTCTCAAGGGCGGCCACACATGGGCGCATGGGAGGATTCAACTCGGACTTGTCTACACAAGGGCAGCTACACACAGCTGCCTCTCATGAGAGAGGGCATCCCTTTTGGCCTATAAAAGGAGGCCTTTTCTACACACAAAAATGGATTGAAGAGGTGTAGCAGTGTGGTGTATTGTGAAGTTGATGTGAGGTGGTGAGAGTGAAGCAAGGTGGGTGTTGTATTAAGGGTATAATCCCTTTGTGACCTACTTCTTGTTTGAAGTACTAAAGCCATAGAGTGGTTGCTTTCCCATTGATGTAGCCCACATTGGGTGAACCAGGTATATCATGTGCCTTCTCTCTCTCTCTCTCTCTCTCTCTCTCTCTCTCTCTCTCTCTCTCTCTCTCTCTCTCTCTCTCTCTCTCTCTCTCTCTCTCTCTCATGTGTGAAAATTATACGTCTCCATTAAGTAAACTACTATAGTATCTACTTAGCTACATCATATTCCCTAAAACCATTTACATCGTCCACACCTCTTTCAATGTTTGTTTCAATTCACTGTACTTCTTTTCTTGCTCAACCTTTGCCCATCTAAGCTCACTGTATCAAGGGTGTCTAGTAACATTCATTACTTGGCTCCCTATCATCCTTTAGAATCTGTCTTGAATCACTTGCCATCATAAGATCTTGAATAGAAATCTCATCTTGGATACACAAGCACTACATTTTAGTCTCTAATTCTCATATCACTTCACTATTCCGTATTGTTCTCTGATTATCTCTTTCTAGATTCACCCTAATCGTGCAAAAAGGAACCAAGCCTAGGCCATTTTTGTCTCGCAAAACTTGGTAGGTGTGATTTCATTGACACACATCTAAGGTGGCCAAAACTTGAGTCCACTCCAAGGCCCTCCATTCTTTCTTCAGATAAAAGCTCAAGTATATAGTCAAAATCTTCAACGCCATCATTAGCATACATCTCACTGGTGCTGACATGAGTTCTTGCTATGATAGACTTGAAGGTTCCTCGTTGTGATGGTAGGATGATAACATCAAATTTTCCTTCATAAATACCCAAATAAGAAGGAAAGTACTCCTTTTGAAGATTTCCTCCCTACTATCCTATAACACCATACATGGATTGCATATAGATATCCACCATGCCTTTATCAAGGTTGACTTCAGCAATGGTTGTTGACCCCCATTCCTGATTTTCATCTCTAGTCTTCTTAACTATGGCATAGCTCCATTGATGAGTGCAATGACTTCAGTGATCATAGAGCCACAAAATGTTGGTAATGAACCATTTAGTGACATCTTTGGTTGTGTTTATGATAGTCACATTTCAGCGGGGTGGATTGATGCGCATATTGTGCCATACAATCACCTCTGCCAAAAATTCCTCTTTGTTGTTTTTTTGCCAGTCCAATTGGCCATTAGAAAAAACAATGACCATGCAATAGAGATCATGACTTCTATAGTTGAAAGACGCTATCAACCTATGATGGTACCTTTTATCGTGTCCAAATCTTTCCTTAGACAAGATCTTGAATCTTTTGATAGGTGTGGTGTTCATGGGAGAGAGTTGGTAATGTCTGCCACCTTTGATAATCAAATTAGACTCATTCCATAGCCTAACCATATGGAGGAGAAAATGTTCATGGTGTGGGACGGCAATCATCGGATTCACGCATGGAAATATTGGGCATTGCATGAGCGACTAGATGAATTCTCAACCTCAAAGGTTGAGTACATGCTCATGAAGTTCAATCCTCAAGAGATGGTGGAGTTTCTATAAGTGCTTGGCATGATCAAAAAGTAAGGTTCTTTAAATTTACTTTTCTACACTTTAATTTTAAACGATCGCTAAATTGTTAGTAAAATAATTAGGACCACACGAGTTAATGTGCCTGACACCACTACTCACAACATTTTTATGATGCAAAATTTTGCACTTACAGACCCATAGTCCTTGTTGGACAAGTTCAATGAGGAGGATAGGGCAAAATCTAAATAGGAACTTTGTGGCACTGCCATGAATCAATCAAGGTGGCTTAGACTTCCAATGTCCTTGCTAGCCCAACTATTGTGGAAGGTGAATGTAATTTATAGCATACATGAATTGGATGACTTAACTATATTGTGTTTAAAATATAATCCATCTTTATGTTGCATACTATAGGAGGACTTGGATGCAATGTATCGCCATAAAACATAGAATTTTTATAGTAAAAGACACAAGGGAGTACCTTTCAAGAGAAGAAGAATACAAAGCAAGCTATGACATGGCTTTAAGTGCTATAGAGAACTTCTTCATTTGAAAGGAATTGAAATTATGTCATCACTAATCTAGAGAGTGGCATAGACTTCTTTCAAAAGTGTATTCATCCACGGCTTAGGGAGAGAGGGGGTGCAAAATGACTCCCTTCAAAGTAAATGAGATTGCAAGTGCACGCATCAGCCCTAGAAAGTAAGTATTCATTGCTTTTGAATGTAATGGTTTTTTTGCTAATTAATATGGTGCTATATCAATGAAACAGTGTAGGAAATGTTGTTTAGTGGACATATTGGCCAAGGGCAAGGTTTTAATGATCAAGGCATCTACACAGGAGAATTCATTCTTGCAGTGGCTGAGAATGCATGTCTATTGGTGGAAGTTGCAAAGGCGAGCATAGTAACATTAAAGAATGGGATCATATATATGAGTACAATGTTGCTAATACTTCTTGTGCAGGGGTGTATTGATCGTGGAAAGGAAGATGGAGGCCAAGAATTCAATGGTAAAGAATCTCCATTTATGTATTGCATACGATTATGGACTATCTCTTAAAGAGGCATTGCAAGCTTTTTGAGAGGATCACTTCAGCAAAGCATTTATGCAATAAAAGTCAACCATACAGTCCACACACAACAAAGAAGTGTAGTTGCACTATGCATGCGCAGTGTGATGCTTATTGTACAGGTATTTAGCTATTAGATTTTTTTGGGTGTGTCTGATTCACACTATATGTTTTGGTCAATAGTAGCCTTGAGTGAGCTTATGACACTTTACTATCTATTTTATATACCTAATTCATTGGACACTCATTGCTTTTTTTTTGCATTGTAGGACCCTCCAAGTGTCTCTCACACCGGTCAAATGGATACTAATTGACGGGGTGTGACTTGTGTGGATAGACTTATTGACACAGTGTAAATTGAGTGCTGGTATTATCGGTGTTCCCTCTTGGAATGTATTCTCTGTTGAGCTCGTGGCTAGTGTATTCAACCTAGCTATAGAGTTTTTGTTGCCAAATGGTACAGTGGTGGTGGCATGTCAAGAAACCCATCTACCACTTGTCATCTAGGAGGCTTGCAAGTGTGAGTTTCACCATCTTTCTACCATTTTCCTTTGGATGTTCTTGTGCACATATGTTGTTATCAATAATTTCATAGATTCAAAAAGCCATAAATCATTCCTCTATGTGTTTAATGATAGTTATATTTTTGTTTTTGTTGTAATAATAAACCATGTTGTAGGTTGAGACTTTAGTGCTAGACATGTTATACACAAATTTGATGGGCTTGTAGTTGTTCCATTGTATGATCCTTGCATCAAAGATGTTGCAACTGACGGTGATATTGATAGTGACATGGTTGGGAACCATTTTGAACGATTGCCATGGACTCTTGACCATAGTAGAGTACCCTTTCAGCCCGGTGTTAGGAAGAGTGAGTTCTTGGCTCGGTAAGCCATGAATTAATTCAAGTTACAAACTATAGTTGTCATTGAAATGCCAAAAATTTAAGTATGTGCTCTTCTTCAAGTGGCTTTTAGATACATTCACGAGGGTTGACAATGCAGTCCTAGACTGTCTTGCTAGATATGGTGGCTTGGCAATGGAGTGTGAAAGTCTACAATAGCATTGCATCGGCATTCACCATGAGTGATGCCAATATGTTGGCTTGGCAATGGAATGTGAAAGTCTACAATTATATTGTATTGGCATCGAGCGGGATTATGGTGTGTTTATGGCACGTATGTTGCCAAATCAATGGCTTCCAAGTGGGCTAGGTCAACTCTACATTTTGGTAATTTTTCACAATCCATGGAGACATATCCACGCACATCACACCCATCACATCCCCATGACCCCATGCTATGGTCTAGTCCAGATCCAAATACACATCCATCTATAGTGCCTAGTTGGTCATACCACGGGCCATCACTCCACATGCCACTCTTTCCCTCACTATCCATTGGGCCTCCACTAGCACCACCTAGCCAAATAGCACAGCCATCACCTGAACCATGATACAAAATTTGTATTATGTAATTCTTATGAACTCATTCTAATTGCTTCTGTCACCATATTCAAGTTTTACAAGGGATTGCTATCTGTTTATGATAAGTGAGTTTAGTGTATGTGGTCTAATTGTCCACGGTTTATTTTCTAGTTAACCAAATGGTGTTTAATTTTGATAGTGATTGTTAGCAGATCACCATGACGGACATCTATAGCACAGCATTCTGGCACTAACATAATTTTGATACTCAACATCAGAATCAACAATGAATATACTTGAATGAAAGAGCAATAGACAAAAAAACACATTGCAAGTTTTGGAATTGAACTGTGATTATCTAAGCTTAAGATATGAGGATTACAATGCGCATGAGAGTGCCCCTTCTCAGTCATAAGCTCCAAAACTCAAAACTTTGATAATGATAAGGGATCCTTTTCCCTCTTTATAAAATGAGTTTTATACCTAGGGCTCTCTTGGTGGCTAGTGGCCAAATTTACAAGGCTCAGACACAATTACAAACTTTACAACTCAACTTTGGTATGAACAGACTTAGAGATTGTCCAACTACAATCAAAGACTCTTAATTAATTATAAGGCTTCTCGGGAAAATAATGAAGGTACATCAAAATTTTAGGGCTCGCAAATGAAGGGGTCAACTCGAAGGACGGTTGTCTGGTTTGACTGCCAACATCCCCCCTTCCTAGTCTTTGCACATCCTCATGCAAGTTATCTCAGGTTTTAGCTGAAGTACCATTATGGTGTCTTTGCTTTGCTTGGGCAATTGTTGGAGTGATCCAATTGTATCCTTCTTTAGTAACCCAGTCTGCGCTTCTCTAGTGTGTGGGTGAGTAAATTGAACTTTTTTGTTCTCGTTTGGATATCCACCTTTGTTGCTAGCTCTCTGAAAGGATTGTTACTTAATGTGCTCTGATAAGCTATATAGCGGGCATGCGTATTCTTTGTCATGGGGTTGAAGATGGAAGAATCAAGTTTGAAGAACCCTGTCATGAATGCCTCTTTGAATGTTTTCATGTGAGAGGGCAAAAACATGACTCGGCATACAACCCCATGACTACATTTTGGCTTGGAATCTCTGTCTTGAGATTCCAACACAAGCCTTTGGTGCCTTCTAGGAACACTTTCCAAGGGTGCTCCACTGCTTCTATGTCTTCAAATGAGGTGATGCATATGATGATCATTTTGGCAATCTTCACCAGCATTTGTCATGTTAAATCCAGAACATCATTTGGTTGATGACCCTTTGTAAATTGCTGACCATGTACTTTTTTGATGGAGGAAAGTTATTCGTTGGCTTCGCGAGAACTGGGTAGTTGATCACCACTGTTCATTTGCTTTGCCATGTATATAAATTATCGAAGGATCGCCTTCTATTGATAGGACAAAAAGTCAGGTCGATCCTGAGATGTTGTGGTGTGTTTTTGTAATATGTTTCATCATTTGGGTGCTTTTCAAACCACCTTTTCCGCAATAGGGGTTGATGTTCAAGAATGGCCAATGCCTGTTTTACTATTAAAGGGACACCCCTGTAATCCCCTTGGTGATTTGGCTCTAATGTTGGCAACATATTTCTTTTTCACAAAAGGGTTCATCAGTGGAAGAGAGATCATTTCATGCCCATGGTTTTGACTACTTCATCAGGGGTGATCATCAAAAGTGCTACCAGCTCAAGTACCTTGAGTTCAAATTGCATATATTCCTTGTGTGATGGGTCACACATTTTGGATATCCATCTTTGAATTTCCTCCCTTGCATCTATCCTTTATTCTATGTCATCAAAATCATGTAAACCTACCTCTGTAGACATGCTTGGCACATCTTTGAATTTCCTCCCTTGCATCTATCCATGCTTGCTTGCTCTTTGCCAATTGCTGGTGGTGGGACTTCCACTTCTACTATCTGAGATTTTATGGCACTAATGGCCACATCTTTTTGTTGTAGTTCGAGGCATGTGTTGTGCTTTGTGCTACCAACTCTTCTTGTGCTTTAGGCAGTTGTTCTTCCAGCTGCTTGATCTCATTGTCTTTTTTAATCTAAATTGATCTATGCCCTGTAGTCATGATCTGACGGTCATATTTTTCTTGAGCTAGAGCCTCCTTGTTATCTTTGAGCTCTTGCAATCTTGAGTCAAGAGCTGATGAAGTAAAGGCAGGGGTTGGGGTGTCTTGTGCTGCCAAAAGCTAAGTGAGTGTGCTCTTGACTAACCCGTATGACTCCCCTAACTTGGCATTCCTTTGATGTTCTTCACTAAGCTCCTCTTCTAGCCGTTGTTGTTCAACTTGTAGCTGGTTGTTTGCCTCGTTGAAGTCTTGAGATTCTTTATAGTAGTGGGGAGCATTTGCTTTTTCTTTTTATAGTTCAGCAAGTAGGTCCAACTGCATGCTTTGGAGTTCATCAATCTTGCATTGTGGCCCTTGGTTTTCTTCTTTTAAGTCCAATTCTTTGATGTTGTTGGAATTAAATTTTGATATGTTTGAGATTCTCATCAATGTCAAAAGAGTAGACTATCTTCTTCCCATCCTCTATGATAGCTTTGGAGCAAGGAGATATTGTCTTTTGTTTGATGTATGCGGGTCATTGGAGCTACCCGCTTCTTTATCTTTATCTTTTGTCTCTTCCTTAATCTTTTCCTGTTCTTTCTCTTGTATTGTTGGTGGGGCCAACTCCTTCTTTTCTTGTTGCTTCATCTTTCCTTTGTCTTTGACTGTTGGTGGTATTCTTGACATCTGTTCTAATTTGGTCTCTTGTATTTCCTTCTCTTGCTTGTCAGTCTCTTGATTTCGAGTCTAGTCAATTATTCTTGAGTAGGAGGAGGGGTGGTTGGTTGGTTTGAGAGGGGTGGAATATTATCAATATGTTTCTCCAAAGTCTCCACACCACTCTTCTCCCTGGTCTTCGTCCTCTCCCTAAGATTGTGAGGAGTCATCCAATGATTCAAGATCATTGACTCTTTGCCTCTTAGAATCTTACTGTGCTCTTTGGGTAGCTTTCCGCTTGAACTCCTTTTGAATGCATTACCGCATGGTGCCGGGGGCAAGCTCCACATTAGTTGTGGCAGTTCTTCTTTTGTACTTCTTGATTTTTTCTAGCTGCTCACCTTTTGTTGTTTGAGTGTTTTATGTTGATCATCTTCACCTTCATCATCACCTCTACTCCCATGGTCTTCTTCTCCTCTGCTATTTTATTTCATAATTTCTCTATCTATGTCCGAGAATCTTTCATAGATCTTTGTGTATGAGAGATTGGTATTTGATCTCTATGCTCTACGGATTTTCAACCAACAGAGAGTGTATTCTTCTTTTTCTTTGTCATCTTCTTCCACTTTAGAGATCTGGCATTTTGACAAAGTGTCTTTGCTCCTTGGCATAATTTCTTTGTGGAGCTTGACATCTGATTTTGTCTCCTCATTATCCGATCTCTTCCTTCTGGAGCTCTATTCGACTAATTTCTTGGGTGCTTGAGCTAGTAAGGGCCCCGCCACTGGTCTAATATCATGCTTGGACTTGTGCAAGAAATCCAACTGTGACTCCACCGATGGTAGCTGATCCACCAATCCTAGTGCTTGATATGCAATCCTTGTTAGCACATGTCCACCATTCATGTATGTCTTGTTTCTATCATTGTTTTTTAGATTAGCTTCAACTAGATTTTGAGTAGATTTTCCGAGATATACGTGCCCAAGTCATAGCGGATCATCCTTTTCTTAGATAATCCAATGGCCATCACTATTGCAATGTGCAGGTTAGACTCAGTGTATCTTGGAAGCTTTTGGACTCTCAAGTGTTGTGATATGAGATGCAATGGAAATTTGGTCTCTTAGTACACCGAGTCTCTGTATGTGAACTTGTGACCCTGCTGCTTGACGTAGGCTTTGTCATTATCTGTAGCCTTGGTCTTGAGTAGCAAGTTGTGTTTGCCTGGTGGTAAATGTAGGGCTCGATTTATCGTATATATAATGATTCGCACTTTTATAGCTTTGCCGTCTTTATCTGTCAGTGTGGCTTCTCCATTGTACAAAATTGATGACATAAACTCATGTGCTCTTTGGAAGTATGTCCCCCATGGCTGCAAGTGGAAGAATCTGTCCATCTATAGACACCTTGATCCTTTAATCACCTCTTATTGTTGATGCGAAGTCCAAAGTTCCCTTGGGAAGATGGTGGTTTTTACTTTAGTGCCATCCGCAGGTTCGAATCTCTCAATGAATATATTTGTCGAGATTATTGCAAGCTCCTCCTCTGATATGCAAGCCTTCTTGTTTGAGGAGATTTCTACCACTTGGTAAGGTGGGGATTCCCACTGCTTTCTTGGCCATCTGGGAGGCATTATGTGATCAAAAATTCAAATGATTAGATCCAAAAGTTGGCCATAAAGTTGCCGAGAAAGTTGGAAAATCCAAACTTTTACCATAAAATGAAAAATGAGCATAACTTGATCAAAACAAGTCCAAATCTGTCCAAACTTTACCAGTGCAACTAGGGTAGCTACAAGCACTAGGTCAGGTGGTTGATGGTCAAATTCGGCTCAAGGGGTCATGGATCAAGATCCCATGTTGGACAACATTTTCAACTTTTGGTGGTACCCTCTGATTAAGCATGAGTTGGAGATGCTATGCCTCACTTCTTTTTGAATTTGGATCACTAATTGAAATTTCATGCCAAATTTATGAATTTTTCTTAGACTTAGAGATTTTTGGGAGTCTGGTAGGGATTTTGAAATTCACATGACTTGAAACTCTAGGGTTAGGTTATCCTTGGTATTTGGGACCAAGTGGTATGGTTTTTGATTGGCCAGCTTGCAAGGGGTCATGGATCACGATCAGTGTTGGACAGCATTTTGGGGTGAAACATGGGGAACTTTTTCCTATACCTTATCCTAACACACTCGTGAAGTTATTTTCGAATTTGGACAAGTTTCTCTCTAGTTTTTCCAGTTTTCCAAGTTATGGATTGATTTGCTCTGATTTTGTTGTATTTGTTTTTGGTTGGCAATTAAGTTCCTTGATTGTGATCAATCTAGTTGGCAATTTGCACTTCTGACGGTTGGTGTTGGAGTAGTACCCAAATCCGAGATAGTTGTTGATTTCTCGCCCATTTGGCGTCTGTTTGACTTCCCTAAGTTTCCTGGTAAGTTTTGATCATTTGGTGAGCATTCCTTGGCTCTCTTTTGCACTACTTCAAGTTTGCAATTTACTTTATCTTTGCACTTAAGACTCTGACTCTTTGATACTACTAACTTTGACAAAAGAAGCACTTTTTAGCTTCAAGAACTAGATTGAAAATGCATGGCACATTTCTTGACTTATACAAAAACTTTTCGCTTAAAATTGGTAAAATTTGGCTATGGGGGTCATGGATCGCAATCCATGTTCAGGCATAAAATTTGACCAATGACTTCATGAGTAGGTTCTCTGCATGGTTACCAAGCCTTTGATGCATTTTTTTCCAAGTTTGGACTAAATTTTCCCTATGTGGGTCAAAATGACCATTTGGAGACTAATTTCTAAATTTCCCTTGGGTTTGGGTGGTTACAAGGTTCAATTCACTCCAAATTTTCAGGGCACATTCCCTAAGGCAAGGTCAAATTGTATGGACAAAAATTTCTCTATTTTAGCATGTTGGGGGGCATGGATTGCGATCCATGTTCAACAACATTTTGCAATTGTAATCACACCAGTGTAAAGGTTCTTTCTCAAGGAACCTTTGACACCACTTGCTTTTGGGATCTGAGGTGGGGGAACATGGATCGTGATCCATGCTCCACCCCATCTAGCAACTTTGAATGCATAGCCAGATTGTGCTCAGTGAATGGAGCATTCCTATGAACCTACTTTTGAATGTTGACATGTTGCCCATCCCAAAAGTCCTTTGATAGTTTGCACAAATCCCATCTTTGATTTGATTGATTCTGTCTTTTGTGCACTTTTTGTTTTCAAGAAAGAATGTGCTACGATACCACATTAGTGGTGCTAGCTCCAGAAGAGAGTCTCCAAGAAGAGAATGCTAATCCCAAAAAGGAAAACAAATAATTGAAAGCTCAAGTAGCTACATTACAAGCCAAGCTCGACTGCAAGAAGTTGGTGTGCACCCACATGGACGAACACGGTGACAATGACCAAGATGAGCAAGGATATACACACAGAGAGCATGATGCTCAACAGAGACAACAACAAACCCAATAAACAAAGTTGTCTTCTGAAGTGACTCACACAACATCCAATAAAGGTCGTGATGACAGATTGAAATAGCAAGCTACCCAAGAGATTCCAAAAACAAGTACAGCTCAAGAGATAATAGCAGAGGGTAGCAATGAGCATGAAACCCTAGCAAAAAGAGCACACCGCTTAAAAGAGGTGGCCATAGCTAAGATGAAAGAAAAGATTGCAGGTACAGAGGAAGACCATTCAAAAAAGTAATTGGAATGGAGATCAAAATCCTCCATTTAGTCAATCAATAGCTCCTCAATTCAATGACAATCAATGAGGATTGGACACTTGTTCACTCCCTCTTCCTCTAATAAGGTATAGATGCCTTTACAAGAAAGCCACCATCAAACAAGAAATGTTAGAAGCTCAATCACAAGAGTGGCAGCCAAAGTGGAGAATGGCTTGGCTTGAGAAGTATCCGGAGTGGAGGATTTATATGATGAGGGTGCCCACTTCCCTTGAAAAAGATGCTACTTTCTGCCTAGTGCCCCGAGTGCGGACATAGATTCAGCATGAAACACTGCAATTACAACATTGCAACTTGTTGAACTATCAAATTTTTCCAAGGCACAAAGATAAAGAAATATTAGATGAGAAATACATGCTCAACACTCTCTGATCAACAACAATCAAGCAATATGAAAGACTTCATGATTTTTCTTGTTAGATGTTAAGGAAACTCTACAGAAAAATGGATGTATGCATCACGATCTATCATAAACCCTGGGATTTAGAAACTCCATGGTTATCCTTTTTGGAAGGAAAAAGGGGTTTAGTCTATGACCTCCATGAACACTTTTGAAAAAGCTTTCTCTACAGGATTTTTACATTGAAGACCCCTCTCTTTGGTCCAAAAGTCAACGACATCCGGGCAAGGTTTGTAAGTTATCATGCAACGGAACTTCATCGAACAGACACAATGAATTCCTTTGCCCCTAAAGATAAAGATCTGGGCAAGAGAATATCAAGAAGGATTACAAGTGCAAGCAAAGCACTCCTTTCAATGGTGACGCTTCATTCACTAACAGCCTCGATTCTGACTTGTGTCAAAAAAGACATGAAATAGGAGGGAGAGAGTGTTGAAAGATTCCAACGACAATGAATACCAAGTGTATACCACAAGCGATTTCATCATCCTTGTAATCCCAATTCATTGTATTTTTTTTTCCAAAACCTGTATCCACAATCATGATGTAATTTTGAAGCCTGCGATGTAATTTTTGTTATTACTGCAGCCAAATCTAGCATTTGTACCATAAAACCCAAAACCAGGGTATAAAAGGCAACCTTGTAAAGTTTTTGACATGAGCGTTATTATAAAACGAACGAGAAGTTAAGGTTCTTTTGTACATTGTGTGTTATCTTCTCTATATTGTGAATTTATTTATTTGCATTGCACTACACAATTGTTGTATTGAAATTCCAAGGGCACCATTGTGTTCATCTCATCAATCTCTACATGTGGATACCTTCATTGCAAGCGCTTTGCAAAAACCGAACAATGACTTCTACGACCTTCTAGGTGACATATCTCACTATCCAAGTGTCCTATTGTGATTCTGTCAATTGCATGAGATTCTCGGCACTTAGGAGAACCTAGCAGGCAAGTTTGAAATCTAGAAAGACAACCCACGTCTAGCTTGCTAGAGAAAATTTTGTTTCTCTCTCATGGTTTGATTACCAGTTTGATGACCCAATTCTATTCTATATAGTCTTAGGAAATTGCCTATTGACTTTGGAGTCAATTGGAGTTGATTTGCTTGTAGATTTGCATGTGGTTGTGTGAGAGTATTAGAGAATTGAATCCAAGATTCCGGTAGATAGAATGCACTTTGAGAGTCAAAGTGGAGTGTACTATGTTTAGATGAGAGATTGACAACCTCTTGTCATGCCTCCATGCCCTAGTCAAGTCACTTTCTTTCCAGGATTGACATTTAAATCATCATACGGTCCATTTGCAAGGAGTGCATATAGGCAATTTTATTGTGTGTGGATGCCAGAATCCAACAGATAAATGAGAGCGTCATTTTTATTAAAGATTTCATTAACACTATCTAAGAGAATACAAAGCAAAAATTGTGTGGAGAAGGTCACTATGAGTTACTGGTGCCAGCAGGAATCATAGAATTTCACCCGCATCATAAAATCAGAACGATCCTTGGCAGTATGAAGACATGTTGCAAGACCTCAATGAAGAACTTCCTCCCACTTGCGATATGACCAAAATAGAGCTATGGGACAAACTGTTGGGCCTAGGGAGGATGGAAGCAGTGGGTCACCATGGGGTGCACATGCAGAGAATGAAGAGGTTAGTGTGTGTGTGCGTGTGCGTGTGCGTGTGTGTGTGCGTGTGCGTGTGCGTGTGCGTGTGCGTGTGCGTGTGTGCGTGTGCGTGTGCGTGTGCGTGTGCGTGTGCGTGTGCGTGTGTGTGTGTGTGTGTGTGTGTGTGTGTGTGTGAGAGAGAGAGAGAGAGAGAGAGAGAGAGAGAGAGAGAGAGGGGAGAGAGAGAGAGAGGGAGCAGCCATGCAAACCTCTAAAAGAAATGGAGTGCATCTGCATGCTCCAAGAGAATGTTCCCATGGGTTGACACGATCGAACCAAGGCTTGCAAAACCCAACATCCCCCCCCCCAAAGCCCAAAACACTAACAATGGACTCGATATAGAACATGGCAAAGTTCAATCACCTGAACCTATGAGTAGAAGCCCCTCCCTTGACAACAACATATATGTGTGTGCACTTCCCTCAAACAACTATCAAAGTGAGACAAACAAGAACTCGACCAAACATAAATGGGAGGTCTTACCATTGATGTGTGTGGTAGTGTCTATAACCCATACAAATTTGTGGCATGACAATGACTGACAATTTAAAGGATAACACAGCTTTGAATGAGCGTGTAATTGTGTTGGCAACAGATAGAAAAATAACAGAGGGATTTTTTTTTTAAGTTGTATGCCACGTTCTTGAAGCAAATCTTCGTGCATGATGGTTGGTGCTTCATGGCTCCAAAATCTCCTCTTTCTCATGTGCCTTGAGCACAACTCATATGTGAACCAATGAATTTTTGGAACAACCTTCAGCACATATATGGTTTTTTTTTTGCCAATTTTTGAAGTCTTGTCGGATATATGAAATCCCCAGATCCTACTTTGCATCCATGCCATGACAAAGTTTTGAGATGTTGTAGGAAATTGGCAGCACTTCTGAGGTCATACACATAAGCATCTTGAGATGCTGTGAAAAATGCCAAAGAAATGGTCCTCTACTGCTTTGCCTTTTGAGATACTAAAAAATTGTGAACCTTGGTATCCAAGGGCATTTTGATATCCTATTGTTGGCAGACCTTTGTTTGGCTCGACCACTGTGAGATTTTTGAGATGCTCACCGATTGCACACCAACTACCTCTATAGAAGACAGCATTTTGAAGGATTCTTCTTGAGCTTGTTAAGCTATCTTATCACACACTATTAGAATTTTGATATGCTCTCAAAATATACCTTTTGAAGACAACGTTTTAAATTGCCTTTCAAAGCTGCCTAGCAAAAATGCCTGTTGGAAGGTAAGGGGGGAGGAAAGATTTATGCAAGGGGGAAATGGCATAACCAATCTACCACACTTGGGTGATAGAAAGGTTATACAATTTTCCTCTTGAATAACAGGTCTTGAGTTCAACTCTCCTCGCCGGCTAGATCTCTAAGGTCTCTTGGGATAGTTTCCTACGATGTTAAAATTCTCTTCTTCTTCTTCTCTCTCTCTCTCTCCCCCTCCACACACGCTCACATGCGCAAAATTTCAACTTGGAGTGCCTAAGCTTTGTGTGGGAGGATGACAATGACCAATGGCTACTGCAACGAGCGCTTATCAGAACGTCGCACCCACGCCTTTTAGGTCATACCCGCCTGGGCTCTCATATCATATCATATATGTTGGGAAAAGGCCTAGGGAGGATGGTAGTTGTCAATCACCATGGTGTGCATGTGCAAAAAATGGAGAGGTTAACAATAGAAAGAGAGAGAGAGAGAGCAGCTCGACACGCTAAAAAAAATAACAATTTTGTATGTATTAATCTTAAAAGACTTACATATATAAAGAGTGAAATTTTCCATGTAAACTTCTAAAAGAAATGGAGTGCATGTGCATGCTCCAAGAGAATATTCCCACGGGTTGACACGACTGAAGTAGAGAGTGAAAGTGTAGAATCAATCCAATTTGGCAGAGAAAATCAAGATGGCATAAGATGCATAGGGAGCCATTGGTGGCCGACTAAATGCCAACGGCACAGGAAATTTCATTTGCACAACGTTGAATGCCAAGTGTGTGCATTTGATAGGCATTCCCTACAAAGCTCTGGTAGAAGATGCTAGGATTGGAGCAATCTTGTTTGGTGTCTGCAACATATATACTATTAATATATATCCTTCTTTCCAGAGCATATCAATTACGTAGGAAGATGCTACATCTATGATCTACAATGTTCGAATTCATACACAAAGGCCAACGATATATATGCAATAGGTTTTTTGTATGAGATGTTGATAGATCATCATTTGTTGTAAATGATTTGTCATATGGTATTTTTAATTGGACCATACATCTCTAATCAATCATGATTTATTTTCACATGAATAGTTTTTCATTTGGGTCAATAGACTATAGTCAATTATGTTGACTATTGTACACATGAATTGTTTGCCAACTTTTTATAATCGTGTTGATTAGGCTAACTATTTATAATCATTTTCATTGAAGGAACTATCTATAATTATGTTGATTTAGCTATGTTTAAGCATTCTAAATCCTGATATCTTTGGTTCAATGCGGTCTTGTCATGGTTTGTAAACACTTTGAATAGAAGAGTTGCAGAGTAGTTGTTGGAGAGATAAATGTTTGGCCAAGATATTTAATATTTGACTATTTGGCAATTGCAATTGTGAGACTCCATGGCTGAGCAAGAGTTGGCATGTGACACACGAGTGATGCCAGCATATCAATACCAAGTAGTTGGTAATTCTTTTCAATGCATGAATTCTATAGCACATGGCATATCAATGCAACAAGCGACATGTATGGCTCATCGACTATCAAAATGGGCAAATCCGAACCACATGCAATGAAAAGAAATCAACAAAGAGTGACCAAGAAAATGATCAAGACAATATGGCCATGTGAAGATGCAAAAATCAAGAAAGGCCGATGGAAAGTATCGAAATGCCTAAAGTATCGAAATGCCTGCACCAAGAAATCATGGAAAATGTTAAGAGGATCTACTTAGAAGTTTTTGAGCATCCATTACACAATGTAGATTGTGTGTTGTACTTTGCAAAGATGTTAAATGCACAATTTATCCAGCATGATATCATCTAGTAGACTTCTCCTCACCTTGTATAAACCAAGCATTCTTTTTCATTTCAAGATGAATTTCACAACTTAATGCACGGCGTCAATTATTTTGGCAACCATGTAGTTTCTCCACTAGTATATCAATATTTTAGGAACAAGTTTAAATTGTGTGTAATGCAATTATTGGTCTAAATGTGTGCAAAGCATCTTTTTATTGTGTTAGTTGCATTTTTATAATTCTTTGTATTTTCCATGACTACTTGAATGACATGTTTAGCACCTATTTCTTTAATTACATTGATTAAGACCTCAACAATATATTTACCACTTTTAATAGCCCCAAAACAGTTAATAACTTTTATGAACATCTCTCCGCTTGGACAAACCAACATAACATTGATAAATGGTCTTCTTTGAAAATTAGAACAACTATCACTAACAATTATGTATCTTGAAAGTGATATATTCCCAAGAATTGTTTTTTAAACACACTCTCCTATTTCGACTCAACATTTGTCCAAGAGGTCGTGTGATACAAAGGGGCTGAAAATCCTTGATTGTACTCACTAATTTTCTTCCATGCGTGTTTCCAATGATGGCTGTCAACCATGACTAATGCACTCCCAATGAAGAAATTTCTTTTGCAAGCGCATTTTGGGCCTCTTCTAGCATCTGCGTTCAATGCAATGATCTTTGGGCATCTGCGTTCAATGCAATGATCTTTGTCACATTTGTCCAAGCCCAACCTTGATGTGGAACTTAGAAGAAACAATGCTTGGTATTGTGTCTCCTTGCATATGTTGTTATGTATTCTTTGGTGTTACCATTGAATTTTCATGATTAGTATTCAACTCTGGCTAATCTTGGTAAAATCATTGATCAGAATGCATTTTTGGCACCATACTTATATGCAATGTATATGGTAGCAATAAGGTAAATCACTCTGAAAATGGCAAGAAGTCACAAATCAATATTTATCAATGATTGCATTAGTGCTAGGCATGTAGGAAAGGAAAAAAATCTTGAGCTTGAAAGCCAAAAAAAATTAACTAATCTTAAGAGAACTTATTGAAGATTACTAAAATTATTGTCACCGCTCATCCACCTTCT
Source organism: Adiantum capillus-veneris (assembly GCF_014529385.1). NCBI lineage: Eukaryota > Viridiplantae > Streptophyta > Polypodiopsida > Polypodiales > Pteridaceae > Adiantum > Adiantum capillus-veneris. Next base: position 65,505,188 of record NC_140939.1, on the reverse strand, counting down.
CTCGCATGCAACTTGCATATGTACATGTACAAAAAAAAAATTACACTCTACAAGTTCTAAATTTGGGGCTCATAAATCTTATTTATAATACATTTCTCTACTCGGTGTCTCTTGCCACCATTCTTCACGAGTTCTTATCTCAAATGCTTTGCAACTCTGCCTAAGAATATTCGCATTTGCGACAAATTTTTGTAAAGCTACCCAAAAAATGGTCAATACATGGAGCCCCGTCTAATTTTGTGGTGAAGCATAATTTATATTTCCACTCCATATATTGACCACATATGTTGTGAGCAAACTCCCACTCTTTGCCGAGGGTTTTTTTTTTCTCTTTCCTAACTGCATCCCACTTCTGCCGACTTTTTTGTCCATTCATTGCCATTATAGCCGAAGGCATAAGAACAATATATTTAATTATAAAAACAATTGGCTACTTTTCAATATATATTGAAACTTAAAACTTCATTAAGAAAGCAATCAAATTTACACAATGTGTGATTTGCAAACAATAAGATACATTGTAAAAATCACATTATCTTTATTTGGTGGTGGTAAATTTTATTTAATGCTCCATTTTTTCACATGTAACAAAAAATAATCAACTCCTGAGCCTTTAGGCATGGTAACAATGATAATTAATTGCAAAATACAAAAAAAAATCAACCCTTGAGTCTTTAGACATGGTAACGATGATAATTAATTGCAAAATACAAACACAAATGTCAATACATATGATTTCAATCTCATGCACCAACAATCTTTTACAGTGCGCAATGCACTCTCTATTTGACATTATGCATAAAACAAAACTATGAATTCTTCAATGCAATTATACACTTGGGGATTATTTTTACACATTGCGCGATTTGCAAACAATAAGACACATTTGTAAGCATCACAATTTTTATATCTAGTGGTTCTAAAATTGATTATTTTCAATTGCAACAAAGAATAATCAACTTAGACAACAAAATTATGAAATCTTTTTTTGGGAAAATTACACAAATCCCGTGCGAAACGACAAACATGTACGTGAATGATTACACACTTGAGGACTACTTTTACTCAGTCAATAATTATAGCCCCCTTATACATTCAACTAAATATATAAAAGCTATTTTTACCCTATTAAGGATTGTAGCTCTCATATTGTGCAGTGACAAACAATATACATAAAATAAAAACTATGATGGTGTGAAATACAATACATCAAGCATCTTTATACATACTTGGTACACTAGTACATGACTTCCAACCCTTGACTAACGACTCATTTTTAGTATATGCTCATCTTCTACAACCAACTTCAGCCCCTTTACCGCCCAGTGGCTCCTTTGCAATGAGCATGAGCCTAAAGAGATCCAATTTGTTTAGCATCGTATCTTTGTCTTAGGTCAAGGATTTTAATTTTTTTAAGATCTGTATACCATATTAAGAATCATTTTCAGCGTGGAAATAGAACATGTGAATCTATAACCTTAGGTCCGTTCACAAGGAGAAATAATTGTACCAGGTGTAAGAATACACACCCTAGGGATCTAACTAGTCAAAAGGCTACAAATGGTAGAATTTTAACTTTATTCAAAATGGCCCATTGGGCTTTTTTAATTTCTCGACAGGCCCGTCAGGCTTTCTTCATAGCTCAGCAAGCCACCAGGATATTAAAAAAACCTGGGGGTGCTTACTAGCTAAGGTGGTTTTTACAGGTTACAACGAGGAGTTATTTAATATTTAACATAATTACATGTTTTTGATATGTAATTACTCAATGTTATTAACATTTTCACGTGTTCATGGTCATGCTAATAAAGTCCTTGATCAAAAAGTGCCAAATCTGGGCAAAGTGTGGATGACTTGGTGGACAGTTCAACAAAGTTTAGAAAATCCTAAGGAGTTAAAAGAGTCTGTAGTAGAGAAGGAGTGGCGAGTACCATTATCTATAAAACAATGTAAATTTTTGTCTATGTACTTTCATGCAAGGTGGAAGAGTGCTTATAGTCCACTCCACATTATGGCTTACATGTTGGATCATGAGTACTGTAATATAGACTTGATGTCAAAGACAGAGGCGTTCAATGACTTCTATCAGGTAGTCAACATGTTCTACTCCAATTTTCAAGATTGAATTAATTGCATCAAAGAGATGAGTGTATTCATACTAACGGAAGAACCTTTTGCGAATGATTTTGTCCAGTCGATGGCAAAACAGCAACCTGCATGGAAGTGGTAGATGATGAATGGTAGGAAGCATTACTCAAACTACGTCCTCTTGCAATGAAAATTTTGGCGATAAATTTTTGCTTGAAAGTGAATTTCAGGCATCTTCTGTTGATAAATCTAGCTCATAGCCATGTATACTGACAAAGTGAGAGTTTTTGGATGTACCATGCATGCCCGCTTGGCTTCACCAATATGAACACCTTGTGAAATAGCATTCAGACAAATTTCAAAGTTTCCCTAAGTTCATATGTTGATAGCATATTCCAAACTTTGAAGACTTCTATGCAAGATGTCCAAAATTGAAGCCTTGCTTCACCTTAAAAACTTCATCAAGTTATTGTGCTCATAGCTATCTTATGCATCTATAGACATTCACCTATCATGTAATTTGTAGGAGAAATTGTATGTTGTTCAATGGGTCGTGCCTGCAAAAGAGCATGTAGACTCACAAGGTATACCATGTCCCATTGGTACAAGTGAAATACCTAACAAACACAATCCAAGCAGCACTGAGAGATTCAAATGGTTGTGGAAAACAACCTTCAGAGAATTTTATAAAAGAAGAAACTTCTGCAATTTCTTGCCACTACATGTGTTACATCTATCAGTTTATTGCATACTATACAAATAACTAAAGGAATATATACCTAACGGACGACTAGCATTTGACGATGGACACTCTTTAATGACATCCATTAAAGCCCTATGTATCTAGTGCATGGGGACTTTTTGATGTTGTCCCAAAGTAGTTAAAACATAATTTTTGCACTTTTGCTCTTTGAAAATCCATAGTTGAAAGTCTCTTCTTGGCCACATTGACCAAGATCGTTTCCCCTTAGGTAGCTACCACCCTCTTTGAGATGAAAGAGGGACCAACTCCATTAGTTGTTGCACTTGAGTGGTGAGCTATTGAACACGACCACCAACTTGCAAAATTAGTCATCAAAATTTTTGAGATCACGTCGCGTGACGTACTTCTTTGCTTTGAGTAAATTGATGGTATTCTCCATAATTTCAAGCACAATTTGAGGAGGAGGAGGAGTGGACACCTATGGAGAAAGCTCAAAATCAAAAAGGTGATTTTCCAAAAGCTTTGTATCCAGTGAATCAAACATGGAGTCCATGACGTACTACATATTATAACAAGAGTAATAAGTAAGATTGCCTTGCAAAATCAAAGAATAAGCGCCAAGGAAATTGATGAGCCTTGCTAAATCGATACCGACAAGAGCTAGTCAGTTGTCAATGTCGAAACCGAAATTTTTCTAAAGCATCATCTAATCACAAACTGCACCTATACTTGAACGCTCATCATAAATGACCGTGTCTAATCCACCACCCCATTGTTGAGGCCACTTTGCAAGCCTAAAGCTTCGTCGATAAAGAAGATGGAAAAGATGCTTACAATTTTAACTCTCTAGAACTTCTTGAGCTTCACAAGCTTCACATAAATTTAAGACTGAAGCTCTGCCTGAATTCTGCTCACCACTTCAATTGAATAGGTGCTACCCCACTTAAGAGGAGATAAGGGTGGGGGTGTGTGCCATGAGCACCCTCCCTTGGGATTTTTTTTTTGTTTCACCTCCAAGTGGGGTTAAGTTGCCCTTGGACGCCCACCATGAGAACTCAACAACCTCCACGGTATGGTGACGAGTGGTAGTGTTGCAGAGAGAGAAGTCGCTCACTACGCACCATAGCACGCTCAAGAGAGAAAGAACAAGACATGAAAAATGTTTCTCCCCCCTTGCACTCCAAAATGAGCTCGACCATGTGTGATTCGGTGCAGGGAGATCTGCTCCTCTTCCTTTTCTAAGCGGCCCTGTATGCACAACTTTCTTGTCTTCAAGAGCCCGAGAGAGGAAGTGGGAGTTCGTGCAAGTTTTTTTTAAAGAAAATAGCTCGACGCCTTCTTGCCCACATTAGCTCTGATACCACTGTGAGACGAGAGGAAGTATTGAACCCTTCTCTCTAACCAACCTCTGCCCCTTATATAGACACCTCTGAGCTTGGTTCAAGATAGCCCTCCTACCTCTAACCCTTGCCCTGACAAAAAATGTCTTCTTAGTTGTAATTATGAGTATAAGTGTATAAATATCGATAATAGATCAAAAGAAGATTGAGGAAATGGTGATAATTTTCTAACTAAGTGTAGTTTCAAATCAAAAAATGTAGTGACTTAATAATTAGTACCAACATCTTCATTGGATGGAATCTAAAGAGATCCTTTCGGCACTTGAGAAGGAAAAGGGAGTCTGAGTGGAATTAAAGTTCTCCTTTGATCTCAAATCAAACTTAAAAGTTAAAAAACGTTATTTTCATTTAACTACTTGAGAGAGGGAAGAAAGTAAAAGGTAAGGGTGAGGGGTAGGCCCGGAAATTGAAGGGTGCCCTTGTCCTTCCTAGGGAAGGGGAATTTCTTAGTTGGCCTTCGGAGAGGAAGGGCCATCATACACTTTTCTCGTCATCATGCAAGGCAAAAACGCACCAAGCCGTCACTCGATACCCCTTAATTTTCTTGCTCCTATGAAATATTCACTTGCTTTTGATGTATCTTTTGTTGTTCCATACTTAAGAGGAGCTAGCATTAGGTAAATTCGATGGTTAGTAAATTTTTAGAATATTGGTATATTATACTTCAGCTCTGTTTGCTCCTCTTCCCCCCAAAAGCATCACCATTAGTTTTCACGTCTCTCTCTCTCTCTCTCTCTCTCTCTCTCTCTCTCACACACACACACACACACACACACACACACACACACATCTTGAGAGCACTCACTTTAGACAACATGTGCCACAAGAAGAGTATGCAAGAGTGTGCAAGTTTGAGGGACATTTGTGAGGTGAGGCCCTCTGAGAAAAGGAAGAGGAGGGAGGCAATTCAACGAGGTAAGACCCTCTAAGAAAAATAAAGAGGAAGGTGTCTTGGTCAATACCTATTGCAACAAAGGCATGGACGACATGATCGAGGAGTTTGTGCAAGGGTAAAGGGGCCAAGATGTGGTTCGAAATTCTCTTGGCATATAGTGGCCCTTCAACGGGCATGCTCCTACTTGCATGCTATAGCTACAAGTAGGAGAGAGGGCAGTGGGTGGCGTAAAGAGATAAGGAAGTGTACATAGAAAGTGTTCATCTCTCATGTGAAGCCATGTAGAGGCCAGAAATGCGGAGAGAGAGAGAGAGGGAGAGAGAGAGAGAGAGAGAGATCGTGACTTGTTTCCTTGAGTTTCAATGCTATCTCCTCATTTCCTTTAAAAGATTTATGCCCAAACTCAATTGTAGTCACACATGCGCTAGAGGCTAGGACATTAAAGGAGGAGCTTAGAGGTTGCTAGATTCTAGAATCATCATGCACGTTGCACACATCACAAGTCTGGTTGCATCAGACTTTGCATTGCAAAGCATCTACGTCCGTATAAAAAGCATAACTAGTGAGCTGCCACTCTCAAATCTTGTCCCATTTTGATTTTTTGAAGGTCTTCATTAAAAATAACATATTAAAAGTGTTATCTCTTCTTTGACTTAGAGCTTAGGCTTTGTTTTTTTTTATAATATATAGGCAATGCTCAATAGGAGCTATTTATATTAAAGAAGAAAAACACTACAAGTGTCCTGGCTTTTATATGGACCCGCAACCCACCATTACAGACCATGAAAACCCCATGTGCATCACCCACAAGGAGCATAAACACCATAAAGACTAGGATCTTACAAACAATATATTTGGACACAGATCTTGAGCAGCGGATGCCACCACATCGAGGTCCTTGCCACCCCACCCCAACATGTCCAATGGATAGGAAGACAAAACGATACATGGCAGCAAATTATAATCTATCGGAGAAACTTCCTACCACCATAAAGCTCAAACTAAAACGAGTCAATCCTAAATGCAGCACATCCGAGTTACACCTTAGAACTTAGGCTCATGTTTTAACTAAGCAACCTTCTACTTTGATTTTTTTTGGGCTATTTTATAGAATTTATCTTTGAAGGGAATTTTCAAAACTTGCCCTTCCTAGTGAAGGCTTATTTTCAAAGGACCCGTCTATTGGGAAGGGGCCTCTAAACAACATGCTCTTCACCGGGAAGGCCTATCACAAAAGTGCCATGCATGTGCAGAGCTAGACCCCTAAGGAAGGGTGGGAAGGGTTGCAATTTCTAGCACTGACCTGGGGGAAGGTAGGAAAAGGAAAGGGGGGGCAGGGGGGGGGACGGCGGGGGAGCGGGGCATGTCAATCTTTTATTTTATAATGCTTAAGGTCACTAGGAAAGCCACCATAGGCTTGTACCCTATTGGTTTAGCTTGACCCTCATTGATTCAACGTGATGAGTTCAAATAATGAAAGTTGTAATTATGAGTGGTTTTGTGTAACCTTTGAAATGGAGAGCTCACTGTATTCATCATGTATATCCATTGAGAAATTATGATACAATTGGCACATCGTGTACGAGAAAATGTTTTTGCGAATAGTTGAATCAACTACACTTGTTCTTATAATAGCTATTATATTGCCATGGTGCATGAAAATAATTCACATATTTAATTGAGAGAATAAAAAACATGAAATTAAGCATCGCATAAGGAATATCTTCTATAACTTTCACTTTATTCAAGGTTAAAAATAAGATGTTGATGTAATCTAGATCTGTTGTAAAATATTTAGATGATTGTATATACAAAAAGCAATGATGTTGCTTTGGATTATGTTGAGCTCGATGATAGCAATATTGATGGAGAAATCACTCAACATCTTATATTGTAATTTTGCACAACACTGTCCATAAAAGAAGCACTAGAAATAGTAAAACAAGAGAGAAATGAAGTAACAAATAAACATAATCATAAAAAACTTTTAAAGCATGCATTGTAAATGGTAATACACAAGAAGGTAGGGCTTGATAGTGTCCAATCATGAAGATCCATGAACTTTGAACTTAGAGATGATTTGTCGATGGATTTAATGGACTTGAAAAATCTTAAATGCTTTGATAGATAAAGTAAATTTCCATCAAGCTAGAACAGTGTATCACAAAAGCCAATGGTAAAGTGCATTACAAAAGAGATACTACAAGCCATTTCAAGACATAATGAGGACATAAATACTCAACAAGAGATACATTTCAAGGCTATTTTAATGTGGCAAGGAGGTTGCAAGTTATGGAGGTTATAATGTTTTAAATAAGTAGCACTAACGTTTGCATTAGATGGAATCTAAAGAGATCCCTTCGCTTTGGGCTCAAGAGAAAAAGGGAAGGCAAAAATAAATAAAAAATAAATAAAAATTCTTGCTTTCTACGTGTAGTATTTGGAGATATCTCTCTTGGTTGGATAGATATTTAAGGTCTTTTGGGATAGTTTCCTGCGACGTTAAAACTCTCTTCTTCTTCTTCTTCTTCTCTCTCTCTCTCTCTCTCTCTCTCTCTCTCTCTCCTCGTGGGATAGAAGCCTCTATCGTTGTTTTCAAGATCTCTCTCTCTCTCTCTCTCTCTCTATATATATATATATATATATATATGTGTGTGTGTGTGTATGTGTGTGTGTGTGTGTGTGTGTGTGCAGGATATGTGTCGTGCGCAGCTGCAAAGCCATGCCAACACGCAATGTGGGGGTGTGTGGGGCGGCACAATGGGATGGATCAAGAGGACATATTTATGATTGATTTAGTTGTTTTGCAACAGAAGAAGAAACAAAACCATGCAAATCAATAGCAACGAGGTTGTTATCCATAGCCGCATAGAAGTTCATCAACGAAATTGTGAATGATGCTTTTCAAGTAGGAGGATGATGCAAGTGCAGTATGGGTGGGAGGTGCCAGGTACGAGGGGTAAGATAGCGTAACGGTGTGAGGGTTTGAAAACAAGAGCAGGAGCAACGAGCACGATGCATGCAGGAGCAAGGTGAGGTGAAGGGCATGAAGCGGGGCGAGATGGCCGACTCTGCAATCATGTGCACATCACCCCAAATCCTACATGTGCAGGCTCAAGTAATTTTAGGATGGTGCATCACTGGTAAATATGTGAACAAAGCACGTGAGTTCAACAGGGGGTTTTAAAGCTTGGATTTTGCCTTTATTTAACATATAAAAGGGTGAGCTAGGGTTTGGGGCAGTGTGCTTGGGGATGGGAGTGAAGTGAGGAGAGGCCTCTACTTCAGGGATGCTCATGTGGAAGGGGGAAATGGTTGGGCACCCCCGATGCCTCATCTATAGCGCCCACATCCTGTTGTTTTTAGAAACTCGGTGTCTCGGGAGCCACGCACAACAACGTGGGAAACAAGTATGTGATGTGTCTCGGGGGCCACGCACAACAACGTGGGAAACTCGGGTGGATGATGGAGTATGGGGAGCAAGCAACGTTCAAAAAGTTTGGAGGCTTATGTGCTCTCGTTAGACCCTTCAGCTGGTGCATCTCACTCCCCTAGAATGTAGGGCATGCTACACCTTGAAGACGGGCTTCTGGGGGCTATGGTGGCTCCAGCATTGGCGTCTTGGAAACTTTTGTGGGTTAGGTGAGGCTTGGTTTGCAAGGTGGATTGGATGCAGTGTGCAGGTGGACAGCTTTGTAGAAGGCTACTATGTGTTGAGATGTAGAGAGAAAGAGAGCAAGAGGGAGAGAGATGAGACAAGAGACACACCATGTACGCTCCCAAAAATTGATTCATATTGAAGACAAGATACATATATATATATAGGTGAGACTAAGTTGAGAAAGATGATTCTGAATAAATGATGCTGTCAAAATAGCTTCAGCCCAGAAAACTAGTGTTAAAATGAAGCTTCACCCAAACCAACTCCGCCAAAAATCAAAGGGTTACCTCTCGCGTTCAACAAACCAAGACTGCAGAGCATCATCAAAATTAGGACAGCTTGTGGGTGCGAAAGCGCTCTTAGAAAGTGATGAAGATTTTAGCGCCTCAATCCATGATTATCAGCGTAGCTATGCATTTGTGCTGTTTACAACTTACATTCAAAAACGATGATCTCTTGCGCTTCCAAGAATCTGATGTCGGCGCGTGAGCAGGTGCTTAAAATCTAAGGTTTTATTTTCACTTTGTGAAAAGCGACTGTAGCCAATTATTAACGGGACTTTCAAAGTTGAAAATGGCTGACCAGCGTACGGAGTCAACGGCAGGAGGCATCCGACGGTTGGGCGACATGCCACATGGGATTGAGTGTGATCTGGCTTACCCACTATCGCTGACGTGTCAGAGAGAGGTCAGAAAAAACGAACTCACGGACCGGAGCAGTTGCATCATGACGACGCGTCGCTCTCCCATTGGACGGTGGAGCATTAAAGGGCCACCCTGGGGGCACTTTTACTTCCCCACTCGCTCTCTCTTTATCTGAAACTTTGACAACATGATTGTCCAGACTCCAGTGCCCCAACACTCTCTTGCGCACACAAACACACACACAATGATAAGAGAGAGTAATTGATTCTCTCTCTCTCACACACACACGCGGCTCCTACTAAGAGGAGTAGAGAGAGAATATGTAGAGTTTATTGGCTTCAAAGGGGAGAGAGAGAGAGAGAATAGACTTCAATAGAGTACTCTCTCTCTCTCTCTCTCTCATGTGACAGGTGACATTATGCTCTCATTGAAGAGTTGTCTCCAGACTCTCCACATCCAGAGAGAGAAGATTCCCTCCAAATTGAGAGCAGAAAATGATGGAGATGGATAGGCTACAAGGCTGCAGATTTTGGTGGGCTTTCAGGAGCTGGTTAAAAGGATGCCTGTAGTGGGATTGGGTTTGAAAGGGAAAGAGAGAGAGAGAGAGAGAATGTGTCTGTTTTGTGTGTGTGTGTGTATGTGTGTCAAAGAAGAAGGAGAAGAAGAAAATGATGCTGCCATATGCTTTTATGGCTACTCCCAACAGTGAAGCCCCTGCTTGATTTGCTTTCTGATTAAAGCTTTGCATGCATTCTGCTCTCGCCGCACACCACGCAACGTCGATGCACATGGCAACTCCAGCATTCCTCGTCGCCGCACAGCGCCAAACTTCCTGTTCGTTGGAGCTTCCCACCTGCTGAGCTCTACAGGCCAGCCCTTCTAAGTCTCTTCCTTGAATACCATTTTGTGTCCCTATGGAGCATTGGGCTTTACATAAACCCACAGAAGTAGCAAAAAGACCCATCATGGAGCAAGATTTTTTCTCTGCGTCATCATCATCGAGCTCCCATGATCATGACCTTCAAGCGGCGCTCATGTCGGGTCTTGAGAGCGCGCATTGCTTGCTCCATAACCTCTTAATGCATGATCCTAACCGGCGATTCGTGTCGAAGGATAATGCCATGATAACTGAGGATGCAGTCTCCAAATTCAGAGATGCTGTGACAATGCTGAGTAGAAAGGGACATGCTCGAGTTCGGCAACGTCCCGGCAAGCCGGAAGGTTTCCCACTGCATGTGCTCGAAGATAGATGCGCAGAAAATTGTCTTATTCAACCTCTGGAAGCCGCCGCTCCTCGCAATTTGAGTGTGTCTGAGAGAGCCCTTCCGCAGAGCATTTGCGAGTTGAACCCTTTAGTAAGCCCTCCATTATCCCTTCATGACAAAGGGTTTGATGCCTTGATCAACTACCACACACATCTGCTCGGGCAACGCATGATGCATGCACCGGCCTACACCCCTCGCGACAACAGCACTCCATCTTGTCTATGGAGCGACGGAATTGCGAGTCCGCTCCTTAGCATGGAGCACTCTGTAAGCTCAGCCAGGTCTTTCTTGTCTTCTGTCAGCATGGATGGCAGCTTATACAATGGCAAGCCATTTCTGTGCCAGTCCTTTCCTCAGCTTAGTGAGCATATTTCTTCGAGCTCAATGAGAACTTGCTCTGGTAAGAGGGACATTGTTGCGGTGGACAGGAAGTGTGCGCTAAGCGGGCGGTGCCATTGCTCGAAACGGAGGTAAAATTCAACTACTGTGTGTGTGTGTGTGTGTGTGTGTGTGTGTGTGTGTGTGTGTGTGTGTGTGTGAAGGAAGATCTAAATAGGAATTAATGCCCATTTTCAGGAAGTCTAGAGTAAGGCATGTCATCAAAGTACCTGCCATGAGCAACAAGCTTGCTGATATCCCACCTGATGACTATTCTTGGAGAAAATATGGGCAGAAACCAATCAAGGGATCTCCATATCCCAGGTATACTACCCACCATGTACTTTGGTTTTTCCTGCAATGCTTGCACCCTCAAGCATATGTTTAGAAGTCATTGATGTGGAGATGTATGCATGCATCATGTGTAGGCATTCTTTGTATGTACATACATAAAGGGGTACATACGTATAGATGTATCATTATACCTAAATATATGCTATGTGTACATTTTGTGTGTATGTACATACATAAATGAATATGGATGTATTTAGCTGTCATTATACCTAGGTATATACTATGTGTACATATGGATCATGTGTATACATTGTGTCTATCTACATACATGGATGTGTCTAAGGTCTCTAATTGAGATTGAAATCAGTGACAAAAGCTTCACCTTGCGAGAGCAGGTGCCCAGCCCCCGCGGCTTGCTAAAATATGTGTGTATCGTTATATCTAGGTGTATGCTAGGTGTATATATGGATCATGTCTTGAATATGTGTATGTATGCATAACTATATGGATGTATATGCTATCTTTTGAGGCTTGATGACTTTTTATCAGGCATTTTGCGGAGGTATTAATGCAGGGATGCATGAGTGGATCATGTGTATGCACGCATGTAAAATGCATTTGTATGTATCTAGAGTGTCTCTATGTATGTTTGCATGCATGCATATTTGTACATGTGTATGTATGTGTCATATATCTCTTTTGTTACACGTTTGTTATGCACATTAGATGCACATGTATGTGCACTGGCATAGCCAATGTTTGCATTGGAACCATATAAAGAAATCAGCTGATTGAACTCTCTTGCAAAGGTACCCTTGACAACTTATGTTGCTCCACTTGGGAATGTGTGGTTTTGGCAGGGGCTACTACAAATGCAGCACCTTGAAGGGGTGTCCAGCACGGAAGCATGTGGAGCGCGCAAGGGACGAGCCAACCATGTTGGTCGTGACATACGAGGGGGATCACAATCATGCATTGGTCATCCCTGGAGGTGGAAGACCAGTGGCATACTCTTAGCACTATGGAAGCAAATGCATATGGGCTTGCTTTGTGGTTAAGGGAGAGCTTCAATTTTGGACTTAAAAGCCAGAATATACCAGAAAGAGCATTATGGTAAAATTCTTCTCTTTTGACACGTGTGTAGTTCTCTGGTCAACACAACAAGCTAATCCAAAACCCCCATTTTTGAAGGAAAATTGAGCAATTTGATGTCACTTTTCTTGTGGTAAAGAGTGCTATTCTTGTAAGATTTGAACGCTTAACATGTTACACCAAAATAGCCATCTTTGAATGACTTGATTTATCGGTCGTAGAGCATGTGTAACTTTGTGAGCTTTGAGCACATGGCATTCATTGATCAACAACATATCCTAGCTATGAGACTTGCTTTATCCCAATAGAATGGGTTGTAACCTAGTGTTAATATTTTTGTGTTGATTGACAAATTGGCTACTTTAAATCCTTTGTTTAACTTTAGTGATGCTTCTTATGAGCAAAAAGGCCAATCCCCCAAAATGCCAAAAGATAATCTTCACTCGGGTACTTTAATCTTTGGTGTAACTTCGGTGATGCTACTTATCAGCCAAAAAGGACAATCCCCGAAAGTGCCAAAAGATATAGTTCCAAGAAGGGACATAACTTCTACCGAAATGGGTTTCGCTTCTTGGTTATATGAGCTTGAATAGCATTTCCTCATGAGCTTGAATAAGACTCCATTGCCATCCAATCAAAAGTCCATAAGGCCCTTATCTTCATAATAGTCCCCCATAAGGCCCTTATCAAAGCTCATAATATCACCCCTTCTCTATAAAACAAAAGAAGGGCCATATTAATAGCAAGCCCCTTGAAGTCTAATTAAGGTGCCCTTATCAAAGGTCTAGCTTAGCCTTTCTTCTAGTGATTATTCTCTCAAACTTGGCTTATAGTGAAAGTCTTAAAAGGTTGCATCATTCTAAGATATTTGAGATTGAATGCATTATACATATCACCCTTCTTTTTTAGCCATCGTTCATTAGTTGTATTGTGGAATAAAAGAAAATGGAGCAAATGCGGTCACACATCACTTGATCTCATATTGTGCTATTTGGGAGAAACAAGCCTCTTAAGAGAAAAGATTCTACAAAATAAGGGAATATGAACCTTGGTTTTTTGCTTTCTAATACGACTTCCTTTACCTTTATGCTTTTTATCAAAAAATGAGAGATAAAACTTTGTATTAATAATCTTTCAGCTGGATATTCTAAATATTTAACAAAGTAAAATATATTTTAGGCCGAACCAACAAGAATTGAAGCTTGAAAGCTCTTCTTTTCAAAATGAGCCACACAAATCCTCATTTTGGGAATTGCACTTTTATTGTATCCTCACGGTGTTAAACATGCCAATTGCGTAGATTTACCCTTCCGTATGTAAGTCATGTATTAGGATTAACAAGCAAGGGCTCAGGCAATACAAGTTGGTACTACAAGGTCATAGCCAAAGGACAAAAGTATGGAAAGCTCTACAAGCTTCCCAATTAGAAAACATATAACATACTTAGCAACAGGTGCTTCTTATTGTACAACCATTGCTAGTTTGCATATATTCTTGACATTATGTAGTTAACATTATACGAAGAGTCATTGAGTTCAATAAAGATCACAAATTGTCTACATTGTGAATTGAGTATTACATTGGTTAAAAGAACTTCTTGTATTGCGAGTCTTCTCATGTTGTCAAGCTTACACTTTTTCACATGTACAAACAGAATGAAATCCTTTGTGTCATCTACTTTCATAGACATCAAAGAAGTCGATGCAAAATAGAAATGGGTTTTATTGTCAAAGGGCTGGTATATAAGAGAAATTATTGAGTATTTTCCTTTTATCTCTTTATACAACCTCCATTATGATTTACAACGATAGGATGATTATGGATACACTAGTAGGCAAAAATCAAATCATAGAGCAAGTATTGATAGCAACCTATTGCATAGAACCGCTTAAAGGTGCATCTCATGCAATGTTGCTTTGGTGAAGATTCGGACTACTCTATTGGCTTTGAACTTGGGACTTACTCAAGATACACTTTAAGTGTTGGTCTTTCTCATGGTGTCAAAAATGTTATTGTTGCTGAAATTTGTATGCATGATGACGTAATTTTGGGAGTCTCTTCAAGTCACAAGGGATCACCTTAGGAAAGGTCCTAAAAAACTCCCAAGACCTTGTCAAGATGAAAACTAGGAGAACTAAAATGTGCACTTGAGCAATTGAAACATGGAAAAATAAGATGTGCTACACTTCAGAGATAGAAGCATACAATGATTGATTGAGTGTGCATGTGTGTGTGCGTGTGCGTCGATGTTTTTTAACTAATACTTATACACAAGAGAGCATACTAAGACAAGGGACAAAGAGTAGCACAAAATAGACTCAGGTTCGAGTACATTAATGTGAGCATGAGGTGTCATTCTAGTATTTTTGTACATAAGGTAGTCTAAAGTGACTATCTACAGTGTGAAAAATGCTCTAGGTACATCAATGACGGATAACAATTGCCAAAAAAGATCTTAAGAAAGGATAGAGTCTTCACCTGCATCCATGTAAACAAGACAACAGATTCGTTAATCTTGAATAGGTATGACAGATTTTGACAAACCCTATCAATTGTTATCCATGTCCAGCTTACAACCTTTTTAATCTTAAACTGCTACCCAAGTCTATGCGAAAAAAAAAATCACGGAATATGTTTTTGTCTTTTTGCAAATATATAAAGCTTATTGCCTAATAGACTAAGTTTTAAGGAGTGTTTTAGTTCTTTTTAGACTTTATCTTTAACTTGAGATCAAAAAAGGTCATCACTCCTTTTAGATCCAAGTAAGATTAAAAGGTTTTAAATAACGTTACTTAATTATCTCAATTTTTAAAGAATTTTTAGTAATTTATTTACATAGAATAAGTTCTTATCAAAAGGCCAACACCCTTCCAATCCAAGTGTTTCATCCCCCCAATATTTATGAGTCACATAGAGTCAATTGTATTGCAAATCTATTTTAAAAGTGCATGCTTATAAATCTTTTTTGTAGCTCTGTCCGCAAGATACCTTAAAGTACTTACTAGCTATCATGCCAAAAAAAAAAAAAACCTCTACGGACTCTTTATAGATTAAAAACCAAATAGTCATACTACCTCCCAAAAAATCCGAGCTTGTAAAAAACGAACCAGGGTTAGTAAAATTTACCCCGAATCTTCTAAACCATGAGCTTACACAATTTTGCCGGAATGGGTTTGAATAGCATGTCGTCATGAGCTGGTAGAGCTTGAATCAGAATCCATTGCCATCCTATCAAAAGTAGGCCCATTCCAAAATTGGCCATCTTAATAACAACCCCCATAAGGCCCTTATCAAAGCTCATAATTGCATAGTCCTCTTAATTTAAAAAAGGGCCATCTTGTCTTTCTTTTTTTTTTACCATAAGTGTGGGGAATTGTATTAGAAAGAAACATAAGTTACATCGATAGGCTGTCGAGCCAGCCTATAGATTACAAAGCCAGGTAATTCAAAAAATCCTACAAGAGTTACAATAAGCATTAATCTCATTTTGCAGTTGGCCGTTGTCCCCACAAGGACCACCAAAAATTAGTTTTTAATTTGACACTCCTACACACATTTCACTTGCTTGTACCTACTTTGAAGAAGCCAGATTTGTTGGCCACACAAAACCAATAGTTGTAAACACAATGGAAAGTCCTGATCTTCAATTTTTACACCAAAATGGAAATTTTTAGTGTTCAAGGACTACTTTGTTTCTCCACCCCATCCAGCATTGTGTCTTTGTTGTACTTGCCCTTTTACACATCAATTGTTCACTTGACATTATATATAACTTTAAGTGGACTTCTTTGTTGTACTTGCCCTTTTAAAAATCAATTGTTCACTTGACATGCAATTCAATTTGATTTTTTAATAATTTTTTGGATCCCTACATAATTATTATTTATTTATTTTGTTATTTTTTTTACATAGTTTTATGTTATATTTTTCAATTAATGGGAACAAGCCCACATTTTAGAGAGAGAGAGAGAGAGAGAGAGAGAGAGAGAGAGAGAGAGAGAGAGAGAGAGAGAGAGAGAGAGAGAGACCATGACTTGAGGATGTTGGTTTTATAGTTCCAAAGGTTTAAAAATTTAGGGCAGATTTGGAATTTTGGCTGGATTATCGTTTGGAGTTAGATGATGAGGCCGTGTGCTGCCTCAATTTTGTGAACCATCATTTGAAGACTTCCCTACATACAACAACCTCCCAAGTGAAAGGAAGGTGCCATTATAGTCCTCATTATAGCTATAACTAGAGAGCAGACACTTCTCTATCCACAACAACCTCAAAAGTGACCTAAATGGGGTTTTTGAAAGCTCTTTAATCTGCCCAACGTTAATAAGATTGATTATTGAATAGAAAAATACATGAATGCCACGTGTACAAGAATGTTGTGTTAGCCATAGTGTTAAAAGATGCTCTCGAGTACTCCCTCTCAAAAAAACCCATGTTTTATTTTTCAAAGTCTAGAAGTGGTTCCGGGGTGAATTAAGACAAGGTTTTGGTATCATTTTCTTGGATGTGTATTGGTCCAAGTGTTTGATCCAACCTTTGGCTTCATTTTGAAATGAGTGGATGAGATGAAAATGCTTTGATCCATGTGAGAGTGGATTTTTAGCCCTTAAATCAAAACTAAAATCCATTGTTGGAGATCATAGGCAAGCATGGGATTCAAGGAGGGATATTGAATGAGATCAGGATCAAGTGTTGCCAAAGAAGGCGCTACCCAGTGTTCGGGAAAAATATGTCTTGGCTTAATATTGTGCCGTTTTCAATTTCAAAAATGCCGGTTGAGGGAAAGGGGAAAGGGAGAAATTCCCCCCCAAAATAGAGAAAATAGTGTAAAAACCCACAAAAAAACATAATTTTCTAAAATTTCCTCTTGGCAAATTCAAGGAAAGGAACTTTGTATGTTTGGAAAATTGAATTTGCCAAGTGGAAATTTTAGAAAACTTTCAACATAGCCATCACTTTCACTCTATTTAAAACTTTCTAATCATAACTTGCTCCCACCAACTGTGAAAAGGAGATTTCATGTATAAACAAGTTGTCATAGTCCTTCAATTTTATTTCAAACAAAGCCTTACTTCTTGGCCAGAAACCAATTCTTTTAGAACTCATTCCATAGATACATTGTCAAGACCGCTCAACATTTAAAAAAATTTGGAACAAAGCTAGGGTTGAATTTCTCTGGATCTTCTAGAGGCAAAGAATTTTTTTGATATTTGAGGGAGCTTAACAAACACCTAGTCTAAGAATATTTTTTGCTGATGTCAATCTACAGGCCCTGAAGGTTGCTACGGACCAGGTCACGTTATATAGAGCTAAAAAAGCTATCTTAAAAGATAGGGGATTCCATTACCGAAGGATGATCGAAAACCAACAACCTTCCTCCTCAACTTTGGATAAGATCCTTACCAGAGAACGGTGGGAGAAGTGTTAGGACGTAGAGATTAGCCACATGGAGTGTCAAGTCCAGGAAAGGAATATGTTCATTGCTCCACCATGCCATTATCATGAGATCTACGCCCTATACAACACTATTATAAACAAGAGATGGTAGTGATCTATTTGAATACACATAGGGCCATTGGGAACTTTTTTCCCCCTTTAGAGGTTTTTTCCTTGCGGTTTGTATATGCACCCATCAGTCTTATGGAAAGCCGCTCATTGATACTACTTCCTATATTTTTGAAGATTAAAGATCAAGATGAGTATTTGTGAGGTCATTCCTGAGAGTTTCCTTTTGTAAACTATTCCTGATGCACTACTATATTCTTTTCAAACAAGTGCCTACTTGGAGACTTGTGATAGAGAATAACTTTGATGTTATTAAGTTTGATGTTCTTATCGTTATACTACTACAAGAGCTAGAGTCTTCAAAAAAAGTAGCAAAATCCATATGCTATTGAACACGCATTTGTGGCTACTCATACGAAGAGCACTAATGTTTCCATCCCTACTGCTTCTTTGAGCATAGGACCGTAGTGGCTGCTTCTTCTTCAAACAGCAGTATCTTATGCACTATGAGGCTAGATGTTTAATATGCAGTCTCACAGGTGAGCATGTTTATGCATAGTCCACGGTCTAAGAATCGGAAGGCAGCTAAGTGCATCTTTTTCTACTTGAATGGCACTATATATCTTGCATTTTTCCATGAGAAAATCATTGCCACTAGAATATCATGCTTTTTAAGACTCAGTATGACATACGAGCAATTGTGGTTTTTGTCCCATGATTGACAGCTCATTGAGACCTTCGTTGAGCAAGAAGCAACCAACATTGACCACTTCCAGTTGTGAGACTAAATATGGTACAAGTTTCATAGCTACGGTTGAGGGTGTTTGGCTTAAACTCGTTCAGTTGATTCGGTTGTTGGCTAGCACCACTATCTTCCTTGACGGAGTGATTTGGTAGTTGCAAGGAACCCAGTGTTCATGCTGAAATAAGCACATTGAGACGCATTATCCTTACGTCAAGGTGAGACTCTGTGTCTTGAGAGGTTGGCTTGGCTTTTGGCCTGCACAAAACAACCCAACTAATTTTTTCACAAAGGCTCTACCTTGTGAGAATAAGTTTTTTCACAAAGTGATGGGCTTCTTCTCCTCTGTGGATTGTCTAGCACTTCCCTACACATGAGTGCCCTCTCAAGTTCACATCACTTCTTTTGAAGGGGATATTTGTTACCATACTTGGGTAATTTTGTATGAACGCATATAAAATTGTTAGACACTTTATTCCATCACTAGGAGGTTTTTTCCACCGGCTTTGTTTATTGTGCACCATTTTAAGGCAAACATATTCTTTGTATTACCATACTCAATAATTCTCTAGCCTCTATTGTGTGCTCTTGAGTTTCTACATCATCTTCTCCATCTCGGCATTCATTCTGACAATGGCATGTCCAACAATTATGAGCCCAAAGTAGAAGGCAAAAACAAGATGGAGAGGAAGGAAGAATGAATTTAAGTTTTATGGACGCAAGAGATTCCATTCTAGGGCAAACCTATTATTTGTATTAGCACAACAATTCTTTGGCATGTGTTGTGTGCTCTTGAGTTTCTATATCATCAAGCTCCACCTCTGCATTCATTTTGGCATTGGTATGTCCAACAGTTATGAGCTCAAAGGAGAATGAAAAAACAAGATGGAGAGGAAGGAAGAGCGATTTTAAGTTTTATGGACACAAGACATGCCACAAAATAATTGCATAAACTCATCCAATCAAGAATCAAGTAATTCTCATATGAATTTTTCGTGATAATAGTTAAAATTTTCCATGTGTCTTGTCTTGTCCATACAATGCTCGTGCTTCTCAACTCAAAGAACTATTATTTATTATCGATATGTTTTTACAAATCATATTGCATGCGGATCGTACATGCACCAACACAAGCTACATAAGCTAGATAAAACAAGGAAATTTGCAACAAAGCTATGATAATAATAGGATATCGATTATATAGATTTATTATCTCCCCACTTATATACTTTAAGCACTTGAGGTCCATCTCAAAAACGAATTCCTAATTCATGACTTGGTTTTGCGTAATCACCTTTATTTTCTCAAACTCGTGCAGCGTGAATCCACACACGCCACTTTTTCATTGTACCAAATTCCTTAGCCCAAAACAAGGTTGCTAGCTCTTTAGAATATTTCAATGTCGTCTGATGAGATACAGAAACTATTGATGTTTCCCTTTGATCTTTCTTCTAAATATCATCAAAAGGTGTCAATGTTTTCTACAAAACCTTAAAAACCACATTGGGCTTTATACCCCAACAACCTCCCACTTAAATTCCAATGTGGTACTTTAAGTGTGAGAGAAGCTAC
The DNA here is from genome assembly GCF_014529385.1 of Adiantum capillus-veneris. NCBI lineage: Eukaryota > Viridiplantae > Streptophyta > Polypodiopsida > Polypodiales > Pteridaceae > Adiantum > Adiantum capillus-veneris. The sequence continues at coordinate 65,484,952 of NC_140939.1, read as the reverse complement.
TATACAAGCTAATATACAAGAGATGTAGAGAAGTGATGTACTACCCTACACCTAACTGCTTGCGAAAATGCGCAAAGCTCTCTGAGGGAAGTCCTTTTGTAAGTAGATCAGCAGGATTTTCTATGGTGTGAACTTTGACAAGCTGAAGTTGCTTATCCTCGAGTATTTCCCTAATGAAATGATACTTCACATCCACATGCTTTGTCTTTGAGTGATAAACTGGATTGCGAGCCAATTGTATAGCACTTTGACTATCACAATATAACACAGGCATCTCTTCTTTGATTCCCAGATCTGTTACTAGTCGATTAAGCCAAATTGATTCTTTGCATGCCTCTGATGCTGCAACGTATTCAGCCTCTGTAGTAGACTGAGTAACACAATCTTGTAATCTAGAACGCCATGATACTGCTCCACCAGCCAATGTAAAGACATACCCTGACGTAGACCTTCGGTTGTCTAAGTCACCTCCATAATCTGAGTCTGTAAAACCCTTTACACTTAGCTCCTGACTCCCATAGCATATACGCATACTCTTGGTAGCTTTCAGGTATCTCAATATTCCTTTCACTGCCTCCTAATGTTTCTTGCCTAGGTTTGACATGTATCGACTTACTACTCCCACTGCAAATGCAATGTCTGGGCGAGTAGCAATCATTGCATACATCAAACTACCCACTGCAGACGCATATGGAATCTTATCCATTTCAGCCTGTTCTTCCTCAGACACAGGACAATCTTGTTTGCTAAGTTTCACATATGGTGGCAATGGAACACTCAGTGCCTTTCCCTTCTCCATATTGAAACGTTGCAAAACCTTGTCAATATACTCTGTTGGAGATAACCAAATCAACTTCTTTGATCTTTCTCTCTCAATGCACATACCAAGTATATGACTTGCCTCACCCATGTCTTTCATGTCAAACGATTTTGCCATCTTTGACTTCAAAGCTGAAATTTCTTCCAAGTGCTTGCCAGCAATCAACATGTCATCCACATACAAAATAAGGATCAGCCAACTACCATCCTTAGCCTTCTTTGTATATAGACAGTGATCGAACTCACTACGTTTGTAGCCTTGAAAAAGCATAAACTTGTGGAATTTATGGTACCATGCCCTCGGTGATTGTTTTAAGCCATAAAGACTCTTTAACAACTGGCATACCCAATCTTCCTTGCCTTTCTCAACAAACCCTTCTGGCTGCTGCATGTAAATTTCCACATCTAAATCACCATGCAAGAACGTTGTCTTGACATCCATTTGGTGCAACACCAAATCTAATATGGCAACCAATGCAAGAAAGCATCTCAAATGTAGTCATCTTGACCACCGGAGAGAAGACTTCATTAAAGTCAATGCCTTGTTCTTGCTTAAAGCCCTTGGCAACAAGCCTTGCTTTGTACTTTGGCTGACTATCATGAGTGGTGATCTTATACCTGTAAACCCATTTACAAGGTAGAGCCTTTTTGCCCTGTGGTAATTTAACTAACTTCTATGTCTTGTTTTTATGCAGAGCTATCATCTCTGACTGCATGGCCAATTGCCAATTCCCGGAGTCCTTCATTTGCACTGCTTCCTTGTAACATGAAGGCTCATTGCAATCAGTCAACATGACATAGTTCATAGATGGAACAAACCTATCAGGAGGTCACGTGACACGTCCAGATCTACGCACAATAGGTGGCTCAGGCTCAATCACAACCTGTGGTTCCACTCTATCCTGTCCTTGCTCCTCTTGAGCCCTGACATTTTGTCTTGCACGTGCAGGTCCATCTTCTTGGAAGACAACTCTTCTAATCTCCTCAACCCTCTCTGGTTTAGAATGATATTTGGATTCATTAAAGTGAACATCATTGCTGCGGACAACCTTTCTGGATTCGGGATCCCAAAGTCTGTACCCCATCTCACCAGAATTACCATAGCCTAGAAAGATGCACTTTCTACTCTTTGGCTCAAGTTTGTTCCTAAATTCCTTTGGAACGTGAGTATATGCCTCATAGCCAAAGACTCTTAGATGCTTCTATGAGGGCATTTTTCCTGACCATACCATCTCTGGCACTAAATCCTTCTGCAAAACCTTGCTAGGAGATCTATTTACAAGATGAACAGCTGTTGATACAGCTTCAGCCCAAAACCCATTTGGCAGCTGTGCATTAGACAACATACTTCTGACCTTCTCTTGTATGGTCCTATTCATCCTCTCAGCAACACCATTTTGAGGAGGATTGTAAGGAGCAGTAAGTTCACGTTTTATACCTTTTGACTCACAAAAGTCCTGAAAGGCCTTTGAAACATACTCTCTACCATTGTCAGTGCGTAAGCATTTAAGCTTCTTGCCACTCTAATTCTCCACAAGTGTCACAAACGTTTTGAAAACACTAAACGCTTCATCCTTGTGCTTGAGAAAGTAAACCCATACTTTCCTCGAGTAATCATCTATAAATGTCATAAAGTAAGAAGCTCCCCCTAGAGATAGGTTAGGCATAGGTCCACACAAATCACTATGAACAAGTGCCAACTATGTATCTCTTCTACTGCTTCTATGCTTATGTGGCTGCTGTGTTTGCTTACCATACAGACAATGTTCACAGAATTCAAAATCATTAAATGAAAAGCCAGGCAAATAACCAGAATGAGACAAGATTTCCATTCCCTTCTTGGACATATGTCCTAACCGGCTATGCCACAAAGAAACGTTCGGCTGCTCGGTTACATTGATTACATTTTTAGAGACATTTGATACATAAATCATGTAAAGTCCTCCTAGACTTTACTCCATGTGCTACTATCATAGAACCCTTGGATATCTTCCACATGTTCTGTCCAAAAGTGGTGACGTAGCCAGCATCATCAATAAACCTGTGCTGATCAAGCTCTTTGTAATTGCGGGAACATGTCTCACATTCTTCAGCGTGAAAGAAGAGCCATTCTGAAACTTCAATTGAACATCTCCAACACCTAAGATCTCACATGTCTGCCCATTGCCTAGCCGAACATGATCTTTAGTGGTCACATAAGAAGTAAACCACTCCTTGTTTGGAGACACATGAAGTGATGCCCCTGAGTCTATAATCCAGTCACTCAGTGCATTTCCATCAGATGCTGTAAGAAGAGCTGAGTCCATTGTATTCTTCAAGAAGTAGATGTCTCCTGACACTAGACTGTCATCCTCTGCAACAGTGTTTGTCACATTTATTTCTTGAATCTTCACTGAGGACTTGTTCTTCTCACCATGGTCTTCAGCTTTCTCTTTGCCTTTTTCTGCTTTCCATTCTCTGCAGTCTCTTTTCATGTGACCCTTCTTGCCACAATGGTAGCATTCTATGTCACTCTTGCCTTTAGCACTGCAGGACATGCTACGAGACTGATTCCTCTTTCCACCTTTGTACTTGTCTTTGGTCCTTCCCCTGACAACTAAGGCTGTTCCTTTGCCTTTGTCCATTGTCTTTCTATTGGTTTCTTCAGTAAGCAGACTTCCTTCTACACCTGCTATGTTCAAACCATCTGGAGGTGCAGAATTACTCAAAGCTGTGCGAAAAGTGTCCCAACTTTCCGGCAATGTGATCAACAGGAACATAGCTTTAACAGGTTCATCAAACTTGACACCTTAAGATGGCAACTGACTATAGATTGTGTTGAATTCATTCAGATGATTGGACATAGGTGTCCCTTCTTTCATCTTCAAGTCAACAAGCTTCTTAAGCCAGTATACCTGTGAAGCTGCACTCTGCTTCTCATAAAGATCACTCAGCTTTAACCATGCTTGATAAGCCGACATCTCTTCTGCTACATTAAAGTAAACGCTTTCTGCCAAAGTCAGCATAATGGTAGAAAGTGCCAATTCATCCATTTCGCTCCATTCATCTTCGTCCATATCTTTTGGTTTTATCTCCTTGAGCTTTATAGGTTTTATCTGCTTCTTTTGTACCAACACGTGCCAAATCTGCTTCTTCCACAATGGGAAATTGGTTCCATCCAGCTTCTTGATATTGTAAAGAGCAGTGTCCTGTGATCCAGCCATAGCTACGCTTCACAGTAGTTTACTTTCCTGGAAAAAATTCGGCAGAGTTTCCCCTGTAAACTGACCTCTGAACCAATATCAACCTGTCAAATGAACCAAGAAAGCTTCAGATTCTGCATAAATTTCGGCAGAGTCTCCTTTGTAAAATGGCTCTGGTGTACTAAAAACAGACCAAAAAACAGCTCAAAAAACACTGTCTCTCTGACACTGTAAGCTGCGGGTAAACCTGTCCTGCACCTGTACTGTCTCTCACTGTCCTGTCACTGTCCTGTAAGCATAGACTGTGACAATGCCTCAACGGCAGTAAAGCAAAGATGCAATCCCAACTGTCTAACTCACAGTCAATACATCCTAGCTGCCTATCTAAGGGTGCTCGAGGGATCGCTCCAAGACCAGTATCACCGAAAGGATCTCAACATTCGAGAATCCCCCAGCTCAATAAAACCTCACTCGACCATCAACAAAGGCTGCAGTAAATCTGACAGTACATAGACTTCCCACAAAGTCATACATCCACAAATTTCCCACTATATGCTGTAACCGCTACGGCGGTTGTTTGCTGCGTGACTCACAGCCAGCAAACCCTCAACAAACATACATCATCTCTGACAATACATCCCATGTGGAAGTACCTGCAATGTCAGGATGAAATCTGGAATATCAAGCAGCAAACACAAGCTACCTGATGAACTAGTGGATGTCGCCTACAGTCTGTGTGTAGATGCGCCCATGTCGTATGTGACACGCCTCCAAGAACTGTGAGCCGTCCTTCGATGTGTAAACAACCACAAATCAGCACTCTGGGAGTGTCGATATCCTCAGCACCTGCAGTCGTAGGCGGAAAACCCCAAATTTGCATAGTCAAATCTGCACCCGTCGAGACCACGTAGTCGAAAATGGCCTGCGCAAACCTTTGTCGAAGCCGAACGGTGGCCGAGATGACCTCAGAATGAAATTCTGACAACACCAAGCCCTTTGGCTTACCCACGAGATTTGGGGCCGTGTCTTCGCCTGTCGAATTTCACTCCAATCTGAGTTGGTGACTCTAGCCTTCTGCAGTGCTGCCCCGAGCCTCGATCTGAGCTCTGATACCAGTTGAAGGAGTACGAGCGGAAGTGCGACGCGAGAGAGAGTGCGAGAAGAAGAGCACGACAATATGGTGAACTCGCTCTACTGTAATGTGTAGAGCATAGTGAGTTCTTATTAGGTTTTTACAAAAGAATATGTGTACATACCTGGCGGCTCGCCCGCTTACCTGGGCGACCACATTGGGCTTTATACCCCAACACAGTGCTCCCTAATGGTAATTTTCAAAAGACATAACGTTTTTCTAATATGACAAAGCAAAGGCGAAAACACGTGTATCCTCAAGGGGAATTCCACTTATTATCGTAGAAAGTTCGCTTGCACACCCCCTCCCCCCCCCCCCCTCCCCAACCAATACACACTCACAACATTGAAATATATATACTTGTCATGTACCAAGTCATCCTTTTATTTTGTCAAAATTCATATGGAATTTGGACCTTGCCTCTATGAGAATCTAAGTGTTAAGATCGTCCTAAAATAGCCTATTAGAAAGAGGATGAGATTTTGAGGGCTTCTTAACTTTCCATGAGATTATGGAGGTGATTAAAATTTTGATAGATAAATCTATGCCATGTGTGCAAGAATGTTAGGTGTGTAAAAGAGGTGTAAGTGTAGTCAAATGACGCACATGATTTTCGGCTTTCCATAACTTATACACCGATCTAAGCGCAAATTATATGATTTGTAACCTACACTTTGAGCTCTTTTTGTAGATGGTATATGATAAAATTTTCATGCAAAACTTAAAATGAATTCAAAATAACCATCCATTTGTGCCCATTTGAATTTGAAAGTGTATTCTTTGCTTTCTTTCTTAATACAAAGGTTTGACTCCATACAATGCCAACTAAGGAGGTCCTCCAAGACCTCATTCTTAGTAGCACGGGCATCAATTATTCCATTGACAAACTTCACTACTACAAGGGTTTTCACACATGGGTGATGCAAATGTACTTGTGCTTTTGCAAAAAAAAAAAATACACGTCATTCAAGATTATGAGTTCAATCACATAAAAAAGAATATGCATAGGTCTGCACTTACCATGCAACAACAATCATTGTCTCAACCAAAAAAAAAAAAAAAAAAGGAGAGCTAAGGTACAAAGGAGGAACCGATCAACATCTTTGGACCTAGAGTGAGGAATTGAGAGAGACACTTAAGGGTAAAGTTGCATGTCCTCGAGGAAGAATTCATTAGTGATTCATACAAAGCGTTTCAAAGAAAAGGCCTATGCTCAATCACCTCGACAGAGTGAATGCAATTATCACAAAATATATAAGCTTTCCTAACTAAAAGTAAATTCAAATACCAAACAAAAATTTCATAACCACCTGACAATTTGACTAGGAAAAATTTGGCTGTTCTAACTCTTCGTAATTTTCCTTCAATAATCCTTTTCATTTTTGTTTTTTCTCCTTATTGCCTTGCGGTCTGTGAGATAGGGTTAAAAGTCCGCCTGCGCCGCCTAATGAGAAAAGGTAAGCAGAGCCCCGTTTCATCAGCTTGACGAGGGCAAAGCATAGGAAAGGCAGTAGATTTTGTTGCATTTTCTAGAATTTTCTCATTTAGAGCAAAAAGATTCAAATCTCACAAAATCACAATGTTATAATTGCTTTGACGCCTTCTTGGACTACATAAAGAGTCCTTAGTAAAACGTTAGATTTTGGTGCAAATGTGGACCATTGGATAAAGCTCACACATCATTGCCACATGGCAAAAAATATTACTTTTAATATTTCTTCTGTGTCTGTGAGGTGTTGACATTTTGTGTACGGACCCTTTAAAGATAGCCATTGAATATTGGTTGTCATTATTTTTTATGCTTTTGGAATATATCGTAATCTAAATAAGTCATTGTTACACTAATTTCCAAAAAGTGTAATACTCTGTTGTGACCAAAAAAATATATGCTAGTGTCACTCTCTCATTTGTCCTCTCACAAAGAACCCTCTTATTATTAATTTCTCTCAATAGCATTATGTAGGCCATAGGGAACTTTCACCTTATTTTAATGATATTATCAATAGCAAAATTGCATATTATCAATTTGACACTCTTGCTTCATACCTTTTCAATAAAAGGAAGTATTACTAATCTCAAAGAGCCTCACATATATGTTGTCCAATCGTGTCAAGTACCAATTGAATGTACCCAAATATACATAGATCTGTAATCCGTGGAAGTTTGCAACGAGAAGATTGCATCTTGGATCAAGATGTAAATAATGATGATTATATACCAAAACCCTTTCCAGAACATTTTTTCAAGCCATTTGAGAGGACTAAAATTTTAGCCACTATGGATGTATGTGTTAAGGAGTCCACGTCTACTCAATTTCGTATTCAATTTTTTATGAAAAAACATGGAATCTAGAGAAAAAAAATTTCATACAACTATACTCTACATCAAAATGGTGTTGTTGAGCAGAAGAACATGCACATTGCATAAGTTGCTAGAGCGTTGAAGAAATAAATGACAAGAATATGCCTCACTGTTTTTGGGTTGATGCTATTTCTATAGGTGATTACATTATGAACGGGACTTGTCATAAAATCCAATATCTAACCAACACAAATGATTTTCTCATATTGTCAAGCAATGAAATTGTCAAGCACAAACAAGGCATAGCATAAAAACATGATAATTCAAGGCAATTTTGGCATAGCATAAAACCACAAATTTTCAAAGACATGTTTTAAACATCTTAGTAGCCCTCAAGCAACCATGATAGTAACTGCAACTGTATCATGATCAACAAATTTTGACAAACCATAAATTAAACTTGCCGAAGAGAACATGATAAAGACCGCAACACCCTTTCAATCGGACATTTAACATGGTTCAAGGAAATAGGAGTGTGAATACTAAGGTAAAACAGCCACTTCTTCAAGGTAAGTTGCAAGTCTGATTGAATGGTGTCTCCTCTTTATAAAATACAATGCTGCAAATTGATACGATCAAGAGAACAATCACACCAAGAGCCTGCAAAGCCAGCCACTTGCTCAAACGGTTGACCCCTGAAATGAGTTTTAATTCGAGAATTTCAATTAATCAGAAAATAGCCAAAAGATGCTGAACATGTCCAGGACTTTCATTAACATCCTTTGATCCCTAGGATACTAACAGCATTTGACTGAAAGCCATCTACCTAGCACTGTTTTTTATGTTCTTTGTTCACTCCCCCACATGCTCAGTTGTTCCAAGACGGGCTTTCTCTTCTCTTGTACAGGTCTTGTGTCGAATGATAAGAGGGATCAAGGAACTCCACTCCACCAAAATCATTTCTGCAGAATGGTGCGCAGACAATGCTTACCTTGGAATGTTTTTTAAAAATTTATGTTCTACATTGCTACCATAATAAGTTTGTTTCCTGCAAATGATCAATATGGGCTTCAGTAGAGCATGCCCGCCGAAACAGAAAAAGCAAACAAGGGACCGTAGAAAGATGAGCATACCGTTTATATGTCCCCTATGATACTTTCTCTTTGTCTTGCAGCTTTCGTACATTTCTATCAAATAGTAAAACTGTACTCACGCTTTCAACCAAGAGGATCAACTGCGGAGTAGTTTTCAGGATAATTCAATATGATTGGTCCGGTATGCTTTTGCACAAATGACAAGTGGCAGTCACCTCTTAACAGTATTTCTACATATAATCGTAGTAACAAACCTGAACACAGGCATAACTGAGAGCCATGGCAAAGTAAAAGTTTGCATTGCCTGTCCCCTGAAAAAACAATGACAAACAAAACAAAGTAAGAGGAAGAGGATGACAATCGATTACCATTCTCACATTAAACAAACAAGAACCTTTACAGTTCAAGGCCAACTATAAACACCTGAATAGGCATGCAAACCTCCACGACAAACTAGAGCATGCACATGGAAGCCCAATAACAATGAGACATATTCTTCTCATTCATCATTGCCCTTGCAACTTCTACGTGTACATTTTCATTCAGATTATAAAAATAGATGGGCTCTGATAACTAAGGTGGTCGCTTCTTCTTATTATTGAAGGCTAGTACTGAAACATCTTTAATTATAAAACTACGACACTAAAAACTTGGAAGTTGTGATGTAAAAACCCATAAGATAGACAAAACCTAAAGTCAAGTGTGATGGCCTTTACCCTCCAAATCCACAGGTTGTACATTACTGGGCTCAACAGAGCTACACCAATATAGCCATTCAGTAAAAAAAATGTGAATCTCATTCCTGCAAGACAAAAGATGAAAGAGGAACATGTTGAGAGCTGGTGCAGCAGAAACTCCAAAAAAGCTGTTTACCTGTGAGCTCTGTTATAAAAAGTGGCATCAGGCCCAAATACAAAGCAGCATCACCAACCTGTAAAATAAAACAGAACGCCACCTAATATGTGGAAGCCTGAACAGCATGACAAAGATGCAGCATGACAATTTTGTAGAGTCACACTTACAGAGGGGTATGCCTTCAGCATGGCAACTATGGAACAAAAAACAAAAGCAAGAAATAGGGGTCTATGATGCAAACGAATGGTGAGCGGTAAGATCATGAACAAGATATTGGCATGGAAAACCAAGAGGAAGAAAGGCCTGAAGAAGTCAAAAACTTCTGTAAAGAAGTACCTGAACATGAAAACTCAAGATTAATTCCCAGACACAAAAAGGTACACGTCAGAAAGCAAAAGTCCTAAATTTTTTAAGGTTAGCACTATCAAACATGGACGATTTGGCCATTACCAAAACAACCCTAAATTTGGTGAAAGCTCCTCGACATTGAGTATGAAACCATAAGTCCTGCATGAAACAAATCCCCAGAAAAGTAAGCATTTGCTGTCACAATGCTAGATGGATCTCCCATCAGAGAAAACAACTACGCCTATTGAAAAGCTTTTGACAATACGTACTCAGAGAACATTTTTTGAAGGCCACCCAATTTTCCTACGGATATCTTGCACAAGATTAGAACATATGCCCACCACAGCGTACACCAGATCATCAAGTCTCTTAGTTTGGTGGCTTCAAACTTAAAGGAAGTCTCTGTTGATAAATCCTGCTCAGCACATGAAGCTACTATTCTTTTGCCAGACGCCAACGAAGAACTGCTCACCGATTCCTTTGTAAATGGTTCACAGAAATTAGCCCTCTTGAACAATTTCTTCGGCGGGTGATCAATGCCAACAGTCAAACTTAGGCCTATCTGTGATAAACAGCATCAAAAACAATCATGCTGCATGTAGCTAATTGACATAAGACACTTCAAAACAAAGCCTGTCCTCGATCAAATCCAAATGAGAAAACCAACAGACACAAGCATGACTTTCATGAAATGCAAAGATAAGCATACAGGAATGAGCAGAATTGCAGGATAAAGCGAGCAATGTGTTGCTATCACCCAACCAAAAGCTGCAAGAGGAACATTCCCTGAAAAATCATCTTTTGACACTCAGGTCCAACGGAAAAGCCAACAAGAAAAACTGATTTAAAACTTTCGCAAAGTTCAACCTGTTACGGCTCCATACAAAGATAAGATTATCATGGCATTCTCAATGGATGATGTACATCCTCCAACACAGCTTAGAATTGTGAAGGGATTCCACAAGTAGAACATTGCTGCAATCTCTCCCACCCCAGGATTGGTCCTCCCTGAAAAAGGAAAAAAGAATGCTCTTACACAAAATGGAAATAGGGAGTATACTGCAGGTAATAATCAAGAAGCGCTTAGCCAACATTTAGCTTACTGCCCTACAATCATGTCTTCAAGAGCGTAAGTTGAACTCTTACATATTGGCAATAATCAAACCCAACAATTCTAACTTTGCACTACTAAAGAGATGTGGCAAGGAAAATTTTCCCTGTATGGATGCACTCATAGAACATCTCTAGTCAAGCAACTTAAGTTATGGCCCGTTTCACTCTGCAGGTTCTACTGGAATTGGCTTTAGTTATCTATCCTCAGATATATAGGATCTTGAAATTGTAAGTACTTCATTGCATACCTTCATCCTTTATGAGCCTTGTAAGCCCCAAGAATGAAAATTGCTTGGATTGTGCAAACTGCAAATGTCTCCCAATTTCTACCAAGAGTACAGCTGCAGCAAGATCTGCAATGACACAAAGAAAACTGCAAAGCACTTTACAGATGAGCTTGTGAAAGCAGACAAACCTCAAATAGAGTGAGCCGATACCTTAAACTCAGTTTTAATGCAGGTGTCCCTCCTGCCCTGAGCCAAACAGGAAAACTTGACAGTCAACACACTCTTGAAACGATTGAATAGCAATGCGATGCATTGTTCTCACCTGCTTGTGGTCAAAGGGCCAAATATTGCGAGCAACAATGGTGATCCATGATATGCTGACCCTACACAAGCCACAGGCATGAAGAATATTATCTCGCTACGAAATAGTAGGTTAACAGCATCTCCTCACACCTAACAAGACTGACTGACTGATATTTACAAATATGGATTGACTAAGCAATGGCTGTAAGGCCAAAGTACCCCTCCCATGAACGTGGTGAAGGTTTACTTTGCATTCTAAAAAAATAAAATGAAAAGGAGGTCAAGCCATGTAAGGCTGTGAAATAAAGGACCCATTGACAAACTGAAAACAAAAGAATATGTCCATTGTTTGCATTAAAAGGTAGGTCCAATCAATGTAGGATAACCAATTTCAAAGGTATGCCTAACTCTCTTCTCCTTAAGGCTTCTTTTAGAAAGCCAAAAAACTGCAGCATGCCTTGGATGAAAGATTTTTGAGATATGCAAGACCAGTTTTCACTAAACACACGCAAATGTAAACTCCAAGAAGTGGCCACTTTGACCTACAAAAGAACCAAGATTTCAAAAAATTAATGAATACCTGCATAAGGAGAGTGTCCAATATGCTTCAACCAATAACCTTCAGCTACTGCATAAAGAAGCTTTCATTCAGAAAAACTCATACAGGGAGTAGATGTTCAATGACATAAAATGTAAATCAAACGTAAACAGTTCATCAATGTTTTTAAAAATCCATACTGGGAAAGCAGCTTCAGTTATCTTTATGGCACTAAGAACTTTCATATTCAAAGCCACCTTGCCCATTGGATCTTGCTTTCCCACATGGCTTCGCATCCGGTGCGTTGCCGTCGTGATTCCTCTTCATCTGCTATAGTTTTCAGCCATAAACACCTGCTGTTTTCTCTGTTTTCAGCCCACTTTGAGTTGCTACATTGCTTCCCCTCTCTACACCCTCTGCACCACTCCGGACCCTGCCGGGAGCGTAGGAGCACCGTGAAAATCGCTGGACAGCAGCGTTTTCATCACCTCACAGTTCCGTTTTTGGGTGGACAGCAGCCACATGGCTTGTGTTTTTCACAGAGGATGAAGTTACCTCCTGCCACGACACCATCCAGTGGTGGTCCATGCAGTCTCTCAGTGACTGGTGCAGTACACGGTATCTTCGACCTCGGCTTCATCATTTACGGGCGTACAATCCTTGGGAGATCCATTCATTCCAGCCTTTCTTCGGCGGTTGCGCACTCCAAAGGGGGTGTTGACTTGTGGTTTGCTATGGACACACCTATGCACTCATCAAAGGAGTTCATACAAGATATGGCCATGCTCATGGCATATGCGATTATGACATTCCCAGAGAAGACACCACCATCGTTGTGGACAGACACTTACCACTTAACCTGTAACAGACTTGGACACTCCAAGTCAAGAATCAACCGCGACAACACCAAATAACCACTTCAAAACAATTCACAGATCACAATAGATTTGCACTGGCCCGGCGGAGTTCCGTGCCTAGAGATATTGGCCCCAAAGACTGGCGCCCCTTTCAGTATTTCTTTTTGTATTAATCAATCATCAAAGTACAAGAGAGCGGTTAGGGTTTCACTCTTAGACTCTGCGTCCAGATGCTCTGAGAAGTGAGGCCCTCACCACTAATTTAAAGATTACAAGGGATGCCCAAAAGCAGAGCCCCAAAAGCTCTTAAAATAAAAAGCATCAGTTCTCCCTCTCTCTCTCTCTCTCTGAGAGTCTTTTCTCTTTTTTTATTAAAAAAAAAAAGCAAAATTCACGTCGCTCATCATTTTTCAAGAAAAAATAATATTAATAAATTCAACCTCCGCGATTTCCGGAAATTAGGGTTTCTGGCATAAATTAGGGTTTCTGCTATCCGCCACGTCATCACTTTGTGACATACCCCCCTCTTGAAAGCATTGTAATCGACCGCGATTACGCCTGCAAAACCGACAAAAACCATAAACCGTCTTAGCAGACACTGACTGTTAGTACCTACGTACTAGGAACACACATCTAGCACATGTACAAAATCGGCAGTCACATCACACAACATCACGGGACATCACCAGACATCACAGGACATCACATGACATTCAACATTCATTCGGATCTTAGACCATGATTTATCGGCAATGTAGCTAGTCTACGTCCAATCGGGACCTCATCGATGTCCGATTGACTAACCCCTATTGCAACCATGTCTATTCGAGATCAATCAGACCAAAATGCTGCAGTCATTTCGTCTATCAGTTCCTGCACTCACAAGAAGTCAAGAACAAATCAGTATCATTATCAGGTATTCCATTTCATAAAGTCATCCAGCAGAATACTGTCAGCTCTAAGTATCCCTGAAGCTCAAAGAGACATCAATGACTTTAGTATCAAAATCGAGGCATCTGTTGACAAAGGAGCGGAGTAACTCCCCTCTTGTGCATCCCACTGCACCAGATCTCCGGCCAAGCTGAATTCCGGGTTCCGTTTGAAGTAGACTATGCTAAACCAAAACATCGAGGTAAAGTTTCACAATCCGAGGAGTATCTGCTAGGTCCTCCTCCTCCATCCACTTCGCATCAAATGCAGGAAAATTCTTGAACTTAACCAAGAATCGCCTTCGGACTTTACCTTTCTTCGTATCGTTATGTGCCAAAATCTGTTCAAGAACAAGGATCTCCTCGTTTTCTTCCACTTCGGGTTGCTCATCAGGCTCCCCATCATCAGGCACATCACCCTTAACAGGGTTCAAGAGACTCACATGCAATGCATTATGAATCCTCCAAGTATCTAGCAGTTTCAATCGGAAGGAGACATCATTTATCTTGTCAGTGATCTGGAAAGGTTCGTAGTATCGCATACTAAGCTTTGGAAAAAGCCTCTCCTTTCCCTTTTTCTTTCTTAGGCGTGCCTACTCAAAACGTAAGAGCACCCAATCATCCTCCTTCAATTTCAAGTCGCGACAAGGGCGATCCGTTGCCTTTTTCTGTCGTTCTTGAGACTCCTGCAAAGTCTGGCGAACCTTGGCAAAAGCCGTATCCAAATCTTGCGAATATTCATCCGCTTCCAATATCTAATCTTTCGTGCTCAGGAAGGATGGAACCTTTGCAGCACTTTCAACAATCTCACATGGCGTCTTCCCCGTCGAAGAGTGTATCGTGTTATTGTAGACAAATTCCACCAAAGGTAAGTTCTTTTCCCATTGAGTCTTCTGATCCGAGATACAAGACTTCAATAAATCTAAAATCACTGAATTGGCAATCTCAAATTGCCCGTCAGTCTGCAAGTGGAACGATGACGAGAACTGAACCTGCGTGCCAATGTTCTCCCAAATTGCCTTCCAAAACAAACTCATAATCTGGGGTCTCTGTCGGAGACGATTGTCTCGTCTCAGACGTGCCATGTAATCGGAAAATCATTGTGATCATTCTGTGTTCTCGGAAGATCAAAAATGAAATCCATTTCAATACTTTCCCAGGGATGGGTGGGTATGGGTAAAGGCTGTAACAATCCCTGTGCCTTATGCCTGTCAAACTTGACCTTCTGGCATACCAAGCAACTGCGCACAAACTCTTCCACATCCTTTTTGAGTCTCGGCCCAAAGAAGTATCTCTCTACCCCCTTCATGGTGGTAGCAATGCCGCGGTGACCCATAAAAGGTGGAGAGTGGCATTCAGTCATAACCTTTTCCCTCAACGGCTGTGTAACGCACAACATCGTCTTTTTCATCAAGTAGCCTTTTCGAAGGGAGTATCCAACTACTGTCTCCCCATCCCGTATCGGTGTGAAAAATATCTGCAAAATCTGTATCTGTCGCATACCGATCGACCATATCCTCGAAGCTCCTATGATGTATCGCGGAAATAGCCAGAACCAACAGTTTCCGAGACAAAGCATCTGCCACCACATTCTACTGTCCCTCACATGGACAATCTGGAAGTGGAACTGTGACAAGATGTTCGCCCACCGCATCTGCTTTTCCGAAAGCTGCTTTTGTGACAAGAAGTAGCGCAAACTCTGATGGTCTTTAAGACAGTAAAATCCGCTCCGAGTAGGTAATGCCGCCACTGAGTAAGAGCATGGATAACCGCCAAAAGCTCTTTCTCATAGATTTGTGCTGTCATCTCTAGCCTAGAGAACAAACGGCTCTCGTAAGCTATGACATGGCCTTCTTGCATCAAGACCGCACCCAGACTACGACCACAAGCATCACAATATACTTCAAATGACTTCTGCAAGTCCGACAAAGTCAAAATAGGTCCCGTAGTCAATTTCTCTTTCAATGTCCGAAAGGCGGTTACCTCTGTGGGTCCCCACGAAAAAGGTACTCCTTTCTGTGTCAAGGTATGCAAAGGGCAAGCAATCTCTGCAAACTTTCGTATGAACCGCGTGTAGTACGAACATAGTCCCCAGAAGCTTCTAACTTCATGGACATTCCTCAAATCGGGCCAATCACGGATAGTCTCTATCTTGGCCGGGTCCATTTGCACTCCTGCTGTAACCGGCATGTTCAATCCAAAAAGGGCGGTAGACTTTACTTTAAACCTTGATTTAGCTTTCACCCATTATTAGTCGTCTATTATACCTGCGCTTTAGTGACACAAGAGAGGGGAATGGGATACAGATGCTAGAATGCACCTGTATGAGAAGACCGACACCAGATTGGCCCCTAACTTAGGCGCCCCTTTCGATATTTCTTTATTGTTTAAAAGAGGGAATAAACGTTGTGGTTCTTTCCAAGCTGCCCCACACAACCTTGGCTGAATTTTGACTGTTCTGGCCTGATTTCGGCAACATAACTGTACTAGAACCCTTCATGGTCAGTATTCCCACGCATTAAATGACTTTCCCGACGCATACGGGCACTTTGCAAAACCTGGCGAGAATCTGCAGCACGCTGAATTCTCTATTTTCAGCCCTGAAAATGCGCCAGATCACCTGTACAACGGTCCTGTTGCGTCCCCGAACCTCCTGGGGGTATTAGGGTCCGTTTAGGGCCAAAACCCTAAACCTGCAAAAATATACAGCAGGCTGTAATTTACTGTTTCGGGCTCTGTTTCGCGTGCCGGTCGCATCCGTAGCAAGTCCTCGAGCTTCTGCACCTGTAGGGCTACTTGCCCTTTGAATCAGACGAGATTTCGAGCGTGAAACCTCTCCGAATCACCTGTACCTACGGGGGATTAGCCGCTAGCTAATCCAGTACCTGTGCAAGAGGCTCTTGCCTCGGCAATTGCGCATGAACCCACACAACTGTACATTGGTCAAATGAAAAGCCCACTAGTGGGGCATAACATACTGCCAAAGGGGAGAGAGAGGGCAGTGCGTAGCGTGCAGGGCATCACTCCTGGCACCGCACTGTACATAGGAGGGAAAGCAAGCACTCCATAGCTCTTAACCTGTGACAAATTCTGAAAATCAGCCTCCTCTCTCGTTTTAGGCGCCCCCTCTCTGGCCAGGAGTAGCAGAATGCTCACAGAGTGCCACATGGCACATTTTCCGACTTTGGGCATTCCCGACTAAAAATATCTCAACTGGTGCATCAGTTGACTTTGCAGCAGAGCAAGAAAATGTTCCCCTTGTCATTCCGGAGGTAATGACGCCAACACATTTTCAGGTCCCAAAATAGCAGTTCCCTAAATTTTAGGAGATGCTTCCATTGTATCTTTCTAGGTCATCCGACCCTCTTTGTACACTGCGGCCACATCCAGAACTGAAATGTAGCCTCTGTAGCAAAGGATTCCACTTTGGCTAGTCAATGACCCCACTTTGGCTAACCGTAGTCCTTGTCCAACCTTAGTGCTCTCTTGCCCTCAGGCCTGGACTCCCTCTGGACAGTTCCACACTAGCTATGCAATGCAGGGCAGTTAGATTTCCCGAGGGGTGTTTCCAAAAAGTGAAAGTAAATAGATAATAAGAAAGAAATCAACAAAAAGGATAGATAGTAGTCACACGCTGGTGACATACCCCCCTCTTGAAATCTCAAACGTCCTCGTTTGCATCTATGCCGTACATGCTCACGGTCAACACTGATGTATTCAACACCTGTCGACACATGTACGACACATACATGCTCATTGTCGACCCTGGTGTATTCAACACCTTGTCGACTCATGTATTGCCTGCGTGTGAACCCTGTCCCAATGACATAGTGGTAGCTTCGCACTCTGCCATTGCTTTGAGTCACTAACTTTCCAATGACAAAATGGTAGCCACACATTTTGCCACTGTCTTATAGTACACGTTGGATCCCGTAACACTTTCGAGCATACCCAAACCGACAGTTTAAGAATGCAGTTACACATGTACTCTTTCATAGAAGCAATTATTGTATCCTTGACAAACTGACAAGAAATACTCACTTCTATAACACTAACCAAACTTTTGGACATTCCATAAGAGCAATTGCCAAACTGACAATCTGTACAGCTCTAACATTCATGTAATAGGTATTTCATTTGAGCTCACTTTAAATACCATGTACATCATTTCTTTCAGAAGCCATTGCATACTGACAATCCATGTAGCTTTGAAACTCAAGGGGTCAAGGTAGGTTGCAAATCGAAGGCTTCAAGGTAAAGTGATAACACAGTTGGTGACTCTGCAAGTTCACCTTCTTCCATCCACTTAGCATCCATTGGTGGATAGTTTCTGAACTTTACTAAGTAACGCCTAGCAACCTTGCCTTTCACTTTCCTTTCTTTGTGTGCCAAAATCTATTCAGGGACCAAGATCTCGTCAAGTTCCTCGACTTCTGGCTGATCTTCAGCTGGTATATCTTCTGGCACATCACCCACATAGGGTCTGAGAAGACTCACATGAAACGCATTGTGAATCTTCCAACTGTCAGGCAATTTCAGCCTATATGCAACATCACTGATTATGTCGCACACTTGAAAAGGCCCATAGTAACGCATGCTGAGCTTTGGAAACAGTCTTTCCTTGCCCTTCATCTTCTTTAACCTTGCCTTTTCAAAGCGTAGAAGCACCCAATCACCAAGTGAAAATACCACTTCACGACGGTGACGATCAGCTGCTTTCTTTTGCTTTGCCTGAGTCTTTTCTAAGGCCACTATGACCTTCTGGTACATTTCATCCATGTCCTGAACATACTTATCTGCTTCAAATATCTTGTCCTTTGTATGCAGTATGGGAGGAACTTTCTTGCCACCTTCAACTATCTCAAAAGGTGCCTTGCCAGTTGATGAATGCACTATATTATTGTATGCATACTCCACCAATGGCAAATACTGCTCCCACTTTCCTTTATGCTCTGACACATAGCACTTCAACAGATCTAGGACAGTAGAATTTGCCTCTTCTGACTGCCCATCTGTTTGAGGATGAAATGACGAAGAGAATTTGAGCGTGGTGCCCATATTCTCAAACAAGCCTCTCCAGAACAAACTTGTCATGCGTGGATCACGGTCGCTAACAATCGACTGTGGCATGCCATGATACTTGAAAATATTGCTCATAAACAAGCGTGCCATCTGATCTGGCTTTATCTTCTTCCTGACAGGAAAAAAATGAGCCTATTTGTTGAATCTGCAAATAATGGTCCAAATACCATCGTTTCTTGTCTGCGTTCTCAGAAGATCAAAGATAAAATCCATAGCAATACTTTCCCATGGTTTATCTGGAATAGGTAGTGGTTGCAATAACCCTGGTGCCTTTTGCCTGTCAAACTTGACCTTCTGACAAATTAGGCACTCTCGCACAAAGGCATCTACATCTCTTCTCAATGTACGCCAGTAGAAGAATGTCTCAACCGCTTTAACTGTAGCATCGATACCACGATGCCCTATATACGGTGGGACATGACTCTCTTCCATAACTTTGCGTCGGAATGGCTTTGTGACACACAATCTGCCATGCATCATCATGAACCCATCTTTGAGAAGATAGTGTTCATGACGTTGTCCATTCATTAGCTGCTCGAAGACCCTTGCAAAATCTTCATCATTTGCATATTGTTCCCTCATATCATCAAGTTCATGATGATAAGGAATTGACACAGCTGAAATTTGTGGCTTCCTTGACAAGGCATCAGCCACAACGTTCTTCTTGCCTTCCACATGCACGATCTGAAAATGGAACATGGACAAGATATTTGCCCATCGCATATGCTTCTCAGATAACTTTGTCTGTGTCAAGAAGTATCGCAAGGTCTGATGGTCCGTTTGGACAACAAAGTCTGCACCTAGCAGGTAGTGTTTCCAACTGAAGAGCGCATGAATCACGAACTGCAGTTCTTTTTCATAGACTTGCATAGTCTTTTCTGGCCCTTGCAAGATTCTACTCTCATAGGCTACTACCCTGCCATCTTGCATTAGCACTGCACCAATGCTACTACCGCAGGCATCACACTGGACCACAAATGACTTCCTAAGATCTGGCAACACAATGACTGGATCTGAAGTCATCTTTTCCTTTAAGAGATTAAAAGTTGAAATCTCTTTCTGTGTCCATCTAAAGGTGACTGCCTTCTTTTGAAGAGCATGTAAAGGTGAAGCAATCTCAGTGAAATTTCGGATAAACCTTCTGTAATAGGAGCATAGTCCCAAGAAACTTCGGACATCGTGCACCGTCTTCAAATCTGGCCATGACTTGATCGCTTCAACTTTTGCAAGATCCATTCTGACACCATCCTTTGAGACAATGTGTCCCAAAAAGTGGATCTCTTCCAGAAAAAATTCACTTTTCTTTGCATTGATGAGCAACCTATGACTACGTAGCTCTTTGAACACAATGGCCAAGTGATGCCTATGCTCCTCTTCATTCTTTGAGTAGACTATCATGTCATCAAAGAATGTACCAACAAACTGCTGGTGTGGACGGAAAATTCTGTCCATCATCCTATTGAACATAGTAGGAGCATTTGTGAGACCAAAAGGCATCACTAAAAATTCGTAAAGGCCAAACGTTGTTCTAAAACCAGTCTTGTGCACATCCTCTGATCTAATGCGGATTTGATGGTACCCACTCTTTAGATCTATCCTGCTAAACATAGCTGCTCCTTCTAATTTGTCCATAATATCATCAATTCTAGGTATAGGGAACCTATTCTTGATGGTATTCTTGTTCAGTGCACGGTAGTCGATGCACATACGCCATGAGCCATCCTTTTTCTACACCAACAACACTAGAGAACAGAATGGAGATGAATTGGGCTGAATCAGCCCCTTTTCTAACAGCTCCTGTACTTGGCCCATTATCTCTTTCTGCCGAGCCACACTAACCCTGTACGGAGGCTTATTTGGTGGGCTACTGCCTGGCACAAAATCTATCGCATGGTCCTCGGGTCTCTCTGGCGGTAATTGAGACGGTAATGAATCAAAAAAACAGTCACTATACTGTTGTAAAAACATTGACCTTTCTTTATCTAGCACAGATAAATTTGATTCATCACAATCTGACACTTCACGTGCAAAAACCAAGTACGCAGAAAGATGCTTTTTCATTACATAAGTAATAGCAGAAGCTTATACAGTGGGAATAGACTCCCCTTTAAGCTTTACATCCAAAATGTGAGTCTTTCCCCTCCTCTGTACAGTGATCTTTTTGTTGTAGGCGTCCATGATTCCCTGTACACGAAACAACCAAGGAATACCTAACAACACATCACATCCGTCCAGTGGCATGATGTAAAATTCTTCAGCATCTACATAGGACTAGATATGTAGGCGCAACTTTCCAATGATGGGTGTCACAGCCTCTGTATGGCTAGGACATGCCAAACCTGCCTCTGCTGTATACCCCATCTCTTCAGGTTTGATTCCCAACTTTGAAGCCAATTCTGGGGAAATAAAGTTGGCTTTGGCACCTGGATCAAAGAAGATAAGCACTGTTTGATCCCTGACCTTTCCCCATGCTCTGCAAAGCTCACTTGCATCTGAATTTGGCTTGTCACCCACCATATCTGGCACTAGACCAGCCATGGGCTTCTTTCCTTTCCTGTCCTCCTTGTCTTCAGAATCAGCTGGCCTTTTCTTTGTAGGACAGTTGTAAGCAATGTGGCCAGGCTACTCACAAATAAAACATTTGTTCTCTGACCTCAGGACCACCTTTTGCTCTTCAGACTTGCGAGGAAAACGTCTTTTCCATTTCTTCGCTGGTCCCTTTTCTGATTCAACCGAAGCTTTGCCTTTCCCTGCGTTGGCTGGCTCCTCAGTCACTTTCGGAGCCTCTTTGGGAACATACTTCTTCGCTGAATTTTTCTTGGCTGATCCTTCCTTGACGCCAGTATTGAATTCACAATCTTCTCCCTTGAGCAAACCATTGCCAGTGTTTGCTACCTCGATGAGCTGCGTCAAAGTGGTGACTTTGGTCTTCGTGCAGTACTTTCTCAATCCCTTTGGGTAGGCCACAACAGTATTTTTCAATCTGTTCTGTCAATGGCACAAACCTATAGAAAGTTATTGGAAGTAGAGCTTTCCAAAACTTCCGATTGTAGTCATCCAGATTCTTGCAAGTAGCAGCATTAAGCTGGTGCCATTCTGTCATGACATCTGCTTCGAAATCATCAGATAACCATGCTGCTACAAAAATCTGCTTGAAGTAAATCCATGAGGACGGAGCTTGCCCTTGAAGCAATAAAGTTGTCCACCATTGTCCCGCATTCCCTGTCAAGAAAGTGGCTGCCTTGCGGACCTTTGAAGCCTCTGTAAAGTTTCCCCCTACATAGGCCTTGTCAAACTGTTGGAGGAATGAGAGAGCCTTCTTCCTGTCATCAAACCCTGTAAAGGTCGTGAATGACACACCTTTGCCACCTTCTTTGTACGGAGTTGGCCTCTCCAAAGGCGTTAAATTGTCATATGGAAGTGACTGAAACATGGGAACACTGTTAGGGTTCATTTGTGTTCCCTAACCGCAATTAAGTTGACCTGGAAATGCCATATTTGGTTGCTGATTTGTAATTCCAGCCATACCAATATTTGCCAGTGGCATCCCAAATTGGCCCTGAGTGCTCTGAAACCCTGGTAGCATGCCCGTGACACTATACATGGGATTAGGCATCATCGTTTGAGCACCCCCGAACACTGTTACTGGCGTGTAAAACTAATTTCCAGGTGCATGACCAGCCATGCTCTGGAATACCGATCCACCTCCAAAATAGCCAGGGTGTACTGAAGGTGGTGGAAAGACTTGTTGCATAGCCTGTAGGTTGCTTCCCTGCCCATTAGAACCAGCTATAGGCTGCTGAAAGGTGGCAGGCTGAACTGGTACAGCTTGAAAGACTGGCATCTCAGCCACCTGTTCTTGCACCTTAGACACAGGTTGTGGAGACTGCATGTTCTCCGTCAAGTGTACACGTGTTTCCATTGACTGTGTAGTATGAATCACCTGTGCTCGAGCCTTAACAGGCTTTTGAATATGATCCAGTGACCCAACTTGCTGAGACGGAACAGGAGCTTGCAGAAAGACTAAAAACCTCGGATTCTGCATTACTTGTGTGAACATAGCCACAGCAGTAGCCAACTGGGTCCTGAATATATCATCATCCGTCTGTGGTGGTCTTGAGGACTCACCCACTTCATGTGTCTGTTGACCCCGTGAAGAGGAAACCTCTTCAGTCACATCATCTGGTCTGTCAGCCATAATTGCTATTTCCTGTGTCTGGTCTATGATCCCCTGTGTCTTCAAGCCCAAACTGACCAAGGCTCACTTCTATGGGAAAAAGTGATTTAATCCCGTCGATGGAACCATGTAACCGGCCTATTCAATCCAAAAAGGACGGTAGACTTTACTTTAAACCTTGATTTAGCTTTCACCCATTATTAGTCGTCTATTATACCTGCGCTTTAGTGACACAAGAGAGGGGAATGGGATACAGATGCTAGAATGCACCTGTATGAGAAGACCGACACCAGATTGGCCCCTAACTTAGGCGCCCCTTTCGGTATTTCTTTATTGTTTAAAAGAGGGAATAAACGATATGGTTCTTTCCAAGCTGCCCCACACAACCTTGGCTGAATTTTGACTGTTCTGGCCTGATTTCGGCAACATAACTGTACTAGAACCCTTCATGGTCAGTATTCCCACGCATTAAATGACTTTCCCGACGCATACGGGCACTTTGCAAAACCTGGCGAGAATCTGCAGCACCCTGAATTCTCTGTTTTCAGCCCTGAAAATGCGCCAAATCACCTGTACAGCAGTCCCCTTGCGTCCCCGAACCTCCTGGGGGTATTAGGGTCCGTTTAGGGCCAAAACCCTAAACCTGCAAAAATACACAGCAGGCTGTAATTTACTGTTTCGGGCTCCATTTCGCGTGCCAGTCACATCCGTAGCAAGTCCTCGAGCTCCTGCACCTGTAGGGCTACTTGCCCTTTGAATCGGACGAGATTTCGAGCGTGAAACCTCTCCGAATCACTTGTACCTGCGGGGGATTAGCCGCTAGCTAATCCAGTACCTGGGCAATAGGCTCTTGCCTCGGCAATCGCGCATGAACCCACACAACTGTACATTGGTCAAATGAAAAGCCCACTAGTGGGGCATAACATACTGCCAAAGGGGAGAGAGTGGGCAGTGCGTAGCGTGCATGGCATCACTCCTGGCACCGCATTGTACATAGGAGGGAAAGCAAGCACTCCATAGCTCTTAACCTGTGACAAATTCTGAAAATCAGCCTCCTCTCTCATTTTAGGCGCCCCCTCTCTGGCCAGGAGTAGCAGAATGCTCACAGAGTGCCACATGGCACATTTTCCGACTTTGGGCATTCCCGACTAAAAATATCTCAACTGGTGCATCAGTTGACTTTGCAGCAGAGCAAGAAAATGTTCCCCTTGTCATTCCGGAGGTAATGACGCCAACACATTTTCAGGTCCCAAAATAGCAGTTCCCTAAATTTTAGGAGATGCTTCCATTGTATCTTTCTAGGTCATCCGACCCTCTTTGTACACTGCGGCCACATCCAGAACTGAAATGTAGCCTTTGTAGCAAAGGATTCCACTTTGGCTAGTCAATGACCCCACTTTGGCTAACCATAGTCCTTGTCCAACCTTAGTGCTCTCTTGCCCTCAGGCCTGGACTCCCTCTGGACAGTTCCACACTAGCTATGCAATGCAGAACAGTTAGATTTCCCGAGGGGTGTTTCCAAAAAGTGAAAGTAAATAGATAATAAGAAAGAAATCAACAAAAAGGATAGATAGTAGTCACACGGTGGTGACACCTGCTGCTGACACAATGTGTCCCAAAAAGTGTTCTCTGGTAGGAAAAATTCACTTTTCTTTGTATTAATCACTAATGTGTGATCTGGTAATGCCTGAAAGACTTGAAGCAGACGATCTCTGTGTTCTGCCTCATTCTTGGAGAAAACAATGATGTCGTCAAAGAAAGTGCCAACAAATAGCCTGTACTCTCGAAAAATCTTGTCCATCATCCGGTTAAATGTCGCAGGAGCATTGGTTAAGCCAAAAGGCATCACCAAAAACTCAAATAACCCAAAAGTCGTCCGAAAAGGTGTCATGTAGACATCTCCTGGTGCTATCCTCATATGATGATATCCACTCTTCAAGTCAATCCTGCTAAAGCACGAGAATCCCTCTAACCTGTCGAGTATATCATCGATCCTAGGAATCGGAAATCTGTTCTTGATGGTGATTTCTTTGAGAGCGCTATAATCGATGCACATTCTCCAAGATCCGTCTGTCTTCAAAACCAACAACACTGGAGAGCAATACGGTGAAGTACTAGGTTGAACAAGACCCTTTTCCAAGAGGTCTTTCACTGGGTTCATAATCTTTTCATTCTGTACTCGGCTCACACGGTAAGGTGGCCGATTCGGTGGCGTGCTTCCAGGTATCAGATCAATGGTCTGATCAGGCCCTCTGAAAAGCAATCGGTATGAGTGTGGAGAAAAATCTTGGCGTTCTTTTGATCAGGTCAAAACATATTCAACCTTTATCCATCGTTCAGTTCTCTCCCAAAAGAATGAGTAAGACACTGAAGTTCATCAAGTACAATCTCTAAGCCCTTCATTTATCAAAGTTGCTTTCTCGGCCCGGTAGTCAACCACGGCGTAGGTCTTGTGATACCAAGGGATCCTGAGTAGAATGTCACTCGCGTGCCCTGAACACCCCTGTCATTGTAAACAAAGTTTGCCAATGCTCGGTGTAATGGCAACATCCAATCCGGGTGCCAATCAAACTACCTCCGCCTGTGGCGTCAGTCTGTCGGGCGTAATTCCAAATCGAGCCGCCAATTCCAAGTGAAAAGAAGTTGGCCTTGGCTCCTTCAAAAGAGCTTCCTGATCCTTCCCTTTGCCCCAAAAAGCGGCGTACTTTCATTCATTTGATTCGGTGCAAGTCCCACGCCATGTGGTACCAGTTCTGCTTTCCTATCTGCCTTTTCTGCCACATTTCTCAGCTGCTCTCTAACTCTCAGACCTGTCGTCGTCTTTATCATTCTGTTCTTTCTGTGCCTTTTTAGGGCACTTCGCGGAGATATGTCCATGTTCCCCGCATCCAAAGCACTTCCCCTCTCTGATGAAGCGAGCTCTCTCCTCAGGAGTAAGCTTGGGTCATGCATCATTTTTCTCTGGGTTGCTCTTTTTCTTTCTACTTTCATTCCCAGAAGTCTGTTCGGCTCGTTGTGTCATGGCCTCATCTGTGGGGTAGGTCAGATTGCCAGAGTGAATGGCAAAGCCCCGCTTCGCATGACTCATCAACTCCTGAATAGAAGCTGTCACAAAGTGATGACGTGGCGGACAACAGAAACCCTAATTTCTGTCAAAAACCCTAAAACTCCTGCAAACCCTAATTTTTGCCAAAAACCCTAAATTCCGGAAATCGCGGAGGCGGATTATTTTTTTTTTTTTAATTTTTTTTTTTTATTATTTTTTTGGAAAATGATGAGCGACGCGAATTTTGCTTTTGCTTTTTTTTATTAAAAAAAAAAGAGAAAAGACTCTCTAAGAGAGAGAGAGAACTGATGCTTTTGATTTTAAAAGCTTTTGGGGCTCTGCTTTTGGGCATCCCTTGTAACCTTTAAATTAGTGGTGAGGGCCTCACTTCTCAGGGCATCTGGACGCAGAGTCTGAGAGTGAAACCCTAACCGCTCTCTTGTACTTTGATGATTGATTAATACAAAAAGAAATACCGAAAGGGGCGCCAGTCTTTGGGGCCAATATCTCTAGGCACGGAACTCCGCCGGGCCAGTGCAAATCTATTGTGATCTGTGAATTGTTTTGAAGTGGTTATTTGGTGCTGTCGCGGTTGATTCTTGACTTGGAGTGTCCAAGTTTGTTACAAGCTGACTTCTGTTCCAAGCAGTGATCTCGGATCTCTGTAGGTAGACCCAAGGTAAACCGCTCAATCTGTTCTCTGAACGAGATCTTCTTGAATGAAGAGGCGGGTAGAAAAGAGCTCCAGAATCTTTCACAATAAGCATTGATTGTATCTTTCTTGGTCATCCGAAGATGGTTCCAAGCAGCTCGTACATCTCATTCATATTCTTGCGGCAACCAAGAAGAAATAAAAAGCTTCTTAAATTTCAGTCATTTAACTGGCGCACTCTTGTTAAAAGAAGCGTGGACCACCAAGTACGAGCATTCCCCTTAAGGTAAGAGGTAGCTCTCCGAATCTTGGAGTGCTCTGAATAGCGTCCTCCCGCGAAATCGATGTCAAACTGCTGTATAAAAGACAAAGCCTTCGAAGCATCTCAGTATCCTGAAAAAGTATCGAACTTGATCGAGTGGCCACCTTCCTTAAACTCTCGGACTTTCTTGCTTTTATCTTCGAGAAAGTCATACTGGTTGGCTTTGTAAAAATTCTTCTTGTTCGCATAAAACTTTCCGTCATCGGAATCTGAGCTGTCTGTAGACGAGTCCTCAGTAGAACTGTCAATCTCTGGGCGAGATGTAGCCTTCTTTGCCTTTTTCTTGCCCTTTCCGAAGCTTTGTTTCTTGCTTCGCTTTTTACCTTTTCTGTCTTCTTCGCTCGAATCCGAGGAGCTAGAAGAACTATCAGAAGAAGAAGAAGAAGAAGAACTGGGTACTCCTTCAAATCGAACACGCTTCTTCTGTTTCTTTGCCTTGTCAAAAGTAGACCGACGACCCAAATAACCTAGAAAGTCAGTGCTTTTCTTCTGCTTTTTGGCTTTCTTTTGCGCGTCAAAAAGCTGAGCAATCCGTGCATCAACCACGTTCTCCAGTTCTTTCTCCGTATATTTTCTTGGAGGCAGAAGGTTTCTTGAGAGCGGGTTTCGGGAGTGGTGTTGTGGTTCTTTGCCACTCCATCTGTACCTCTTCCAAAGAGGTCTGGTTCATATATTTTGTCATCTTCGGGTCCTTGGCAAAACTGAGCATCATCTTCGTTGCATCGCCGATCAATTGACGACGCGTCATCTCTCTTTGCTCCGCCTGAGTAGGCCGAGGCCGGCCATACTCTGCCAGAATCCTCGTTGTGATCCCAGCCCGTATCTCCAGATGCAGGGGGAGTCAACTGATCCTTGCGTGAAGCCATAGGTGCCGCGGAAAAAAAATTCAGGGATCGGATTTCCCGTAGAAGAGAAATCGGTCGTGCTCTGATACCACTGTAACAGACTTGGACACTCCAAGTCAAGAATCAACCGCGACAGCACCAAATAACCACTTCAAAACAATTCACAGAACACAATAGATTTGCACTAGCCCGGCGGAGTTCCGTGCCTAGAGATATTGGCCCCAAAGACTGGCGCCCCTTTCGGTATTTCTTTTTGTATTAATCAATCATCAAAGTACAAGAGAGCAATTAGGGTTTCACTCTCAGACTCTGCGTCCAGATGCTCTGAGAAGTGAGGCCCTCACCACTAATTTAAAGATTACAAGGGATGCCCAAAAGCAGAGCCCCAAAAGCTCTTAAAATAAAAAGCATCAGTTCTCTCTCTCTCTCTCTTAGAGAGTCTTTTCTCTTTTTTTATAAAAAAAAAAGTAAAATTCACGTCGCTCATCATTTTTCAACCAAAAAAAAAAAAAAATCAGCCTCGGCGATTTCCGGAAATTAGGGTTTCTGTTGTCCGCCACGTCATCACTTTGTGACATAACCTCGACACGCGGATCACTTGCTTACACAAGAGCATCTACATGGACTTGGGGAGAGGATCTTGGATCTCTTCTTGGACAAGTTCATTGCTTGGATCTATAGACTGGAGTGGGACTTCAGTGCTTTGAACTTTCTTGGAGAGTTTACCCGCAAGATGCGGGAGATCAGGCATCCAGTGACTACATTCGGAGTCACCTGGAGCTTGGCTTGGATGGTAGTGCAGTTGCTCTTCTACACTCCTGATCATTTGGATTGCTACCTCAAAGTTGCTTACACTCACCCTCGGTAACCTTATAGGAGAATTATCCCCCGACCTGGGCAGTAGGATACTCCCAGCTCATTCACATTGAGAGCCACACCGAGTTGCGGTTTGGTGGCGTGGATTATGTTTTGGTTGACACCGGAAGGAGATACAAGCAAGACGGCGTAGACATATTGTCTGGCCTTTCCTCATCTTAGAGGTTCTTCACAGCGCAGACTTCTCAGTCTAGCTTCCCTTCTTCGTATAGGATGATCATGGTGCAAACAGCTTGGTCTGACCCCACCTTTTCTCAGAGGCCCTTCACAGTGCAGACTGTTGAGTCTGGCTTTCCCCTCATCTTGGATTACCCTACCTACTGACAGGATACCATCCGGTGGTGGTCCGTACAGTCTCTCGATTACTGTTGCAGCTTATGGTAGCTTCTAAAGTGCACATTGTTTAGTCTAGCTTTCCTTGTTTCGGAGGACATTTATGGTGCAGATTGCTACATCTGGCCTTCCTGGAGTTTTACACAGCTTAACCACCTGGGCACACTTGGTTGCAGGTTCATGCATTGACACGCTTCTGGTCATTCTCATGACGGTTCCTGGGCTTTCCCATTTTCTCAAGACGGTTTGAACTTTGACTACAGACACCACAGATCCTATTGGGCAGGACACTTGCAGGATTATTGGCACTTCTTTCACGACAAGGAGTTGTTTTGTTTTCACATTTAGTGGACATTTTCACCCCAGGCTGCTGCAGACATCACAGCAGAAATCTTCATCATTTGCCTCACATCTTCGGCTTCATGCGGTTTGTTCAGCATCCGGTGTTGAAAGGGGGTGGACTTACACCACTCTACTGCTTCACTCAAGTCTACGACATACTTGTACGACTAGTACGTCTCCGGGTTGGCCACTCATAGTCCAACTTGTACTGGGCGCCCACCATGGGTTATTTTTCCTTGTTGGGTCGTGGGGGCATTTTTTATGCATCTGCCCTCCTACCTCCCCTTGGCACCTATATATGGAGCCAAGGGGGTACTCATTTCAGATACGCTGTATTACAAGTCTTGTGGTTGATGGTAGTCATGGGGGGCTGATCGCCCCTCTTCCTACATCTTGCGTTTGTGTCTACTCTCTCTCTCTCTCTCTCTCTCTCTCTCTCTCTCTCTCTCTCTCTCTCACATGCTTCCACACACGCGCACTCGCAGGAAGAATAGGACAATGGTAGAAATGGCACGGACCATGCTTGAGCATCGAGATTTACCAAAGTCCTTATGGGCCGAGGCAATTGCGATGGTTGTCCACACCATTAACCGATCTCCAACCTCTTTAGTTCCTAAAAAGACACCATTTGAAGCCTATTTTGGGAGCGATGCCTATATCATGCACCGAAGGAGCAAAGGGGGAAGTTTGACCCAAGACCCGGAGAATGATTTTTGTCAGCTACAACTCTCTTTCCAAGAGATAAGAACTCTATGATCCAAGGAAAAGGGATGTTGTACCAAGCCGTGATGTTGTCTTCAACGAGATTATACCTTCAGAGGAGGCTTCCGCTCCCAAGTCTTCCATGACGACCCCCGATTTCTCGATACTTGGAGACCCAGATTTTAATTTGCCTCTTGATGAGCCCTCTTCTCCTACCCCTGTCCCTCAGGCTTCTGAGGAGCATGTGAAACCAGCCCGTGGGGCGGTAGGCGTTGGCTTTCACCCGAAATTCTTTACTTTAGACACAAACAGAGTACTTTGCAAAAAGAACCTGCGACCGGAATTAACACTTGAACACACACACGGCTCGGAAGCTAGAATGCCCCGAGCAGACACCGACAACTTGTAGGCCCCAAAATTGGCGCCCCTTTCGGTATTTCTTTATTCTTTGAGAGGGTAAATTACAAAGTAAGGTCCTGGGAATCCTTTATCTGTATCACACTAGATACTACATGATTTGGCCAAATTTCAACAACATAACAGCCCCAAAACTTGCGCGAAATCAATTCCCCTACTGGATCTCACTTGCACTGGCATAAACCCTCTAATTCCTGCCCAAAAACAATAAATTCAGCTTGCTGTATTTACTGGTTTTTGCCCTGTTTTCAGCCCCAATCAGTCCCCTACCTGTCCTCTGCCAGTGGGGCACGATTCCCAATGGTTCTGGCGTCCGTATGGCTGAAAAACAGTCAATTTACAGCACATACACAGAGCTGAAAACGCACCTGTACGGTGAGGTTCTGACCCTCACCGGTGCCTGCTTTGGAGTAGCAGTTAGCTACCTTTGTTCCTGTTCAAGGAGGCTATTGCCTCAGCACAAAAGCATGAACCCACATAGCTGTACATCAGTCAAATGAAGAGCCCTCTTGTGGGGCATCACATAACTGCACGTAGGGGGGGGAGAGAGCAGTGTGTAGTGTGCAGGGCATCACTCCTAGCACCACATTGTACATGAGAGGGAAAGAAAGCACTCCATAGCTCTTAGCCTATGAGACAGGTTCTCAATGAAGCATCCCCCAGCATAAATCGAGCGCCCCCTCTACTGTCCTTGACCTGTAATGCATCTGTGAACAAATAGATGCAAAAAGGGGAAGATCTCTATGGCTGCCAAAACCTGTGTATCGCTGAAAACGCAGCAAAACAGCCCTGTAAACACGCATCTGATGCCTTCCAATGCTGAAAATGAGCTCCTTGGTCCAAGACAAAGTCATGGAAAGCTCAAAAATGGAGAGAAATGGCTGAAAATCAGTGTTAGAGGCTCCAAAAAGTCAGTTACGAGTTCTGTTCTCCCAAACTTGGTAAATTGACCAAAAAGTGCCATTTGACACTCATGCATGCAATTTCCCCGCATTGGGCTTCTCGCTTAAAAATCTCTCAACTGGTGTATCAGTTGACTTTGCAGCAGAGTAATAAAATGTTCCCCTTGTCATACCGGAGATAATGACGCGAACACATTTCACGGCCCAAAATAGCAGTTCCCTAATTTTTAGGAGCTGCTTCCGTTGGGCTCCCACTGGTCATCTAACCATCTATCCTCATTGGGACCGCATCCAAAAGTGCAATGTGGCCCAACTATCAGATACTTTCTGTTGGTGATCCCACCTTGACTTTATGCCTTTATTGAGTTCACTTCCTAGTATCCACCAACTTGCTAAGTGCGACGGGGGGACCTACATGATCTTGAACTGAGCCTAGACATCCTCTTACTATACGAATTCCAATGCCGACCAACTTCCCGTCTGCGGGTGAAACTACCGTTCACATTGGCCATACAATGTCCGACCATTTGCAACTTCAAAAAGAGGGTCTCAAAAATTAAACAAAAATCATTGGAAAGAAACCAACAACTAAGGTTAGCAATTGCCATGTCCTCGTGACAGCATGCACCCATTCCAGATGATGCAGATGACAATGGTTCTCATCATAGTGCCGAGTTAGAGCCAGATATACCAGTAGCTTCTCCCTTGGGGAGCACGACTGACAAGTTTCCTGGCTATTGGACACTTTGCCAGATTCAGCAACCTCAGACTTTCCACCTGACTAGCGTAAAGCCAGTACTACACGACGATCTCAGCGACTTCGACTTGCTGAGGTAGATGAGCCTTTACAAGAAAACTATGCTTTGATGTCCACAGTGATCCAAAACAAAGGTACAGTTGAGGAGGCACTTTCACAACTAAAGTGGAAGTTGGGTGTGCAGAGAGAACTTGATTCCATCAAGAAGAACAACACTTGGGTGTTGGTTCCGAGGCATGCCAGGAGGAAAGTGATTGATGTCAAATGGATCTACAAGACCAAGTACAAATCTGATGGTTCTTTGGGCAAGCACAATGCAAGACTTGTTGCCAAAGGCTTTTCCCAGAAACTTGGTGTAGACTACGAGGAGACCTTTGCACCGACTGCACGAATGGCGACCATTCGGAATGTTTTTGCCCTTGTTGCCTTTTGGGGTGGCCTGTTTTTCAAATGGATGTTGTTTCCCCTTGCTGCCTTTTTCGGGTGGCTTGTTTTTCATATGGATGTTGGGAGGAGGTTTATGTGGAACAACCTCCAGGGTTCGAGGATTTAGACTTTGCAGACATGGTGTGTAGGTTGCTCAAGGCCCTCTATGACCTAAAGCAATCCCCTCGAGCGTGGTACCATAAAATTGATTCCTTCTTCCTACAACACTCCTTTCAACGATCTTCTGCTAACTAGACTTGTACATTTACCATGAGGGAGGATTAGTGACACTTGTTATCCTCTACATCGACAATCTTGTGATCACAGGTAGCCATGTTGTGCACATCCGTAGAGTGATGGCAACCTTAGCAAAGGAGTTTGAGATGAAAGATCTTGCTTGCTTCATCATTTTCTTGGATTGGAGGTTTGGCAGACAGAGGGGGCCATCTTCCTCTCTCAGGAGCGGTACATCCAAGAATTGTTGGAAGCATTTGGTATGACCGAGTGCAAACCTATCTCAACTCCCATGGATCCCAATCTGAAGTTGTCACACTTTGATCTCCCTATTGTAGCAGATGCTACACAGTATCGAAAACTGGTTGGTTCTCTCATTTGGGTTCTCAACACCCGATTCGATGTCAGTTCTTTCATGCAGAAACCTGCCAAGTTACACTTGGAGCAAGCTCTTTGGACCCTGCGGTATTTGAAGGCGACCAAGTCATTAGGCATACACTCTGCAGGCTGGAGGTACAAACTCCCATATCATTCTACGAGGATGGAGTGATTCAGATTGGGATAGAGATCCAGATGGACGACGGTCGACTACAGGTTATACCTTTTCTTTTGGCTTGGGAGCGGGGAGCAGTTTCATGGAGCAACAAGAAACAGGCAATAGTTGCCTCGTCTTCCATAGAGACAGAGTACCGTGTTGTTTGCAATGCTACATGTGAGTCGGTGTGGATTCGGAGGCTACGCAGCAGACGAGCATTATGTACTTAGACAACCAAAGTTGTATAGCCATTGCGAGGTATTGCTAAATTGGCTTTATCTGACAAAAAAATAATTCTAAATGAATTATTAGATTTATAAGTGAGAGGGTTTTCTCGCTTGGAACACCAAGAAAAATAATTCTAAATGAATTATTGGAATTTTAAGTGAGAGGGTTTTTCTCACTGGAGACATCCAAGTACAGAGTATTCCTAGTGCGTCATTCAAAGTAATGACGGGAGCACTGTGAAAGGGAATATCTGTAAGGCCACCACGAACGGGTACTTATGATGCGTCACATCGGATGGGTAACAGGGAGCATCGGTAAGAAGTATTCGACCATCTGGGAACGGACATCTCTGATGCGTCATAGGATGGGTGACATAGAGCATCGTGAAGGGGATTGTACCGTAAGTTTGGTAGGAATGTAACAGACTTGGACACTCCAAGTCAAGAATCAACCACGACAGCACCAAATAACCACTTAAAAACAAGTCACAGATCACAATAGATGTACACTGGCTCAGTGGAGTTCCGTCCTAGAGATATTGGCCCCAAAGACTAGCGCCCCTTTCAGTATTTCTTTTTATATTAATCAATCATCATCAAAGTACAAGAGAGCGGTTAGGGTTTCAATCTCAAACTTTGCGTCCAGATGCTATGAGAAGTGAGGCCCTCACCACTAATTTAAAGATTACAAGGGATGCCCAAAAGCAGAGCCCCAAAAGCTTTTAAAATAAAAAGCATCAGTTCTCTCTCTCTCTCTCTTAGAGTCTTTTCTCTTTTTTTAATAAAAAAAAGCAAAATTCGCGTTGCTCATCATTTTTCAAAAAAAAAAAAGCTTCCGGGATTTCCAAAAATTAGGGTTTTTGGCAGAAATTAGGGTTTGCAGGAATTTTAGGGTTTCTTGTAGAAATTAGGGCTTCTGTTGTCCGCCACGTCATCACTTTGTGACATACCCCCCTCTTGAAAGCATTGTAATCGACCGCGATTACGCCTGCAAAATCGACAAAAGCCATAAACCGTCTTAGCAGACACTGACTGTTAGTACCTACGTACTAGGAACACACATCTAGCACATGTACAAAATCGACAGTCACATCACACGACATCACAAGACATCACCAGACATCACAGGACATCACATGACATTCAACATTCATTCGGATCTTACACCATGATTTATCGGCAATGTAGCTAGCAATCACATCTAGGTCCAATCGGGACCTCATCGATGTCCGATTGACTAACCCCTATTGCAACCATGTCTATTCGAGATCAATCAGACCAAAATGCTGCAATCATTTCGGCTATCACTTCCTGCACTCACAAGAAGTCAAGAACAAATCAGTATCATGATCAGGAATTCCATTTCATAAAGTCATCCAGCAGAATATTGTCAGCTCTCAGTATCCCTGAAGCTCAAAGAGACATCAGTGACTTTAGTATCAAAATCGAGGCATCTGTTGACAAGGGAGCGGAGTGACTCCCCTCTTGTGCATCCCACTACACCAGATCTCCGGCCAAGCTGAATTCCGGGTTCCGTTTGGAGTAAACTATGCTAAACCAAAACATCGAGGTAAAGTTTCACAATCCGAGGAGTATCTGCTAGGTCCTCCTCCTCCATCCACTTCGCATCAAATGCAGGAAAGTTCTTGAACTTAACCAAGAACCGCCTTCGGACTTTACCTTTCTTCGTATCGTTATGTGCCAAAATCTGTTCAAGAACAAGGATCTCCTCGTTTTCTTCCACTTCGGGTTGCTCATCAGGCTCCCCATCATCAGGCACATCACCCTTAACAGGGTTCAAGAGACTCACATGCAATGCATTATGAATCCTCCAAGTATCTAGCAGTTTCAATCGGAAGGAGACATCATTTATCTTGTCAGTGATCTGGAAAGGTTCGTAGTATCGCATACTAAGCTTTGGAAAAGGCCTCTCCTTTCCCTTTTTCTTTCTTAGGCATGCCTTCTCAAAAGTAAGAGCACCCAATCATCCTCCTTCAATTTCAAGTCGCAACGATGGCGATCCGCTGCCTTTTTCTGTCGTTCTTGAGACTCCTGCAAAGTCTGGCGAACCTTGGCAAAAGCCGTATCCAAATCTTGCGAATATTCATCCGCTTCCAATATCTAATCTTTCGTACTCAAGAAGGATGGAACCTTCGCAGCACTTTCAACAATCTCACATGGCGTCTTCCCCGTCGAAGAGTGTATCGTGTTATTGTAGGCAAATTCCACCAAAGGTAAGTTCTTTTCCCATTTAGTCTTCTGATCCGAGATACAAGACTTCAATAAATCTAAAATCACTGAATTGGCAATCTCAAATTGCCCGTCAGTCTGCAAATGGAACGATGACGAGAACTGCAACTGCGTGCCAATGTTCTCCCAAATTGCCTTCCAAAACAAAACTCATAAATCTGGGGTCTCTGTCGGAGACAATCGTCTCAGACGTGCCATGTAATCGGAAAATCATCGTGATCATTCTGTGTTCTTGGGAGATCAAAAATGAAATCCATTGCAATACTTTCCCAGGGGTGGGTGGGTATGGGTAAAGGCTATAACAATCCCTATGTCTTATGCCTGTCAAACTTGACCTTCTGGCATACCAAGCAACTGCGCACAAACTCTTCCACATCCTTTTTGAGTCTCGGCCGAAAGAAGTATCTCTCTACCCCCTTCATGGTGGTAGCAATGCTGCGGTGACCCGTAAAAGGGACAGTGGCATTCAGTCATAACCTTATCCCTCAACGGCTGTGTAACGCACAACATAGTCTTTTTCATCAAGTAGCCACCTTCCTTAAACTCTCGGACTTTCTTGCTTTTATCTTCGAGAAAGTCATACTGGTTGGCTTTGTAAAAATTCTTCTTGTTCGCATAAAACTTTCCGTCATCGGAATCTGAGCTGTCTGTAGACGAGTCCTCAGTAGAACTGTCAATCTCTGGGCGAGATGTAGCCTTCTTTGCCTTTTTCTTGCCCTTTCCGAAGCTTTGTTTCTTGCTTCGCTTTTTACCTTTTCTGTCTTCTTTGCTCGAATCCGAGGAGCTAGAAGAACTATCAGAAGAAGAAGAAGAAGAAGAAGAACTGGGTACTCCTTCAAATCGAACACGCTTCTTCTGTTTCTTTGCCTTGTCAAAAGTAGACCGACGACCCAAATATCCCGGGAAGTCAGTGCCTTTCTTCTGCTTTTTGCCGTGCTTTTTGCCTTTCTTTTGCACGTCGTAAAGCTGAGCAATCCGTGCATCAACCACGTTCTCCAGTTCCTTCTCCGTATATTTTCTTGGAGGCAGAAGGTTTCTTGAGAGCGGGTTTCGGTAGTGGTGTTGTGGTTCTCTGTCACTCCGTCTGTACCTCTTCCAAAGAGGTCTGGTTCATATATTTTGCCATCTTCGGGTCCTTGGCAAAATTGAGCATCATCTTTGTTGCATCGCCGATCAACTGGCGACGCTCCATCTCTCGCCGCTCCGCCTAAGTAGGCCAAGGCGGGCCATACTCTCTGCCGGAATCTTCGTTTTGATCCCTGCCCGCATCTCCAGATGCAGAGGGAGTCGACTAATCATTGCCTGAAGCCATAGGTGCCGCGGAAAAAAAATTCGGGGATCGGATTTCTCGTAGAAGAGAAATCGGTCGTGCTCTGATACCACTGTAACAGACTTGGACACTCCAAGTCAAGAATCAACCACGACAGCACCAAATAACGACTTCAAAACAAGTCACAGATCACAATAGATGTACACTTGCCCGGCGGAGTTCCGTGCCTAGAGATATTGGCCCCAAAGACTGGCGCCCCTTTCGGTATTTCTTTTTATATTAATCAATCATCAAAGTACAAGTGAGCGGTTAGGGTTTCACTCTCAAACTCTGCGTCCAGATGCTCTGAGAAGTGAGACCCTCACCACTAATTTAAAGATTACAAGGGATGCCCAAAAGCAGAGCCCCAAAAGCTTTTAAAATAAAAAGCATCAGTTCTCTCTCTCTTAGAGAGTCTTTCTTCTTTTTTTAATAAAAAAAAGCAAAATTCGCGTCACTCATCATTTTTCAAAAAAAAAAATCCGGCCTTCGCGATTTCCGAAATTTAGGGTTTTTGACAGAAATTAGGGTTTGCAGGAATTTATGGGTTTCTGGCAGAAATTAGGGTTTATGATGTCCGCCACGTCATCACTTTGTGACAGGAAAGGACTAGGTGATGGATATTCCTGATGCGTCACAAGGTGGGTGACGGGTGCATCGGAAAGGGGATACCATAGTCGAGAGGAAGTCCGAACAGGAAAGAGGAATACGCGTAAAGACGTAAGCACAAGAATAAAGATGGGTTCTGAGAAGCTTTTCTTAAAAAGCGGAATATTTTAACGAGTTTTCCGGGAAGAGCAAACGCTTTCCGGCAAGGAATCTATGTTTGCATTGCATTCGTGTATGTGGTTGCATCCAAGGACGGCTGGGAAGTGTTGTGAAAGGCATGTTTTTAACTTATAAGGTTTTATTGAGTTTTTGGGCAAGTTCAGACTAATTTTAAAATATGCCGGCCACCCACTTAATAAGTGGGCAGCCACTTAGAAAACAAAGCCACAAAACCAGCCAACGAATTCTCTCTCCCTATTTTCGGGTCGAGCAGCGCCAAAAAAAAAAACGGTTGCGATCTCTACGCAAGCAGCTATTCGTGCCGTGGCCAAGGAGCTATAAAAGCACCACATGCCCTCACTGAAAAGGAGTCACCAACGTCAGCAAGAGAAGACTCTGCCGCCAGATAACGCAAGAGATCGCGAGACTACGAAGCACGGAAGTCGTTTTTCCCGCGCAAGAGCGACAGGTATCTATTGTGGATTCGCCATACGAATTGTTGTCGCTTGTTTGCGTGTGTGTTTGCAAGTACTTCATCGCGAAGGAGAAGTGAGAAGGCTTCGGCCTACGCTTGGGAATTCCGGGAACGGAATTCGGAAATTGTCTGCAAAGTCTCGACTCCGAGTACATACGGAAAAAGGATTGAGAGCTCGTCTCTCAGATTTCCCTTATGGGATGGAACGACCATCGAGTCAAAGAATTAGAACGGAGGGGTTTTCTCCGGTTCTTGTGCTTGTAAAAAGATTCTCCCTAATAAAGGATTCTTTGTAAGGGGGGGGACCAACCCAACTTCTGGTCCCAGTACTGTGTCGATCTTCTCTCTCTCTCTCTCTCTCTCTCTCTCTCTCTCTCTCTCTCTCTCTCTATATATATATATATATATATATATATATATATACATATATATATATATATACATATATATATATACATATATATATATATATATATATGTATATATATATATATATATATCCTTTGGCTTCAGTATTAAGTGATAAATTCTATTTATTCGAGTATATTTTATATTGTTATGCGCTCCCGTTTGTGACAGTGGTATCAGAGCATGGTCTCCTCTCTTGCTCTGTAAAGGAGGACGACTCTAGGAAGATACGGGAAGAAGCCATGACAAGCCAAGAGAGAAGTAAGCAAGCGGAAACCTAAGTCCTGCAGGAAGAAGCTCGCAGAGTTGGAAATTTTTTTTCTCTCTGCAAGAAGTCGACACAAGACTTGGGATTCTTTGAGAAGGCAACAAGAGCATGATGCTCAAAACCTAGAGAATCCAAGGAGCTGAATGCTTGAGATCCTTCAGAATCCAGAAAATATCCATTAACATCAATCCATAACCATAGCCAAGAAATCCCATCATTCCGGGAAGGATATGAAGAAGGTATTTAGACCTCAGAACACTCCGGTCAAGTTTGATACTTTTGACGGATGGGAAGATGTCCCAAAAGCTAACGCTTTTATTCGACAGTTTGAAGTTGCCTTTACAAGCGGCAATTTCTGAAAAGCGTCAAAGATGAGGCATGTGACCAAACACCTCAAGGGGGATTGCAAGTACTTGGTGGTATACCAAAGCTTTGCAAGGAACTTGCAACAAGACTTGGATTCAATTCAAGGCTGAATTTTCGGACCAAATTTTTTTTTTCCTCTACGCTTTGAGGAAGGCATTCAAGAAGATTGGGATTGGTTTGCCCAATAGGAACACGAGCGAATCAAAGCAAGTAGTGGTTCACTCTTGCCAAGGTAGCTCTATTCTTGATCCTCTCTGAGGAAGGAAAGATAAACAAATTTAACGAAGGACTTTTGCCCGAATTTTGTAAACCCATCTGCAAGATACTTTGCAGCAGATGGTGGAGTCAGCAATAAAAGCTGAAAGTGTACACCTTGATGTACATAGAATACAATCCGCGCAGTGGGACGAGAACCATTGAACACAGAAACAACGAATTTTTGTTACCTCTCCTCGAAGGATACATTGCTATGCGAAGAAAGTTTGGAGTAAGGGAATTCAATCTAACTCCTGAGTTTTTGACCCTCAAACTTTAAGTGAGAGGGCAGGTCTTTGATCAAAGTTAAATCTTTGAGGAACTCATCAACTGCGTATTGCTTTTATGCACGAGATATGCACATGTCTAACCAAGACAATCACTCTCGAGTGTTTATGAGAGTAAGGCAGGACAATCACTCTCGAGTGTTTATGAGAGTAAGGTTGAGTTAGAACATTGTTTTATACGATGAACTGCTTTGCTTAACCATCCGGAAGGTCCATGATTGATCTGGTATCCAGTAGTTCTGCAACAAATTACTTGCTATTGCGGGTAGGAAATTATGAAGGAACCATTCTGAGCTTTCAAGCAAAGAAAAGCTTTCATGGAGCTTGAGTACTCTTTAAGCCCACAACCCCTACCCGGTGAGGGAAGATATGGTAGTGCTTTTCGCACAAGTGAAGGAATACTCTCTTTACGAGGGAAGGAAGTGCCGCTGTGCACAAGGAATCTTCAGATTGGAACCGTCCGCCTACGTTGAGCGACGGCCCGAAACAAGAACCTTCTTTAAGGTGATCGCAGACTTTGTTTGTGAAGGAAGACATCGAGATTAATGCTCTTATGCTTTGGGCATTCCCTATGTGGGAGGACACAAGAGGTTTAATACCCTCTGGACTAACATCGCAAGATTATGCGCAAGGACAGATACCTAGATTGATCTCTAAGAAGATTATTCT
Organism: Adiantum capillus-veneris; assembly: GCF_014529385.1. Classification (NCBI taxonomy): domain Eukaryota; kingdom Viridiplantae; phylum Streptophyta; class Polypodiopsida; order Polypodiales; family Pteridaceae; genus Adiantum; species Adiantum capillus-veneris. The sequence continues at coordinate 65,444,324 of NC_140939.1, read as the reverse complement.
TCTCGAATTTGAGAAGACGGAATCAAGTTAACAGAGTCTCGAATAAGGAAACTTTGGATCAGGACAATTGGCCTACCCAAAGCAAAGGCTCCGGAATAAGAACTTACTTGGGTAAGATGGCACACTTTGTCTGCCACACAGGAAGATTCACATGAGCTTAATGCTCTCGACATGCCCTATGCGGGAGGACAAAAGAGGTTTAATATCCTCATGACTAATAGCGCAAGGTTATGCGCAAGGACATAGACCTAAATTTATTTTTAGGAGGATGATTCTTCTCGGGATTGAGAAGGTGGAATTGAGTTAACAAATTCTCGGAAAGACACGAATGACGAGTTCTTACATGGCTCGTAAGTTTAATGAATGGTGAAGGATATCCTCGAGGTACTGGAGGAAGGACATGAACCGGTAAGGTAAGTATTGAATTATTGAATTATTGAATTATTGAATTTTTGTTTAATTTAATTTTTAAGTTCTCTTTTGAGAAAGGACTAGCTCAACTCACCATTGAGCAAGATTTGAAATTTTTCGGTTTCTCCCCGGCAGTTCAGTTGGACCTCTACAGTTGAGAACAACTGTTTATAAGTGAGAGGGATGTTGCTAAATTGGCTTTATCTGACAGAAAAATAATTCTAAATGAATTATTGGATTTATAAGTGAGAGGGTTTTCTCGCTTAGAACACCAAGAAAAATAATTCTAAATGAATTATTGGAATTTTAAGTGAGAGGGTTTTTCTCACTGGAGACATCCAAGTACAGAGTATTCCTAGTGCGTCATTCAAAGTAACGACGGGAGCACTGTGAAAGGGAATATCTGTCAGGCCACCAAGAACGGGTACTTCTAATGCGTCACATCGGATGGGTGACAGGGAGCATCAGTAAGAAGTATCCCACCATTTGGGAACGGACATCTCTGATGCGTCATAGGATGGGTGACATAGAGCATCGTGAAGGGGATTGTACCGTAAGTTTGGTAGGAAAGGACTAGGTGATGGGTATTCCTGATGCGTCACAAGGTGGGTGACGGGTGCATTGGAAAGGGGATATCCATAGTCGAGAGGAAATCCGAACTGGAAAGAGGAATACGCGTAAAGACGCAAGCACAAGAATAAAGATGGGTTCTGAGAAGCTTTTCTTAAAAAGCGGAATATTTTAACGAGTTTTCCGGGAAGAGCAAACGCTTTCCCGCGAGGAATCTATGTTTGCATTGCATTCGTGTATGTGGTTGCATCCAGGGACGCCTGGGAAGTGTTGTGAAAGGCATTGTTTTTAACTTATAAGGTTTTATTGAGTTTTTGGGCAAGTTCAGACCAATTTTAAAATATGCCGGTCGCCCACTTAATAAGTGGGCAGCCACTTAGAAAATAAAGCCACAAAACCAGCCAACGAATTCTCTCTCCCTATTTTCAGGTAGAGCAGTGCCAAAAAAAAAAAAAAAAAAAACGGCCACGATCTCTACACAATCAGCTATTTGTGCCGTGGCCAAGGAGCTATAAAAGCACCACATGCCCTCACTGAAAAGGAGTCACCAACGTCAGCAAGAGAAGACTCTGCCGCCAGATAACGCAAGAGATCGCGAGACTACGAAGCACGGAAGTCGCTTTTCCCGCACAAGAGCGACAGGTATCTATTGTGGATTCACCATACGAATTGTTGTCGCTTGTTTGCGTGTGTGTTTGCAAGTACTTCATCGCGAAGGAGAAGCGAGAAGGCTTCGGCCTACGCTTGGGAATTCCGGGAACAGAATTCGGAAATTGTCTGCAGAGTCTCGACTCGGAGTTCAGACGGAAAAAGGATTGAGAGCTCGTCTCTCGGATTTCCCTTATGGGATGGAACGACCATCGAGTCAGAGAATTAGAACGGAGGGGTTTTCTCCAGTTCTTGTGCTTGTAAAAAGATTCTCCCTAATAAAGGATTCTCTGTAAGGGGGGAGACCAGCCCATCTTCTGATCCCCAGTACTGTGTCGATCTTCTCTCTCTCTCTCTCTCTCTCTCTCTCTCTCTCTCTCTCTCTCTCTCTCTATATATATATATATATATATATATATATATATATATATATATATATATATATATATATATATATATATCCTTTGGCTTCAGTATTAAGTGATAAATTCTATTTATCCGAATATATTTTATATTGTTATGCGCTCCCATTTGTGACACGAGGAACCCAATGTTCCATGCCTAGACCAAGCACATAGAGATACAGTACCATTTTGTTCGTGAGAAGACCAAGGATGTCTCTATCCGACTAGAGTACATCCCATTCCAGAACAAATACTGGCTCACAAGGAAAGGAAAGTGAAAGGTAAAGTGATACGACGGTTCTTAGTTAAATTCAAGAACTATCCGGCATTGAATGCGAAGTGAATAGATGCGGAGGACCTAGCAGATACTCCACTCGAACTTTACCTTGAGGTTGTGGGTCTAGCTTCGACTATTCCGAGAGATCCCGAGGATCAACAAGGTTGAATCTGGTGCAGACAGGACTGCACAAGAGCGGAGTTACCCCGGTCCTTTGTCACAAATTACCTAAATGGAATAAGGTCACTGATTTTCCTTTGGATTTCAGGGATACTAATGGACTGATAGTATTCTGCTGTATGACTTTATAAAGGAAGTACTTCGAACTGGGAATTCCCAAAATGAATCTGTCACAAATGGGTGACGTGGCATGACCCGGCACACTCCCAGATGAGCTGACAGTCCCGTAAAACACGGCAGATTTGTTGATGTGGCACCTCCATAATTCGCGGCGCAAAAAGCGGACAGACAGTACGGAAATCTGCTGACGTGGCAAAAGCTGTGCGGAAAATTGCTCTTGCGCTGGCTGAATTGGCAGCTTTTGGATAACTTGCTTTATTTTTACAAGCTTTTAAAAGAGAAGCTTTTGGGGCTCTGCTTTTTGGGCATCCCTTGTAACCTTTAAATACGTGGTTAGGCTCTCACTTCCCAGAGCATCTGGACGCATAGCCTGAGAGTGAGAACCCTCCCACTCTCTTGTACTTTGAACTCAGATTAATACAAAAAGAAATACCGAAAGGGGGCCAGTCTTTGGGACCAATATCTCTAGGCACGAAACTCCGTCGGGCCTGTCAACTCAATTGTGAATTAAGAAATGTTTTGAAGTGAATCTCTGTTGTGTCGCGGTAGAATCTTGACTTGGAGTGTCCAAGTTTGTTACAATGGTATCAAAGCGCGGCCAATTTCTCTTCTACCGGGAAATCCGATCCCTTTTCTTGCGGCACTTATGGATTTCAACAACAAACAGTCGACTTCCTCTGCATCTGAGGATGAGAGAAGAGATCACGAAGAAGATTCTCACAAAGAGTACGGCCCGCCTCGGCCTACTCAGGCGGAGATTGAAGAAATGGGATGTCGACAATTGGTTGACGACGCAACAAAGATGATGATCCATCTTGCGAAGGATCCGAAATTTACAAAATTTTTGACTTAAACATCGTTCGACAAAGTGCACTTCCGGTGGGCAGAAGGCCACAGAACCGCCCCTCAAACCGGCAGTCGAGAAACCTCCTACTCCGAGGATGTCTACAGAGCAAGAATTGGAAGAGGTGGTTGATACACGAATTACTCAGCTTTCTGGCCGAGGCAAAAGTAGATTGACAGAGGTATTTAGTCAAGTTCTTATCCAATCTTGACGTAAAGTGGATGAAAGAGGAGCAGCTAGATACTTCTCAGACATTAGAGCTTTACCATAAAGCTTTTGGTTTAGTTGTGCCCATTCCAACAATGCACGTTGAACCAGACAGTTAGTTGAATGTGGAGCGGTGTATGCTACACACTCCACTTCTTTGACACAGATTTCCTAGAAGGGAATAGAGTCGACTCATTTCTCTTTGAGATTTTGGGGGTGCGAGATTTTTGGGGTGCACATACGCTGACAATTCTCTATTGGGCGACTTTATGATATGTACATAAAAAGTCGACCATAATTTGTGGGATTGCAGCTTGGAATTACTTAAGAATTGATTAATTGATGTACTCTTGCAAACATGTGTTTGTTTGTCAGGTGCAGCGGAATTGAAATGGAGAAGATATAGGTTTTACACTTCCACGAAACCTTTACTTCTTTTCCATGCGTAAGTGATTGCTTTTAGCTTGAGAGATGGTTCTTTTTACTTTCCTTGAAGAGAGGGAATGAGAGAGAGCAGTAAAGATGTGTAGAGAGAGAGTGTGTGTAAGGTGCAGCGGAAGTGAATGTTGAACTTTGCTCAAGATGAGAGCTCCGAACTGTGCTCAAGGATTCCTTTTACTTACGGAAGGGAGAGCCTTCCGTTCCTTTAGTGAGAGAGTGCAATGGACACAAACAAAGTGAATGGACACTGTGCGTGAAGGTGCATGAGATTGAGAGATAGAGAGAGAAGAGAATACGACACCAGAATGTTGTCAAACCCTCCTACGAAGGCCCCACTCTCTATGGCGAGAGCGGTCTACTTATGATTGCACAAATCTCTACAATGCTTGGACTTGCCAACAATGAGGACGACGACGAGACGGGCTGAAATCTGAGAATGCTAAGGGCTGAAATCTGCAAATCTTTATCTGCTGAATTCTGACTCTATGTCGGTGACGATGTCGATGACGACGACGCACTGAAAACGCAGGTGCTAAAATCAGCGTTTTCCGGGCTGAAACTGTAATGTGAGGATGTTAATCCTTAATTAAGTACTTAAACTCATGATTAAGACTTAAGAAACTGAAACTGAACTTAGAACAAGACTTAGAAGACTCTGTGTTTGATTGATTGATGACTTGTTGAAAACTGAGTACAATAGGCTCCTTATATAGGAGACGAAGAGACATAAATGAAAAGACACGTCTCTTGGTGAAGAGATACGACTTTAGACGTAAAGACACATCCTTTCGACGAAGAGCTGCAACCATTGGGCGAAGAGTCGCACCCATAGAGCGAAGGGGTGTGACCAGTCGTCGAAGAAGTGTGGCTTTTGGCGAAGAGACACGTCCTTTGGGTGAAGGGGTGTGACCATCCAAGCGCAGGGGTCCTCCTTGGCATGGCACTTCGCGTATCTGCAACTAGGAGTAGATGTATTGCTGTTAACATAGTCACAATCGTGACATTCCCTCCCATTTAAAATGAAAGCCTGTGTCAAAGAAATGACTTCTGATGTTGATAGAACTCTGGAAAAGCATTGAATCTTCGAAAATCTTCAGTCTTTGAGTTATCAGAAACCTTTGTCTTGAACCTTTGTTCTTGCGAAACCTTTTTGCTTTGACTGCTAAGTCCCATATCATTGCATTGTTCAAAGACATTTTAGAGGAGTCTGGCTTAATTAGGTCGACTGCAACAAAAGGTTGATCTTCAAAATCCTACGTGTGATGTAAGATTTTTGGTTCAAAATCTTCCAGTAACTACGAAATATTTGGGGAAGAGGAAATCTTCTCAAGGTACTCTTCAGATGGGATGACTTCAACTTTAGTAATCTCTGGAGAGGATTTTGGTTTGAGACTGTAATCATCTTCCAATAATGAATCCCAGAACTCTTCAAAATCATCTTCTGGAACTGTAACTTCATAACTTGTAATTGGCATATCATCATCCAGTAAAGAATCAAAGAAAGCATAGTCGTCTTCAGACTCGGAATCTGCAACTATATCTTTATCTTTGTCTTCATCAATTGATTCGGGAGAAGTTAATGAATTCAAAAATTCATCAATAATAATATCTGCATCTGTATCAGAAATCATATTCTCTTCATAATCCACTGTATCATGCTGTTTGCAATTGACTAGTACACGTGAGGCTTGAATCACTCTTTCCGCATGAGAAAGCCCGTGTAAAGTCAATTCACGTCCATCTTTGAACAAATTGATAGTATGTCCTCGAAAGCTAATTGCTGGATCATATTGAAATAACCAATGTTGACCAAGAATCATGTCATAATAAGATAAAGACATGACTTCGAAATCCAGTTGATCTGCATAAGTTTGAATCTTGAACTGCAACTGTCGAACTGTCTAATCACAAGTCAAAATTGATCCATCTGCTAATTCCACATCATATAAGTGAGATGTCTTTTGAGTTGGTAAGCCAAGTTGTTGAACTATCTGAGTGCTGACGAAATTATTCGAGCATCCGATGTCCACTAAAATATTGATGGAGCGACCATTGAGTAGTCCAAGAAGGCTCAAAACTTGCTTTGAGAGAGGCTCCAAAACTGAAGAATTGCACTGAGCATGCTTCATAAGAATACTCGTATCCTCTGAGACACGAAGATTCGATAATGTTTTCGCGTTGGAATTTCTTTTCAAATTAGACGGATTTGGTCTCTTTGGACATTGATACAATCTATGGTCACCACCGCAAATTGTACATAATCCTTCCTTCTTTGAAGTCGAAGATCCATTTGACGAAGAGCCTTGCTGAGGATTGGAATGCCGATCTTGAGAAAAATCACGTTCTTTACCACGATCAAGTGGAGGAACATGTGAAGAAGATCTGCTTTCAGATTGTCGATCTTGAGAATAGAACCTTGAAGTTGAATAAGGTTGCGTTGCTTGCTGTCTGAACTAAGACTGATGTTGCTGACTTTGGCTATAGTTGTCTCTGCAATCGCGCTGTGAAAAGCGAGCACTATCTGAAGATCTGTTACCAGGGAGAAAATTCCGTGTAGGGCGTCGATTATCGCCAAGACGCTCCACATAGGCAATTGCAGCATCCAAAGTGGTAGGGTTGTATTTGTGCACATCATCCTTTAGGTTGGGTTCGAGTCCGTCGATAAAGCTGTGAAGTTTATCTCGAGAGTTAGCCTTGGAACTCTGTGATGTACGCGGCCAAGGAACCTGTCTGGCTCAAGCGGCGAAGAGAGGACCGGGCATGAAAATCCGCATTGGCAGGTTCGAACGCCTTGCAAATAGCACGCCGGAATTTATCCCAAGAAGGTGTGTGTTTACAATCAGCAACCCGTCGTTGCCACACCAAAGAAATGCAGTGTCTTTGAGTAGAGAACTAGCAAGTGCAACTTTTTTACTCTCGACCAAGTCTGTGTTCGATAAGTAAATCTCCATTTTGAACAGCCATTGGTCCAGCACGCGCTTGTCGCGGCGACCCATTATACGGTTCCGGCAGTTTAACATCAAGCTTCTTCTTCTGTGCAGCATTAAAAATTTTATAAAGTAATTGAAGTTCGCGATTGTCTACCTCATCAGTTGGATCTGGTTCGTTTGGTTCATCCACTGAAGCTTCGGATGAAGGTGTCGAATCAGCATGTGTAGTCCGAGAAGCAACAGGTCGACTTCAAGAAGTGTTTTCCTTGTGCATCTCATCCAAGCGAGTGTGAAGTGATGCGAGGCTTATGGAAAGTGTGGCCATCTGCTCCTTGATGAGAGTAAGAGCATCGTCAGATTGACCATCTCTATCCTGAGAATTTGGCATGGTTACGCTTCAAAAAAAACTCTTGAACAGATGTAGATTCTGGTTCGAGAACAGGTTCTGGGATGGATGCTCCGTGAGCGGAAAAAAAAGTCTTTGGAATAAGTTCGCGCTCTGGAGTCGGGGGATCGGGAATAATTATCACTTCCGGCTCTGAGTACGGGAATTTACCCGCAAAATTTCATCCGGGAAACTGTGTACTGATTCGCGTTGGCCATGTGTGCGAAATATCATGCGCAAAGTAGGTGCACACAGAGCAAAGCAAGGGAGAGTGGGTTTTCTCTTTGGTTTTTTTTTTGTTAGTTTATATGGGGTTTTTTTTTATCAAGTGAGTGAGTTCACATGGGTTTTTTAAAAATTGGGGATTGGCCGGCCACTAAAAAATAAGGTCACTTTTTTAATAGCGTAAATTGACTTGCTATACTGCCCAGTGTAAGGAAATAAAAGCCAGCGTTGTCCAGACAAAAAATTGCCCAGCGTAAGGAATTTCAGAAGCGTAGCTGTCAGCCAGCATTAAGTGAAACGGCAGCCTACAACCCAGCGTTTCAGAATTTTCCTGCCAACGTTTCAGAACGTAATAATCAGCCACTGAATATTCAGCCAGCGATCCCTTTTCAACAGCGCAATAAGCAGCCAGCGATTCAGGAAATTTTCAGCCCTTCTTTCAAACCCACGCAACGATGCAGGGAAAGGGTGCGATTTAGGGAAAGGAAGGGGTGCGTCTCAATGAAGGGGCCTTCCTTGGTGCCCTCTCGCGAAGAGGTGTTGTCCTTTCACATGAAGAGGTGCTAACACACGGGAGGTGCGAAGGAGTGCAATCCGATGAAGGGGTACGCAGGGTTCTCCAGGTACGCCATGCACACACATCTGTGTTATGTCCTGTATCCTTTATGTATATAATTGGAACATAATAAATTTAAGTTACCTCATACGCGTAGTAGAAGTACACCATCTTTCCTCTGCAGCCATACAACAGACGAGGTGAGTGTGGCGGGTAGGGTCGGCAACGGCGAGGCTAGGTAGACGCCAAGTCCAAAGGACCGGGAAAAAAATTTGCTCTGATACCACTGTGAGGATTCTAGTCGCTAATCCTTAATTAAGTACTTAAACTCATGATTAAGACTTAAGAAACTGAAACTGAACTTAGAACAAGACTTAGAAGACTCTGTGTTTGATTGATTGATGACTTGTTGAAAACTGAGTACAATAGGCTCCTTGTATAGGAGACGAAGAGACATAAATGAAAAGACACGTCTCTTGGTGAAGAGACACGACTTTAGACGTAAAGACACATCCTTTCGGCGAAGAGCTGCAACCATTGGGCGAAGAGTCGCACCCATAGAGCGAAGGGGTGTGACCAGTCGTCGAAGGAGTGTGGCTTTTGGCGAAGAGACACGTCCTTTGGGTGAAGGGGTGTGACCATCCAAGCACAGGGATCCTCCTTGGCATGGCACTTCGCGTATCTGCAACTAGGAGTAGATGTATTGCTGTTAACATAGTCACAATCGTGACATGTAGACTTCGATGGATCCCACCGTGGGGCGAGGAACTCCTGCGGGAAGGTGAGATCTGCGAGGTTCAGGACTTCTTCTACGAGTGCTAAAGGCTGAAAACTGAAAACGTTGGGGTTTCTTGACGTTCCGTCGCGGTGAAACTGCAAAACGCTATGCTGATGCAAAAACGCTAGGGCTGAAAATGGGCCTGCTGCTGCTGGTTGTCCTGCAAATGCAAAACGCTAGGCTTCTTGATGGGTCTTGAAGCGGCCGGGGCTGATCTACTGTGCAACAAATGCCAGGCTGCCTGGGGATGAAAACGCTAGGTCCTTGTAGATGCAAAAACGCTAGCCTTGCTGAGATGGGGTGTCTTGCTGAGAAGTTGCCTGTTGAGCAAGGTGCTCTTGCTGCCTCTCCTACAAGAAAGTGCTAGCTCTGGTTTGCTTATATATTATCTTAGCAAAATTGCCCTACCTAGTTTCCAACAAAAGTCACTTAAAATAATAAGTGAAAAATGTCAAAAATAGGAAAAATAGGTTTAATGCAGTGGAAAATTCCCCTGATGGATTCTGATGGGAATGCTTATGATCATGTTGTGTGCAACCGGAGGATACGCATCTAATCTAAGTGACTGGTCATGCACGGTCTGCGAACAGACTCACAAAAGTGCCAGATCACTTCCAATTCTAGACTTGACTGAACTCTGGTCATGCTGTAGCTTGTCCACGGACACATAGGGTTGGATGTGTCACGTGACATCCCCTCCTTTTCAAAGTGAGGTATTGGTACCGGACTGTATGGCGTCGAGGGAGATCGCCAATAGGGTCTGGAATCTTGGAAAGGACTCTTCACCTGCACACTCTGCTGCGTGGGTCATACGATACTTGAACTTCATAAAAGTTTGCAACGCTTGCTTCTTTGGGCCGCGCCGAAAGCGACACAAAGTCTTATGTGGCTCCTTCAATGCTTCAACTTTGTCTAGTGTCGTGCTTCTTTCTTCTTCAAGAGTCTCCATGGCTGAAAATTCTTGAAACCACTTCCAACACAAAAACATGAACATACCCATTCCATGTAAAGTGACTGGAAAAAATATTGTCTTCCTAAAAGACTGTGCATGCAATGCAGATGAACATAGAGACGTAGTGCCAAACCGTTCATCACACACATGCAAACAATGAGATCGAATCTTTTCTTTCTGATCTAAATCAATCAACTGTGGCAATTCACAACTGAAATGCCCGTGCTTGGTGCTCATACTTTCTTGTGCTCTTTCTACAACTGTGTCATGCCAAGGAAGAGACATGGAATGTGACTTCCTTGAATGCATACTTTTCAGCTTTTCATGAATAATCCGCATACATCCGTGCTCCTTCATGAGTGGAACGTGCTCAACGTACAAGATGTCATGCCTAGGAAAAGGGATCACATAAAGACGCTGACGAATATACAAGAAACGATCACAAATGAAACACTCGAACAATGTGTGATGACTAATCATTCGAACACATAGTACTTCCTGTAAGGGTTCTTTGGACCTAGGCTTGAGAGCCAAGATCGATTCGTCGTGTTTGATCGAATTTGCCTGGGGGTTTGCTATGTATCTCGACTCAAAAGCCAAGATCGATTCTTCGTGATCGATCGAATCTGCAACGAGGTTAGCTTCGCTAGAAAAAGCATCAACTAAACCATCATCCTGGTGAACAATCACGTCTTAATCATACAAATCATCATGCTTGTGAGAAATCACATCACGGTCATCATGCAAATCATCATGCTTGTCAGTGTCATCTAAATCATCATGCTCATCATTATCATTCAAATCATCATGCTTATCATCATGCAAATCCTGTGTATCATGCTTTGGAGAAGACGAGACCAAAAGAGTCTCCTCCTCCTGAATCCGTTCAATCTTCGCCTACACATTACAAATGAGAGATGGAGAATGAACAACTTGCTCTCCACGAATGACAATGGGAGAGTCACTTTTGGCATTGAAAGTGAGCATATTTTCCGCCCAATCAATGAGAGGGTTATGCTCAAGAAACCATCGAATGCCCAAAATCATATTACATCCTGAGAGAGGAGAGACAAAAAAATTTCTGCGGAAAGCAGCTTGTTGCACTGTAAACAACACATCAAGGCACTCTTTCGTGACGAGAGAGTCAATACCGGGAGCGAAGCCAGAGACCTCGAGAGGAGATTTCTGACTAACCTCTAGGCGGGCTCTCTCAACAAGAGGGAGACTAATCACATCATGCATACTGCCTAGGTCAAACAATATGACAAAACGCTGCCCCGTCATATGACCATAACATTTAAAGAGAGACTCATCAATGGGAGGGTCAGGAGAAACTTGGGGCACACTCGTGTTGTCATTTATTGCATTGACAGAGGAAGTGGGTTCTGTGGGTTCTTTAGATTCATTCGATTCAAGCTTAAGACGTGTTCTTTTTATGTGACCCTTAATGTGACAATAAAAACAACGACCTTCCTTAGAATAAGTGCTTTGCTCTTCCAACGTGATGTATCCTTCTACAATTCCTTGTGCTACCTTTTCATCTGAAGTGAGCTTAGGTTTAGCAATTGTGTTAGCTTTACCCTTAGGTTCACTTTGAGAGTTCTTTTCTGAGAGACTATTGGAAGATTGGTTAGAAGAGTTACCGTTCTTATCAGTCTTACCGTTCGAAGGGTTCTGAGAGATCTGAGAGGTACTTGTCGAAGTCTTGTTTTCCTTAGGCTTTCCCTTGTTGTGCTTCATCTCTTGTGCGAGAGCAATCGCTACAGCCTTGTTGAGATCAATTGAATCGAGCACCTCCACATCATACTTGATATAGTCGTCCAATCCATAAAGGAATGCCTCCTTGCGCTCTGCATCCGATTTGCCTAATTGAGTGCCGAGCTGCAAAACACGATTAGAGAAAGACATAATTTGGCATACCATTTTGCTTGAGACCGTGCCAATCGTCCTTCAATCGTGCAAAGTACTAGGTGGTATAAACCGCGCCTTGAGCTTGTCTTGGAAATCGACCCAATTGAAGAAAAGGGACGTGAATTCGTTGGCTTCCTCTAGGTGCGTGGCTAACTGTGCCTCTTGCCATGCGTGGTACCAATTGATGGCATCACCGGCAAGGTACATAGTTGCCGTCAAAACCTTGCTATTTCCTGTCTTCTTAGTTGTCGTAAAATAAGCATTAAATTGATGCAACCAAGAATGGAACTTGTCGAACCAATTCTTGCATGCGTAGGTCTCTCTGAACCTCACGATCGGCCTCCAAAGCCGCTCGCCTTTCTTCGGCTGCCTCCTTTCTTTGTGCTTTTCTTTCTTTTTGTGCATCGCGCTCGCGTTCCAAAGTAATGCGAGTCGCTCCTCGTTGTGGCAGTGCAACGCGATTCGCTTCTTGTTGTTGTGCCATCATGTCCATCATCGACTTGACCAAAGCCTCCATAGGATATGGTGCAATCCCTAGCGTAGATGGCGAAGGGAGAGGGTCAGGAAAACCGCCATGGTGAGGAAATTCTTCTTCACTACTTTCATGCCCATCACCTCCATGCGAAGTATCCATTCCGCTTCGCGTGATGACCATACACTGTGATCTTTGGTTCTTAAGTTCATGAGAAACTTGGGTTCTTGTGGGTCTTGGGTTCTTCGGTTTTTGGGGGTCTTGAGGGTCTTGAGGGTCTTTGAGGTTCTTGGGGGTCTTGAGGTTCTTCTTTCGCTTGCAATCTGTGTTAGAGAAGGATTCGCCCAAGTTCTTCTCTTTTCCGCGGGCGCACCCCTTGGCGGCCTTGCGCTCACACCAAGGTTGCTTTTCCCCACCTCACGTCGATTGGCCAGCCGCTAAGTACACGGTCCGCTCTCAATAAGTGAAAAGAGATACAAGGGGAGGCTAGACAAGCCCTTCTTCCTTGGGATTCCTGTCACTCTTCAAAAAACGATTGGGAATCAACACGCCCAAGAGGACTTGTGTTAGGTGCAGCGGAATGAATGTTTGCGCTTTGCTCAAGATGAGTGCTCCGAACTGTGCTCAAGGTTCCTTTTGTTCTTATGGAAGGGAGAGCCTTCCGTTCTTAATGAGAGAATGCTATGATCACAAACAAAGTGAATGGACATTGTGCGTGCAAGTGTATGAGACTGAGAGATAGAGAGAGAAGAGAGATACGACACCAAAGACATAAAACCCTCCTCCAAAGGCCCCACTCGTCAACGAGAGTGGTCTACTTATGATTGCACAATCTAGTACAATGGTGATGCATGAGACTGATGCAAGTCTAGGCTATGACGACGGTGATGACGAAGTCGACCTAAGGGCTGAAATCTGCAATCTTTCCACTGCTGTCCAAAAACGCTATGGGCTGAAATCTGTTGCGGGTCCAAAAACGTTGATTTTTGGGGCTTTTTCTGTGGGTCTTTGTCGCTGAAATTCTGCAGGTTTAGGGTTGAAAACTGAGGTGTCTTAAGGCTGGAAACCGATGGTCTATCCGGACTGAATCTGCTACTCCTTTTAGGGCTGATCTTGATGGTCTTTTAGGGCTGCAAATCGCTGCATATGCTGGATCTGCAAGGCTGAATCTGGGACCAAAAACGCTAGAGGCTGAAGTTGGACCAAAAACGCTAGGCTGATGTTTTCTGCTGGCGAGGATGCTGATGCAAAAACGCTATCTGTTGGGATCTTCTAGCGATGGTGCTGATGCAAAAACGCTATGTCTGATCTTGCTTCTGGCAAGGATCTGCTGATGAGAAAAACGCTAGGGACAAGGGTTCTTCTGGCTTGGCGGGAATCCACCAAGGTCTTGTTGAGAAGTTGCCTGCTGAGCTTGGCTCCTGTTGCCTCTTTTGCCATTTAGTGCTAGCTTTGGTTTGCTTATATATTTTCTTACCCAAATTGCCCTACCTACTTTTGTTGGAAAGTCACTTAAATTAATAAGTGAAAAATGTCAAAAATAGGTAAAATAGGCTAAATGCACTGGAAAATTCCCCTGATGGAATCTGAAGGATTCTGATGGGAATACTGATGATCATGCCATGTGCAACCAGAGGATATGCATCTACACTACGTGACTGGGCATGCACAGTCTACGAATAGACTCACAAAAGTGCCATATCACTTCTAAATCTAGACTGACTGGACTGACCGAACCCTCATCATGTTGTAGCTTGTCCACAGACACATAGGGTTGGATGTATCACGTGACATCCCCTCCTTTTCAAAGTAAGGTACTGGCACCGAACTGTATGGCGTCGAGGGCGATCGCCAAAAACATCCGGAATCCTGAAAGGGACTCTTCGCCGGCCCACTCTGATATGTGGGTCGTGCGGTACTTGAACTTCATAGAGGTCTGCAACGCTTGCTTCTTTGGGCCGCGCCGAAAGCGACACAAAGTCTTCTGTGGCTCCTTCGATGCTTCAACTTCGTCTTTAGTCATGCCTCTTTCTTCTTCAAGAATCTCTATGGCTGAAAATTCCTGAAACCATTTCCAACACAAAAACATGAACATACCCATTCCATGTAAAGTGACTCGAAAAAATCGTGTCTTACTCAAAGATTGTGCATGCAATGTAGATGAACCAATAGACATAGTGCTAAACCGTTCACCACATACACGCAAACAATGAGATCGAATCTTTCTCTTACGATCTAGAGCAATCAACTTTGGCAATTCACAACGGAAATGCCCATGCTTGGTGCTCATACTTTCATGTGCTCGTTCTATGAATGTGTCATGCCAAGGAAGAGACACGGAATGTGACTTCCTTGAATACATACTTTTGGCTTTTCATGAAAATTCCGCATACATTCGTACTCATCCATGAGTGAAACGTGCTCAACGTACAATATGTCATGCCTAGGAAAAGGGATCACATAAAGACGTTGACTAAAATACAGGAAACGATCACGAATGAAACACTCGAACAATGCGTGCGTATCAATCATGCGAACACATAATACTTCCAGTGAGGGTTCTTTGGACATAGGCTCGAGAGCCAAGATCGGTTCTTCCTAAAGAGGTGCTTTGGACCTAGGCTCGAGAGCCAGGATCGATCCTTCGTGATTGATCGAATCTGCAACGAGGTTAGCTTCGCTAGAAAAAGCATCAACTAACTCATCATCCTTGTGAACAATCACATCATCTTCATGCAACTCTTCATGCTCGTGAGAAATCACATCTTGATCATGCAAATCATCATGCTCGTGAGAAATCACATCTTGATCATGCAAATCATCATGCTTGTCATTATCATCCAAATCATCATGCTTATCATTGTCATTCAAATCATCATGCTTATAATCATGCAAATCATTATCATTCAAATCCTATGTGTCATGCTTTGGAGAAAAAGAGACTGAGAGAGTCTCCTTCTCTTGATTCTCTTGAATCTGTGCTTGAACTTGAGAAAAGAGTCGCAAGAACTCTTCCATGTGTTGGTCGCTCTTTTCTTTGAGGGCTTTGTTCTCGTGATCAAATTCTGTTTGTCTTGCTTTGTTCTCTCGATCAAATTCTGTTTGTCTTGCTTTGTTCTCTTGATCAAATTTGGCTTCACTTTCTTTTTCTTCCAAGTCGTATGGACGCTCTATGGCTTCCATTCTTGCATCGTATTCACGATCTATGGCTGCCCATCTTTCTTCGTAGTCACGATCTATGGCTGCCCATCGTTCTTCGTAGTCGAACTTCCTGTCCATAAACAATTGCGGCAACTCCTTCATAGGAGTTAGTGCAATCCTTGTCGTAGAAGGGAAGGGTCAGAAAAACCTCCTGGTAGGGATTCGCCTCTCTCATGCTCATCACCTCCAAGCGAAGTATCCATTCCGCTTCGAGTGACGACCATTCTGAAGTCGTGGATTCTTGTGGGTTCTTGTGGGTCTTGGGTTCTTAAGTTCACGAGGAACTTGGGTTCTTGGGGGTCTTGGTTCTTGGGGTTCTTGCCGGTCTTGAGGTTCTTGAGTTCTTGAGGGTCTTCAAGTTCTTGAGGTTTTCTTTCGCTTGCAAACCGCGTTTGAGAAGGATCTTCTCTTCACCCGAGTTCTACTCCTTTTCGTGGGCGCACCCCTTGGCAGCCTTGCGCTAACACCAAGGTTGCTTTTTTCCACCTCACGTCGATTGGCCGGCCGCTAAGTGCACGGTCCACTCTCAATGAGTGGAAAGAGACACAAGGGGAGGCTGGACAAGCCCTTCTTTCCTGGGATTCCTGTCACTCTTCAAAAACACGATTAGGAATCGACACGCCCAAGCGAACTTGGGTTCGTGCGACCGCAACAAGAAAAAAAAAAAATCTTTTGTGATTCTTGTGGTTCTTTCCTTGAGTGATACAGAACACTGCCAAAGCTCTGATACCAATGTTAGGTGCAGCGGAATGAATGTTTGCGCTTTGCTCAAGATGAGTGCTTCGAACTGTGCTCAAGGTTCCTTTTGTTCTTATGGAAGGGAGAGCCTTCCGTTCTTAATGAGAGAATGCTATGATCACAAACAAAGTGAATGGACACTGTGTGTGCAAGTGTATGAGACTAAGAGATAGAGAGAGAGGAGAGATACGACACCAGAGACGTAAAACCCTCCTCTGAAGGCCCCACTCTCGTCGGCAAGAGTGGTCTACTACTGAGTGCACAAACTGGTATAAATTGAATGCATGTGACTGATGCAAGTCTAGGCTATGTCGACGACGACGACAAAGATGACAAGGCCGACACTAGGGCTGAAAACTGAAAGTCTTTATCTACTGTCCAAAAACGCTATGGGCTGAAATCTGCTGCAGGTCCAAAAACGTTGATTTTTGGGGCTTTTTCTGTGGGTCTATCGCTGAAATTCTGCAGGTTTAGGGCTGAAAACGGAGGTGTCTTTAGGCTGAAAACCGATGGTCTATCCGGGCAGAATCTGCTACTCCTTTTAGGGCTGATCTTGATGGTCTTTTAGGGCTGCAAATCACTGCATATGCTCAATCTGCAAGGCTGAATCTGGGACCAAAAACGCTAGAGGCTGAAGTTGGACCAAAAACGCTAGGCTGATGTTTTCTGTTGGCGAGGATGCTGATGCAAAAACGCTATCTGTTGGGATCTTCTGGCGATGGTGCTGATGCAAAAACGCTATATCTGATCTTGCTTCTGGCGAGGATCTGCTGATGAGAAAAGCGCTAGGGGCAAGGGTTCTTCTGGCTTGGCGGGAATCCACCAAGGTCTTGTTGAGAAGTTGCCTGCTGAGCTTGGCTCCTGTTGCCTCTTCTGCCATTTAGTGCTAGCTTTGGTTTGCTTATATATTTTCTTACCCAAATTGCCCTACCTACTTTTGTTAGAAAGTCACTTAAATTAATAAGTGAAAAATGTCAAAAAATAGGTAAAATAGGCTAAATGCACTGGAAAATTCCCCCGATGGAATCTGATGGATTCTGATGGGAATACTGATGATCATGCTGTGTGCAACCAGAGGATATGCATCTACACTACGTGACTGGGCATGCACGGTCTACGAAGACTCACAAAAGTGCCATATCACTTCTAAATCTAGACTGACTGGACTGACTGAACCCTGATCATGTTGTAGCTTGTCCACAGACACATAGGGTTGGATGTGTCACGTGACAACTTGGGTTACGTGCGACCGCAACAAGCAAAAATAAATAAAGTTATGTGGTTCTTTCTTTGAGTGATACAGAACACTGCCAAAGCTCTGATACCAACGTAAGGTGCAACGGAAGTGAATGTTTAACTTTGCTCAAGATGAGTGCGCCGAACTGTGCTCAAGGATTCCTTTTACTTACGGAAGGGAGAGCCTTCCGTACCTTTAGTGAGAGAGTGCAATGGACACAAACAAAGTGAATGGACATTGTGCGTGAAGTGCATGAGACTGACAGATAGAGAGAGAAGAGAATACGACACCAAAATGTTGTCAAACCCTCCTCCGAAGGCCCCACTCTCTATGGCGAGAGCGGTCTACTTATGATTGCACAAATCTCTACAATGCTTGGACTTGCCGACGACGAGACGGGCTGAAATCTGAGAATGCTAAGGACTGAAATCTGCAAATCTTTATCTGCTGAATTCTGACTCTATGTCGGTGACGATGTCGATGACGACGATGCGAAGACGGCACGCTGAAAACGCAGGTGCTGAAATCTGCGTTTTCGGGGCTGAAACTACAAACTTCGATGGATCCCACCGTGCGGCGAGGAACTGCTACGGAAAGGTGAGATCTGCGAGGTTCGGGACTTCTTCTACAAGTGCTAAACGCTGAAAACTGAAAACGCTAGGATTTCCTGACATTCCGTCGCGGTGAAACTGCAAAACGCTATGCTGATGCAAAAACGTTAGGGCTGAAAATGGCCTTGCTGCTGCCGGTTGTCCTGCAAATGCACAACGCTAGGCTTCTTGATGGGTCTTGCTGCGGCCGGGGCTGATCTGTTGTGCAACAAACGCCAGGCTGCTTGGGGATGAAAACGCTAGGTCCTTGCAGATGCAAAAACACTAGCCTTACTGAGATGGGGTGTCTTGCTGAGAAGTTGCCTGCTAAGCAAGGTGCTCTTGCTGCCTCTTCTGCCACAAAGTGCTAGCTCTGGTCTGCTTATATATTATCTTAGCAAAATTGCCCTACCTAGTTTTCAATAAAAGTCACTTAAAATAATAAGTGAAAAATATCAAAAATAGGGAAAATAGGTTTAATGCACTGGAAAATTCCCTTGATGGATTCTCATGGACTCTGATGGGAATGCTTATGATCATGCTGTGTGCAACCGGAGGATATGCATCTAATCTAAGTGACTGGTCATGCACGGTCTGCGAACAGACTCACAAAAATGCCATATCACTTCCTATTCTAGACTTGACTTGACTGACTGAACCCTGGTCATGTTGTAGCTTGTCCAAGGACACAGGGTTGGATGTGTCACGTGACAGAGAGAGAGAGAGAGAGAGAGGAGAATGACACGATGGGGTCCCAACCAACCCTCTCAAGGGCCCCCCACACCGTTGCCGATGTGGTATTTGCTTCAGATTGTGTAAATGGAATTTACACACATGCAATACCTCAAGTGCAGACTCTACTCACTCGAATGGTGAATGTCACCGCATTAACTCCTCGAGACAAGGCACCTCCAGGGCTGATTAGACGCACCTTTGGATCCTTCTCGATATGGAATTGTGGATGGCCACCAAGGGATAGATCTAGGGCTGAATTGTGCTCTCAATGTTAGAGAAATGAAGGGAAGGGCTGAAAACGCAGATCTCAATGATGGGCAGCAATGGGAGCACTTGATACAGCAAGGGAATGCCCGAGGAGAGGCTCAATGGACTACCCAAGTAGCATACTGCATCTGGATGGTGGCGCTTGCAGATCTTGCACGTCTCCCATGACGGAAGGGGCTGAAAATTGAAAACGTTGCTGATCTGTTGTGCTTGTGCTAGCACTAGGCTGCAAATTGCAAATCGCTAGTAGCTGATCTGTTGCCAAAACCCTAGGGGCTGATCTGGGAGCAACACGCTAGGGCTTGTCTGCTACTACCAAAACGTTGAGGACTCCTCCAGCTAGCGCTTCCAAATCTACTACAAGTGATGGAGCTCTGCCCCTTTAATGGGCATGAATTGTAAGTTATAAATCTCTTAAGGGCTAGGTAGGGCAAAACCTCTATCAAATCCCTTAAAACTAAATCATAAAAATGATTTATAGATAAGTTTGATGAGAGCTCAATTTTTGGGTGAAACTGTCGCATATCTGCCCACCCGCGAATCCAATTGACGCGGGGAATGGCTCGTTCGATTCCTCTAACTTAAAACTATATGCACGTCATGCCAGATACCCACCGTAGTGTAATAAGCATGTGTCAAAACACATGTATAAACCATTTATGCAAGAGGGTTCCAAAACTGGAAAACCTGATCTAACGAATTCGTCCGGACATGCAAGTTGTGGGAACAGCTCACAAAATTGTCAGTACTAATTCTCCTAGGATTATACACACTCCTATCTAGGGATAGGTAAAAAAATGGCTCCGGAAGTCGATGAAGCATGCTCGCCTGGCACACAGAGCCATGTGCACGTGACATTGTTTGAGGGCGAGAGTTGAAATGTTTCTAACATTCAATTGTTTTGTGTGGCCACTCACTAATTCTGAATACAACTGGCATGTAAACCATCAATTTATAAGTCTTTGGTTGCTAAAAGCATTCTTGAAGCATCTGCTAAAAACCACTTAGTCTATTAAAAGTGATTTGAACCCATAGGAGCTCCAAAAAAGCATCTACGATGCAAATTTGCCCCATCAATACTGCATGTGCACGCTAGCACGTCATCATATTTGCCACAGGTATAAGTCTTTCGATGCTAAAAGCAACATTAAAGCAACTGCTAAAACAAACTTAGACTGTGGAAAGCAATTTGAGTTTAAAAGCACAAGTAGGAACTCCTTAAAAGAATCTACAATCCAAAATTGCCCCGTCAACTCTATATTCGTTAGCTAACACATCGTCACTTCTGCCATGTCAGCATCCAAACGGACTGCCATATAAGCATGCAGGTTTGCAATCTAGTATCATTCTATGACAGCAGATTTCTCTCTAGTGCACTGTTTTTAGATATTTTCAGTCTCTATGCAAGTCTCAACAATGATTTCGCCCCAAGCACGTAGTGTTTAGTGGTTATAGTAGTTCAGAGCTACGCGTTCTGATCCTGAATCTGCTCATGACTTGCAATTGAAAGTTCATGGAATCAAAGGAATATGCCAAGTTTTTAGTGGGAGAGTTGCAAGCATTGCCCATGCAGTAAGGATTTCAACCCAGGCAGTTTGTCACATTTACAAAATTTGCACAGTTTTTCATCCTTCCGTAAATCAGAAAATCCCTCCACCGAATCTTCCTTACCGTTCAAGAACTTCAACTCAAAGTTCAGGAGATTCTTCTATTATTCCACCACCACCTTAGGATCAGTATTCCTATCCGCCCTACCAAGGATACCATGGATACACCCCTTGTCATCCACCTCCACCTACTCAACCAATTTAAAGGATCTGCGGTTCTCTGCCATCAAGGATTAAAAGAAGGCCTTGCAATTTCTCCAACAATTTGAAAATGATTTCTCTCCATGAAATTATACCGGAGTGTCAAAAGAACTCAAAATTTCAAAAACCAGAGACTTTAAGCTGCCAAACCAGACGAGGTCCTTTTACTGCATCCTAGAACGACATGCAAGAAAGAAGACACTGTCAACTGGATAGCTAGAACACTTTTCTCTTGTGACTTGAATGAAATTCCCACAAAGCCCATGAAATAAAACAAGACTATAGCTGAATATACGATATCCGATTCCAAGGTTCAGCTGCCATTTGGCTTCAGCTCCTTCCCAGCACGTGTGTGTGTGTGTGTGTGTGTGTGTGTGTGTGTGTGTGTGTGATCTCCGCCATCAAGGATTAAAAGAAGGCCTTGCAATTTCTCCAACAATTTGAAAATGATTTCTCTCCATGAAATTATACCGGAGTGTCAAAAAGAACTCAAAATTTCAAAAACCAGAGACTTTAAGCTGCCAAACCAGATGAGGTCCTTTTTACTGCATCCTAGAACGACATGCAAGGAAGAAGCCACTGTCAACTGGATAGCTAGAACATTTTCCTCTTGTGACTTGAATGAAATTCCCACAAAGGCCCATGAAATAAAACAAGACTATAGCTGAATATACAATATCCGATTCCGGGGTTCAGCTGCCATTTGGCGTCAGCTCCTTCCCAGCAAGTGTGTGTGTGTGTGTGTGTGTGTGTGTGTGTGTGTGTGTGTGTGTGTGTGTGTGGGAAGCTAAAGAACTCACATCGAATGAAGCTGTTAACAGGGGTGGAGATCTCGACTCTCCGTCCCAACAAGGATGGCGCACCCAGTAACACGCAGACCACCCTGAGCAGTAAAGCGATACCCCATCCGAGCCTGATACACACTCTCGTCCTCCATCTTCGTGTCGAGCCACCCTCTGCCTCTCTCATTTTGGCGGACTAGCTAAAAGTCGTGCCAGTATGAGAGAAGAGAGAGGAACATCTTTCATAACGAGCCGCTTCCTCTAGAGCAATCCCCCGAATTGAATTTAACAAGTGCCCTTGAGAGGAGAGTGGAAGGTAAAGTCTACTATTGCAATTTTAAAAAGGGATCAAAGAACATTATGAAAGACAATTACTATATTACTAGAATCAAGGTAATTATACAGTGCATTGTGTAGCAAGACAAGCTTATACGTAATCAAAGGTGAGCTGCATCGTGGATTATTAGGCACAAATGAAAGTCGAGTGTCAAAAAACACATTGCATAGTAGAGGGCAAGGTTATACAGAATCAAAAATAGGCTTGAGTGTGGATTGTTAGGTAAAAGAAAGCCAAGTGAGCCTTGTTGCTATTGGAAAATGCGGGAAGGAGAGGGGGGCACTCGAAGGTCGCGGGGGGGTTAGCAATGGAGAGGTATGTGGAGAGGGAGTTGCAGAAGGAAACGTTTTCTCAATGTAGAATATTTTGGAAGCAAAAGATGTATGATGAGTGCTCTAACCAAAAAAAAAACCTCTTTCCACAAATTGAAGCTAAAGGAGAG
The DNA here is from genome assembly GCF_014529385.1 of Adiantum capillus-veneris. Taxonomy (NCBI): domain Eukaryota; kingdom Viridiplantae; phylum Streptophyta; class Polypodiopsida; order Polypodiales; family Pteridaceae; genus Adiantum; species Adiantum capillus-veneris. Next base: position 65,421,876 of record NC_140939.1, on the reverse strand, counting down.
TTTTTCAACAAGATATGGTCAAGTTTTGAATTGTACACTGTTGTTGTCTCGTGGATTATTTGGTGATAGTTTCTTGCATGCAACATAGCATGCCACTCTTGGTAGTGAGTGTTTGTTGGGTCAATGTAAGTGTTGAAGTCACCGACTATGGCACTAATGGCTATGACATAAATATATTGAGCCAAGGTATCGAACAATGCAATCAAGAACCTAGCATTCACTTTCGGTGAGTTGTAGATGGAAATGACATGCAAATCATGTTGTCCTTGCATGGCAAAGAAGGTTTGGATGATTTCAATTCCTTGAGCTGATAATGTGGTATAGGAGCACAAAGATAAATGTGGCTTGTAATAGATGAATGCACCATACCCATTGTAGTGGTGAAGATGATTGAATTCAGGAGCAAGCATGTTAAATGTCGATTGTTGTCTTGTTTGTTGGAAGCACAAGAGATCTGCTATTGTGAAGTTTATATCACTTTTGATGTGCTAGATGTATTTTTGAGTGGACATAATGTTCAATGAGTGAATACTAAGATGAGTTTTCACTACAAGAGGCTCTTCACATTAGCGACGCTCACACAGCGACGCTCAAAAAAAAATATTCCCGGCGTCGCTATGAGCGTCGCTATAAGCGTCGCTATGAGCGTCGCAAATTCACAAAGAAATTTGCGACGCTCATAGCGACGCTTATAGCGACGCTCATAGCGACGCCAGCTGGGGTAAAAAAAATAACCGAGCGCGCCCAAAAACTCAGATCTCAGATCTGAGTTTTTCGGCGCCCTCAAGCAAAGAGCAGGTAACGCTCTCCCTCACTCTCTCTCTCTCTCTCTCTCTCTCTCTTTTTCTTTTACACACACACACACACACACACACACGAGGAGAGGAAGGAGAGCCAGGTATGCTCCTTCCCTCTCCTCATTCTCATGTTCCCTTCCCCTCTTTCTCTCTCCCTCGCTCTCTCTCTCACACACACACATACACACACACACATAGTGTTTTTGAGAGAGAGAGAGAGAGAGAGAGAGCGAGAGAGAGTGCAAAAACGCACACACATACATAAACAAAGAATGCACACACACATTGAGAGAGAAAAAGAGAAAGAGAGCATGCATAAACAAAAAACGCACGCATTGAGAGAGGAAAAGAGAGAGAGAACATGCATAAACAAAAAACGCACACATTGAAAGAGGAAAAGAGAAAGAAAACATGCATACGATCCAAAAAAACGCACACACATTGAGAGAGAAAGAAAAAGAAACTAAGGGAGCGTCGTAGGAAACTAATTAAAATTAAAAGACCTAAAGATCTAGCCGACGAGGAGTTGAACTGAAGACCTATTATTCAAGAGAGAAATGGCATAATCAATCTATCATACTTGGCATGGGTGATAGAAAGGTTATACCATTTATCTCTTTTTATTGGCACACACATCCACACACGCGCACACACACAGGAAGAAGAGAGTTATAACGTCGTAGGAAACTATCTTAAAAGACGTTAAAGATTAGGTTATATGTAGACTTACATTAAATTAGATTTAGGTTTATTTTTAAATAGATTTACGTTTATTTAAGCTAGATTTAGATTTACGTTATATTAGATTAGATGCGGGTCTCCATAGACTGCGATGCCTGCATGAAGCGGGTGAAGAAAGCCCTCAATGGAATATAGGGTATTGCTGCCTTCACTCATGGTGGGCTCCGTCGATCCAAAAGTACTGGTGAAATGTCTTCAGAAGATAGGGAAGAAGGTGGATCTTCAGGGCGGCAAGAGTCACTACATCCCCGACACAATGACCATCTAGACAACCTCTAGTCATTAGACTTACGTTAAATTAGATTTAGCTTTATTTTTAGTTAGATTTACGTTTATTTAGATTTACGCTTATTTACGTTAGATCGAGTCCACGCAAGAATTACTTACGGTTTAGGGTTTAGAGTTAGACGAACAGTGAAAAGATCTACTGTGAAAAGATGTTAAGATGAAGCGAAGTGCTACAGCTAGAGAAGAGGCAAAGGGATTTTGTCCACTACATGCAGTATCATGTAGACGTGGGTGTCTAGATTTCTTGTACCCACAAATATAGGTATTGACCAATAAAGACGAGATTATAACCCGGTGGTTCTGATCTCCGTGCACCTCTAGACCGAGGTGTGCGGGGATTGGACATGACTAGAGAATGTGAGGTAAAGAGAGAGAGAGAGAGAGAGAGAGAGATAAGACGAAGAATGCCAATAGAATATTAAATTTGTTGTCCAGGTTATAAGTTTTTTATCCTCATTATGAGTAGCGACGAGGATGTGGGACCGTCCAACCGAAACACCTATCTCTCAACGAGGGTCTTATGTCCTTGTAATCAATGCAAGCATGCTGTGCGACGGACAAGACGTGTTTCTTTGCAGCACGTTCGCGAATTTGGCGAGTTCGATCCATCTATTATAGATCGAGTTGTTGCCAATTATAACTCGTCGGACTCTGACGCTGGCCAACAAGCAGCAATCTTGCAACCCAATAGACGTATTCGCAGGCGCTTTGGTCAAGCAGCATATGTGAGGCCACAAGATGTAGCCTCTGACAGCTCGGGGGATGATCATGCAGAGCACATTCCCAACGAGGCAATGTTTGAGCCCGAGATTGATGAAATGATCGAGACGATCATGGATTCAGAAAGGCTTATCTATGATGATATGAAAAGTGAAGCCGATACATCATTGTATAATGGAGCACGTATGTCTAGATTGAAAGCACTCCTGGTTCTTCTCAACATGCAGGCAAAGTTTGGATGGAGTGACACTAGCGTCACAACGCTTTTCAGGTGATCTATTACAATTAGTTTACTTTAATAGAACTCTAAATGTATAATGATCTGATAGATTTTTACACGACTGTATCATATTTTTATGTTGTGTAGATTGTTGAAAGAGCACATTCTACCAGCTGACAATGTGATGCCAGATTCCCGAGATGAAGCAAGAAAGATTTTGCGAAACTTGGGGATGGATTACAATTCTATCCACGCTTGTCCTAATGACTGCATTCTTTTCAGAGGGGAATACACAGACATGGAGAAGTGTCCGAAATGTGATTCCGAAAGATATCGAGTAGATCTCCACGGGACAAAAATTCCACAAAAGGTTTTGCGACATTTTCCTTTGCTTCCTCGCATCAAGCATTTCTTCGAATGTAAGTCCATGGCCGCCCTAGCATCATGGCATGAGGAGAATAAATCTTCGGATGGTGTGCTACGAACTCCTGCAGATTGCGCAGCCTGGAAACATATAGATGGAACATGGTCGGATTTTGCCAGGGAAGCTCGAAATTTGCGCTTAGGCCTGGCTATGGATGGCGTAAATCCATTTGGTCAAAGATCAACATCTTACAGTGTATGGCCCGTTGTCATCGTCAACTACAACATTCCCCCGTGGTTGACTACGAAGAAGGGGCACCTATGGCTAAGCTTGATTGTGCCAGGGCGATATAAAGTGGGGAATATGGATGTGTATCTTCGTCCACTATTGGAAGAGCTACAACAATTGTGGATTGGCATAGAGGTGGTGGATATGAGCCGACACACAGGACGACGGAATGCTTTGATCAGAGGTATTCTAATGTGGACCATGCATGACTATCCCGGGCTAACAGAATGCTCAGGTGATCTATTGACACTCCTCTCTCAGACACTGTAAATCTTGTTTTTCCCCATAGTTGATCTATTATCATGTGTATACATGCAGGGCTTCAAACAAGCGGATACAGAGCATGTGTCACATGTGGACCTAGACTGAATGCACGTAGGGCACCCTCACTGAAGAAGCAAATCTACGAAGGTCATCAAGCGTATCTTTCGGAGAATCATGTGTTACGCGACGACTTTTTGGGAAGAGAGCCACCAAGGATGTCTGCACAAGCATGGTTAGAGCAGAAGGAGATGTGCGATGACGGATTGCCTCCAGGGATGAAGAGACTATCTCTATGGTACGAGTTACCATACTGGCCCCGACTCGTGATCAATCACTTGCTCGATCCAATGCACATATTCAAGAATGTGGGTAATCTACTATGGGACCATTTGACCGGCAAGAAAGATACTTTGGGAGCCAGAGTTGACCTTAGAAATGTGGATCGTATGGAGCAATATTGGCCGCAAACAGCGTCTGATGGATCGATAAAACTTCCTAAAGCACCATGGATTTTCACAGGAGCCCAAGAACGCAAAGTAAAAGAGGCCATTCGATCTTTGCGGACCCCCACTGGCGTAATGCACTCGCTCCGAACGTGTTTTACTAAAGAAGGAAAGCTTACCGGTTTGAAGTCACACGATTGGCATAAAATGTGTCAGGTACGTTCATAGTGGACTTTAATATCATTGCATAAAATGTGGACTTTAATATCATTGCTGCACATACTTTACAGTTTATTTTACCGGTTGCCATTGAGGGATGTTTGTCTCTCGACATCCGTAACACAATCTACAAACTTGCAAAGCTGGTGCAATGGATCTCACAAAAGGAGATCGACGTAGACTCCATACCATTCGTCAAACTAAATGCTGCGGAGCTTGTGTGCATGTTTGAGAAACATTTTCCTACTACAATACTAACCATTCAGGTGCATCTTCTTATTCACATAGTTGATGAGGTGGAAATAGCTGGCACAGTTCATTCCAGATGGATGTTCTTCTTAGAGCGTTTCATGAAAACGCTTAAGGGATATGTGCGTCAAAAGGCACGTCCGGAGGGTAGCATGGCAGAAGGTTGGTTGGTATCAGAGTCCCTAGTGTACATTGGAGAGTGGCTAGACGGATTTGATAAATCCCGGGACACGCTATGGCGAACCATAGATGATGAGCGCATATCTGGGATTGTCATGTGCAATCTCGGTGTTGAGAAGAAGATGACGGAAGATCTAGAGGCTAAAATCAACCGATTTTGCATGCTTCACAATCCAGTGATGCAAAAGTGGATTTCACAATATGAGGATGCAAAGCAAGAGCGACAAAGGGCACGAATCGAGTGGAGACGGGGAAGACGACCACCGATGCACTATCCAGCGGTTCTGGAGAGCCTACCAACCTTCATGAGCTTAAGATGGTTGCACAACCAATTGAAAAGCGCACAACAATGCGGTGACGAAGTGACTGAAGAAGAGTGGGAGTACTCTCGGGGTTGCGCGACCAAGGTAAGTTTGCAATGTACGACTAGCAAGTGACTTTATTTATAAACGTTTGAACGGCCACTCATAATCTTTGTTCGTTGTAGTATAAGTCATACACAGCAGCATGGTGTAAAGGTCGACATTTTAGGGTGGAACGAATCGACAAAAAGCGTTTTACTCAAGATTGTGGAATCATGGCAAAATTTGAACAGTCTAGTCGACGACGTTCCTCTGATGCAGATCCCGTGGTGGCGGAACTCACTTACTTCGGCACGCTGCAAGAGATTTTGAGGATCGATTACAGAGGATTTTTTGTCGACTTTTTCGACGTGCAATGGTTCAAGATAATCATGGAGGGTCGAAACGCTACTGTGCGTAGAGGAGAGTCTGGTTTTCTTGAGGTGGATTCTACTAAGAAATGGACTGACCTAAGAGACACTTTCGTACTACCCGAGCATTGTGAACAAGTAAGTATATAAATAGTTAACATCCCCCTTTTACAAGTTATGTGGCTCTCATGTAAGTTATGTGGCTCTGGCAGGTAGTATTTCATCCTACAAAGTCTACATCAAACTGGTGGTACGTCATAGAGGTAGCCCCTCGTAGTGCAAGGACGTATGAAGGCTACCATGTGCCAATCACAACGACATCAATGGAGGAGATCAGAGAAGATGCTCAATCAGAAGCCGCTGCGGTGGTGCCAGACGAGCATCAAGATGCTACTACTCTATATGGGGTGCATGCAGAGGAGCTACAAAATGAAACAGAGGATATGTGTTTAAACGGAGAGCTCTATATAGATATAGGAAGTTATGCTGAGTTATGCGAGGATGAGAGAGAGATCTCTTAAAGCCACAAATATTGTATTTGAACAATTTTGCTCCGTGCTGTAAAAGCTCTAGCTCTCTAAGTAGCTTCCATGGTGTGTAACGCTCTTTTCTACTCGCGCTCACATCTTTTGATTGAAAATTCTGAGTTTTCGACTTGCCTCTTCTATCACTCGATTCATTGCGTCATTGTATTTATATGCGTCATTACGTCATTGTATTTAATGGTCTTTGCGTCATTGTCTACTCTATTCATTCAATAAGGAGTTTAAATATTCGTGTGTTTAATGCAGGTATGGATGATGAGGAGTTTCTTTCTTCTTTGTCACCGCAGCAGAGACAGTGGTACGTGGAGTGTCATCGCTCTGGCGCATCATCGCGCGTTCCTACACCATCCGCATCTCCCTCTCTTTCGGAGCATTCGGCGCGCTCCGAAGCTTCGGCGTCGACGAGACGAGCGTCACACTCGTCTAGACACCGACGCTCTAGTGGTGGCGGTGGCGGTTGTTGTGGGGATTCCGCCACCGATGCCTCCACACCGCCTCGTGTTCGACGAGGCTCTTTACCCTCCCCTTCTTTGCCCGCCCCCACACCAGCCACAGCATCGCCGTCTACGCCAGGTTTTGTACGGCTGACTGTTCCTAGAAGCTACACACCTCTACCTACTCCGCCAGGAGCCACCCCACTCGACACTCCTCGCTTCGGCGCCCAGACGCCGATGGAGACACCTGACGTCCGTACCCCCATCGACACGCCGCTAGAGACCCCTGCCGGGACACCCAGGTTCACGCGTCACCGGCCAGAGGGCTTGCCTTACTCCGTCGACATCAGCGGCGGCATCATCATGGATGATGACGGCAAGAAGGTGATCTCGCGCATGCGTGGTCTTTGCTCTCAGCTGTTTAGACACTATATACTAAACAAATGGAGTGAAGTACCAAGTGATTTAAAAAACAGAGTCATCAGCATACTTCATGATGAGTTTCCCGTTCCAACACGGGATCAGCGCTTCAATGAAGACCTGATGAAGATTCGAATGCGCGAATACTGCAAACACAAGCGTTCCGAAGTGCAAAAAGCAATCAAGAATGGGTGGAATAGGCCAGATTGGCTGGCCAAAGAAGATTGGAAGAATGCGAAGAAAGCAGCGCGCGAGAATCCCGACAAGTGGAAGCAACAAAAGGATGCAGCCAGAGCGCGAGTAGAGGCAGGGAGCTCGCACCACTTGGGGAGCGGTGGATGGGCATCATTTGAGGCCGATTTTGTAAGTCTTTTCACATTGCTCTTTATGCATGTTCGATAGTTTAGGGTTTATGAGTTTTTTAGTTCTAACATAATGAAATCTTTGTATGTTTTGACAGTGGTCGATGACAGGACGTGATCCCACACCGTACGAGCGCAAGTACGCAGGCAGGAAGGGCTTAAACGCCCTGATGGACATTCTCAGTTCTCGCGGCGGCATGGTTAGTATTAGGGTTTACTCTTTTTTATTTTTTGTATTGTTTTATAAATGTCGTTATATGTTTATATTTACTGAAAACTGTCTTATTGTCTTTTTTTGCAGAATCCGACAGATACGCCGCTTGGACGCGATGAGACGTCTGATTAGACGACGTCAGTTTAGCCGTAGCTAGATAGCATTAGTTTAGGGTTTCTCATAGCTTATGTATCATGAGACGGATTTTATACGTCTTTTTGAACCATGTATATTATTACATTTGTCACCGCAATTCCTTTTGCCAATCAATTCTTTATGCCTATGATGTTGTACAATTGTCATTATTACATTTGCCAATCAATTCAGTTTGTCTATGATGTGTACAATTGTCAATTTTGCAAACAATGCGTCTTGTGGGTGACTATTTTGGGTCTATTATTTACCTTTGCACTTTTTTTAAAAAGTGAATCAAGTACAATATGGTTGATGGGTGGCAGGGCATTCAATGCCCTGCCACCAAAAAAATATTCTCTCAGGCGTCGCTATAAGCGTCGCTATTTATGGCTCTGTAGCGTCGCTATATGCGTCGCTATACTCTTCTGTGAGAGCGTCGCTATCTGCGTCGCTATAGGCGTCGCTATGAGCGTCGCTATAGGCGTCGCTATGAGCGTCGCTATATAGCGACGCTCATAGCGACGCCTATAGCGACGCAGATAGCGACGCTCTCGTAGCGACGCTTTTAGCGACGGTTATAGCGACGCCGGGGGTTATAAAAACCCAGTGTATTTCCGTCGCTAAGAGCGTCACAAGAGCACACAACCTCTTGTAGTATTTTTTGAATGTGAAAGACAGTGGACATAAACATTCCCATTTTGCATTCATTTCTAGTCTTTCAAGCTCTTTGAGCACAACTTTATTAATCTTGATTGAATTGGCAGGAATTGGATTCAGAATGTGCAAGTTTATGGGGAATTAGGGAAAGTTTGGACTCAATTTTGGGCCTTGTAAGAAATGCCATGTCAACATAGAGAGAGATAATAGAAAGTCTCTATTTTCGTTGTCCATATTTGTTTTCCAAATATCCTAAAACCACACATATTGCAGGGTACGTTTAATAAAAAAATTTAAAATGTGTTCATTTAATGATAACCACGACGGCTCAAAATTGAATGCCAAATATCTCAATCTTCTGCTTTTTTCAAAACTAAGACCTACCACGAATGTCTTTTGTCCACCCCTTTCAAGTTTCCGTCATTCTCGCCTGCTTTTGGCCTCTCCTCGTTCTACTAATCGTTTTGATGTTGCCATTGTCTCCTCGTAGAAGTTCTACCAGGAATCAAAGAGACGTGTATCATTTTCATATAGAGCTCCCACGAGAATATGAGCCTCTCAGCAAGAAAAACAAGCAACACACTATTTTTGAAGCTTCAAAAAAGAATTTCTTTTTGAATTTTAGGACATAAGGCAAGAAAAGTGTGGACCTTTGGGTCGATGGTAGAATGTATCCTAAGCATCCCATCACAAACTCAACTCCACATTTCAAGGACATAATTTCATTGTTGAACTATGTGGGAGATGGCCATAACGGTCTGTACGAGTATACCAAGCACTTGGCTGCACATAATGATATTTTGCATACACTTTGGAAAAAGAAAATCTTCGCTTGAAAGAAATTGTAGAGCACTGTGCTCAACAACTCAAAGGCAACAACGACATCATCACGAAGCTTACACAAAAACTTAGAGAAAAAGAAACTACGTTGGGTCCAAAACAACGAAAAAGAAGACTACTGGACATCGACCATCTAAAGGTTGGCTATGGGGGAATTAAGAAAAGAGCCCTGGCCATCAAGTAAGTTCATCTAATTCATATGCTCTTTGTCTTGTATCTTGCTCTTGACTTACTTGCCTAGATCATTGCTTCACCCCCAATAGGATGTCGAGTGCAACGCACCCACTTCATATGCTCCATACAACCTCATATTGAATCGAAAAAATGTTATTGGGCTATTGGACGACAAGTGCTATGGCAAAATCTTTGCCAAACAGCTTGACAATAATCTAAAAGAGAATCAGCTTCCTACACGGGATGTTTAGTCTATTTGGGATGAAGCTAGTATTTCAAATAAAGGATATTCTACAATTTTCACGTATGTAATGTTATGTGCATCTCTCTCACATTATAAGGGGACTCGGATTACTGAACTCTATCCTTTTCAGGAAGTTTCACCTGAAGCACACACTATTGCCAAACCCTTTCTCCATTCAGAAGAAAAGGCAGCAGGTCAACGAGGAGGTGTCAGGCCAAAGGCTAGAGGGCAGGGCCCGACCTAGGGGAGTTAAGGACTTAGGCCAAGAGCCGGATTGAAGGTGTGGATAGGGGATCCGTTTAGGGCAAAGGGCCATGGGCTCTTCTATAATAGGTTGGCTGGGAGGAGGATCCAGGGTTCAGTCTCCCCTCGGCCTTTCACTGGTATCATAGCTATGGAGGAGGGGGAAGGACTCTCTCTCTCTCTCTCTCTCTCTCTCTCTCTCTCTCTCTCTCTCTCTCTCTATCTATCTATCTATCTCAGCATGAAGCATGGCCTCCACCTCTTCGAATTCTTCTCTCTTTTCCAACTTCTTGAGGAACAGGACGTGCATGTCTCGCGTGATCATGCAACCATGGTGTGCAAGGAGGCTAAGCAGGCGGTCGGGTCGAGCAGAATTTTGTAGCGGCCATGTGCAGGCGCTCTTGGAGCGGGAGAGATTCAATTTTTGACCTGGTCGAAATCTTGCACAGGTGGGTTCAGCAGGGCCGTGGCTCCAAGGGGAGAGACTCTTGACCCTGTGACGTGTCAAAACGAGCAACACAGCACATGGTGTTGTTTCTTCTTCCTTGCGCTACTCTACAGCAGGCCACCGCCATCGTTTTACTTCTTCTTTTTACACTTGGGGGCCGCCCATGGTCACAGGGTGGCCAATTTTTAAGGTTCTAAGGGTGCATGCCCACCCCAGGCACACACCCAACAGTCACAGTATTAGCACACCCTGGCATGTGCACAGCTATGGATGCAGATAGGCCATAGGGCTACAAGGTGAAGTTTTTGAGAGATGCAGCATGCGAAATGTTCATAAAACAAATAGAGTCTGCCAAGGATAAGCTGGTTTACGAACCATGGGGGACTCGACCGGTACAGGTTTGAAATGTGTTTCATGCTTTTTTGGTTTTCTAGCTTTATGATAATTTCAAACCGTAGGTTGATTCTTTGTTGATAATTGATATGCTTTTCGTCAAGGATCTTGGTATAGCAGGCAAGGCATGCGACAAGCTGTTGCAAATTTGACTCTGTCGAGCCATGCAAGGCAAGGAAGGGGTCATTAAGAACCATCGACATGCAAAAGGTTGTCGATCTATCGGCTTCTAGATTCAAGGAAAGCAAGGTAAATAGTACGGTATCCTCAGTGGGTCGACAAGGTCCTCAATATGCAGATTTATTTAAAGCTTGTTACTAACCTCAGTGGGTCGACAAGGTCATCGATACATAGATTTATTGCAAGCTAACTTGCTTCTGAGTTTATTTTGCAGTAAACATTTTCATTAGTAAAAGCAAGCTTCAAGGCCATGACTCATGGTGGAAGGGGAGTTTGTTCCAAAGGATGTTTGTCAAGGACTGTTGGAATTAGGGTTGCAGAGAAACACACACAGCTTGGAGAAGACGAAGGAAGCTCAAGGCACACAATAGAGAGTGTGTTACTTAGTGTGCAATGGAAAGATAGATAGCCCTAGAGTGATGGGCGTATATACAACGCACGGGGGGAAAAACCTCCTAAAGAGGGAAAAAATGCCCCGACGGTCCTAGTGTGTTCACACACATCACTACCACATGTATATGGTAACAAATCCCCCATGAAGTGATGCGGTGAACGAGAGCTGGCACATGAGTAAAGGGAAGTGCCATGCCCTGAGGACAGGATCAGTCCACAAAGGGGAGTAAGCCCAAAGCTTTGCGGAAAGCTTCAAGCTTCTCGCGAGACAATGCCTTTGGGAAAAGATCTGCAAGGTTGTCCTGTGTTGGCACATAAGCCAAGTTGATCTCTCCTGCTGAGAGCCTCTCCCTGACATAGTGGTCATGCACCTCAATGTGCTTTGTGCGAGCATGAAAAACTGGATTCCTCGCAACTGCCAATGCACTCTGACTGTCAGTGTAGATAGTGTTGGCAGTGTCCTGTCCAACACCCAAATCAGCCATAAGGCGTCTTAGCCATACACACTCAACCGTAGCTGTGAAGACTGCCCTGTACTCAACCTCACAACTCGAAGTGGCCACAGTAGGTTGCTTCTTGCTCAACCATGATATACATGAACTGCCAAGCATGAAATAAAAACCACTTGTGGACACTCGCGTGTCAAAACAACCAGCCCAATCTGAGTCCGAAAAAGCGTGTAAGTCTGGCGGCAATGATCCTCCCTTGGGATAAAACAAGCCAAGATGTAAAGTGCCACTAAGGTAGCGGAAAATCCTCTTGACAGCCTGCCAATGCTTAGACCCTGGGCTATGTATAAATATGTTGACCCGTGAGACTGCAAACTGAATATCCGGCCTCGTGTTGCATACATAAATGAGGCAGCCAATAGCAGTTTGATAAAGAGTGACATCGGCAGGATCACCAGCATCATGTAGACTCAACTTCAAACCTGTTTCCATGGGAGTGGCAATAGGTTTGCAATCCTCAAGTCCAAACTTACATAGCAATGTCTCTATGTAACTTTTCTAACACAAGGCAATACCACCATCACACTGCTTAAACTGTATACCCAAATAATGATGCAACAACCCCAAATCGTTCATCTTGAAAGTAGCATTCAAATCAGCCTTAAATTCAGCAATATGTCTCTCATTTGGTCCAGTGATCAGCAAATCATCAACATAAAGAACCACAATGAGAAGTACATCACCCTCACGCTTTACATACAATGTGCTTTCTGTTGGACTGTTACGAAAGCCTTGTTTGACCAAATGAGTGTCAGCTTTCTCATACCAAGCACGAGGAGATTGCTTCAACCCATACAAAGCCTTGTTACATTTGCACACTTTGTCCTCTTGTCCTTTTATGACAAAACCGCGAGGCTGCGTTACATAAACTTCCTCAAATATGTCACCATTCAAGAAAGCAGTAACAATGTCTGATTGATGTACATCCCAACCAAAATGAGCTGGCAATGCACATAGAAAACGCACAGTAGTCATACGACAAGTGGGAGCAAAAGTCTCTTCATAATCTATGCCTTTTTGCTGTGCATAACCCTTTGCAACAAGTCGAGCCTTATGGCGATCGATCTCACCATCCGGCTTGCGTTTCAACTTGTAAACCCACTTCGTACCAATGGCCTTTTTGCCAGGAGGCAAGTCACATAAAGTCCACGTGTCATTCTCTATAAGTGCATCATATTGTGATTGCATGGCAGCCATCCAATTTTCTGAATTTTGTGCTTCATCAAAAGTCAGAGGCTCCTCAACATCATGTAAGCTAGACACGGCCAAAGCATAACAATCTGATGTATAAGATGCATGGCGAGAGCCTGAACGAGTACGACTAGACAAAGGTGCATCCAATTTACTGTCACGCAAAGTGTGCACCAGCCATTTTGGCATACCTCTAGCCTGCTCATTTTCAGCCCTTTCCTCATCAAGTACATCATGTACATCTGCATCAGTAATAGGTTGATCTAGAACATTTTCAGAAACCCCCATAGGCTGTACATTTGCCTCATTGGAACTTACATTTGTATTTCCACCACTGAAAAGAGGCAACAAAGTGTCATAAATGTCCTGTGAGCTTACATTACTGTCTCTAGTACATGACAACAAGGGCTGAACAGAATCTTCCACAAACACTACATCCCGTGAAACCAGAATACGTTTTGTTTGCGGATGATACAACCTGTAACCTTTGCCTTTAGCACTATAACCAACAAAAATACATTTGACAACCTTATCATCCAATTTTCTGCGCTGCACTTGTGGCACCAAAGCATATGCCAAACAGCCAAAAACACGCATGTGCTCAATAGAAGGCTTTCTATCATGCCATGCTTCATATGGAGTAATAGACTGCAAAGCTTTCCTAGGACACCTGTTAAGTACATAAGTGGCACACATAATGGCCTCAAGCCAAAAAGAATGCGGCAAAGCTTGACTTTTGACCATACATCGTGCCATTTCCGTCAGTGACCTGTTTTTCCTCTCAGCAACACCATTTTGCTGAGGTGTATAAGGCACTGTACATTGGTGTTTTATCCCAAGACTAGCCAGAAATGCATTAAATTCATGAGACATATACTCCCCCCCTCGATTGGAACGGAGGGTGCCCATAGTACATTTCGAGACATTTTCAGCCATAGCCAGAAATTGTTTGAAGCACATAAAAACTTCGGACTTCGCTTTAAGCAGAAATACCCATGCATGCCTGGAGTTATCATCTATGAAAGTCACGAAGTACAGGTAATTGCCCAAGGATGGAGTTTGCATGGGCCCACAAACATCATTATGCACAAGTTGCAACCTGCATGTGGCCCGAACTGAACCATCCTTTGGAAATTTAGAACGCCGCATCTTACCCAAAATACAACCTTCACAAACATGTTTGACAGGTGCTTCAAGAGGCGGCAAAGAAGCAACCATATCAGATTTCTGCAAACGCAGCAAACTGACAAAATTCAAATGACCAAAACATGCATGCCAAAGTTTTGCATCTGAAATAGCCCTTGAATCTGCAACAGCATTTGCAAAATTTTGTCCACACTTGTCATACAAAGTGAGCTTATACAGCCCACAGCACAAAAGCCCAAATGCAACAATTTCATCACCAAAACTGAGATCATGAACTGTACATCTGTCATCCACAAATTTGACTACAAGTCCAAGCCTAGCAAGTGCGGATACAGACAAGAGATTCTTCTTGATCCCAGGTACATAAAGTGCATCAACAAGTGTGAAGGAACTGCCATTAGCAGCAGTGAGCACAATCTTTCCAACTCCCTGAACTGGATAAGAGGCGTTGTTGGCACAAGTGACTGAATTCCCATGAGGGACACACTCGAGAGAGGTAAGCAATTCACGATGTGAGGTAATGTGCTTTGTAGCACCACTGTCGAAATACCACACATGTGAATCTGCAGCAACTGAGAAGCATGCAGCATGGACAACAGGATTGTAAGTGCACTCTGCACTAAAAGCCCATTCTGCATCAACATCAGCAACACAGTCTCCTTTCACAGAAGACTCAACAATGGCTGCATTTGTAGTGGAACCAGCATTTGCAGTGGAACCACCCTCTTTCTTCTTAGCCTCTTTGGCCTTCAACTTAGGACACAACTTGATCAAGTGATCATTGGCTTTACAATAATGGCAACGCATCTTCTTTTTGGCCTTATCACCAGAATTGCCAGACGAAGTACTGCCAGCAGAAGCATTAGGAACAGAATTTTTGCCACTCGTAGCAGAACCATAAGAAGTGGCTGCAGTACTGTTACCACCCTTTCTTTGAGAAGCAATAAAAGCCTGTTCAAATGCACGCTGCCTAGTCCTGTTTTTTCTAGAAAGTGACTCTTGCAACAGCAATGTGCATAATGCATCAAACTTGACAACTTCAGGATTTCCTTGGGTCATCAGTCTCCAAGTACTAGCAAAAGTCTGGTAGGAATGTGGTAAGGCATCAAGAACAGTCTGCACAAGGGAACTGTCTGAAATGAATTCACCTGCAGAAATAAGCTGCTCATTGATATCCTTGAAACTAGCAAGGAAAGTGTCCATATCATCTTCCTCATGCATAATCTTCGACTCTAGCTCTTTACGCAGTAAAGCAATTTTAGCCTCATTGCGGCTTGCATAAAGACCTGCTAAAATATCCCAAGCCTGTTTTGCAAATTTTGCTAAACGGATGTGAGGAACAATGGTGCGCTTCACAGACAACGCAATCAATGCATGAGCCTGCGCATCCTTAACATCCCAACGAGTTTGTTCTATCGTAGGCAAAACAACTCTAACAGCTGCAATCCTTGCAGCAAGACCTGCAACATCCTCAACATCGCCTACATCATCAGAACCAGGACGTACATCAATGCCCTGCACAATGTTCCAGACACCCTTTGACACAAGAACATGTTGCATCATATAAGCCCACATAGGGTAGTTGTCCCCATCCAACCTGTCCTCAGCAGCAAACATCTTGAACACATCTGTGTTGTTGTTGTCAGCCATGGTAAATGCTGCACCTGATGTGAAAACTGCCCGAAAATAGGAGAAACGGAGCGGGAACAACCTGTGCTATATAGCACAAACCATAGAAGACTATAAGGCACCTGTAATGCAGAAAAACGGCACTGACAGAAATTATGCACAAAATGACGAAATAGCATGTGCAGTACTGCATGTAGTGGAAACGGAGGCCGAAATGAGCCCAAATCAAAATTATGAGCAGACTGAGCTCTATGAGCCAACCCAAAATTTTTGTCGACCTGCGAACGCACGCCAAAACTCACTGAAATCGAAGAAAGTGAGCAGGCGTGTGCTTGAGCAGCTGGCGACTAAGCCTGGGAGGACGTGACTTGCTCTGATACCAATTGTTGGAATTAGGGTTGAAGAGAAACACACACAGCTTGGAGAAGACGAAGGAAGCTTGAGGCACACAATAGAGAGTGTGTTAGTTAGTGTGCAATGGAAAGATAGATAGCCCTAGAGTGATGGGCGTATATACAATGCACGGGGGGAAAAACCTCCTAAAGAGGGAAAAAATGCCCCGGCGGTCCTAGTGTGTTCACACACATCACTACCACATGTATATGGTAACAAGGACAACTGTCACAGTGTTCCGACAAAGCCGGCAAGGCAGGTTGCATAGCGGTATAGGCAAGGCCTTACGGCATGTAAGGCAAACATTATTAGGAAAATTGATGCGATACTTTACCAAGTATGTATGTTGCCGTGAAATTTTTCTTTTCCATGCTCGTGCAATTTCAATACTTACGGCACAAGCAAGGCTTGTGAGCATTACCAAATGCATGACGTTTTTGTTTTTCTAAATACACGGTGAGCAACAACCACTCACAGTCAAGCACGCCTTGAGTGATGAGCAATGTTCTCATTTACAAGCAATGCTTCTTCCCATGCTTGGCAAAGGTCAGGGCATGGTAGTGTTTGAGCATCTCATGGAGATCGACATGGACAGAAGTAGCCTTGATACAGGAAGAACATGTCCCTCAATAAGACCAACCATTACTTACAACTCGACAAGGTCGATTATTTGTGAATGCTTGACAAGGTCGACTTTCTTTTGCTATAACATTATACATTAGCAAGAGTATGTGTTAGCTATGAACTCTAGAATTGCATTAGTAGTTACGTGCAACAAGGCTTCCCTTTCGACATTGGCATAGCAGTTTCCACAGTTTGGAATAGGCGAATAGCACACAAACTTGGGGGAGCTTGCCAAGATGTCTACCGATTTTTTCAATAACGTGAGGGTGTAAATGATACATATGCTACCTCCCTCGAGCAGTGCCACATGTGAGCGACAAGGTTAGTCAATTTCAAGTTATGTTTGCTTTTGTCTTATGTTTTACTTTTCATTTTCGACAAGATCTCTTTACTGTGCAAGGCAAAGTGCTTGGGTAGACTCCATAAGAAGCCACTGTACAAAGAAAAGTGCTTTGCCTGTCTTCATGTGAAGCACGGCTTCTCTTATGGGCCAAGATATTATCGATCGACTCCAGATCAATGATATGACACACATCCTTGGCACTATGTGGATATAAGCTCATAGTTTATGCAACATCGCACTGTGATGTATCCATGCCAGTGTAAGCGTGCACGACACGTATATCAACGGCTCCCATGGTTGAGATGGTCATTGAAGCCAGGGGCTTATTATTCTATTTTTTGCTTACCTACCATTGGCCTAGCAATTGCTTGATGACTAGTAAAGCATCACCAACCTGGAAATACCAAACCCAACACACTGCTTCAATCCTCCGTCGCGACGACTGCTAACATTGGTGCAGCTGTCGGGGAGAAATGATCCTTAGATGGTGAATGACCTAGTGCGTATGTTGAAAGCATCTTACGTCAGGATGATATAGAAAATTGAATCTGTGATTTGAGCATCTGGATCTCGTAATATATATTGATATCCATAGAATCTAATGCAAGTCTTCTTATACCATCTTCTAGCTATATATCTACTATTAATCCTTCCTCCGTAGATGATAAAATTTTGTTGTTGCTGACATCGATTTCATGTATAACAATGTGGTAGCTTTTAATCTCTTCTTCTATAGCATTTGCTGCTTTTTCCTTCTCTTTTAGTTATTCATCTCCTTTGCACAACGATTTTCCTACTCAGCTCTGGCCCTGGTATTCACATTGTGGGTGACTTCTACAATCTTCACGTCTGCATGTGGCCTTGATGGAGGAATAAGCAAAATTTCCTTCATTTTATTGTCTATAAATTCATTGGGCTGGAGCAGTTAATCATATCTCCACCTTACTCTTTTCAAGGTTTCACTGTGCTTGTCCATAATGGTACCCTGTGTGCTGCAACAATTGTTATATCATTGAAATATTCTAGCAAAAAATCTTCTGCTACCTCTTGAAGTGCCAGCAGCGCAAAAGGTTTCCACCTCATGGTGCCAAAACATGCCTCCTCGCATATTGATCTGACTAGTCTTTTGAATGGAGGCTTTGGTATAAGAAGCTCAATATATTTATGAGCCTTCCTGATTTCCTTGAACATCTTGATGTGTCTTTATATCCCCTTCATCCTTGATCTTTCAAGATTTTCATGGGCTTTCCTGGTCTCTTCTTTTTACTAGCAGATCTTCCTCCTGCTTTAGCATTCAAACCTCTAGCTTTGCCTGCCTTTCTCACAGTTGCATTTGTTCTTGCCATTTACCTGTAAGGCAATAGCCTGTGTGTGTGTGTGTGTGTGTGTGTGTGTGTGTGCATGCGTGCACGCGCGTGTGTGCCCTAGCCTCTACTCTCTCTGCATGAGTCTCCCTTGGAACGAAGGGCAGCTCGGGGGGGGGGGGGGGGGGGGGGGGGGGTGGTTAAGCCTGATGCTCACCCTGCTGCTGCAATTAACTGTCGCGCCATGTTGCCCCATCTCCTGGTCATTGCCTTGCTCATTGCCACACAAGCAACCTTGCTGTCGAGCTGCTGCTTGCCCCAGTTTCTGCTCGTCGCACCTTGTTGCCCCACTGTTGAGGTTCTGGTCACTGTGACACATTCGACCCCGCCCTGCCCGTCATGCCCTTTGCAAAACCCTTAACTTTTAATTGCAAAGCTTTCAGAGCATTGACAAAGTTTATTGAGGACACTTTGCCTAGAGCCTAGTCACATTGCAACATATACTCCCAAAGATAAATACCCCAAAGCTCACCGCAAGGGTCTGACCAAGTTTTGTGGCAGTCCTAGCAGCCCCTAGCAAGCTCACTCAGATTGTACAGCTTCAAGCAGCCCTTAATGGAGTTATGGAGGAGAATCATGACCTTAAAGCCCGCCTTAGCAAGATCGAGGCATGCTTTGACTCCATGGTCCATCTCACCACCGACAAAGTAAAAGAAGTGGAAGTGAAGGTCACTCAAGCCCAATCAACCAACTTTGCTAAAGTACAAACTTACGTGACAGTGGAGTTTCGCGAACAAAGACTCCAAGAAGAAAACATCCTCAAGGTTCGCATTCCTCGCCATGGTGCACCACTTTCAAGGACACTCTCAAGGAAGCAATCACCAAGCTCAATGACGTCCTTCAACCAATCAACATCAAATGTGAAACGGTTTCTTGGATCGACGACACACATAGGCAAGGCCGCCCAAGCATTGTCTTCTCACTTTCAAGGACAAAGAGGATAAGATGCATCTACTATCGCAATCTCAACTCCTCAAAGGGACAAAGGTTTGGATTAGCAAGGAGATGACGACAAGTCAACTGAAGATAAAAAAGAATTAGCTCAAGAAGATGCACAAAGCTCGCAAGCGAGGTAAATGGGCAGTATATCGGGGCGGTAAAGCCATCATCCAAGAGTTCCAAGCCCCTAAAAGGGCTCTACCCAGCCCTCCTTAGGTCCTATTTCTTTCTTCCTTCTTTTTACCTTGATGATCGGACTCTCATTCCTTAATTGATATGTAGGCTTCACTCAGAAGCAACAAGCCAATGTAATGCTTTTGTGATGGTCCCATAGGTTATATCTGACCTTTGTGGATGGTAAATCAATCTATCTACTCTCTCTCTCTCTCTCTCCTTCTCTCTCTCTCTCTCTCTCTCTCTCTCTATTTCTCTATTTCTTTCCCTGTCTTGACTCTCATTCTGCTCCCTTGGATTACTCCCATATATGTCTATCTCTTTGTGAGAAAGTGGTATTATGGTGCGTGGATGCCATTTTGCTAAAAATAGAATCACATTACATTATGCAAAGTGGTCAAAGTCATGGGCACTGGTCATTTTGGGCTTATGAAGTGGTCCAAATAACATACCATTTCATCTTTAGCGCACACACACAAGCTCTCTCTCTCTCTCTCTCTCTCTCTCTCTCTCTCTCTCTCTCTCTCTCTCTCTCTTCCCTTTCCCTGCCCTTAATCTACTTCCCTCTCTATGTCTCTCTCTCTCTCTCATACGCATGCATATTTGGTTTGCTTTGAATGACAGCAAGACCTTCACCGTTGTCACCTTGTGCAATGCTCTTCTGAGCTGCGGTTTTTGTCTTTTTCTGAGTTTCCCTTTCTCTCTCTCTCTCTCTCTCTCTCTCTCTCTCTCTCTCTCTCTCTCTCTCTCTCAATGCTACACTAAGCACGCCAATGAATGTGGTACAACCCATAAAGTGTGAAAATGACCTCTCTATTGAAATTGTACGGTGCATTAAATGCCCACTAGTTATAATTAGATTTTTGACACGTTGGTGCAGCCAAAAGTTGTCGATCCTAGTAGAGGGCACATGCAACAGTGTGTATGCTTATAGATGCATGGCAGAAGGCTAGACCGGATGGGAAGAGCCTCAGCAAGCAAGTGGCAACAGAGATGTATGCTTTATGTGGTTTTCTAGGCCAAAAGGGCTCTAGATTGGTCCAGACAGGGTGGCAAGAGAAGGATGTTCAAAGTGCTAGTTTTTGGCTTGAATATGTAGAGCTTGAAGTGTTGAAGAAGTAGGTCCAGACGGCTCGTCAAACAGAGCCACGGTGTGCAAGATACAGTGCTTTGAAGTTGGAAGTGATTGCAAATCCGAGACAGATAGGCCAAGTGATGCCGGGTAGTCCAAGCCCATTTGGGGCTACCAGTGTGTAGTGCTTGATTTATGGAGCCTGTTGGTCTTTTCAGATCGGTGATCAGAGCCAGAATGAGAGAGTTATTGCCAGATCAAGTTTCACCGAGGGCCGAGTTTGTGCTTGTTTGATCGCCTCGATCGGTGTGCTATCTGGAAGTTTTTGTTGCTCGACAAAGGTTGCAGGGGTAGTGGACATCATGTGAAGCTAGCAAGAAGAAGCGGCTTACCCATCAGAGTCCGAAGTGTGAAGTTATAACTTGTTGAAGTTGGGGCTCGTTGCTGAGCAGGTCGCTTTTGATGATTTCTTTCAATCTTGGGGCACTCGGTTCGAGGCCATCTGGGGGTCAATGTGCAGTGAGGATGGAAGAGTTCAAAGTCGGGGACGGTAACTTCCAAGGGGTTTTTTCAGCTCGGCGATCGGAGCGCTAGGCTACAAGTGGCAGTAGTGGAAAGAGAGGGGGGGAAAGGAATTTTCAGAAATTTTGAATGATCTTTTGGGGGGTTTTCTACTTTGGAAGGTGGAGGAGAGTGGCAGCACCACGTGGCAAGCCTAGAGAGGAGTGCCATAGAGGTATAAGGCCCAGAGAGGAGCGCCACTTGGATGCATCAAGGAGCTAGGAAGCTCGTGGGATATGGCGGGGGTGGCCGGTGGTTCTGTGCAGGCAGCCTCCTTTGCAATTGTTCGGTGCACGGAAGTTGACGATCGCTAATGGCGCCCAGAGAGGGGTATAAGGCCAGAGAGGAGCGCCACTTGGATGCATCAAGGAGCTAGGAAGCTCGTGGGATATGGCGACAGTGGCCGATGGTTCTGTGCAGGCGACGCCTCTGCAATTGTTCGGTGTAGGCGACGCCTCTGCAATTGTTCGGTGCACGGCAGTTGACGATCGTTAACAGCACCCGGTTGGTGCTGGTTGCTATCGCGATGTCTGACGATGATGTCATGTAGTTGATGACGTGGTTATGGCCACACGTGGGTGTTCCCATGAGCCTACCAACCAACAAATTTTTTGAGGCTAACGAGGGGGTGTCCCACAGCGTTGTCATGCCGCCGTGACAAGGAATCCCTCCCACATGACTTGGAGTGCAAGACAACCCGGAAATAGTCCGGGTGCATGCGGGCTTGAGCCAAAAAAGGGGAGCCGAGCCAAAAATAGGGGAGATGCACACGCTCGTGATAGGGGCCGATTTTTGGCATACGAAGGGGTTTCTTTTTGGACAGCTTTGGGGAGCTTCGACAAGGCTCTCTTGGGGAGGAGACGGAGCGCGAGGGTGGAGCTTCAGGAGAAGCTGTTGAAGCTGACGAGCATTCTTTTTTTTGGTCGCTCTCCAACGAGGAGAGCCACGCGGAGGCAAGGTCGTCAATTGCAAAGATTTTTTGTGCTCGTCGATGTAGAATTGACGGAGCCGTTATAGCAGGTTTTGATGGTGTTGTAGATGATGTTTTTTTGCCCATAATTGAAGCAAATCATATTGGTTCTTTGTGTCGTTTCTTCCTCCTTTTCCCCCTTCTTCTCTTTGTTCTATTCCAACAATCTGGTGCCGGTGATTGAGAAGCGTGTGCCTCCCCGAGCCTCTCTGTGTGTGAGAGAGAAAGAGAGAGTGATGTGTGCTACTGCACGATTGTAAACGGGCCGGCGGACCAGTGTGGATTGCTGTCGATTGTGTGAGTTTTGAAGGTGAACTCAAGTAGATTGGGGTGCATTGACTATCTTGGGCTATAGAGAGGCGTTCTGTTTGTGTGATGGGTGTGTTCCACTTTCCCCCCATCCAATGTGTAAAGAATATAGTGGTTAATTATCGTGCATGACGGCAACGATAATATGAATGCCTAGATTATGTGTGTGTGTGTGTGTGTGTGTGTGTGTGTGAGAGAGAGAGAGAGAGAGAGAGAGAGAGAGAGAGAGAGAGAGAGAGAGAGAGAGAGAGAGAGAGAGAGAGAGAGAGTGATAAGGAGGATGAGAACTAGGAAGAGAGAGATTGAAAGAGATCGAGACAGACACAACATGGTTAAGGGTGAGTGAGAGAGAGACAGAGAGAGAAAGAGAGATACACTTAGAGGTCGTACACAAAGAGAGAGAGAGAGAGAGAGAGAGAGAGAGAGAGAGAGAGAGAGAGAGAGAGAGAGAGAGAGAGAGAGAGAGAGACATGTACACAAAGATGTTGTGAGACACTGGAGAGTGAAGGCTTGAAGTGTGCCCAAGGTACCAATGAAGTTTCCATCTTTGGAAGGTTGCCATGCCAAGCCGAAGGAAAGGTAACAAAAATGTTCAGGTGTATTGCAGAAACCACGAAATTGTTTTCGTCATGATAAACAATTGTGGGCATTTATTTAGGACCTACGCCGCTTGATGGCTCACCTACTAGTGTTTCTTTCTTCTATGCGCGCTTTTGGTGTCAATATTGAGAGAGAGAGAGAGAGAGAGAGAGAGAGAGAGAGAGAGAGGGACGATACGTTGCCCTTGTCTTATGGCGCACATAGGTGTATTGTCGATTCGTCGATTGTCCTTCGTGCGCCGTAGAGCACAAAGTGGGTAGCAAAACATGGAGAGAGAGAGAGAGAGAGAGAGAGAGAGAGAGAGAGAGAGAGAGAGAGAGAGAGAGAGAGAGAGAGAGAGAGAGAGAGAGAGAGAGAGAGAGAGAGAGAGAGAGAGATAGATAGATAGATAGATAGATAGTTCTATTATCGTCCTGGGAGGTCAAATATGACCTATGGGACCAAATGAACATGTCACGTGGTGTGAGTGGAGTTCATAAGTGACTCTCGATGCTCAAAAATGACTGAAATGAGCGTCGCAATAGAGAGTCCACATCGTGGTTGGGAGAGGAAGGTATGTAGGGAGAGATCATGGCTGAATATATGGGGAAAAGAGGACCTAATGTGATCAAAAGCTGAGCACTCAAGTAGTGTGTGGTACTCACTCTCTCGCACTTGACGAGGGCATAAGGTGCAAAGTCGATGACACTCCTCGCCAGTGCCCCAACGTCCTGTCTTGCAGCGTAGAGAATGGGAGCTAAGACGAATGGAGGCAATGGTGAGGATCGCACTCAACGGGATGGGCTCAAGGATGTAGGAATGGGTTCGGTTACCTCGTTCCGAGAGAGAGAGAGAGAGAGAGAGAGAGAGAGAGAGAGAGAGAGAGAGAGAGAGAGAGAGAGAGAGAGAGAGAGAGAGAGAGAGAGAGACACGATACGTTGCCCTTGTCTTATGGCACACATAGGTGTATTGTCGATTCGTCGATTGTCCTTCGCGCGCCGTAGAGCACAAAGTGGGTAGCAAAACATGAGAGAGAGAGAGAGAGAGAGAGAGAGAGAGAGAGAGAGAGAGAGAGAGAGAGAGAGAGAGAGAGAGAGAGAGAGAGAGAGACAATACTTTGTTCTTGTCTTATGGCGCACATACTTGTATTGTCGGTCCGCCAATTGTCCTTCATGTGCTGTAGAGCATAAAATGGGTAGCAAAACAACGAGAACGAGAGAGAGAGAGAGAGAGAGAGAGAGAGAGAGAGAGAGAGAGAGTCAAATAAAATGAGATGCAAACAATTTGCAATTTTTAAGAAAAGTGTTTTAATATTTAATTAAAAAGTCTTATGCTGGTGTGTCTATGATATGTTGCTGAAGCTTCTTAGTCCCAATACTCACCTATTATTGCATGTATTATCTTTTTGTTAGGATTAAGATCTCACAGAATGAAGAGGTAGAGGGTCGATCCAGAAATTGTCTTTGGTGGACAATAAGTAGAAGGGAGACCACCTCAATTGCTGAGAGTCTCCTTAAAGAGAGACGTGGACTTTGTGGAGGCCAAAGACATATTTCTTGGAGAGGATGTTATGGGGACAGGAACCCCCCAATGACTCAGAAGCATCAGAACATGAAGAAGTGCTTGTAATCCTAAAGCTTGAAGTGACTAGCACCAAAAAGAGAGACATTGATCTTTCTTCTGCCGGTGAGCCAGTTACAAAATGTAAGGAGGACGGGGTAGATGGTGTTGAAGATCCTGCATGTGTGGATGAAAGACTGTTTGATTTTGTAGTATCTGCACGAGCTGCTGAAATGTTAGACAAGGTCTCTTCTATCTTTAATGCCTCATTCATTCTTGATGAACTTATAGCTCAACATAGTGATGATAGACAGGTTTGAGCTTGAGGTCCAAAGGGGCAGGGTGGTTCTTGCTGACATGGTGGTGGTGCACTTAAAATATTGTGATTCCATAAGATGGTCATACAAGAAGTACCATTAGTTGCATGTCATTTATAGATCCTCATGGTGTCCTATGCATAAACAAGATTGCAAGCTAATCAAAGAATCCTTTGGGTTCCTTCAATTCTTAAATTCTCTATTTGCTGGTCTGTTGAAGGATTTTTTAGAGGTAATGGAGGAAGAGGATCTACCATCGATGAACAAGATGATGAGGACATAGAGTCCAATGAGGTGCCCGAGATTGAGGAGGATATTAACCTTGAGGTGGAGGCTAAAGAGGTGGAACGAAGCAAAATACTCTCAGTTAAAACATCTAAAATCAAACTACCTTTAGATGTGTATGGCTTTAATGAGAAGCAAGCCACATTGATGCTACCTAGACTGCCAGAGTTCAAATTTGGTGGGAGATCATACATTTTCCTCCATGACATTCAAAGTATATTTTCTTTAAGGGAGGACTTTGTACTTCCGCGATCTCCAAATTTCAAGAGGAGAGGAGTGGATTTGTATCTAATGATAGCAGTGACGATGAGGCAATGGAAACCTCTAGTAACTCACTGGAGTGCCTCAAACTCTGCTTTGACAAGGCAAAAAAGTTTAGAGAGACACTCCTAGATGATGCTACCTTCCAAGCTATCATAAACAAACTTAGGCCATCAACCAGTAATCAACAAGTAGAGGACCGGTTTACGCGTCCCGCACAAGGGTCCACGAGGTCAGTGGACCTATGGAAGGATGACTTATATATGCAGGATGAGAGCCCCCCCCCCCCCCCCCCCCCCAAAAAAAAAAAAATAAAAAAAATAAAAAAAATCTCATTGTCACTCTCTTTCTCTAACTCATCCTTTTGTGTAAGGTCACGGATTACTGTAAAGGATGACTTTCTTTGTCGTCGGACAAGAGAGTATCGTAAAAGAGATGCAGCACTAGGACAATACCTTGCCAGACTCTGTGAGGCACCCATACTAGTCTTTCACAATGGACCCAAGAGGGAAGTACTACAACTTTTGTCCTCAAGATGCTCTCATGCTTCCTAGGTGGACCAATGCTACCACAAAATGCAAAAAAAGTTATCCTCGTTAACAAAGTTTTTACGACAGAATGTTTTGGATATTGTTCGGTGTACACCGGTGGTCGTGCAGCTTATTATTACACATAGACAACAATGGCACTCACTTTAGGGAAACAAAACCCAAATGAACTCTTGGATTATGGCAAACATTTAATGATTCGATACAAGGGTAATGTGCCAAAAGATATCCACTATCTATCATCAAGTTGAGAGACTTGTGACTTGTACAGGATCTATTAAATCATTAGGCATCTCTTGTACATGTTGTGACCTAAGATCAAATTCTCTTAATCCACCTATGGTTAACATATTGCATTGTCTCTCCACTTTCTCTGGCCTTCACAAGCATTGGAGTTGTTGAATGCCTCTACTTGTTTCCTTTTCTTTTGTTGCAAATGCCTAATTGCTTGTGTTGTTGCCAAACACTCCAATACATGTTTTTGATGCAGCTGATGAAGGATTTTGCGATAAAACCACTGAAACAACTCTTTCAAATTGTTTGCCTTATCTCAAGAGCCACCCTACCGTGTGTGTCTAAAACATGCATTCTTGGTCATGTAATGAGACTTTTCCAAGTCTTGGGTGTTCCATATGCTTGGGTTTCCATACTTTTGAATGAAGTATGGTAAGTGATTGAAAATTAGTGCTACAAATAAAACAATTTGTCAGGAATTTTAAACATCCTTTTAGTCCTTTTCATGTAAAAGGGTGCTTTATCAATACCATGTAATGAGTAATTTGAGTTTCAGTCTGTTGTCTTGAATGTTTCTTTAGTAGCTGTGGCATTGCAAGTTGTGGGTTCCTGGTCCTTCACTGCCATATGCAGATTTTCCATTGTTGAAACTCAATTTTTCTGACGTAGGTGGAATGATAAATCCTTCCACGCTTGGTTAGCTTCTTATATTTCATGTGTGTTGGTTTAGATAAAGAAACGACATGCCTTGACCCCACCAATAGATGGTTTGCAAGGTACATCTTTATCATTCATTGACCTTTTCTCGTCCTGCTGGATTTTCACATTGCCCCCATGGAGACCCATCTCTGACAAAACCAGTTCAAGCGCCTCTACCGTGACCTTCTGTTGAGTTCTTGATTTTCCAAGAAAACCCAATGTACAAATACACCAAATTCTCCACAATTATGCAAAGAGCATGCATTATACAATTGTAGACATTGACAAGTGGAATATCCAAAACTGGGTGGAAATTAGGATCCTCGTTGTGACGAGTAGGAGCCTTTCTTCACCATTTTGGGTCCCATCATCTTTACAAACTCCATGTAATACAAGCATGGAGACTTTACCATAGCACCCATTCCACAATTATATATACACTTCAGTGTTTTAAGGTCACCTGCAAGATGCCATTGGACTTGAAAGTCTCCCCTCCCATTTACAACCATCACCTTTCCTTGATTCATTTGTTTATCAATGGTATCAGGATAGGGTTTTGATGGAACACCCAATATCAATGTCGTGGTCTTCTTTCTTTACCTTAAAGATTAAATCCTTATGCAACGTGAAATTTAAACTAAAATTAAATCACTAGAGGGATCACTAGAGCTGAAGAGAAGATGGAAATGGAATACCTAAAAAGCACCAAGCCACCATATGTTTGTTTCTGATGGAACACTGAAGTATGAAGGATCATCAATGGGGCATTTTGAAAGATCCCTATTCATCAATGTTATTGTGACTTGTTCTAGCTTCTTGTCTTTGAGAATCTCACACTCATCTAGCTTCAAAACAAAATGTAGAATGCCACCTGTCTCTTCAAATGTTACATTATAGAACTCAACCATTCTAGTTTGCAACAAAGTGAGGTCCATGAAGATATTGTTGTACTCATTGTAGGTTATAGTTGTTCCTTGAGATCTATAAATACCATCAATATGAAATGGACATCCAATGAAGTTTGTTTGTGCATGGTTGGGTTGAAGTCTCTCTTTCCAAACACTTGTTGTTGTTGGTAGAAGTTTAGACTTTATTCCATTCCTCACAAAAATGGAGGAGATAGATTGCTGAATAGTTGAGTACCCTCTCTTACTCATGCCAAGGGAGTCAAGTGTGCCCTGTATCTCATTGACAGGCACTACACTCTTTGTAATAAAACGGTCAACAACATCTCGTTGCAAAACATTATACTTTTTGCCATGGATTTATCCTTTGCAAGACCACTTGTTATCAAATGATTCAAATGCTTTCCTAGATTGGCCTTTGGATCTATGTTTTCTCTATCTGGATATGTAGCATGTCTACAAAGATAACATAATGGACATAAGAAAAACCTATGTATAGGTGATATAAACTATAAGGTTCACAATTCTGACCTCAATGCTTGGATTCTTTTCTTGATACTGCCAGAGCCAACCTTCAAGGTTTCAAGATTCCGTAGTCTCTTCTTTCGCACACGAGTACCTAAGCTTGTATCTTTCCTTTGTAAGTTTCACACTTTTTCTTGCAAGACCTGTATTTCTTGTGTGCACTACAAAAGGGTTTTTTAGTCCTCACAATGCAAATTAGAAATCGTAGAATCTCATTTGCTTGATGGTGAACCATGCTTTTCTAAATTTTTTATTTCCCAGTTAGAGCTTTGCAATAGCCAAGTAAACCATTTTGCCTGTCACCTACAAAGGTCAATAAAGTAGTGGGATTTGCAAATGTAAGGGAGGCATTGGTCATAGGATTCAAAGGATAGAGTAATCTATTTGTCCATAAATTTATGTGTTTTTCTCCCTCGACTCTGAGTCTTTCTTTCTCAATGGGTATTACTATTGTGTTTATTTTACTTTGCTTGCATAAAGGCTCATATTTAGGATTCAAATCAACGTGAAGATGATATTTATGTCGTTTAGTGAGGAGGTTTGAGGGGGTGGATGAAGAAGCCATGAATACGCAGTTAAAGAAAATCAAGAAACAAAAGAGGAGAACGTCATTAGTCAATACTACATACATTGTATGAAGAAGAACTTCCCTCCTATATGACGAGGTGCATTCAATATAACTAAAAAGGGACATTCCATCATTCATTACGACTGTCATGACTCTGTCAAAAGAATCCACTTTGAAGTACACTTTTTGAACGGTTGATGAGGACACCTTTTCTTTTACCACACCAATTTTCTAGAGAGGGAAGGTAAAAGATTTTATTTTCTTAGAAGGCCCTCAAAATGACCTCCAAAATTCCCTAATGTGTTTCAAGAAAGCTACATTATGACAGCTCACACCCATAGATCACCAGTCATGCCACAACTTTTCAACTCCCTTTGGCTCACCAAGTTTAGGTACAACAAAACATTGGTGTTAATGGGTATATCCAACATAAAGATGGACAACATTTTGAAGATCCTTCCACTACATTAGGAAGAGAGGGAATCACCTCTAGTATTAAGAAAGCAATGAAAGGACATCTTTTGAATTCAAACAAGCAAAGAAACTAGTTTATTTGAATTCAAGTTTCCTCCCAAAATGAAATTTTAAATCTAGTGGGCAAAATCATATCATGTAGCATATCTACGAAAGAGCTCATTGTGTAGATCACATATCTATAATCTCCACCCAAATCAAAGGTTGTCTGTAGGATTTATGATAGGCCAAAAATAATGAAAATTTCCATCCTCTTTTTGGAGAGAAAAGTGCATCCTTTGAACACACTTACACCTCTCTTACACACCCACCATTATTGCACACATGGCATGCACCTATTTGTCAGAATGCTAATCACCTCCATAATCTCATGGCAAATAAAGAGACCCTCCTAGACCCCATCCTTTTCCTAATGGAAAAGGTCAAGGTGGTTGACATTTCTTCTGCTTATGTCAACGCCCTGGAGTGTCTTTACCCACATTTTAACGTTTCCATTATCCTCTATTTTACTTTTGGACCCCAGAAGATTGACATTTTGGGGGACCTTAATAGGGAGTTGACCGACTCAATTATTAACTATTTTTTGTGGTTAGTGATTTTTTTCCATCTTGTGTTGGCTTTGTGGATTTTTCGCTTGCCTTGCATGGAAAGTCTAGGGTGAGGTTGTTGTTCTCGACTCCTAGCTTTTTGTAGTTTTCTCATCCGAGAGTACATCACTGGTGGAGGTAGTTGATTAGTTTCAAACCATCAACATGGAGACAATGAAGGTGTTTTTCTAGCTTACAGTGAGGAGTAAGAGTTGTCACTAATAACAATCTACCTTCTATGTGTATGCTGGAAACATGCATCTCACTTGGCTGTACTTGCTAAAATAGCTCCCATTGGAGCCTTATTGATTTGGCCATGAACCGAAAGCATTGCTACGTTGCAAACTCCTCTCATGGCTTCCACGATAATGTGTGAAGGTTAGTGGAGTCCTTTCTTGAGTGTCACATGCTATTTGTAAAACTGTTATGACACTTAATGCCAATTGTTTAACACTAGGTTGGTAATGGGACACTTTTATGTCCTGGGATACTTTTATGTCCTGTTAAGTGACCATTTTCCTTGAATTATGTCAAGAGTTTCAAAATGGATTTTGAGGTGCTGTCTGTCTAGAAAGTTGTCTCATGAGCTGAAAAAAACTTGACATTTTTTTGGAATATCAATTCCATCTTTAACCTTGTCCTTGCACAACATTTCACAACCTAAACTGTGTGGAAAAACGGGTCCTGTTTTTGGCTTTTCTCAACTTTTTGCAACTATACCACTCTAGAATTCATGTTTGTGAGGTCTATAATGCTAGAGAACTATCTTTAGTAGTCCTCAACATGTCCTGATGCTTCTAGGGAGAAATAAATGTTAAAGTTGTAAGTTATGACCAAATTACAAAAATTGTCAAATCCTGTTTTTTAGCCAATTTTAGCTCTTCTATGATTTTTTTGGTGGCTTTCATGATATCCAAATGCAGTTTTGATTTTCTATGTCGCATATTGTAACATAAAGCTAATATTCCTTGAGTTTTGGGGCACCTAATACCCTATTTTGCATAGTAGACAACGATGGTTGATTTTTTCAATTATAGAAGAAAACGAAACATTCTAGTATATCAAGTATAGCTTTTTCAATATTGTTAGTTTCTTGTGACAACTACATGCATTTTGTAGGTAGTAACCATATCTAGTTATAAGGATCAAATTTGGCTAGATATTGAATAATTTCTATGGGATTCTACAACTCATAATGTTGAACCCAATTTTTTCATGTTTGCTGTATTTAGCACTCCCTCTTTGTCCCCAAGATCCCCCTTGGTAAGAGATGTATTATTCTTTTGACATGCTCCATGGCTCCTTATGAACCTAAAGGACAATAGGGAACTAAGAAAACATGCATATATTATTTGTATTAAGGGTGGCTATAGAAACTTTGATGATAGGTTTGCAGAATGGTAAAAATTCAAATTTTTTGTACCTATTTTTTTTGGCAAAACAAAAAATAGTGAGTGAGAAGCAATCACATGTTCTGATCAGCAACCCATTGAAGTTAACCAGGGAATTTATCTCAAGTCCTACAAAAATCCCTAATCTTATTTTTATGCAACAAAACGTAAGAAATGATTGTTTTGATGAAAATGTAATGGTCCATCAACTTTGGAGGCTTGGTGTGACCAAAAGATGTGAAATTTTACAAGTTTCTTATTTTTTCCATGTGTAGTAGACCTTGAACTATAACCTCATGAAAGGATTTTACAAAATGATGGATCTACTATGGTTTTGGAGGTTTTTTTCATAACCCTGAAAGGACACTTTTATGTCCTGTTAGGTTACCAACCTAGTGTTAAGTTCTGTTCAAAAGCTGGTAGCTTCTCTAGAGGCATTGACCCAAGAGGAGATATGGGAAGACATGAATTGCAAGGTCCCCAAACAAGAAGACAAGCATTCCTGTGGGTGGAGGGTGTTAGTGAATGCAGGCTCCAATATTGGAGCGCATGTATGGGGACAAGCAAAGAAGCGTAATCACTTGCTTTTTGTTCATCACTATCCATGACTTATCAATAACTTTTTAAACTATGGGGTTGAATGATTTTGCATGCTAGAAGAATAGCATAGTATAAAGATGTGCATGTTGATTTTTTCAGGAGTACATTGGTCGAGAACATGATCGACCTTGTAATAATGTGCTCAAAAGGAGTTTCCTATGCATTCGTGATGCCAACACCAAGGCCCACTCCACGGCCTCAACTAAGGAGATACCCCCCCCAGCTCCTTTAGCAATGTAGCAGCATGTTCCCATTCCCATTTTCCCAAATATCTCTCCAAGGACCTTGCCCCCTCATCACCTTCTATCCATGTCTAGTGCCCCTACCTCTCCTACACACCGATGGACACCCCCCCCCCCGCCTCACCCTCTATCCCTCATGCCCCTACCCTTCCCCCCGGGGCGGTCACTTTTTAGAACGTGTATGATATCACGTGAGTTAACCGGAGAGGATTATTAAAAGACCAAAATGTATAAAAATGTATACATACAGAGGGGGGTGGGGTTTTTTTAAATAGGCTCACAATGTAAGTATAGTATGTATATTGGGGTATTATTAATTACCTCTTGAATGCACGTGATATAGGGGTCTTTTGATAAGTGACTGCCCCAGGCCCTTCCCCTACCTCGCCTTCTATTGGAAATCAATATAACACTCACTAAAATGTACTCATTTGTACTTATTGAATGAAAAATTGGACGCAAATTTTCCCATTTACCAATCATTGTATGATGTTTACAAAGGTGTTGTGTACAACTTCTTAAGAAAGTGGCATTCATATGTTGTCTTGGGTTTAGGGTAAAGTGATTTGTTACAACGATGTGTGAAACTGGTCTTTGTACCAGGGAATGCAACACAAAACTTCCAGTCTATCGTTTGCAATCTATGCACATACTACCATAGTTTCCTTTCTCTCGGGTACCTACAACACAACAAGGGAGAGATGAGTTTAGTCAACACGATCACAATGAGAACATAAATTACATAGACACAATAACTCTTGGGCGACATGAAACATAGTACCTTTTTCATGTTGCACTTGAAAACAAAATTTTGTAGGCATATTGAGGTCGATCTCATTAAGAAATCCTCCTACACCTGTCTTAGGGTGACATTACTTCTAGCGCTAACAATTGTCACCAGCTCATTTTCATACATTACTTGAATTTCCCTCAAGGGATTACTAGCATCATCAAACAGCTCCTGGTCCATAGCTACCAAGTGACCATTTAACCAATGCCACCATATGTAGTAGAAGGAAACTATGAAGTTTTGTGATGCTATCATACACTTGCACGCAATTGATTATTTGTCCACCTTGCACAAAATGCCCTCAGAATCATGGATATCCCAAGCGTCATCCAAAAAATCAAGGCAGTTTTCCAGATTTTAGATGAACATGGTCTCTATCTTTCTAACCTCTTCATCGTGGAATAAGTCTATAAACACATGTAATGGCATGAAGATAGAGACATGTACCTGCCTATTTGCAACATTTGATCGTAAGCACTTCTAAATTTCCTGATGGAGCTTGAGTCTAAAACACTCAAAAGTTTTAGAAGTCAGGATTGGCCACTCTAGACCATTATGTGGGGGAAGTGGGAGATGACTTAGGGTGCCAAAGCCATGGAGAGAGCAGGAAGCATTGTAGAAGAATTTATAGAAGAAGACCCCCTTTCTATGAGCTCTCTTCTAGCACTAGTTTTGTACATAAGCTCTCCCACCAATGCATGAAAAACATCAAAGATGCCCATTATGCACTCCACTGGGTTGCTAATATTCATTGTTGGAGGAATAAATATCTACAAAAGGAAACGGTAAGATAATGATCTCATAATAAATTCACAAAAGAAACTGCTATCAAGTTTAGTAAATGCATAGTTAGGTTGATTAGAAGGAAACCCCAATGGTGCCTCTTGCAACTGCAGCTGAGAGTGCATATATGCATGCTCAATGAGCACTTTCGTTACCATCTTCCCTGTCTGAGACGGGTGAAAGTCTTTCACACATCCTTTCTAGCTATTGAGGAATTCATTACCTGCTCGTTCTCTTCTTCTTGTTTGTAGAAGAACCCAATTTCCAATGGTTATTTTAATGGATAGTCATCGACCATGGTCCACGTTTAAGCTATTGAATATTTCCACTGACTTGATAAATGTAGACGATCGATGAGGTTGTCTGCTCTCCATTAATGTTTTCTCTACGAGCTGTGTGATGGAACATAGAGAAGATGAGGAAAAGCGGCACTATAGTTTAGACAACGAAGAAAATGCTGGGAAGAGAATTGCACCTTTGGTGTATGCAAAATTTCTTATTTAGAAAAGTGCTTTTGTATTCGATGTGATTTATGCCACATTCGGCTACCTCTATCCAGGAGAAGGATGATTTATGTAAATCTTGACGTATCTTCAATTCCCAAGATTTTTAAAGGAATTAAATTATCATTCCTCAAAACACAAAAATTTGAGATAGAAATGAAGCAAAACAGAGCTATCGTTACAATAGGCCAAAATCTATTGACTGGATGGCATTATCTCTCTAGCACCAAAAGGATCAAAATTGAGTCTAAACTTTCCCGAATGTTCCCTTCAATACAATTCATGAATCACCCATCGCTATCTTGGAAGCACAACCACCTATCACCGAGCGGGTCTCAAAACTTGCCCAAACATTTCAAAATAGAAAAATGAAGCAAATGTGGATACCCAAATAGAGACACTACAATGGTATGGCAGCCTAAACCTCAACAACAAATCTAGCGGGTAAAAGGACATAACCTTTCGACCATTTATCAACGAGCTATTGAGCTATAATGCTTTCTCCATGGTAGACTCTCATTAACAACCAAACAAGTGAACCTCGTCGTTGAATGCCCTTAAGCAAATTGTGTAAGACCCACCTCTCGCACAACGTTACTTTTTTCATGCATTGGCTGAGTATGCATATGTAGGGCCTCTTACACGACCTTACACAAGGCATCATTTTCATGCCCATGAAAAACACAACCCTAATGATACAATGTCATCCAGGCAAACTCTGACTAGGAGGGGGGGAGGCATTCTGAATGCAAACCTAGAAGTCACAGAGAAAAAGGCATTGTTTTATTGACTTTTGTGTTATAATTTGCGTTTGATTTCTCATTTTTGACACAATTTTTTTATTGTGCATTGAAAGATGAAGATATTTAAGACTAAGGGACAAATGCCAAAGATGAGCCCTTAGGTTTGTGTAAATATGTATATAATTATGCTTTTTGCTAAAATTAATAATAAAAAGTAGATTAATCCACCAAATTTTTTAAAATAAGGACCTCTCTTTAAAAGTTGGCTTTCTCTAATAAATAAGCTAATTTTCAAAATTTTAACCTCAATTTTGCTATTTTTCTTTATTTTTGGATATTTCTTATTGATTTTTTAAGAAATAAATTCCAAAAAAATCAATAAAATTACCAAAAGAACCAGATATCGGTACATGGACTCCAAGAAGAGACTAAAACTTTTAGAAGCTAATTTGGGACAGAAATGACCAAGTTATGGTCGAATTTGGATAAGTTGCGAAAACTACTTTTTAAGTTGAAAAGGCTTCATTTGGCAAAATGGATGTATTGGGGTCATATGGCATCCAATTTCAAAATGTTTTGACACGGTGGTCATTGAATGCATGAGGTAGGACTAATCGTGAGGTTTAGATGAAAACTATTCCAAGAGCCTCGGGTATGTATAGTCTAGCCCCATTAAAAGTCTCATTTCTGCTTGTGAGTTTGTGTGTGTGTGTGTGTGTGTGTGTGTGTGTGTGTGTGTGTGTGTGTGTGAGAGAGAGAGAGAGAGAGAGAGAGAGAGAGAGAGAGAGAGAGAGAGAGAGAGAGAGAGAGAGAGAGAGAGAGAGAGAGAACTACTTTGGAGTGGATTTTCTCACGAGCCCCATTCCCCCCACGCTTCGAGCTTCAACACTAGACTTGAGAGGTATGTTCCCTACCTGGTACACTGTCATTTGACGCCAATGCATGTGAAAAAAAGTAGGTATAAAACTCAGGGAGACCTAGGCTGGCTCACACACAAAGATGATGATTGCCCTAGGTCGAAGCACCCAATGATGAAAAAACTCTAGGGGTGGCTTGCCCTTGAGCCTACTAACATGTCCCTAACCTCTAACTTTAGTTTGGGAACTCTAGAAATCCCCTGCAAGAAGAAATCGCATTTTGCCATGTTGTGAGAATGATGCCAAATTTAACCAATGGCTTCAAAACAACAAAGTAATGAATTGGTGTGAAGGAGCTTCACTAGTGGTAGTGTTCAAGGGGGTGCGATAGTAGAAAAACTCTCGTAGCTCAAGAAACGGTCATTTCTACATAAATCAATGAAAGCGGTTCAAAATGGGGAAAGATCTTACATAGATCTTCTAAAGATCACAACCGAGCTGGCAATGGTACATTGTGCCACACAATGGTAGGTGATCAATTATCAGAGTCAAAGGGTTCTTTCACAGTGGACACAATGGCCCTACGCTCAATGTGATTTAATGAAGTGGCACCTTAGAAATGTTATGTAAAACTGTGTTTGAATCAATGCATGTTGAAAAGTTTGTTTTTATGCTAGATAGAGAAAAAATTGTGTTTTTTTCTCATATCTTGTGCTACAGACGGAGGTGTGGAGTTCCCTGCAAAATACCCGAAATAGCATACTACAAACCATAAAACAGACTAATCGACATACCTGGCAACCACATAGACACATAATCGCGAGATACACGAACAGAGAAAGACAGAGTGCAAGAGAGAGTAATAGGGCGCGTGCAGACGCACCTCCTAGAACGGAGTGCTACGCCGACACGGCGAGAGAGAAGAGAGGAGAGGTGAGAAGAGAAGAGCAACACAAACATTGGGTGCAATCTCCCCCCGTGCAAGAGTGAGCATTTTTCCTCTTGCACGTATTTATTATAGATTTCTTGAATGCCCAAAAATGAGTATAGACTGGCCGGCCGGTCATAAATGGCCAAAGCTCATAAAAGAGCACTTGAATAATAACATGTACATAAAATATAATATCCTTTTCCAATAGCCTAGCTTGGTCAAGCCTTTTCTACCTGTCAGTTGCAATAAATAGTAAAATGTCAATTCCATAACATACTCTCCGTTGGAAAGCAACTGTCCTCAGTTGCGAAGATAAAAATCTGCAAACAATACTTGTCAAAACCAATGATTAGAAATCTGTATCAAATAGTAAAAGAAAAATCCATATAATTAGACACATTGATTATGTCTGCGGTCATCCCTATACTACCTATTCTAGTGTCCCATACCACTAGAATAAGCAGTATATGTCATACCGCGATGAATCAGGATATCATTGGTCACGCTCATCATTGTATAAATCAATTCTCATCAATCTCAACTTCACTTTCATAAGTACTGTCATGACAGAAAATCATCATATACCAATTTCAACTCCAATTCCAAATCCAAATCCAAAATATCTT
The DNA here is from genome assembly GCF_014529385.1 of Adiantum capillus-veneris. Taxonomy (NCBI): domain Eukaryota; kingdom Viridiplantae; phylum Streptophyta; class Polypodiopsida; order Polypodiales; family Pteridaceae; genus Adiantum; species Adiantum capillus-veneris. The sequence goes on along the minus strand of NC_140939.1, from coordinate 65,384,477 downwards.
TCATTTTCTACACCTGGGTAACAAAATCATGCCAGTTGCAGTGGTGGCCAGTCTCACTACAACATGATTTTGTGATCGGTGTTGCCTAAACCGGCGAATCTACACCTGACGTGCTGCCTAAATCGGCGAATCTACATTTGGTATTGTTTAAAAATCATAAATCTGTAATGTTCAATGTGTTGCCTAAATCGGCGGATCTGTACCAAGATGAGTATCTACACACTGCCTAAATCGGCAAATGTGTGTACTAGGCTAGGCATAAAAATATAACATATATCACGTGTGTGAGACCAATTTGGAAAATGTTTGAGTAGGAGGGTACTTACAAACTGTTGTGTAGTGTCCCATAACACCTTAGCTCACATAAGTAGCTATATAGATTTATGAGAAATGATCGTAATGAAGAAACCGTCTAGAGGTTCTCTGATATGTTCACGTCGTGCTTAGCTGTATTTGCAAATGTGGTACTCAAAGAGAAAAACAATAAATGTGATTTAGCTAAGTACAGTGACGGTTGAAAAAGACGTAAAATTGATGTAAAAATTAGGATTGTTTGCCAAGAAAAGAGAATGACAGCAGTCAAATTTAAGTACATTTGAGCGGATAATGAAAATGTTATATGAATTTATAGAATGATTTGTAATGATGGGGTAAGTAGTAGATATTAGTTGTGCTTCAAAGTTGATGAGCACACTTTTCCTTGCAAATTTACAGATTTGAATTAGGATTGTATGTCTGAAATAAATTGTGGTTTGATTTGTGAATGACAAATGTGACCTATTACCAATGCACAAGGATGATTTGACTAACTTGTGCAAGAATAAAGACCAGTAGCAAATACACTATCCAGAAAACCAATAATGAAGAGATTTATTATTATCAAGCCATTTGATGGCAATCAAGATAGAGACACAGAGTGCGAACAATAATGACCACCATGACACTTGTTCTTTTGCAGTTGGACACACATTGCGGGGAGAAAGAAGCAAGCAGAAGAAATGATTATTTGCCAGGAGCGGGCGATGATGAAATGAAAATTGAAATTTGATGTCGAGTATATTATAGGCATAGACGAAATTCTACACAATGTTATAGTAATTGTATCTAAAATGCCAAAATTACCTACGAAAATAAAGTGAGAAGATGCTTGTGGATCTAATCCAATACTTGGGTACAAAATTAAAATGAATTACAATGAAAGACTAAAACTAAAAGTTTGAAATCATCAGAAGAAAATGCAACATCATCATCGTAAATGCCCGAGGATGCCCGACAGCAGGTGTTGTCCAAAAAAACTATCGCATCGATCGCTGAAGAGCTTCGTCTATGTCTGTTGCTATAAGAGAGGGAAGAAAGAGAGAGAAATTAAAGGAAATGTTATATTATTTGTGTTCCAAAGGCCTATGGGACGAAATTGATACAATCCTTATGGATCTACTACAATGTCTGGGTACAAAATGAAATGAAGTAAAGCGAAAGATTAAATTAAAAGACTAGAGCTAAACGATTAAAATCGTCACACTGAAATCATGATCATTATCGTCGTCCCGTGGATACCCGCAACAGCCATTGTCTGTCAAAGTATGACAGTGGTTGCGGAAGAACTTCCTCAATGTCTACCGTTTGTTGCCCCGTCGTCACTACCTGTTGTTGACACCGCCAACAGCCTGCAAGCGCCACTATCGAGCTCTCTAACACCCTGTCCTACACCACTTCTCGCCGCTATCTGCCGCTGTTCGATGCTACCATTGCTATTGTTGGCATAGCCCTCCCAACTTGTTTGTTGTCGACGCCTACTAGAAAATCCTCATACTGGTGGATACTGGTGGCAACTAGGTTGCGCGAGTTAGAGAATGAGAAAGATCAAGTACTATAGGGTCTGTTGAGGCTTGAGACGGGTTGGAACCTGTGGTGCGAGAGCTTGTGCTTGCCGCTTGGCTTGAAAGTCAAGAGGAGTTTGTGTGATGCCGCAGTAAAGGTGATTAGTGTGGGTGTAAGGCAGGTATGGAAATGAGGGGAGTTGAGTGCATGACGGCTTGCTCATGGATGAGAGCTGTAGCCGTACGTGATCAACATCATCGGAAGTGAAAGTGCCGAGGTGCATGGGTGTGTGTGTGAGTTGGTCGGCCACTCGTCATAGGAGGGTGGGGGTACGTGTCATGCCTACTGCAGACCTTCTAGTAGTTGCATGCAAAGTCGAATGTGAGGAGTGTGAGGAGAGTTGGCTGTGTGGCCAAGGTCGGCTGCAGGTTATGCATGGGTGTGAGCAACACCAGTTCCATGTGAAAGCAAACCAAGAGTCGGTTGCGGGCGTCAGTGATGGCCGCCAATGACGACGAGAGGGGGGGTTTGGTTGATGATGAGAAAGAGAGAGAGAGAGAGAGAGAGAGAGAGAGAGAGAGAGAGAGAGAGAGAGAGAGAGAGAGAGAGAGAGAGAGAGAGAGAGAGAGAGAGAGAGAGAGAGAGAGAGAGAGAGAGAGAGAGAGAGAGAGAGAGAGAGAAGGATGATGGCCGAACAAAGCGAGAGAGAGAGTTCCATTTTCACTGGTGACTGAGACTCGCGGCGACTGGCAGAGAGAGAGAGAGAGAGAGAGAGAAAGAGGTTGCAACTTGTAGCTGCATGGGGAGGTGGTTGGTGGTTAAAGGGGGGGTGGGGAAAAGTGTGTGTCCGTGAAGCTGCATGGCCATGAAAAGGGTGGTCGGTGCGACTGCGACTCCGAGGGTTGGTGGGGATTCGAGAATGTGCTGCAGGCAATAGCCAACCACATAGCTGGTAAGTGAGGGTCGAGGGAGAGAGGGAAGGAGTTTCTGCGACTCTACAGGAAAACGTCGAGGCCCAAGGGAGAGTGGGAGGTAGAAAGGTAGGTATGGATGCAATAGGCGTGCGTCAACGGCCACATAATGAAAAGTGTGTGCCTATGTACAGTTGGTTGGTCGACGGTCCGCCGCTGTTGTTTCTAGTCAGGACAGCGTGTCGGCCGTACGGCCCTATGAGCTTGTGTTTCTGGCGTCCCCACAAGCTTGCATGTCCTCTTTGCTCATGTTGATGAGCAGCTCTGCTTGCACAATGATGAGTGCCAATGTTGCATGCATCGCATGCCTCCCCATATCGTCAGGACTCAGCAGACAGTGACCCGCCATCGAATTGTTTTTTTTAAAAATAAAATTCTTAAAGAACCTTTTGGAGTTGGTTCCCACCGTCGTGCAAATGTGATCCCTGTACCAATGTATTTTGAGTTCCCTTTGGAAATTATCGGGCCTTGCATGAGGTGGTTACTATAGAAGAAGATTGATTTTGTGTGTTGTGTCCAATTGGTATTGTAGTTCTTCTTCTTCAGAAGCTCAAAACTTCTCAGACTCCAGCTTCAAGCGTGTTGAACATCATTCATCTTTCCTACCTCTGCTACTGCAATATATCTAGTAACCTTTCTAAATTCTCACACACACTCATATATCTATATATATCAGATTCAAATAACGCCCATAGTCGGATGTGATCACACAAGTATATTAACGAGTTTATTTCAATATAATAATAAAAAATTATTGCTATGTTAATAATATCTAGGCTATCCTAAGTATTTAAAATATCATTATTCTTGTTGTGCTATCAATGTGTGCTTGCTATCATCACATATTTAACAAGGGTTATTATGAATTGTAGCGTAAAATTTCTCCAAAGATATACAACATTAGGAGAAAACTAAAAAAAAAGAAAAGAATCATATAAAACAAAATAGGAGTATATAATTGTACTTATCTGTGCTACGCAATCGTGAAGAGCTATGCTGTTAGAAGACAAATCTTGGATGGAGTGTTTTTCTTGTTGCCAAGAGCGTATCCTCGGCTCTGATACCACTGCTATAGCCGGAGGCGTGGAGTTCCCTGCAACATACCCGAAATAGCATACTACAAACCATAAAACAGACTAATCAACATACCTGGCAACCACATAGACGCATAATCGCGAGATACACGAACAGAGAAAGACAGAGTGCAAGAGAGAATAACAGGGCGCATGCAGATGCACCTCCTAGATTGGAGTGCTACGCCGACATGGCGAGAGAGAGAGAGGAGAGGTGATAAGAGAAGAGCAACACAAACACTGGGTGCAATCTCACCCCGTGCAAGAGTGAGCATTTTTCCTCTTGCACGTATTTATTTATAGATTTCTTGAATGCCCAAAAATGAGTACAGATTGGCCGACCGGTCATAAATGGCCAAAGCTCATAAAAGAGCACTTGAATAATAACATGTACATAAAATATAGTATCCTTTTGCAATAGCCTAGCTTGGTCAAGCCTTTTCTACCTATCAGTTGCAATAAATAGTAAAATGTCAATTCCATAACATCTTGGTCGAAGTATTGAAATTGACTTACAGCTTGCCTTGAAGATCAATTTCAGAGTACATGTGGATGGGTAATCTCTAAACACCAAGAGAAATGAGTCTACCAAGTTTGATGGAGATCAAAGACCAAATGTGGCAAAAGGGGAGAACATTGCAAATTTTTTATCCACAAAATGTAACCAGTAGTCCAAAAGTGGATTTGACCCTAGGCAAATGTTGGTATGAATCAATGAATCACCCCTATGTGGTCAAAGTGGAAACAAGCTACATCTACATCGCAAAAATTGCTAAGCGCTTGAAGCAGATGCCAAAAATCTTGATCACAAACCGAAACCCCTACCCAAATCTCATCACAGAAGAGAGAACGCCTAAAATTGTTGTATTCATCAAGCCCATGCATTTATAATTCCAGAAAACTCTCGTAATCACAAGTTTGAGAAAAAAATAAAAATTTTCCTTTGTTTTGCATGAAAACATATTTTTTTCAAGTGTTGAGATTCTACATGGTTTATACATGTGTTTTGAACAAGGTTATCCAATAACAAGCCTATTAGATACTTAGAAATGAAAAAAACACTACTTTTGGCTCTAACTGATCTTTGAAATGCAACAATTGTTCATAGGAGCTATGAAGTCTGATGCCAAGGGCAACAAGAAAAAATGGAGTCACAAAAAGAGGCTGGAACAGATTCTAGAGTTCACCATCCTCAAGGACTCTCTGAAGGAAGAATCCACATATATTGAAAAAGAAAGACTAGAACTTGAAGGAGCCATACTTTACAAAGCAGTCTATAGAGATGCTACAAACAACATGGTTATGCTACCTATGATACCTTGAGAGGCTTATAATCTGGCAAGGAAGCTACTCATAAAAGAAGCATTAGAAAAGATGGATCTTTTGAACTACTTCCAGCTACCTCCATGCAAAATTGACATTTAGAGAGCTCATGAGCCCTACACCAGCATTATGGAGGAGGGTCCAACTAAGATATCAGCATTGGACAATGACAAGCTTCAAGTGAAGATCACATCAGGGTTGATTGATGAAACTTTACAGTTATCAAATAGAGGTGCTACAATGAAAGGTAAGAAAGAAATGGGAATCAAAGTCTTCAAAAAAAGGGGTACATCGGTGACATGACATGCCAAGAAGTAGAGTTACCCACCCGCATGTTCATGCACTTCTTCCACATCGATGACAAAAGGCAAGGTCGCTACACCATGCGAAGCCACACGGTAGCTACATCTTGTACACGGACCTACCAACAAAGCACGCTAGTGACAATTGACCATTCCCAATATATCCTTGAGATGCTCACAAAGAAGGAAAAACACACCAAGCTAACATACTTATCAATAAGAGATACCCCTCCCCAGGGGTCTATGCACAAAATATACAATTTACACCTATCAGAGTTGCGGAAGCGTTTGCATAGGGGAGGAATTCTCAGTGTCCGACCAAGCATGGAGTTTAGGCTATGAACTGGACTGCATCCAGATGTACCTAGCGACTAGTACAACCTTTGAATGGCTGTTATGAATGAAATCATACTCAAGGAAAAATATAACATTGTGGAGGGTGAATATATGTGTACACCGCATTGCTGGAAGAGAGAAAGAGAGAATATAGTGGAGGGTGAAATAGAGTGCACAGAGACATGAGGTGATGACAACAGAGAATGTTTAAATTCTATACCATATCATCAAAATAATGTGACAAAATAACTAGCAGAGCGCCGGAACCTATGTAGGGATCGACCGGTCCACCCATCCACTTCCGCTCTACTACAGACATAGAGAATTTCACTTTGCCAAGAGCGAGCTTGAACACCTCCAACTGACCTGAGCTAGACATAAGGTGAAGCCACTTTGCTTCCCACCACGAACCTGAGCTCTGAAAGGATCCCAAGTACCAGTAGGTGGTAGGGTATCAACACCAACCATACCAGTTTAGGTGCCATGCCTCTTCGATGCCCAACATCGGGTGTTTAGGCAAAGCGAAGGAAAAATCCCCGACGCGTTAGCCATGTAGGTCATTCAACCCCCGACGCACTAACCGTGTAGATGAGCCTAACAAAAAGAAGAAGACCTAGGTAGCACCCCCGATCCAGCAAAGCCCCATGTCAACGACCCTTTTATCTAAGGCTAAGCGATGCAGGTGATCCTCGTCTTGTAGCGACGCTGCCATGAGAAACATAACACGTGAGTCCAATCACAATAGCACCTTCCATATGCACAAACAATCTTTTTCAAGCAGTTAGACTGTACATGGTCTCTACCCTTACACGTCTACCATAAACCATCCAAACCACTTCATGATGCACAAACAATCTTTTCCAAGCAGTTAGATTGTACATGGTCTCTACCCTTACACGTCTACCATAAACCACTTCATGATGTAATCCCAAAACCATAAACCATAATCCAATCACTTCACACCGGTGAGAACTCCGCCCACCAACTCGGGTGAGGCACAACAATTCCTGCATAACCACTTTAGAATGTAATGTGGTTACAAAATTTTGGCAGCATAACCATATTCAGGGGGGAAAAAAACCAAGATCCACACCGGCTTCCACCATAAGAATCACAACCATAATCCATGAGGGAATCTCAACCCTTAACCACAAATCATATTCACATTGAACCAAATCCCACACTTGGAGTTTGATATATCCACTGCAGTCAATCGGAGTCCACATACACATGACTCTTAAGACATGAACTTTTCATGCATAAAAACAAGTCCGACCAACAACTAAACATGATATAAAAATCCAATTTTAACAACATTCAACCATGCAAAGTTGATGCATCATATATGCACTTCACCTCTCTAGCAAATAGGGCTAGTTTTGACCTAAAGAAGTGGAAAGCAATCATACCCATGCACATGAGGCATCCACATCAACCCATAAAGTTCCATACATCATATGATAACATTCCATCACCATAAACATGATGCAAAACAACTCTGACCCTTAGGTCGACCATAAACCATAACTTCACATATATGCAAAAAACAACTTTTTGCCATTTTCGGGAGCATGCATAACATGCAAATGAAAGTGTTTGACTTTAAACCAATGCATGCATCAAACTCAGATCCATAATATAGATTAACACCCATATGATAGTCACACAACAAACGGTAACCCAAAGAGAAAGCCACCTTATTCATATCTGCCTATGCGGTTCGGGTTGACTAACCATATACCCTCACATGAGTTAATGGACATCTAATAACTAATAATATAGATTAACACCCATATGATACCCATATGATACTCACACAACAAACGGTAACCCAAAGAGAAAGCCACCTTATTCATATCTGCCTATGCGGTTCGGGTTGACTAACCATATACCCTCACATGAGTTAATGGACATCTAATAACTAAAATCAACTCACCAAAATAAACCATAATCATACATAAGCAGTTCGGTTAACTCATGACGTCATATGGTACTCCCCCTAGGTAGCACCCCTACACACGTAGGTAAAACTGGTCATGGAATGATTAATAACTCTCATACCCAAGGTGATAACGGAGACTTAAATACATTTATCATCAAGTTTAGTCAATATTTTTAATTGGTTAAGTGGGTTTTCCCATCCGATGAATCTATATAGTGGTTCTCCAAGGAGCTCAATGGGGTCCAAAATTTTGACAGTGGAGTGGGTAGCAAGCTGTTTCTTTTACCATATCTCTTAGCCCGTGCGTGATTTTCACATGACACCTAAGAGAGAAAATGTTCTAAATGATGTGTTTTATCTCTACTTTAAAGTGTTTGGGCTGATTCATAACGGTTTGTGAGTTATGACCAAAACAATGTCCCTACCGCTTCTATGACGCGAAACGAAAAGCGCTTTATGCAGGCACGTGATCATAAACACATCGTGTGCATAAATCAGAGTGTTAAACATGATGAAATAATCATGGGGCAACTTCATACGTACTCTGTAAGTTCACACATGATTTAGGGTTGATTAGGGACTAGCGAAAGGCTTCTTGCTTTGTCGCAAGAGAGCTTCTCACCGTGCTTTAGGGTTGATTAGGGGCTGTTGAAAGGCTTCTTGCTTTGCCGCAAGAGAGCGGTGATGAGAGCTATGTAGAGGTGTTCACCACGAGAGCTTTCAAAGAGCATGTACACCGTGAAATGAGAGAGGAGATAGTAAGCAAGTAGAGAGAGAATATCCTTCTTCTTCTTCCTCCCGTAAAAAAGAAAAAGAAGAGCTTATGGAGATGGTGATGAAGAGCTTGCACCACTCCGTATAATAGGTAAGTATTGCCTTGCAGTAGTGAATTTATAAGCACTATGCAAGACTGGAGTGAATCCCAAGCCGAAAACTAACGCTAGTTCTTGAGTCGGGAATAGCTGCAAGCTTTTGAGAACTTTGTTAAAACCATGCCTTGGCTTTTGGTGGTCAACTCTCCCACTTACCATCCTTTTTACAGTAAAATTGATCAAGTGAACAGTATCCGGCCAACTAATGAAACCTTGGCTAGGCTATGCCGTACCGTGATCTCTCGACATAATTATGAGTTTCCTGTACTGCCTTGGCGTACTTACGGTACTGCTTTTTATAAAAATAATTTCTGAAAAAATCTCCTTTAGTCTCGTTTTTTCTCTGGGTGGTCATTTTTAAATCCGATGGAGATAAAATTAATATTTTTATGTTTAGCTCATCCTAAAAATCATATTGCTTTTCAAAAACGTCGAAAAACACGAAAGCTAAAAAAATAAAATAAAAAAATCTAAAATTGACCACGGGTTCCCCTTGTCCCATTGGAATAAGAAAGCGGATTTGCTTTTCACTAAAAAACACTAAAAATCATGAAAAGCTAAAAATAGCGTGAAAAGCACTCCAAAAGCGGATTTTTACAAAATTGAACCATAGCTTCCCTGGAACACGCAGGTTAAGGATCCGACCCTGCTTTTTGCAAAAAAGCACCTAAAAGCATAAAAATCATGAAAAGGATAAAAATATCGGATTTTTTCAAAACTTAACCAAACGTCCGTCTGACCTACTGGAACATAGAAACGACCTTGCTTTTTACTTTAGAACCTTACAATATTGTCAATCAAGCATCTTAAATCCAAAATTTGATAAAACGGGCATTAGAATCCATTTTTCTTTATTTCAAAAGAGACCCAATTTTTGAGAATCTTACATCCTCCCACACTTGAAAAATTCGAGGTGTCCTCACCTCGACATGAAATCTGGATAATTTAGTCTCATTATATCATCACGTTCCTAAGTGGCCTCTAGTTCCTGAGGATATGTTGACCATTTAACAAGGTGTTCAATAATGGTTTGATTACATAAAGGCTTAGTTCTACTTTGAAGTATCACTTCGGGATATACTTTTAAAGTTCCATCGGTAGAGATAGATAATAGGAAAATCATCAAGAATGTGTTGTGGATCAGGTACATACTTCTTGAGTAAGCTGACCTAAAAAACATCATGTATTTTTATGTGTGGTGGCAACAAGAGCCTATAAGCTTGATCATTAATCCTCTCTGTGATTACAAAAGGTCCACAATATCTAGCACTGAGCTTCTTACATTTTCCCATTGATAAGGAACTATGTTTGGGTTTCACTCTCAAAATACCATATCCCCCTCTTCAAAAAGTTTGATAGATCATTTAGGTTCAACATAATTGTTCTGTCTATCTTGAGCAATCTTAATATCATGCCGTATACGATAGGTTTGTAGTTGCATTTCATCCAACATTTCTTTGGATGCTTGAACTCGTATGAGAGGGTGTGTCCATTTGAGTTGGAGTAAGACACTCTTGTACATACAATGCTCTAAAAGGAGACATCCCAATTGAGCGTTGTAACGAGGAATTATATGCAAATATTTAACCAAATACGAATATCTAGTCCATTTACTCTGCTTACGCATACAATAAGCTCTTAACATGTCTTCAATGATTTGATTGGTCCTTTCTATTGCCCGTCAGTTTGAGGGTAATAAGCAGTACTAAAGGCCAATTGGGTTCTTGTAGCTGAGAATAAGGCTTTCCAAAAGTTTGAGGTGAACTTCGCATCGTGATAAAAAATTATCCGGCGAGGTAAACCATGATACATGAAGACACCTTTCATGAAGACTTGAGCTATATCCTTAGTCGTAAACATTATATTGAGTAGAAATAAATGGATCATTTTTGTAAGCATATCAACAACCACAAAAATAGAGTTATATATCAAAGATGTAGGAAGTCCTGTAATAAAAATCCATGGATATGCATTCCCATTTCATTTGTGGTGCATCAATAGGTTGAAGCTTACCGGGGTACCGAACTCGTTAAGCTTTAATACATTGACATGTTAAACATCTTGTATCATAGTTCAACACATCACGTTTTAGTCTTGGCCAAAAGAAACTCTTCCTTACCATAGAGTAAGTCTTAATGTATCTTGGGTGTCTTACTATAGGTATATCATGACCTTCCTATAGTATCTGAAGTTTAATTCCACCCATATTTGGAATATAAAGACGATTATTAGAGTAAAGGTCATCTCCTTCAACGTGGAAGCCTTTGATTTTCCTCTCTTGCTTCTCCGTGCGATTATTTAAGTTCATCAAATACTAGATTTTTATGTAATATTGATCATGAGACATACCTTCTCGAATAAGGTCAATTAAGGAGGTAGTAGAGGTTGTGACAGCCGCTACAATTCTCTTCTTGCTTAAGGCATTGGCCACAAGATTTTCCTTCCCATGTTTATATTCAATTCTAAAATCATATTCGCATAACAACTCCATCCATCTTCGTTGCCGCATATTAAGGTCAGGTTGGATGTAGATCCACTTCAGGCTTTTATGATCGGTATGTAGTTCAAATCTCCTTCCGAGAAGATAATGTTGCCATACTTTAAGAGCATGCACAATGGCCAATAATTCCAAGTCGTGCGTAGGATAATTTAACTCATGTGTACATAACTTACGAGATATATAAGCTATTGGTTTTTCTTCTTGAGATAGAATGCCACCGATTGCTTTTCCACTTGCATTAGTGAGCACAATGAATGTCTTTGAGAAGTCCAAAAGTTGCAGGATTGGAGCATTCACCAAAGCTTCTTTGAGTTTCTCAAAACTAACTTGAGCACATTCATTCCAGGTAAACACTTTAGCTTTCTTAGGTGTATTGGTCAATGGAGATGCAATCTTAGTGTAGCCTTGAATAAATGTACGATACCATCCTGTTAAACCATTAAGAAATCCATGTACTTCTCTAACCGATTTTGGGTGTAGGTCAAGCTATAATAGCTTCAATCTTACGTGGATCAGTAGAAACACCATCCTTGGATACAATAAATCCGAAATATTCCACCTTGTCAGTGAAGAAGGTGCATTTGCTACGTTTAACATAAAGTTGATTTTGATGGAGAAGTTCAAGTACTAGTCGCACATGTTGTTTGTGTTCTTTTGTGTTTTTTGAGTAAACTAGGATATCATCAACAAGACAAGAACAAAATCATCAAGATGATCTCGAAACACGTCGGTCATGAGACGATTAAAAGTTGCAGGAACATTGGTAAGTCCAAAAGGTATAATTGTAAATTCATAATTTCCAAAATGAGTATTAAATCCTGTCTTTGGTATGTCCTCCTACTTGATTCGGATTTGGTAATATCCTGACTTAAGATCAATTTTTGTGAAGATAGATGCTCGGTATAATTGGTCAAGTAGCTCATCAATCCTTGGTATTGCATACTTATTATTGTCTGTTACCTGATCAATCCACAATAATCAATACAAAGACGTAGAGTACCATCCTTCTTCCAATTAAAGAGAACAGGGGTACTTCATGGAGAAACGCTGAGTCAAATGAAGCCTTGTTCAAGAAGTTGAGTTAGTTGCTCCTTGAGTTCTACAAGTTTAGGTACCCACATTTTGTATGGCCTATGGGTAATTGGTTGAGATCCTTGAGTAAGTTGTATTGTATGATCAACATCATGCTTAGGCGATAAGTGTAAAATTTCTTCGAGAAATACATCATCAAATTCAGTTATCCATTCGGGTTCACGTGAATCTAACTTCTTCTTCTTGGGAAAAAGCTTCACTGCGTAAATCCTTTCATTCTTCCTATGACTCTTCATAAGTTTGGTAAAGTTCACTAGTCTGAGTTTAGGCTTTCCACGTTTCCATGTAATTGTAAACCTAGAGTTTTTGTCATTTTCAAAAGTCAATGAAACGTCTTTACAATGTATGTGAGCATCATTGGCTTTAAGCGAATCCATTCCTACGATTCCATCATAGATCCCTATGGATAAGACTCTGAAGTTTGCAAAAGTATTGTGACCATCCAAAACAAAAATTCAAGTTACCTACTAAAGTAGAAGATTTAACCTTCCTACCCGTAGATAATTCCACTATAGGGTTTGTATTAGGGTGTTCAAGCAAAATGAGATTTCCGATGCACCTAGGAGATATGAAATAATGTGTACTCCCTGAATCAATCAATAAGGTAAAATGGTTACCTCGATACTCCATTGGAGTTTGAATTACCAAAAATTGTTCATTCACTCCCTGATGTTCAATTGCAGCATGAACATACGCATTTGCTTGATTTCCTTTGCCTCTAGCCCCTTGAGCTCTGTTAACTTGAGGTCTTCCTTGAGGCCTTTGATTTCCTACTCCTCCTGGACGAGGTTGGTGGTTAACATTTCCATTGTTATTGTTGGCATGCGGTCCATTCCGGACAAAAGGTGGATTGCCTAGTCTAAAGTTTCCTTGGTTTTGAGGTTGTCTATGACTTTGGTTAAAGTTTTGCTGATTGTAGTTCCTACAAATTGTAGATGATCTAGGTCTAAAATTTTCAAAATTTTGATCAGGTTGAAGTTTCTACGCTCATAGTTGTCCACCAATCCTGTGAAGCTTGAATTGTTAAATGGACAATCTCTAAATTGACGGTTAGGATCAAGACAAGTGTAGCAATAGTGATCATGTCTAGCCTTTCTACGTAATAAGCTCTCTCTTCTTTGCTGTGGATTTTCAGACCTTTGTTCCTCCTTGGGACAAGGCCTTTTGATTTTATGAACAGGAGCAGGTTCTGGTTTCTAGTTCAATGGGTTTGCCTGCATCAAGGACATCTGCAAAATTGGTAAGACAAAGACTCTGGAGTCTAGTCTTCATAGGATTATGTAGCCCTGACACAAATCGAGCTACCTTGAGCTCTTGAGTCATCCTTGCTGGAGCATACTTGACAAGGGTCAAGAAATGTTGATAGTATGATTCCAAATCTTTGGCTCCTTGAGTACAATCAAGAAACTCATTCATATGGTCTAAATGATAAACTTTGTTCTGATACTTCTTCTTGAACTGGGTTTTAAGATAATCCCAAGTTGCTGCATATTTAGGATTAATATTGTTTTCTGTGCAATGGTCTCTCCACCAATGCTTGGCTATTTTTTCTAGTTTGAACTTAGAAATGATAGCTTTGTTTAATGCAAATGAATGAGCCAAATCAAAGTATTCATCCGTGTGCTTAATCCAATCTTCAATAACTTTGCCTATATCTTTGCCTTTCCCGCTAAAGTTTCCATTTGAGACTTGAGAAGCATAGAATTTTGATGTCTCTATCAATGATGGTATGTTGAGGAGCAATAAGCGCATTTGCGTTAAAAGCAACCGCATTTCCTCTAGGAGGCATGGTAACTTACTGCACCATATCAACCAAGGTCACACTTTTAACAATATTCTAATCCGCTCGAAGTCCATTACGAGGAAATAAAATAGATAGTTGAAGATTAGATGAGAGAGAGAATAGGAGAAAGAATAACAACTAAAATAATCCAGTTTCTATATCACAAAACTTTGGGGTTTCAAAAAAATCTACAAAGTGTCTTGAAAGTTCTAATAAATCCTAATGGCTCTGACATAATGCACCCGGTAATATCCATTGTGACACCTTCCACCAATGGAGCATAGCTATCCCATTCTTTGAGTATATCGGACGGGTGATTTCAATAATCCTTTTTTATCTTTGGTTGAAACATTTCCTCATTAGTGTGTGAATCATACCATTGTTGGGTAAGGTATCGGTTAGTTACGAGTACTCCCATTTCGTTGTGAACTATTGCCCTGTTGTACTCGAAGTAGTCATCAAAATAAGCAGATTCTTTTTGAAACACATTTGGTGTGCTCCACTTATCGGAGCTGTGTATATTTGCACAATTTTCAAGGCACTGGGGTCTGTTATAGGCATTGTATAAAACTTTTACATGGTGAGGATTGTGGATTATGGACCTTCCAAACAAGTGAAAGAACAACCCCCGAGGTATCGGGCTAAAGGGATGTTGGTTGTTGGTCTGGCATTGACGGCCACATACATTGAACATGACAATGTTGAAACATCTCGTAGCCATTACTAAGGGAAGTATGTTTCTAGCTATCCATGTTTCCTTTGTCGGTCTCAATGTAAGTTCATAAACATTTATGTACAACACTTGGTTAGTGACAATGATCTCGTTTTCCAACTTTTATTGTATCCATTCGATACTCCCAATGGGTGAGGGTTTATGTTCAGGTAGTCTACAGTTGGGGTTTCCTGTAGCGTAATGGTACCAAGCTCGGAATGTATTAGGTACAATACAATCTCTTCTTAATCCCATCATACGTGGTAGTGACAAGCCGTTATATTTCACTCTTGTTTGAAGATGCTCCTCCACCATAAGGCAAGAGAGTATATCTGCCCATATCCCTCAAGGTAAGATGTCAGTCATCTACACATACACCCCATCACTAAAGTCAGTTAGAATGATAAAACCAAGATCCAAACTCAATAACTATGACCTCAAAACAATATGAGTCATATCAAAATCAAATTTTTATAACCATAGGAAACCAAAAAGATACATAGAGTCTTTATGAAGATACATGAATATGAAAGGGCCTTATGAACCAAATATTGGTTCCTACAACCGAGGTTCTATCCCTATATTTGTTCACATCACGAGTTTCAATTAGAACTTCAACTTGTGCATTGAAATTCATGTCTTTCTTTTCGTACCATTATTGTGAGGGTTGTATTTGAGGAGTCCTACCATATAGCGAGCGAATATTTTCAAGCAAGGAAATAACCGAGCGAGCAATCTGAGAGAGAGAGAGAGAGAGAGAGAGAGAGAGAGAGAGAGAGAGAGAGAGAGAGGGCCCCTGACTCCCTAAAGAAAACATGTATAGTCAGAGACAAACTAAATATTTGGTGTCACATAAATGAAACAATTGTTCATACTTTCAGGATCTAGAAAAGTTGCTTCCTCTCCTCAATTGGACTCACACCTCTCTTATACCCCATGAAGATCATAGAATATTTGCACGACAAACACAAAAACAACGACCATGACTTGAAACGCTTTATATCCGTGATATTGATTGAATTTTCATTAAAAGATAAAAACATGCTTTACTCAATGAAATCACCCAGGAAATCAAAATAGCCAAAAGAAATATGGTGAAGAACCATAATGAAATGACTAATATTCAAGTCTAATGGATGAGTATACTTTGCCATTCACCCTATCGTATCATCTTTGCAACAAAACAAGGGTAATGTTTGCATTATAACCAAGCTATCATGTCTTTTCCTATCAATAGATACTTAATCAAAAAATTGGAATGAACAACTAGCATGTCACAATGGAACATGCCCATGAAGATTAAGGAGATTGTGAGCACTAGCTTTGGTTTTTGGGTGCAGAAGACTAGCAACCATTCAAGGTAGCATGGGTATATATGTGCAATTCTTTATGGTCAAAGAGGGCCATCTAAGGCAATGAAATTTAGTATAATTTTAATTTTTGGTGTGCATTAATAATGTTATCCTCAATTGTTGTTTCTATAGCCATCGATGCGGATAGAGTTTGCAAAACTCTGTCCTCTCTCTACGCATTTTTGTAGGGCACTTTACAAAAGCCAACTAAGACTATTTGCAACGATTGGTCAAGTAAGCAAAAACGTTACTCTTGTTGCATGCGAAAGTTCTCAAAGGGATTAATTACACAAAAGTTGCCATGCACTAAAAAATTCATTAAATCTGTTATCATATGAATCATGAGAACTAAAAGGTGATCATACTTCCAACTTTTATTTGATTATCACCAAGATCCCTCAATTCCCAACCTTTCCTCTTTGCAGATTCCCCACATCAATCACCTTAAGTTGAAGCAAAAGAGGATTTGAACTCTGGTGGTCGGGTGGGGGCGAGGAGTTGCAGGCCCTAACCATCGAGTCAGGCCACCGTCGGTGCTGGAACTAGCACAATATTAATAGTAAAAAAACAACCATGTCTCTTCTCTTGAAAATGAGCAGGGCATGTCCGCAGCAGAGCATGTGCACTCCTCAACTATCACGCCTCTCTTCCTCGCCTTACACTTGCCACCTGCCCATGCCCGTGCACTCTTTAGCTGCCACATCCTCGCTCTCGCCACCTGCACCCATCCTGCTATTCAATTGCATCTTTCGTGATTCGGATTTATAACTCTTTTATAAAATGTCTGCAACATACTTATTACACTACAACAAAAACAAGTGTTATCGACGCATATATCCACGTTGCCCGTCGCTATGCACGTCGCTATACACGTCACTGTGAAACCAATGGCTATTAGCGACGCGGATAGCGACGCTCATAGCGACGGGCATAGCGACGCATATAGTGACGACCATAGCAAAATTTTTTTTCTTGGGCAGAGGGCAGGTAGCCTGGCCTGTGCCCAGTTAAAAGATGGACACAGCCACAGCCAGACTTCCTGTCCTCTGTCCAAGAAAGTGAGCAGCACCAAAATATCAACCATGCTCCCGCGCGCAGAAATTTCGGTAGAGTTCCCTTTGTTTTTACATAAACTTTTCAAAAAAAAAAACCATATCATGTATACGCCTCCTACATGCTATCCATGTAGGATCTCACATGAGATTTAAGGCCAATGAAAGACAACCGTACCAACTGAAAAGCATAGCCATAACTTAAAAGCATAACCATAACGAACCATAACCATAACTTAAAAGCATAACCATAACGAACCATAACCATAACTTAAAAGCATAAGCATAACTTAAAACCATAACCGGCTATAACCACTTTGATCAAAACCATAATGCAGATAACCATAACCATAAAAAAAATTAACAATAACCATAAGCATAACCAAAAAGAGAAACAATAACTGTCTATACAATGACAATGACAATAATCATAACCATAAGGGAAACAATAATAATTTGTCTGAACACTAACTGTTTGTACAAAAAAGAGATACAAAAGCGTGTCTGTGTCTCACAAAGCATATAGATGAAATCTGGTCCACTAATGACTAGGCGTCGCAACCTGCACATAGGAATACTCACAAAATTAGTATTGATATTACTTCACATATACTGACTTAATTAAATCAACTCACACATATTAACGTCTCACCTCAAGCGATCAGCGAGACTGTAAGGCCTCCCAGTTTACAGGCTCTCCTGAAGCTTCAAGATCATTCAGTACTTCATAGATACCTCTGTGATATCCATCTGACTCCTCCTCGCGTGATGGAGCTTGATGCATCGCAAGATTCTGCGTTTATACAAAAATCAAAGTAATAAGAATACATGATTCATCGCGTTTTAAAAAATGCCATAGTTAAGATTGGATTAGAAACTCACAAACTCATAGCGAAAGGTGTCGAAGCCTCCGCTGCCAAGATGAGGTGTGCCTGGGTAAGACGGGGGTCGTGAGCGAGGAGGGGTTGAAGCATCTGTGGACCCTCCTCCACAGCAACCACCACCTCCACCTGATGATCGCCGAGATCGGGGAGTGCGCCTGTGCTGCGGAGATGAGGACGTACCCGTCTCTGCCCCACCCCTAGGTGTCGAAGCGGCCGTGATGGGAGAAGAAGGCATCGTACCCATAGGCGTCCTGAACCCCGTAGGCGCCCCCCCCTAGGCGTCGGTCCCTCGGGTGTGAATCCCGGAGGCATAGTACCCGTGCCTCTAGCTACCCAGTACTGAGAAGCCTCTGCCATCTGAGCAGGCGTCATCCGTGTAACGAAGCCCATGAATGCATCTGCACTCATGGAAGCGGGATCTGGAATCTCGTCTGCCATACTAAAGTCCTGCACAAAGAAACTAAAATAAAGCGTCAGAACACAGTTTTTTAAATTAAATTTAAGCTTAATTTTAAATCAAAGTCTTCACACAAACACTTACAGGCCTAGGCCTCAACGAGTGAGGCATCATCGATAAGATCTTGCACCGTATCATTGTCTATCTCTAATTGCAAACATAACTCTGCCCCAACTCGTTCTGGCATATTGTCTTCATCCATTGCATCTGCATCTACAAGTGTCAATTCTGGCTCGTCTGCATCATCCCTCATATATCTGTCAGCTTCCTCTGCCATACCTTCGTCCATCTCATCTAATGTCACAGTAGTATGGACGTCATCTGACTGACTTTCCTCCAGGAGATCTTGCCCTTCAAATACTTGTTTATTTCTTGGAGCAACTTGAACCACAAACCACCATTGTTGCTCTCGAGGGTCCGGTACAAAGACCACTTGCTCGCAATGTTCGGGGAGAGCAAATGTGTCGCTCGCATTTGTCCAAGTCTTTGTAGAATCTATTTGCACAAGCTTGTTTCCATCTCTGCATACCATTGCATTGCGACCAAAAGTAATCACCTTGAACCACTTCACATCCAACAAAAACATCTCAAACCGCCTGAAGCTTACTTTCAGGATATCTGACACCAGACCACAGTAATCCAGGTTGCTAGTGGTCTCATTCGTGTTTCTAGCACTAGCTTCGTTTGCGTTCGTTCACATCCATGTTTTTTGCCTTGAACTTACCAGGTACAATCAAGCTTAAAATCAAATGACCCTTCTTGATAGCAAGCCACGACAGGAGGTTGTAATTGATAAGGCACACAGGCCAAGTGCTCCATGATGAGCTTCTCAAGCCAAATGGATTGACTCCATCCATTGCCATGCCCAAACGCAAACTGCGTGGTTCACTCTTAAAATGTGGCCAGGTATCTTCAATGTGCCTCCAAGCCTTTGAATCAGCGGGCACCCTAAATGTTGCGTCAGTGTTGGCATCATGAGGCAGCCAAAGCAAAGACACGCTGGTATGTGAATAGATCTGAGGGTTGGAGCACTCAGAGCTAGCTATGGGGGAAGGAAACCGATAGGAGGGAAGTAGCATTGAAGAGGAGATTGTGAAGGGAGGCCCGAGGAGCCACCAGATTATAAAGAAACGGGAACTATAGACATTCACTCGAGGATAAGGGAGGTTTAGATAGTGCAAAGAGGAGAAATCTCACCCAGCTAGCATGGGCAACCAATTATATGCAACTCAAGGATAGTTCGAGCTTGTTGGGGGCCTGATCAATTGACGCGCGTTGTGAAAGGGTTGCATGGGAGCAATTCATCAGTGAGGAAGGTGGCTTTGTGAACAAGAAGGGGAGGAGCTAGATGTGCCATTAGGGGGCAGCTCATAATAATGATAGCTGGTAAGTGTTGTAGAAGGAGTGATCTGAGCATGCAGCTATGTGTGTAATTGGAGGCGGCCAGGTGTGGATGGTGAGACGGTGGAGTGGATGCAAGCTGTTGTTGTGGCCCTCACGGTCCTCTCCTCTAGCATGCAATGGCGTCCATATTAATTGAGCATGTAGTTATCCATGTAATATTGGGATCATCGGAGGAGAGGCAACGCGAGTAGATGGTCAGATGGCGCAAGTAGGAGCGTGGTGAGTCGGACTGGTGATCGCATCACTGGATCTGGTTGGATGTCATTTGTGAGTGCCTACAAGCTTGCATGTGTTGATGTTGTGGCCCTCAACCTCCTCGTCTTGTCCCTGCTGCCATTAATATCTCTCCTCCAGTGTGTTGCCATGCCGACCAAGATTAAGGTCGCTATTGGTGCTAAGGCTACTGTCAAGGAGGCTACCACTCACGTGGCCTCATCATCATCATTTCCGCTTTTGCAATAGACCGTAGGATTTCCAAGAGCTGGGCAAGGGAGTATAAGATAAAACATCTGGGCAAGGGAGTGTAGGCATATCACTATCCTTTGTCCTCTGACGTTGGAATGTAGAATGTTTGAGATCAAGTTTGTTTTTTGAAAGTACATTTTATGGCCCTTGCAGACCATACATCTTTGCATCCATTGACGTTTTGGAAGCACATGTGACGTTTGGATGCTATAAAAATAGATGATGGAGAAGGTGCATAGATGAAGTTGGAGGCATAGAAATAGATGATGGAGATGATGCTTTCTTACTTAATCCTAAATTGTATCAATTATACAACGTGGTTATATTCAAGGTGCTTTGCCAAAAATTTCTCGGTTTTGTGTAAGCTCGAAGTGGTTCGCTTAAAGTTTGGGATTCCTCATATTTGAGAATGGGTCCATAGACTCTATTGAACCAATCTTGGGGTATATAATAGAATTGGTTTCTGCCGTTTGACTTCTTCCAAACTTTGATTGTGACATTCTCATAGAAGCCGTATCTTTGGTTTAGCATGAGAGCCTTCTTACTAAGAATGAGCTCTCGACTTGGTATGTCCAAAAGTGAACACATGTTAAGATAAAGAACATATCCCTGTACTTTGACATCACCTTCTAGGATCTTTTCCTTGACCAAAGTCGTGGATCGGTCGTAAACCTATTAGGCACTTGTGTCCGATGTTCAGGTGAGGCTTCAACATACAATTCCCATGCTACGCAAGTGTTTGAAACAAGGTAGTCTCTAGTCCCCTTTGAAGCTCGAACCACTTCAATTTCCCAATGGATATTGAATGCGACTGCGTAATTGAAAAAGACCCTTTGTGCAAAATCACTTGGGAGTTCATTTAGACAATTAAGAAGATCCATCTAAAAACAAGACAAGGAGAGACAAGACTTAGTACACATGTGAACCAAAACTGAGTTTATGTCCTTTTTATTCACCAAAATTTGATTTTTATGATTTTATTACAATATTTTGGATGGCTCAAAGCCAATCCTCTAAATATTCTTTTAACTCTCATGACAAGGTATTCCCTTAGACCTCCTATGCGACAATGTGGTCTATAGTTATCTTCTAATTTTTCTTTCCTTATGACATCTGCAAGAGCTTCAAACTTCTTAGCAACTTTGGCAATCCTTAACATTTGGGAAGAAATTGCCAAGCAGTAGAACATGTCTTCTAGGCCTAACCACATCCTGAGTTGAAGTAGCTTGAGTTTGGAAAACCAGTCACGTGGACTATCATCAATGTAAATAAAGCATTGATGGAAGGGTTCTTGGTGATCGTGGTGCAACTGAGTTGTGTCGACTCACGATAGTGGTACTAGCATCAATGTGGAATCATGTGGGCTCATGAAGAAGCGGTGGAGCAAATACTAGAGGCAAATTGCAGCAAGTTGGGTTGTGATGTGTATGCCAGATGTGGCACTTTACACGTCAAGCGGTGATTTTGGGCCTCTAATGATCGGGATGTTTAAGATACATGAAGTATAGTCTCGTTTATTCTATGGCTCGGTTTTTTTTGGCTTGTCATTCGGAGTTCTTTTGGAGATCCATTCCAAACCAGAGCTCGAATGTGGCCCTCTATCATGGTTGCATTGGGGTTTGGAGCGGCCAATGTTTGTTGTGGTTGCCATAGTGGCAAGTATCAAAGCATCTTAGATTTGATTCTTGTGGGTCAGTCATGTTTACTTAAAGCTGTGAAGGCCTTGGTTTGAAAGCAAAGGTCTAAAGTTATGGTAAGAGATAAATTGGTTGCGGGTTGCATTCGATGGGAACACCGACTAAGGAAAGAAAAAATTTGAAGTTTGTCATGCTATAAAAAAACGTGCTACAGTCCGCATCTGCAGGTTGACAGGATGTGAAGAAAGTGGCACCGCGTGTTGGTGTGCAGGTGGAGATAAGCATGGGAAGTGCTTGCCAGGTGGAGCAAGGCAAAGCGAGACCCACCAGGTGTAGGGCATGGGAGGGAGAGCCATACAGGTGGCGGCACCCATGGAGCAAGGGGTGCCAGTTGGTGAGATGCCGAATGGGAATCTGAGGCAAGTCTGGGCTCCATACAGGCTGGGACGGCACTATAGCAACGGATGGATAATAGGAAAGACGAGCCAGGTGGTTGTCATGCAGGAGAAGACTATGCTCATGGAAAACAAGTGGCACCAAACTTGGAAAATGGCTTAAAAACGGGTGCATGATGAGAGCACTACAAGGGGGGAGTGTTGGCAAAGTCTCTGCAAGGCAGCGGGTATAGCAAAAACAAAGTCTCTGCAAGGCAGCGGGTATAGCAAAAACAAGGAGAGCCCAATGACTTTGTCTCATGCCACCAAGGGGGTGCCACCAATAGTGGTGTCGAACTCAACCAGAGAGTGTTTGATTTCTTGCAAGTGGTCACATGATCTTGAGGACCACTGGCTCTGCAGGAAGGCAAACAATCCTTATCATAAAGCCTTTAGGTTCATGGTAGCACTGCAAAAGGACAAGCCAAGGTTATCGAGAGCATCCCATGTTGATAAAGGAGCACTTCTTATTCTCAAAATTTCTTTGTAAGTTTGAAGAAAACCGGCATCGACTGAGTTTGTATATGCTGCTTTGAAAGCTATCATAGCCCAATCTAAAGCTCATTGCTATGCTTGCCCCATTTATTTTGTATTGGTG
The DNA here is from genome assembly GCF_014529385.1 of Adiantum capillus-veneris. NCBI lineage: Eukaryota > Viridiplantae > Streptophyta > Polypodiopsida > Polypodiales > Pteridaceae > Adiantum > Adiantum capillus-veneris. The sequence continues at coordinate 65,361,467 of NC_140939.1, read as the reverse complement.
TCTTCTCTTATGCTCAAATTTCAATTCCGTGTGTGTGCTCTGGGTATGTGAGAGAGAGAGAGAGAGAGAGAGAGAGAGAGAGAGAGAGAGAGAGAGAGAGAGATATGGAGATGGATTCTGTGTGTGCAAGAGGGAGCGAGAGAAGAATTGAATGATTGCATCTATGTCGTCCTGCTTGGAAAGTGTGCTATGTGATGAGATATTGGTGAGTCAGTGGTGCTAGAGTGTACGTGGTTTGGTGTGTGTGACTGGGGATTATAGGAGATTCTGGCATTAGAAGCTTGCAGAAAAGGGTGTGTGCGTGTATGAATCCGTGCGGTTTGGGGTGTTGGACATTCACTGGGCTATAGAGAGGCAGGTATTCGACGTGCTATGTGAGTTTCCTCTTCCCCCATCCCATCAGTGGTGCCCCCACTGAGGAGCTACTGATCGCTTTGAAGAAGGCAATGCAAAGACCAATAGAAGGAAAACATGGCTGCTCGGAGTTACGGGCCAATTTTCACAGGCGAGGAGGATCCAATGGATTGGATTGCTGATTTTGAACTATACATGCTATCGCTATGAATGCCTAATGAAGATAGCAACAACAATGCAATTGGCCAATGACAACTATTTCAAGATGGACAAATTTATGGCGTGCCTACATCCTAAGGTACAAAAAAACATGAATTTCAAAAGCCCCGAGAACTACAATGGTGCTAATAGCAATTGCTCGAACAAAGAGTAGGAAGATAAAGAAGAAGAGCGAGCAAGGTATGATGGGTTACGAGCAGCCACCAAGCCCTCAAGACGACGTTCGTGTAGAGGATCAAGCGAATCAAGGAGTAGAGGCTATTCTTCAACACTGGGTACGTACTATTCAAGACTTATTAGAGGGAAGCAAAGAACAGGAAGGGGAAGAGCTAGACAATTACCTAGTCATTGCTATAATTGCGGCGAAGAAGGGCATTATGCACCGGATTTTCCACATCCACCAAGAGCAAGGGGTGGTATGTATCCACTATTCGGAAGAGGGAGAGGACAAGGGCAATTCAACGGGCAAAGGGAGCAGCCGAGTGAAAACCCTGTGCCTCCTGCTCCTCAAGGTAATGAAGAAGTTCATTGTGTTAACATAATTGGAGTAGATGAGCAGGTGGTGGATGTTTTGGCCAACAAGAGGGCACGTGAGGGAAGAGAGACGGAGACAGAGCTCGCAAAGGCAAAGGGAAGGTTGATGAAGGTAGAGAGCCAGTAGAGACAAGCAAAAGAAGAAGGAGGCATAAAATCCAACAATCCAACTACCAGCTTGGAAGGGATCATCCAAAATATGACTTGGTGAATGATGTCAAGAGCCAAAAGGCTAATTACTTTTGATTAGTTGCTTGCTTTAAATCCTAAGTTGCAACGTCAGTGGTCTACTAGTGCTAGTACCAGCCTCCCATGAACAAAAGCAAGAGTGCATACTGTGGAGAACCTAGCATTGAGGGTTGTGAGTCCAATGGATGTGCTTCCGCATGTTGACGCTCTTATTTTGAAGAAGATGCAGGTATTTGCATAAATCAATGGAGGGGCACAAGTGTGTGTCATGACCGAATCTGCCATGAAGGATGCAGGAGTTAAAGCAGTAAGGTCTAATGTACGAATGAGGATGGCCAATATTACCAAAGCAAGGTGTTTGGGCATAGCACAGGATGTGAAGGTAAATCCATGGGTGTTGAATGCCTTATTGATTTCTTTGTTATGAAAGCAGGCGACAATGCCTACCCTATCATATTGGGTAGACCATTGCTTCTTGCAATTGGAGCCAAGCAGGATTGGGGAAAAGGGGTAGTTACTTTGTTTGATAAAGAGAATGATAGATAGGTAATGCTTGACTTACAGACAAGGGAGAGTTGCTCCCATCCCATGGCGAGGGATGGGGGAGATGATTCAACGACAAGCTATGAGTACAAGATAGAGTCAACCTATGATGAAGGCTACAAAGATACAGAAGGGGAAGAGAGTGATGACAACCTCCTCCACGTTTATGCTGATCTCTTTGGGGTTACTATCGATAACTCTATTCCAGAAGAAGGTATGCAAGCTCAAGTTTCTCTTGTTGATGCTCAAGAGGTAAAAGGTATGCTAGGAGAGGACTTAACAAAGCAAGAGAAGGAGAACAATGTGCAACTTTGTGCATCCTACCCTAATCTGTTTGTCACTGAATATAAAGATTTACAAGGTACCAAGATATTCGAACACAGGATCATACTCAAGGAGGGGTATAAACCAAAGGTGCAGAAGCTAATGAGATTGGGTGAAATTCAACAGGAGGCTCTATGGCAAGAAATCAACAAACTATTGGGGGCAAGTATTATCTATCCCATGCAAGAGTCTGAATGGGTCTCCCCAATTGTCATAATGCCTAAAAAGAACAGGAAATGGCGAGTGTGTGTTGATTATAAACCTTTGAATGCTGCCACCAAGCGAAATTATTATCCTTTACCCTTTCAAGATGAAATTTTAAATCAAGTTGCAGGTTATGAGAGGTACTCTATTATGGACGACTTCTTTGGATACTTCTAGATAGGTATTGCACTTGAAGATCAATTGAAAACCACTTTCATTTCACCATGGGGCTGTTTTGCCTACCGCAAAATTCCCTTCGGCTTGGTGAATGCTTATGCACCATTTCAGGATTGGATGAATAAAGTGTTTGGTCCCTATCTTGGTAAGTTCATCAGGGTTTTCATGGATGACATAGGGTGTTACAGTTGCAGGGTTGATCATTTGTCAAAGTTAAAGTTATGCTTTTGACAATTGGATGAAGCTAGTGGTCAATTAAATCCCAAAAAGTGTAAGTTAGCTCAACCTCGAGCTCATCTGCTAGGGCATGTGGTCTCACAAAATGGTATTGAAGCTGATCCAAAAAAGGTAAAAGCTCTTGTGTTGATGGAGCCTCCCAAAAGTGCTACAGGTTTCGCATCATTTATGCACCTCTCTTGATTCTTTTGGAAAATGAGTCAGCAGGTTGATGGCTTTCAATGGAATGGAGACACACATGTAGCCTTTGACAGGGTTAAAGAGATCCTATGTCAATTGCCTACTGTTTGTCCTCCCAATCGTGAGGATAATTTCTATGTTGTTATGACGGTGGGTACGATTGCAATTGGTGCAATCCTATTACATAAAGTGGGGCGATGCTACAAACCCATCTATTTCAAAAGTTGGGTCATCAGTCCAGGGGAGATGTCTTACACAAAGGCTGAACAGTGGGTGCTGACATTAGTGTTTTCTCGCAAGAAGTTCAAAGTGCATTTAATTGTCGCAAGTTTTATGTGCTTACTAACAATTTATTACCTGAAGTGGTGCTTCGCCTATGACCAGGGAGGCTCATTATGAAGTGGGTGCTAGAATTACAGGAGTTCGACTTTGAATTTAAAATTGATCACACTTGCAGGTCACATCTCGCAGACATGTTGGTAAATAAAGGTGTGTATTTGCCAATATATCCGAGGGTGGTTTGAGAGGAGAACGATGAACTTGATCTAAAAGAAGTTTTTGTTATGTGGTTCGATGGTGCTTACAGGAGGTTTATACAAAAGGCCAGAGGCGGGGTCGTTATACATGATCCACAAGGTAACACTATTTTTTCAAAGGCTTATGATTTGGAGAATGTGCATACAAACAACGAGGCAGAGTACTTGGCTCTCCACACTTAAGCAGTGTATCGAGTTTGGAATATCTAGGCTCACAGTGAAGGGAGATGCTCTTTTGGTAATAAAACATCTCTTGGGGCAATGGCAAGTGAAGAGGGACTCTCTCAAGCATTGGTTTTTTTCTATTAAAAAGTTGTTGAAGTTTTTTGAAGTGGTGCACTTCAAGCATATCAGGAGAGAGCAAAATCTAGAAGCTGACTAGTTGGCCAGTAGCCGAGTACAAATGCATGTAGCAGGTTTATATGTAACACCTACCAGCTACGCAGGTTGGGAAACACTAAAAGATGTTGATGATTTCTTGAGCACATCTCAAAGTCCCGCAGGCATGTTCAAGCTACAAAGGAAAAGAGTTGCTCAGAAGTCTAGCAAGTTCACCTTAGTAGGCGAAGACCTTATGGTATACATCCGTGATGGAGTATTGAGGAGGGTTCTCTATAAGGAGGAAATTGGAATGGTTTTGAGACAATGCCATGAAGAAAGCGGGCATCAAGGTAAAGACAGGTACTCTTTCGCATTCTCAGAGCAGGTTTTTGGTGGCCATCTCTTGTACGAGATGTTCATTACTGGTGCAAGACATGTCATGAGTGTCAAGTTATGGGAGAGTGGTGTTTAGTAGCAGAATCACAAGGGGCTATCTTGGCCCAAAATGCATTCAAAAAATGGGGACTGGATGCTATTGGACCGCTTCCCAAGTCTACAAGTGGAAAAAAGTACATTTTAGTAGCTATCCACTACCTCACCAGGTGGATAAAAGCTAAAGCGGTCAAGGAGGTAAATGCTCTTACGTTTGCTCAATTTGTCTTTGATTCTATATGCTATCAGTTTGGAGTGCCATGGGTTTTGATATCATATAGAGGACAGGGATTCCGGAGTAAACTAGTGCGTGCATTGGTAGAGGAGATGGGGATTCAGCACAGATTCTCATCTCCCTATCACCCATAGTGTAATGGTTTAGTAGAAAGTGCAAATGGTCAAATTATTAAAATGCTCACCAAGTATATATATAAGCAGGTGGAAGACTGGGAGGTGAATCTTGATAAATTCATGTGGGCCTAAAAAACTTCTTATAAAGTGGCCACCAATTTCACTCCTTATGAGATTGGTGTTTGGCAAGGAAGTAGTGTTACCTGTACACATCCTGCTAAGTGCATTAAAAGGTTTATGGCGAGCTAATGTGAATTAAAGAGATGTTTTGCAGGACAGGATCACACATCTAGAGACTTTAAAGATGGATCGAGAGGCTGCAACAGATCCCTATGTGCAACAAACGAAAAATCACGTGGCGAAGTTCAACCAAAAATTGCCAAAGAAGGAGCTGCATGAAGGTGATTTAGTGATGAATTATGAGAGCTACCTTGATTTCACGTTCCAGAAGAAACTCAAGAAAAAGTGGACTGGACCATACAAGATTTTCAAAGATTTTCCTAATGGTACTTATCAGTTAGAGTGGTCCAATGGTAAGCCTCTTTGACATAGAGTGAATGGGGATCGTCTCAAACTCTACTTGGATAGGACTCTAACACCGGATGTACGTCAGATTCTTGTTGAAGGGGTTGGGCATCCCACTTGAGGGTTGAAGTCCAATATAGCAAAAAGACATCAATAATACTTTGTACATATGGTTTTCTTTCATCTTTGCTCAGTGTCGATAGGTTTACAATTTTCTAGACAATAAAGGCTTTGCTTGGTTGAACATAAATGTTCAACCAGCGCGTTGGGCAATGATGGTGCAACTGAGTTTTGTCGACCCAAGATAGTGGTACTAGCATTAGTGTGGAATCATGTAGGCTCATGAACAAGCGGTGGAGCAAATACTAGAGGCAGATTACAACAAATTGGATTGTGATGTGTATGTCAAATGTGGAACTTTACAGGTTAAGTGATGATTTTGGGCCTCTAATGATCAGGATGTTTGCAGGTATATGAAGTATAGTCTCCGTTTACTCTATGGCTCGATTTTTCTTTGGCCTATCATTTGGAGTTCTTTTGGAGATCCATTCCAAACTAGAGCTTGAATGTGGTCGTCTATCATGGTTGCATTGGGGTTCGAGGCGGCCAATGTTTGTTGCGGTCGCAAGCATCCGGGATTTGATTCTTGCAGGTCAGTTATGTTTACTGAAAGCCGTGAAGGCCTTGGTTTGAAAGCAAAGGTCTCAAGTTATGCTAAGAGATGCAAAGCTATTGGCTGCGGGTTGTATTCGGTGGGAACATTGGCTAAGGTGCAAGTTAAAATAAAAATTTGAAGTTTGTCATGCTATAAAAAAATGCGCTATAGTCAACATCTGCAGTTCGACAGGATGTGAACAAAGTGGCACCACGTGTCGGTGTGTAGGTGGAGATAAGCATCGGAAGTGCCCGCCAGGTGGTGCAAGGCAAAGCAAGAGCCACCATGTGTAGGGCATGCGAGGGAGAGCCATACAAGTGGTGGTGGCATGGAGCAAGGGGCACCAGTTGGTGAGATGCCGAATGGGAATCTGAGGCAAGTCAGGGCCCCATACAGGCTGGGATGGCACTATGGCAACGGATGGCTAGTAGGAAAGATGATCCTAGGTGGTTGTCATGCAAGAGGAGACTATGCTCATGGAAAACATGTGGCACCAAGCTTGGAAAACGGCTTAAAAATGGGTGCATGAAGAGAGCACTACAGGGTGGAGTGAGTCGAGTTGAGAGCTACAGTGGATTGGGACAAGGGAGTGTTGGCAAAGTCTCCGCAGGGCAGCGGGTATAGAAAAAACAAGGAGAGCCCAAGGACTTCGTCTCATGCCACGAAAGGGGCACCACCAATAGTGGTGTCGAACTCAGCCAGAGAGTGTTCGATTGCTTGCAGGTGGTCGCATGATCTTGAGGACCACCGTCTCTACAGGAAGGCAAACAATAATTATCATAAATCCTTCAGGTTCATGGTAGCGCTGCACAAGGACAAGCCAAGGCTATCAATACCATCCCATGATGATAAAGGATCACTTCTTATTCTCAAAATTTCTTTGTAAGTTTGAAGAAAACCGGCATCGACTGAGTTTGTATATGTTGCTTTGAGCACTATCATATCCCAATCTAAAGCTCATTGCTTTGCTTGCCCCATCTATTTTGTATCAATGTCTTCTCTTGTGCTCAAATTCCAATTTCGTGTGTGTTCTCCGAGGAGTGGGTATAACAGAGAGAGAGAGAGAGAGAGAGAGAGAGAGAGAGAGAGAGAGAGAGAGAGAGAGAGAGAGAGAGAGAGAGAGAGAAAGATGGATTGTGTGTGTGCAAGAGAGAGCGAGAGAAGAGTTGAATGATTACGGCTATGTCGTCTTGCTTGGAAAGTGTGCTATGTGATGAGATATTGGTGAGTCAATGGTGCTAGAGCGTACATGGTTGGGTGTGTGTTTCTGGGGATCGATTAAAGGCGAGGTTGGCATTAGAAACTTGTAGAAAAGGGTGTGTGAGTGTATGAAACCATGTGGTTTGGGGTGTTGGACATTCACTAGGCTATAGGGAGGCAAGTATTCGGTGTGCTGTGTGAGTTTCCTCTTCCCCCATCCCAACGGGTAAGGTAACTATGATCAACACTCTTCCAACAAGTTGTGCTTCCTGGAGTGCCAAAGACTTTGGTCCCGATTTCTAAGTAAAAGAGTTCCCTTTCATCTCTTGATAATCATGTTGCCATATTGTTGAGCACTATGGCCAAAACCTCATTCCACTAGCTCAAGCACTCAGACGTCACTCTGGGAGCCATTTGTTACTACAAAACAAACATTCAAAGAAATTACAACGCTGTTGTTGAACACTTCAATCACTTCATCATAACTCAAACCAAATACTTCCATTCAAGAAGACAAGTCAAGCAGATAGCACCAATCAATATCACTTATAAATGCATCATGAATAGAATATCCTTTCCTAAATAGCATGCATGAATGTGTGCACAATGCATAATAATCCGACTAGTATTAGGCTTTAAGCTATACCCATAACCTTATGTATAGACTCTGATACTAGGTGAGAGATACCCCTCCCCAGGGTTCTATGCACAAAATATACAATTTACATCTTTATACAATTTTCAATATACATCAGAGTTGCGGAAGCATTTGCATAGGGGAGGAGTTCTCAATGCCCGATCAAGCATGAAGTTTAGGCCACGAGCCGGACTGCATCCAAAGGCACCTAGCGACTAGTACTACCTCTGAATGGGTGTTATGAATGAAAGCGTACTCAAGGAAAAATATAACATTGTGGAGGGTGAATATATGTGTACACCACATTGCGGGAAGAGAGAAAGAGAGAATATAGTGGAGGGTGAAATAGAGTGCATAGAGACATGAGGTGATGACAACAAAGAATCTTTAAATGCTCCATCTAAATGAAACATGCAACCATATATTAAAGCAATGACAAAATCTAGGTATACCATAATATCAAAAGAATATGACAAAATAACTAGCAGAGCACCGGACCCTGTGTAGGGATTGACCGGTCCACCCATCCACTTCCGCTCTACTATGGACAAAGAAAATTTCACTTCACCGGGAGCTAGCCAGAACACCTCCAGCCTACCAGAGCTAGACATAAGCTGAGCCCGCTTCGTCTCTACCATGAACCCGAGCTCTGAAAGGATCCCAAGTACTAGTAGATGGTAGGGTATCAACACCAACCATACCAGTTTAGGTGCCATGCCTCTTCAAAACCTAGCACAGGGTATTTAGGCAAAGCCAAGGCAAAATCATCCACACGTTATCCGTGTAGGTCATTCAACCCTTGAGGCATTTATCGTGTAGATGAGCCTAATAAAAAGAAGAAGACCTAGGCAACACCCCCGATCCAGCAAAGCCCCAGGTCAACGGCCCTTTTATCTAAGGCTAAGAGATGTAGGTGATCCTAGTCTTGTAGCAACGCTTCCATGAGAAACATAACACGTGAGTCCAATCATAATGGCACCTTCCATATGCACAAACAATCTTTTCCAAGCAGTTAGACTGTACATGGTCTCTACCCTTATATGTCTACCATAAACCATCCAAACCACTTCATGATCTAATCCCAAAACCATAACCCATAATCCAATCACTTCACACGTGTGAGCGCTCCATCTAACTCGGGTGACACACAACCAATCATGCATAAACACTTTAGAATATAACATGGCTGCAAAAATATCGGCAGCATAACCATATCCGGGGGGGGAGGAAAGAGCCATACCGGATTCCACCATAAAGATCACAACCATAATCCATGAGGGAATCTCAACCTTTAACCACAAATCATATTCACACTGAACCAACTCCCACACTTGGAGTTTGACATATCCATTGAAGTCAATCGGAGTGCACACACATGACTCTTAAGACATGAACTTTTCATGCATAAAAACAAGTCCGGGCAGCAACTAAACATGATATAATATCCAATTTTGACAACGTCCAACCATGCAAAGTTGATGCATCATATCTGCACTTCATCCCTCTAGCACATAGGGCTAGTTTTGACCTAAAGAGGTGGAAAGCAATCATACCCATGCACATGAGGCATCCACATTAACCCATAAAGTTCTATACATCATATGATAACATTCCATCACCATAAACATGATGCAAAAAAACTCCAAACCTTAGGTCGACCATCAACCATAACTTCACACATATACAAAAAATAACTTTTTGCCATTTTTGGGAGCATGCATAACATGCAAATGAAACTATTTGACCTCAAACCAGTGCATCAAACTCAGTTTCATAATATAGAATAACACCCTATCACATCACTTTATCCAGATGATACTCACACAACAAACGGTAACCCAAAAAGAAAGCCACCTTATTCATATCTGCCTATGTGGTTCGGGTTGACTAACCATATACCCTCACATGAGTTTATGGACATCTAATAAATTAAATTGACTCAAAAAAATAAACCATAAATCATACATAAGAGGCTTGGTTAACTCACGACGTCATATGGTACTCCCCCTAGTAGGTAGCACCCCTACACGCGTAGGTAAAACCGATTATGGAATGATTAATAACTCGCATACCCAAGGCGATAACGGAGATCTAAATACATTTATCATCACATTTATTCAAGATTTTCAATTTGTTAAGTGGGTTTTTCCATCCGGTGAATCTATATAGTGGTCCTGCAAGTAGCCTGGGGTCCAAAATTTTGACTGTGTAGTGGACAACAAGCTATTTTTTTCACCATATATACTAGCTTGTGCATGATTTTCACATGACACCAAAGAGAGAAAATGTTCTAAATGATGTTTTTTATTTTTGGTTTAAAGGGTTTGATCTGATTCATAACGGTTTGTGAGTTATGAAACAATGTTCAAATCGCTTCTATGACGTGAAATGAAAAGCGCTTTTTATGCACACACGTGATCATAAACACTATGAAAAAACAATCACCGAGAGGATGACTACTCAAAAAAACGACATAGAGAGAGATAGCTTGATGGCTATTGTTGGGGATTCCATAGCTCCAATGACCAATAAAATTATCAATCCGGAGGGATGAGCTACCCGGCTAGGGCATGGAAACACTCACACAATTAGTGAGCTAATCATGGGAACACGAATGGTTAACTCTACGATGTGATCTTCTTGGCCTATGGAGGAGCTAAGCCACAATGATGGGCAATCTCCACATCCACTTTCCTTCACCTCCAATCAACCCAATCACACACTAACGATTGCAAGACGCACACAACACTAATCCTATCATGTAACACACTAATCGCAAGCACACACACATAGATCTATCAAGCACCACACTTCAATCAAACCTACATGCACACACAAGCAAAAGAGGGCAATCACACAAGATTAGAGCAGGATTAACCCCACTAATTAGTTACAATCTAGCTAATCTAAGCATCATAAGCAATCATAAGAAGCATGAGAGAGGCATAGTGAAAGAGAATCAAGCATTGATTAGTGTTAAACAAGTCACATGAGCAAGGAGAAGCTCAAGGACTCCATAGCCACACACCTCAAGAGCTCTCACCAAAGAGTGCTCTCAAAAAATGAGCTTGAGAACCCTAATTTCTTTTACACACTGCTTTATATACCTAGGGTAAAAATATGCAATGTCCGGGGCCCAAGGCCTTTAGGGCTCCACCACTTACTGAATCTACTACCTAGGCACACTAAGTGACTTGTTCTCTAAAGCTTGGAACTCCCATTGAGCCCGTAACACATTAAAATATTACAATGGCTTGAAATAAAACGGGAATTTACAATACATGACCATTTTGGGAAAATGTGAAAAATGTGTAACTCCAATATTCACTGCTTCTTTGTATTCACCCTCGATGTGCATCCATACATCTTTGGTCTTTAGTAGCGTCTGTTAACTGAAGTTGACTCAGTATGTTGAGGGTTCCATCGTTGTATAGTTCCAATGACCAAAAAAATTATCAATCTGGAGGGATGAGCTACCCTGCTAGGGCATGAAAACACTCACACGATTAGTGAGCTAATCATGGCAACACAAATGGTTAAATCTACGAGGTGAGCTTCTCGGCCTATGGAGGAGCTAAGCCATAATGATGGGCAATCTCCACATCCACTTCCCTTCACCTCCAATCAACCCAATCACACACACTAACGATTGCAAGATGCACACAACACTAATCCTATCATGCAACACACTAATTGCAAGCACACACACATAGATCTATCGAGCACCACACTCCAATCAAACCTACATGCACACACAAGCAAAAGAGGGCAATCACACAAGATTATAGCGGGATTAACCACTAATTAGTTACGATCTAGCTAATCTAAGCATCATTGGCAATCATAAGAAACATGAGAGAGGCATAGTGAAAGAGAATTAAGCATTGATTAGTGTTAACAAAGTCACATGAGCAAGGTGAAGCTCAAGGACTCCATAGACACACACCTCAAGAGCTCTCACCAAAGAGTGCTCTCAAAAAATGAGCTTGAGAACCCTAATTTCTTTTACACACTGCCTTATATACCTAGGGTAAAAATATGCAATGTATGGGTGCCCAAGGCCTTTAGGGCTCCACCACTTACTGAATCTGCTACCTAGGCACACTAACTGACCTATTCTTTACAGCTTGGAACTCCCATTGAGCCCGTAACACATTAAAATATTACAATGGCTTGAAATAAATCGGGAATTTACAATACATGACCATTTTGGAAAAATGTGAAAAATGTTAAGTATGGAGCCTGATTTCCCCTTGTAATTTTATGTATAAAAAATGCACATTTGTAAGGCCCCCATTATGAGGAGATCAAAACAGAATCACTTGCCGAAAACCAAAATTTTCACGGCCGAGAATATTCCTGTTTACGGGTCGCCGCGACGGACGTCCATAGCATAGCTCTCAAGCATCAACATATTCATCAATACAAGGGAAGCGACCAGGATGAGGCATGGAAAATCACTAGGGTATCACTCTTAATGAAGTGAACTCGATGAGATGCATCTACTCACTCTACAAGCAAATCAGACGCATTACCGCGAAGTAATTTGACTATGTCCTTCTACATAGCTCTACAGTCGTCACGCCCGTTTACCATGCAAACCTATTCGGAATCGCACGAAACTTGAAGGGAAGCTATAGGGGACTATCAGGATTATATCCTATCATTGTCACAGCATTCTCGAAAGGTACAAAGACCGCGATCGTTCGTCCCAAAGTCAGCAAAAACAGCGAACAGGTGATCCTAATGGGTCGTTTTAGGGTCCCTAATGCCCCTCCTCGGGTCAAAACAACATAAAACACGCATATAGACACTCAAAACAACGATTTAAGGTCTCAAACTCGTAGTTGAAAACCTATAGCGAATCTTGAATGATTACACTTGAATGGAAGAGCAAACAATGCAATAAACAAATCTGAATTTGGATTACCGTAGCCACAATGGCGAAGATTACAAGTTGGAGCAAGAAGGGGCTCTCAAACGTACGATGTCTTCTCAGTTTTCCATCAAAAAGATAATGTTTAAACTTACAAAAAGGACCTTTATAGTTTAGGTCTTTACAAATGGCTTGTCCGGCCAAAAGCTCCTAAACTTCTAACTAGCTCTCTAATATACAATTGCTCCCAGAAGAAGAATCATAAATCCTTTGACAAGTTCTCGGCTTAGAGATGCTTCCTTACAAAAGAATTTTACAAAGGTTTCTCATAAAAATATGATCCTTCTCTGGAAACGGCCGCTTGTCGCTTCGTCTGTCAAACACTCCCCCCTTCCTTATCCTTGCACGCCCTCGTGCATGTTTAGTGCTTTGGCCGTTGATGTGACTCCAATGAAGCAAGTGTTGCTGAAAAGCTTCTTGTTCGAAGGACAGCTTCCAGGGCTTCTTGATGCTGTCTGAATGGATTTTCACTTAGCGTGTGTTGGTATGCTACGTACCGTGCCTTGAGGTCCTTCGCCATAGGATGGAAAATCCTTGAGTCAATTTCGAAGAATCCTGTGACGAAGGCCTCTTCGAATGTCTGCAAGTAGTGTGAGGGCAGGTACATTAGCATGGAGTACATTGCCATCAAAATGTGTCGTGGCGGTGAATCCTAGAGATTCCAATAGATCCCTCTATGCCCTTCCAAGAACAGATTCCATGGATGATCGTCGCCTTCAGTGTCTTTAAACACCTGGATGCAGGTGACGATCATACAAGCTATCTTTACTAGCATTTGACAAGCCACGTCGGGGACATCCCGCAGCAAGGTGACTGTCGAATTTAGTGTGTTGACCATGTAGGCCACTATAGGAGGCTGCTGCGCTGTCAAGACCGGGTAGTTCAGTTTTGCGGCCTTGAGCCTTTCCATGTGGCGAAATCCTTCCACGTGCGTCTTCTAGGGATTGGGCAGAAAGTAGGATCTATTTGTATATGCTGAGGAGCGTTGTGGTAGTTAGTTAGATGCTGTGGCCATTTGTCGAACCACTTTTGCCTCCACTTTGGGTGGTCATCGACAAGCATCTGGGCTTCTTCCGCTGTCAGTGCAATGCCTTCGTAACCCCCATCTTTGTTTTGTGGGAGGGCTGGCCGCATCTTTTCTTTCCACAGAATCGCTTCATGGCATAACAGAGGAAATGGTAGGTACTCATGGCCAAACCCTTCCACCTGCTCTTCTGGCTGTAAGTAGGCCAGGGCCGCTGACTCCATTATCTTCTTTTCATAGAGCATGTACTCCTTTGCTGGCCCCTCTGGCATGTCCTTAATGCTCTCAGTGAGCTCATCTCTAATATCCAGATCTGGCTCAACAAATTCATGCTCTTGTTCCCCTTGGTGTGATGTTTCAGGCAAATCAGGCACTTGTTGTCCGGGTAGCAGTTGCGGTTGACTATGGGCTTTGTTTGCTTTGATTTGTTGTTGAAAAATCAGATCTTCTTTTTCCTTTAGCAGCGTGTCACCGATCTGCTTCTGAGTCTCTAATTCGGCGCTTGTTTGAGCTAGTTGCTACTCCAGTTCTTTTATCTTTTGCTCGTTTGCTGCCGTCTTGGCCACCATTCCTGATACGAGAAGCTGTCTTTAAAGCTTTTCTTGCTCTAGATCCGATTTCAGTGCCGCTATAGTGTTCACTGCTGTGGCATCGTCAGATGTGGAGACCAATGCTCTAGCAGGTTCCTGATTTGCCATCAAGGTTGCCAGAGTGCTTCTGACAGTGTTGTATGAACTATTAATTCTCTGAAATCTTACGCTCTCGTACGCAAGTTGCTCCGTTGCTGTCTGTACTCTTGCCGTCAATTCTTGGCATTCCTTTTCTTTGGAGGTCAAATCTGTCCTGACGTCCACCAAATCTTTGATCAGAGACTGAGCCTGCTATCGCTCAAGGTCTATTTTCCTCCGTTGTGAGTTCTAGTCGCGCCCGCAGGCGCTCTAACTCCTCTTGCCCAGATGCTTGCTTTTGTTGGGCCTCCTGTACCTGCCTTTCCTTTTCACAGAGCACCACGTGCTGGCATTGGAACTGTCTTTCTAAGTCCTTTAATGTTTTCTTGTAATCAAAACCAGCAACGGCCTGGCAGGCTTTGTGGTATCCGATTGCTTCTGTAGGAGGTATAAACTCCTTTTGCGAGGTTGAAAGAGTAGGAGGTGGAGGTTTTTTGTTTGATGGAGAAGGGGGAGGAGGAGGAGATTTGGGCGAGGGAGGAGGTGGTGATTTGGGCGAGGGAGGAGGTGAGCTTGCTTCTTCTCGTACATGCCTCTTTTTGGAAGCATATTTCTCTCGTTGCGAAGCAGATGCTTCCGCTTTTCTTTTCCTAAAAACTTGATGATTCTTTGGCGTGTCAGATCCGCCGCCCGTCGCGCTTCCACATTCCTCTCTCTTTGAATCTTCTTTAGCTGCTCTGCTTGGTTTGTTTCATCAGCTGCATCTTTCTCCTTCGTTCCCTTAGTGGACTGCGAAGAAATGTCCACTTCTGCAGCCTTTTGCTCTGCTTCTAACCTTTGCTTTTCAACCCGTATGCGAGCTGCATTTTCTATTCTTTGTTGCCTTTCCTTCTCGAATCTTCTTTTTTGTGTTTGTTGTGTTGTAGCAGCTCATGCCTGTCTGTTAGCCCGTAACTTGGTTCTTCTTTCCTTGACTCTTTGTTGGGCTTCTGCATATGCTTTTTGAAGGTCGGACTGTGGTACTGCACTTCTCTCCCTCCTTTTTCTCTCGAGTGGCTTTGTGGAGTCTTCCTCCTCGCTTTCTTCAAACTCCGATGGCCATTTGTCTTTCGACCCTTGAGATTTTCCTTCTTCATTAGTCTTCGTCTTTTCTTCATCACTCGAGCTTTTGTTGGAGGCCTTTGCTGAGCGCGATGATGTCGCGCCAAGGGTCGTCCTTACTGAATGAGCAACGAGCTTTTCTTTCTGAATCAGGGCCATTTGAGAACTGGCAGCTGGCAGTTGGCAGATCTTCAATCATTCCCAAAGCTTGGTATGCTATTCTTGTTAGCATTGGCCCTGCGTTCATGTAGCTTTTGTTTTTTGCCGAGCTTTTCAAATTTGCTTCGACCAGGTTTTCCAAAATGTAAGAACCGTAGTCATAGCGAATGGTTCTATTTTTTGCTGTCGCTAGAGCCATGACCGCGGCAATGTGCAGGATTGGCTCGGTGTAGCGAGGAGGCTTTTGTACTCTGAAATGCTGAGAGATCAATCTCATCGGCAATTCCAACTCTCCATATATCATGTCACTGTATTTGTATTTGTTTCCTTTTGCTTTGACGAATGCCTTCTCATTATCCAGTGACTTTGTCTTTGCCAGCAAGTCGTGTTGCCCTGGAAGGAAATGCAAAGCCTCATTGATGATTTCTTTCGTGATCTTTACTTTCACCTTCGATCCATCCTTGTCCGTGAGCATTGCCTGCCCATCATATTATATCGAGCTCATGAGCTCGTGGGCCCTCATGTAATCTGTTCCTTGTGGCTGTAATCTGAAAAATTGCTCCAAATGCACAGCTCGCACTGCCTCTATTACCTCCGGCCTTTGGTGGAGGTTCCATATTTCTCGTGGCATGATAGTTGTCTTTACCATGTCACCATCAACATCCTTAAACTTCAAGATGAATATGTGGGCAGGGATCTGAGCTAGTATTTCATCCGAGATGTGAGCCTTTTCATTTGTAGCGAGCTCCTTCACTTCATATGGTGCTGCTGTCCACTGCCTTTCTTTCTTTTGGCGAGGCATTCTGTGTCAGTAGAATCACAAGTTGTTAGGATTTTTCTTTCGCAATCAATCGCATTTAGACTTTTAGTAAAAAGCGGTTCAAAAGTTAAAACTGATCACAACTTGAACAAATTTCATCCATTCTTGTCCATATTTCACCAGTGGGACTAGGAAGACTAGAGCTATGATTGATTAAAATCTGAGCCAATTTTGGGCCTGAGGTACACCGATCGCGATCGTAGTACAGAGGCCAAAATTAGATTTGATCACATGAGTGGTTTGCTGATAGTTGGAGGGTCATTTTGGTCCACTCCGTGTTTCATTTGAACCACTTTTGAGTTTATAGGTCCCAATTTTGGGTTACAAGGGAGTTTTGGACTAGACTTTGACTTTTCATGAGTTTTTGATGTCCAAATGGCTTGAAACTTGGTTGGTGACTTGAACAAGATGTATAGAAGGGATCTGTTAGGTTTTGGTCAAAATCTGATGCTGAGGTACACCGATCGCGATCGTAGTACCTGAGCTTTTTTGGGTGAAAACTGGATGGTCATGGACCCCTATGCCTGCCTAGCACACTGATGATTTATTTCCAAGTTTGGACTTAAAATGAACAAATTAGAGCAATTTTTCACTGTTTGACCTTATTTTACTAAGTCTAATCATATTGGGTTTTCCTGATGAAATTTGGTTGGAGCCTGGAGTTAGTTGAAGTTAGTTTAGAGCTTCCATTGCTTCTATGATGTGCTGCTACCATCAGCCTACTCCCCTGTCTGATTTTGACTTGATTAGGCACTTTATACCCCGTCTTGGGAGATTTTCCAGACTTGTGCATTTTTCAAGCATTCCTTGGATACCCATGTGATATTTGAGCATCCCTAAGTCACCTTCTGGTCTTTGGCATTGGTTCGGCCCCAAGTCTCCCTTTGTGTGATCATTCAAGACTCAAATGATTATATCTGTACTTGTAGGAGATTCTGAGATCCATTCGAGGTTTTCTACAACTGTACTGACTCTTAGTCGGACAAGCATGCCCTTCAAACTATCCATCATTATTTTTAACCGGATTTTGGTAGTTGTAGGTCAAATTTTTCCGTTTCGGTTGTGTTTGAAAAATTAGGCCCATTCCATGAGCAAAATTTGTGCATTTTCCTTGAAAATTCAAGAGTGTGTATCTTTAATTGAGTTCCAAGCCTAGGCCAAATCAAAAGTTGCAAAACTTGCATATGGGGGCACCGATCGCGATCGTACCACAGAGGCCAAAATGATTTTTGACACCTGCAGATTGTAGGCGAGGCTGAGGGGAGGTTTTTTGGAGATTTTGTCCCAAATTTTGTTAGTGAGGTACACCGATCGTGATCGGTGTACCACCACCAAATTGTGATTTGATCATATGGCTTTGTTCCTGACCTTGTGGGGAGCACATTGATGTGTTTTGTGCTTGAAAAAAGTTTTGTTTGGATGCCTCTAAGGGCCCTTGACCTATTTGACCCGATCCGACTTTGATTTGATCCCTTCGCCCGTTTGTGCAATGATTCGCGCTTGCATGCGTAATAGACTTGATCTTTACTTGATAAGGAACATACCTGTGAAATCTGGTATGAAACGCTGGCTCCGACCCTCCGTACGGGGTAGAAATGTGGTAGCTCGCTCTAGGTCAAGAAGCTCTCTTCTTCTCTCTCAAAATGTAAAAATGAACAATGAGCTAAAAATTGGCCTACCTGACCTATATCTTCCCGAGATTTTCGTGACATAGGGATGCTTTTCCGTACCTTTGATCCTGACATAATCTGCATACCACCTGTGGGTCGAACCGCTTGTCATTCAGGCGTCGTATGACCATTTGATGCGATTTTGGCGAAATGTAGTCATGATCATTAAGGCTGAAATTCGACATCTTCAGCTTAGCTTCATATCTTTCATGCTTGATAACCTTATCATGATACTTCGGCGTTTGCTTCCAGAACTTGATTCTGACACTTGTGAGCGATATTTTTAACTTTTTGATGTTTTAACGAAAACCAAACAAAATGAATTGAAAATACTTATTAACTGAAAAAAATTAGCCAAAATTATTATACTCACCCCTAAGCATATTTTTTTTCTAGAAGCATCCCAATGCTCCGGATTTTGTCATTACAGCTCATTATTATGCTGGTCGGATGATAAAAAACGCTAAAAATGCCAGGTTTGATCGAATATGTTCGAAATTGAACTCTAAATAATAAAAAAACACACACATTATGTACATATATACACGTTGGACCCCTTAATGGCCCTGACTGCTGCTAGATTCATCAATTATTCCCCCCTTCCTTGATTGAGTCGTCCCGGACGAAGGTTGGGTGCATGTGCATGGGTTTTGGAATCTGTGTCTATGCATGGCCGTGTAATGTAGCCCTATTCTAATGTTTGAGACAATACGTTGGGTAACAAAGTGCTGTGCAAGATGCGGGGACTGAATGTAGTTTTCAGTGGCTTTTGATGGCGAGGGTAGCTGTGTATGGAACGGAAGAGCTTGCAGTCGAATTGCTCTTTCCCTGATTGTTGGTGTGGTGATGGCAACTATTTTTGGAACCCATTTGTATGCAGTTTGTTGCATCTTTATAGATTCGACTTTAGTTTCCTGAATTTTCACAGGTTTCCATTGCCATTTTGGAGGTTCAGGCTTCTTGTCTTGAGTTTTGGGTTTCCGTTCGAGCTCTGTCGTCAAATCTTTAGTTTTCTCCAGTTTTGGTTGCCATTTTCACTCTGGATGATCTCCTGAAGGTCTTTGATATGGTGCTGCTTTCGTCTGGAGTTTGTCCTTAGGTAGCCATATCTTGCTCGGTTTGTTGGGTATCATTCTTTTCTTTAGCCATACTTTCCGAATAACCTTTTGTGGTGTTTTTGGCTGATGAGCCTACTTTTTGTCGATGGGGATACTCGGCCACGAGTGATCTGTTTTGGTGAATGGAGTCATGTACGTGTTAGAGTTGTGTGTGTACATCAACGCGTGTTCTGACCATTCAGTGACTGCATTGTACGTTCTCATCCATGGAACTCCCAAACATAGTGGTTCTCTGATTTCTCCGTCTTTCATTACAAAAAATTGATGAGGACAACTATTTCCATCAATATTGATTGGTAAGTTTACTATTCCTAATGTTGGCATTGTTGCTCCGTTTGCGGCTTGTAAATCGCGTATGGATTGCACTAGGGGTTCATCTATAAGCATATTGTAAGTGGAGAAGTTAAGCACATTGACTCTTGCTCCTGTGTCAATCAATGCTCGTTGATATTTGCCATGCGGAAGTCTAACATTGATGCGAACATCGATTCCTGTTTCCCATTGCTCATTAGTTTGAATTATAGAAAGAGGAATTTGAGCCGTATCTGCTGGTTGAGGAAGTCTTTGTTGTTGTAAGTTTTGTTTTCGTTTTAAAATCCCGACTTTGGCCTCCTCCTGCGCTTGAGCTTTTGTCTCCTTTGCTTTGTTCTTGCGCTCCTTCGCAGCGTGTATTTTGGCAAGCATCTCTGAGGTTAGTGGTAGGTTGTATTTCTTTAGTCTGCAACTACTAATCCAGTTAGGCATTTCCTCTCCCTCTAATGTCGCAAGTTTAATGGCACCACTAGATGATATTTCATGAATCACATAGGGTCCATTGCCTCGCTTTTTGAGTTTTCGGAAATGTTGTTTCAGGGTATACATTAAGACGTAATCCCCCGTAGCAAATTCCTTGTGCTGATAACATGTTGATCAAAGAATGATTTCATGTTTCGTTTTTGCACGTAGATTGATGCAACGGCTCTCAATCTAGTTTCATCCAGTTTTTCTAGGACATCTACCTGATTGGATAATTCATGGCCCGTCCATTCTAATTCTTTAGCGACCCGAAGCATCGGGATAAGAAATTCAAGTGGCAAAATTGCTTGAATTCCATAAACCATGTTGAACGGAGTCGTTCCGATTGATGTTTTGTAAGCTACTCTATATGCCCATTAAGCTGAATGCAGCTTTTGATCCCAGTCAGCTCTTGATTCGCTAACAATTTTGGTGAGAATTGTCACCAAGATCTTATTTGTACTTTCTGCTTGGCCGTTAGCTTGTGGGTGATAGGGAGCTGACTTCCTGTGAATTACCATGAATTCATCCAATAGGAATTCAATCACTTCATTGATGAAGTGAGTTCCTCTATCGCTCACTATCTCTATTGGTAAGCCATATCTGGAGAAAATGTTCTCATACAAAAACTATGCTGTCGTTTTTGCATCATTTCTGGTTGTTGCTTTCGCTTCCACCCATTTTGTTAGATAATCTGTTGCCACAATAATGTATTGAGCGTGCGTTTTATATCCCGGAGGCGCTATCGGTCCTACAAAATGTATTCCCCATTTCGCAAACGCTCTTGCCCCCATCATTGGCCTCAAGGGCATATCATCTCGTGCTCTAGGAATTTTTGTCCTCTGGCAATCGTCACATCGTTTAACAAACTCTTCAGCGTACATGAATAGTGTAGGCCACCATATGCCTGCAATAAGAATTGCTTTGGCCGTTTTGTCAGCTGAGAAATGTCCACCAGCTTGTCCGTCGTGTGCTTGCTCTAAGATAGGAATGTATTCCTCTTCAGTCGCGCACATTCTCAATTGATTGTCTTTTCCCCTCTTGTAAAGATTGTCCTCGATCAGTACATAGTTTTCTGCTTCTTTCGTGATCATTTTGATATGTGATCTACTCATCCCTTCAAGCAGTATCCTGGTGGTGAGGTATTCAACAATGTAGTTATTCCATTGGGGTGCTACAGATAGTTTGAATAGAGTTGCGTGCTCTATCGGATTTTGAAGCGTGCATCTAACGCATGATTTGATATGCATATGAACACTATGTGGCATTTTCGGTCAATACACACCCATTCTCATCAATCTTTGATACGTCTGTGCATGCCCATTGTGAATCCCCGTTGTTTGTACATGAGCTTGGTTTAGATACAATTCCCGTTCACTCGATTCAACACAAAGCCTAAGGATTTGATCCGATCCTTGTTTGTATAGCCTCCCTGCCAACATTACCAATGATCTAGATGCTGCAATGGTAGATGGTTGTCTTGTCACATTCAATGACCCGATAGTCAGCAACGGAATTACATCCTCGCTCCATCTTGGAACCATTTCTATGTTGAAAAGATATGCATCTGGCAAATCATCATCAACTCCTATCGGGTCTTCTCCATGCATCATTCTAGATAAATGATCCGCTCTTTGGTGTGTAGTTCCTTTTTTGACTACTATCGTGAAGTCAAACTCAAGCAGTATGATGAACCATCAAACAATCTTTCCCGTACTGCAAGGTTTGTTTATTAAGTACAACAATGCTTGGTGATCAACGAAGAATACTTATTGAAAAGTAAGTAGTGCCTAAACTTTTTCACCGCATAGATCATACCCAAACTCTCCCTCTCAGTTGTTGTGTAATTCTTCTCTGCATTGTTCAGTTGTCTACTGGAGTAACTTGTTGGAAAATCCATGTTGTTCTCTCCAGGTTGTGCAAGTATGCATCCTATTGCATATGCTGATGCATCTACGTGGATGTGGAATATCTTTTCCCAATCCGGAGCCTTCAAAATTGGAGCGGAAATCAACCTTCGCTTCAAAGTTTGAAAAGCTTTCTCGCACTCATCCGTCCACTCAAATTTAGTTATCACCGCGTAAAGTGGTTTTGCAATTATAGCGTATGAGTAGATAAATCTACGATAATATCCACAATGGCCTATAAATGCCTGTACCTCCTTTACCTTTACTGGTCGTGGTAGATTAACAATGACGCTGATCTTCTCCATGTCTGTGGAAATACCGTTTTTGGACACTATATGTCCCAATATTTTGCCCTGTCTTACCATGAAGACACATTTCTCTGGATTCAGGCAAATCCGATACAGTCTGCATTTTTTGAACACCTTGGTCAAGTGCTCTATGTGCTCCAATCTTACAAGAGAGTGAACGCACAAGTCATCCATGTAAATTTCTAAGAACTGTCTTAGATATTCTTTAAAAGCATAACCCATTAGCCTCTGAAATGTGGCTAGTGCATTTGTTAAGACAAAAGCCATTACCCGAAATGCAAAAATACCCCATTCAGTTGCAAAATCCATTTTGTGTTGATCCTCTGGCTTTATTGTGAGTTGGTTGTAACCCGAAAAGCCATCTAAGAAACTATAAGCCTCTTTACCTGCCACTCTTTCTATTACATGATCAGTAATAGGTAGGGGATAGTTGTCTCGAATTGTAGCAACGTTTACTTTCTTGAGATTGACGCACACTCTTAACTTTCCATTTTTCTTCGGGACCACCACAATCGGTGAAACCCAATCGGTGTGCTCAATTTCATAAATAAACTCTGCCTCTTTAAGTTTATCTATCTCCTCCGTGATCTTTTTTGCAAACGTTTCATTGTAAGTATAGGGACGTTTTCTGCTGGGTTTGGCGTCATTCTTAAGGGGTATTGTGTGTTGACAGATACTTGGATCCATCCATTTAAGATCTTTGTATGACCTGTTAGAAAATAAGACGTAGCTAAATAGATTTTTGAGTAGATTACTTAATGGAGAGAGATATATTTCACACACAAGAGATTATAGAGTAGACAAAGAGAGAGAGAGAGAGTACACACGATATACGTGGTTCACCCAATGTGAGCTACGCCCACGGGAAAGCAGCCACTCAATGGCTTTAGCACTTCAAAAGAAGAAGTAGTTTACAAAGGGATTAAACCCTTGATAGAGCTCCCGCCTTGCTTCACTCTCACCACCTCACACTCACCTTGTTGCATCAACTTCACACTATGAAATGTGTGTAGAAATGGCCTCCTTTTATAGGCCAAAAGGGCTGCCCTCTCTTATGAGAGACAGCCATGTGTAGCCACCCTTGTGCGAATAAGTCCAAATCGGACCCTCCAATCCGCCCATGTGTGGCTGCCCTTGAGAAGACAAGTCCGCTTTTGAATTCGGCCACCGGCCATTGACTTCCGACCACCGGCCATTGAATTCCGACCACCGGTCATCGGCCATTGACTACCGGCCACCGGCCAACCGACCGGTTGTTTTCCGACCACTTTCCGGCCGCCGTCCGGCCATAATATTCCGACGAAAAGGAATACTCTAAAGTTGCTCCTGATTCTTGTCCGTAAAAATTTTGGTTTCCGGTGAGTGATTTTCCTTCACGCACGATGGCTTCTCCTCATAATGGGGGCCTTACAAATGTGCGCTTTTACCACAGAAAATTACAAGGGTAAATCAGGCTCCATACTTAACAATCTCCCACTTGGAGACTGATCTCCAAACCAAACCCATGACTGCTTTCCATTCTGGCTTCTTATCCTTGAATGCCGATTGAAGATGAGCAAAAGCTCAACTTCTCCTTGTTGACCACCTTTGTAAACATGTCTGCAGAATTTTCACTTGTATGCACCTTTCCTAGCTTTAGCTGTCCCTCTTCCAAAAGAGTGCGTATGAAGTGATATCTCACCTCAATGTGCTTTGTCGTTGAATGAAAGGCTGAGTTCTTCGCAAGATGGATAGCGCTTTGGCTATCACTATACAAGACACAATTGTCTTGTTTGAATCCAAGCTCTTCTAAGAATCTGTGAAGCCACATAATTTCTTTGCTTGCCTCCGTCATTGCTACATACTCTGCTTCCGTGGTAGAAAGTGAAACCACTTTCTGCAGCTTTGAAGCCCAGCTTACTGCTGTGCCTCCAACCGTGAACACATAGCCAGTAGTGCTCCTTCGAGTATCTTTGTCACCTGCGATATCTGCATCAGCATACCCTTCTAGAAAAATATCAGTTCCTCCAAAATACAAAGCATTTTTTGTTGTCCCTTTTAGATACCTAAGTATCCACTTCACAGCTTGCCAATGCTCTTTACCTGGGTTGTCCATGAACCTACTCACAACTCCCACTGCATGTGCAATGTCTGGCCTTGTCTAGACCATAGCATACATTAGAGAACCTACCGCTGCAACATATGGAACTTTAGACATATAGGCTATCTCCTCTTGTATCTTTGGACACATATCCTTCGTTAGTTTAAAATGACCAGCCAAAGGTGTAGAAACTGGTTTTGCATTTTGCATTGCAAACCTTTCTAGTACCTTCTTGATGTAATCTTCTTGAGATAGCTTTATTGTCTTCTTCGTCTTGTCCCTTGATATTTTCATACCAAGTATCCTCTTTGCAACACCTAAATCTTTCATTGAAAAAGATTTAGACAGCTCCTCTTTTAGGTCTTTGATGTCCTTCATGTTAGCACTTGCAATCAACATGTCATCAACATACAACATTAGGATGATGAATTTTCCATCTCCCAAATTCTTCGTGTAGACGCAGTGATCCGAGTTGCATCTTGTGAATCCATGATCCAACATCCATCGATCAAACTTCAAGTACCATTGTCTTGATGCTTGCTTTAAACCATACAAGCTCTTCTTTAATCTGTAAACCATTTTCTCCTTACCTTTTACTTCATACCCCTTTGGTTGAAGCATGTAGATTTCCTCCTCTAAGTCACCGTGAGGGAATGCCGAATTTACATCCATTTGCTCGAGATTTAGATCATGAGCAGCCACAAGGCTTAAGACAAGCCTAATTGAGTTCATTTTTACAACATGAGAAAATATTTCATTGAATTCAATACCTTTCTTTTGAGAAAAACCTTTTACCACAAGCCTAGACTTGTACCTTTTCTTCCCACCTTCTTCTTCCTTCAGCTTGTACACCCATTTGTTTTGAAGTGCCCGCTTACCTTTAGGCAACTCAACCAACTCCCATGTTTGGTTGCGATGTAGTGAGTCCATCTCCACTTGTATGATCTTCGTCCATTCTTCTTTGGATTCATGTTGCATAGCTTCTTCGTATGATTCCGGCTCTCCAGAATCTGATGGTTGAAGGAAGGAACAAACCTTTGTGGAGGTCTACTTGCTCTTGTAGATCTTCGGGGAATAGTTTGAGACTCCTCATTTGGTTGACGTTGTTGCACATTGTCACCGTTTGCAGTCCTTGAGTCTTCACCGTCCTCAAGCTCCATGTACTCATCACCTGTTTCTTTTGTTTGTTTTCTTTCCAAGTAATCTTTGTACATATTTTGTTCGTTAAAAATTACACCCCTACTCCTTAAGATTTTACCATCTTCAGGATTCCATAGGCGATACCCAAAGTCTCCTTCTCCATAGCCAATGAAGAAACACGTTTTGGACTTTGCATCTAGCTTTGATCTTAGGCTTCTATCTATGTGCATGAAAGCCTCACACCCAAACACTTTGAGAAATGCATAATTCACCGGTTTACCTGTCCATGCCTCTTCTCGAACTCCCCCATCCAATGCCGTTGAGGGTGACCGATTGATTAAGTACACAGACGTACTTACAGCTTCCGCCCAAAGCTCAAGCGGTAGGCCTGCATGTAGCCGCATGCTTCGTGCTCATTCCATGATTGTCGTGTTCATCCTTTCCGAAATCCCACTTTGTTGAGATGTCCTTGGGGTTGTCCTTTGCCTCCGAATGCCATTGCTAGCACAAAAGCTTTCAAAAGCTTGGCTGCAATATTCGCCTCCATTGTCGGATATGAGGCATTTAACCTTGGTACCTGTTTCATTCTCCACAAAGGCTTTCCACCTTTGAAATATGGAAAATACATCGGATTTATTCTTCATGACATAAACCCATGTTTTTCTAGTCGCATCGTCTATGAATGTTACATAGTACAATGAGCCACCAAGTGATGGTGTACTTGCAGGACCCCAAACATCAGAATGAACCAACTCAAGTTTTTTATTTTTTCTTTCATTTCCTGATTTTTGAAATTTTACCCTCTTTTGTTTACCATAAACACAATCTTCACAGAACTCTAAGTCCACTTCTTTCAAACCTGGTAGAAGCTTCTTTGTTTGAAGGATTTGCATTCCTTTGGCACTCATATGCCCAAGTCGGTAGTGCCACACCGCACTGTCAACTTCTGTAGTTGCTGCACAAGATGAAGGTTGCGTGCTAACAGTACACAAGTAAAGTGTATCGACTTTTTCTCACTTGGCAACCACCAAAGATCCCTTTGAGATCTTCCACCGTTTGTTTCCGAATGCAATGTTGTGACCTTCATCGTCCAATTGTCCTGTAGAGATCAAATTTTTGCGAAGAGAAGGAACATGCCTAACATCTTTAAGCTTCCATTCATTTCCGTTAGTAGTTTTGACAGAAACTGTACCTTTGCCGACAATCTCACAAGCTTCATCATCTCCCAAGTATACATACCAAAATTACCTTTGGTGTAGTCTTGGAAATGTTGCTTGTGTGGTGTCGCATGGAATGAAGCCCCAGAATCTACTATCCAGGAATTAGACACATTGTCTAATGAGAGAATTAGAGCATCTTGCTCTACTTTACCTGCCACATTGGGCTCCGATGTTGGCTTGTTGTCTTGAGACTCTGTCTCCTTCTTCTTCTTGGACCAGCAATCCTTCTTGACGTGGCCCTTCTTGTCGCAGTTCCAACATTCAAGAACTGACTTTGTGCGTGACTTGCTCTGCCTTGAGCGATCACGACCCTTTTGGTTTTTGAACCTCTTCTTAGGGCTTCCTCTTGTTTCCACTGATAGTGCAACACTTGATGATTCTCCTGTGCTTCTCCTTCGCATTTCCTCGCTTAGGAGAACACCCACAACATCATCAAACTTAAGAGTATTTGTGCCAGAGATAGAATTACTTACAGCCATCACAAGGCTGTCCCAACTATCCGGTAGAGATGATAGTATAAGGAGAGCTCGCACTTTGTCATCGAAATTGATTTTCACTGATCGAAGTTGACTTATGTTTGTGTTAAAGTCATTTAGGTGTTATGCAATTGAACCATTCTCTGCCATCTTTAGATTGAACAAGCACTTCATAAGAAATACCTTATTGGATGCCGATGGTTTCACGTAGAAGTCGTCAAGTGACTTCATCAAGTCCTCCGTGGTCTTCATCTCCGAAACATTGAAGGTCACCGTTGACACCAAGCTTAACCGGATTGTTCCCAGTGCCTTTCGATCAAGGACAATCCATGCTTCATCTGCCATTGTTGCGGGCTTCTTCGCAAGACCGCCTAGTGGCAAATAGAGGTCCTTCTGGTAGAGATAGTCTTCAATGTGCATCTTCCAATGTTGGTAGTTTTTGCCTTTGAACTTCTCAATCTTGAGCTTCCCTTCCTCCGCCATAACTTCCACTCAATTCAAGGAATCCTTTCCTTGAGATAATTTAGCTACGAGCAAACCTTGCTTTGATACCAATTGTTAGAAAATAAGACGTAGCTAAATAGAGTTTTGAGTAGATTACTTAATGGAGAGAGATAGATTTCACACACAAGAGATTATAGAGTAGAGAGAGAGAGAGAGAGAGAGAGAGAGAGAGAGAGAGAGAGAGAGAGAGAGAGAGAGAGTACACACGATATACGTGGTTCACCCAATGTGGGCTACGTCCACGGGAAAGCAGCCACTCAATGGCTTTAACACTTCAAAAGAAGAAGTAGTTTACAAAGGGATTAAACCCTTGATAGAGCTCCCGCCTTGCTTCACTCTCACCACCTCACACTCACCTTGTTGCATCAACTTCACACTATGAAATGTGTGTAGAAATGGCCTCCTTTTATAGGCCAAAAGGGCTGCTTTCTCTTATGAGAGACAACCATGTGTAGCCGCCCTTGTGCGAATAAGTCCAAATCGGACCCTCCAATCCGCCCATGTGTGGCCGCCCTTGAGAAGACAAGTCCGCTTTTGAATTCGGCCACCGGCCACCGGCCATTGACTTCTGACCACCGGCCACCAACCATTGACTTCCGACCACCGGTCATTGGTCATTGACTACCGGCCACCGGCCAACCGACCGATTGTTTTCCGACCACTTTCCGGCCGCTGTCCGGCCATAATATTCCGGCGAAAATTTTGGTTTCCGATGAGTGATTTTCCTTCGCTCATGATGGCTTCTCCTCATAATGGGGGCCTTACAAATGTGCGCTTTTACCATAGAAAATTACAAGGGTAAATCAGGCTCCATACTTAACATGACCATGCAAACACATCTCTATACTGTTTAAGAGTAGCTACCAAAAGCTTTTCCTCTTCTTCAGTAAGATCCGTGGCAATATATGCAGGTTTTGGATCTTCTCCCGGCTCCGCTAGATCTATTCGTTTGGCTTCTCAGGATCGTCGTACGATGTACCCGGTTCCTTCAATTCGCTCATTGGTTGTTGCACTATGATTTTCCTATCTTGTATGGTATACTTATTATAATGGGACGGTGCATCCATCTTGTCAGAATTCGTGTCCTCATTTGTTTCCAATTCAATCGTCCATATGTCTTTGAGGGTTCGCTTGAGCTTATTGTACTCCGTTTTCCTCTCTGTTTTGGTCATTCTAGACCCTGTTTTCCCCCCTTTATGCGACTTAGTCGTTCGCTTTTCGTGCCTGTTCTTCTTGTTGTTTTTCCATGGTTTAGTTTTGATAAGCCGGCTAGTGACCTCGTCTTTGACACAATCATCAGCTTTGACAAGCTTTAGATATCCCGTTCTGTCATTGACAAGAGGCATCAGATTATGCTTATTCGCCCTTGATTTTCTTGTTCTCTTGGATTTATACCGCTCTTGTCGACTAGGTTTCTAGTTAGGAAACTCATAAAACCCTTCCTGTCTCGATCCGTATTTCCTATTTGTCTTTGATCCACTTGATCTTTCATCATCAGCCTCTATCATTTGGATTTCATCATCCAGTGATGGAAGGTCACCGCTTAGTGAATCCGTGAATTCCTCCTCTGTTCGATTTTTATCGTTCACTAAAGATATCTCATCAATTATTCTTTTACATTCAGTCTCACGTGGTGGTTCTTCTTGTTCCTCGCTCTCCGATCCTGACTCGAGGATGACGCTAGCCATTTGCAACGTTACTAGGTCGTATCCTTCTTCGTCACAAAATTTTGTAGGCGTGCATTTGTTAACACATACGTCCAAGGTTGACAATATTTGAGTCCACCCAAATGGCTCAAATAAATGTTTTGGGAAAGGTTCTGGGAGATAAGCCTCGTCTTCTACGGATCTTTCCAATACGCATTCCTCTTTGATTATATCTCCACAATCAGATGCTCCACACATCCAAACATGTGCTTTCGTTTGCATCCATGCAGGTATTTCTTTTTCATTTACAGTGGTTGAATTAAATTCTTGCACTGGTGTTTTTGCAACGTCTCTATAGCTGTGATCCTTCATGTTGATTTTCGTTATTAGCTCTTCGTGCCTTAGGTAACTTTGGTCGTACCCCCAATCTTGTATCATTTTGAGTTGACGCATGAAAGGTCGCCCCAAAATAATGTCGAAGTTGTTTGTTTTCTCGAAATCCACCACAACAAAGGTGTGCTCATAGTTAATTCCACACGAAGTTACAACTATTTGGTCCAGGATTCCCAACGGTCTCTCTACATACCCATATGCGAGTTGCAGTTTCATTCTCGTTTTTCTGAGAGCTGAACGGCCCCATTTCTCCCAGATTTGCTTTGTAGCAATCGCCACTCCCGCTCCACTGTCTAGGATAGCTATCGTTTTTATATCCTGATATTCAACAGGTAAGGTTGTATTACCTTCCTCGCCCTCACAGTAATCTCCGACCTTGTTTATGGGCACTGGTTGGGCTTTGGGTTGACCTTTCCGTTTGTTTTCTTCTCCAGTAGGGTTTGTCTGAAGAGGAATCTTTACTCCCTTGTGCTCCAAATGTTTCCCCATGTCTTCCCATAAGTGTGGTCTGACTCTCAAGAGTTCTGACAGTGTGATTGTGCATGTTATAGGTGTTGACAATATCTCTTGAAGACTTTTTGAGTCAATCATTTGTGGAATAGTTCTCATCTGGGATGGAACTAACCTTATCTTCTATTGTGCCTCGTGTTCACCTATAAATGAAGGCAGGGTTTTTAAGGATTGAGCTTTGCTTTCCATCGAAACCTCCGTTCCCACATCCCCATACAACGATTGTATATCTCCTGGATAAAATCCGTTATCCAAGTTAATCTTAGGAATTGGAGCAGACTGTAACATTGCGCTTCCGTCCTTTCTGTTTCTAATGGTTTCCCATAAGTGTTGTAGCCATTGTTCTTCAACTTCTAGAATTAGCATTATCGTCATTGAGTTAGCGTCATCAGTGATGTTTGGCACCACTCGGTGATCCAATGACAATATCGTTTCAGGCCTGGGTCCGTTTACTTGTTCTGGTTCATCGATTTTTAGTTTTTTTTGCTCTTTGTGAATCAGCACTTCTTGTTCTGGGGTTCTAACCTCCTTAGGTTCCATCAATGCCTGGGCTGTTTCAATGAGGTGTTTACACATTTCCAAACGCTTCGTTTCCACTGCTGGTTGAGGATAAGTTAACCATCTCTGCTCTAAGTTTTGGTTTGTTTTTAGCCTTGCTTCGTACATTTGTAATAGAGCATCTAAAGGCTCTAGCACTTTCTCGACCAAGACTGATCCCCCTGAGAACGCTTTCCTCGGCTTGTTGTTATCCTCAGCAGTTTTACTATCTCTCTCTTGTTTCAGTTGCTCCTTCATTTCATGTAATTCGTTTTGCATGGCAATTTGGGTTTTCAACCTTCTTGTTTTCATCCTGTCTCGTTTCGCCTTCCAGGATTTTCGCTGGGTTCTCACAGATAAACTCTCATTTTCTGTGGGTATCGGCAACCTCGATCTTTTCCTCCAAAGGCTTGTTTTTCTCTAAATCCTTGGCTTGGACTCTGGTTATCGCATTGATTTGGATCATGGGATCGGTTTTTGATCCGCTACTTGCACTTGGTAACACCCCCACAATATTTATAGTTGTTTTCCCCTTGTTGTCCGGATTCTTTGGGCAATCTGGCAATATGTGATTCACACCACATCCGTCACAAAAACCAAAAATTTTCACTCTTTCACCTTTGAAAGGGCAGTTACACTCCCAATGATCCGTACTTCCACATTTATAGCACTGTCCAATTGGTGGGTTGATTTTGGGGAGGTGGTCCCATAGGTTGTCCTGCCCTATTAGGATATCCTCTTGGTTTGTAGTTCTGGTTCGCAATGAACATTAGCCTTTTTTTATCCACCAAATATTGATCTCTCGAAGGTTGTGCTACATACGTTGGTGGTGCCATACCCTCTCTATTTACCCATGGTTGATAGGCTTCGTCTGCGTACATTTGTGATTCAGTTTCT
The DNA here is from genome assembly GCF_014529385.1 of Adiantum capillus-veneris. Classification (NCBI taxonomy): domain Eukaryota; kingdom Viridiplantae; phylum Streptophyta; class Polypodiopsida; order Polypodiales; family Pteridaceae; genus Adiantum; species Adiantum capillus-veneris. The sequence continues at coordinate 65,329,961 of NC_140939.1, read as the reverse complement.
GTTGCGTAAGGCTCATTCGGTTCCTCATAATAAGAAACTTGAAGTGTACTATTTGTTCTTGGTGATGCTTCACAAGGTTGAGCATACCTAATCATGGCTCTATTTTCCTGTGGTAATGGAGATTGTTGACCCAACACAGGTTGAGGTCTGTCTGCTCCTGCTACCAGATTCATGTTTGGTCCAACTTGATATCTTGGAGGAGGTGGCTGGGGTGGTTCTGTTGGAGGTCCATACGGTCTTTCCCTCACATAGTTTTTGTTGTAAAAACACTCTTCCATGCCATGATTTGTCCATTTTTTCTCTATGGCGCACCATTTCAATACTCGTCCATTCGCAACTGGTGCTTTCGGCTGTTGTGTGCACCACGGCGTCGGGTGATCCCTCCCACATATGTCACACTTCCTCGTCTGAGATTGGCTCATCAGTGGATTTGATCTCATATGTTGCTCCATTCTCTTCGTTACCTCCTCTATCATTTGGTTAGCTGTCGACATCAAGGACGCCTGAGCATCTTTTTTGGTAGAGGGTTCGCTTTTAATAGATGAAGAGCCACTGGTTACTGAATCAGTATCCTCTGACACTTCCCCATATGCTTTGCAATTATCAACAAGATTTAACGCTTCCCTTGTAACCTGTTGAAATGTGCTACAGGCCTTCAAGTGAAGGTCCTTTTTCAAGGTTTCGTTCCTAAGTCCTTCAACGAAGAGCACAGACAATCTCTCGTCTTACGGTAATTCCCTCCGTGTCGGACCTACTGCCGCATGTGTAGAGATAGGAACCGCACTACCTCGATTCGTGGCCATTGATTCTTTGGAATGCAACGTTCCCATGGGGCTTGGCATCGAATAATGAGGTTGACTGAAAGAGTCAGCTACATGAGTCCTCTCTCCACCTGTGGTCATCGGGTCTGGCACGACAGTTGTAGGTGATGGTCTTAGTGGGCTTGGAGTGACATAATACTAGTGAAGTGGTCCCTCAAAGTACGTATATCCTTCCAACTCCTTTTTATCGATTGCTGCGTATCGTCTTCCATACTTGTAATATGTGGCGATTTTCGTTTCCGCTCCCTCTGTGTAGGTGAAGACATAAAGTCTTTTCCGCTCAGTCATCTCTTCGACGTAGGGTTCCTCGCATCTATAATAGAGATCTTGCTCTCCATTATTATACTTGTATAACCACAAGTAGACATTATCCGTGTTGACTCTTAACGTTTCGTTTTCTCGCCTTAACCTCGCATTAGGTAAGCTCATTGTTGGTGCCTTTTCCTCATGTTCCTCATCTATTTTGACTTTCGTGCCCATCAATCCCCACTTGTCTACAATGTTAGGATTCGGGACTACCAAGTACATGATACCCTCGTCATCTAGGTACCTATCTCCGCTATAGCTCACGGGCACTAAGTCCCTGAACTCACTTGGTCTATCTTCTATTTTCACACAGTAGCGGTCCATACCATCTTTGTATATCTTGGCGCCTTGCCTGTTGTCATATTGATACTTGATGAACAATAGCTTTATTGTGGCCAAGGGGTCTGATGGTCCTGCTGCCATGTTTTCTCTTCCGTTTAGTTTTAATTGTCCCAAGTGTTCTGTGAAATACTCGTGAGATCTCTCTGAAGAAGTATCGGAGATGCCTTCTTCAAGGATCAGCTCTAACGGTCGTACTACCCCTTGTTTTACACTCTCCTCCGTTGATACAATACTTGCTTGATCCGTTAAATTTCGGTGTCGGATGTTGATTTGTTTTCCCAATCTCAAAAACATGAAGAAAGTGGGAATTACTGACTGAATCCAAACCTCTTACCTGGAGATGGAGTGATCTTCCAACTTTTGCGACTACATGGATTGTTACTTGACCGATCTCTGCAAATGAATACACTTGATGGCTATGAGATCACTGTATCATTCCAACTGTTAGCAGATTCAACACTTTCACAATGACTTCAACACAATTTTGCTTGCAGATTATTGACAGTATGTCCAATTTGAGTTTTGACAACTCCTGATATCTTAAATAGTCTAGGTCTATGAACAGGTCAAAAATGAGTCAGATCTGGGCCGGTACACCGATCGCGATCGTACTTCTGAGCACAAATTTGACCAAACTTCATCAGCTTGTTCACTAGGCTATTTTAAGGCTACCTCTCTGATACTTTTGCAATCAGACTCTAAAAAGTCAAGCTTTTACCAGTTCTTGGTTGGAAGTGTCTGTTTCCTAGAATCTGTCAGTTTGATCTGATTTTAGTGCTTGATTAGGGATTTGGAAGCTATCTGGGGTTGTCCTATGTATAGGCTATCCCTATGTATGGTTCCTTTCCAGTTTTGATGTGTTTTGGTCTACTGAAAGTCAATTTCTAAGCCAGTTTAGTAGTTTTTGACTTGGATCTGTATTCAGATGGTTTGACAGGTATTTTGAGGTTTCTGGCTCTAGGTCCTTTAGACTTTTATGTTTGTATACACCTGAGGATCCCACATATGAAATGTGGTCAAAATCTGGCACTTAGGTACACCGATCGCGATCGTAGTTCTGAGCCCAAATTAGATCAAATTTGGCATACTTGTAGACACTGATGTTTTAAGGCTATCCCCCAAGTCTTTTTGCATTTGGATCACCAAAAGCCAAGATTTCACAGTTTTTGGGTCTGTTAGGCTAGTTTTGTCCAAGTGGCCTGATTTTCTTGATTTCTGATGTTTTTGGGTGTTGTTTCTTTAAACAAACTTGTTTAGAATCTTATCAAGAAGGCACACAACAAATCTGGTCAAAATCTAGCACATAGGTACACCAATCGTGATCATAGTACCTGGGCCAAATCTGATGAAATTTGGTATGCTCCCTCTGACAAGTATTTCCCAGTGTTTGGTACTACCCCTTTGTGATTTGAATCAATTTCAGCTCTGTTTGGTTAGATTTTCTAAATTTCAGAGTCTTATGGCCTTTTTGCCAAAGTTATGGTTTTCTAGTTTCTCGACTCTAACTTTTGCCCCAAATCTGATTGGAATGTGATTTGCTTATCCTACTCCTAAGTACATAAATGAAAAAACACAAGGAAATGAATCAAACAAAACAAACATGATGGATTTCGGGTGAGATTTCAGTACTCAATCGAATTAGAGAAATTGAAGAGCAAAAATGCTTTAACACTCCCACTCACAGCTCCATAAATCTCCTAAGAGAGGATCTAGCCGGTCCACTGGCTCTAGACTCCACTAAGCTCTAAACCCTTGTCTAGCAACCTAACTGAGGTGTAAATTGGATTTGTGGATTGATCTTTTTTAAGGAATCTAACTGCGCACTCGGTCACTCATCACCTAAGGTGCATTCCCCGACAGCGGCGCCAATGTTTGCGGGTCGCCGCGACGGACGTCCATAGCATAACTCTCAAGCATCAACATATTTATCACTACAAGGGAAGCGACCAGGATGAGACATGGAAACTCACTAGGGTATCACTCTTAATGAAGTGAACTCGATGAGATGCATCTACTCACTCTACAAGCAAATCAGACGCATTACCGCCAAGTATTCTGACTATGTCCTTCTACACAGCTCTACAGTCGTCACGCCCGTTTACCATGCAAACCTATTCGGAATCGCACGAAACTTGAAGGGAAGCTACAGGGGACTATCAGGATTGTATCCTATCATTGTCACACAGCATTATCGAAAGGTACAAAGACCGTGATCGTTCGTCCCAAAGTTAGCAAAAACAGCGAACAGGTGATCCTAATGGGTCGTTTTAGGGTCCCTAATGCCCCATCCTAGGGTCAAAACAACATAAAACACGCATATAAACACTCAAAACAACGATTTAAGGTCTCAAACTCGTAGTTGAAAACCTACACCGAATCTTGAATGATTACACTTGAATGGAAGAACAAGGTAAGAGGAACACAATGCAATAAACAAATCTGAATTTGGATTACCGTAGCCACAATGGTGAAGATTACAAGTTGGAGCAAGAAGGGGCTCTCAAACGTACGCTCTCTTCTCAGTTTTCCATAAAAAAGATAATGTTCAAACTTACAAAAATGACCTTTGTAGTTTAGGTCTTTACAAATGGCTTGTTCGGCCAAAAGCTCCTAAACTTCTAACTGGCTCTCTAATATACAATTGCTCCCAGAAGAAGAATCATAAATCCTTTGACAAGTTCTCGGCTTAGAGATGCTTCCTTATGAAAGAATTTTACAAAGGTTTCTCATAAAAATATGATCCTTCTCTGGAAACGGCCGTTTGTCGCTTCGTCCTGTTAACAAACAATTCCTTTTTGTCAAAATATTATGGCCGGACGGCGGTCGAAAAGTGGGCCGGTCCTGTGGCCGGTGGTCAAATGTCAATGGCCGGTGGCCAATCTCAAAGCAGGACTTGTCTTCTCAAGGGCGGCCACAAATGAGTGGATTGGAGGGTCCGATTTGGACCTATCTACACAAGGGCGGCTACACATGGTTGCCTCTCATGAGAGAGGGTAGCCCTTTTGGCCTATAAAAGGAGGCCATTTCTACATACATTTGATAGTATGAAGTTGATGCAATTAGGTGGGTGTGAGGTGGTGATAGTGAAGCAAGGCGAGAGCTCTATTAAGGGTATAATCCCTTTGTAACCTACTTCTTGTTTGAAGTACTAAAGCCATTAAGTGGCTGCTTTCCCATGGATGTATCCCACATTGGGTGAACCATGTATATCATTTGTATGCTCTTTCTATCTCTCTCTTTCTCTCTACTCTATAATCTCTTGTGTGTCAAAATTATATCTCTCCATTAAGTAATCTACTCAATTATCTACTTAGCTACGCCCTATTTCCTAACAACTGGTATTAGAGCAAGGTTTACTCGTAGCTAAAGTATCTCAAGGAAAGGATTCCTTTAATTGAGTGGGAGTAATGGCGGAGGAAGGGAAGCTCAAGATCAAGAAGATGGCAAAAACTACCAACATTGGAAGATGCAGATTGAAGACTATCTCTACCAGAAGGACCTCTATTTGCCACTAGGCGGTCTTGCAAAGAAGCCCGCAACGATGGCAGATGAAGCATGGATTTTCCTTGATCAAAAGGCATTGGGAACAATCCGGTTAAGCTTGGCGTCAATGGTGGCCTTCAATGTTTCGGAGATGAAGACCACGGAGGACTTGATGAACTCACTTGACGACTTCTACGAGAAACCATCAGCATCCAATAAGGTATTTCTTATGAAGCGCTTGTTCAATCTAAAGATGACAGAAAATGGTTCAGCTATAGAGCACCTAAATGACTTTAACACAAACATAAGTCAAGTTCGTACGGTGAAAATCAATTTTGATGCGAGCTCTTCTTATAGTATCATCTCCATCAGATAGTTGGGACAGCCTTCTGATGCCTGTAAGTAACTGTATCTCTGGCACAAATACTCTTAAGTTTGATGATGTTGTGGGTGTTCTCCTAAGCGAGGAAATGCGAAGGAGAAGAACACGAGAATCATCAAGTGCCGCATTGGCAGTGGAAACAAGAGAAAATCAAAAGAGTTGTGATCGCTCAAGGCGGAGCAAGTCACACACAAAGTAAATTCTTGTATGTTGGAACTGCGGCAAGAAGGGCCACGTCAAGAAGGATTGCTGGTCCAAGAAGAAGAAGGAGTTGGAATCTCAAGAAAACAAGCCAACATCGGAGGCCAATGTGGCAGGTAAAGTAGAGCAAGATGCTCTAATTCTCTCATTAGACAATGTGTCTAATTCATGGTGATAGCCGTTTTTCGGCTCTTTGTAATTACCACAGTGAGTTACCTCACCCTACCAAAATCACCCAAACACTATAGCTATCCCTACCATTTCACTGTACATAGGCGTGCGTGAGTCACGGGACTTTTCCCATATCTTCTTAAAAAACCCTCAATTAGCTAGTCATTGGGCTAGTTGAGCCAAAATAAAAAATAAAAAATAAAAAAATATAAGTATATTATGGCCCATGCGTATGTAAATATTTCTTTATATATAGGGCCTAAATAAAAGATTTTTTCATAATTATGTTGGTATTTATTTAAATATTTCTACCTAGGTGTGTGTTATTTATGCTCTGTACATTGCCTCACCATTACCACAATTTTTATTACCATTTTTCATACTCTTTATTCCATATAGAAATATTTTCATGTAAGCTTCTCTTATATTTGGTGTAACTCCACCCCAACAAAAATCCAAAAAAACTAGTTTTATTTATGTGTATATTTTTTTACTATTTTGATTTTTCCCTTCCTACATCTATTTTGTTTGTTTCTAAAAAATTAGAACACCAAAAATATTTATCTTTTTATGGTAGCCTCATAATGAGAGAGATTTCTTTTGACCCCTTTATATTTTTTCCACTTATATTATTTATATTTGACATGTACATATTTTTTAGATCCCTCAATATTTGATTTTCTTAGTAGTACTATTCACTTATATCCTAATCTCAACAATATCTTCAATTATAGACCTACCAAATAAGGTCAAGGGTAGGTGGCATGCATACATGCACTATGGAGGGCTCACTCTTGGAAGTATTCAAAAGAATCATCCAAAGAAGGACCCCACAAGGACCTTTGTAGTGGAAAAAAACGGTCGGTTTTGCTGAATTTTTAAAGTTCACTTGCTCTCCGAATTTGAAAAGGTGATACAAACAAAAGTTGTAGCTCGTGAGCTGAAATTTTGCCTCAAAGTTTTTCATATTTTTTTGAGCTACGAGCTGTGAGCTATGATTTTTTTAGTGGACCCCAATTTTCCCATGCTATGCAGCCACACTCTCTCTTCCACTTTATCATTTTCCTCTTTCACACACACTTCTCCACTCATCATCCCCATCTCTCTCACCACTCCTCTCTGCACACTACTCACCTTCTCCTCAACCTTGAAGAATAAGAGAAACCATGGTGAACTCATACCTCCCACACACAATTCCATTCCAAAATTGACCACCTAGTCTCATTTTTCCTCCTCCAATTTACCCATATCTATCAAAAAAACCACAAAATTCAGCCTCTTCTCTTAAAAGACAGCATCATGGTGGTTGATTACTCAGCTTCAATTACCTTGTCTCTCAAGGAAGGTCAAGAGTGGAGAAAAAATGTACCGTCAAAGCTAGTGGACCGTCAACAAGCGTCAAAATTGGCCCTACTCAAGACACTTGGAGCATCAACCTTGTAAGAAATCCACCTTTTCTTACCTCTTAAGAGTTTTTCTTCCTTATTTGTATCCTACATGGATACTCCCATTGTAAATAACCAATTCCCTTTGTAAATTAATACTAACTCTACTAACACTAACCCACTATGAAAAGTCCTATCACCTCCATTTCTCTCCTCTCTCTTTCCCCACCAACTTCTTGATAATTCCAAGCAAAAGAAATTAGATAAATTGCTGAAAATCTAACCCAACCATGGTTAGAGGAGTAACCCTAGCCTTCAAAATTGCTATAAAAGGAGGGTGTAGCTAGCACAAAAAGGGGGAGCCATAAGCAAGAGCACTATGCTATAGCTTGAGAAGCAAAGCTGAACCTCTCTAGAAGGAGCTCTTGAGTGGAAGCTCATTGTCTTATGCATGTGCATGTGTTGTAATAGGGGATTAGCAAGGGAACTCTATGCCATTGTAAGAGAGAGAGTGATCATTCAATTGAGAGTAGGAAATCTATCATTTCTCCTACTAGTGTAAGCCCAACATTTGCTGAATCAAGGAGGGTGGATTTGGACTAAGCTTGGATACTTTGTCTCCCTTCCAACGTGAAGTAATGGACAACAATGATGCGTAAGTGTCTTGGTGTTTTTTTGTTAAGTTCTTGATAGCTTGTCTCTGGTGTTGTCATCAATCTAGCCATAAATCCCACATACTGTAAGAGGGCGACAGGGTGGAGAGGACTCCCCTGGCTTTAAGACAGTGATTGGGGTGGTTTTTTTTGTGATGTGTTGTGGTGAAATTTACGCAAGCTATGTTGAACAAATACTAATCTCACTTTGATTTGTCATGACAGATTCGTAAGAAGGTATTAATGCAACAAGCACCCCCTCCCCCTTTCTCTCTCTTTCTTAAATATATAGTTTTGTTTGCTTGATCATTGCCGATACGTTTCAAAGCAGCCCGAGCACTATCTCTCTCTCTCTCTCTCTCTCTCTCTCTCTCGTGTTTTAGTGTGTGAGAGTGTTCCATTGGTGTTAGGGTTAGTGTAAATTCATTGCTTGTTTGTGGGTTGCTCTAACGATTCTCCTCTTTTGCGTCCTAGTTCGCTCTTAAACTAGGTGGTGCCCCTTATGTAGTTGGGATTTGGCTGTGGGTTTGTTATTTTGGTTTGTGTTGTGTTGTGCCCCAGCCCCATTGAGCAGCACGGGAGCCTTGAAGGGTGTCTAGAGGTTGCTCTTCTTGTTGCCCGCCCCGGACCGCCTCAAATTGGTGCCCCCACTGAGGAACGGCTTGTGTATTTTTGTGTAGAATCAACCTTTAGCATAGTCAAGTAGTTTGCATGAATCACGAAGATTTGTATGATCCCTTCATTCCCATTGCAAGGCAAAAGGTACACATAATTGTTAGTACTAAGTTGCAATTTCAACGTGTCATTCGTAGAATTTTAGGTCCTCTTAGGTTGGTCGAGATAAACGCTTCAGTAAATCCTTTTATTTTGCCTCTCATTAGGTACGACCTTAGTTTGGACGTCTATATTTTTGTTTTGTTTTAAGCATTAGGACATGCATAGGCCATGGATAATGGCCCAGGAATAGAGGTTTTTCCCTTTCATTTTACTCCACACATTAGAATAAACGTTGCAATTAGTAGAAAGATCCATTTTCAACAACGAATGGTGTTCATGTTTGGTGCCCAAAGAGCAGGAGAAATTCTTGCATCACCAAACCCTGTCATTCTACCTCTCATCAACTACCACACTTCTTTTGATGTACATGTGTTCATTTTATTTTAAAATGAAGTGCAGCCCGGCAAAATAGTGTGTATGTTTGTTTTTTCTTTGTCCAAGTTGTTACAAGAAACAAAAAAATGATCATTTGTTCTAACTGGGAATGTGTGTGCAGTGAAAGTTCAATCCTTAGAGATCTAGCTCTATTACCAATTGAGTTGCAGGAGCAAGTAGTAAGGCGTCTCCCTCATAACAAGAGGGTGGTGAAGTTAAGACGGAAGGTCCTACGCGTGGATTCCATTTTCCTCTTGTTGTTGGGCACTAAGGAAGACCGCGCATTCATCCAACTAGTGTGTGCCCTAAGATTGGTAAATAGAGTGAAATTTGGCGTTTGGCGAGTGCATTTCACCATTGAGGAAGACTCTTCAGGAAACTTGCGGCCAGAGTTCATGCTTCATAGACTCACATTTGGTGAATTTTTCCCTCATTTGCGTCTTATTAATAGTCTTCCTTTCGCTTTCAACAAAGGAGATAGGGAGCTATTCAGAGCTTGTCTTAATAAAGAGAGCATAGAGAAGATTGCAAATTTGTATAAATTCTCATCCTTCTCTACTTTCTATGACACTTTGTTCATAGAGACATTGTAAATCTCTTTATGCTTTTGAATGATTTAACCATAATCCTAAGGAGTTTTTGTCCAGGAATTTTGTAGCACAAGTGGAGTCTTTAAATCTTGCAAACTTGATTGGACTTGATGAGGATGTTCTTTATGAAATTGTGAGAAGGTTGCCTCACTCCGACTGTGTGGAACTCGAAGGAAAGGAGCTCCTAGTCAATTGCTACTTTCTCACGGCCTTCGACGAGCATGAAGATCTAGTTTTTATACAAACCGCTTGTGCATTGGGAATTGTAGAGCAAGTGCAATTTATCACTTGGGACGTGGTTGCTCTTTTGGATCCAGAAAATGAAGTTCTAGAGATTTCTGTTTATCGCCTTAGCTTTGAAGAATTTCAACCCTTCTTAGAGCTCATCAATAGTCTACCCTTTTGTTTTGATCAAACAAATCGAGACCTTATTGAAGCTTGGATAGCTGAAGAAGAAAACCTAGAGTGGTATTTTCTCACTTCTTCATTTGCAGGCGAGTGGTTCTAAATCTCTATTGTATCCCTTATTGTAACTCGTGTTGTAATCTTTCATAATAATGGAGAGCCAACGCCAAATGTCTGGATATCCTCTTTTCTTTGGAGAGCCTGGAGAGGATGCAGAATTATTTTTAGCAAATTTCAAGATGTCTTGCCGTATCAAGAGGATAGTAACCGATCAAGAACATGTAGAAATGTTTGAGGTGGTCCTTAGGAAAGATGCTAGTACTTGGTTTGACTCTTTGCCTGCGGAAGTTAAGGGGAATTACACAGAAGTTTTGAATCGTTTTAAGAGATACTTCTTTGATCCCCAAAACACTCAAAAACTATGGCAAGACATTGTTTCTCATAAGCAAAAAGACTTAGATGACTACTACTTGTACAAGCAAGAGTTTCTACGTCTTTGGGCTCTATGGATACGAAATGTTGCTAACCCTGGTGATGGTGCAGAATTTTAAAGAAGGAGAGGTTCATAGCCGGACTCTTTCCTGACCTTAAGGTAAAAGTTGAGGCGGGTGCACCTGCTACTTTTGATGCAGCGAAAACTAGGGCTGCTGAGAAGTATAGGAAACTCAAGTGCTTAAGGGGAGAGGTTCCAATAGAAGGTCTTAGACCCAAAGGTAAGTCACAAGCATCAACATCTAGGGAGATTCCTGAGGTAACGGCTGAAGTGATTGAGAAGTTAAATGAATCTTTAAGCAGCCTGTCAATTCACCTTGCACAAGCTGTAGGTCCAAAGGGACAAGCAAAGAAGTCAGAAGAGCGAGATCCACCACGAACTAGGAGAGTCTTGCAATGTTGGAATTGCGGAGAGTCTGGACATGGGATGTATAATTGTCCTTGGCCCCGTGGAGAGCCAGGGAGACCTAACTTGAATTACCCAGTGATGAATGCAGGAGAAGGAGCTGGTCAACAACCAAGGCTTCTACAAAGGCCAAATGGACCAAGACCACCTCCACAAGGGGTAGAAGGAGTTCCACCTTTGCCAGATCCAAATGTGCATGTGGTAGAGGTGACAAATTCAAATGAGGTTGACATGGAAGCAAATGGCATTAAGCGTGGCCGAGGAAAAGGTAAAGAGAAAGAGGGTGTCCCATCACAGAGTGACCATGGACAAGGCAAGAAGGCAAAGGAGACCAAGGAAGCTAAGAGGACTCGACGTCGTATCAATCTCCAAGACTTCCCTCTTGGACATGGTATGGCTCCATACAACCTGTTGGAAGACATGCGAGGTAAGGGTCCTGATATCTCATGGCCTCAGTTTCTTGCATTATGCCCACAAGTTAGGAGGGATTTAACAAAGGCAGTTAGCACTAGGAGAAAGGTAAAAGAGAGTTTTCCTGTTGTAAAAATTGCACATGCTGAAATGAACGAGGATATTACACCTGTGCTAGATTGTTACATAAAAGGAAGATTGGTTAGGAAAGGTCTAGTGGATGGGGGTGCACAAATTTGCATCATGACAGAAGGGCTCATGCAAAGACTAGGCATGCACATCCATGAGACACCTGAAATCAAAGTGAAAATGGCAAACAATAGCAAGGCTAGGTGCGTAGGCATTTGTAAAAATGTTTTTGTAGAGGCCTTTGGCATTAAGAAGGCAGTGGATTTCTATGTCATGTCTACCAAGGGAAATGGTTACCCATTTATCCTAGGAAGACCATGGCTAATGAAAATGCGAGCTTTGCAGGATTGGGAGAGTGGAAAGCTAATTTGCAGGAATGACAATCACAAGAAGGTTGTCTTTGACATGAAGGAGCAACGCCAAGAGGAGCTCCATGAAGAATCATCTCAAAGTGAGACGGAAGAAGGTTGGACCGATAGCACTTCAGAAGAAGAAAGTAGCGGCAGCATTACTGAAGAGGAGTCTTCCATCGAAGTCATGGGGGTAAGGTTTAAGCCAAGCAACCAGGAGACCTCTTGTCAAGGTTTGGAAGAGGTAGGTCCCAAGAGAACCAAAAGGTGGAAGATGAAGGAATGCTAGAAGGTATGCTATCTACAACACTTACAAAGGATGAAAGAGAGGAGTTCAAATGTGTGCTAAGGAAATTTCCTAGGCTTTTTGCTAAAGACTACACCGATGTGCGTGGAGTAGATGTTGTTCAACACAAGATTGAGTTGAAGCCAGAGGCCACACCTAAGGCTCAGAAGCTACGAAGGCTAGGAGTCATCAAGGAGCAGGCTTTACTCAAGGAGGTAAGAAAGCTTCTAGCAGCAGGTTTCATTTATCCAGTGGAGAATTCAGAGTGGGTCTCTCCTGTTGTTGTCACTCCTAAGAAAAACGGCAAGTGGAGGGTGTGTGTGGATTACCGTCCCCTCAATGAGGCAACAAAAAGAGATCACTTTCCCCTCCCATTCCAGGATGAGATACTAAATGAGGTAGCTGGTCATGAGAAGTACACTGTGTGCGATGGTTACTCAGGTTACTTTCAAATAGGGATTGCATTGGAGGATCAATTGAAAACAACCTTTATCACTCCTTGGGGTTGTTATGCTTTTAGAGTCATGCCATTTGGTCTGACAAATGCTCCTGCAACATTCCAACGTTTCATGAATATGGTGTTTCAAGCATTCTTTGGAAAGTCAATTAGGGTGTTCATTGATGATTTCTGTATTTATAGCTCAAAATCATTGCATCTACAAAGGGTAGAAGAAGGTTTAAAGAAGCTCTACGACATGGGAGGTCAACTCAACCCCGACAAGTGCCATATAGGTGAGGATGAAGTAATCTTGCTTGGTCATAAAGTTTCTTACAAAGGCATTGAAGTGGATCCTTCAAAGGCAAAGGCTCTTATTGAGCTACCATCACCCAAGAGTCTTAAGGAGGTCATCTCATTCATTCAAAAGGTGAAGTATATGTCACGCTTCATTCACTTAGCCTCGGAGTTACTTCACCCTTTGCAAAAGTTGACACAACAAGTAGAATTTGCATGGTCTGATGAGCTTGAAGAGTACTTTTGTAACATTAAAGTCATTTTGTCAGAGCTACCAACACTCATGCCTCCTTGTTGGGAGTACACATTCTTTGTTAGCTCTAGTGTTGGGAAAGAAACAATTGGTGCTGTGTTGCTACAACAAGATCCCCACAGTACAAGGATGCGACCCATCTACTTTGCTAGTAGGGTCATGAATGCTTTGGAGAGAGACTACACAGAAGCAGAACTCATGATGCTTTCTCTCATGTTTGCGGTGAGAAAGTTTAGATCCTACCTGCTACCAAAACCTTTTGTAATTCTCACTGCAGAAAATTTGTTCCCTTGGGTGTCATCTCAAATGAATCTTAGTACTAGGATCTCAAAGTGGATTATGGAGTTGCAAGAGTTTCAATACTCTTTCAAGGTAGAAGATAGTGTGCGTGCACAATTGGCAGGGATTCTCACTTATAGGGTGCATGAAAAGGAGATTAAGGTGCCTGAAGTAAAGACCCTACCATTGCCACCACCAAAAAGTATTCCTAATGCTTTTACCTTGTTCTTTGATGGAGCTTTTCGTCGAGCCACAGGAAAGCAGGGGGAGGGCTAGTGTTGCTCAACCCAAGTGGAGAGGTGGTCATGAAAGAGAAGTTCAATCTACCAAGTTCAGCTAGCAACAATGAAGCAGAATATGACACACTACTTCATGGTTTGAAGATGTGCATTGGCCAAGGGATACAACGTCTCATGGTAAAAGGAGATGCACTTCTCATTGTTAAACAGATTTTAGGCATTTGGGCATGCAAGAATGAAAGCTTAAGGACAAAAGTTCATGCCATTCGTAGGCTATTTAATCAATTTGAGGAAGTGCAATTATATCATATTCCTAGGAAACAAAATGAAGATGCTGATTTACTTGCACAACAAGCCGTTGCATGTGTAAAGAAAGAAGTGCAGGTCATCATGGTGGCGGCTGCTGTGAAGCAACCGAGGTACCAGGGATTGGAGTCATTGGCTCCCATCATTGGCTACATTTTGGAGGGTGAGTTTCCACCAGACTTCACAAAAGCTCAGAAGAGGAGACTCATGAAGAAGGCAAGCATGTATCTCTTCCTAGAAGGCTCCCTCTATCAAAGAGGGAAGGATCAAGTGTGCAGAAGAGTACCAACTATGAGGAAATTCCAGCCATTCTAAAAGGTTTGCATGAAGAGGCATGTGGTGGTCATTTTGCCCAAGAATTAACTGTGAAGAAGATTTTGCTTGCGGGGTATGTTTGGCCAAGCTTGCATGTGGATGTTCAACATTGGTGTAAAAGCTGTCACAATTGTCAGATAAATGGAAATAGAAGGTTGGTGCATGGCCCGAGGCAAATAGTGCTTGCAAATGGACCCTTTGAAAAGTGGGGCATTGATGCTATGGGTCCTCTGCCTAGGACAAAAAATGGTAAACTCTACATTCTAGTGGCTGTAGACTATATGACTAGGTGGGTGGAAGCACAAAGTGTGGCAAAGGTAAATGAGAGGACAGTGAGCAAATTCGTCTACACTCACATTTGTTGTAGATTTGGCACACCTTTGGAGATTGTTTCTGATAATGGTCCAGGGTTTAGAAAGGGATTGCTCACAGAAGTTGTGAAGAACTTCACATTCTACATCGTCACAGTACACCCTACTATCCCCAATCAAATGGTTTGGTAGAAAAAGCTAATGGTGTCATTGCAGGCATCATTAGAAAGATGGTGAAAAACAAGACAAAGTTGTGGGATGACTTCTTGGATGGTGCCTTGTGGGCGTATCGAACCACATATAGGGAAGCCACGGAGTTCACACCATTTCACTTGGTCTATGGTCAAGAGGCTTTACAGCCAATTGAGCTAAACATTCCAACAATGCGACTTCATGGCAAATCAGCACAAGATGATCAAGAAGCATGGATGGATCGACTTCTTACCTTAGCTGAGCTTGAGTGGAAAAGAGAAGCAGCATACGAGTGCTACAAGAGGAAAGCCACACAGGCGAAGGAGAAGCTTGACAAGAAACTGAAGGACAAAGGCATCAATGAAGGAGATCTTGTGCTAAGGTATGACAATCGACTCGATAATCGTTTTGATGCCAAGTTTGAAACTAGATGGCAAGGGCCATACATAGTCAAGAAGGCTTTCAATTCAAGTTACTATCAGCTTATGGACTTGAATGGTAAAGAGCACTCCAGGAAAGTAAACGGGTATCGCTTGAAGCCCTATTTGAGTCGCCTTCTACCAAAGGATCTACCAAAGATCTGTCAAAATGCCACTGTCTCATGTAAGTATTGTTACATGAAGCATGAGTGTAACTCTAGCCAAAATTCCGAGGGGCCAAACAATGGAGATCTTGTCAAGGACTCTGAAGCACTCTCTTTGGAAAAGATGCTCTATGATGGTACATGAATATACCATCATCCAGGGGAAGGGCTAATGATAGCCGTTTTTCGGCTCTTTGTAATTACCATAGTGAGTTACCTCACCCTACCAAAATCACCCAAACACTGTGGCTATCCCTACCATTTCACTGTACATAGGCGTGCGTGAGTCACGGGACTTTTCCCATATCTTCTTAAAAAACCCTCAATTAGCTAGTCATTGGGCTAGTTGAGCCAAAAAAAAATAAAAAAAATAAAAAAAATAAGTATATTATGGCCCATGCGTATGTAAATATTTCTTTATATATAGGACCTAAATAAAATATTTTTTCATAATTATTTTGGTATTTATTTAAATATTTCTACCTAGGTGTGTGTTATTTATGCTCTGTACATTGCCTCACCATTACCACAATTTTTATTACCATTTTTCATACTCTTTATTCCATATAGAAATATTTTCATGTAAGCTTCTCTTATATTTGGTGTAACTCCACCCCAACAAAAATCCAAAAAAACTAGTTTTATTTATGTGTATATTTTTTCACTATTTTGATTTTTCCCTTCCTACATCTATTTTGTTTGTTTCTAAAAAATTAGAACACCAAAAATATTTATCTTTTTATGGTAGCCTCATAATGAGAGAGATTTCTTTTGACCCCTTTATATTTTTTCCACTTATATTATTTATATTTGACATGTACATATTTTTTAGACCCCTCAATATTTGATTTTCTTAGTTGTACTATTCACTTATATCCTAATCTCAACAATATCTTCAATTATAGACCTACCAAATAAGGTCAAGGGTAGGTGGCATGCATACATGCACTATGGAGGGCTCACTCTTGGAGGTATTCAAAAGAATCATCCAAAGAAGGACCCCACAAGGACCTTTGCAGTGGAAAAAAACGGTCGGTTTTGCTGAATTTTTAAAGTTCACTTGCTCTCCGAATTTGAAAAGGTGATACAAACAAAAGTTGTAGCTCGTGGGCTGAATTTTGCCTCAAATTTTTTCATATTTTTTTGAGCTACGAGCTGTGAGCTATGATTTTTTTAGTGGACCCCAGTTTTCCCATGCTATGCAGCCACACTCTCTCTTCCACTTTATCATTTTCCTCTTTCACACACACTTCTCCACTCATCATCCCCATCTCTCTCACCACTCCTCTCTGCACACTACTCACCTTCTCCTCAACCTTGAAGAATAAGAGAAACCATGGTGAACTCATACCTCCCACACACAATTCCATTCCAAAATTGACCACCTAGTCTCATTTTTCCTCCTCCAATTTACCCATATCTATAAAAAAAACCACAAAATTCAGCCTCTTCTCTTAAAAGACAGCATCATGGTGGTTGATTACTCAGCTTCAATTACCTTGTCTCTCAAGGAAGGTCAAGAGTGGAGAAAAAATGTACCGTCAAAGCTAGTGGACCGTCAACAAGCGTCAAAATTGGCCCTACTCAAGACACTTGGAGCATCAACCTTGTAAGAAATCCACCTTTTCTTACCTCTTAAGAGTTTTTCTTCTTTATTTGTATCCTACATGGATACTCCCATTGTAAATATCCAATTCCATTTGTAAATTAATACTAACTCTACTAACACTAACCCACTATGAAAAGTCCTATCACCTCCATTTCTCTCCTCTCTCTTTCCCCACCAACTTCTTGATAATTCCAAGCAAAAGAAATTAGATAAATTGCTGAAAATCTAACCCAACCATGGTTAGAGGAGTAACCCTAGCCTTCAAAATTGCTATAAAAGGAGGGTGTAGCTAGCACAAAAGGGGGAGCCATAAGCAAGAGCACTATGCTATAGCTTGAGAAGCCAAGCTCAACCTCTCTAGAAGGAGCTCTTGAGTGGAAGCTCATTGTCTTATGCATGTGCATGTGTTGTAATAGGGGATTAGCAAGGGAACTCTATGCCATTGTAAGAGAGAGAGTGATCATTCAATTGAGAGTAGGAAATCTATCATTTCTCCTACTAGTGTAAGCCCAACATTTGCTGAATCAAGGAGGGTGGATTTGGACTAAGCTTGGATACTTTGTCTCCCTTCCAACGTGAAGTAATGGACAACAATGATGCGTAAGTGTCTTGGTGTTTTTTGTTAAGTTCTTGATAGCTTGTCTCTGGTGTTGTCATCAATCTAGCCATAAATCCCACATACTGTAAGAGGGCGACAGGGTGGAGAGGACTCCCCTGGCCTTAAGACAGTGATTGGGGTGGCTTTTTTTTGTGATGTGTTGTGGTGAAATTTACGCAAGCTATGTTGAACAAATACTAATCTCACTTTGATTTGTCATGACAGATTTGTAAGAAGGTATTAATGCAACAAGCACCCCCTCCCCCTTTCTCTCTCTTTCTTAAATATATAGTTGTGTTTGCTTGATCATTGCCGATACGTTTCAAAGCAGCCCGAGCACATCTACTCTCTCTCTCTCTCTCTCTCTCTCTCTCTCTCTCTCTCTCTCTCTCTCTCTCTCTCTCTCTCGTGTTTTAGTGTGTGAGAGTATTCCATTGGTGTTAGGGTTAGTGTAAATTCATTGCTTGTTTGTGGGTTGCTCTAACGATTCTCCTCTTTTGCGTCCTAGTTCGCTCTTAAACTAAGTGGTGCCCCTCATGTAGTTGGGATTTGGCTGTGGGTTTGTTATTTTGGTTTGTGTTGTGTTGTGCCCCAGCCCCATTGAGCAGCACGGGAGCCTTGAAGGGTGTCTAGAGGTTGCTCTTCTTGTTGCCCGCCCCGGACCGCCTCACTGGATAGTAGATTTCGGGGCTTCATTCCATGTGACACCAAACAAGCAACATTTCCAAGATTACACCAAAGGTAATTTTGGGTATGTATACTTGGGAGATGATGAAGCTTGTGAAATTGTCGGCAAAGGTATAGTTTATGTCAAAATTGCTAATGGAAATGAATGGAAGCTTAAAGATGTTAGGCATGTTCCTTCTCTTTGCAAAAAATTGATCTCTACAGGACAATTGGACAATGAAGGTCACAACATTGCATTCGGAAGCAAACGGTGGAAGATCTCAAATGGATCTTTGGTGGTTGCCAAGGGAGAAAAGGTAGGTACACTTTACTCGTGTACTGTTAGCACGCAATCTTCAACTTGTGCAATAGCTATGGAATTCGACAATGTGGTGTGGCACTATCGGCTTGGGTATACGAGTGCCAAAGAAATGCAAATACTTCAAACAAAGAAGCTTCTACCAGGTTTGAAAGAAGTGGACTTAGAGTTCTGTGAAGATTCTGTTTATGGTAAACAAAAAAGGGTAAAATTTCAAAAATCAAGAAATGAAAGAAAAATAAAAAACTTGAGTCAGTTCATTCTGATGTTTGGGGTCCTGCAAGTACACCATCACTTGGTGGCTCATTGTATTATGTAACATTCATAGATGATGCCACTAGGAAAACATGGGTTTATGTCATGAAGAATAAATCCGATGTGTTTTTCATATTTCAAAGATGGAAAGCCTTTGTGGAGAATGAAACAGGTACCAAGGTTAAATGCCTCAGATCCGACAATGGAGGTGAATATTGCAGCCAAGCTTTTGAAATCTTTTTTGCTAACAATGGCACTCAAAGGCAAAGGCCAACACAAGGACACCCCAACAAAATGGAGTTTCTGAAAGGATGAACAGAACAATCATGGAGGGAGCATGAAGCATGCGGCTACATGCAGGCCTACCACTTGAGCTTTGGGCGAAAGCTATAAGTACGTCTATGTACTTAATCAACCGGTCACCTTTAACGGAATTGGATGGGGGAGTTCCAGAAGGGGCATGGACAGGTAACCAATGAATTATGCATTTCTCAAAGTGTTTGGGTGTGAGGCTTTCATGCACATAGATAGAAGCCTAAGGTCAAGCCTAAGGTCAAAGCTAAATGCAAACTCCAAAAACTTCATTGGCTATGGAGAAGGTGACTTTGGGTATCGCCTATGGAATCCTGAAGATGGTAAAATCTTTAGAAGTAGGGATGTAATTTTCAACGAACAAAATATATACAAAGATTACTTGGAAAGAAAAAAAACAAAAAAAACAGGTGATGAGTACATGGAGCTTGAGGACGGTGAAGACTCAAGGACTGCAAAAACGGTGACAATGTGCAACAACGTCAACCAGATGAGGAGCCTCAACGTATTCCCCAAAGATATACAAGAGCAAGTAGACGTCCGAAAAGGTTCGTTCCATCCTTCACCCATCTTTTGATCTTAGATTTTGGAGAGCCGGAATCATACGAAGAAGCTATGCATCACAAATCCAAAGAAGAATGGATGAAGAGCATGCAAGTGGAGATGGAATCATTACATCGCAACCAAACATGGGAGTTGGTTGAGTTTCCTAACGATAAGCGGGCACTACAGAACAAATGGGTGTATAAGCTGAAGGAAGAAGAAGGTGGGAAGAGAATGTACAAGTCTAGGCTTGTGGTAAAAGGGTTTTTTCAAAAGAAAGGTATTGACTTCAATGAAATATTTTCTCCTGTTGTAAAAATGAACTCAATTAGGCTTGTCTTAAGCCTTGTGGCTGCTCATGATTTAAATCTTGAGCAAATGGATGTAAATACTACATTCCCTCACAGTGACTTAGAGGAGGAAATCTACATGCTTCAACCAAAGGGGTATGAAGTAAAAGGTAAGGAGAAAATGGTTTACAGATTAAAGAAGAGCTTGTATGGTTTAAAGCAAGCATCAAGACAATGGTACTTGAAGTTTGATCGATGGATGTTGGATCACGGATTCACAAGATGCAACTCAGATCAATGCGTCTACACAAAGAATTTGGGAGATGGGAAGCTCATCATCCTAGTGTTGTATGTTGATGGCATAGGAGTTATCTAAATCTTTTTCAATGAAAGATTTAGGTGCTGCAAAGAGGATACTTGGTATGAAGATATCAAAGGACATGACAAAGAAGAAAATAAAGCTATCTCAAGAGGATTACATCAAGAAGGTACTATAAAGGTTTGCAATGCAAAATGCAAAAACAGTTTCTACACCTTTGGCTGATCACTTTAAACTAACCAAGGATATGTGTCCAAAGACACAAGAAGAGATAGCCTATATGTCTAAAGTTCCATATGCTGCAGCGGTAGATTCTCTCATGTATGCTATGGTCTAGACAAGGCCAGACATTGCAGATGTAGTGGGAGTTGTAAGTAGGTTCATGGACAACCCAGGTAAAGAGCATTGGCAAGCTGTGAAGTGGATACTTAGGTATCTAAAAGGGACAACAACAAATGCTTTGTATCTAAAAGGGACAACTAAATACTTAGGTATCTAACAAATACTTAGGTATCTAAAAGCAAAGAGCTTGGATTTAAACAAGACAATTGTGTCTTGCACAGTGATAGCCAAAGTGCTATCCATCTTGCAAAGAACTCAACCTTTCATTCAAGAACAAAGCACATTGAGGTGAGATATCGCTTCATACGCACTCTTTTGGAAGAGGGACAACTAAAGCTAGGAAAGGTGCATACAAGTGAAAATCCTGCAGACATGTTTACAAAGGTGGTCAACAAGGAGAAGTTGAGCTTTTGCTCATCTTCAATTGGCATTCAAGGATAGGAAGCCAGGATGGAAATCAGTCACGGATTTGGTTTGGAGGTCAGTCTCCAAGTGGGAGATTGTTAAGTATGGAGCCTGATTTACCCCTTATAATTTTCTGTATTAAAAAGGCACATTTGTAAGGCCCCAATTATGAGGAGAAGCCATCGTGCGTGAAGAAAAATCACTCGTCAGAAACCAAAATTTTCACGACCCGGAATATTCCTTTTTGCCAGAATATTATGGCTGGACGACGATCGAAAAGTGGTCGGAAACGATCGGTCGTTTAGCTGATTCGTCGGTGGCCAGTAGTCAATGGCCGGTGGTCAAAAGTCAATGGCCAGTGGGGCCAGTGGACGATTTCAAAGGAGAACTTGTCTTCTCAAGGGCGGCCACACATGGGCAGATTGGAGGGTGCGATTTGGACTTATCTACACCAGGGCGGCTACACATGGCTGCCTCTCATGAGAGAGGGCAGGCCTTTTGGCCTATAAAAGGAGGCCATTTCTACACACATTTAATAGTATGAAGTTGATGCAACAAGGTGGGTGGGAGGTGGTGAGAGTGAAGCAAGGTGGGAGCTCTATTATGGGTATAATCCCTTTGTAACCTACTTCTTGTTTGAAGTACTAAAGCCATTAGGTGGCTGCTTTTCCGTGGATGTAGCCTACATTAGGTGAATCACGTATATTGTGTGTACACTCTCTCTCTATCTCTACTATATAATCTCGTGTGTGAAAATTATCTCTCTCCATTAAGTAATCTACTCAATTATCTACTTAGCTACGCCCTATTTCCTAACAGAAAATGTGTAACTCCAATCTTCCCTGCTTCTTTGTATTCATCCTCGATGTGCATCCGTATGTCTTCGATCTTTAGCAGCTTCTGTTAACTGACGTTGACTCAATTAACATTCCCCCCTTTCGATTTTAGTACCCGTCCTCGAACATTGTTGAAAATTGTCCGTGGAGGCTGTGGAAGGTTTTTGATTGTTTGTTGAAGGGCTGATTTCTTCAATTGTTGTTGAATTTGTTGATGAGGTTCAATTTGCTGCAGCATCTTCATTGGTCCAAATATGTTTATTGTGAGAGATGATGTTGCATTTGTCCATTGTAATAGAATAATGAGGAGGCTGCTATTTATTTATGAAAAGTATGTACAAGGGAAGTAGAATGATGAATTCTAAATTAGGGTCTAATACCTAGATGACCAAAGGAAAAAAACCCAATGGAAAAAAACTGCCTTTGGGATAAGTGCAATATTGGAGTACTCATTAGCATGGGAAATGTTAATAAAGTACTCAAGGGATTAGTTGCTGATAGATATGAAATTAAATAGGTAGCAAATATGAAAGATGTTGTAGTCCACTCAAGGTGCATAGGTGGAAGCAAAAAAGAGTGTATAATGCATATGTCCAATGATGGGACATCTTATTTATGCATACACACAAATGCATGAAAAATAATATGCTGTGCAAGAAAGATTTTGAGGGGTTCTTCAGAAAGCTGGTGTAGCTATAAAAGCATATGACATGGCTTTGCAAGCTGACACCCCTTTAAGAATGGATTTTGTTGACAAGGATATGTGCTCTTATCTTATTGTGCACTGTACGTGAGTGTTGGACTCAACGACACTCGACCATTTGTAAGCTAATAGACTTTGATTCTTATGCTCATCTCATCCAGCATGAGCGACATGACTTGGATATGCTCAACTCTCATAGCTTGAGCGTAAGCCTAATAACTACGATTCTTAGCACAGAGTTTAATATGACTTGAAGCTTTGGGACTAATGCTTTGCTCATTTTATGGCTCAACAGCTTGTCTCTGACTATGCCAAAGAGTGTTTTTTGCACCCTGGCGACTTGACTTTTTACATTCTTGTGCTTACGACAAATATTTCTTCGGGTAAAAGTAAGCTTGAATCCTCAAAAAGAGGATTAGTGAAGGACCAAGTTGGCATTGAAGGTTTGTTTTACCATTCCTGTTTTATCTTCTTCAAATCTACATTTGCGTTGGTTGGGTTGTCCTTCTTTGACTGTGAATACTCCATTATCTGTTTGATTCTCCAATTAGGCATGTTGTAAGAAGTCTTGATGTTGTTGTAGGCCTTTGTTCACTGTCGGCATTTGGCTTTTGACTAGGAGCATTGGAAGACTTAGGAATCCAAAGCTCTTGATGACCTTTGTATCTCTTTTGTTGACTTTGCCTTGCTCTAGGTCTTGTTGAGTTTTTTAAATCTTCATGCAGGTCTGGTGTAGTTACAGTTCGGCTTGTGGTTGACAGGTAGCCAAATCTTTGTATAACCTGTGTAGAATCCTTGTCTAAGAGGAAGATTCTTTGAGATCCATATTTTTTTTGTATCTCTTGAGAGTCGTGGTTGACTTTAGCATCTTTCAATGTTGTTTCGTTGTATACCTGCTTCTTAGGTATCCTAGGATGTTGTTGAGGTTGATACCTTGTGGGCCTTCTTTCTTGGGAGAGACTTGAATTTACTTCATATGCTCTAACCTGCAGTTTTGGTACCCATATATGTCTGTTACCTCTATAGTACTCTTGTTCCTTTAAGCTCCATTGTGATGCTATCCATCCCATGTGTTTGTCTTTTTGTGCTGATTTCCCATCCTTAATCCAAACTGGATCATTGACTTTGACTAAATTTCTCAAAACAAACACTTGCTTGAATTTCCTTTGCTTTCTTGAGTACTTGGTTGACACATCTTTGCCTTTCTGGGTGTCTCCTTAGA
The DNA here is from genome assembly GCF_014529385.1 of Adiantum capillus-veneris. Taxonomy (NCBI): domain Eukaryota; kingdom Viridiplantae; phylum Streptophyta; class Polypodiopsida; order Polypodiales; family Pteridaceae; genus Adiantum; species Adiantum capillus-veneris. Next base: position 65,306,366 of record NC_140939.1, on the reverse strand, counting down.
GGTTTTAGTTGGGTCAGCAATTGACTTGAAGCTTTGAAAGCCTGACTTGCTTGAAGAAGCTGATCCACAAGGGTTCTTTGATGTAGAGGCATATGCTATTACACCTTCTTTGCTAATCGGTGGAAGTTCCACTTTAGCTTTACCTTTGTCTGCAAGTTTTGTCTTTGATTTTTGTGATTTCTGCAAATCTGAATCTGGCATCAACGGTACATGTAAATGTTGCTTGCTAACTCTTGAGAAAGAGAGTATTAGTATTTATCTTCTTGGAAAGCCTTGTGCTGATCTAACCACTGATGTCCAAGGATTACATCTTCATGCACATCGTTTGAAGACTTTACCTAAAACTTTTACCTTCTCTTCATGATTTTGGATGCTAAGGGTAGCAACCATTTCTTTTTGACTTGCAGCCTTACCCATGGTTTCTCTATTACCTGGCCGTTCTTGAGTAATCTCTAGAATGCTATGAATGTTGTCTGCAACCATATTGCACTTTGCTTCTTTATCCAATAGAGCATTGCATCTGGCACTTGCTCCATTTGTACTACTGATAACTACAGTTGTTCTCATTGGAGGTTCTATTGAAGATTTCAGTCCTGCTTTTTCCATGGTCTCATCTTGATCTAACTGCATCTCTATGGAGAGTGGCTTGAGACTCTATCTTCCAATCTGACTTGCATCGGCTAATTCGACTGGCAATGAGTGATTGATCTTTGAAATTCCTATTGCTTCCTGACTTTTTGCAGCCTTGTTCTTCTTTACTTTTGGCTTTGGTGGCATTCTTTGCTCAATAGCTTTCATGGTTATTCTTTGTTTTGTTTGATCTGCACTTGATATTGCCTGATTTTATTTAAGCTCTTTTGAAGCTTTGTTCGATGGAGATAAATCATCTTCAGTAAGATCTGCTTTGATATAAGTCTCCATTTGAATTGTGCTTGAGAACTTTGTGTTGTCGTCCACGGGTGACCATTGTTGGTCTTTTTTCTTTGTTGTCTATGAAGACTGCATCTTGTTTACATTCTGTATCTCTGACATCTTCTGAGCCATTGGCATTCCCATTATGATGTTGTTTGGCATATCCTTTACTATGATCACGTGAAATTGATCTATGATGATCTGTGAACTTACTTCAGTGGTAGTGAAGATGATTCCCCAGGATTCTGCTCGTTTGTCTCCTGATATGCTCACAAATTCAGAAGCATCTTCCAGCTCTGGTTGGCCACATCTTTTCCAAGTGCAAAAAGACACGAGGTTCTTGTCTAGCTAAAAATCTAGCCTTACGTCTCTTGACAACTTATCTTTATTTTCACCAACAATGTTGCACTTGATCTTCTCAGGATTTCTTTTTGTATTGACTGCTTTTGATGTGGCAGTGTCCTTTGGTTGATCTTTATCTGAATTTTCTTTGCTTTGACACAATTGATGTTGACTCCATTGGTTGTAATATTGCACCTTTTTGCAATTGTTGAGCATGTGTCTCCCTGCATCTGGGTAACTCTTGATCTTAATAGATCCGTTGTACTTTCTGGCAGAATCTGTCTCTTCGGAGAAGATTTTGGTGGTGACCTTTGTGTAGCCTTTTGAACTTTAGCTTCCATTGATTTTGAATTTTCTCTCACCTGTTCCGACAGATTTAGGCTTTGCATCATCTTTAGATAGTCTTTGACTTCAATCTTACCATCCATAGGGATTTGTACAAGGTCGTGATCTTGATGATATTCATTACCATGTGCATCTTGATATGCATATGTGAGCTTGGTCACATGTAACTGTTTGAACACTATTGGATTTGTTGGCTTTTGACTTTGACTTGTGGAGATCAGCTGAAACTTTTTTCTGTGATGATCTTCATAGAGGCATTTATCTGTAGACTCTGATGGAATCTGGGTCAATTGGAAACTTCCAACAACCATATGATCTTTCAATGGTTTACGATTTGAAGAGGTCTGCTGGCTAGAGGCTCTAGGGCTTCTAACTGGTGTAGCATTTCCTGGTACATAAGCTGAGCTTGATGGATTTATAGCTCCCCCCTTCTTAGGGTGACCATTATAGCTTGCTTCATTGTAAGAGTTCAATTTTTTTTGGCTCTGGTTTAGTCTCATCTTTTGGGACTGTGAAGGTACACTTTGGGTAGCATTGTTGATGTTTGGCATTAGTAAACCTTTTGCATAGTTTCCTATGTATCTTCGTGAAACATGACAAATTATTTTCCAAGTCAAGCTGTAAATAGCATTATCTTTGCCCTGATATTGTCTATCCCATGGGTCTCCTATGATATGAGCTTTTGTGGTTTCGGGACCCAAGGCATCATAGATGCTAGACTCTCGTCTATATCTATGACTATTTTGATCAAAGTATATGCTATGTTGAAGCTTGATTTTCGGTGGAGGAGAGTTTGGCTCTAAACAGACTTTTGGGTTCAGTCGGGTCATATCCTTCAGCTCTAGAGAGGATGGGATATAGTAGATTCTATCTTCTAAAATGAACCATCCTTTCTGTTCTATCACTGGATGCACTTCTATGAGCTGGTATGTGGGCCGTTCAAACATTAGTTGATCCTTTTTGTACAGTTGCCCTTTTTGGTCTAGGTAGTGTGCATATGAATCATGTGTACCATACAAAGCTAACATCATTCTGTTTGATGTGTCCCTTAGACTCGTAAATGATTGCACACTTGTGGCAGTGGATGTAGAATCGTTTGCAAACCTAGCAACCTTTTCAACATTTGGTGATATCTTGACACCTTGACCAAATTCATGCAAGAATTTGTTGTTCAAAGAATCAATTTTAAGATGTTCAGGTGTGTGTGAATCTTTATGCTGATTTTGAACCTGTAATGTTTTTACTGGTGCTTCTAACGGTAATCCAGAATCATCTGATTACATTAAAAGTGACAAGGTAGATACACTTACATTGAGATTCGTATTTCCAATTTTCTCTATGCCTTGCTTGGTAGTTGATGTGTCTTTGTTGTCTGGATTTCTTGGACAATCTTCAGAAAAATGTCCACCTTTTTGTCCACAATCTAAGCAATATGCCATGACTGGTGGTATTTCATTTGGTTCGGTCATGTCAAGATCTACCTGAGAAGTTTCTGCTTCTATGCTTGCCAAGTTGTCGGAATTTTCTTTTAAAACACTGAACATCAAATTGTAGATTGCTCCATCTTGACCTTTATAATTGACTCGGTTCTCCCATTAGACTGGCTTCAATTGGTTGATCTGTTGTATCTTGCAATTTTGGCTCTTGACTATAGATCTGACCACTGTAATCCATGTACAATGACCCTGATTGCATCTGCACTAAATGTATGTTTTGCTGGCTTGTGCATACTTGTACATAAACACTTGGGTTGACTTTCTGAACTTCTATCTGCACTTCATCTTTGAGCTTGCAATACCTGGCTCCACTGAAGTCTGTGAACATCTGGGAGTTCTCTAAATCTCGCTTTACTCTGATCCATAGGATCTTGGCTCCTGTGTTGCTTTTGCTGCCCATTAAGTATGTATGGACTTCTAAATCTGTATAAAAGACTTTATCTCCGTTGTAGCCATATAGCTGTAAAATCTCCTCCATTGCACTTGTACCTGTGTTGCCATTACTAGTGGCTTGCTATGATGTACTTGAATCCTCAACTCGATTTGAGTCCATGCTGGCTTGTTCTGTAAAAATTGTCTCCTAGCAGATTTTGGTATCGATTCACAGATTTTTTGTTGCTCGTACTAGCCTAATTTGCAATCACATGTGAATTGTGCCCCTGTTCGCCCAATTGGAAGCTAATTTTCAGTGCAATTACTTGCACTTGTCAATTTCTAGAACAATATCTTCAATTATAGACCTACCAAATAAGGTCAAGGGTAGGTGGCATGCATACATGCACTATGGAGGGCTCACTCTTGGAGGTATTCAAAAGAATCATCCAAAGAAGGACCCCACAAGGACCTTTGCAGTGGAAAAAAACGATCAATTTTGCTGAATTTTTAAAGTTCACTTGCTCTCCGAATTTGAAAAGGTGATACAAACAAAAGTTGTAGCTCGTGAGCTGAACTTTTGCCTCAAATTTTTTTATATTTTTTTGAGCTACGAGCTGTGAGCTATGATTTTTTTAGTGGACCCCAATTTTCCCATGCTATGCAGCCACACTCTCTCTTCCACTTTATCATTTTCCTCTTTCACACACACTTCTCCACTCATCATCCCCATCTCTCTCACCACTCCTCTCTACACACTACTCACCTTCTCCTCAACCTTGAAGAATAAGAGAAACCATGGTGAACTCATACCTCCCACACACAATTCCATTCCAAAATTGACCACCTAGTCTCATTCTTCCTCCTCCAAATTACCCATATCTATCAAAAAACCACAAAATTCAGCCTCTTCTCTTAAAAGACATCATCATGGTGGTTGATTACTTAGCTTCAATTACCTTGTCTCTCAAGGAAGGTCAAGAGTGAAGAAAAAATGAACCGTCAAAGCTAGTGGAGCGTCAACAAGCGTCAAAATTGGCCCTACTCAAGACACTTGGAGCATCAACCTTGTAAGAAATCCACCTTTTCTTACCTCTTAAGAGTTTTTCTTCCTTATTTGTATCCTACATGGATACTCCCATTGTAAATATCCAATTCCATTTGTAAATTAGTACTAACTCTACTAACACTAACCCACTATGAAAAGTCCTATCACCTCCATCTCTCTCCTCTCTCTTTCCCCACCAACTTCTTGATAATTCCAAGCAAAAGAAATTAGATAAATTGCTGAAAATCTAACCCAACCATTGTTAGAGGAGTAACCCTAGCCTTCAAAATTGCTATAAAAGGAGGGTGTAGCTAGCACAAAAGGGAGAGCCATAAGCAAGAGCACTATGCTATAGCTTGAGAAGCCAAGCTCAACCTCTCTAGAAGGAGCTCTTGAGTGGAAGCTCATTGTGTTATGCATGTGCATGTGTTGTAATAGGGGATTAGGAAGGGAACTCTATGCCATTGTAAGAGAGAGAGTGATCATTCAATTGAGAGTAGGAAATCTATCATTTCTCCTACTAGTGTAAGCCCAACATTCGCTGAATCAAGGAGGGTGGATTTGGACTAAGCTTGGATACTTTGTCTCCCTTCCAACGTGAAGTAATGGACAACAATGATGCGTAAGTGTCTTGGTGTTTTTTTGTTAAGTTCTTGATAGCTTGTCTCTGGTGTTGTCATCAATCTAGCCATAAATCCCACATACTGTAAGAGGGCGACAGGGTGGAGAGGACTCCCCTGGCCTTAAGACAGTGATTGGGGTGGCTTTTCTTGTGATGTGTTGTGGTGAAATTTACACAAGCTATGTTGAACAAGTACTAATCTCACTTTGATTTGTCATGACAGATTTGTAAGAAGGTATTAATGCAACAAGCACCCCCTCCCCCTTTCTCTCTCTTTCTTAAATATATAGTTGTGTTTGCTTGATCATTGCCGATACGTTTCAAAGCAGCCCGAGCACTATCTCTCTCTCTCTCTCTCTCTCTCGTGTTTTAGGGTGTGAGAGTATTCCATTGGTGTTAGGGTTAGTGTAAATTCCTTGCTTGTTTGTGGGTTGCTCTAACGATTCTCCTCTTTTGCGTCCTAGTTCACTCTTAAACTAGGTGGTGCCCCTTGTGTAGTTGGGATTTGGCTGTGGGTTTGTTGTTTTGGTTTGTGTTGTGTTGTGCCCCAGCCCCATTGAGCAGCACGGGAGCCTTGAAGGGTGTCTAGAGGCCACTCTTCTTGTTGCCCACCCCGGACCGCCTCAAATTGGTGCCCCCACTGAGGACGGCTTGTGTATTTTTGTGTAGAATCAACCTTTAGCATAGTCAAGTAGTTTGCATGAATCACGAAGATTTGTATGATCCCTTCATTCCCATTGCAAGGCAAAAGGTACACATAATTGTTAGTACTAAGTTGCAATTTCAACGTATCATTCGTAGAATTTTAGGTCCTCTTAGGTTGGCCGAGATAAACGCTTCAGTAAATCCTTTTATTTTGCCTCTCATTAGGTACGACCTTAGTTTGGACGTCTATATTTTTGTTTTGTTTTAAGCATTAGGACATGCATAGGCCATGGATAATGGCCCAGGAATAGAGGTTTTTCCCTTTCATTTTACTCCACACATTAGAATAAACGTTGCAATTAGTAGAAAGATCCATTTTCAACAACGAATGGTGTTCATGTTTGGTGCCCAAAGAGCAGGAGAAATTCTTGCATCACCAAACCCTGTCATTCTACCTCTCATCAACTACCACACTTCTTTTGATGTACATGTGTTCATTTTATTTTAAAATGAAGTGCAGCCCGGCAAAATAGTGTGTATGTTTGTTTTTTCTTTGTCCAAGTTGTTACAAGAAACAAAAAAACGATCATTTGTTCTAACTGGGAATGTGTGTGCAGTGAAAGTTCAATCCTTAGAGATCTAGCTCTATTACCAATTGAGTTGCAGGAGCAAGTAGTAAGGCGTCTCCCTCATAACAAGAGGGTGGTGAAGTTAAGACGGAAGGTCCTACGCGTGGATTCCATTTTCCTCTTGTTGTTGGGCACTAAGGAAGACCACGCATTCATCCAACTAGTGTGTGCCCTAAGATTGGTAAATAGAGTGAAATTTGGCGTTTGGCGAGTGCATTTTACCATTGAGGAAGACTCTTCAGGAAACTTGCGGCCAGAGTTCATGCTTCATAGACTCACATTTGGTGAATTTTTCCCTCATTTGCGTCTTATTAATAGTCTTCCTTTCACTTTCAACAAAGGAGATAGGGAGCTATTCAGAGCTTGTCTTAATAAAGAGAGCATAGAGAAGATTGCAAATTTGTATAAATTCTCATCCTTCTCTACTTTCTATGACACTTTGTTCATAGAGACATTGTAAATCTCTTTATGCTTTTGAATGATTTAACCATAATCCTAAGGAGTTTTTGTCCAGGAATTTTGTAGCACAAGTGGAGTCTTTAAATCTTGCAAACTTGATTGGACTTGATGAGGATGTTCTTTATGAAATTGTGAGAAGGTTGCCTCACTCCGACTGTGTGGAACTCGAAGGAAAGGAGTTCCTAGTCAACTGCTACTTTCTCACGGCCTTCGACGAGCATGAAGATCTAGTTTTTATACAAACCGCTTGTGCATTGGGAATTGTAGAGCAAGTGCAATTTATCACTTGGGACGTGGTTGCTCTTTTGGATCCAGAAAATGAAGTTCTAGAGATTTCTGTTTATCGCCTTAGCTTTGAAGAATTTCAACCCTTCTTAGAGCTCATCAATAGTCTACCCTTTTGTTTTGATCAAACAAATCGAGACCTTATTGAAGCTTGGATAGCTGGAGAAGAAAACCTAGAGTGGTATTTTCTCACTTCTTCATTTGCAGGCGAGTGGTTCTAAATCTCTATTGTATCCCTTATTGTAACTCGTGTTGTAATCTTTCATAATAATGGAGAGTCAACGCCAAATGTCTGGATATCCTCTTTTCTTTGGAGAGCCTGGAGAGGATGCAGAATTATTTTTAGCAAATTTCAAGATGTCTTGCCGTATCAAGAGGATAGTAACCGATCAAGAACGTGTAGAAATGTTTGAGGTGGTCCTTAGGAAAGATGCTAGTACTTGGTTTGACTCTTTGCCTGAGGAAGTTAAGGGGAATTACACAGAAGTTTTGAATCGTTTTAAGAGATACTTCTTTGATCCCCAAAACACTCAAAAACTATGGCAAGACATTGTTTCTCATAAGCAAAAAGACTTAGATGACTACTACTTGTACAAGCAAGAGTTTCTACGTCTTTGGGCTCTATGGATACGAAATGTTGCTAACCCTGGTGATGGTGCAGAATTTTTAAAGAAGGAGAGGTTCATAGCCGGACTCTTTCCTGACCTTAAGGTAAAAGTTGAGGTGGGTGTACCTGCTACTTTTGATGCAGCTGAAACTAGGGCTGCTGAGAAGTATAGAAAACTCAAGTGCTTAAGGGGAGAGGTTCCAATAGAAGGTCTTAGACCCAAAGGTAAGTCACAAGCATCAACATCAAGGGAGTTCCCTGAGGCAACGGCGGAAGTAATTGAGAAGTTAAACGAATCTTTAAGCAGCCTGTCAATTCACCTTGCACATGCTGTAGGTCCAAAGGGACAAGCAAAGAAGTCTGAAGAGCGAGATCCACGACCTAGGAGAGTCTTGCAATGTTGGAATTGCGGAGAGTCTGGACATGGGATGTATAATTGTCCTTGGCCCCGTGGGGAGCCAGGGAGACCTAACTTGAATTACCCAGTGATGAATGCAGGTGAAGGAACTGGTCAACAACCAAGGCTTCTACAAAGGCCAAATGGACCAAGACCACCTCCACAAGGGGTAGAAGGAGTTCCACCTTTGCCAGATCCAAATGTGCATGTGGTAGAGGTGACAAATTCAAATGAGGTTGACATGGAAGCCAATGGAATTAAGCGTGGCCGAGGAAAAGGTAAAGAGAAAGAAGGAGTTACATCACAGAGTGACCATGGACGAGGCAAGAAGGCAAAGGAAACCAAGGAAGCCAAGAGGACTCGACGTCGTATCAACCTCCAAGACTTCCCTCTTGGACATGGTATGGCTCCGTACAACTTGTTGGAAGACATGAGAGGTAAGGGTCCTAATATTTAATGGCCTCAATTTCTTGCATTATGTCCACAAGTTAGGAGGGATTTAACAAGGGCAGTTAGCACTAGGAGAAAGGTAAAAGAGAGTGTGCCTGTTGTAAAAATTGCACAAGCTGAAATGAATGAGGACATTACACCGGTGCTAGACTGTTACATCAAAGGAAGATTGGTTAGGAAAGGTCTAGTGGATGGGGGTGCACAAATTTGCATCATGACAGAGGGACTCATGCAAAGACTAGGCATGCACATCCAGGAGACACCTGAAATCAAAGTCAAGATGGCAAACAATAGCAAGGCTAGGTGTGTAGGCATTTGTAAAAATGTCTTTGTAGAGGCCTTTGGCATTAAGAAAGCGGTGGATTTTTATGTTATGTCGACCAAGGGAAGTGGTTATCCATTTATCCTAGGAAGACCATGGCTAATGAAAATGCGAGCTTTGCAGGATTGGGAGAGTGGGAAATTAATTTGCAGGAATGACAATCATAAGAAGGTTGTCTTTGACATGAAGGAGCAACGCCAAGAGGAGCTCCATGAAGAATCATCTCAAAGTGAGACGGAAGAAGGTTGGACCGATAGCACTTCAGAAGAAGAAAGTAGCGGCAGCATTACTGAAGAGGAGTCTTCCATCGAAGTCATGGGGGTAAGGTTTAAGCCAAGAAACCAAGAGACCTCTTGTCAAGGCTTGGAGGAGGTAGGTCCTCAAGAGAACGAAGGTGTTTAAGATGAAGGGATGCTCGAAGGTATGCTATCAACAACACTTACAAAGGATGAAAGAGAGGAGTTCAAATGTGTGCTAAGGAAGTTTCCTAGGCTTTTTGCTAAAGACTACACCGATGTGCGTGGAGTAGATGCTGTTCAACACAAAATTGAGTTGAAGCCAGAGGCCACACCTAAGGCTCAGAAGCTACGAAGGCTAGGAGTCATCAAGGAGCAGGCTTTACTCAAGGAGGTAAGAAAGCTTCTAGCAGCAGGGTTCATTTATCCAGTGGAGAATTCAGAGTGGGTCTCTCCTGTTGTTGTCACTCCTAAGAAGAACGGCAAGTGGAGGGTGTGTGTGGATTACCGTTCCCTCAATGAGGCAACAAAGAGAGATCACTTTCCCCTCCCATTCCAGGATGAGATACTAAATGAGGTAGCTGGTCATGAGAAGTACACTGTGTGCGATGGTTACTCAGGTTACTTTCAAATAGGGATTGCACTGGAGGATCAATTGAAAACAACCTTTATCACTCCTTGGGGTTGTTATGCTTTTAGAGTCATGCCATTTGGTCTGACAAATGCTCCTGCAACATTCCAACGTTTCATGAATATGGTGTTTCAAGCATTCTTTGGAAAGTCAATTAGGGTGTTCATTGATGATTTCTGTATTTATAGCTCAAAATCATTGCATCTACAAAGGGTAGAAGAAGGTTTAAAGAAGCTCTACGACATGGGAGGTCAACTCAACCCCGACAAGTGCCATATAGGTGAGAATGAAGTAATCTTGCTTGGCCATAAAGTTTCTTACAAAGGCATTGAAGTGGATCCTTCGAAGGCAAAGGCTCTTATTGAGCTACCATCACCCAAGAGTCTTAAGGAGGTCATCTCATTCATTCAAAAGGTGAAGTATATGTCACGCTTCATTCACTTAGCCTCGGAGTTACTTCACCCTTTGCAAAAGTTGACACAACAAGTAGAATTTGCATGGTCTGATGAGCTTGAAGAGTACTTTTGTAACATTAAAGTCATTTTGTCAGAGCTACCAACACTGATGCCTCCTTGTTGGGAGTACACATTCTTTGTTAGCTCTAGTGCTGGGAAAGAAACAATTGGTGCTGTGTTGCTACAACAAGATGCCCACAGTACAAGGATGCGACCCATCTACTTTGCTAGTAGGGTCATGAATGCTTTGGAGAGAGACTACACAGAAGCAGAACTGATGATGCTTTCTCTCATGTTTGCGGTGAGAAAGTTTAGATCCTACCTGCTACCAAAACCTTTTGTAATTCTCACTGCAGAAAATTTGTTCCCTTGGGTGTCATCTCAAATGAATCTTAGTACTAGGATCTCAAAGTGGATTATGGAGTTGCAAGAGTTTCAATACTCTTTCAAGGTAGAAGATAGTATGCGTGCACAATTGGTAGGGATTCTTACTTATAGGGTGCACGAAAAGAAGATTAAGGTGCCTGAAGTAAAGACCCTACCATTGCCACCACCAAAAAGTATTCCTAATGCTTTTACCTTGTTCTTTGATGGAGCTTTTTGTCGAGCCACAGGAAAGGCAGGGGGAGGGCTAGTATTGCTCAACCCAAGTGGAGAGGTGGTCATGAAAGAGAAGTTTAATCTACCAAGTTCAAATAGCAACAATGAAGCAGAATATGACACTCTACTTCATGGTTTGAAGATGTGCATTGGCCAAGGGATACAACGTCTTATGGTAAAAGGAGATGCACTTCTCATTGTTAAACAAATTTTAGGCATTTGGGCATGCAAGAATGAAAGCTTAAGGACAAAAGTTCATGCCATTCGTAGGCTATTTAATCAATTTGAGGAGGTGCAATTATATCATATTCCTAGGAAACAAAATGAAGATGTTGATTTACTTGCACAACAAGCCGTTGCATGTGTAAATAAAGAAGTGCAGGTCATCATGGTGGCGGCTGCTGTGAAGCAACCGAGGTACCAGGGATTGGAGTCATTGGCTCCCATCATTGGCTACATTTTGGAGGGTGTGTTTCCACCAGACTTCACAAAAGCTCAGAAGAGGAGACTCATGAAGAAGACAAGCGCATATCTCTTCCTAGAAGGCTCCCTCTATCAAAGAGGGAAGGATCAAGTGTGCAGAAGAGTACCAACTATTGAGGAAATTCTAGCCATTCTAAAAGGTTTGCACGAAGAAGCATGTGGTGGTCATTTTGCCCAAGAATTAACTGTGAAGAAGATTTTGCTTGCGGGGTATGTTTGGCCAAGCTTGCATGTGGATGTTCAACATTGGTGTAAAAGCTGTCACAATTGTCAGATAAATGGAAATAGAAGGTTGGTGCATGGCCCGAGGCAAATAGTGATTGCAAATGGACCCTTTGAAAAGTGGGGCATTGATGCCATGGGTCCTCTGCCTAGGACAAAAAATGGTAAACTCTACATTCTAGTGGCTGTAGACTATATGACTAGGTGGGTGGAAGCTCAAAGTGTGGCAAGAGTGAATGAGAGGACAGTTAGCAAGTTTGTGTACAATCACATTTGTTGCAGATTTGGCACACCTTTGGAGATTGTTTCTGATAATGGTCCAGGGTTTAGGAAGGGCTTGCTCACAGAAGTCTGTGAAGTACTTCACATTCTACATCGTCACAGTACACCCTACTATCCCCAAACAAATGGTTTGGTAGAAAAAGCTAATGGTGTCATTGCAGGCATCATTAGAAAGATGGTGAAAAACAAGACAAAGTTGTGGGATGACTTCTTGGATGGTGCCTTGTGGGCGTATCGAACCACATATAGGGAAGCCACGGAGTTCACACCATTTCACTTGGTCTATGGTCAAGAGGCTTTACAGCCAATTGAGCTAAACATTCCAACAATGCGACTTCATGGAAAATCAGCACAAGATGATCAAGAAGCATGGATGGATCGACTTCTTACCTTAGCTGAGCTTGAGTGGAAAAGAGAAGTAGCATACGAGTGCTACAAGAGGAAAGCTACGCAGGCGAAGGAGAAGCTTGACAAGAAACTAAAGGACAAAGGCATCAATGAAGGAGATCTGGTGCTAAGGTATGACAATCGACTCGATAATCGTTTTGATGCCAAGTTTGAAACTAGATGGCAAGGGCCATACATAGTCAAGAAGGCTTTCAATTCAAGTTACTATCAGCTTATGGACTTGAATGGTAAAGAGCACTCCAGGAAAGTAAACGGGTATCGCTTGAAGCCCTATTTGAGTCGCCTTCTACCAAAGGATCTACCAAAGATCTGTCAAAAGGCCACTGTCTCATGTAAGTATTGTTACATGAAGCATGAGTGTAACTCTAGCCAAAATTCCGAGGGGCCAAACAATGAAGATCTTGTCAAGGACTCTGAAGCACACTCTTTGGAAAAGATGCTCAATGATGGTACATGAATATACCATCATCCAGGGGGAGGGCTAATGATAGCCGTTTTTCGGCTCTTTGTAATTACCACAGTGAGTTACCTCACCCTACCAAAATCACCCAAACACTGTGGCTATCCCTACCATTTCACTGTACATAGGCGTGCGTGAGTCACGGGACTTTTCCCATATCTTCTTAAAAAACCCTCAATTAGCTAGTCATTGGGCTAGTTGAGCAAAAAAAAATAAAAAATATAAAAAATATAAGTATATTATGGCCCATGCGTATGTAAATATTTCTTTGTATATAGGGCCTAAATAAAAGATTTTTTCATAATTATTTTGGTATTTATTTAAATATTTTTACCTAGGTGTGTGTTATTTATGCTCTGTACATTGCCTCACCATTACCACAATTTTTCTTACCATTTTTCATACTCTTTATTCCATATAGAAATATTTTTATGTAAGCTTCTCTTGTATTTGGTGTAACTCCACCCCAACAAAAATCCAAAAAAACTAGTTTTATTTATGTGTATATTTTTTCACTATTGTGATTTTTCCCTTCCTACATCTATTTTGTTTTTTTCTAAAAAATTAGAACACCAAAAATATTTATCTTTTTATGGTAGCCTCATAATGAGAGAGAGATTTCTTTTGACCCCTTTATATTTTTTCCACTTATATTATTTATATTTGACATGTACATATTTTTTAGACCCCTCAATATTTGATTTTCTTAGTTGTACTATTCACTTATATCCTAATCTCAACAATATCTTCAATTATAGACCTACCAAATAAGGTCAAGGGTAGGTGGCATGCATACATGCACTATGGAGGGCTCACTCTTGGAGGTATTCAAAAGAATCATCCAAAGAAGGACCCCACAAGGACCTTTGCAGTGGAAAAAAACGATCAATTTTGCTGAATTTTTAAAGTTCACTTGCTCTCTGAATTTGAAAAGGTGATACAAACAAAAGTTGTACCTCGTGAGCTGAAATTTTGCCTCAAATTTTTTCATATTTTTTTGAGCGACGAGCTGTGAGCTATGATTTTTTTAGTGGACCCCAGTTTTTCCATGCTATGCAGCCACACTCTCTCTTCCACTTTATCATTTTCCTCTTTCACACACACTTCTCCACTCATCATCCCCATCTCTCTCACCACTCCTCTCTACACACTACTCACCTTCTCCTCAACCTTGAAGAATAAGAGAAACCATGGTGAACTCATACCTCCCACACACAATTCCATTCCAAAATTGACCACCTAGTCTCATTCTTCCTCCTCCAAATTACCCATATCTATCAAAAAACCACAAAATTCAGCCTCTTCTCTTAAAAGACAGCATCATGGTGGTTGATTACTTAGCTTCAATTACCTTGTCTCTCAAGGAAGGTCAAGAGTGAAGAAAAAATGAACCGTCAAAGCTAGTGGAGCGTCAACAAGCGTCAAAATTGGCCCTACTCAAGACACTTGGAGCATCAACCTTGTAAGAAATCCACCTTTTCTTACCTCTTAAGAGTTTTTCTTCCTTATTTGTATCCTACATGGATACTCCCATTGTAAATATCCAATTCCATTTGTAAATTAGTACTAACTCTACTAACACTAACCCACTATGAAAAGTCCTATCACCTCCATCTCTCTCCTCTTTCTTTCCCCACCAACTTCTTGATAATTCCAAGCAAAAGAAATTAGATAAATTGCTGAAAATCTAACCCAACCATTGTTAGAGGAGTAACCCTAGCCTTCAAAATTGCTATAAAAGGAGGGTGTAGCTAGCACAAAAGGGAGAGCCATAAGCAAGAGCACTATGCTATAGCTTGAGAAGCCAAGCTCAACCTCTCTAGAAGGAGCTCTTGAGTGGAAGCTCATTGTGTTATGCATGTGCATGTGTTGTAATAGGGGATTAGGAAGGGAACTCTATGCCATTGTAAGAGAGAGAGTGATCATTCAATTGAGAGTAGGAAATCTATCATTTCTCCTACTAGTGTAAGCCCAACATTCGCTGAATCAAGGAGGGTGGATTTGGACTAAGCTTGGATACTTTGTCTCCCTTCCAACGTGAAGTAATGGACAACAATGATGCGTAAGTGTCTTGGTGTTTTTTTGTTAAGTTCTTGATAGCTTGTCTCTGGTGTTGTCATCAATCTAGCCATAAATCCCACATACTGTAAGAGGGCGACAGGGTGGAGAGGACTCCCCTGGCCTTAAGACAGTGATTGGGGTGGCTTTTCTTGTGATGTGTTGTGGTGAAATTTACACAAGCTATGTTGAACAAGTACTAATCTCACTTTGATTTGTCATGACAGATTTGTAAGAAGGTATTAATGCAACAAGCACCCCCTCCCCCTTTCTCTCTCTTTCTTAAATATATAGTTGTGTTTGCTTGATCATTGCCGATACGTTTCAAAGCAGCCCGAGCACTATCTCTCTCTCTCTCTCTCTCTCTCTCTCTCTCTCTCTCTCTCTCTCTCTTGTGTTTTAGGGTGTGAAAGTATTCCATTGGTGTTAGGGTTAGTGTAAATTCCTTGCTTGTTTGTGGGTTGCTCTAACGATTCTCCTCTTTTGCGTCCTAGTTCGCTCTTAAACTAGGTGGTGCCCCTTGTGTAGTTGGGATTTGGCTGTGGGTTTGTTGTTTTGGTTTGTGTTGTGTTGTGCCCCAGCCCCATTGAGCAGCACGGGAGCCTTGAAGGGTGTCTAGAGGCCACTCTTCTTGTTGCCCGCCCCGGACCGCCTCACTATGAAGTGGACTATGAGCCTTCTTCCACCTTGCATGAAAGTAATTTGACAAAAAATTCCATTGTTTTGCAAAGAATGGTATTAACCACTCCTTCCCTACTACATACTCTTTTAATTCTTTAGGATTTTGTAGACTTTGTTGGACTGTCCACCAAGTCATTCACACTTTCTCTAGATTTGGAGCTTTTTTATCAAGGTTACAACACAAACATAACAGGCATCATTACGTGGTATGTGTTCATTACACTCATCCACCAAGCAGGCTTGTTTATGGATCCGCACAAACTCGTAATCTTCTCTTTCACTCGTTCAGATTGGTCAAGCTGTCATTCATCAAACACTATGCAATCAAAAGTATCAATCACAGTGCACTTACTGTGTAGGAGTGACTCCAACGTATGATAGTGCACACAAAATTGAGTATTAGCAGGAAATTTCAACATAATTGACATACCCATCTTGTATAAATCAAAATTCTTTTTCATTTCAAGATGAAGTTCACAGCTTGATGCACGACGTCAATTATTTTGGCAAACCATGTAGTTTCTCCACTGGTATATCAATCTTTTAGGACCAAGTTTAAATTGTGCGTAATACAACCATTGGTGTAAATGTGTGAAAAACATCTTTTAATTGTGTTATTAGCATTTTTATAATTCTTTGTATTATCCATGACTACTTGAATGACATGTTCAACACCTATTTCTTTGATACACTGATTAAGACCTCATCATCATATTTACCACTTTTAATAGCACCAGAACAATCAATAGCTTCTAGGAACGTCTCTTCGCTTGGACAAACCAACATAACATTGATAAATGGTCTTCTTTGAACGCTAGACCAACAATCACTAACAATTATAAATCTTGAAAGTGATATACTCCCAAGAAGTATTTTGGGAACACGCTCTTTTACTTTGGTATAATATTTTTCCAAGAGATCATTGCGTACCATGTGATAAAAAGGGGCTAAAATCCTTGACTGTACTCACTAATTTTCTTCCATGCGTATTTCCAATGATGGCTAACAACCATGACTAATGCACTCCCAATGAAAAAAAATGCTTTTGCAAGCGTATTTTGTGCCTCTTCTAGCGTTTGCATTCAAAAGATTTGGTGCAATAATCTTTGTCGCATTTGTCCAAGCCCAACCTTGTTGTGGCACTTAGAAGAAACACTGCTTGGTATTGTGTCTCCTTGTGCATGTTGTTATATATTCCTTGGTGTACCATCCGATTGTCATGATTGGTATTCAACTCTATTGCTCTTGGTAAAATCATTGATTTGAATGTATTTTGGCACCATAATTATATGCAATGTAAGTGGTAGCAATAAGGTGTAAAAAACCCAAACTAATCCAATCTTTGATCCTCTCATTATACCCTAGTCAGTACAATAGCAATCTAGCAAAATTACTTTAAAAATGTCAAGAACTCATAGATCAATATTTGTGATTGATTGCCTTAATGCTAGGCATGCGAGAAAGGAAAAAAGCTTGAGCTTGAGAGCCAACAAAATTAACGAATCTTAAGAGAACTTATTAAAGATAACTAAAATTATTTCACCACTTATCCACTTTCTCTCGCATGCAACTTGCATATGTACATGTACAGAAAAAATTATACTCTACAAGTTCTACATTTGAGGCTCACAAATCTTATCCATAATAGATTTCTCTACCCTGTGAAGCTGTTTAATAATAGATTTGAAAGATTCAATATGTCTTGTCATAGCAATACCAACTTCATATTGTAACTTGGTAAGAAAACTTGTCAAATAAAGTATTTTTGTGACAAATTTCTTTTGAAAATTTGCAATAAGGTACTTTCATGTGTCGTGGGAAGTAGGAAGTTCATACACATCAAGCATAAAGGAATTAGTGAGAGCAAAAAGAATGTATTGATGAGCTACTTTATCACGTCGCTAGCAATCCGTACATGCAAGATGCCACACTTCAAATACAAGTCCTTTAGTGACAAGAACATTATCATGATCTGGATGAATAGGTGAGATGGACATATATGATTTCCAAGAACAACATCAAAGAGTTCATCGCCTTCAAGAATTAACAATATCTTTGCTTTCCAACTAGGAAATCCTTGGCCTTGAAACAAACGAACAGAATGTTGGCTAGAAGGAAATCCATTGACGAGAATAGTCATAGTTATATCTGGTTGTGAGAAGACGTATAAGATAAGATTGCAAAATCTACACATCATATATAGTGAAAGGCCACGACTAAGGACGAGAGAGTAATATCACATTCGTGTTCAAGTCTTTGAAAGTTCAAAGATGACAAGAATTTTCCAATCTACGAACGTTCAAAGATGACGACAGACGGCACCCAAAAAACAAGTGAAAGGTGTTAGCCAATTGTATAGCACTTTGACTATCACAATATAACTCTGGCATATCTGCATTGATTCCCAAGTCTGCAACCAATCTACCAAGCCAAATAGCTTCTTTGCATGCCTCATTTGCTGCAACATACTCAGCTTCTGTAGTAGACTGCGTAACGCAATCTTGTAATCGAGATCGCCATGATATGGCACCTCCAGCCAATGTAAAGACATAGCCTGATGTAGATCTCCTCTTATCCAAGTCTCCTGCATAATCTGAGTCAGTGTATCCTCTGACACTCAAATCCTGACTACCATAGCATATGCGCATACTCTTTGTATGTTTTAAGTATCTCATGATACCTTTCACTGCCTCCCAATGTTTCTTGCCGGGATTTGACATATATCTGCTAACCACTCCCACTGCAAATGCAATATCCGGACGTGTAGCAATCATTGCATACATCAAACTACCCACTGCAGACGCATATGGAATCTTATCCATTTCAGCCTTTTCTTCCTCAGACACAGGACAATCTTGTTTGCTAAGTTTCACATATGGTGGCAATGGAACAGACTCGCCATCGCCATCGTCATCGTCATCGTCATCGTCGTTGTTGGTATTGTTGTTGTGACATGAGTGCTCTTTTTGCACAGATCTGTGATCGCAATGCACGTGTCTCTTCGCAAAAATTTACGTACGACCATTGTCACTACCTCCAACACATAGATCTATGATTGCACCACCGCCACAACCACTCTCCCT
This sequence comes from Adiantum capillus-veneris, assembly GCF_014529385.1. Lineage (NCBI taxonomy): Eukaryota > Viridiplantae > Streptophyta > Polypodiopsida > Polypodiales > Pteridaceae > Adiantum > Adiantum capillus-veneris. Next base: position 65,287,836 of record NC_140939.1, on the reverse strand, counting down.
ACACCCCTTCTCCTTTCTTCTCCTTGCACAAATCTATGTCCATAGTTTGGTGCACAAGTCTCTCTTCGTCTGCGCGAACATTTGCCCCTGCTTTTTTGTGTCGAGGTGACTCTCTTGGCCTCCCTCTCCTGTGCTTCACCGAGCTTCCTCTCTCGTGCTCATTCATTCAGAATCCCAATTCAAGTATGCTCATAGGTAACATCGTTAAACTTGGTCTTTTTTAATTTTGTTTTAATTATATTCTAATTAGAATCAAATTTAATTACGTTCTAATTAAATTACATTCTAATTAGAATCAAATTTACCTATCTCTAAACCCAAAAACAAGAAAAATAAAAAACTCTTAAACAAGGAAACAAGATCCATGGCTCTGGCATACCCGTAATGGGTAGAGAGGGATGTTGTAGGTGGATGGGTTGAGGGTGAGTTGTAGGAGGATGAGTACGGGGTGAGATAATAGAGTGGGAAAAGGACAATAAAAAAGTGGGAAAGGGAGAATAATAGAGGTGGGAAAGGGAAATAACTAATAGCCTAAAGAGTATATTTTTTATCAAAAAAATTAATTAAAATATAATAGCTATCATGAATATTATTTTTAAGAATATAATAGCTATCATGAACACACCCTATGGTGTAAGGGCCATAGGGTGCCAAGAAAGAAGCTCTAGTAGGGCACATAAATAAAGCTTCACAAGGGCACCTAGGTCCTCAAGCACCTACATGGGCAAGAGAGACACATTGGCTGCACTATGGCCTTAGAGACATAATGTGCCAATGTAAAAGCTCTAGAGAGGCATTTAGGCCACTCAACCTACATAGGCACCATGGCCATAGGATCTCTGACTACATTAGAGGAAGCCGTATGGCCATATGGTACCAATGATCTACAGGGGCACCATGGCACAAGGTAGCCCTATGGCCCTATAGTCATAGGTTTCTCTTAATAGTCTAGAGACCCATGACACCATAGTATCCCTAAGATCATAGGTTTCTCTCAGTAGAATAGTGGACAAGTTATGGACCTAGGGCCATAGGGTGTCAATGTAAAATCTCTCCAAGAGCATGTAGGCCATTCAAGGGTACCTACATAGCCACCATGGCAGCCCTATGGCCATAGGACCATACGATCTCTCATTGAAATAGAGGGAAACATATGGCCCTTGAGCTTATACATTGGCACCTTATGGTCCTAAGGCCATAGGATCTCTCATCAGAATAGAGGGCAACCTCTGGCCCTAGGGCCAAAGGGTGGCCTAGGTGTTAGTGTAAAAGCTCTCAAAGAGCATTTAGGCGATTCAATAAGGACACCTACATGGGCACCATGGTAGCCCTATGGCCCTAGGGCCATAAAACCTCTCATTACAATAGAGGAAATCTATGGCCCTTGAGATTATACATTGGCACCATATGGCCCTAGGCCATATGATCTCTCATTAGAATAGAGGGCAACGTATGGCCCTAGGGCCAAGGGGTGGCCTAAGTGTCAATGTAAAAGATTTTAAAGAGCATTTAAGCCATTCAAGAGCACCTACATGGGCATCATGATAGCCCTTTTGTCCTAGGGCCATAGGGTCACTCATTGGAATAGAGGGCAATCTATGGCCCTTGAGCTTATACATTGCCACCCTATAGCCCTAAGACCATAGGATCTCTCATCAAAATAGAGGGAAACCTATGATACTAGGGCCAAAGGGTGGCTTAGGTATCAGTGTAAAAGCTCTCAAAGAGCATTTAGGCCATTCAAGAGCACCTATATGGGCACCATGGAAACCCTATGGCCCTAGGGCCATTGGATATCTCATTAGAATAGAGGGCAACCTATGGCTCTAGAGCTTATAGATTGACACCCTATGGCCCTAGGACCATATGACATTTCATCAAAATAGAGGGCAACCTAAGGATCTTGAGCCCTATGACCATAGGTTCTCTCATTACAATAGAGGGCAACCTATGGCCCTTGAGTTTATAGATTGGCACCCTATGGTCCTAAGGCCGTATGATCTCTCATTGGAATAGAGGGCAACTATTGACCCATGGGTCAACAGTACAACATAACTTACTTTTCATTCCAAAGTCTTATTTTTGAGAGTTATGACATGATGCAGATTATGGTTAAAAACATCACTTGTAATGAGCATTGGCACTTCCAAATTGTAAATACAAAGTCATTTGACCCATTGAACTCTATTTTTGGTCTAACCTATGGTAGCCTTAGTATATAAGGTACCTAGGTCATTTTGTAAAAAGGACTTTATCATAATCAAAGTTTTGAGCTGTTGTCGACTCTGTGTGTGAGAGAGAGAGTGTGAGCTTCATCCTGACACTACTTCCTGCTCTCTCATCATTGGAGATTTGACTGCACCATCATGATAAGCTCAGAGAGAGCTACACAACAACACCACACAAAATAGAGCACTCGGGCTAACACATCTATGATCTATTTTGTGGCCGTAAGTGTATCAAATGATGTCTGTTTTTTGCATGCAAGTAGTCATTAGAATTGTGGGGACATAAGCTACACATAGGTACTCATAGATTTCACTTTTGGGCACTTTCAAAATTCTGCTCTGTCTTCATACTCATTTTCTGTAGATGGGTTTGGAGTGAGGATTTTGAATGTAGAGGCTTTGGGAGAGGTGTATCCTAGTGAGGGGATGGCGTTCCTTAAGTTTCATACAATTCTGCATGGTTTGGTGAGTTTCCTTTAGTTTGCAAAAGCACAACTTCAACTGCTTTCACGCCAATTTTCCCCTTCCCTTGGAACACACTTACTCTACTTTTTTTTATCCTATATCCCACTGTGGAAGCGGAGCGAAACAACATCCACCACCTTTGAACCTCACATCCTCTGGCATGTGCCAATTATTATCCAAAATATCAAGCACACACATAACTTCACCAAATCACTGCCCCACTATAAGCATGCTTTGAAAAATATTCCAACCTTTATTGCATGATGTATGCCCATTTGGAATAAAAGAAAATATAACCACTAGAGCATAAGTACCCTATGCTCAATGAATTCCTTGTGTCATGGCACATAGACATGGCATGCCCAAATCCATAGACATCATTTGCCCCTCTTGCATCAAACAGAAAATGAATAAACTGATAAAATACTAGAACAACATAATACCCACATGATAAAATACTAGAACAACATAATACCCACATGAGCATACATTGCCAATCTCAACCAATATAACATCCCTCGTGCAAGTATGCTACTCCTAGTTCAAACAACAAGCAACCACATCCTATAATCAAAAGCAACCATCCATATTCAATCTGCTTTTAAAGATATGTGGTATCTCCTGGGTCAAACACCATTGAGAGCACATAGCATGGATGAGCCCCACAATAGACTAGAACTTCACCTAAAACATAGTGCAACATCCTCATCCCATAGAATTTTTGCAACTTTAGCTCAATACCAATGAGCATATGAGAGCACTGACTCCATTTGATAGGCATCCATAGCATCACTAACATAAAGATCAGCAAAAAGAGGACCCAAACCCAACCATAGTTGGTACATTGCCCAGAAATGTAGAGGAAACTATGTACCAACCGCAGTTGGTACATTTTCCAAAAACATAGAGGAAAATACTGGCCTCTCTGCAATAATCATGATGGTTTATTAGCATCATTACCCCGTCTAATTGCATAGTCATCATTAACCTTTGCACAATCTATACCTGTATCAGAGACATCATGTATTGGGGTTATAGCTCAATCATAAAAAACAACTTCTACCTGTAAATCTTCAACCACAACACCGTCCTTTGAACTAGTAGAGCCTTGGAAATTTGTATCATTGTCAACAAAGAACCATGAATTGTTTCCTCTTGCAGCTCATGATGAGAAAGAATACAAGGAAGAACTCTTTCGATATCCTATTCTTGTGGAGGTTCTTCTTCTTGCACCCCCTCTAAGTGGGTACATACATCAGAAAGCCCTTCTATACTATTATGATCATTTCCATCAGATCCAGCCAAGAAACCATTAATAATGGCATCTTGTTCCTCTTCTATGACATCAGCACATGTAGACATGTTGTCATCAATAAACATAGAATCATTTTCATTCTCATGCACATCTTGTATTGTCTCCACCATTTCCTCCACTTCATCAGTTACCGTGTATATAACTTTATCTATGCAATCATCTTCAACAAACCTGTTGTCCTATTTGGCTTCACATGCTTCTATGGTGATAAAAGATCCATTAGTTCCCTACAAATGCTCATCTTGAACTCCTTGAGAACAATCTATGTAGAGGTCACTAACTCATGAGACACTAGCAACACTATTTCTCCCTTCATCTAAACCTTCATTAGATCCAATGATGGAGGTAGCTACCATGCGAGAAATCTTTGAAAATTTCCATCAATTTCTATTTTAGCATCAAATTCATTATTTACCTCTATTAGGTTGCCCAAAATATGGTCCTCAGGGACTAAATCTACTACTTCCAAAGCTGCATCAACTTTAGCTTTGCTTATTGCATAAATATGTTCTCAAAAGTGATCATAGCTAAGGAACTACATTTGATCCCCATCACCTTTAAATAAGATAATCTAGATTTGCTCAATAATTTTCTTAATTTGTAAGTTTAAAATTCTTAAGTTTTCACAAATAAATCCATCTAGAAAATAGTCCCATTGTGTGGAATATATTTCTGCCAACTCTCAAACTTGATCTCTAAACTTGGAGCTGACAACTTCTTCAAAATTTGCAATCGTGCGATCTTTTGGAACCCCTCTACTCTTCATCTCCACTTCATAGAATTCAATAAAACCCTTTGGATCATGCCCTTGAGAAATACAACACTGGTTGCACACAGCATCAAGTGCCATCCCCACTGCATCATCAATTTACCCTTTCGTCTTCATGGATTCCACTTCATGTAGACATCCCTGAACCAATTGCAACATCTTTGAAAATCTATAAATGCTAAGATTCCATCAAACCCTTTGGAATTTAGCTCTTCCATAAAATTCATCAGCTGTACTGGCTTCTATATATGTACCTCTTACCCCGGTCAACTTCACATCAAGTTCACCAAAGATGTCGGAGTGTGCGGTTCTTCAGGGTTGACCAGGAAAGCACTAGGCTTCTAGGTAGCTGTGAGAGAGTTGAGAGAAGGAAGAAGCATGATAGAGATTGAAAAGACTCAATAAAGATTGCTAAATTGACAAGATACTTGGTAGCAATTAGGCATACAAGAAGTAGAAGAGCTTTTGCTTAAGGCTCGGTACATTTAAGTATCACAGAATCCCCACCATGTGCTCAAATCATCTCGATGGCACACACCTGACGAGCTTCCCATTATTAGCTCTTTATTTGTGTTGACACATACACATGCCCTATTTTACCTTGGACAAGAAGCCCTTCACCCAAAGCTTCTTTGACTTCTCAAACATCACATAACTCTTCTTTGTTATCCTCTTTCCTTCCGACCTCCTTTATGCTTTCCCTGATGCCCTTTTAATGCTAACCTTAATCCAATTTTAATCCTCTATATTGTCATCTTTTACCAACTTTCCTCTTGAATGCTCCTCTTTTTCCTCTTTCCCTGCTTATTCTGCTTGATGCCAAATGTGAGGGATGCTATAACAGTACCAAACCGCCTTTCTTGTATTACCTAACCTTGATTTGGTTATCAGCCAGTGTTTCCTTTTTTGCTAGAGAACCTTCTATAGCCCTTTGTTTGATCTCATCCAGCTTAAGAAATTCATCTAGCTTTTTCTTCAAGTTTGTATTATAGTCCATATTATGCTCCATTGCCAGTTTGAGACTGGTAATGACAAACTCCATGGGAACTACTACCTCTGTGCCATATACCAGCTTGAAGGGTGTCATTACAGTAGTGACTTTATAGATAGTTTGATAAGCCTATAGCACTGTCTGGAGGTTGGTATCCCATTGATATGGTTCTTTCTGGACTATCTTTGTGAGAATGTTCTTGATTATCTTGTTACTAGTCTCTGCCTGACCATTGCACCTTGGATAATATGGCATTGATTTCTTGTGCTTGAGGGAGAATAATTCCATCAATATCTGCATAGTGTCATTGATAAAATGGGTACCTTGATTGGAAACTATCTCTATAGTACAACCATATCTGCAAATGATGTTCTCATATAGGAACACAAAAATTGACTTAACACTATTGTTTGGTAGTGCTTTGTCTCTACCCACTTTCTCACATAACATGTAGCCAAGCTACTCCCACTTCTTGGTTTTAGTAGTTTTCTTTCTCCTGGAATTTCTTCAATGATAACATCTCTGCTTTTGGTCACGACCCTGATTGGAACTAGTTCCGGTGCCTTGTGTTTAGGTACCTCTAGTTTGGCAGCATCTGGGTACTGAGTTGCGAAGTGACTGTATTTATCACATGTGTAAAGTTCAAGCCTTGTTTTGCAAAGTCACCTCTACTTCTACCTTGACTAGTACCCCTGGTTTTGCCCCTATGAGTACCAGGGGGGTGTTTAAAAAAGGAGCTTTTCGTTTAGAGCTTTTCCATAAAAATTTTGATTTTTTATACAACTTTTTTTGGCAAGTCACTTGATTCTAGCTAATTGCTTAGAGTAAATTGTACCCGTGTATACAAGGCACAATAAAAGAACTTAACATTCTAGAGAGAGAGCACAAAAAATCATGAGAGAGAAATACACATTGTATGACAAAGAAAAGATGAGTTGATGTGATAGAAAAAATTTGTAGCGGTACAATCTCAAAAGGTCTACAAAGATGACTCCAAAAACATTCTCTAAGAGATGGGTCTATAACTGGATAATAACCCGCTTTCCATAATGAGAGACTTCCAAATTGAATGCCTACTTTGGAAAACATAGAAAAGTTTGAAGACTTCTCAACCAATGGAGTGCACATTCTACTATAAAATCTCTTCTGCATTGCTCCCATTTGAAGGTTTCATTAAGCATGGCTGATTTAAAATAAAATATAGATCTCAAACTTGTAGTGTTTGCTGATGCATACTCATATGTTCATGATGATGAAGACCAAGCACCCAATTGTATATGAAATAAAGATGCTTGCAAGCCAAGAAAGGGCTCCCCTTTTCTTCCCTCTTCTAAAAGTCCGGGCACGAGCAAGATGGCTCACTCTTGATGTGAACATTATAGTGGGATTTCGTTAATATATGAAATTTCACATACTCATCTCTTTTCACACAAGTTTCCTTTATAAAGACTACATGTAATTCTATAGCCTTAGCTATCTTTTTCTCAGCCTCTTTTGATATACCATGTCTCCATTTTTTTGTTTTCTTGCTAGAGGGAGCCTTAATTTCCCTTGTATCTTCAATGTGACTTGTCTTGTATTTTGAAGATTTTTATGTGCTACTATATTAGTTTGCAATTCAAAACCTACTTTGTGCAATCCTTCTAATTCAAAGATAGTTATATTTGTGCCTTTTGCAACATGCCAAATTTGAGGTAATTGAGGAACAATTTTCACCTATTTTTCCACATTCCATGTATGCTCAACATCATGGTTGTAAAACCACATCCATTGAGATATTTGTTTTCCATTGTACTCTCTTGATGTCTAAAAGAAAGGTGCCACATCACATGATATCTGCTGATTCAAAGATAGTTATATTTGTGCCTTCTGCAACATGCCAAATTTGAGGTAATTGAGGAACCACCTATTTTTCCACATTCCATGTATGCTCAACATCATGGTTGTAAAACCACATCCATTGAGAATTTGTTTTCCATTGTACTCTCTTGCCAACCAAAAGAAAGGTGCCACATCACATGGTATTTTGTTTCTATATGTAAGTTGGACACTTTCTTATTTTTGTTTACAATGCAAAGGCATTCTTCTAATAGCCCACATGGTTTTATGAATGTTTTTCTCCAATACATTATGTGCACCAAGCTATCCTCCAGCTGCATATGAAGCTTTTGGGTACTGAGGCTCCTCAAGAATAGTGGAAGATTTTTTTAAAAAAATTTAGAACTGGAAAACCTTCTTGTTTTGACACAAAATTGATTTGCCTTGGTCTATCTCTTCGCTTTCTTTGTCTTGACTCCATTACAAAATCAGGCTTGTGAGAGCTAGCTACATCACTCCCTGTCTTTTTCCATTGCATTGTCTCATTGTCTCCATGAACAATTGGTTTCTCAAAGAAAGGGGTGCCAGCTATAGCAGCTTGCACAACATTCCCTACAAGAGTGGGTGTTGTAGTGTCTCCCCTAGAGATGTTTTTAAGAATCTTTTTCATATCTGGCCCATTACCAATGTATCTTCCAGTATCAAACCCAAGATACTTGTAACACAAGCATCAAATAGAGAAATCTTGTGGGATCCACCTTCTCGTGCTAACTAACTCGCATGCACATTTTTTTATAGATTGGTATTAGGAATATGAGATCTTTCCCATGGGTTATAAGAATCCTGACAAATTTTTATATGCATTACCAACTTGAACTAAGATAAATATTATAGCTTGACAAGCACAAGGTAGGAGTAGAAAATTAGCAAGAGATATGCATACCTTATAAAGAGATCCCCAGTGTAATATTCAATCTTCCCACCATGTAAACCAAATCTTAATATGTCTTACATTCTTAGTTAGAACCCCACCTTTTGTCCACCAATGCTTTATTAAGATAGCTTGTGCCTTCGCATTTTCTTTACTCTTTGCGAGTCTCCATGCCTCACACAATTGTACGTGATCTTGTCTAAACTGTGGTAGTACATATTTTTGCATGCTTTGCTCCTAGTGAAACAAACAAGAGTGATCACATTTGACCAACACATTATCATGACCTCCATTATAAATTGTTCTTATGGCATTCCAATTTGCACCAGCCTCATCATCCATGAAACTTGCAAAGTCTGCTTTTTGAATCCTTCTTGTAGCATTATTGCATTGAGATTTTGCATATATTTTTTGTGAATCGGCATCTTACTCCTTGATTTCACATATTGCAATGACTATGAGGCTTCTCAAACTGCATTCAATTTGATTAGCAATGCATGCTAACTAGTGTAGGAAAACTATAAAACTGATATACAATGTACCCAGGATCATAGACAGAAGAAGACATTGTAGCCCATCCATCAATTCTATAAGTGTAATCAAAATGCACCCAAGCATTCTTCACGTCCCCTGATCCTATTCTCCTCGTGCGACTCGCAAGATCCACTCCATAGCCTCTACCTTTTGTACACATTTTGAACAAAAAACACTTCTCTGAAATTATCCCTTGTCCTAAAAAAGGGCTCCCATGAAAAAATGGGAACATACATTTCTTTTTTAATTGAAAAAGGTTGTCATAACCACCTCCAATAAAGGGATTAGTATTGTCATAATTAATAATATCTAATTCTCCTAAATGATTTTCCCATGTTAAACTAATCATTTAATATGGGGAAGTACTAGGAGAGAAAAAGCTAGAATATCGGTTAAGCTAGCAGACCGATCACAGTACGGATCCAAAGGAGGGAAAATAGGGACCCAAAGGGGGGGCCATCTACAAAAGAGCAATGTGCAACAATGGGCTTCAAAGACCCTGAGGTTCAACCCATTAAGACTTCCAAAATGCTAAGGTTCTAAAATTAAATAAAATGTTCAATGGTCAAACTCTAGGTAAGTTTGGATGCTTGTGGGAAGACTCAAAAGTCTTCCCACATCCCTATCTAGGAGGGGGCAAGCCTTATATGTAGGGGATGACAGGGAAAAACACACACACTCTTGCAAGCTCCCTTTAGACAAAGGGCATAGTAGACACATGTCAGGTCCCTAGCCCAGTTGCCCCCCCAAGGTGCATTCAAATCTATTGGATGGCCATAGAGGTCGACCAACAAGAATTAGGCTAGAGTAAACTTAGTTTAATTCATTTAAAAACACTTGATAAAAGAACCAATAGAAATTAAGCTCTCTAGAAGACGACAGTCTCCCAAGGGGTCCAATGAGCATTCAGCAGCCCAATGGATTGCATGATTCCTATTGGCCAGAAGACTAAGAGGTCCAATGAGAGTTTAATTGCATTATGTAAATACCTAAAACTCTCACAAAAGGGGAATGGGGGACACATGTCACAAGGCTATTATTTATGCTTCTTAATTGTCATTGGCTAAGCTTTGCAGGGTCCAATAGGATGCTAGCATGTGCAATTTGCAAGAGGGGTCGACCGAGAGAGAGAGAGAGAGAGAGAGAGAGAGAGAGAGAGAGAGAGAGAGAGAGAGAGAGAGAGAGAGAGAGAGAGAGAGAGAGAGAGAGAGGGCTGATTTTTGCAAGGCATTATCACACACACACACACAAACACACAATCTCAAGTGTGGAGTAAAAAAGACTATCTCCTTCTCAAGCTTTAATGGAAAGCTCATCATCTACTCCAAGATTGTGAGAAGGGAGGCCTACACCAACAACTCTTGCCTTTGTGATGCAATTCTAACCAAGAGCCAAGCTGCAATGCATGATCATCTCCTCTACCATGCTGATTACTAAGCTATGCTAAGCTATTATGAGTGATTATGTGAGGAGACATACTTCTTTCTCGTAAGAATACTTCTTCTTCCTCTCGATCTACTCTCATACCCCGCTAGCTCTCACCATCTTCAAAGGTGTGTGAGATCTTGGGTCTGAGACTGTGAGGTAATTGATGTTGTGTTTTACAAGTGTGATCTTGGTGCTTGAAGCCTCCATCTTTGTTTCACCAGCAAGTTATTGAAGAAACACAAAGTATTGTATTGTAAAATTTCTCCCTTGATGGGGGAAACCTATAGTACAAAGCCTTTTGGAGGGGGGATCCCGGCTCCATGTAAATCCGTCCTCAATTGTTGTCAATAGCTTAATTTCTCTATCTTTTTTAAGTATTGTTCATTCCTATCTAACTAGATGTTATGCTTTTGTTGCTCTCTCCACCCAAGCACTCTTGCTATGCTCATTAGAAATCTATTCTAATGAAATGCTCACTATGTCTATGTTATTTTCCGCTACACACAAGTTACTAGACCATTTAGTGTTACATTGGTATCAGAGCACAAGGTTTCTCTTTTCTTGCTCAAGAAGAGAGGTCCTCAAGTTAACTATAAATGGTTGGTATTATAAATTGCAATTGAGTAAGTAGAATATGGATTTTTTAGCCTTGCAGTGTGCCTGCTTCATGCAGATAACGGGGCATCACCGTCGAGAGTATGGTCTTAATAATGGGTCCTACAGAGCTTACCACTAATGAGCTATTAGAAGCTTGACAGGATCCGGTACTATTTTGGTGGTCAAAGACCCTCTCTTCTATTCCTTGCAATTAATGATATTCGAGCCAGAAGTACAGGAGCTTGAGTGCTTTTCTAAAGGGGTTAAGAGGAGTAGCAACTAGGGCTTGAAGTGCCAAAATACACTTAAAAATTTTACACCTAAAAAAGTTGTTAGAATGGATGACAATAGTAAAGAGAGTGAAATTAATGTTGATAGCTTTGATTTTGCCCCTATGCTTGTTAATTACCTTGTTTCTAGGCTTCAACAAGCCATGGGCAATCCATCCCTCCAAAGTGAAGTGCAACGGCAACTACGTACTCATGGGATTCTCCAAACTCCCCACCAAGAAGAGAGAGTACCTAGGAAGCCTCCTTGTGTGACTTCCAAAAGAGACCTCTCTCTGATAAGGGAAGAAGAAGAGGATCCATACGAAGGGCTCAAAAATCTACTAGTTTTATGATGTATCTCCTTCCCATAGGAGAATTCAAGTTTGAATGGTAGAGCTCCCACTGAATGAGTGAGAAAGAAGTGAGTCTCTTGCCACCTCGGCGGAGATGGCTCCACGAAGACGGCGAGCAAAACGCTCTCCAACAGCCCCTAAATGGAGAAGACCATTGCACACTTCTCCACACCATAATTCAAAGAGGGATGATAGAAAACAAGAGAAGAAAAAGTCAAGAAAGAGGTCAATCTCTTCTCCATCTTCTTCATCCTCTTCCTCTTATGAAGAAAGTGATGGTGCAGACAAGGAGGAACAAGGGAAGAAAAAGGCGAGAAAGAGGTCACCCTCTTCTCCATCCTCCTCAAATTCTTCCTCTTATAAAGCAAGTGATGGTGCAACTTTCGAACCACCAAAAAAAAGAGGCCATAGGAAATCCTATGCCGCATGGATGGAAGAGGTCGTCCAGGCTCAAAAAGTTCAAAGAGGGAGGAAATAACATCTCTTTCCTTACCTATGATGGCACCTTTGGTGCTACAGACAAAGTTTTGCCCTTCATCTAACAATTCAATGTGGCGTTTGGAGATGAGGACTTCATGGAGTCCTGTATGCTATGCCATGTAGCTATACACTTTCAAAAGTCTACCAGGAACTGGTGGTCTAGCCTACTGGCAAATGGTGAAGCTCGACGAACATGAAAAGCTTTAAGAGTCCATCATGAAGCAGTTTTTGGCTACCGATGCCAAAAACAAAGTACACACCGAATGGCAAAGCTTGAAGCTCTTTCCCTACGAATGTATTCACAAATATGTAGACAAGTTTTGGGACTTACATCTCAAAGCCACTATCTTCAAAAAGATGGATTTTGGAGCGCAAAAACAACAGTTTTGTGCGGGTTTAACTGAAGATATGGCGAAGTATGTCAACTCCCAAAGGCCACACACCATATCTGCGGTCATACATCGCTTCACAAATTGATTTCCAACAAGGGACTATGAGAAATCTTAAGCCCACGGAGAACAAGGACCATAATAATGAGCTCAAGGGGAAGGACAATGTCCAAAAGTCTCCTAAAGGAAACACCAACAACAACAAAGCTAAGGAGAAGGGAGTTTATTAATGCAAAAATAAACTCTCTCTTGAAGAGCTTGAGCGTTATCTAAAGATAATCATTGTTTCAAGTGTGGGGAGCAAGGGCATGCCTATCGTGCTTGACCTCGCAAGAATACATGAAATGAGCCTCCTAGAGGTACCTTGGTCGATATCCAAGAGGAGGATGCTCACCACAAAAGATCTCCTCTATGCCATGCTTGGGGAGAAGTAAGAGAACATGATGCTTTTATTCTCTTTGACCCTAGTTCTACTCACAATTTCATATCTACAGAGTTGGCCACCAAGCTAGGCATCCAAGCCTATGAGATGGGGAGATGTCCTACCTGTCGATGGTGCTTTCAAGGGGCAAGAAGTCTTAGTCACTCCCTTAATTGGGAAATTGAGGCTCCATGTCCAAAGCTATGTGGACAAGGAGGACTTCTTTATCTCTCCTCTCCATCACAAGGATGTAATCCTAGGGGCACCATGGTTTGATTGCATGGTTGCCAATGTTAAATTCCTTGAAAGGAAAATCTACTTTAGGTTCAGGGAAAAAGATATGTACATAGATGCTAAGGAGTTGGGTAACACCATGCCCATTGTACATGTGCAAGCTTTCAATAAATCAATAAAGAGCTCTATTTCCATGTACATGATTTTTGTTAAAGATTCTCAAAATGAACCTAATGCTTTAGCAAAAGAAAATATAAACAATCACAAGGAATTAGAGTTATCCAATTTTCTCAAGGGATTTCAAGATGTTTTTATTGACGACATCCCTTGTGAACTACCTCCTAAACAAGGCAATGATGACCATGCAATTGAATTTCTTCCAGGAAGTTCGGCGCCTAATAAACCTCCTTATAGAGTTTCTCAAGCTCAACAAGAGGAGATTATGCGGCAAGTGCATGAGTTAGTTGAGAAGGGCATTAGGCCTAGATCATCTCCATTTTGTTCACCCGTGTTATTTGTGCAAAAGAAAGACGACACATATCGTATGTGTGTCGACTATAGAGCACTAAATAGGATCACTATCAAGAATAGGTTTCTCGTTCCACGGGTAGAAGACCTATTTGATAAGCTACAAGGGTTGACCTACTTCAGTAGGATTGACCTAAAAAGTGGCTACCATCAAATAAGGATAGTTGATCACGACATTGTAAAGACCCCATTTTGCACTCCAGATTCTTAGGCCAATCAATAAGATGGCCTATCAACTTAAGTTACTCAGTCATTGGCTCATACACAATGCCTTCTATGTGAGCCTACTAAAACCTTACAAAGGAGAGCCACCTCAAGAACCAACTATTGAAGACCCACCGGAGATTGAGGACCAAGAAGAGGTGTTGCAACCCAAGTCCATTCTCTGACATGAAGACAAGGTATTGAGAGGCGGTAAGATTATCCGACGGTATCTTATTAAGTTTAAGAACAATCCTTTTGAAGATGCTAGATGGATGCAAGGCATACAACCAAAGGATAACCTAAGCCTTGTCAATGCTTACAATGCTTCCCTACAGTAAGAAAATGTAAAAATGTTTAAAATGAACAAATTTTTTGTCTTATAAGACTCTCTTCTTCTTTCTTGTGCACAAATGTTAAGAAGTATGCATGCTTAGGATCAAGTTTGCGGAGACGATGTCTTCCAAACACCAAGTAGAGCTTGTCAAAAGGGGAAAGGGGGACACATGTCACAAGGCTATCACTTATGCTTCTTAATTGTCATTGGCTAAGCTTTGGAGGGTCCAATAGGATGCCAACATGTGCAATTAGCAAGAGAGGTCGACCAAGAGAGAGAGGGGGGGCTGATTTTTGCAAGGCATTATCTCACACACACACACACACACACACACACACACACACACACACACACACACACACACACACACACACACACACACACCGTGGTACTTAAGTTATATTGTTTTGGGTTTTTTTCACCACCTCACCATGGGACTAAAAGCCCGTATCTATTATCTACACATAGGGTTTTCACCTAAAGGGTTTTTAATACCCTATTACCATCTACTTGCCGTGATGGCACAGTGGCTCTCTCTGCAAAACGTAGGCGGCCTCACCATCATGTAATGCTGTATGTTCACTCATGGAAATTGTACTCATAAACCAGGATATGGCGGGCCGACTCCATCCTTCCTCTATATAAAGAGGTGAGGGCACTTCTCAGGCCCTCACTTAGCTTTGCTTGGTTGTTACTGTGACTAGTGTAAAATTTGTTGTGTCTTGACATTGAAGCATGAAACTCACCGCTTTTAATACACAGGTCTACTCTCTCATGTGATGCATTCCACCTTGTTTATGACTGCATTGTAGCTGGGAAAAAGGTCCCCCAGTGTATACTTACCTCAATTGGTAGAGGTTCCTTAGTATAAAAAAGTTGTTATTAAGCAGCAGGTGCAACAAAACTTGATTATTGTTTAAGATTTTACACCCGCCAAGTGAATGCAACAGAAGTACTGCCGTCTAAACTTCATGGTTTGAAATGAGGACTAGCTTAATACTGCAAGGGCTCCTTGCCACTTGGTATGCTAAGAGATATATAAGGTAAGTGATATACAAACTAATGGAAGTTTTGGATTCCATGTACCATGATGAGCATAAACTTTATTTGACCTAAACAAACATAAACAAGCTTGATACTTTTTTGAACTATAAATGGAATTTTCTATAAGCTTCTTTTATAGATTGATATGGTGGACTTTTATTAATCTTGAAAGATATTTTGATGGGGATTAAGACACTTGGATTAGAAGGGGTGGTGGCCTTCTAATTAGAATAATATTTTTTGCTAGAAACTTGGGTATATATAGAAAAGAGAGAAGAAGAACATTTTTTACACATAAATTACTTTAGACTAAGCTTGTTAAAGTAAAAAAAAGTTTGTAAGATGGACATGGATAACAACTGGTATAGTCCATTGATACCTGTAAAACACATCCAAGGCTAACATATCTGTTGTCTTGTTTGGATGGATGCAGATAAGGACTCTATCTTATCTTAGAAGGTTTTTTTGACTTTGGCAAAGCTGACCTACACTGGATGGAATACTCACTTATGATTTGGGAAGTTCTTTTACTATCTGTATACTGGAAGGGGACCTCTTCCCTACAAACATTGTACTTAGATAATTCTAATATTGAGTTGTTTATGTACTTAGCTATTCTTTGTTCCATTGCCAACTGTCTTTTGAATGTAAAAGTTTAATATGTCTTATTATCTAAGATTAAATAGCTACACACACACACACACACACACACACACACAATCTCATGTGTGGAGTAAAGAAGACTATCTCCTTCTCAAGCTTCAATGGAAAGCTCATCATCTACTCCAAGCTTGTGAGAAGGGAGGACTACACCAACAACTCTTGGCTTCGTGATGCAAATCCAACCAAGAGCCAAGCTCCAATGCATGCTCATCTCCTACTCATTACTAAGCTATGCTAAGCTATTATGAGTGAGTATGTGAGGAGACATACTTATTTCTCGTAAGAATACTCCTTCTTCCTTTCGATCTACTCTCATACCCCGCTAGCTCTCACCATCTTCGAAGGTGTGTGAGGTCTTGGGTCAGAGACCGTGAGGGAATTGATGTTGTGTTTTACAAGTGTGAGCTTGGTGCTTGAAGCTTCTATCTTTGTTGCACCAGCAAGTTATTGAAGGAACACAAAGTATTTTATTGTAAAATGTCTCCCTTGATGGGGGAAACCTATAGTACAAATCCATTTGGAGGGGGACCGGCTCCATGTAAATCCGGTCCTCAATTGTTGTCAATAGCTTAATTTCTCTATCTTTTTGAAGTATTGTTCATGCCTATCTAACTAAGTGTTATGATTTTGTTGCTCTCTCCATCCAAGCACTCTTGCTATGCTCATTAGGAATCTATTCTAGTGAAATGCTCACTATGTCTATGTTATTTTCCGCTACACACAAGTTACTAGACCATTAAATGTTACAAGTACTTTTTTTCACAAGCCACAATGATCTTAAGCCTACAAAAGAAATACAAAAATTAAAGCTCAATTATTTTAACAAACCTTGATTACTCCAATTAAAGAATTGCCTTTGGGTTTGCACGAGAGGAATTAGCTCTTCCAAAAAGTTATATCTCAAACTCATTGACTGTGTCTAATGGTCCTTTGTGAATGAATCCATTAATAGTTGCCGTGCCACCAACATTTGGAATTTATGAGGTCCACTCAAATGTTTTTGCTACTGCAAGAAAGTTCCAATTAGCTTTCTCAGTTTCTCAATGGCTGACCTCAAAGTTCCAACTTCCACAACATGTTTATGCTCCCCTTGATGAACCATCAATCTTGTCATTGAAGTGTCAATAGGAATAATATAATACACAGAGCATCGACAAGTTGCTAGATAGTGCACAACTTTCTTGCAATATAAACATCTGATTTGAGTTCTCTCCTTTATAGTAGGAAGTCCTTGGGACACTAGAAATCATGGAAAAACCTATCATTGTGTTGTGCATTGTTCATGTAAAAAATACAAGACTTATTCTTACACTCAAGTGATCCAAGAAAATAGATTAGTTTAACTTTTCATGGCAATGACATGTTGGATTTTCTTGGTCGTGACCACATATGGCCATCATACTTTTGCTGCATGCCCTCCATGCTACTAAATTATTTCATATGTAGGGGTTAACTCAAAACACACATTGCCATTGTAATCCCTTGGGATCTCTTGAAAAAAGAATGGACCACTTGAATTTTGTGAGATATATTTCAGCCGATTTCCACCTGCATTCTCCAAAATCCAAGGTACCATGTGAATGACCGTCCTTTCTCCTTTTTCATCTTCTCCATCTAAATCAAACTGAAAACCTAGACTATCTTGCTTCAAGATTCCATATGAAAGATCAATTTGAAGATTATTTGTAAAGTTAGATAAGCTAGGTGTTTTCTCATCTACATAATCAATTTGTACTAATGAGTGTTGTTCCTCTTGAAAGTGCATGTTTCCTGTTTAGGAGAATCCAAAAGGTCTAAAAACATGAAGCTTATGTGCCTGCCTTGGTATTGATAGTCATGCTCACGGTTCAGCTATCATCTCACTATCGGCCACAAAAACTGTGTTACGGCAATGTATAATCTGATAGCTTATTGATAAGGAGGAGTCCAGAAGGAAATAATGATTTCCCTCAACATCAATATTGGATGGTAACTATGCTTCTTATGTTATCTCTCCATATTGAGGAACAAATTGTAGTGATAAAACTTTGTATTGGATGGTAGTAAACTTTGCAAGTAATTAGAGATTACTAATAACTTTCCATTTTGCAGCTATAGAGAGTGTGTAATAGTGCTATCTTTGATTCTCCATAGCAATGAAACCACCTCTATTATTCTACAAGGGGCAATGTCCTTCTAGACCACTCAAAAATAGAAAGGTAGCTGCACAGAAGTTGTTTTCTTCATGTTAGTGGTGCTATGTTCTACTTTATAGAAATATATTTCATAACCGACACTCATTTTTAGGTATTGGATATCTGCTCAAAGATCTCTGTGTGCCTCTCAATGTAGTCCACTTTGAATGCACCAACTCATGTATTTCTAACCGTTGATAGTGCACATTTAATAGCAACCAAAAGTGTATCTATAGGACCGCTTAAATTTTATATATGGCATGGTTAAGTGTATTCATATTCTAAGAACGTATAAATTCAAATTTCATGTCCCTCACTAAACACATTTCCTTTAGTGCTAAAAAAGCCTAGATTTATTGTAGTTCCACCTTCAAAGTTGACTTTTAAAGTTAAAAATAGAGCTAGAGTTCATTAAAAGACTTTGAAAACATTAAAAAACCTTCAAAAACCTAGCTTGTCCTACCTACTCATTAACTCCACCTGTTTTCCTTCTATGTGGTACTCATGTCCTTTCTCCCTCCCTCATACTCTTCTTCCTCCCTCATCCTCCTATTCCCTCTCTCTTTGCTTTGGCGGTGCTCCTTTCCTTCGTCCCTCATTCTCCTATCCCCCCCCCCCTTCTCTCTCTCTCTCTCTCTCTCTCTCTCTCTCTCTCTCTCTCTCTCTCTACTTTGGTGGTGCTCTTGTCCTTCCTCCCTCCCTCATACTCTTCTTCCTTCCTCATCCTCCTATTCCTCTCTGTCTGCCTCCATGGTGCTCCTATCCCTCCTTCCTAACTCACTCTCTTTTTACTCCCTCACCCTCCTATTTCCTCTCTCTCTCTATGCCTCAGCATCTTATTGCATGATCCATCTCCAGGTATTAAGTTTTATTGTATTGTCTAGCTATGCAATGTAGTAAAGCGCATTATGGCCCACAAGGAAGGGGGGGGGGGGGGGGGGGGGGGGGGAGTTTACTGTGACCCATGAGAGAGGAAGGGGTACACCCGCATAGTGGGGTTACCCTTCGACTTATGTAGTAGCGTAGTCCAAGAGCGGCAAAAAGCAAGTCATGCAGTGAGAACTATGACAGGGAAGCAGTTTCGGCAGCCCATTTCAGTCTGCAGTGAGTGGGTTCTAGCAGTCCCGTTGTGAACATAGCTTTGAGTGCACGATAACAGTGCGCACATTGCTTTGGTCCTGTGTGACTAAAAATGGTTGATAGGGTGTTTAGAGGCCATTAATTTCTTATTTCAGCATTATCCACTCTCTCCCAACTCATTCACAATCAAAGATTTTGTTGACCCACCGACTCTTAGATCCCAATTCCTGGTGAATCCTCCTCCTAGATGATACACCAAAAAGAATGTGTGTCAAACTTTCCAGACATACTTTAGACTTCAGCTCTAGCTAAATTGTGGGCTCCTTAGAAATGGAACATCTCTATTAAAGAAGGCCTTAAAACCTTCTGAACTTACTTGTATGGTACAACATTGTCCCATTTAAATCTGCTTCTCCAAGATTTGAAAAGAATTTCAAGTTGTTGTTGACTTGACAATTTTATTGAGCCTCAACTAGAATGGGAGATGGAGTCAAGAAGCCATCAAAGCTTGCCCATAAGTGGATGCTTGTGTTTGAAAGTACAAATTCCACAATGAACAAAGAGCACTTGAGCTTTAACCCAGGTGGTGCATGCCCTATAAACTACCTAATTCATGTATTGTTCAAGCCGTGTAATTTGATATGCTGCTTGTTTTAGTGCTAGGTTTCATTATGGATGCCCTTAATCTCTGGAGTCATCATAGAAACTCAATAGTTTAAACTGTTGATGTATTCTCATATGTGTTGTGTTTGAGAGCATAGTACCAAGCTCTACACCTTCTAACAATGTTAGTGGAGATGTCGTGGAATTCATTCAATACTATCCTTAATGGAGCTAATAATTATGTTGTTTTGTAGTTGACCATCTTGGGTCTATACCTTCACTTTCCTTTAAGGCGAATTTTGACTTAGCCTGGATTCACCTAGGAATATTGATCCTATGCTTGAGGCCATGACTTTTGGAATTGAGGCTACCGATATGATGCTTTTGATTAATATTTTTGTGTTTAAGGCCAATATTTTAAGCTTGAAACCATTGGCTAACCTGCTTCTGGGTTGAGATTACGAAGTTTTGCAAAGATAAACATCGCAAGGTGCACGCTGCTCTTTTCTTTGCTGGTGGCAAATAATGATGCACCTATTCATTAGACCTCAGACTTGAACCTATTTACATACATACTCACTCTTGTGAAGACATCTCACACATACACAAATCGATAAACCAATAAATTTATCAAACATAGTGACAATATATTAAGTTTGAGAATGTTTATAGAAATGGTGACATGAGGATGATTACCACACAAGATTTGATCTTGCACTTTTTCTTTAAAGTGAATCTGGGTCTATCTTGGATTATGTGCCGAAAGAATATTAGAAAGACTATGTTCTTTTTCACACATCTATTTAGGAGAGTGTACATCGCTCTTTTAATGCATAAAATATTATGTAAAATTCAACTTTTTAAACACGTTAACTGAGCAAAGTGCACAACTGTTATTTCAATGTGAAAAATATTTTCAATTTTTTTAAAAAACATGTTTACTTAAGAGAGTGCACACGCTGCTCTTTTACTGAGTGACCTATTGTGTGAAATTCCTTTTTTTTTTACATTTACTTAGCAGAGTACACAATGTTATTTCAATGTCAAAAATAGTATCTAAATTGATGTTTTGGTGACGCATCTATTTAGAAGAGTGCACGTTTCTTTTTTATGAGTAAAATATTATGCAAAATTTAACTTTTTCAAAAACATTTATCTAAAAGAGTGCACACCGTTATTTCAATGTGAGAAATAATATCTAAATTGAATCTTTTTTTTGCACATCTATTTATGGGAGCGCATGCTACTCTTTTAATGATTAAAATACTCTGAAAATTTGAATTTTTAAAACACATTTACTAATGAGAGTGTACACTGTTATTTTTATGTAGATATTATTTTCTAAATTGATGCTTTTTATCAAACATGCATCCATTTAGGGTAAATGCACTTACACTCTTAGGTCTAGAGTGATTGGATTAAATCAAACACAAACCTACGAATAATTTGTATAATTCATCTCTTTTTTAAGCATCTACTTAGGAGAGTACAAAGTATAAACATGTCTTTTGAAATAAAGTTGTTTTTCACATAGTATTTTACAAATGTGAGATTTGTTTGATTCTTTTTGAGTTGATGTTTATTTTCTTTACATAGAAATGGAAAGGGATTTGTAATGGAATTTGCCTATTCAATTTGAGAATAGCGGAATTTAATGAGAGTACTTTCAAGAAATGATTTTGTGAGCATAGCGGGTAGACATAATTGAAGATAGCAACATAATCATAGCAATTAGTTAACTTGGCATAGACAATACTTTTGCAAGAGAGAGAGTTTAGAGAACATGACAACAATTGAGGACCGGATTTATGTGGAGCCGGTCCCCCCTCCAATAGGCATTTGTATTATGATTTCTCCCATAAAGAGAGACTTGTTACAATACAGTCTTTGTGTTCCTTGTGACCTAGGTGATGCCATGAAGATGGAAGGCTTCATGCACCACAAACATAACATAAACTTGAAGAAAGCTTTAACTATCCCAAGCCTCAGTCCCGCACTTGGTACCGAGGGCCTTGTAAGAAGATTTGAGACCTCAAAGTATAGTGTTCTTGGAGCACCTTTCATTGTCTCCTTCAAGAATCTTGGGCATGATGAGCAACTTGTCCCAGACGATGAAAAATTAGAGTGGGGGACAATTTGGAGAGAGATCAATGAGGACTTTGAGAGAACCTTGCCTCCAGAATGGGAAGATCTTTGTGGCAAAAAATTCTTTGTTTGGGATGGCAACCATCACCTAAATACCTCAATGAGCATGATCAAGTCATGTAAGTCTTTTCTTCATAAAGCTCATTTATTTCTTAATTGTTATAAAGGTGAGTTTACCTTACACTAACA
Organism: Adiantum capillus-veneris; assembly: GCF_014529385.1. Lineage (NCBI taxonomy): Eukaryota > Viridiplantae > Streptophyta > Polypodiopsida > Polypodiales > Pteridaceae > Adiantum > Adiantum capillus-veneris. The sequence goes on along the minus strand of NC_140939.1, from coordinate 65,265,650 downwards.
TTTGAATGTTTAGAGTACTCAATGATAAAATGGAGACACTGCACTGTCAAATGCCAATTTGTCAACCATGGAGGAGCAGAGGGAGAGCTCATGCTTGCTTTAAGGACTCAAAATGAGTGAGTATTTACTTGTATTTTATGAATGGTAGTACTGTGTTTCTCTTATGTGTTTAATTCTTTGAGTTTGAATCCTTTTGAAGAATCGATCGCACAACCATTTGCATCAACTTTGGCCAAGAGCTATATCTATTATAAAATCTTACTACTGCTAGTAAAGATTCTCTTTTTAAAGAATTTCCAAAAGATTAGTTGCATTGGATAGAAGTAGAATTGGCTTGTGAAAGAAAGGCGGCTAAGGGTACATGGTACAATGCACCATCTATTCTTTTAGCAATGCTTGTTTGGAAGGTTAGTGTATTCTTTTCTTGTGTTGGATATCACTTATTTACTCTCCTTCATTGTGTCTTGATCTCAAATGCTTAATCTTGTTTTTCTTATTATTAAGTTACCTTGTTTTTAGGAAGAGTTTCATGCTACTATAAGGAAAGAAATTGCAGACATAAATGCTCCTTCTTTGTCTGCACACGATAAGGGAAACCTTGCTGGGAGTAGAACCAAAAAGGTTTTCAAAGAGAGGTCTTACAAAGTACGTATATTTTTGTAACCTCCTCTCTTTCTTGCACACTTAAGACCACATGCCCATAGTTACATTGCTATACCCTAAAGTGTAGAAGCAATAATTGCATAAAGCATAATTCATGATGGAGTTTGATTGAACTCTAAAATGATAATTCACACCTACCATAGACATATAAAAGACATCCACACTCTTAGATGCAACAATGAAGTCACATGCAAATGCCTAAATGAAAACAATGCTAAAATTTTTATAGTCTAAAGATAACTAAATTGCTTTCAATGACTATATTTTTCTTTCTAACATGCACTTTGGTATCTCTTTTGATGAAGATGTTGTCAATTGAAAATCCAGCAAATGAGGTTGGATCCTTCTCTCTGTTGTTTAACTATATTTGGGTAAAAGAGAAAGATATGATTTGTCTAACAAAGGATAAAGTTCACTCATTAGCCACAACAAAGATTATACCTGAGCGGTAAGAAAATTTTTAAATTAATTTATAAGATTATGGAATCATTTTATAAATGAGACTTACTAGTTTTCATTGCATATATTGAAATTAGGAAATAAGATATTTTGCAATCTATCTTGACATACAAAATAGATTATCCTATTAGAGAAAGGTACCTTAGCACGCAAAAGTTTAGGATGTATTTGAGAAAGGAATGGTACTAGGGAAATTTGTTAAAGCAATGCATCAAGTTGAAGGGAAAGATCATAGAGAATCTTCTTGATGGCTTTGAGACTTGGATCTCTCATCAAAGGAGAAAAATGTTGATTTTATGATGTTGTATATGTCTTGTAAAAGCATAATCTTTAGATTTTTACCCAAGTTGTTTGGTGTTTACTCATAAAATATAGATGTATGGTGAAAGTCTTTGATGAACCCTCTTTAGAGGTTATGCTAGAGAGGGTAGAGGATTGGAAAGATCTTTCAGGGATTGATTCTATGTTTTTGCCTTGGATGGTTAATAGAGGAGTCAATGATTGGGAGAAAGATCATTGCCCTTGATGGCTTGATTATCCACTTGGCTCTTATCCAAGAAGTGAGGCAACCTTTTTTAATGGTATGTTTATTCACTTATTAAATAAGAGGTTATTCAATTATTAGAGTGTTTAATTGATTATTCATTATTGTATTTTGTGGAACAAGCCAGTGTGTATGTAGTGGGGGCCACCATGGAGGAGGTTGAATCTGCCTCCAATAAATGTGTATCTCCTAAGAGAGGAAACTCCTCTAAAGCTGGAACTTCCACATTGAAGAAAGGAAAGCCAATTCTTGAGCCCTCCATGGGTTGTTCAATCAAGAAGAGGCTTGAGTTCATGCATTCCGTTATTCCAAAGAAGGCATAACAAGAAACCATGAAGACCTCATTGGAAAAGAATAATGGAGAGAAAGTAGAAGGTACTTTTGCTATACTTAAGAGATTTTTTAAATTGCTAATGCTTACATCTATCATTTTCATTTAGATGAGCCATTGCCAAAGAGTGACAACAAAGTTCAAGCAATATGAATCGATCTATGCAAAATTTCTCATGTTGATGAGTCTAGGTAAGTATAGTAGTAATGGTTCTTCTGTACACCCTTAGCTACAAAAATGCTTACAAACATTATAATGCCAATGATTTTACAAATGGTGGGTCTTAGGATACTTCAACTCTTGCGGGATTTAATCATTAACAATTTGACATTCAAAGACAAGGAGAGTCACCTTGTTGCCTCCCTTGTGTTTGCTGATTTCCTACTCTATTTTTTGTGGAGAACTTTAATTTTGATGTGATATGTACTTGTTAGTATTATCACTTCATGTCGATATTTCAAATTCAAGTTAGTTTGAATAATTTAGTCTGGCTTTATATTGACACAAATTCCTGATTGGAACCAATTTTCCACCACTTTAATTAAGAAAGTTGTATCTCTAGCATCACTGATAGTTGCATACCAAGGGTCGTACATCACTCTATGCTCTATTGATCACTTTGGGGTTATGAGTAAGCATGCTAAAAAGATGGGCTTTAAATCCTATCAAACAATCCTTTTGATTATACCCGAAGGATACAAGCGCAAGAGCACAAGAAAAAGGGTAAGAAATTTAATGAGAAGTGTGAGAAGTTGTGGATTTTGGGATTACATGTTGATTTTGTTTTATTTAAAAGATGGAGGTATTGCTCTTAGGCATGTTCTATCACAAGGGAAATCATCATGTTTATGATAGGAAGGATGGTGAGACTGTTGACAAGCATTCATTTGATGCACTTTTGGGGGCATTGGTGGAGAGAGAAGATGGAACATTTGTTGATAAGGGCAAATTGCGAGGGATTGCGAAACAAAGCATTAAGTTCTATAAGTAATATTCATATCTTTCACTTTTTATCAATAGGTATGTAATGAATACATTGGCTTAACTTGTCTATTTTCTTGGTTAGGTGGCCACTCTTGACATTTACTAGTGATCACACTTCAATGATTATTTGCTGGATGTGGTGAATTGGGAGTTGCATGTGATGAGCTTCAACACCATTGTTTATGTGTTGCAAGAGTGAATCACACCACCCATAAAGTGCATGCAACACAACCTAGATCAACATAATGTCAATCGAGGACACAAATGACACGATAGGCACAAGGAGGAAATCTCTTTAGCTTGTCACGCTGAGACCATCCTAACATACAACACTCTGGAAGGCCAACTAAACCACAATCTAGAATCTCACTGCCCTCTACTACACCACCCAACCCACATGCACAAAAACGGAAGGAAACTCACTAAACCATACCAGAATTGTATGAAACTTAAGGAACACCATCTCCTCACTAGGACGCACCTATCCCAAAGCCTCCACACCAAAAACCCTAGCTCTAAACCCATTTGCAAAAAACGTGTATAAAGACGAGCCAAATTTTGAAATGCCCAAAACTGAAATCTATGAGTACATATGCGTAGTTATGTCGCCACAATTCTAATGACTACTTGTACGTAGAAAACAGACATGATTTGATATACTTACGGCCACAAATAGCTCGTAGATGCACGAGCATGTATGCTCCATTCCGCGAGGAATGCTTGGCGTTGTCGCGTAGCTCTTGCCGAGGCTAGTGCAATGGTGCAATCGGATCTACACTGTGATGAACGAGCGGGGAGTAGCGCCAGGATGAAGCTCACACTCTCTCTCTTCCTCTCTCACACACAATCGATGGCAGCTTAAAACCTGATTATGTTAAGTGTTCTTAAAAAAGTGATCTAGGTACCTTATATACTAAGGCTACCTTAGGTTAACCAAAAATAGAGTTTGAGGAGTCAAATGGCTTGGTATTTACAATATTGAAGTGCCATTGCACCTCGGCTTCTGCAACTAGACTACCTACTTAATACAAATGGTGTTTATAACCATAATCCTCAACATTCCATAACTCTCAGAGAATAAGGCTTTTTTGAGTTATGTCGTGCTATTAACCTAGCGGTCAACATTATTTTTAGAGAGAGAAATGCTAGCATTTGACCATCACCTTAAACGCTATGGAGAGGTTAGACTATCTCATATTCCTATTGTGGATGACAACAGCTCTCAATGCTACTACCATGGAGCTTCGCCCAAGTGATAGCACTTGGGATCAATAGAATCTTGGATCTCCACATACTATAGACATCTAGTTTTCTTTTTTTTCATTTCATGGTTTGTTTATTTTCCATCTTAGATGTATCCCAAACAAGTAATGAAGCGGTATTGGGATTGTGATTTTTTTTAGTTTTCTCTAACTCTTTCTCTTACTTATATTTGTTTCCACTCATGCTGCAAGGTTAACAAATTTTCACTAATAGAAGTGTGATAGGCTTTTCTATGATGTAGTCACTTAATGCTTTTACTTCCTTTCTTGATCTCTGAACTTGACCTTGGATCTTTGAGTCACTTACAATGTTTCCACCCATTGTAAAAATCCCAAAACTTAGTGAAGTAAGTATATCAAGAGATGGATATTGTGGTTCGCTCTCCTTTAAGAAGTAATGTGTAAAAATACTCTCAATAAAGGATAGGAATAATTAAGTTTCTCTCTCTTGCCACACATTCCTTCATTTGGTAGAATCTCTCAATGTATTCTTTTTCTCTCTAAAAGTTTGGCTTTATGAGGATAAACTAGTGTGTCTTTAAACTTGGAATTGATGCATACTTGACAAAGAGAAGAAGCCCTATAGAGCTCTTCTCTAAAAGCTCTAGATTTTTTCAACTTTTGAAAAAAGCTATATAGATTTTCAAAAATCTCTAAATAAAAATCTCCCTAAATAATCACACTCGAGTACCAGTACCTGTATTGGTCCCATTGTCCTTGGAATCACTGGCTCCATCTACCTCTACTTCCTCAAGATTCTTCAGTGCAATCATTGGCAAATATTTTCCATTCTCGAAGTGATGAATCTTGATACCACAATTATTCTAGTCATGTCCATAGGACTTGCAATAGGTACAATGTGAACATTAATCAAACCTATGGTCACTTGATCTGCACTTTAAAAACCAAATCTCCATTTTCTCAAATGAGGGTCTTGTGGTAGCTATTTCAACATTTTGCTTTGACATTTCCTCTAGCCTTCTGGTTCTTGATCCCTTCTTCTTACCCTTTCCTTTTTTGTTTGACTCATTGTTAGATGAATTGGAACTGGTGTTGGAATCTGACTCTTTAGTTGATGACTCACTATCATTGGACTGTCTCTTCTTGTGGCCTTTCTCCTTCTTTGCTTGTTGCTCCAATTTCAATGCCCTTTGCACCAGATCATTAAACTTCTTTGTAGATGTTGGTCACATTCCCTTAACTTTTTTCTTTTGAAACCATTCAAAAACCAGGCCACATTTGCTATTGATGGAGGCTCTTGTAGTTGTTTGGTCAATTTTTTGACCTTTTCCATGTAGCTCTTGATTGACAACTTGCCATGCTTGATCTTATCTACCTTGCATATCCTCCCTGTTGTTTGAATACTCCAATAAAAAATCCCTAATGAGCTTATTGTAGGGCTTGAGATGGCAAGTTCGGAAATGGTAATACCATTTCTTGGCTGCCTCTTTTAGCATATGGGGAAAATATTTCCCTGTTCATCTTCATGAATATCCTTGAGTTTCACATATTGCTCAAATGCTTGGATGTGAACATTTGGGTCATCCTTCTTGCCTCCTTTGAAAACTAGAAATGAAATTGTTAGGTTGGTGGAATGTTCAATGTGACCGGTTTTGGTTTTGTGAACTGGTTTCTTGTCTTTGGATCTCTTTTTATTGTAATGGTCTATATTTGCTTCCCAGTCATTGTCTTTTTTAATCTCAATCACTATGTCCTTTGCCATCTTCTTTGCTAGTTTCTGTCTTGATCAATGACTTCTCTTGTTTCCCTCACTTTCTTCATTATGTTTTTGGATGCACTGAGATCCATGAGACCTGGCCCGTCTTTCTGCTCGCTCTTCCTGTTTGCACCTAGAATGAGTTGAATGCTGAGAATCCCTCAATTAATCAACTATTCTTGGTCCTAGAGGAACGTCTATCTCATTCCTAGGTTCTCTTTTGTTTTAGAGCCTTGCTTTGACTCTTCTTGGATTGGGATAACGTGGTCCGAATCATCCATGAATTTGGTAGCTGTCCTTTTGCCATGTGAAACTCGTCTAGGCAGAATGATTTATTTTTGAGAACTCTAACACCAATTGGGATATAGTTCATCTGTCAAGAGAAACTTAGCTCAAGCCACCATGCCAAAATGGAATGAGCTGAACACTTATGACAGCTATTCCAGGTTATTCAGTTAGAGTTAGTTCCCTTAGTCAAGACTTCAGAACAGACAATACTAGAATGGAAAGTAAGATTGAAACTAAAATATAGACTAAATTGGAAATAAGATTGAACACTAGAATTCGAAACTTAAAAAGGAATGTATTCAAATCCATGTAGATAAGTATGACAAATTCATGAAAAAACTCAGCCTATGGTTAGAGGTAGCAAAGAGGAGCATGCCATGAAAATTGGGCACAAAATGGGTCACCAAATCACCAAAAACCAAGGGATCTAGCAGATTCAGCCTGCAAATGGTCATTTTGGATCTAACCAATGCTAAAGTGACTTTAACTCCAAAATTTTATGTCCAATGGCTTAGGGTATCTACCAAAAACAAACCCACCAAGTCTGGTAGCATTGACCTAGAACATGGATCGCCAAGTAACAATCAATAGACCTATACATGGAAAATAGAGGGCAAAGGATGTCAGAACAGTACATAAATGTTGATTTTGAACTTCAGAGCAGATGTGTGAGAAACCAAAGTACCAAACGAGACATATTCAAAGTTTTTGAAACCTAACTTAAAAATGCTTTCAAAGTCATTGAATTTGCTTGGTCAGATCTCCAACCTCAAATGGAATAAAAAAGTATTGAAAATTGACAAGCAATTGGTGATCCTCAGACAAAAATCTCTAGAAGTCAAGGAAACATCAGCTGGTAACCAAGGGCAATGATTGAAAAGAGGTCCAGAAAACAGATATGGTCAAAGTCGGACAAAGATGGCCATAAACTGGGAAATAGAGTAAACTTAGGAAAAAAATGTCCAAACTTGAAAAAATTTCACCAGTGTGCTAGGATGGACTATAGGAACATGTGTGCCAAATGGCATTCCAAAACCCTACTAAACATGGATCACGATCCATGTACCTTTTTCACCCATCCAGGAAGGAATATCATCGTCTGGTCTTGGAAACCATACAAAGTCTAGCCATGAAGTATCAAGTCATTTGGATCTCAAAATCCCAACCAAAAAGCTCAAATTCTCTAACTCTGACAATTTTTCCAAAATTTGACCTAAAATCTTAATCAATGATCCCAACCCAAAAGTTTTTGGACCAAGCATCACCTTGATGTGCCCTACTAGGTGGTATCATCAAATCATCAAAATGTGCTCCAACATGGATCGCAATCCAAGTGCCTCAGAGCCAGATTTCATATGTGATCTCTTGTCTGAGTGACTATAGTTGTCCTAGATGCATTGGTGAAGTTTGGTCAAATTTGGAGTAGTTTTGACACAGTTATGCCCATTTCTCATTTAAAGGTCAAAGTTTGCTTTTTTTTTTTTCCTGTTATCGACAACCTTTTGATCATCTCCTAACTCTAAAAGCAGCTTACAATTGATCATAGGATGCCCCACAGGAAAGATCACTAATTAGGAGCTAGAAGCAATACTAGCAAATATATTCATCGGAAATTTCCAAGTGAATGATGGAATGATAGTCAAGACCACCATATTCCACAAGGAATTGTGGACGATACACCAAAAATTTGAAGTACTAGAAGGGGCCAGATACTTACATTTGGATAATTCTTTCGATTACCCCACCATGGGGAATAGATTTTTGGAGATCCCATGAACTGATCAGCTCCATTCAATACAATGGGGAAATAACACTAGCACACAAAGATGGGGCGACAGTCAAGGTGAAGATCACCTCAGAGATCATCAATGAAGCTCTTCACTTGCAGCAAGGGACCCACAACCTTTTGTGCAAAACCAAGGCAATAAATAATGACAAAGCCTTCTTGAAGTAGAGGGGCCACAAGTTGACCTATCAAGATCTAATGTACTCCAAGATGGAGTTGCCTCTACGGTTGATATCCCAACACTTCAAAGTGCAAAAACCACCCCAATACACCGAACCGATGTTGCATATGGTAGTGGTGATGGCCATGCGGCTGGGAGAAAGAAGGGTGGTCAGCTGTGACTTTGGAACCTACATCCTAGAAAATTTAGTGGAAGCAAACATAAAGGAGGCCGATAAAAGTGAAAGATACATGAACGTTGGACCAGTGCTAACAAAAATTTCCTATCAAGCATTAGGTATCATTGATGAACTACCACCTGCAAAAACATAATTGGAGTTAATTCATAAATCCAAAAGAGTGGTGAAGCCGGTGGTAGGACCTTCTATAGTACACCCCTCAAAGACAAAACAACCTGGACAAAGCTAAAAAAACCTAAATGTGAAAGTGAAGAGACCGAGTCAGATGTGTTGCCCAGTGATGAAGTTCAATCAAGGGACAGAGATACTCCCTCGGAGTATCAATCTTCAGAGGAGGAAGAGGAGGATGAATATACACTCAAACGAACACGGCTAAAGGTGATGTCAAACAGGACTACCAATACAATACCCATTACACAAACTCAAAGATTTATGGAAGAGGCTCAAGCCCAAAGAGAAAAACTCCATCAACAAAGAAATGAGGAAAAAAGAAACCTTGAAATTGAAGCACACAATGAAAGACAGGATGATGAGAACCAACCACTAGAACACCAGAAGGCTGAAGCTCTTGAAAAGATCAAACAACACAAAACAAAGGAAGCAGTGAAAAATTTGAATATTGCCAGTGACATGCAGTAACAAATTTAGAATGAGCTCAAATACAAAGTGGAACAAAGGGAAAGAGAAGAGTCCAAGTGCCAACACGTCGATGATCTTGAATCATCTTACAAATCTACCTAAAGCAAAGGAGGCATACAAAATTGATATGACAAGAGGAAATACAAAGAAAGAGGGTGGCGTAGAGCATTTTGAAATTCATACAAAAAATACTCCATCAAAAATAGATGCAACCGCACCTCCTCGTACTCAAGAAGCAGCTAACCAGGCAGTTGTTGAGAATGAACAGGAAGAGCACACAACAGATATGCCCAAGCAAACAACAGATAAAGTGTCGCCAACAACACATACAGCTCAAAATATGAAAGTTGAAGATCCCAAGAGCAAATAAACACCAGTTGCACCTGAAGCACAACATGATAAAGGCCAGATAGCGGAAGAAACAAACAAAATAGAAGTTGGCACCTCCGACCAACCTCAAGGGACACAACAAAAGCCCAAGTCGCCCCGTTCACAGGAAATGGTAGATGAAGGGACACAATTGATCAAGTCTTTTCACATTTATGCACATTTGGAACAAATCAAGCTACAATTTCAATGTCAAAAAACACTCTACAACCTGCATGACTTGGAGCTGGAGGAAGAGAGAGGCCGCTAAAGCAGTTAAGGACAATCTAGAACTCTAACAAAAGATCAAAGGATTACAAATAGTGCAAACACAACTCCAATCAAAACTGAGAGAACAAGAAAATGCTGCATATTACTACAAGGAGGTTCAAGCTTTCAATGAGGTAAATACAATTTGCAGGTAGAGCAGTGGCACCTAGAAGAAGAGTTAGCCAAATAAATAAAAAAGAACACCAAACTTGGAGAATCATATGCAGTCATGAGCAAAACACTTACACAGCTCTTAGCCATGCAAGAGATACCAACATCGGCAAGTACGTCATCACATCCACCTTCGCTGACACAAGAGCTAAAGGATCTAAAGGCTACCCTAGCTCAAGGGTAGTATGACAAGAAAATCTTGACAGCAAGGCATAGAGAAATACAGAAAGCAAAAGATGAGGAGATTGAACAACTCCATGAACAACTGGCCAAAGCAAAGGAGGATCTGGCTACTCAAAGCATAGCACATCAGACGGCATTACCACAGAAAGATCTAGTCATTAAGGCCTTGCAAGCCTAGCCAGCTCCTGTAGAAGTATCTCAAACAATACGACAAGGAAAGATAGCACAAGATTTTCCACATATCAAGTATGCCCAGTACTAGCACAAAAACAACATTGCTTGACTTTGAAGATCTAGCCGATACGCAAGTTCTCAAAATTGCTAGAGAAAAAATTCAATGGTGGATCTCGAAAGTGCATGATTCTTCACACAAAGAGTATCTTCAATACAAACTCAAGGTGTTAGAATCAACGACTCTTCTCATGATTACACCTGATGAAGTTGGGAAGAATCTTGGGCATGAAATGATTGCAATTCCACTGATGAGACATGAAGCTCTCTTATGGAAAAGGAAAATGCCACCTACCCTAGAGCCCAATCACAAAGGGAATTGCAAAAACATTCATGTAACTGCTACACAAGTTGAAACCATCATTGATAACCAACCCCTCTGGTGAAATAAATGGTTTGAGAGGCGCCCAGTCAATGACACGTATAACAAAAATGCCTCACACTGGCATCTCAGGATCGACCCAACCTATTGTCCCATCAACAAAAGGTGATCCTGGTATAGTATCTATTCATGGCAAAACAAAAGACCAATGGTGCTCAACTACCCTATATTGAAAAAGCCATTCATTAATTTCCCTCCCTCAGAGAAATGTATGATACTCTTTTATATATATTTACTTGTTGATTTGTATCTTCGCACCCTCAACTTTCTCTCAATTTTTGAGGGTCTTCTGCTCAAAATTTGGAGATACAGGAAATCTCAATGGAGAGAAGAGCTCATCACGTGTTCGTCTACTCATGCTCTTTGATTGACTACTTGGTTTGCAGCAAACGGAGTTTGCAACAGAAAGTTATGCTATTTTTACTATAATCAAGCTTGATGTAGGTTTTATCTTCGTGAAGCGTCCGTGACTGTTTTTCTATTCTTAGCATTAACTTTTTTGATCAAATTTAGCATTTAACTATTCATATTGTGGCCATCAATCTTGCATCTCATGTCACTCTATTTAGAGGACTCTTTTATTATTGACTTCTCTTTTTGTTTGGAGGATGTAGTGGACGGGCACCTAAGAGCCGGCTACAAGCCACACTTCATTGTACTCTATCTTTTTTATGAAGAAGCCTTGTAATTAGAAAGTAATGATTCTTGAGGTGTATTCACCTAGCGTAGTATTCTCTATTTTTTTCTCAAAACGTACAATCCTTGTAAAGTGGCCAATGACCATGGGAAAGGGTCCCAAGTCTTTGGGTCAAAACCCTTAGTTTCTAAAGTAACATGATCATTATCTGTAAGGAGCTTTTGGACATCGACTGTGAGCTGCAGTTCTGCTGCAACTTGTATTCAATTTTTCTCTTTGTCTAGTAATCAAAAAACGATTTTGATTAGTGCATTGTGTTCCTTGTCTCTTGCTCTTCAATCTAAGTGTAATCAGTCTCAGTTTTGCTTTAGTTTGTGCGACAACCTGTTTGTGAGATAGATGCATGGATTTGAGTGCTAAAATGGTTATCTTTTGATGTTTTGACCTTGGAAGAGTGTTTGTAACACATTGAGCTACCTTTTTGAATAGTTCTGTTGCAATTTTTTGCACATTTTTTGGGATGGATTGTGATTTTAATACCTTCTTTGATGACCACAGAACTTGGTTCGATTGTGCCCTTAGGCGTTGTAATACTCCTCCTTAAGTTTTTTTGTATTTTAACTCTGTTTGGATGTTGAAAAGGCATGATGACCTAGAGCGGTAAGATTGGATATAGGTAGATTTCTAAACTAGAGAGTGATAGATTTTCTAAAGTAGTCACTTGAGTAGTTTTGTAGGTTCACTCCTGAGATTAAAAACCTCACCGTGCCCCATCTTGAGTCACTCCCCTAAGTATTGGCATATGTTAGTGTTAGATAGCTATGCTGCAGATGTCCGTCCTCGTGGCGATCAGAGAGAGAGAGAGAGAGAGAGAGAGAGAGAGAGAGAGAGAGAGAGAGAGAGAGAGAGAGAGAGAGAGAGAGAGCGAAGGTTAGGTGCAAATTCAAAATTCAAATTTTTAATCTAGGGGTTGTTCACACGCTTTGGCTAATGCACGTGAAATTGCTAGAGTTTTAGGCATTTGTTCACGATGAGACATAGCTCATTGGCTTGGAATTTTTGAGAGCTTTCTGGGAAAAGAGAGCCCTTTTTTAAAAATCATTGGCACAAGAATCTTTTAGTGTCCATATCTCGACACTACGAGTGGAACGGTTCATATGAAGTAAGTTCGGATCTCTGGGCCAAAATTCGCATAGGAAAATAAGCACTAAAAATAGCCAAAATTGATAAGTTTTGGCTTGAAAAAAGTGCGCCATGTTTTTTCCAATATCGGTCAAGGGACTTGAAAACCCATTATAGCAAAGTTTGGGACGTCTAAAAATTTTGAAATTTATAAAAATTGTTGAAAATTTGTAAAATTGTTATTAGCTTTGAAATTTTTGAAAACTTCTAATCTTTTGGGTTTTCATTTAGATTTGAATGTGTGGCATATACGTGCAGTCAAATGTGCAACATAGATTTCTATATATTCAAGAAAATATGCATCTCTTCAAAAAAATTATGTGTATACATGCACATGCGATTATACAAGTGCACATCTATTCTTTATTTATGCCACTTGCAACACAGTTGCACCTGCATATTCAAGCGTGCGACTATTATGTACCCCCATACATGCTGGGGAGCTCTCACTTGCACCTTTTACACCATCTTAAAAACATTTTGCAAATTTTACAAGAATAAATTTGTGATCCGAGGGTAAATCACGCATACGACGCAAACATACATTCATGGACAAAAACATGTGCATATTTGCACATGCAACATGAGCACATTGACCTAGGTCCATAGGGTCTCTCTTTATGATGCATGACAAAGAGCATTTTGTCAACCCTTCTTGGTCTCCTATTGACCTTGTGTCATGGTTATGTGATGCTCTTTGTTTCACCTGCATAGAACACCCTATGGGCCTAAGTCCATAAGATGTATATATACTCATCATGAAACATCTATATACAACACGATATGGCCCTATGTCTATGGGATGTATATATACTCATTATGAAACACCTCCTACATATATACTCACCATGAGGTGACCTTAAGGAATCTATATAACTCTTCATGAAACACCTACAAAAATCAGCCTATGGCCCTAGGGCCATAAGCTGCCCCTTGGTGATGCTTGTTGGCTTTAAAGATTTCCTTTCACACACTGACATAGAGAACCCTATGGCCCTGAGGTTGTAGGGTATCCTTTTTGCTCACCTTTTGGGCTATGTGGGGCACTTCTCACACCTACATATACAGCCCTTTGTCCCTAGGGCCATAGGATGCACATATAATCTCCACTCCTAAGGCAATACGGGTGCCCTTTGTTCCATCTACATAGAGCACACTATGGCCCTAGGGCCATAGGATGTCCTTTTTCTAAGTTTCTTTTCCAATTACATAAACAACAAAGCACTCAATAGCCATAATATGGTCAATGTACAAGTACAAGACTCCGTACTGACACACTTGCCATGTAATTGTCCAAATACTTTCTGATGGTTTGTTTAACAATTATTTGTTGAAATGTTCTTGCAGGTATGAGTTTTAATCATGGTGATAGAGTATGCATGTTTGTAGTCACACAAAAGGTTGACATTGGGAGTGTACGTGGAATAGACCCAAATACATATTGTTCTAGTGTGCTTATTGGGGAAGGCAATGTATCGGTGTCAGTTGATTTGTGTTTTAAAAATAAATCACTCATTCCATTTCCAACAATGGATGCATTGAGAGTGGGAGATGCGTTTCATAGTATTGTGAAATGGATTATTGGGTTGCTACATCATATGAATGAGATGCAGTATGAAGGGGTTTATATGCCTCAAGCTAACAAAGAAATTGGGAGCATTGGAGGCATCTTATGATGGAATGAGCTACATGCAGGTTTAGAAGGCAAAGAGGGTTCAAGTATGGAATGAAAGCAAAATGCATGTAGTAGCCAAGGGGGTTTTCATGTATGTGTGTCCATTTGATTTTGTAAACTGTGGCGAGCTAGGTGAAGGTAACATTGGTATTGGTATTGGTATTGGTATTGTTATTGTAGCATTATATTTTGGTGAGGCTAGTATTTCTACAGAATCTGATGTATGTAGCATCAATCAATTTGTTGGCCTATCAAGAGAGTGACAACTATGGATGGAAAAGCATTTGTTACGGTGTGAGTATTTACATACTATAGATGCATTATAATACATATACAATGACTTGTCTCATTTGGTAGATCCTATTTCAAAAAAAAAAAAGTATTGCTTTATAAATAGGAAGCCAAAAATGACTATGACACCTTATAAGAAATCCAATCAAGCATCCCCGTCTATCCAGCTTGTTTCAACCATATATTTTTTCCAGAAGGATGCCAACCAAGATAAGGTCATGGCTATGCACAATGAATTTTCGGGACAAAGTTTGCAAAATAGAACCAGCTATGTATATAATACAATGTTGACTGCTTAGCGTGAGAACAAAACAACTACACATACTTGCTATGTATTTTCTTTTGATGGAAATGAGGTTTGCAGTAGAGCTTGATACAAAATTCATGGCATTCCAAAAACTTCATTTTATCATTATCATGAACAATTTGAAAATAGGGTTTGACACTCAGTGTATGGTAATGATGTTGTCATAAGAAAAGGAAGAGATCATACAAAAATGGGTAGAGCTTTGATACGCTCTTTTGTAGAGGAAAAGTCAAAGAGAATGCCACATAAGAGTAGAACTATGGAAGATGGTACTAGGGAAACCTTGCTTGCAATACCAAACACGAACAAGCAAATAGACATTTTACAAGATGTCAATAAAACACTTGAGATTATGAGTCTTAAGCCAATGTCTAGCACTACATTCAATAGGATTTGGAATACAAAGTTTTGTAATGCAACCTTGTCAAAACCAAGTGAGTTCTTCAAATGTGTTGTGTGTAGTCAGATAAAATCTTAACTAGAGTCAACAAAGGATGATGAGTTGATTGCACGTTTTAAGGATGAATGTACAATTCACATGGTGCAACAACAAAGTTGTAAGAATGTGTACTACACCTGGCATAAGTTCTCACAATTGCAAAAGGATAAGTATCTATGCATTATACATGATAAAATGGACCATAAAAAGCCAACAATACCTAGATTTCATGTGAACTCAAAAGAGTATGTGAATGCATATCTACTACAAGTATCATTAACATGTATGATAATGCATAGACATGATCAGGGGATGTATGGTCATTTCTCGCTTAATGGTATAGATGGCCTTTAGGTCCCAATGCTACAATTGGTTCACTTGCATTATGCTTACAGAATTTGGAAAGAACAAAAAACCATGGACTAGGAGATTTATGCCATGATGGTATGCCACATAGAAATGTAAATTAGTCAACGCATTGAACTCAAGGAAGGCTCTAGACCGCCAAAACAGAATGCAATGAGAGGAATGCATCAACAATAACACCATCGTTGACTATTGAAGGATGTAATGAAGAGATTGCTAACTTACAATCAGCCTCCTCTCAATGTGTTGAGGATACCATGTCCACTCCTATATTTCAAAAATTGCATGGGAATATTTTACTACAGTTAGATAATTGTGCAAGAGAAAATAAGAATTGATATTTAATTGCATACTTATCCTTGCTAGTAGCAAAAGGTGTTTTCAAAACCGTGCATTTGGGATTCTTAATGGTGGGTCATACACATGAGGACATAGATGCAATGTTTAGTAGCTTCTTAGAGAGATTGCAAAAAGGAATGACATTCACTTTTCCACATTTGATGGAACTTTTCCAAAAATGTGAAAGCTCAGCTCCAGCACCATTTCTGATGACACAGGTTCCTGACTTCAAATTATTTGTTAAAGGGTACATATGTGATGGACAAGATGCTCTAGTTGGACACTCTAAGCCACTTCAATTTCATTTCTATATGCAAGGTGAAATCCTAGTAATGCAGTATAAAATTCACCCAAAATATTATCAAGGAGAGTACCCACCTCAGATGGTAGTTCAACAACCTCCATAGCAACACTTTATCAAAGCCTCTCTCTCTCTCTCTCTCTCTCTCTCTCTCTCTCTCTCTCTCTCTCTCTCTCTCTCTCTCTCTCTCTCAAGCACACACACACACACACACACACATACACACCCGTGAGTACATTGAGTACACAAAGGAGAAGAAAATACAAGTAGAGCAAGACAACTTCTTAGCATGCACCTCAAAGAATGAGGATTTCAGGTCAAAATGGACCTTTTGTAACAATATAACCCATTCACACATGGGCGCCCACAGTGGCCAATCATAGTAAAAATCATGTGAAAATGGGATAAGTGGTGCGCCTGTCATCAGTGATCACCTACACACCTATTGGATCGACAAGCCCGGTCCATGACTCAAATAAATGATAAGACCATTGAAGGTGATAGGGTGTCCGTGAGGGTTAACATGCCCCCCTTCTTGATGTAGAATCCGTCCTCGAAAGCTAGTGAGATGAAGCCCGTTCGTTGAGGTGGAAGAGCATCTGAGTTTGTAGTCTTGAGTTTTCTCCAAACACTATAAAATCCCATATATAATTAAAAAGCATATGTAGTGAGTAGGCACACAAATTGATTGGTAACAGACTATGTGAGGGATAGTCCGCTAGTTTTTCAAGGGATTAAGAATATCCTAAATTCTGGAAAAGATGTTAGCAAAACATAAGTAGTGATCTTGAAAAAAAAAACCAACAAACACACTGGTAAATATACAACATTTTGGCCAAAGACTATAGGGAGTCATCAAATGCAACAGATAATGAGTTTCAAGGATATGAAGAATTGAATGATCAGTATGCTGGTCCTCTTTTAAAGTGCAAGATCGCAAGAAGCTTTTAGGCCTCAAATTTTAAGGAAATGGGATTTTGTTGTTTGAGACTCATAGATCCAAACTAGAGTGCTTCGTTAGCCGCAAAGTCCGAGGGTAAGAGAAAACAAGAACCTCTAGAAGACAAACTTGGGGGGCAGGGAGAGACCCATATTGAAATCTTAGCAAGCTCTTTCAAACCAAAAGGTAGCTTTCGATATTTGGTAATCATAAGGTACCTCATAGCGATCCATAGTTACATGCATACGCCCCCCTCCAGATGCCGGTGAGGCATCCTCTCCTTGTTGCCGTAGCTCTTCTAAATCTTTCTCGAGCAAAATATTGAAAACTATATATGCCATTTCAAAATTTCTCAAGTAAAAAAATTTATGAAAGGATGAGAGAGAGAGAGAGAGAGAGAGAGAGAGAGAGAGAGAGAGAGAGAGGCCACCGATTGCCGTTATTCAAAGGTGTACCTCGAAAGAACGAGATACCGATAGTAGTGCTTCAGAGGGGTACTTTGCAGAAAACCACGAGGAGGGTTAGAGGTTTGTCAAGCTCAATGTTCGTAAGCATACAAGATGTCAATGTTATTAATTGTTTGTTGTTCCAATTTTTATGTTTCAAAAAAAAAAAAAAAACATGCAAGTTTCCTTGCACGGGGGAGTTTGCACAGTCCTCCCCAATTTTTATAATACGAGGGAACATGCCATTCCCACGGCAGCGTGCAATTCTTAGTGTGTTCATTAACTGCGTTCGCAGTGTCAAAAATGTCAAAAAATCATAGAATGATAATGCTTAGTGACCGCGCGATTGAATGTCTGTCGTCGATGCACCTTGCATCAACGATGCTGGGCATCTTCTGCTCTTAACCCGCTGCAAGAGAGGGCAATGGAGGATGAAGGAGATAAGCTTGTGACTATTTGGGTGGAGGAACTTTAGGAAGAAGCGGGAATTTTTATATTTCAGCTTGTTTCAATTCAAAGCCTATCAAAATTCACTCGTCGCTTTATACGTCCAAATATGGTGGAAGCAAGAACGATGGTGCTCAACTGTGAAAGGCACTTTGCATCTGATGAAAACAGCCAAACACTTCCTGGCCCTGATCTTGTTGGGCATATCCTGCAATCAATGCATTCCAAGAGACTGCATTGTGAAAGGAACTTTGCATCTGATGAAAACAGCCAAGCACTTCCTGGCCCTGATCTTGTTGGGCATATCCTGCAATCAATGCATTCCAAGAGACTGCATCCCGGACGTGAAGCTCGTCAAGAACTTGTTGTGCTTCGAAAAGTACACTACACTTGGCATACATGTCAACCAAAGCATTACCAAGCACGACATTTTTGTTGAACAGTCCCCGACTAACAAGCTCATCATGAATTTGTTTTCCTGTGTCGACGTCTTTCAAAGTGCCACATGCCTTCAAAATGCAAGCATAGGTGACTGCACCTGAAGAGAAGCCCTCGCTTCGCATCCACTGGAAACATCCCAATGCTTCTTAGCCCTGCCCTTGTTGGACATAACCTGTAATCAATGCATTCCAAGAGACTAGATCTCGATCAGGAAGCTCGTCGAGAACTTGTTGAGATTTCAAAAGTACACCACACTTGGCATACATGTCAACCAAATCATTGCCAAGCATGACAGTTCTTTACAACAACCCCTGATTGACAATCTCCATTCTAGAGAGAAAGCCCATCACGAACTTTTCATGCTTTCGTGGCAGTACCACATTTGGCATACATGTCAACCAAAGAATTTCCAAGCATGATATCCTTCACCAAGCGTGCTGGATCAGGTATCTTCTCGTTAATACGTTGTCGTGTTGTGACACGTACATAGTGGGAACGCATGCTACAAGATCTATCTTGTATTTTTTTAGATACATAATTATATTTCCTATAGTGTACATATGCATATTTAAGTATAATAATAAGCCTTCTATCTCATCCTATTATTTTTCTCAAGGGTAACATATCCTTACTTTACCATCAGAAAATACTATGGGAAAAGCATCAAAAGCTCCGCCTCTTTAACTTGGGGCAAAAAGCATTGATTCTTTATTTCTACTATTTCATTATCATCTCACACCCTAGCTAGATCCTATATCTAGGGTAAACTCCAATATATATATATTCAATGTATTTTTTATACTTTTCTTATATTTCTTTTTAAATAGCTACTAGGAGAGAATCAAATCCTAGTGGGACACTAGGTGGCATGATTTCAAAGATACACTTATTTTAATGCATTATTGCAAGCATGATTACAAAACTTTGTCAAGGAGCAATGTCATGCTTTCATAAGGCATGAGGTGTCCTTTGGAATTAAATGAAAGTCTAGGCTAAGGAGACCACATGAAGACTTTTGCTGCCATAAATGGACCCTATTTTGATGAATTTTTTACACAAGGTTCCAATCCGAATTGGAAAACGATTTTAAAATAAAAATCGTAGCTAATGAGCTGAAGTTTTTGCCCATATTTTTACTTTTTTATTTGGAGCCACGGTTGAGGAGATATGATCAAAATACTGGACCCAGTCTGCCCACATCATGCAGGGGCAGCTCATTTCCAACTTTTCCAATTCTTGTTCACACTGGCTCCTCTCTTCTTGTGTAAACCCTTGGGGGTTCCCTTCACCTATAAAAGGGGACCTCTTCTTCCTTGGAAGGAACTCAAGCATTCAAGCCATTGATGAGAGGAATTCTCGAGGGAGTGAGTAGTAATGCCTAATTGTACTTAGCCATTAACATAAGCCCAAGCCTACACTTTCTCCTAGAGGGAGACTAGCCATTCTTGCAACAAGCTAACCTTGGAAGATCAACTATAATCAAAGAAGGTCTTGTACTTGGTGTATCAATCAAAGTGGAATTATCCACTCTTCTTCTCTCTCCCATCAATAATGGTGCCGAAGGGTTTCAAGTAAGATGTGTTCTACATTGATGTTTTCTTGATTTCTTGTTGTTTTCATTTTCATCTCTAATCCAATATATATATATATATATATACATATATATATATATATATATATATATATATATATATATATATATATATATATATATGTATCTAATCTCATCTCCTTAACCAAACCTATCTCTCTCATTCTTAGTAATTCATCCTCTCTAGGTTCTCTTGCTACAGGTACATCTCTCCCCGCAGTATCCTTATTGCCTACGGGCAAGAATAGGGCTTGGGAGGGAAACTTCTCATCTCTTCACTTCTCTCATATCTACATTTCTCACATACTATCCTAGATGAATAACCCACATGATGATCATTTCTATCGCTTTCACTCTGTACGATCTATTAGAATTAACGTATGGATTATCCGTAAAATACACTTTCAACAACGTATAGTGTTTCTCTTCGGCCCTGAAAGGCTCAATGAAATACTTCTATCACCGGATCCCATCATACTACTTCTCATAGACTATAATTTTTCTTTTGATGTAAGCATAGTTATCTTGCTATGAACCAAGAGGATTTGTACACACAATTAATCCCAATCACTAGACAAAATATATATATTATGGTAAGCACAAAACTACAATTCCAAAGAACAATTCGTAGCCTATTTGGTCAGCCAAGATTGAATGCCATTAACTCATCCATTAACCCTTTCATATTACCCATGATACGATATGACCATAGCCTTGATGTTTTCATCTTCATATTGTTTTGACATTCTCTTTTGCGTTCTTTCTTTGTGTGTGTGAGTGCAAGAGAGAAAGAGTGAGTCTTCTTTGATTGCACTTCTTTCCAAACCCTATTCTTCATGGCATCTATGGTTTAACCCCTTCATATAGTTTTTGTTGAGTTCTCTCACAAACTCTCACAGCCATAAGCCCGGTGCTTTCCTGGCAAGACCGCAAATTTCTCGACAATGCTCACCTATGTCAACGGCTCGTGGAAGGTCACTGGCCTTCAAGGTGCAAGCATTTGCATTCAGATTGAATTTGAAGAGATGCATCCGTGAAAATGGCATAGAGCTTTCTGGCCTTGCTCCTATCGCGTGTATCCCACAATCAATACATTCCAAGACTTGCATTTAAATAGGAAGTGCCTCAAGCACTTGGTGTGCTTTCTTAAGTGCACCACATTTGGCATACATATCGACCAAGGCAGTGCCAAGCACGATATCTTTTTTCAACATCATCATCTTTGTGAATTTTTGTGCCCACATCAGCATCTTGGCGTAGATCCACATGCCTTCAAGATGCATGCATATGTGATTGCCAACTAGAGAGATACACTTGCTTTGCATCCGTTGAAAAGAGCCTAGAACTTTTTGGTCCCAGTCTTGTTAATCATGTCCCGCAATTAGTGTACTCCAAGAGGCGACATTTTGGACAGGAACTTCCTCAAGAACTTTTTGTGCTTTCTCAACCGCGTCACATTTGGTATACATATCGACCGAGACAGGGGCAAGCACGACATCTTTTTTCAACATCAGCATCTTTGTGAATTTTTGTGTTCATAGCAGCATCTTGTGTAGAGCCACATGCCTTTCAAGATGCATGTGTAGGTGATTGCAACTGGAGAGACACCCTCATTTTGCATATGCCTTTCGAGATGCATGTGTAGGTGATTGCAACTGGAGATACACCCTCGTTTTGCATATGTTTAAAACAAACTAGAGCTTTTTGGCCCTATCCCTATGCGGCATATCTTGCAATCAATGCATTCCAAGAGTCCACACTCTGGATAAGAAGCTCCTCAGGCACTTGCATAGAGCCACATGCCTTCAAGATGTAAGCATAGCCTTCAAGACCAAAGTATAGGTGACTAATCTTTCTTTGCATCCACTAAAAATGTCCTAGAGCTTTCTGGTCTTGCTGTTGTTGTGCACATCCCGCAATCAGTGTATTCCAAGGAGGCGACATTCTGGATAGGAAGCTCCTCAAGCACTTTCTGTTCTTTCTCAATTGCACCACATCTGGCATACATATTGAGCAAGACAATTCCAAGCACGACATCTTTTTTCAACATCAGAATATTTGTGAATTTTTGTGCCCATATCAGCATCTTGCATAGAGCCACATGCCTTCAAGATGCACGTCATTGTGGCAAGGGAGGTTTGTTATTACAGAAGGTTCTTGATGGGTACATCATGCAATCAATGCACTCCAATATTTTGGACAAGGAGATTTTTGTGCTTTCATGAGGACATCGATCAAAGCACTACCAAGCACTTTCCAATAGCCCTTGACCAGTACTGTTATCGTGAATTCTCTCACCCATGTCAACGTCTTGCATAAGACCATACACCTTCAAGGTGCAAGCATAAGTGATTGCATTTGAACAATTGGAAAGAGGCCTTCATTTCTCATGCAGTGAGAAGAACATAGTGCTTTCTTGCAACAACCATATTGGGCTTATCTGCTGTAATAGTGAAGACAGTTCGGACATGAAGCCGATCAAGAACTCCTTATGCTTTCGTGAGTATACCTTGGCTGGGGTGCTCATGAGCTTGACAAGCTTGAAAGTTTGTGATGTGTCCAAGATGTGTGCTTGAGGAATTGAGGATGCAAGAGGATTTAGAAGTAGATTGTTGTTCAATGTTGCATACCAGCACTTGAACTCTCATTGGTTTGCTTTGCTTGGAAGATCTCAGTACATGTATGCCAAATGTGGTAGGCTAGGAAAACCTAGGTTGTTCTCAGGAGATGCAAAGCGAGGAATCGCTCCAGATGGAATCACCCATGCATTCATCTTTAAGGCATGTTGCACTACGCAAGAAGATGATAGGGGCAAAAAATTTCACAAGAAGATTGTTAGTTAGGGACTGCTGACAAAAGAAGTTGTGCATTCATCAGCCTCTGCCGCCTGCATCGCCAACAGCCTAATAGCATCAGCTAAAAAATGTGTTGAATGGTCCTTGCTCATCACGTCGGCAAGCATCCAAAGTACCCTCCAGCTTGATGATCTGCAGAATATAACTAGGGTTTGAAAGGTGTTCTCAGGAGATGCAAAGCGAGGAATCGCTCCAGATGGAATCGCCCATGCTTTCATCTTTAAGGCATGTTGCACTACGCAAGAAGCTGATAGGGGCAAAAAAATTCACAAGGATATTGTTAGTTATGGACTGTTGACAAAAGAAGTTGTGCATTCATCGGCCTCTGCCGTCTGCATCGCCAACAGCCTAATAGCATCAGCTAAAAGATGCGTTGAACGGTCCGTGCTCATCACGTCGGCAAGAATCCGAAGTACCCTCCAGCTTGATGTTCTGCAGAATATAACCAGGGTTCGAAAGGTCCCCAGTACTGGTTTCTGGTTCTTCCCGGCTTGCTGCTACAAGGGCGAATTACGCAAAAATCCCAACCTACTCACGGCCCTCCATCCCTGCTGCATCGCGTTTCCTTGCGCGTCTGAGTCTCTCACTCTTTAAATTTCTCGGCCATTTGCTTTTCTACGAACGACCCAGATTTTGATTATGGGCTTAATGCCAGGTGGACGAACGTGGAGCCAGAACTGAAAATTTGCTTTCTACGCTAACGAAGTAAATATCTATTATGGCTGGGAGTTACAGAGTCATTGATATAGAAAGCTCATCTCCTAACTACAAGAAAATTTACATCAATACTAGACACCAAAACACACAAAAAGAAATCCCACAATCCAGGATTAGTATGAGGATTGTTGGAAAAATATCCAAAGCATTGGGAGTGTGTTGATGTAGTTGTGTGGTCATGGACTCCACCTAGTGGAAGACTTGTTGAATCAATTAAGATCCCATCCAATCTTGTGGAGAAGGCACAAGCTAGCTTAATAGGAGAAAATGAAAAGCATTTCATATTCATATCTTGGTGTGTGTTTTCATCTTCCATGCCTATGTATGATTTTATGAGGTGTTTATTAGAAATAAAAATTTTGATTGGAAAGAAGGCGTTTTTCAACACCACCATTTTCTCCATTTCCTTGAGAATCTATCTCTTTATTTAATGTAACACGACTCAACAACAAACCTTATTTATGGCATCCCTAGACTAAACAACATTTTCTCAAATCAAACGGGAAATAGGACTCCATTGGCATTGAAATTAACCCCAAAATTGTGAGATTTTCCCATGTCATCTAAAATGGTGTTCTTTGTCTTTGTTTCCCTTTTCTTGAGCTTTATGAGGACAACCTCATTGATTTGAAATACTTTCTCATTAATCTCAATAAAGTTGGCATTTTACAATTGAAAAAGAAGGCCATGTAACCAAGTATAAGTGTGGTTTCTCAAAGTAGTTCTTGTGGAATCTTTGAGGCCATCTACTTTTGCTCTACCATCTAGCCTAATAGCTCTCTAGCCTTTGCCTATAGATTTTTCTACTCTCTTCAGTTGAGGCTTTTATTGATCAAACATACAATCATATTCTCTTTCTTGGGAACACTCTTGTAATCATGGTTTTTGACGTGTTGATTGACCAAAGAAGCTCCCAATTGCATGACAAAGAAATTGCATCTAAACTAGAAAGCCTAATTCTCTACTTTTACACTTCAAAACAAGTGCAAACTAAGATTTATAATATGTGGCAAACCATACGATCTCAGCCTCGATGCATTGAGTCTTCAACCTCACAACTAAGGAATACCTAGATGGAATAAATGATACACCTTGTTTTCCTTGTGCATCATGTAACACTGTTGTTTTACAAAAGTTTGAAGAGTGTCACCCACGTTGTGACACGACATGGGAAAGCAAAAAAGATAGATAAAATAGAAATTGATAGAGTACAAAAAATAGATGGAACAAAATAGAAAAATTTTATTAATATTTTGATGATTACAGAAGGAGCTTACCTCGTATCATAACATTGCGACCATCCCCAAACTATCTCACTCTGAATATGCCTCACTTTCACTCCCAATCCCAATCTCACACACACTTGCAATCAC
Organism: Adiantum capillus-veneris; assembly: GCF_014529385.1. Lineage (NCBI taxonomy): Eukaryota > Viridiplantae > Streptophyta > Polypodiopsida > Polypodiales > Pteridaceae > Adiantum > Adiantum capillus-veneris. Next base: position 65,240,668 of record NC_140939.1, on the reverse strand, counting down.
AATCTCGCTCACACTCCCACTCACAATCACATTGCAATCTTTCCTGATGATAAAGCCGTCTCCCAAAATAGATAGCCAAAATGTGGCTATTTTCATAGTCGACTCTAGACTTTTAGGAAAGTAAGGCAAAAATACGACTTAAAGGAGGAGTCCTAAACACAACCACAAAATGGCATTAAAAATATCCAAGACGTAAAAATCTAAAAAAATAATAAGCTTAGGAATAACCTTTAAGAAAACCAAATCTCCTAAATCAAAGGATAATGGTCTCCTATGCTTATCATAATACAATTTTTGCTTTTTTTGGGCTTCCTTAATGTGATGCCTCATCTTGGACAGTTCTAAATCCATTCTCTCTTAGAGAATTTTACCTTATTCTCAGGATCTAGAAAATTTACAGGAGTGAAACAATTACAATCACATATTTCTTCAAAAGGTGCCATTTGAATAGATGCATGCCAAGAATTGTTATAAGCAAACTCAACTAAAGACGAGTAATTCACCCAATTAATTTGCGTCTCACTCACATACATCCTAAGCATATCCTTCAATACCCAATTTACCCTTTTAGTTTCCCTATCTATTTGAGGATGAAAAGTAGTGCTCATTCTTAGTTGTGTTCCTATGGCTTGAAATGTAGCCTTCCAAGAATTAGAGGTGACTTTGCAGCCAAAGTTAAACACAATGCTCTTGGACATACCTTGAAATCCAAAAATCTCCCTAATAAATAATTTAGAATAATGCAAAGTAGTTATTTTTTTCTTTATTGGAAAAAATATGTTCCATTTTTGTTAGTCTATCAACCACAACAAAAATAGTGTCAAAATTCACTCTAGTTGTAGGTAATGCAGTGATGAAGTCCATTGATATGGATTCCCACTTTTTACCTGGTACATCTAGAGGATGTAACTCACCAAATAAGTGTTTTTTCTCAACCTTCACATGTTAACATTGTAAGCATTCATGTATATACAACCTCACATGCTCAACCAAAAAAATGAGCTTTTCACTTTAGCATATGTCTTATTAAAATCAGGATATCCTACAAATGGAGTGTCATGACTTTCCCACAAAATTTGTTGTTTCAAAAAGGAATTTGCAGACATATACAAGTGATCATGATAATATAGTTACTCTTATACAAATGAAAATTTTCCTCAAACATCTCTCCAACATGAGAATTCAGAAAAGAGAGATAATGTTAGAGTAGAAAGGACCATTATTTATTTCAATTCGAACTTGATCAATCAAATCACTGCATACAATAGAAAGTAGATTACACATAGGCTTTGACTCAAGGCATCGGAAACCTTGTTCTCTTTCCTTGATCATTGCTCATTTCACTTTGAACTTGATCAATCAAATCACTTGGTACAATAGAAAGAAGATTACACATAAGCCTTCAACTCAAGGCATCGGTGACCTTGTTCTCTTCCTTTTCCAAATATTTAATTTCAAAATTGTACTCACAATAGTTGAAGCCAGCGCTTCTACCTATTCTTGAGTAATGGTTGTGTGAAAATATACTTTTAAACTCTGATGATCACTCTTTAATTCAAATTTCACACCAAGAAACAATAATGACATTGTTTCCAAGCATGAACAATAGATTTCAATTCCAGATCATGCACAATATATGTTACTTCATGTGTTCCTAACTTTCTAGATTCATATGCAACAACTCTTCCCTCTTGACATAAAACACGTCCCAATTGTTCTCCACTTACATCACGTGTTACCACAAAAGGTTTCCCTAATTCTAGAATTTTCAAAATACAATTTTCAGCCACCTTTTCTTTAAGTATTTCAAATGCATCTTGACATGCTTGAAACCATACAAAAGTTTTGTTTTTCTTAATTAGTCTAGTTAAAGGGCTCACAATATTAGAAATCCGTAATATGTGCTCACTCATACTGTACCAACCCCAAGAGACTCCTCACCTCTCTCATAGTTTTTGGTGTCGACCAATCTACAATTGCCTTGACCTTATCTCATCGAGATCAATGTGAATGCACTCGTTAGAGATTACCCTTCCTAGATATACAATTTCTTCCTTAGAAAAGAAGCACTTACTTAGTTTTGCATACAAGTGATGATCATGCAATACCGAATTGATTAAAATTTCAATTTTAGAATTTTTTTAAAAATCCGCATATTTAACCACGGAGGCTTTTAAATGATGGACTAAAGACATAAAGAATCATGAAGGAGAATCAAATGCCTTACCTTTATCATTCACATCACCAATAGTCTCCACTTCAGCCATCTTGGCCCGTACTACCTTATTGATCACTTTGTTTGGGTATTCAAAAGTCCAGTGGCCTTAATCTTTGTATCAAAAGCATAATCCAAGTCTTTGATTTCTTTTGAGGAACTCTATTTCTTGCTACTAGTGCGTTGGAGGTAGCTTCTTTTGGTTGTCATTTTCCTTTCCCCCATTAGGGAATGGTCCTTCTCGTCGCTCTTATGCATTGTGACCCTACCAATTTAAAAAAGATTGACTAGGCGGGCCTCGTCACTGCTATGCATTATGACCTTGCCAATTTTGAAAAAACTTAGGTGGGTTTTGTAGCTTTGTTGCAACATTATTAGAATGATGGCTCATCAAAAGCATCCTCCTAGTCTATTTCTCGAGTTTTGGTGTTTACGACAACATCAAAGAAATAAACACAACCTACACCCTTCACTTGAAACATCAACACTTCTCACAAGTCCTCAATAAAATTCATCTTTAATGTGTCAGCCATCACCCCTTGAGCATATTTATGAGATGCAAGAATTTCTCTTTGTACTCGTCCACGATCAAAACTGGTTTGTCTACTTCATGTTGCTTGAAACCATAGAATTCCATCTTCTTCCTCATATTGTAGTGAGGAGAATAATACCTCTCCTCATCTTGTGCACAAACATCCTTCCATAAAATTACGCATTCATCCGTATGAGTCTAAATGTACAATGTTTCACCATAGCTTTGCAAAACTGCAAAATTACAGGATGGCTATCTTCACCTTTTCTTTGTCAAAACGGTCCCATAAGGCAAAGACTTCTTTGAGTATTTCAATTAATGCTTCCAAATCTTTGCCCATCTTTCCTATGCCATTGAATTCATTAAGCTAAGCTTTCTTAAAGATTTGTTTGATTGCTAGTTCTCCAGCATCATCGTTCTCATCATTTCTCTTTTGTTTCTTCGTTGACCCTTTGCCTTCACCTTGTGGAGGCTGTGATGCACCTTTCCGTTTGGCAACTCCACTCAAATACCACCTCCACCTCCACCCTATGCATCAGGTATCCCCTTTCATTTATCAACTTTCTCACATTGGTTAAGATCTTCAATGACAAGCTCAGATTGTTCCTTCAACCCCGGCTTCTATCCACCTATCTCTATCGCAAGATCAGAACTTCTCTGATACCAATTGGGACACAACACGAGAGAGTGTAATAGATAGACAAAATAGAAATTGACATAGTATATGCAGAATAGATTGAACAAAATAGAGAATTTGCATTTATATTTTGATATAAAAGGAGCTTAGATTGTATCATAACCTCTTGACCACCCCCAAGCAATCTCATTCTCAATAGCACCCCACTCTCACTACCAATCCCAATCTCATGCACACTCGCAATCACAATCTCGCTCGCACTCCCACTCACAATCACAATTGAGCAGTCTTCCATGATGATAGAGGTCATCTCCCACAATAGCTAGCCAAAAAGTTGTTATTTTTTAAGTCGATTCCAATCTTTTAGTAAAGCAAGGCAAAAAATAGGACCAAAAGGAGATGTCTTGCACATGACCACAAAATGGCAAAAAAAATATCCGAGACATACGAATCTAGAAAAATCAATATACTTTTTTAAGTGCACAATTTTAGAGTATTTTCAACGGCTCTAGCTCTCAATAAATTTTGAATATGTCCGGACTCGTCTGACATTAATTTGGTCATCTTGTTGCACTCTTTGGCCATTGGACCATCTCACTACTGCAATATATTATGTCTACAAATTCAAGAAAATGAAGAAGGAGCTCAAACGCAACAACTGAAGTGGTCAATTATTTTGTTGTGACTGAATTCTAGCATAGAGGGAGCTAGCATGACCATGCACTACTTTGGATTAAAAATGCACCCATATTCACTATTGCACGGAGTGATGAGAAATTGAAATCCATCAAGAAACACAAAGCATCTTATCGGCTTGGTTTTCCACGCCCAACAGTACGCAAATCCACAATCTTGTATCCATTTTCAGTCAGTGATTCCAGGAAGACAACCCTCTTGCAAAACACAAAACACATGGACGAGCAACTACTTCTCTTAGGCCATGATTCAAAGTTGTCTTTTGATACTTGGCTTTAGGTTCTAGGTATGGATGAAGAGGTCTACATTGAATCGCTTACATGACAAGAGATTGGCTTTTCTACAAGCAAAGCAATCAAGAACATACTTGAAATTTGCAAAACAAAAAACCTCTCAGCATTGGGATACTTGAAAAATTTGGGAAGCATTTTAATCAATGCACAAGAAATCACATCATAGAAAGCTGCATACATCTTGCATAGTGCAAGCAAAAAATTTGTCTTCATCAATATAGGTTTCCTAGACCAAAGAACATTACTGCTAAAATAAAAGTCTATGCTAGATTCTCTCCAAGTCCATAACACAAATATATTATTTGATGACCTTGTGACAAAGTATACTCTTCGGACAACTACTTTTCCCCACTTATGTTTGGCAAAGTATGCTACATTCTGCTACAAGGTTTCCTCCACAAGTGCAAGAAACCTCGAGTCATTGGATACACAAACTTCAATGCAAACAAAGACCCTAAGAGACATTACCATGAGTTCTGCTTATTGTATATTCCATTCATTGTCAATATTACCTCCTTTGAAATATCCTCAAGTACTTAGAGAGAGAAATACAAGCTAAACATTGAAACAATCACAAAAAACAAGTTTTTTTTGTTGAAAATGGACCGTCGATGTTGTCAATTACCAAAGGTTCATCATTGGCTTGCTCATCACAAAAACAAGGCAAGGAAGTCTTCAATTATGAGCTCAATCTTGGAAGCTCACACCTTGTCAAGATCTTTGCTAAATTGGTTGTCTCTAATAAGGCTTCATTGATAGGCAATAGGTCACTCAACACCATAGACACACAAATGTGGGCTATCAAACATAATCATGTGGAACCATTTGGTCCTTGATGTAATATTTTGTGGGGATCTTTGTCAAGCAACCTTGATTCGAGATTGATGGATATTCAACAAGCCCAACGATCCCATTGAGTTGCTCACATCCTCCTTTTGGCACACCCACATAAAATGCCATGAACTAAAGGAAACAATGAGACAATCAAAAAGAGATTTTGTGGCCATACTCAATTGAATGAGAAATGAAAATATACAAAGGAGGATTTGCTTCCCATTAATGCCAACCACTCTAACAAAGCTCTTGACATATTCACAACACCGCATCTTTTCTTCACAAACAACTAGAAGAATTGGCATAACTGTTTTCTATTTCAAAACCTAGTTAGCCAGGCATAATTATCCAAGCCCAAGACATCCATCACAAAACATGCTCAAAAAATCTTGTCATCCCTAGTGCTCCTCAAGCAACTATAGGACTATCTTCAATCCTTGAGCTAAAGGTGGGAATGATAGTTGAAGTTTCTACTAGCAATATTGATGTTTGTAAATGGCTTAGTGAATGTTGCCAATGGAGTTTTGAAACATGTATATCTCAAAGCAAAGTCTCATATTGCATGGATAGATTTCTTTGGCTCTTCCATTAGACAAAAGTAACCTGCTATAAGTCAATAACTTTACTATGATGGCATCAATGATCAATGGACACCAATCTTCCAAACAACAAAGGAGTTCCAAGTTGGCAAAAAATGCATTGAATAGTGTCTCAAGAACATAACTTCCAATCCAAGCAGCAAATGCACGCACCATTCATAGGTCTTAAGGCTTGACAATAGAAGTAGTAGCCTTTAATCCAACTAGAATCAACTCCCATGGCTTAGTGTACACAACTCTATCTCATGTGAGAGACATTAGGGAAATTTTGGACTCAATTTTGATCCTTTTAAGTTTTGGCACTAGAGAGAGAATACCATCCAACCAATTGGCCTACCGTAATAGTAGCTTCGATTTATTTCATTTCTATCTCAAAATTTTGTGTTTTTAGAAATGATGTTTTAATTGCTTTAAAAATCTTGGAATAAAAGATACGCCGTGATTTGTGTGAATCATCCTTTTGCCCGGACAGAGGTAGGCTGAATGTGGCATGAATCACATTGAATGCAGGTGCACCTTTCTAAAGAAAGTTTGCATATACAGAAGGTGAAACTCTCTTCCCGGCATTTTCTTTGATTTTCCTCGTCTTCTTTGTGTTCCATCAGAAAGCCTATAGAGAAAATAGCAATGGAGAGTAGACGACCTCGATGACCGTCTACATCTATAAAGTCAGTGGAAATATTCAACAGCTTCAACCTAGACCATGGTCGATGGCTATCCACTATAATAACCATTGGCAGCTGGGTTCTTCTACAGACAAGAAGAAGAAAGCGAGCGGGGGGGGGGGGGGGGGGGGGGGGGGGGGGGGGGGGGTTAACAAATTTGCCTATAGCTACAAATGACGTGTGAACGACTTTTGTCTATCTCAAACAGGGGGGTTGCTAAAGAAAGTGCTCATTGAGCATGCATATATGCACTCTAAGCTACAATGTGAGAGGTACCATTGAGGTTTTCTTCTAATAGACCTAATTATGCGTTTACTATACTCGATAGCAGTCTTTTTTGTGAATTCTATTTTCAATCATTATCTTACCATTTGGTTTTGTAGATATTTATCCCTTTGATAGTGAAGATTGGCAGCTAGTGGAGTGCATAATGGGCATCTTTGATGCTCATGCATTGGTTGGAGATCTTATGTACAAAACTAGTGCTAGAAGAGCGCTCGTAGAAAGGGGGGTCTTTTTCTATGACTTCTTCTACAATGCTCCCTACTCTACTGATGGATTTGGAACCCTAAGTTATCTCCCACTTCCCCCACATGATGGCCCAGAGTGGCCAATCCCGGCTTTTGAAACTTTTGAGTGTTTCAAACTCAAGATCCATCAGGAAATTCAGAAGTGCTTATGACCAAACGTTGCAAACAGGCAAGTATGTGTCTCTATCTTCGTGTCATTACATATTTTTATAGACTCCTTCCATGACGAAGAGGCTAGAAAGACGGAGACCATGTTCATCTGCAAGTCAAAAAGTTGCCTTGATTTTTTGGATGATGCTTGAGATATCCATGATTTTGAGGGCATTTTGTGCAAGGTGGACAAACATTCAATTGTGTGCAAGTGTACAATAGCATGAAAAAACTTCCAAGTTTATTTCTGCTACATAAGGTGGCATCGAATAAAGGTCACTTGGTAGCTATGGACCAGGACCTATGTGTTGATGTTATAATCCCTTGAGGGTGATTGAAGGTATGTGTGAAAATGAGTTGGTGATAGTTGTTAGCGTTAGAAGAAATGTCATCCTAAGACAGGTGCAAGAGGATTTGCTTAACAAGATCGACATCAACATGCCTACACAATTTGTTTTCAAGTGAAACATGCAAAATATACTATGTTGCATGTCCACTAGTTATTGTGTCTATGTAATTTATGTTCTCATTGAGATAATGTTGACTCAACTTTTCTCCCGCTTGCTGTGTTGCAGATACTTGAGAGAAAGCAAACTACAATAGTATGTGCAGAGATTGTAGACGATAGACTGAACGTTGTGCGTTTCATAGCTTGATACAAACACCAGTTTCACAGATTGTTGTAACAAAGCACTTTACCTAAACCCAAGACGGCATATGAATGCCATTTTCTTAACAAGCTATACACAACACTTTTATAAACATTATACAATGATCAATACATAGGAAAATTTGCACCCAATTTTTCATTTAATAAGCACAAATGAGTACATTTTAGTGAGTGTTTTAATGATATCCAACAATAGGTGAGACAAGGGCATGAGGGATAGAGGGTGAGGCAAGGGGGATGGTTGTTGTGGGGGTGGTGTTCATTAGTGTGTAGAAGCCACACGAGCATCAACCATGGGTGGAGGGTGATGAAGGGGCAAGGGCCTAAGAGAGGTATGTACGGAAATGGTGATGGAGGCAGGCTCTGCGTTGTTGGAGGAGCTGGGGGTATCTCCTAGGTCCAGGTCGTGGAGTGGGCCTTGGTGCTCATGGCATGAACACGTCATGCACTCCTTTCGAACACATTGTTACAAGGTTGATCATGTTCTTGACCAATGTGGTCAAGAAAAATCAACATGCACATTTGTATAATCTGCTAGTTTTCTAGCATGTAAAATCATTCAACCCCATAAGCTAGTTTAAGAGGTTATAATTCATGAGTAGTGATGAACAAAAAGCAGGTACTTACGCTTCTGCGCTCCTTCCCATACATGCACTCCAACAGGAGCTCTGCATTCATTAATACCCTCCAGCCACATGAATGCCCATCTTGTTGTTTGGGGACCTTGCAACTCAAAATGGTCATCTCTTCCCATATCTCCTCCTGGGTCAATGCCTCTAGAGCAGTTACCAGCTTTTGAACAGACCTTAAACAATTGGAATTAAGTGTCATAACAATTTTACAAATAGCTTGTGACACTCAAGAAAGGACTCCAGTGACCTTTGAACATTCCCATGGAAACCATGCACGGAGTTTGCAAGGTAGAAAAGCTTCCGCTCCATGGCCAAAGCAATCAAGCTCCAGTGGGAGCTGTTTTAACAACTAAGTTCAACTAAGATCCATGTTTCCAACATACACATGGAAGGTAGATTGTTATTAATGGAAACTCTTACTCTTCATTATAAGCTAGAAAAAAAACCTTTGTTGTCTCCATGTTGACGGTTTGTAACCAATGAACTACCTCCACCAATGATGTTTTCTCGGATGAGAGAACTACAGAAAGCTAGGAGTCAAGAAGATCTAACTCACCTCCAAAGGTTCAAAACCACAAAACTGCAAGAAAATATATATTCTATCATGCAAAACACATAATAAACTTGCAACCAACACAAGATGGAAAAAAAATCACTAATCACAAAAAACGATTAATAATTGATCCGATCAGCTCCCCGCTAAGGTCCCCCAAAATGTCAATCTCATGGGGTCCAAAACTGAAATAGAGTACACGTCCCCTGTTACCATATACATGTGGTAGTGATGTGTGTGAACACACTTAGGACCGTCGAGGTAATTTTTTCTTCAATAGGAGGCTTTTTCCCCATGCATTGTATATACGCCCATCACTCTAGGGCTAGCTTATCTTTCCATTGCACACTAAGTAATACGCTCTCTAATGTGTGCCTTGAGCTTCCTTTGTCTTCTCCAAGCTTTGTGTGTTTCTATGCAACCCTATTCCAACAATTGGTATCAAAGCGGGTTGCATCCTCACGTGCATAGTCGCCAGCAACTCCAACACATGCGTGCTCACTTCTCAATTTTTGTGAGCTTTGGCAAGCATCAATAGGTCGACAAATACTTTGGAATTTTTTATTCAAGCTCATTTCAGCCTCCGTTTCCACTACAGGTAGCACTGCACATGCAATTTTGTCATCTTGCAAAATTTTGTCAATGTTTTTTAATGAATAACATGTCCCTTAAAGTCTTCTACGGGTTGTGCTATATAGCATTTGCTCGTTCCACCTTGTTTCTCCTCTTTTCAAGAAATTTTCACATTAGGTGTAGACATTCACCATGGCTGACAACAACACAGATGTGTTCAAGATGTTTGTTGCTCTACGGATAGATTGGATGGGGACAACTACCCTATGTTGGCTTACATGATGTAACATGTTCTTGTGTTGAATGGTGTCTAGAATATTGTGCAGGGCATTGATGTATGTCCTGGTTCTGAGGATGTAGGCAATGTTGAGGATGCTGTAGGTTTTGGTGGCAGGGTTGCTTTTGCTATAGCTCTTTTTACTACGGTTGATCAAGCTTGTTGGGATATAAGAGATGCACAGGCTCATGCATTGATTGTGTTGTCTATGAAGCACACTATTACTCCTCATATTTGTTCAAAAAAATCTACAAAATAGGCTTGGGATGTTCTTGTTGGTCTTTATGCAAGTCGCAATGAGGCTAAAATTGCATTGCTGTGTAAAGAGCTAGAGTTGAAGATTGTGCATGAGGAAGATGAAATGGACACTTTCCTTGCTAGTGTCAAGGATATTTATGAGCAACTTATTTATGTTGGCAAGGTTAGTTCCCTTGTGCAGAATATTCTTGATGCTTTACCAGATTCTTACCAGACTTTTGCTAGTACTTGGAGACTTATAACCCAAGGAAATCCAAAAGCTAGCAATTTTGATGCATTATGCACATGAGTCACTTTCCAAAAAAAAAAAAACGCAACAGCGTCGTGCAGTTGAACAGGCCTTTATTGTTGCTCAAAGGAAAGGTGGTAACAGTGATGTAGCCACTTCTCATGGTTATTCTGTGAGCAATAAATCACATGTTCCTAATGCTTCTTCTGGCAGTAAATCGTTTGGGAATTCTCTTGAAAAGGGAAAAAAGAAGATGCATTGCCATTATTGTAAAGCTAATGATCACTTGATCAAGCAATGACCTAAGTTGAAAGCTAAAGAGGCTAAGAAGAAAGAGGTTGGTTCCACTGCAAATACAACTATTGTGAATTCTTTTGCGAAAGGAGATTGTGATGTTGATGTTGATGCAGAATGGGCTTTTAGTGCAAAGTGCACTTATAATCCTTTTGCCCATGACGTATGTATGGCAATTGATGCAGATTCTCACATGTGGTACTTTGATAGTGGTGCTATGAAGCACATCACCTCTCATCATGACTTGTTTACCTCTCTTGAGGATGTCCCTCATCATGGGAGATCGGTCACTTGTGCCAACAATGCCTCTTATCCGATCAAGGGAGTTGGAAAGATTGTGCTAACTACTACGAATGGAAATTCTTTCACACTTATTGATGCACTTTATGTACCTGGGATCAAGAGGAACCTTTTGTATCTATCTGTACTAGCTAGGTTTGGTCTTGGTGTAAAATTTGTGAATGACAAATGTACAATTCATGATCTCAATTTTGGTGATGAGATTGTTGCATCAGGGTTTTTATGTTGTAGGCTGTCTAAGCTTACTTTGTATGACAAGTGTGGGTACAATTTTACAAATTCAGTTGTGGATTATAAGACTATTTCAGATGCAAAACTTTGGCATGCACATTTTGGGCATCTAAATTTTTCTAGTTTGCTACGTTTGCAAAAATTTGACATGGTTGCTTCTTTGTCCCCTCTTGAAGCACCTGTTAAGCATGTTTGTGAAGGTTGTATTCTCCGTAAGATGCACTTTTTGAAGTTTCCAAAGGATGGTTCAGTTAGGGCTACATGCACGTTGCAGTTTGTGCATAGTGATGTTGTGGGCCCATGCAAACCCTGTCTTGGGCAATTACCTTTACTTTGTGACTTTCATTGATGCTTACTCCAGGCATGCATGGGTGTATCCGCTTAAAGCGTAATCCAAAGTGTTTATGTGCTTCAAGCAATTTCTGGCTATGGCTAAAAATGTCTCAAAATGTACTATGGGCACCCTCCATTGCGATTTTGGGGAGAGTATATCACTCATGAATTTAATGCATTTCTAGCTAGTCGTGGGATAAAATACCAATGAACAGTGCCGTATACGTCTCAAAAAAATGATGTTTTTGAAAGGAAGAACGTGTCAATTACAAAGATGGCAAGATGTATAGTCAAGAGTCAAGCTTTTCCACATTTGTTTTGGCTTGAGGCCATCACGTATGCCACTTATGTACTTAACGGGTGCCCTACAAAAGCTTTCCAGTCTATGACTCCATATGAAGCATGGCATGATAGAAAGCCTTCTATTGAGCACATGCGTGTTTTTGGCTGTTTGGGTTAGCTTTGGTGCCACAAACACATCGCAAAAAATTGGATGATAAGGCTGTCAAGTGCATTTTTGTTCGTTATAGTGCTGAAAGCAAAGGTTACAGGTTGTATCATCCGCAAAAAAAGTGTACCTTGGATTCACAGGATGTTGTGTTTGTGGAAGATTATGTTTAGTCCTTGTTGTCATGTACTAGAGATAGTAATGTAAGCTCACAGAACATTTATGACACTTTGTTGCCTCTTTTTAGTGGTGGAAGTTCCAATGTAAATTCCAATGAGGCAAATGTATAGCCTGGGGGGTTTTGAAAATGTTACAAGTCAGCCAATTTCTGATGCAAATGTATATGATGTACTTGATGAGGAAAGGGCTGAGAATGAGCAAGCTAGAGGTATGCCAAAATGGCTAGTGCATACTTTGCGTGACATTAAATTGGATGCACCTTTGTCTAATCATACTCATTCAGGTTCTCACCATGCATCAGATTGTGATGCTTTGGCTGCTTCCAGTTTATGTGATGTTGAGAAACCTCTATCTTTTGATCAAGCACAAAATTCAAAAAATTGGATAACTTCTATGCAATCAAATTATGATGCACTTATAGAAAATGACACATGGACTTTATGTGATTTGCCTCTTGGAAAAAAGGCCATTGGTACAAAGTGGGTTTACAAGTTGAAGCGTAAGCTGGATGGTGAGATTGATCGCTAGAAAGATTTACTTGTTGCAAAAGGCTATGCACATTAGAAAGGCATAGATTATGAAGATAATTTTTCCCCCACTTGTCGTACGACTACTGTGCATTTTCTATGTGCATTGGCAACTCATTTTGGTTGGGATATACATCAATCAAACATTGTTACTGCTTTCTTGAATGGCGACATTTTTGAGGAAGTTTATGTAACGCAGCCTTGTGGTTTTGTCAAGAAAGGACAAGAGGATAAAGTGTGTAAATGTAAGAAAGTTTTGTATGGGTTGAAGCAATCTCCTTGTGCTTGATATGAGAAAGCTGACAGTCATTTGGTCAAATGAGGCTTTTGTAACAGTCCAACAGAAATCACTTTGTATGTCAAGCATGAGGGTGATGTACTTCTGATTGGTGTTCTCTATGTGGATAATTTGATGATCATTGGTCCGAATCAGGCACATATTGCTGAATTTAAGGCTGATTTGGGGTTGTTCTCTAAGTGGATGATTTGTTGATCACTTGTCCGAATGAGGCACATATTGCTGAATTTAAGGCTGATTTTAATGCACCTTTTAAGATGAAAGATTTGGGGTTGTTGCATCATCACTTGGGTCTACAATTTAAGTAGTGTGATGGTGGTATTGCTTTATGTCAGACAAGTTACATATAGACATTGTTATGTAAGTTTGGACTTGAGGATTGCAAACCTATTTCCACTCCCATGAAAATAGGTTTGAAATTGAGTCTTCATGATGCTGGTGATCTTGCCATTGTCACTCTTTACCAAACTGTTGTTGGTTGTGTTATTTATGTGTGCAACATGAGGGGATATTTAGTTTGCAGTCTCACATGCTAGCAGATTTATGCATAGCCTAGGGTCTAAGCATTGGCAGGTTGTCAAGAGGATTTTTTGCTACTTGAGTGGCACTTTACATCTTGGCTTGTTTTATCCCAAGGAGGGATCATTGCTACTAGATTTACGTGCTTTTTTGGACTTAGATTGGGCTGGTTGTTTTGACATGCGAGTGTCCATGAGTGGTTTTTGTTTCATGCTCGGTAGTTCATGCATATCATGGTTTAGCAAGAAACAACCTACTGTGGCCACTTACAGTTGTGAGGCTGAGTACAGGGAAATCTTCACAGGTACAATTGAGTGTGCATGGCTCAGGCACCTTATGGCTGATTTGGGTGTTGGACAGGACACTGCCAATACTATCTCCCTACTATCTACACTGACGATCAGAGCTTATTGGCGGTTGAGAGGTACCCAAGTTTTCATGCTTGCACAAAGCACATTGAGGTGCATTATTACTATGTTAAGGAGAGGCTCTCAGTTGGAGAGATCAGCTTTGGTTATATGCCAACACAGGACAACCTTGCAGATCTTTTCACAAAGGCGTTGTCTCATGAGAAGTTCAAAGCTTTGGGCTTACTCCCCTTTGTGGATTGATCATGTCCTCACAAGGCATGGTACTTCCCTATACTCTATGTGCCAACTCTCGTTCATCACATCACTCCCAGGGGGGATTTGTTATCTTGGTTTGGACAAGTGGTGGATCTTAGTTGTTGTCCATGCTTCAATGAAGCCTAGCTTGGACAAGTGGTGGAAGCTTTCTTTTCATCCATGTTTCAATGGAGCTAAGTCAAAAAAAATAAAAGCACTCTGACAACATGGATTTTCCATGTCTCAATGAACCTTAGACTATACAAGTGGTTGATCTTGCTTCTCTCCATGTTTCATTTGATCAAAGCTTGGACAAGTGATGGACCTTTTATTCTCTCTATGTTTCATCCATGTTTCAATGGAGCTAAGTCAAAAAAAAAAGCCCCTGGATATACGAGACAACTTGGATCTTACATGTCTCAATAGAGCTACTACCTATGAAGGTTAGGTTGGACAAGTGGTGAAGCTTTTCTTCACACCATGTTTCATCCATGTCTCAATGGAGCTAAGTCAAAAAAAAAAATCCCCTGGATGTACGAGACAACTTGGATCTTACATGTCTCAATAGAGCTACTACCTATGAAGCTTAGGTTGGACAAGTGGTGAAGCTTTTCTTTACACCATGTTTCAATGGAGCTTGGATCTTACATGTCTCAATAGAGCTACTACCTATGAAGCTTAGGTTGGACAAGTGGTGAAGCTTTTCTTCTCTCTATGTTTCATCCATGTTTCAATGGAGCTAAGTCAAAAAAAAAGCCCCTTGATGTACGAGACAACTTGGATCTTACATGTCTCAATAGAGCTACTACCTATGAAGCTTAGGTTGGACAAGTGGTGAAGCTTTTCTTCACACCATGTTTCAATGGAGCTTAGCTTGGACAAGATGTGTATCTTTAAACAAAACTCACCATGCAAGACATATATATGGTTTTTACACGTTTCAATAGAGCCTTGGGAAAGTGGTGGACCTTGAAACAAAACTCCCCATGTACAACATATATATAGTTTTTCCATGTTTCAATAGAGCTTAGCTTTGAGAAGTGACGGAGCTTTCTAATGCCAATGTTTCAATGGATTTATACATGTGGTAGTGATGTGTGTGAACGCACTTAGGAACGCCGGGGCATTTTTTCCCTCACTAGGAGGTTTTTCCTCCCGTACACTGCATATACACCCATCACTCTAGGGCTATCTTATCTTTCCATTGCACACTAAGTAATACACTCTCTATTGTGTGCCTTGAGCTTCCTTCATCTTCTCCAAGCTGTGTGTGTTTCTCTGCAACCCTAATTCCAACATCCCTATACCACAATGGCAATGTCAAAATATGGGTAGAGACACTCTAGGGCATCCACATTACCTTTGTGTTGCGTCATTGCCAATCATTGCTCATGGAAATCAATGTTACACGCTTCCTCCTCTGCTTGAAATTCCAGTTCCCGCACTTTCTCTTGTCTTTGAAATTCCCATTTTATATTTAGACGGGTGCTATATTGATGGATATCTATAGAAATATCAACCACCTTGAACTTTCTACTGGTGGGATTCTCAAAGTGTTGTCCTTTTTGTCCGATATACCCACATGCACAAATGTTTTGTCGTACCTAAACTTGATGAGCCAAAGGGAGTTCAAATCCCATGGCATGTGATTTGTGGGTGTGAGCAATCATAATGTAGCTGTCCTGAAACAAATCGACAAAAAAATCCTTCGTCGCTTCGTGGAGGCAACCCATTGCACTGCAAGACCATTTGAAATTAAGGCTGTTTTGGTCACAGATTTAAGGGACAACTCTCTAAAATGGTAGCGTTGGTATAGCCAGGGAAATATGTTTTTGGAGCTTTTTGAGCTTCAATATCACGCTTCAATTTTGCTGGTATCTCCTTTTTCTCATGGTCGCGCGTACACGAGGCAGACTCTTTTGTTGCACATGTGATGTTGATGCTTGGCCAGCATCAGACTGAGCCCTCCTAGATGATCCTTCACCATGGTAAACCTTCCTGGCAATCTGCTTCGTACGAGCCATCAAGGAACGACTAACAACGTAGGAATCAGGGGGAGTGGAAAGAAAACAACTCAATGAGTGCCAAGATAGGTCAAACAGGACTGTGGGGGCTAAGAGAGAAAACAGATATCGAATAGCAAAAAGTGCTTGACAAGAGTGAGCGGGACATGTTGTATAGAGCATACCTCAGCACTATCTCACACAGGCATGGTCAGGAGGGGATCAATGGCCTACACCTAATTCTTGGAGTGCGAGAATCATGGGCTGTCGATCTTGCAGTGCGCCTCAAATTTACCAATTTTCCCAAATTTACACAATTGACCCGAATTTACACATTGGCAGGTTCATCATAGAAGGAACCTTTCTCCCTATGCTTTCAACAAGCACGCGCAGGCGAGGTGGTTAAGATGGTAGGCTTGCAAATGGGATATCCTCGGTTCAAATCCAGGAGAGGAAGGGCGGGGGGGGGGGGGCTGAATTTACAATTTTTGATGCACTCAAGTTTACCTATTTTTTTGAATTTACACAAAGCACATCGGACGGCTCAGATCGCACCCGATCCTTGGACGTGGGCCATTGATCCCCTCCTACCCAGGCCCGTGTGAGATAGTGAGGAGGTAGAGCACACACACATAATTATGACATTGAGAGGATGATTGTTGTCATAATGATGCTCATAATTGCAGGCCGTGGTGCATTGGGAAGTCCCCGGTCGAATGCATGGATGACACATGGTAGGACATTGTGGGAGTATACATACACACACATACATATATTTTTATTTGTGTGTGTTGCAAGGTCACGGTATAGAGCCAAGAAAGGTTGACTAGAAAATGTACACACGGCTCCTCGCATTGTGCCACAATATGCAGTCACGCTACAATGCAATGAGGTGTGAGATGTCCACCATACCCATGGCCCATCACGTTGTGGCACAACTGGTACACATGGCAGTCATGCCACAATGCGATGGCGAGTGAGATATTAAACATACCCATGGCCCATTGTGATGCGGTGCAGCTGATACACATGGCAATCACGCTACAACGCATGAGGTGTGAGATGTTCAACATACCCATGGCCCATCACATTGTGGCACAATTGGTATGCGTGGCAGTCGCACCACAACGCCATGATGAGTGAGATGCTAAAAATAACCATAGCCCATCGCATTGTGGCACGACTGGTACACGTGGCAGTTGTGCTACAACGTGATGAGGTGTGAGATGTTCAGCATACCCATGGTCCATCATGTTGTGGTGTGAGATGTTCAACATACCCATGGTCCATCATGTTGTGGTGTGACTAGTACACGTGGCAATTGTGCCACAATGCAATGGAAAGTGAAATGTTAAACATACCCATGGCCCATTGCATTGTGGCGACTGGTACACGTGGCAGTCAATCACGACACAATGTGATGAGCGATTCTTAGCTGCTACAGAAGAAACCCCCCATGCTAAAATAGAGACTGAGATAAATAGTGCCCGACCTGAATGTGCCACCAACAAGAGAAGCTGACCATGTTGTTTCTATCAAGAGACAAAGGCAAAAGGAGGAGGATCACTCACAAAGGGCCAAAAGTCCAAAATACTTTGTAACATTTCTCGAGGAAGAGTGATGAACAAGCTCCAATGTATATTTCCAATGTAGCAAAAAGGACTACATCGTTTTTCTTTTTTTTATCGCTTGTTGTAAAATTAATAAAAATGCTGAAAAGTGAGATCACATCGTTTTTGGATGATACAAAAAGTTCTTATAGGGACTCTCTATCTTCAAGAGCTCTTAATGAACTTGTGACGGCGTTGTTCAAATCTTTCCCGTGCGTTCTTTTTGTAGCCGCCACTCTGCATGTCGTACTGCGACAGGCGATGCCTCCCATATTTCCTCCCTTCATTGTTTGCTTGCCAATCTCACAACCTGGCTAATCTGATTGTCTTTGACTTGTTCCTTGCAGTGTGACCCGTGCATAAGTTTGTGATAAGTCCATTGATGTAATCCCTCCAAGCTATTGGCTTTGTCTACACCACCTCCATGGCGGGTGTGCTTGAAATAACCAGTACGAGCTTGATAGTGAGTTTTCTCCATGCCTTGTGTAGACCAGATAGCCAAGCTGCCATACTGCCTAGTGAATCAAGGCATGTGGTTGCATATAACATGCTGCATAGAAGACCAACATAAACTTCATATAAAAACACGTGTCCATAATATCAATAAATCACTAACTATACCATGTATGAGTGATGTGTTGATTTTTCCATGCAGATATGAAAGACTTGTGGAAGGTCTATAAAGCCTCTTTAAAGTGTGTATAGTCAGCATCGCTCCATGTATTGGGCTCACAAATATTGAATATTGCATCCAAGATTTTCCACACATTTGCCTTGTGAGTCCTTGTTGTCCTTGCTTGCAGTGTTGCCTGCATGGTCAACCACTACATTATGGAGATCTTTCCACCTACTGTATCTCAATGCTTGCCTTTCTCCTGCACTTTGGCTTTTATGTTGTCTATCAATTGTTGGCATTGATAGGAAGAGCCAAGCTTTCACACCACCAATAGAGATTTCTTTGGAATGTCCCAACCATTCTTAGACCTCTTCTCATCCTGCTCTATCTTTACATGTCCTCCATGTAGGTCCATATTTGAGAAAATTGTTTCTAGAGCCAAGATAGCCCTCTGCTTTGTAGGTGCAGGCCGAGTGGTCCAAGCAAAACAAATGTAGAGGAACATGAGTTTCTCAATTATCCTGCAAAGTGCATGCATGGTTCATATCTAAACCGTAACTAGTGGGATGTCCAACATTGCCCAAAAGTTAGGGTCTTTTAGGTGCCTGTCTGGTGCTCTCCTCCAATACCATTTGTCAAGGCTTATGGACTCCTCCCATGTAGTGTAGGCAAGGGATTTTGCTTGTTGCTCCTTTCGAGATGTTGTACATACACTTCAAGGTCTTCAAATCTCTAGCCATATTCCCCTCCACTGTGTAAGATCCCATGTTGTAAACATCAAGTGTCTTTCCATTTCTCTGCTCACTTATTACTTTAGGGATGCTTGTTTGATGAAAAACCTAATTCAGTATATCAAAGTTCTCTGCAAGCACCTGCAATAGAGATATTTAGTGAGTTCAACTGCACATGGAGAGGTGAGCGTATTCAAGCTAATCATTCTGCCCCCACACCTTGAATGTGGCAAGAAGGAATATATTAATTTCAGATTGCACGCTAAGCTTCTAGGATCGTCAGCTGCAATGCTTCCATCCATTTCTTTGTTCATTAGTGCTATTGTGACTCACTCAACCTTAGTCTCCTTCACAAGCTCACACTCATCTAGTTTAATCACACAAACTTGAGAACATCATTGCATTCTTGGTCAGTAACTTCAAACAACTGTACAATGTATGTCTGCAGACCGATCATAAAAAATATTGTTGTACTTGTCATAAACCATTTCCTCCCTTGATGGTGATCTATATGTCAATTGAATGTGGAAAGGGCTCCCCAACGTTTGTAGCACCTCTTGAAAGGCTGAGGGGAGATTGAACCCTGGATCCTCCTCTCAGCCAACCTATTATAGGAGAGCCCATGGCCCTTTGACCTAAATGGATCCCCTGTCCACACCTTCAGTTCGTCCCTTGGCCTAAGTCCTTGACTCCCCTAGGTCGGGCCTTGCCCTCTAGCCTTTGGCCTGGTGAAAGGCCGAGGGAAGACTGAACCCTAGATCCTCCTCCCAGCCAACCTATTATAGGAGAGCCCATGGCCCTTTGCCCTAAACGGATCCCCTGTCCACACCTTCAGTCCGGCCCTTAGCCTAAGTCCTTGACTCCCCTAGGTCGGGCCCTACCCTCTAGCCTTTAGCCTAACATTACTCCCCCCTTGGAGAAGCGTTTTCGTCATCCAAAACACAAGTGGTAGTATCTTCGTAAGAACACTGATGTTTTCCTAGTAAGCATCCCATACGCGGCCAATTGTCCATACGACTGATACTTGGTGCAGTGAGGAGGCTCAATGAAACCAAGAGCAATATCTTGATGTTCAACATTGTTGTCCTTTTGCAACCACTTGTATCTAAGTGGTAACTCAATTTATAACTCACACAAGTACTTTAAAGGAGTAACCACAACTAAGAGGTGTCTAAAGGCATAACCAGTTTTTAGAATTTCTGAAGGTACTAGAATAATGCCAGAAAACCTTGGCGCAACTTTCCATGAAGTTGTAAGCCAGATTTCCAACTCGCATTAGTATCTTGAAAAGCTCATAGCTTTTCTGGTGCAACTTTCCATGAAGTTGTAAGCCAGATTTCCAACTCGCGTTAGTATCTTGAAAACCTCATAGGTACTAAGGGAGAGAATAGGGAGTGTCCTCATGTCAGACTTCTGAACATTTTGGAACACACAAAACTACATGTTCACCCCTAATGTAGGTTACATGCCAACATACTTTGTCAGCACACCTACTAAGTCCTTGACTTATGAAACTATTGAAACGGTTTCCAACCCCACCACAACAGGTGTTCAAAGTTGAAAACCTAACCTAAGAAAATTCTAGAATAGGGAGATAATTGCCCATTTAGAATGCGTTGTGCTAACGTATGTGCTTAGCAGATCCTTTAGCAAAGAATACATGTAAGTTGTCCATCCAATGCGGGATGAAGAGCAGCAATAAGAGTGAGGCACTTTCCCCCAACCACTTACAGATAGTCTTCTCAGATGACTGGTAAACGGGGTTTTCCATATCGTACAACCTTGTTGAGGAATCAACAATTTCTGGAATAACCATCTTGGTTATCTTGGAAGATCCACAAGCACCCAAACCGAGCCATGACCGCCATTGGTGATTTGTAGACCCAAAACTAATCTCATAGAGAAACTGCACATAGAGTGCAAAATGCTTCATAAGAAATTGATGTGATGAATATGCATGCCACTCCAAATAAGCCTTTGCTAAACACTAGGGCCCATAACACCTAGTCTGCATGCATTTAGCAAAAAACAGATCCAAACCTATATATCCATGGTCATCTTTGCCAATTCTTATGGAAAATGTGATGCTCATAGCACACATTAAAGAGGAATGTAAATAGTCCTAAAAAGAAACTAAATATTGTCCGTTGCAAGCCTTGCTGAAATGTTTGAACCATAATAGAAGGTGAAACATTAATCACTTCTAGGGACAAACAATAAAACTTTTTCATTAACAAATCAGAGCCTTGCTATATGTATAAACAACCATCTATAATGTTGTTTAGTAGTACTTGTACATGAACAAGTCATTCTAAGTATCTGACAATTTCTGGCCACCGAAATTGTTCCTGATATGTAGTGCTAAAAATGGTCTAGAAAACAGATTTGACCAGCACCAAGGGACTTTGTCGTGACACATACATGAAATAGGGGGCGCCAGTGCCAGTCTCAAAGACTCATATTATCCACATGTGGAATATGTCTCATGTAAGAATGTCTGAAAAAAGAACATCCTTCAAGTACAAGATGTACTTGTGTGTGGAGGTAATTGCAAACACTCTATGATGGGAATGAGAGGGACCCTCATTAGCCTTGCTCCACACTGGCTAAACCGAACTCCTTGAGTTCCTAGACCATGTTGCATCCCATGTGACAACATGTGCCAAATAAACCCTACAAGTGGGTCTATAACTGCATAATGCAGAAACGTATTTTAGACACTACATCCCAAATTTCTTGGCTCTTACATAACCTTGTCATTTCTCTTAAGAGTAAAAATGGAGGATAACATAGTTTGTGCATCGTGCCCAAACTTCCCGCCTGCAAAGGCCTAGGAACACTAATTTTAAAATTAGTGAAATGCAAGTAGTATTTCACCTATAACCTTGGGTGTTGCCGTTGCAATCCAGACCCATGTTATACATTAACATGATTACATAGTGTACCCCCCGAGCCATCTTGGAGTTGTGTATCAAAAGTTATAGCAATTTTGGTGAACTCCACTTGAAACAACACTCAAGACAATCTCAAGACCAGAACACAAGAACTATGGCTTGTATCTTGGTCTCTAGAAGGTATTTTTAGCTCAAACTTCAGATTTGGGATGTTCTCAAGTATGTTTACAAGATCACCAGGTCAGATATCCCCATCTATGTTGAGGTACATGGATCGCGCTCCATGTTTCTCTATCAATTTTTTTATTTTTATTTCTAAATTTTCCCAAATTTTGAGAGTATGTAGACAAGGTCATATACAGGCTCTGTGCAAATTTTCATCAAATTCTGAGGTTAAGGTACATGGATCGTGATCCATGTTCAACCACATCTGGATTTTGGCAGCTTGTTGCACTCTATGTCCACAACATAATTCTCAAATCTTTTGGATTTGGACTTGATTTGATTTGTCAAATAGCAAATTTTCATCAAATTCTGAGGTTAAGGTACATCAAATTCTGAGGTTAAGGTACATGGATCGTGATCCATGTTCAACCACATCTGGATTTTGGCAGCTTGTTGCACTCTATGTCCACAACATAATTCTCAAATCTTTTGGATTTGGACTTGATTTGATTTGTCAAATAGCCAATACTAGGTCTGCACATCGGTTTTCTATCTGTTACCTATTTTGCTTCCTTTTGACCCAATTTTGCTCAATTTTTTCACAACTAGGATTGGGGATATGTTTCCTTGTGTATGCACTATTGATCTGGAAAGTTCTAGGTCAAGCTATTACTATGGGTACATGGATTATGATCCATGTTTGGAGCCCAAATTGACTTCTCTTGGTACCATTAGATTTAGCATGATTAGTAGATACTATGGTATCAAATTTTTTGAAAATGGACCTCTGGATTGAAAGCTAGGTCAGTTCTTGCACTTTGTCAGAGTACTTGGCAGTTTTGGCTTTTGACTTGGTTTTTGATATCCAAATTCAATTTTGAAAAGACCACTAGACTCCTTGTGATGTCCTCTAGCTATGGTACAAGTTTGGTATCAATTTGTGATGACAGAGGAACATGGATCGCGATCCATGTACCTCTGTGTCAGATGGTAATGAAACTTGGCACACAACGTACCCTTGGTCTCATGATCCCTACTATATGGTTTTTGTATGATTTGAACTTGTTTAGATCTGGCAAAAGTCAATCCCTAGGTTTGTTTTAGGATTTTCCTCTTTGAATAGTTTTTTGCTGTTTTAACCCACTTTTTTGACAAAACTTTTTTGGAGACTTTTGTTCACGATGGTCTCTGCTACACGCTGAAAAAGTTTTTGTCCAAAAATTTCTCAGCAGTACATGGATCGCGATCCATGTTCCACCACATTTGGACTTGACCTTTGGTGTGTTGATAGCTTGTGATGTTTGTAGCTTGCTTCACAAAGAATTTTTGGAGTTGGATTAGTTTTGCCCAACCAAAATTGACTTCTACAATCTGTTCTTTTGACAATGTTTTGTTTTTTGCTCTTTTGATCACTAACTTTTTTGCATATAGTTCTTTTGGGAAAGTTGTTCCAAATGATACCACCTACCTACTGCTCAAGTCTCAGCCAATTTTTTTGTATGAGGTACATGGATCGCGATCCATGTTCCATCACATTTGAACACCAAATTTGGCTTGACGATTACTTGCAGTGTCAGTAGTCTACTCCACCACTTCTTTTTGAATATGGACAATTTTTTCTCAATCCAAAGTGAGTTTTTCTATTTGCCTTGCAATTTTTGGCTATCTGGCAAAATTTAGGTGTTTTTACCAACTTTTTTCAAATTTTTGCTATGGTTCCTTTTGGCAGAGTTGTTCCACTAGTTATCAGCGATGTACTTGTCAAATATCAACCCCAAGTGTCAAATTGTACATGGATCGCGATCCATGTTTGACAGCATTTTTCCATGAATTTTGTTCTGTTGGTTCTCTATTCCTTGTAGAAGCCAAATCTCACCCCTTTTTGATGGTCAGGAACCGGATGGGAGTTTGTTATACCCTCTTGAGCGCCTTTTTGCGTGCAAGGATATTTTGACACGAGAATCTCTATTTGAGATGTGTTCGGTACAAGGAATTTAATTTCTCTAAGGAGAAGAGGTTTTCTGATGGTCGTTGATCATTGAGTACGCTATGTGCTTTTACGATTACAATAGAAAATTTTGGTTGCGGTATATGTTTCTCCATGAGCAGGTCAAGAAGAATTTACACGCTGCTGGAATAAATTCAAAGTATTATATTTGTAAGAGTATAACTTGCCAACCGTTTCATAATGGTAAGAGTTACATATGGGAGAACAACCCTGAAAATCAAAGAGGGTTCGCTCTATTGTGAACCGGGTTTGAACGTACGTTCAAAAAATGCTATGGTCAGAATCCTATCTGCCTGAGATTTTGGCTTGCAAGGTGAATCATTTTATATGATTTTGCAAGGAAGGGACGCTAAGGCAATCAGCGTCGAGAAAACACTGCTGGTGGTAATAACTCGCAGGAGAAAAGTATTGGAAAGAAGTGCCATCGTGCACAAGGGATCTTCTGATCAGAACAATTGGCCTCCTCAAAGCAACAGCCCGGAACAAGAACCTTCTTTAAGGTGATCGCAGGCTCTATTTGTGAAAGAAAGACATCGAGATTAATGTTCTATGACTGGGCATTCCCTATGTGGGAGGACATAAGAGGTTTAATATCCTTAGGACTAATAGCGCAAGATTATGCGCAAGAACAGATACCTAAATTGATTTCTAGGTGGATTATTCTTCTCAGGATTGAGAAGGTAGAATTGAGTTAACAGATTCTCGGATAAGGAAACTTTCAATTTGTTGGAAAGACGGGAATGACGAGTTCTTATATGGCTCGTAAGTTTGATGATTGGTGAAGGATATCCTCGAGGTACTAGAGGAAGGACATGAACCATAACGTAAGTATTGAATTTTTGAATTTCTGTTTAATTTAAATTTTAAGTTCTCTTTTGAGAAAGGACTAGCTCAATTCACCATCGAGCAAGATATGGAATCTTTCTAGTTTCTCCCTGGCAGTGCAGTTGGATCTCTACAGTTGAGGACAATTGTTTATAAGTGAGAGGAATGGTGCTAAATTGGCTTTGTCTTATAGGAAAATAATTATAAATGAATTATTGGATTTATAAGTGAGAGGGTTTTCTCGCTTGGAACAGCAAGGAAAATAATTCTAAATTAATTATTGGAATTTTAAGTGAGAGCGTTTTTCTCACTGGAGACATCGGAGTACATAGTATTCCTAGTGCGTCATTAAGAGTAATGACAGGAGCATTGTGAACAGGAGTATCTCTAAGGCCACCAAAAACAGGTACTTTTGATGCGTCACATTGGATGGCTGACATGGAGCATCGGGAATAAGTATCCGACCATTCGGGAATGGACATTTCTGATGCGTCATAGGATGGGTGACATAGAGCATCATGAAGGAGATTGTACCGTAAGTTTGGTAGGAAAGGACTAGGTGATGGGTATTCCTAATGCGACACGAAGGTGGGTGACGGGTGCATCGAAAAGGTAATATCCATAGTTGAGAGGAAATTCCAAACTGTGTTAGAATTGTGCACAAGGAAAAGCAACCCATTCCTTCCAAATGTCCTTCTCAAAATCAGGTGGAAAAAATTGTTCATTGAATTCAGCTTTGAATTGACCCCAAGTTCTAGCTTAAGTACCTTCCAGAGATTTTGGCTAACCACCAGTTGCTTGCTGTCCCTTGAGATACATCCCAACATGACGCAACTTGGATTTTTTAGTGAAGTTTCCATTGGCAAAAGCAACTTCAAACTGCCTGATGAAAGACAGTGCATGTGTAGTTATCAAACTTCACATCCTTGTCACCAGATTTGAAAATCTGCATCTTGTGGTGATGTCTGCGGTTATCCCTCTTGAACCGGGGCTTCTCATTAGTAGTATGTAGGGAAGTAGTAGGAGTTTTCTTCTTGGGAGAAGATTTAGATACTGTATGAGAAGTAGATGTAGTAGTATAGTCAGGAGAGTATGATGGAGAAGAGATAGAGACATCCTTGCTTTCGTTAAGCGGAGGAAGTTCTTTTTCCTGGCCCTTGCTCTTGCAAGGCCGTTTGTCCTAATCCGGAGATCCCTTGTGCGTTTCAGCACCTCTTTTCACACCATCCACTTGCAGGTTACTTCCATTAGCAGGATTTTCTTGACGCCCATCGACATCCGTGCCTTGTGGGTTCTTGATTGCGTCCAAAGCCTTTTGGACAACCGGCAACGAAATGAGTTGTTGCCATTCCGTGAGTTGGGCTCACACTTGCTGAAGTTCTTCTTCAGTGGTTCTTCTATGGCTTGTCATGGTTCTTCCCGTTCCTTCCCAGAATCGTCCTCCTTTGCAGAGAAAGAGAGGAATTCGAGCTTTGATACCACTGTCACAAACGGGAGTGCACTAGAATAATCAACAAGATGAAAATAAATAATCTTTCAACAAAATGGAGTTGAGGGAGAATTTTGACATAGTATTTGGGACCAGAACATGGGCTAGTCCCCCCCCCCCCCCCCCCTTAAAGAGAATCCTTTATTAGGGAGAATCTTTTTTTACAAGCATAAGAACCGGAGAAAACCCCTCCGTTCTAATTCTCAGACTCGATGGTCATTCCTTCCCATAAGGGAAATCCGAGAGACAAGCTCTCAATCCTTTTTGCGTATTACCACATTTGTTCTAGAATAAGACTTGATGATTCCTGGAAGTGCTTGTATAGACTTCTTCTCCTTGCCCGTAGGCCGTGTCCAAATCCCGGACAAACTTGTCTGCTACAAAAATCTTATCCTTAGTGACAAGGATCGATGGAAGCAAAGGCTTACCATAGAGAATCTCAAAAGGTGCTTTCCCCGTAGACGAATGTACGGGATTGTTATACGCGTACTCAACAAGGGGCAAATACTTCTTCCAGTCAGACTGTCTTTCTGACACAAAGATTTGAGCATATCCAATACTATGGTCTGCTTTGATTGTTTTCTTGACAGGAATAAAGTGAGCTTGCTTGCTAAATCTATCCACGATGGTCCAGATCGCATTATTTCCAGTTTGAGTCTTTGGGAGATCCATAATAAAATCCATGGCAATACTCTCCCAAGGTTGATCAGCCAAGGTAAAGGTTGGAGTAACCAAGGCGTCTTATGCTGATCATACTTTACTTTTTGGCAAACCAAGCATTCCCTGATATATTGATCAATGTCTGCTTTAAGGCTTGGCCAAAAGATATATCTTTCCAACGCTAAGGTTGCAGGGAGAATTCCCCAATGACCTACATATGGTGAAGCATATGCTTCTTCCATGGTTTTCTTTCTCAATGGTTCTGCACGCAAATTGCTTGGTGGTGATAGAGGTACCATTATGAATAGAATAGGGATATTCATCCCCTCCATTCTGAACTTATTCCAAGTGGAGGAGAAGTCTGGGTCATTCGGATACAACTCTGGAAGTGATTTTAATTCTTAGTGATACCCGGAAGTAACTACGTTCACCCTAGTCCATCTAGACAATGCTCTGTAGCCACATTCTTACTCCTAGCCATATGGAGCATCTAGAAGTGAAACATGGACAAAAAGTTGGCCCATCTCATTTGCTTCTCAGATAATTTTTGTTGCGTAAGAAAATACCGCAAACTCTAGTGATCGGTTTTGATCACAAAATCCGCTCCTAGAAGATAATGCTTCCAGGTAGACAAGGCGTGGATCACAACCATAATTTCCTTCTTGTAGATTGAGGCATGCAATTGTGCATCCTTAATTCATCTACTACTTTCATACGCCAGTGTATGGGCTTCTTGGCTAAGCACTGCACCGATGCAATCACCTGAAGCATCGCAGTGAACCGAGCTTTCACAGGAGTGTTCTTTGATGACATAATAGTCTTTTCAAAGACTGAGGAAAAACATCGGAAGCCCTTAGATATAGTGTTTTAGGAATTGCAAAATCATGATTTGCATGTGAATGCAAAGAAGAGTGAGTTCTTCCTCATTGAGATACACTATCTCGGCCATTTAGTCTCACACAACCAAGTGAAAATGGATCCCACAAAGATTTATCCGAGGCTTTGCTCAAGTAGCAGGACCACTTCATGACCTAACAAGGAAAAAGATCTTTTTCAGGCGGGGATCAAGAAAACAAGGTGCCTTTGGTAGGTTAAAGTACCTATTAAGCCATGGACCTATTTTGATAGTGTCAGACTTAAGGAAACCATTTGAGGTTCACTACAATGCTTCAGGTGATTGCATCGGTGTAGTGTTTAACCAAGAAGCCCATGCAATGGCTTATGAAAGTAGACAACTTAAGGATTTAGAATTGCATGCCTCGATCTATGAGAAAGAACTTATGGCTGTAATTCACGCCTTGTCTACCTGGAAGCATTATCTTCTAGGAGAGGATTTTGTGATCAAAATAGATCACCAGAGTTTGCGGTATTTTCTTACGCAACAAAAATTATCTGAGAAGCAAATGAGATGGGCCAATTTTTTGTCCATGTTTCACTTCTAGATCCTCCATACGGTTGGGAGTAAGAATGTGGCTGCAAACGCATTGTTTAGACTGCCTAGGGTGAAAGCAGTTACTTCCGTGTATCACCAAGAATTGGAATCACTTCCAGAGTTGTATCCAAATGACCCAGACTTCTCCTCCACTTGGAATAAGTTACTGAACGGAGAGGATGAATATCCCTATTCTATTCCGGATGGTTACCTCTATCACCACCAAGCAATTTGCATGGTAGAACCATTGAGAAAGAAAATCATGAAGCACATGCTTCACCATATGTGGGTCATCGAGGTATTCTCCCTATGACCTTAGCATTGGAAAGATATTTCAGTTGGCCAAGCCTTAAAGCATACATTGATCAATATGTCAGGGAATGCTTTGCCAAAAAGTAAAGTATGAACGGCATAAGACGCCTAGGTTACTCCAACCTTTACATGTGCCTGATCAACCCCGGGAGAGTATTGCCATGGATTTTATTATGGATATCGCAAAGACTCAAACTAGAAATGATACGATCTGGACCATTATGAACAGATTTAGCAAGCAAGCTCACTTTATTCCGGTCAAGAAAACAATTAAAGCATACCATATGGCTAGAATTTTTCTGGCACAGATCTTTAATCAGCATGGGCTGCCCAAGTCTATTATAAGTGATCAAGATCCTCTCATGACATGCATTTGGCATGCCTTGTTTGATAACCTTGGCACAAAGTTGAATTTTTCTTCAGCATATCATTCTCAAACGGATGGGCAGAGTGAGATCGCTTATTCCACATTATTGCATATGTTGGAATCTTATGTGTCAGAAAGACAGTCTGACTAGGAGAAGTATCTGCCCCTTGTTGAGTACGCGTATAACAATACCGTGCATTCATCTACGGGGGAAAGCACCTTTTGAGATTCTCTATGGTAAGCCTTTGCTTCCACCAATCCTTGTCACTAAGGATAAGATTTTCGTAGCAGATGAGTTTGTCCGAGATTTGGACACGGTCTACGGGCAAGTTAAGAGAGCAATTTTGCGCTCTCAGGAAAAACATAAGAAAGTTGCAGACAAGAATAGAAGGAATCTGGACTTAACAGTCGGTCAATTAGTTTTACTCAAGTTTGAGAAGGCAAGACTAAAGAAACAAGAGACTCATAAAGGAAAAGTGGTAAATCTTTCCAATCGTTATTATGGGCCGTTTACGATAATTGACCAAGTGAACGATGTGACGTTCCGATTAGACTTACCATCTAATTGGAAGATCCACAATGCTTTCCATGTTAGTTTACTCCGGCCATATGTGGGACCGCCTCCAAGTCAGCCTATTGCTCAGGAACCTCCAAAGGTTGAGGAAACAAAAGAAATACTCCAACCGGAGCAGATCATTCATCATCAGGAGTGGCCACTTAAGTTCGAGAAGATTACACGGAAGTATTTGGTGAAGTTTAAGAATTATTCTACTTTAGATGATCAGTGGATGACCGCGCAGGAATTAGTATCCTATCCCGAAATTGGAAAGGGAATATCTCGTTGGTCTAGTAGGAAACCCGAACTGGAAAGAGGAATACGTGTAAAGACGCAAGCACAAGAATAAAGATGGGTTCTAAGAAGCTTTTCTTAAAAAGCGGAATATTTTAACAAGTTTTGAGAAGAGGAGATGCTTTCATGTGAGGAATCTATGTGCGTGTGGCTGCATCCAGGGACGCTTGGGAAGTGTTGTGAAAAGCATGGTTTTTAACTTATAAGGTTTTATTGAGTTTTTGGGCAGGTTCAGACCAATTTTGAAATATGTCGGCCACCCACTTAATGAGTGGGCAGCCACCTAGAAAATAAAGCAACCAAACTAGCCAGTGAATTCTCTCTCCCTATTTTGGGTAGAGCAATAAAATTTGTAAACTTTATTACCGAGGAAAAGTCTATACAAGCACTTAAACCAAACGTATTACCACATTCGTTCTAGAATAAGGCTTGATGGTTCCTGGAAGCATCACTGATCGCTTTTCACCAAAAATGGTCTCTGGGGTACATGGATCGCGATCCATGTTCCTCCACAGAATTTAGCCAAACTTTCCAGATTGCTTCTAGATAGTCTTCTAATGCCCTTGATCCACAAATTTTTGAATTTGGATCATTTTTGAAGTCTCTACCATCAAATTTTCAAAATTTCAGAGTTATGGTCATTTCGACCAAAATATAGTTTTCACCCTTTTTTCCTCAAT
Organism: Adiantum capillus-veneris; assembly: GCF_014529385.1. Classification (NCBI taxonomy): domain Eukaryota; kingdom Viridiplantae; phylum Streptophyta; class Polypodiopsida; order Polypodiales; family Pteridaceae; genus Adiantum; species Adiantum capillus-veneris. The sequence goes on along the minus strand of NC_140939.1, from coordinate 65,209,948 downwards.
CTTTTAGCCCAAATTTGATGGTGGTAGTTTCTACTTATCCTACTCCTAAGTACTGAAATGAAACATGAAACAAAAACAAAATGAATGGTACAAAATAAAGTCAAAACAAAAAACGAAACAACAATCTGAAAGCATAGAGAAAATCAAAGAATGAAATGCTTTTGGCTCTCACTCACAACCCTCTTTACTTCTCAAGAATAGATATAGCAAGTCCTCGACTTCTAGACTTGATCAAGCACTAAACCCTGTGTCTAGCTATTTCACTCCTAAAGTGTAAATGGAATGGAGATACAAATCTTAGAGAAGGAACGCTTTAAATACGCAGTAGGTCACTCACCATCTAAGGATCATATCCCCGACAATGGCGCCAAAGTTAGCGGGTCGCCATGAGGGACGTCTATAGCATAGGGATTTGGCACTAACATAATGTCAATACTCAAGGAAGTGACTCGGATGGGGCACGGAGACTCTTTGAGATTGTCAATCTCAAGAAGTGAGCCTTAAAAAGCAAACATGAAAACTCTACAAGCAAACCAACACTCAATGATCGAGGAAATATGTCTATGTTCTTTCTCTCAGCTCTAGGTCATCATGCCATTTCGGCAATCGAGCGAACTCAAAATGCAATGAAATTTTAGGAGGAGGTCTAGGACACCTAACGGCCCTATCCTACCAAGTTTGGTCGCAATCCAACAAGGTACCAAAATCACGATCCTTCATGAAAAAGGTCTTGAAAACTACAACAGATCAGTCCAGAAAGGTCACCCTATGGTCTAGGAACACTCTCCTACGATCAAAACGACTAAAAACAATGATTTAAGCACTCAAATCTACAATTAAGACTCACAGACATGTAGACACGAACCACAACAAAACTGACAATGCTTACACTTGAATGAAAGAGCAAAGAGAGAGGAACACAATGCAAGTTTTGGAATTGAAAATGGATTATCCATCGTTAGAAAATTTGATTACAAGTTGGAGCAGCTTTGTAGCTTGAGCGTACGTACAACAAAGCTCTTTCTTCTTCTCTAATGATAAGCCCCCTTTCACATTAAGGTTATTGATATTTATATCTAGGGCATTCTAAATGGCCAGTGGCCAACTCACACGGACCTTTACAATTGTCATGATAGAATTACAACTCGGGGAATTGACCTGCTACTCTAGAATCAGGATTTGCATAGAGTATCACTACACTAGCTCGGCAAAATAATAAACTTCAAATGTGGTGTCCGGCTACGTGTTCAGCCAGGTGGGTGCCCGTTCGATCATTCCTCTCTCTCTCTCTCTCTCTCTCTCTCTCTCTACAAATGGTTAAAAGCTTAAAAATAATCATCCATAACACAACAAAAATAAGTTGCAATGTATGCTTTCATATGCATCTTTGGGGACAATTTAATTTTTGTTGTGCTATTGTGAAGAGCAAAAACATTAATGAAAGGAGAGTCTCCTTATGACCCTTTGTAGCCATGGGAGAGAAGGGTATTAAGAGATTTACTGGTAATAGGTTTCACACATGGAAAAATAAGTTTAAAGGTTACCTAATGAAGAAGGGATTATGGAGCATAGTAAAACCAACCATTAGCGATCCCTCTTTCAGCAAATACAAACATAAGCCATGAGTGCACAAAATCAAGCAGAGGATGAGCAAGCTCTAGGGATTATCATCACATCATTGCACGACAACTATGCACACTTTATAGATGAATGTGAAACTTGATTTTGTGATGATGTGATTATTATCACATCATTGCACGACAACTATGCACACTTTATAGATGAATGTGAAACTTGATTTTGTGCATGGATGGTTTAGAAAAGAATTTTGGGGCTATGAGGAAAAAGAGTAGGGTAAGCCGATCTCTTCAAATTGAAAATGGAGCCCAACGAAGACATAGAAAGTCTTATCAATTGCCTCAAGAGTATGATCACACAACTCACCTATGTGAAGTGTGATGAGCCTGAAGAGGAAAAGATTATTGTCCAATTGGGTGCTTTGCCATCTAGTTATGACCAAATTGTCACCATCATTGAGAAAGACCCAACCCCCAATACACCTATGTGAAGTGTGATGAGCCTGAAGAGGAAACGATTGTTCCAATTGGGTGCTTTGCCATCTAGTTATGACCAAATTGTCACCATCATTGAAAAGGACCCAACCCCCAATACACATGATGCCACTAATTTCCTACATTCTACAAAGAAGAAGCAAAGGAGAGATTCAATTTCAAGAGGAGGTGCATTAGCAATTACTTCTAATAACAAAGCATGTTTCAAGTGCGGCAAAGAGGGACATAGAGCCACCTTACCTCTTTCAATGTATCTTGTTGGAGATTGCTTGGAGTAGCATGGTCTCGGTCTTGCATACATTGTTTGGCGAGAGGTGTCTTGCAAATCATTTGTTAGATTAGAGATGTGCAGTGTCCCTTGGATTAGAGGTATGCTTTTGTCTCTTGGATTGGGGATGTTCTTTTGCTCTTGGATTGGAGTGTGTTTTTTCATCGTCACTTATCATAGTTTAAACCCCAAGGGGAGTATTGCTAGAGTTTGTGAGCTTTAGTCTATGTTTTGGTGTGTACCATCCCCAATATACTTGATGCCTAGGTGGAATCATGTGCTAGCATATGAAAAGGGTACCTTAAGTTTATAAGTACCCATGTGGAGCATTTCTAAATGGTGTGGAGTCACTTAGACTTAGTAAAAGGGTGCATAAAAGGGCCTAAAAGAGTGCCCACAAGTTATCTAGTGGATTTGGGTAGATCTTAAGTATGATGCAATCCATGATTCCATAGGAGATTCTTAACCTAGCTCTATATAGTGAGCCTCTTTGTACTCATTTTCAATCAATCTAGGTCATCATTTTGTGTCTACTTTCTACTACAATTTCCAATTGAGTAATTAATTTTGTAATTAATATGTCATTAGCATGAATGCAACACTCTCTAAACCTCCCTAATCTCTACCAATTTTGTGAGAGAATGCACACGAGAGTTGCGGCAAAGCTTCATGCTTCTCTGAGCACTCTTTGAACTCTCTCCAAATGAGAGATGAAGCTCTCATTATATAAATAAATGTAAGCACCTTTTGACTGAAAATGGAAGTGTGTGTGTGTGTGTGCGCGCGCGCTTTTTTTTCCTTGTTCAAATTAGAATGTCATTGTTGCACATGAACTTTCCCCTTATTGAATAGTAAAAGTGTTCTATAACCCAACTTCTTTTTTTTAATAGCAAAACTCACAATTGTGAGTGAATTATATTGATCAACCCAAAAAATTACAAGGTCTTGTCATGCTCATGTTGAGCCATGATGTCATCCAAGGACCATAATTACATCAGCTATTAGGGTAGCCACCCCTACCAACCTGCCCCCTTATCCTTGATACACAAGGTCCATTATCATGGTCTTCTGAGATCTTTTAATTACCGATGGCCAAGATTTTCCCCCATCCTAGGCATGCCATCTGCTAACAACAAGGCACAAGTAGTCCTAGACCAATCCTCCGAGTGTTTCTTGCGCCGAGTGTCCATATTAGCACTTTGCTTTCTTGTATAATTTCTGCAAAGCTTGCCACCTCAAAACCTCCTTCAAACACACGGTGGTTCCTTGTTTGCCATACATTATGCAAGAAGAAGTACCTGACGATTTGAGTGCTGATTAGGAGGGTAGGACTACTTGCATTCTTCCCTCCAAGGAAAAGATCACTCTTGAAAAAACCAATTTTCCTTGTTCTTTGGACCCACTTGCATATTTTCCCTGCAAGGCCTTTGATAGTTGGGCAATCCATGAATAGGTGGGCCAGATCTTCATTAGCCAACCTACACCCCAAGCATCGATCTGACCCAATCCCTCTCTTCTGAATCTTCACCCCCGTCGGAAGAGCATCCCACGTTACCTTCCATAGAAATACCTTCATGTGTTGTGGAACCTTTGGCTTCCAGATTTTCTCCATTACTTGCTCCCACCTTTCCTCCGGCCAATCTTCTTAAGGGGACTAGACCAATCCTTCTTATGCATCAATGTATGATAAATGTCTTTAGGATGGGGTTTCCATAAGAGACTCCTTCTGGGCCATTTCTAGGCATTCCATTCAAACTCCGAATCACAAATTGGCATCACTATATTGTCAAGCTCTTTCATCACTTTGTGGACAAGCAAGACCTCCAAGCTATTAAGTTAGTACTGGGTAACCAGAAGGTCAATGGTTTTCCAACTCTTGTTGTTATTGTCCCAGAAGTGCCCAAGTCGATTCAGACCCTTATTATTCAGCTTCTTGGTTGTCTCTATCCAATAGGGAATTTGAGGCACATCCACAACTTTGGAAAGCCAGGGAGACCAATGCAAAATGGAGTTCTTGAAGTATCTGTTTTCTTCCCCCCACTTTAAGACTCCTGCTGCTCTATTGCATTTTCTTACCAATTCTCTTGAGCTGCCCCCCAGTCTTAGGGTAGACCACGTTGGGGCTAACAGTTTGTCATGAAACTCCACTCCTCTCCACTTTCCACCTTTCGAGCCAAGTTTAGCTGCTTCTATCATAACTTTGATCATTACAACCCAAACTTGATCCTGTTTAGCCAAGGAAACAGCAAATTTGGTGCAACAAGCTTCCGCATGGGCCACAGGGTCGAGAATTCCGAGGCCTCCTTGATTTACCGGCCGAGCAACTGATTCCCATCAGGCCCATTGCCATGGCCTGGAGGATTTCGTGTTGTTTTTCCACAGAAACCTTTTTACTGGTTTTAAGAACTCTTTCCAGTGACACTTAACCATCTTGAGAAGCGGGCTAGTGAAGGCAATATAAGGAATCATAAAGGCATTTATCACTTTTATCTGACTTGGGAATGGGAGAAGAGCATACTCCCACCTACTCATTTTTGCTTTAATTTTTTCAAGCACCCACTCAAATCTTTGCTTGTGAGTTATGTCCAGCCCCAAGGGGGCTCCCAGATGTCTGAAGATATTCCCTTTTGTGACAATATCTCCCGACCAGTCAAAAGGGTCAAATGAGTCATTTTCCGATAGGGAGATCAGCCTTGACTTCTCTATATTACACTGGGACCCCGAAGCAACTGAGAATATTTTTACAATCTCCAAAGCTTTCCTGATGACTTGGGGCCACGCCTTCAGAAAGAGGAGAGAATCATCTGCAAAAAGTTTTGCTAGGAGTTGGCTATTTCCTAGTAAGGCCAGGCCTTGTAACTCCCCTCGTTTTGCACTAGCTTCGAGCGTCGTGATTAACGGATGTGATCCTATGGCGAAAAGCAAGGGGCACAATAGACCTTTTTACCTCAAAAGAGCCCACAATTCTATCGTTGAATAGAAGCTTTGACTGGCTTCCATCCCCCAGTACACGCGCCAGACGACATAGGTGAGGCCCAAAGCCCAGAGCTTCCATGACGGCTTCTATATATGCCAATGTTATTATGTCATAAGCCTTATCCAGGTCCAACTGCAGTAGAATGCACTTTTGCTTTGTGACAGTTGCGTATTCGATGCCCACCATTGCTGCCAAGATGTTATCGTAAATGGACCTTCCTTTGATGAACCCATGTTGATGGGGAGAGATAACCTTGGTGAGTAAGGGGGCTAGTCTGAGGGCTGTCTGAGGGCTACTGCTTTAACAATAATTTTGTAGGCCACCGACATCATGGTTATAGGGTGCCAATGTTTCACTTGAGAACAACAGATCTGTTTTGGGATGGGTTTGATAAGCCCTCTCTTAACACTTATCTCCAACGAACCTTCCACAATGTCTTTATTGGCCAACCTTGTGATTGGGACATTGAGATCATCCCAAAATTCTCTATAGAATTCTATCGTCATCCCATCCCAACTAGGGGATTTTTCCTTGCCAAGGGCTTGCAATGCTAATGAACATTCGTCTTCGAAAAACGCCCTTTCCAAGCTATTATCTTCTAAGTGGGGAATCTTCTTCTTGACACTCTGAAGTAAGGTCCCTCTGGCTTCTTCCACTTCTTGGGACTGGATCTCTGGCCGTCCAATGATTTGACTAAGATAGCTCAACATCAGACCCACCATCTCATCCTGGTTATGAATTGCTGTCCCTTTCTCATCATATAGCGAGCGGACGTGGCCCCGACTCTTCTTGATTTTTAAAGCCCTAAAAAACTGAGCTTGATTAGAGGCTTCAGGTTGCAGGAAAGTCTCCCTAGAGAGAAGCCTTGCCTTTCTGATATCTTCTAACTGCTCATTAGCAAGGTTAGATTTGGCTTCAAGCCATCGTTTGTGCTCATCCTCAGTAGCAAGCCCATTGGCTATTTTGGAGGTAAGCAAATGTACCTCCACTGTAAGATGCAAAAGGTGTTCCTCCCTAACTTTCTTGATTCGGGGGCCCGAGGTTTTGATCGCTTTCTGGATGCTCCGATCAAAGAGGTCCCATGCATTGTGTTTGCTGAGGTCGACATCTTTTTTGAGCTTACCCATTTCTTTCTTGGTTAGATTCTTGAATGGAGGGTCTTTGAATAGGTGTGCCCCTATCACTAATAATTTTTTTCCACCTCTTGGGGTCTGCTCCTCCCTTGTATTCTTCTTAAAATGTATGTGCAAAGGTATGTGATCCGAAAGGCTTTTTGTTGGGACTACCTTCATCTCCATCAACAATGGTATCCAGTCAGCTTGGTGTGAGCAATAGCATCTGTCCAGTTTGGAGGCAGTGCCGGCATACTGTAGGCTTGTGTAGGTGAAACCAGGCGTCTGTAGATGAAACCAGGCGTGCTGTTCCATGGGCCGACTTCCCATAAGTCGATCACCACCCACTTTTCAAAACAAACTTTTCCATTTAGACCTTTTTGAGCCAGCCAGTATACTAGAGGATCCTGTTCTATCCCTGCTCTTTTCTACCATATTGAAGTCGCCAACCAACAACCACTCACCTTCAATAGGAGTATCTCTAAGATTCATCCATAGTTTAGTTCTCTCTTTTGCATTACAAGGGCCGTACACATTCACAATGGTGAAGGGATGCCCTTTCCATCTGATTCTAATCCCCAAGATTCTGCCAGATGGGTGGTTTAGAACCACCTTCAGCTCTAATTATCTGTCCACAATGCTGAGGACGCCACTGAAACCGTTACTTCCTTCTCCATAGATACTAGTTTCTTTCCTAGCACCTGCTTTCTCTTGCTATGGGCATCTAAGTGGTGTTCCTGGATGGCCCAGCAGTTGACTGCCTTCTCCTTTTTTATTTCCTCCCAGAATAGGGTACTCTTCTTACGGGTGGATGGATGAATAGGTGGACCAAAAACCTTGTCCCGGACAGAGGTTTTATAACCGGTACATAAAACCATCTATATTAGTTCAATTCGATATATTCTTTTGAGCAGATTTTTAATTAAATATAGAATTTCCACAGCTTTTTGTTAAATATAGAAGGGCTCTGTACCTCTTAACTATGCACGTCAGCCAGCTCTTTACACCATACTATTTCCACACCTCTTTTGAAAATATAGAAGACGGCTCTGTAGCTCTTAACAATGCACGTCAGCCAGCTCTTTGTCTTCCCACTCTCTCGTTTTCCTTTCTCTCTCTAACTCTCTGTGTAGGAGCCAGATTGTTGTTTTACTTTGTAGGCCTATCACACATCTATTGTTGTCATATACTGCTCTTTCTCTCTGTAGGCCTATCACCTCGCTCAATCTCTCCCTCTCTAGCATGGAGCAAGAATCTCACAGTGTATGTGACTGCTCTCAGCCTCACTGTGAACTGTGTGCTAGGTATGATGTTGATGCGGTCAAGGAATATCATGCTAGGAGAAAGAGGGAGCAGCGTGCTAAGAACAAGCTTGAGCAGGTAGCACGTGAGGAAGACAATGATCAAAATGGTGATGCAAAGCGTCAAAGACTTTGCAATGACCTTGTTATGCTCTTCATTCGGCGTACAAAGGCCCTCGATGTTGCATCACGCTCAGATATTTTGTGCAAGTTTGTCAATCATCTTTCTCTTGGAGACCTTGAAATGCCCAGGGCACAAACAACCTTCGTGGAAGCCATATGCAACACAATAGATGCAATCAAATTAGCCAAGAGCGGACATGAGCTCTTTCTTAAAAGGTTCATCACCACAATGCTTATGAATGTTGAGTGTACATCTACCTCAAAAGTGAATGTTTCAACTGCATCTAAATTGCTAAATTTGCACAAGAGGAACTTCATAGCTGCAAAGAATCGGTTGAGGGCAGCAGGTGATGGCAATTTGCCAATCTCTTTGTGTGCTCGACAGCCCATGGATCGTGGTTTCATAACACCTGATGAGAAAGAGTTGATCTTCTCTTTTTGGATGTCTAACACTCGTGTTTCACCCAATAAGAAGGATGTGTGTAGAAAGTGTATTGGAAGAAATTCATATGTCAAACATCCTGTGCATCTTCTTGAACAATCTCAGGTAATAACTTGCTTCACTATATCCATTTTTGTTTTCTAATATTTGCATTCATGACCTATATTCACTATAATTGGGTTGATAAGAGTAGATATGAAATCGGATATGAAGGAAGTTATAAATGGAAATAAGGGGAATCCGTATTTGGTCCTAGATTAAGAGTAGATAAATATTGGATGTGAAGGAGAATATAAATGGAAACATAGTTTTTATCATATGCGTATGTTTGCTGAAACATACGTTTGCAGACGCATACTTTCACGCGCATATGATATGTATAAACAAATGGGACTAAAATTAAAAACCCCAAATTTCTTAGCGATTGTACTCTGCGAGTCTGCTCCTGCCTGCATAGCGTTCATAGTATTCCCTTCCTTGCTTCGCAGCCTTGCCTCATCTCTTCCACATGGTAGTTGCTCCCCAATATTGACAGGTCCGATTCAGCACTAGTAGCGAATTCAGTTTGCAGGTTTGTGCTAGGTTCTCTGTGCTAGGTTAACCTAACCAGTTATGTAATAACTAATACCGATTTTAAATGAAAAAATTGGTTTACACAGCGTGTAGATTAATTATAGCTCGTTAACACTTTTTTCCCACTAGTATAGAACTTGGTCAAGTGTATATATGTTGTATGTGAAAGATGTACTAGTTAACCCAACAAATTATGCACTTACTAATACCGGTTTGAAATGAAAAGACCAGTGATATAACGAGTAAATTAATTTCAACTGGTTAACACATTTTCACAGTAGTTTACAGCTCAGTCAAGTGTATATGTGGTATGTAGTAGACATACTACATAACCAATTATATAAAAACTAATAGCGGTCTGATATTACAATACCGGTTAACATAGCCAGTAAATAGATTTAAAACCGTTTACACATTTTATGCCAGTAAACATCTTGGTCGAGTGTTCACATGTAATGTTTGTCATACCAATTAGGTAAAAAACTAGTTTACATGACCAGTGAAAAACTTTTAACACTTATTTCTCACTGGTATACATCGTGGTTAAGTGTTCACATGTACTGGTCGAGTGTTCACATGTACTGTTTGTCATGTCAGATAGGTAAAAAACATATCGAAAGGAAAATACTGGTTTACATATCCAGTAAATTCTTTTTAACACTTATTTCTCACTGGTATACATCGTGGTTAAGTGCTCACATGTACTGGTTAGGTAAATAACATACCGGTTTTAAATGAAAAGATTGGTTTACATCAACAGTAAGAACATTTGAACTGGTTGACAAGTACTTATATACCACTGGTACGTACCAAGGACATGTGTTCATTTTTTTTAACACTTGTTTCTCACTGGTATACATCGTGGTTAAGTGCTCACATGTACTTGTAATGGAATTGGCCTATTTAATTTGAGAGTAGCGGAAATTAATGAGAGTACTTTTAAGAAATGACTTTGTGAGCATAGCGGGTGAACATAATTGAAGATAGCAACATAATCATAGCAATTAGTTAACTTGGCATGAACAATACTTTTGCAAGAGAGAGAATTTAGAGAACATGACAACACTTGAGGACCGGATTTATGTGGAGCCGGTCCCCCCTCCAATAGGCATTTGTATTATGTTTTCTCCCATTAAGAGAGACTTGTTACAATACAATCTTTGTGTTCCTTGTGACCTAGGTGATGCAATGAAGATGGAAAGCTTCATGCATCACAAACATAACATAAACTTGAAGAAAGCGTTAACTATCCCAAGCCTCAGTCCCAAGACCTCAAACACCTTTGAAGGTGGAGAGAGCTAGCAGGGAATGAGGGTAGGGAAGAGGAAGAAGAAACATTTCATAGGAGAAAGAATTAGTTCCTCACTTATCATAACTCTTGTCGCTAGCATACATAATAGCATAGTAATGAAGAAGAAGGAGATGGCAAAGCTTAAGCATTGAAGCATGGCTCTTGGTTGGATTTGCACTCCATATCCAAGAGTGTTGGTGTAGGCTCTCAACCTCTACTTGCTTGGAGAAGGAGAGGGAGCTCTTGCACTTTGCATAGCACACAATGAGAGTGTTTGTGAGTGTGTGTGGGTGAGTATACCCCCTAAGCAACCCCCTAGCTTGCTTGGGTCGACCCCCCCTTGTAGCTCATGCTTGAAGCTCATTGGACCCATCCAGGCCTAGCCAATCACAAGCAGGAGGCATTACAAGCAGCAAGGGTAGCCTTGAGACAAGTGTCCCCCTTTCCCTTTTGAGAGAGAGGGCTAGATAAATGCTACATCAATTAATTAAATCTCCTAAATTATTATTGGACCCCTTCGGTGGCCAACCAATAGGCTTCAGGCACACCATGAGGGCAACATGAGGAGGAGCTTGACAAGTGTCCCTTTTGCTTTCTTTGTACCACGCATGCCTTGTGTGAGTGTTTGGGTGTTCTCTCTCATCCCCCCTCATGTAGGGCTCGCCCCCTCCTTGTAGGGATTGAATCTTTGACTTTTTGACACCTCAAGCCCCTCATGCATAGGCCCAGTTCCCACTACAAGCTTGGCTCATAAGCACTTTTAGCTTGGGCTGGGTTCCCACCTCAAGTGAAACCCTAGCATCTCAAGCATGTCAAGCACCTCAAGCATCTCAATAATTAAGCACCTCAAGCATCTCAAGCACCTCAATCACCTTAGTCATCAAGCATGACAAGCAGGACAAGAACCTCGAGTTGGGTCGGGTTCCTTCGCCTCAAGCTCAGCCCTAGCATACCGAAGGTCAAAGGCCTTTTACACACATTATTGGAGGTCTTCAATGAAGCTAACCCTAAGGTCTTATGCTCCATTTGTTAGCCTTTCTCTTTGATAGACCATCTCTCATTTGTGCCCCTTTACCATTGGCCCCGTGTTGAGATAGATCTATAAGCACATGTTTATATCTTAACACTTGTTCCCGTTTATTCTCCCACATTAAGTGATCAATTTAATATGAGAAAATCATTTGGGTTGTTTAGATATTAGATTTTATGACATTACCTCTCTCTTGAAATCATATTCGTCCTCGACTATGAGGTAGAAGAGATAAAGCCTTAGTCATTAGTCAATTTTACTTATTAGCGGGTAGAGGATCCCTTTTTACCCTACGACATCTTTCCAAGATGGATGACTAATCCATTTGGTGCTTGGGAGACATAGCTGCCGCAAGCATGTCTACTCTTTAGTCCATTTCATTCTCCCAAAGTAGAGTGACAAATTCTACTTGGTGTTTGAGAGACGTCGTCATCACAAACATGATTCTAAGCATGCATACTAGTTAAATTTGTGCACAATTAAAAAGAGGACTAGTCTTATAAGACAAAAACATGATTCATTTAAAAGAAATTTGTACATTTGCTTACTCTAATGTAGCATTGTAAGCATTGACAAGGTTCATACTATCCTTAAGTTGTATTCCTTGCATCCATCTAGCATCTTCAAAAGGATAATTTTTGAACTTAATAAGATACCGTCGGATAATCTTACCATGTCGTAGTACCTTGTCTTCATGCCGAAGGACAGCTTCGGGCTGTAGCACCTCTTCTTGGTCTTCAACTTCGGGAGGGTCTTCAATAATTGGTTCAGTTGGTGGCTCTCCTTTGTAGGGCTTAAGTAGGCTTACATGAAAGGCATTGTGTATGAGCCAATGGTTGGGCAACTTGAGTTGATAAGCCGTCTCATTGATGGGCTTCAAGATTTGGAAAGGACCATAGTATCTTTTTGCTAGTTTAGCATAATACTTTTGATGGCCCGTAGGATTTTTGCCCGTCATTTGCCTTAATTGAGCCTTAGGAAACTTGAGTAAGACCCAATCATTTTCTTTGAACATTAAGGCTCTTATGTGCTTATCAGCAGCTTCTTTTTTCCTTTGTTGAGAGATGGATATAGCCTCCCTAATCTTTTGAAAAGATTCTTGTAGGTCACGGCTATACTCATCGGCGGCGAAGATCTTCACATGTACTTTGAGTAGCAAGGGACTTTTAGGTCTTCCCTCAATGATCTCAAAAGGTGCTTTTCCCGTAGAAGTATGTACAGTATTATTGTAGGCATACTCTACAAGAGGTAAGTACTTTTCCCATTGTGAGCGTTGATCTACTTCAGTAACATAAGTCTTGAGTAGATCAAGTATCGTAAGATTGGCTATCTCACTTTGGCCATCCGTTTGTGGGTGATAGGCCGAAGAGAAATTCAATTTTGTTCCTAGATTTTCAAAGAGAACTTTCCAGAAATTACTGGTCATTCTAGGATCTCTATCTGACACGATGGATGTGGGTAATCCATGGTGCTTGAAAATCTAAGATATGAAGAGAGTTGCCATTTGATGTGCCTTAATAGTCTTTTTGACAGGAATAAAATGTGCTTGCTTGCTAAACTTGTCAACTATTGTCCATATTCCTGTATTCCCATGGATAGACTTGGATAATCCAAAGATGAAATCCATGGATATACTCTCCCATGGTGAATTTGGAATAGGCAATGGCTGGAGTAATCCAGGTTGCTTCCCTCTATCATACTTGGTCTTTTGGCATACTACACATTTTGAAACATACTCTTGTATGTCCACTTTCATGGTAGGCTAATAGAAGTACGTCTCTACTCCTCGGAGAGTAGGTTGAATACCTCTATGCCCCGCATATGGAGGAGCATGGGATTCATACATAACTTTCTCACGAAGGGAATGGGTAACACATATCCTATTGCCGTGGAGAAGATAACCATCCTGCAAGGTGAATGGTTCCTTTTTCTTCCCCAAAGCAAGGGCTGACATTATGTCTCTAAAGTCAGGGTCAGTAGCATACTCATCTATCATAGAGGATAGATCATTGTGAGTAGCTATAGACACCACATTAACTTTGGGTTGTCGTGAAAGTGCATCGGCCACTTGATTGTGCTTACCAGCTATGTGAGCAATATGGAAATTAAATTGTGAAAGAAAATTTGCCCACCTCATTTGTTTGTCGGAAAGCTTGGTTTGCGTCATGAAATACTTGAGACTTTGGTGGTCGGTTCGTAGGATAAATGGAGTCCCCAATAGGTAGTGCTTCCATGTGTCTAGGGCATGTAGAACAGCTAAAAGCTCTTTCTCATAAATGCCCAAGACTCGTTCATCAATATTGAGCCTTCGGCTCTCATATGCTATGGCATGCCCTTCTTGAAGCAAAACTGCTCCAAGGCAATCACCACAAGCATCACATTGGACCTCAAATGGCTTTGAGAGATCCGGAAGCACGAGGACTGGTTGGGAAGTAAGCTTCTCTTTGAGCTTTTCAAAAGCATTTTTCTCCTTAGCAGTCCATACAAACTTAATGTTCTTCTTAGTTAAGTCGTGTAGTGGTCCTGCTACTTGAGAGAATTTTGCTATGAAGCGTCTATAGTATGCGCACTTACCAACAAAGCTTCTTAGCTCATGTAGATTTCTTGGGTTAGGCCATGCTTTTATTACCTCTAACTTTGATGGATCCATTTGGATACCATCTTTAGAGATAATATGACCTAGGTATTGAATCTCTTGTAGGAAGAATTCGCTTTTCTTTTGGTTGAGAAAAAGCTTGTTCTCCCTCAATGCTTGAAAAATCACTTGGAGATGTTGCTTATGTTCCTCCAAAGACTTGGAGTAGATGATGATATCATCAAAGAACACTCCAGTGAATTTGTGGTATGGTCTAAAAATTTTCTCCATCAAACGATTGAACGTAGCTGGTGCATTAGTCAAGCCAAAAGGCATGACTAGATATTCATAAAGACCAAACGTTGTGCGAAACGCGGTCTTTAAGATATCTTCATCCACTATCCTTATTTGATGATAGCCACTCTTAAAGTCAATCCTATTGAAGTAGGTAGAGCCTTGTAGCTTATCAAACAGATCTTCTACCCGAGGTACGGGAAATCTTTTTTTGATAGTGATATGGTTTAGTGCTCGATAGTCCACACACATACGATATGTACCATCTTTCTTTTTCACTAAAAGGACTAGAGAACAAAAGGGAGAGGAACTAGGCCTCACCATCGCTTTGTCTACCAGCTCTTGTACTTGCCTCATGATCTCCTCTTGTTGAGCTTGTGAGACTCGATAAGGAGGCTTGTTAGGTGGTGAACTTCCAGGAAGAAGCTCAATGCGATGGTCATCATCCCCTCGTTTTGGAGGTAAGTCCATAGGGATATCATCGATGAACACATCTTGGAATCCTTTTAGAAAATTAGACAAGTCTAACTCTTCTTGATTCCTACCATTTACATTTGATGAAACATTAGTATCTTTTAGAGACTCTTTGACAAAAATCATGTACGCAAAAATTGAGCTCTTCATTGACTTATCAAAAGCAAGAGGATTTACAAGTGGAATAGTGCGACCACGCTCACTAGCATCTATATACATGTTCTTTCCCCTATAGGTGAAGTAGATTCTCCTTTCAGGGAACTTCATGTTGGCAGCCATGCGATCAAACCATGGTGCCCCTAGGATAACATCCTCATGTTGGAGAGGAGAGATGAAGAAGTCTTCTTTGTCGACATAGCTTTGGACATGAAGCCTCAACTTCCCAATGAAGGGAGTAACGGAGGCTTGTTGTCCCTTGAAAGCTGCATCAACCACTACTATATCTCCCATCTCAAAAGCTTGAATGCCCAACTTGGTGGCCAACTCCATTGATATGAAGTTAAGAGTAGAGCCAGGGTCAAACAAGATGAAGGCATCATGCTCTCTTACCTTTCCCCAAGCATAGGAAAGTGATGATTCTTTGCAATGAGCATCCTCTTTTGGAGCTTCGATGGTGGAAGCCCTAGGAGTCTCATTGCGAGTATTCTTCTTGGGGCAAGAACGATAGCCATGTCCTCGCTCCCCACACTTGAAACACTTATGGTCCTTGCGAAAAGCTTCAAGCTCTTCAGGAGAGAGTTTGTTTTTACCTTTGTAAACTCCCTTCTCCTTGGACCGATTGTTGTTGTTGTTTGAATTGACTTGGGAAGTATTTTGAACATTGGTTTTCCCCTTTGCATCATTTTTGTCTTTGTTTTCCATGGGCTTGACATTACGTCTAGCCCCTTGATGGAAATTGATGCGTGAAGCAACCATGGTGTGATGGATTACATCGATAATAGTACCAGGCCGTTGAGAGTTGATGTACTCGGCCATCTCTTCAGGTAATCCCGCACAAAATTGTTGCCTTTTCTTGGCAAAGTCTATCTTTTGAAAGACAGTAGCCTTGAGATGTAAATCCCAAAACTTGTCTACATATTTGTGGATAGACTCGTGGGAGAGGAGCTTCAAGCTGCGCCATTCGGTAAGCACTTTGTCTTTTGCATCGCTTGCAAGGAATTGCTTCATGATGGAAACTCGTAGAGTTTTCCATGTCTTTGGGGCTTCACCATTGCCACGAAGGCTAGCCCACCATTGACGAGCTGATTTTTGGAAGTGCATAGCTACATGGCGTAGCTTGGAGGACTCTGTGAAGCTCTCATCTCCAAAAGCTGCATCAAATTGTTGGATGAAGGCCAACACTTTGTCGGTAGCACCAAAGGTGCCATCATAGGTGAGAAAAGAGATACTCTTTCCTCCCTCCTTGAACTTCTTTAGCTTTTGTGACCTTCGCCATGCAGGAAATGATTTGTGATGTCCTCCCCTCTTGTATTCTCTAGGAGAATAACCATAACTTTTGTCAGAAGAGGAGGAAGGTGAAGAAGAAGGAGAAGAGGGTGACCTCTTCCTAGCCCTTTTCTTCCTTTGTTTCCTCTCTTGCCTTTCAGACTGATGAGGAGAAGGACTATGTGTTGATCTTTTCCTCTTGGGAGGAGTGGGCGATCGTCTAGACCGCCGTCTTCGTGGAGCCACATCTTCAGAGGAACTTAAACTTTCATTGCTTTCTTGCTCTTTGGATTCCTCCTCTCAAATGGGAGAGTCTTCTTTTGGGGGTCTCTTCAAGAGGCCTCCTAAGCTCTCTCTCCTCTTGGAGAGGAAGGGAAATTCCATAAGCATGAAGTTGTTGAGTAACTTCGGCTTGCAAAGCAGGGTTGCCCATAGCTTGCTGCAACCTAGTGACGAGATAATTCACAAACATGGACGCATCATCATTAGCACCTTCATGTGCAAAATCAAAGCTATCAATGTTCATTCTACTCTCTTGATTATTTTCAGCCATGTTAACAAAATTTATGTATGTACTTAGTGTATGCTTTGGCAATTCAAAACCTTAGTTGCCACTCCTCTTAGCCTTTGAAAATCGGCTCTTAAGTATCTACACCCACGGCTCGAAGTGGTTAATTATAAGGAGTAGAGGAGTAGGTCTAACATAGCAGAATTGCCAAGGGCTAGGACTTCTTATGGCTCAATAATGGTAAAGCCGTAGGCAAGTCTAAAAAGACTCCATTATTACGTCCAAAGCTTCCGAGGTGTGCACCATCCCCCACATAGTGGGCTCAACAAAACCGATAATAGATCCGAGTTCCTCTTACCCTAATATAATTAACAACATCAACCATTTATACGCTACTTAAGGACCTCTCTTCTTAAGCAAGAAAAGAGAAACCAAATGCTCTGATACCAATGTAATGGAATTGGCCTATTTAATTTGAGAGTAGCGGAAATTAATGAGAGTACTTTTGAGAAATGACTTTGTGAGCATAGCTGGTGAACATAATTGAAGATAGCAACATAATCATAGCAATTAGTTAACTTGGCATGAACAATACTTTTGCAAGAGAGAGAATTTAGAGAACATGACAACACTTGAGGACCAGATTTATGTGGAGCCAGTCCCCCCTCCAATAGGCATTTGTATTATGATTTCTCCCATTAAGAGAGACTTGTTACAATACAATCTTTGTGTTCCTTGTGACCTAGGTGATGCAATGAAGATGGAAAGATTCATGCATCACAAACATAACATAAACTTGAAGAAAGCTTTAACTATCCCAAGCCTCAGTCCCAAGACCTCAAACACCTTCGAAGGTGGAGAGAACTAGCAGGGAATGAGGGTAGGGAAGAGGAAGAAGAAACATTTCGTAGGAGAAAGAATTAGTTCCTCACTTATCATAACTCTTGTCGCTAGCATACATAATAGCATAGTAATGAAGAAGAAGGAGATGGCAAAGCTTAAGCATTGAAGCATGGCTCTTGGTTGGATTTGCACTCCATATCCAAGAGTGTTGGTGTAGGCTCTCAACCTCTACTTGCTTGGAGAAGGAGAGGGAGCTCTTGCACTTTGCATAGCACACAATGAGAGTGTTTGTGAGTGTGTGTGGGTGAGTATACCCCCTAAGCAACCCCCTAGCTTGCTTGGGTCGACCCCCCCTTGTAGCTCATGCTTGAAGCTCATTGGACCCATCCAGGCCTAGCCAATCACAAGCAGGAGGCATTACAAGTAGCAAGGGTAGCCTTGAGACAAGTGTCCCGCTTTCCCTTTTGAGAGAGAGGGCTAGATAAATGCTACATCAATTAATTAAATCTCCTAAATTATTATTGGACCCCTTCGGTGGCCAACCAATAGGCTTCAGGCACACCATGAGGGCAACATGAGGAGGAGCTTGACAAGTGTCCCTTTTGCTTTCTTTGTACCATGCATGCCTTGTGTGAGTGTGTGGGTGTTCTCTCTCATCCCCCCTCATGTAGGGCTCGCCCCCTCCTTGTAGGGATTGAATCTTTGACTTTTTGACACCTCAAGCCCCTCATGCATAGGCCCAGTTCCCACCATAAGCTTGGCTCATAAGCACTTTTAGCTTGGGCTGGGTTCCCACCTCAAGTGCAACCCTAGCATCTCAAGCATGTCAAGCACCTCAAGAATCTCAATAATTAAGCACCTCAAGCATCTCAAGCACCTCAAGCACCTTAGTCATCAAGCATGACAAGCAGGACAAGAACCTCGAGCTGGGTCGGGTTCCCGCGCCTCAAGCTCAACCCTAGCATACCTAAGGTCAAAGGCCTTTTACACACATTATTGGAGGTCTTCAATGAAGCTAACCCTAAGGTCTTATGCTCCATTTGTTAGCCTTGCTCTTTGATAGACCATCTCTCATTTGGGCCCCTTTAACATTGGCCCCGTGTTGAGATAGATCTATAAGCACATGTCTATATCTTAACACTTGTTCCCGTTTATTCTCCCACATTAAGTGACCAATTTAATATGAGAAAATCATTTGGGTTGTTTAGATATTAGATTTTATGACATGTACTTGTTAGGTAAATAACATACCGGTTTTAAATGAAAAGATTGGTTTACATCAACAGTAAGAACATTTGAACTGGTTGACACTTATATACCACTGGTACGTACCAAGGACATGTGTTCATATGTACTGGTTTGCCTAACCAATTAAGTGAAAAAACATACTGGTTTGAAATAAAAATACTGGTTTATAGTAATGTAACAGTTTTCTTCAAAGATAATAAAAACCTGCAGTTTTCTTCAATGTTCTTTAACCATATATGTTTTTCATTGTAGGTGGAGCTCTTTCTCAACTACAAAGAAAAATACCCTGAAATTGTAATAAGGCAGCGTGCATTTGAGTACATGAAGCCATATTTTGTGTGGAAATTGAGAGAACGATATACTTGCTGCTGCATTTCACATGTTCAAATGTCCTTCCTAAAGGATGCCATAAATCACATGCTAAGTTCTGTATTCGGTCTGCATGGAAAAGCTTGCCAATGTCAATGCAACATATGCAAAGACAATGGTGGATGCAAGGCACCAAAAAAACCTATCAAGAGTGTAACAGCCTTATTGGACTCTATATTGTGTCTAAAATTAGATATGTCCACCTTCCATGCCCTTGCCTGCTTGAGTGGCCATGTAAAAGGTGTGGCCCGGATAAGTTAGATTTTTGTGCTGCAGAGGCTGCATTTATTGCTAAAAATATTGTGGTGAAGATTTTGGAGGACCTAGAAGTAGGAACTGCACGTGACGGTCAGAAGAAGAAAAGGAAAGTCTTGTCGCATAAGAAAATATCATGCCAGGATCTCTCAGTCATGTTCAAAGACCATCTTAAGAAATACATAATGCATAATTTTGTGTATAGATGGCAAGTAGAACAATATAAGGAATGTATACAAAGCTTTCCAGAAGATGTTGTTGTGTCAGTTGTTGACTTTGCTGAAAATTATAGTTTCAAAGAACAAAATGAGATTCAGTCCATGCACTGGTATTCAAATCAAGTAACTATTTTTGTGCACATAACATATTTCCGAATTGCAGGTAACGATATCACCCTAGATCAATATTTTTTAATTTATGATTTTTATATTATGCAGGTGACATCCACATGACAATTCACTTCTTCATTTCAGATGACAAGCAACATGACACACATTTTGTTCAACACTGTTTTCTGAACCATGCAGAATGGCTAAAGCAATTTGGTCTAAACATAAGGCGTCATTGGGTATGGTCTGATGGAGCAGCTTCACAATTCAAAGCAAGAAGACCATTCTATTTCCTTGCCAGGTATACCATGTTCTAACAAACATTATATGAAGGTGGTTTTAATATAGAGACCTACAATATTGGCATTAAAGTTGTAATAAAATGCTTGTCTAACATCAGTAATATTATAATACGTGTTTTTTTTGGTAATTTTATCGTGCCAAGAGTATATTAATCTTCTTCTATCCATTGAATAAAATGCAGATACATTGTTTTTACGGGATGGAAAATGTCTTGGAACTTTTTTTGGATCCGGCCATGGTAAGGGAGAACACGACGCTACGGGAGCAGTGATAAAAAGGTCTTTAACTCAATACCAATTGCAGCCAAGCTGCCCAAAGATAGACTGTGATGCAGATGTTGTGGCATTATTGAGACAGACCTTGTCAGATGGTGCTACAGCCACCTATGCATCCCAGGCCCGTTATGTAAGCAGGATTTTTTGGGTGATTGAATTGGGGGATGTCGAAAGGGGAAAAATTTGGGATGTAAAGGTTGTAAAAAATACCCGCTCAATGCAATCTGTTTTTGCATATTCAGAGCATGATACAACTTCTTTGAGAACACGTTCACTGTCTTGTTTCTGTAGTGCGTGTAAACAGGAAAAGTGGAGGAGATGTGTGAGCAAGTCACACGTTCCTTTTTGGACATACCTTATTTTGGAGCCTACAGAAGAAGGCAAAGACGATGACGATGAAATAAATGAGGATGCAACGTATGAAGGACACTATGACACCCTCAGTCAAGCTCTTATTGTTGGTGATAATTTTGATGTTCCTACACCAAATGACAATGAAGAAAAAGTGGATTTCTATATAGTGAAATGCACTGCTATTGAGGAGTTTCATCCAGACGCTGAAGATGACTGGGGCAATATCATTGGGCGAGGATCCTATGCTATCAAAGGGTTTTACTATTGTATGATAAATGAGCAAACCTACGAGCTTTTGGACAAAAAGCCAGAGGTGTTCATATATTCACATCTTGTTCGGGCAATCAAAATCCCCATGATTCCCCATCCCAGCAACTCAAAACTATATACAATATCACTTGATGTCAATGAGTCTATCTACAAAAATATACCTTTTGAGCTATAACCATCTTAAGAAATACATAATGCATAATTTTGTGTATATCTGCCTTTAACTGTAAACTGAACTGTGTTTGAAACCAGTCACTTCTCAGCATCATACCAATATCATACAAGTCTCTCTCTCTCTCTCTCTCTCTCTCTCTCTCTCTCTCTCTCTCTCTCTCTCTCTCTCTCTCTCTCTCTCTCTCTCTCTCTCTCACTTCTCAGTATCATACCAGTCACTTCTCAGTATCATACATTCCCTCTCTCTCTCTCTCTCTCTCTCTCTCTCTCTCTCTCTCTCTCTCTCTCTCTCTCTCTCTTTGTTTTTGTCACTTCTCAGTATCATACCGGTATCATACCAGTCATTCCTCAGTATCATACCGGTATCATACAAGTCCCTCTCCCTCTCTCTCTCTCTCTCTCTCTCTCTCTCTCTCTCTCTCTCTCTCTCTCTCTCTCTCTCTCTCTCTCTCTTGGCCAAGCAGGTTTCCGAAAGCATCATAGCACTATTGATCACCTTGTCACTCTTCGAGTTCTTATGGAAGCGTCTCGATTGAAAGGAAAAAAGTTGTATTGTTGCTTTGTGGATTTCAAGAAAGCTTTTGACATGGTACCGCGAGGAAATCTTTGGAGACGTATGCAAAGCCTTCAAGTGCTGAGAGAATTTATGCATGCAGTCTTTCGCATCTACCAAAAAGTGATATGTCGATTACGTATGAGAGATGGAATTTCAGAATTTTTTGCAAGCACTATTGGTGTCAAACAAGGATGCCCACTTTCCCCAACCCTCTTTGGGCTACTCATTGATGAATTGGAATACATGGTTCTTGATTTTATGCAGCAAGAAGGCATAGAAGAGGTTAAGATTGGAAATGCGGTGATCATGCTTTTGCTTTATGCCGATGATGTAGTGCTCTTGGCACATACCTTAGAAGATGCACAAAAGCTTATGAGTGTCTTGGAACGCTTTTGCCTACATAGCGGGCTGATCGTGAATGGATCCAAAACCAAGGTTATGCTTGTAAAGACCCTCAATGATGAAAATCCATGCATTGTATACAACAATGAGAAACTTGAAGTGGTAGATCACTTCAAGTACCTTGGCCTTGAGGTTCCATCCAATCATAAATGGAAGGATTGTGCAATGCGTCGCTTGGAAACCGGAAAGAGGGCTTATTATGCATTTGAGAACATGTGCAATGCAGGAGAGATCAAGTGTTGGGCTCTCAAAAAGTACCTCTTTGACACATTGGTGACACCGGTGCTTCTTTATGGAGTGGAGGTGTGGGGTGGAAGCATCGGGAAGTCTACTTGGAAAGAGTTTGAGAATGTCCAAAAGCGTTTTCTCACCAACTTTCTCCAAGTCAAGACACAAACACCCTACATGCTCTTACCTCTTGAGTCCGGATCGCTTCCCATTGAGGTCTTGGGCATGGAAAGGGTTGTGGAGTACATGCGTAAGACACAACGTAGCCCTTTGCATCGACTTCCTAGAATCGCATATGAAGCAAGTCAAAAGGTTCAAAAGACATGCAAGAGCAAAATACTAAGTTCGGGGTGGATGCTTGATATCAAGAAATGGTTTGGAAGATGGGATGCATGTCACTTGGTCAAGGATGCGTCGATCGACTCCCAAGTTAATGAGGCCTTTTTACAACGCCAATGTATCATGGCTTGGGAGAAATCCGGAGGTTCTCGCTTCAGCCATTACACCACACACGTTGCCCCAAACTACAAATCTCTCTTCTTCTCGGAACGAGGTAACCGAACCCATTCCTATATCCTTGAGCCCATCCCGTTGAGTGCGATCCGCACCATTGCCTCCATTCGTCTTAGCTCCCATTCTCTACGCTGCGAGACAGGACGTTGGGGCACTGGCGAGGAGTGTCATCGACTTTGCACCTTATGCCCTCGTCAAGTGCGAGAGAGTGAGTACCACACACTACTTGAGTGCTCAGCTTTTGACCACATTAGGTCCTCTTTTCCCCATATATTCAGCCATGAGCTCTCCCTACATACCTTCCTCTCCCAACCACGATGTGGACTCTCTATTGCGACGCTCATTTCAGCCATTTTTGAGCATCGAGAGTCACTTATGAACTCCACTCAC
Organism: Adiantum capillus-veneris; assembly: GCF_014529385.1. Classification (NCBI taxonomy): domain Eukaryota; kingdom Viridiplantae; phylum Streptophyta; class Polypodiopsida; order Polypodiales; family Pteridaceae; genus Adiantum; species Adiantum capillus-veneris. The sequence continues at coordinate 65,186,974 of NC_140939.1, read as the reverse complement.
ACCACGTGACATGTTCATTTGGTCCCATAGGTCATATTTGACCTCCCAGGACGATAATAGAACTATCTATCTATCTATCTCTCACTCTCACTCTCTCACTTCTCAGTATCATACCGGTCACTTCTCAATATCATACCGGTATCATACCAATCACTTCTCAGTATCATATCGGTATGATACCGGTATCATACCAGTCATTTCTCAGTATCATACCGGTATCATACCTTCCCTCTCTCTCTCTCTCTCTCTCTCTCTCTCTCTCTCTCTCTCTCTCTCTCTCTCTCTCTCTCTCTCTCTCTCTCTCTTTGTCTTTGTCACTTCTCAGTATCATACCAGTCACTTCTCAGTATCATGCCGGTATCATACCAGTCACTCCTCAGTATCATACCGGTATCATACAAGTCTCTCTCCCTCTCCCTCTCCCTCTCTCTCTCTCTCTCTCTCTCTCTCTCTCTCTCTCTCTCTCTCTCTCTCTCTCTCTCTCTCTCTCTCTCTCTCTCTCTCTCTCTGTGTGTCACTTCTCAGTATCATATCGGTATCATACCAGTCACTTCTCAGTATCATACCGGTATCATACCAGTCACTTCTCAGTATCAGACTCTCTCTCTCTCTCTCTCTCTCTCTCTCTCTCTCTCTCTCTCTCTCTCTCTCTCTCTCACACACACACACACACACACACACACACACACACTCTCTTCTCAGTATCATACCGGTCACTTCTCAGTATCATATCGGTATCATACCAGTCAATTCTATTATCACTCTCTCTCTCTCTCTCTCTCTCTCTCTCTCTCTCTCTCTCTCTCTCTCTCTCTCTCTCTCTCTCTCTCTCCCTCTTCCTCTTCCGTGCAACTTGCTTGTAAATGTATTATACATGAATTCTGTTACATTGATTGACAAGAAGGCTGAGTAATTCTCCATTTACATCCATCGACAAAAAATACATCGACAAAAGTCGCCCACTTCACAGTCTTTATGAAGCTTTTTTTTATAATAAAAAAATGTTCCTTTCTTCTGGAAAAAGTCAATCCGCCATTTCCAATAAAAACGACGCACATAGGTGTCGTCAAGTTGTGCGTCTTCACAAATTACAGTCCTCTTTGTATACTCAATTCTGTCCTTAGAGATCAACCAGTGTGCTAGCCAGTTTATGACAGTGGTTGATAGAAAACAGGCGTGCACTTCTTTAGACTGCTTTTCTAACTTGGGAAAAACAAGAAATGACCCCAATGGATTAAACATTAGCTTATATCCAGAATCATCAAAGATAAGTGTGTCAGGTGGTAGGTCAGGAAAATTTTTGAGATTCTTGTGGAACACCAGTTTATCTGTCACACCCAATTTAAAAGGGGCCCTTGTGCACTGCACCTGACTTACTACTCTATTGAATCTTTTGTGGTGGTCAGGGAACACTGTCGCTAGCGTGCGTTTGAGCTTCTCAAACTCGCAGTAGCTCCATATCCACACTTCAAACCATCTGAAACAAAAATTCAGAAACACTTCTCCATCGGGCCTTACCCAAAACTGTGTATCCCCTTCAACAACATACCGCATTTCTGGCCAGTAGGGAAATTCTTCACCATATTTTTCATCAAATTTCTTGAGCAGTAATCCATTAAGGTCCAAAATGAGAACCCTACGCTGGATGCTCAACGGAGGTGGTGGCCTTGGCCATATCAGTGGGATTCTTTTAGTTAGTCTATACCATAGAGGAAACACGAGCACTGCAGGAGACAACACGCAATTCCATATTGCACGAATGTCAGCCCTGCCATTTTGCTTGTCAGCCCTGAACCTATCTGCAAGGCGCCATTCTTCAAGTGAAAACATATCTGCAGATGCAAAGTTACACAACACTCAAATTTAAATATGCAATTAGGACATATCTACATATTGAAATCATACAATAAAAATACGCAATGTTCAAAAATTAGGCACACGATGAAAGAGACGTCGAATGGGAAAGAAAGTTATATTAATTTCAGAAGTGGTTACATAGAAACATAGGGGGGGCAAACTATAATCTTTTGCAGGCTCTGGGTTTAGGGTCAGAACTTGTGTCGGTATTCTGCATCTCCTTAGTGTCTTCTATGTCCATCTCCTCTTCTGGCTGCCCCTGGGTCTCTTCCTCTTCCTTGCTTTTTTTCTCCATTTCAGGCTTCTAATCTGCAGTCTTCTCGATTTTATTTTATTTTTGCCTTTCTTATATGCTGAGCAAGGGTCTCCTCGGGACTTCCCTCCAGCCTGACATCTACACGACCATCAGCTTTAGAAAGCTGTGCAGCAAAAGATCATTTATTAGAGCCTTAATCAATGAAAAAACTTAATCTTGCCACGTTGGCCTCGTTTTCTCGGGGTCTTTGATCTTGTCACCCGCACGCCAGTGTCTAGCAACACATCGTCTTCCTCATTCTGGGTTTTCCCTTCAGCACCAGTCGTACTCTGCTCCTTTACCTCAAAGTTTTGTTCTTCTTCTGTTGTTTTCGGAACAGGTTTCTCAGCATTACCAGGGACACTTTCATCAAGCAAAACCTCCACAAGTGTCTTTTATGCAGGCGTCACTGCATCGTTCCCTGTGTCTTTACCAGTAGTAGTTCTGAAGCAGCTTGACTTTGAAAAAACATCAAAGAAGACAAAAATCAACCACCTGATTAAAACGATGGTGTGTTTCTTACCCATTGAAACAATTTTCTCACCTGTTTTTGGGCATGGTTCAACTGGCTTCTTCTTTAGAAGGGATTGGTCTTCTGCAGAAATAACTCCGGGGCAATCCTTAAGCAGGCACTTTCCTTTCTCAGCCAAGTGAGCATAGCAGAATGCATGGTATGCATGTGAACAAGGCAATAGAACAACATGGCTTGAGCGATTGTGATCATGAATTTTTACACCACAAGCATTGCACACATTAATGAGAACAACACTATGTCCAGGAGCTGAAACTCGTGCAGGCAAGACTATGGTTTCAGGTAGCATTGGTTGACTAATCATGTCTGTCACAAACGTGACACAGAGACCAAAGGTTTCCTCACGCTCCAAGCATTTGGATAATTCTTCCTGTAGGCAAGAGACCTCTGTTATCAGACAATGTCAAACAGGTATAGAATTGGTATGAGTGCTTGAAGATCGGTATAATGATGTTATCATAATGGTATGATTACATCCTGTCGATATGATGTTATCCCACCGGTATGATGTTATTATACTGGATAATATAACATCATACCGGTAGGATAACATCCGGTAACATCATACCGGTAGGATAACATTATACTGGAAGCATAACATCAAACCGGTTGGATTTTATCATATCATTAGGGTGTAATCATATTGGTAGGATATAATTATACCGGTAGGATGTAACCATACCGGTAGGATATAACCATACCGGTAGGATATAATCATACCGGTAGGATATAACCATACCGGTAAGATGTAATCATACCGGTAGGATATAATTATACCGGTAGGATGTAATCATACCGATATGATAACATCCTACTGGTATTGTCATCTACCCTTACCGAATTGATGTTATTGTCATACTATTATGCTTTTTTATTATTCGGTTTTGTGGTACCACATTCTACCCATCCCGGTATGATAGAGCCATAATACCGGTATTGTAAAACTTATAATACCATTTTCACTATTAGAGTTTCAGTATAGTATGGTTATTATAATCATATCGTATGGTACTTTGCAGGTATTATACTACAATCAGATGGAGTTAAAAGCATACATGTGCCTGCTATAGGGTGGCTTTTGCTTGGTCAAATTTTTCTTGGAGGTTGTCAAGCAAGCATGTTGGTACATTGGAATTGTCAGGGAAGTGCATTCGGATGGAGTCAAGGGCACCCTCGCAACGGTGCACATCAACAACAGATTTGACCACAGAATCCTTAGCCTTCTGACACTCGGTTGATACATTGTCATGAGTTTTCTAACCTCAACAAGTAGTTCTTGCAAGGAAGTGGATACTTCAACACTAAACGCAGACTGAGTAGTCGCAAAAAGCCCACTTCCGGCTGGTGTACTTCCGGATGGGGTATTTACTAACAAGATGGCAGAACCACTTGGGGTTCCTGTGGATACTTGGGAAGTCTCTAACTTCCATTGTTCTCTTTTCCTATCTAAGTGACCTTCATTGGTCACATTCTTCACCACCTATGCATACAAAATAAACATATCCGCGTGCAAACTTGACTCCCAGCAGATAGTTTGGTGTTTTGGATTGGTACACCTACTTGTAGAGCTAGTAGAGTGCCTTGTAGTGATCCGGCCTTGCTGTTTTTATCGGCACATTTTTCTCCTTCATTGGAAGACACGTGAAAACTTTCATCCAGTCGGATATGGGCACATCTGCATCTGTCAACTTCCTAACATCTGTCCCCTCAAGACTTAACCCATATTCCCTGTGAAAATCCTCCTTTGTCATGCAGAATGCCTTTAATGGCACCTCCACATCCTTGGGGTGAACAAAGCGGCTGATTTTGGGAGGAGGCTATAACTTCTGTCTCTGAAAAGAATAAATCCATATTCATTACTCAATGTATCCACACCTCAATACTCTACTACACATACAGGTTCGTTGTACACAACACAGAGAGAGACAGAGAGAAGTGACATACCTTCGTGGGAGAATGTTGGGTCTTTGTGGGGGAGACCTGTCGGGTTGCATTCCTTGGGCTCTTTCTTAGGTTGCTATCCATAGCGAAGGATAAGAAGCGTGCACAGGGGGCTGTAGAGTGAGCTGAGAAAGGCGCAGAAGGAGAAAGGCACAGAGATATGGAGAAGTACAGTCATGAAAACATTCGACTGAACATTCGTCTTACGTGGGCTCCACACGTGTTTGAATCCTCCACATGATTATTAAGATTTTGTATCCTCCACACGATTATTTAATTCAAACAATTCTTGCCCATAACACCAGTTTCATACCCCCTAAATTTTAAGCCTCCAAAAGCAACTTTCAACTGGTTAAAACCGGGCCACCTATTCATGCATTCACCCTTACGGGTTTTCAACTCCTTTATGTTCCAAGATTGGATAGTGAGAGACTCCATCATTAATGAGGGGTTCATTGGGAGAGAGGAATGAATTCTTCAGCATCATCCGAATCATCTCCCCCCCTCCCCTCCCCCTCCTTGGTCTCAAGAGAATCTGGGGTTTTCAAGTAAGGGGATTTCTTTTCTTGCAGTGCTGCAAATGGATTGTGCAGTGGGATAGTGAACCACCCTCCTTTCAAAGGGGTGGAGGATGGATTAGAACCTTTCACCTCAAGTGTTCTTACCACTTGAAGCACTTTGGAGTCTCTTGCCACTGCCTTCACCCTTTTGGCTCTTTTCAGACCATGGACTTGAACAACCGTCACCGTTGTAACTGTCATAAATTTCGGGGTAGCAACAAGAGTGGTGATCATATTATTATTGCATGCACTATTGGACATTTGTTGTACAAAGCTAAAAACAATTGTGTAAGAACTCTTTATCTTCTTGCAAAATACAAGTCGATTGGTAAACAAACAGTATTCAAGCAGTCACCCGATGTTCTTATACATGAATGCCGAAATGCTCAAGCATTTCCAAAAACAGCACTCGATGCACACCCTCAAAATACATTCTTATTTTGTGTAGGGTAAAGGGGCCAATATAAGGCCACTTAAAACATGGGGGCTAATATAGGGACATTCAATCTTGAATGATATGAATTATTTAATAGGATTGACAATTTTCAATGAAATTGATACAAAAAGATAGCTCATATCAAGCTCTTGCCATTCCCAATGCCATCCCAATCATAATTATCATTTTTTTTAATGGTATTTTCCATTTATTTTGAAGGTGGCCTTATTTTGGACCCCGGTTCGTTATTGGCCCCTTTACCCTAGCTAAACTGAATTCCATCTGTTCCATACACTTTGTATCCTTCCACATTATCCCTTGTGACAATAAGAGAAATATCGTTCATCATGCTTTACAAGCGCTCCAATTCATAAGGTGAAGCGTGTCATATGGCCATTTCATACTCCCCCACTTAGGAATGGAATCCTTCCCAATTAACCATGGTTCCATAATACACAAGAACACATGTCCAAGATGAATCACTTCTAATTTCTTTGATCCATGGTTTCCCCATATAGAAAGGGTGATGACATCACAACTTTCGTTCCTTATGATTCTGGCACACAGACAGAGTACTAACTCTCTGCCATACTTTTGTAGTTCATGTGCTACATAGTATACATTTGTGTGAATTTCTCGTGGCATGATGAAGAGCTTAATTAGTCCCATTGATTTCCCTAGCAGTAGAAGTACCATGAGGCATGCAAAACCATGGATGCGGTCCATCACAATGTATTGTTTAATGATGGATTTCCCTAGCAGTAGAAGTACCATGCGGCATGTGAATCCATGGATGCGGTCCATTACATTGGATTCACAGAGCACATAGCTTTGTTATCCTTTAGCTTGACATGTAGGCCCAATATTTCAAGCTCACATGCATCGACACAACCAACTCCAAGGATCTAATGCATCTAGTGCATCACCCATTTTTGGCCTGCCCAAAGGGCTAAGGCCATAGTGATGTGTTTCCTTTTTGCTAGTGAAAAAGGGGAGGTTAGTATTTTAAAATTACACAATTTTTTATTGGCCACAAGATGCTCATTACATGGCCACTGAATCATTATAGATTTTATATTTACTCAATGGTAGATAGACTTGATTCTATGAATCTCTCTAGCCAGATCTCTATTGAGATTATTATTTGGCTTCCTTAAAGGGCAAATATGATTGGTAGATAAATAGAGCCATGATGGGTGAATCCTTCAAGTTTATTATGTTGTGATCTCATAAGTAGTTTTTGGCCTGCCCAATGGTTGCAGCCTTAATAAAGAGAAGGTTTTTGTGAAAATTAGAGGGATGTTTTCTTGGGAAGAGAGAGGGAGAGAGAGGCATGTAATGAAATTGGCCTATTTAATTTGAGAGTAGCGGAAATTAATGAGATTACTTTTGAGAAATGACTTTGTGAGCATAGCGGAGGTGAACATAATTGAAGATAGCAACATACTCACAGCAATTAGTTAACTTGGCATGAACAATACTTTTGCAAGAGAGAGAATTTAGAGAACATGACAACACTTGAGGACCGGATTTATGTGGAGCCGGTCCCCCCTCCAATAGGCATTTGTATTATGATTTCTCCCATTAAGAGAGACTTGTTACAATACAATCTTTGTGTTCCTTGTGACCTAGGTGATGCAATGAAGATAGAAAGCTTCATGCATCACACACATAACATAAACTTGAAGAAAGCTTTAACTATCCCCAGCCTCAGTCCCAAGACCTCAAACACCTTCGAAGGTGGAGAGAGCTAGCAGGGAATGAGGGTAGGGAAGAGGAAGAAGAAACATTTTGTAGGAGAAAGAATTAGTTCCTCACTTATCATAACTCTTGTTGCTAGCATACATAATAGCATAGTAATGAAGAAGAAGGAGATGCCAAGCTTAAGCATTGAAGCATGGCTCTTGGTTGGATTTTCACTCCATGTCCAAGAGTGTTGGTGTATGCTCTCAACCTCTACTTGCTTGGAGAAGGAGAGGGAGCTCTTGCACTTTGCATAGCACACCATGAGAGTGTTTATGAGTGTGTGTGGGTGACTATACCTTGCAAGCAACCCCCCTCCTTGCTAGGTCGACCCCCTCTTCTAGCTCATCATTGAAGCTCATTGGCTCATGCCAAGCCTAGCCAATCACAAGCTTGGGCCATTTCTAGCAATAGGTGTAGTCTTGGGACAAGTGTCCCCCTTTCCCCTTAGAGAGAGAGAGAGGACTTGATAAATGCAAAAACAATTAGATAATTGTTGTAAATTATCATTGGACCCCTTTTAATCCTAGCCAATAGGGTTCAAGCACCTCATGGAGGTAACATGGGTAGGGGCTTGCCATGTGTCCCTGCTGCCTCTTTAAGCTTGGGATTTCCTTGAGAGTGTGTGTGTGTGTTCTCTTTCTAACCCCTAAGAAAAGGGCTCGCCCCCCTCTTTGTAGGGATCTTTTTGACCTTGGGTGCTCAAGCACCTTAGTCATCATGCATGGCTAAGCACTTGGACTAGGGGGCGCTACATCCTGTCGGTACTGCTTTCATCGTGTCAACGAGCGCAAATGTGCACCGATGCAATTTTTTTGCACCGCCTTGGTTCATTGTCTACAAACCATGCTTTGGCTGGAGCCATTATGCATGGGGTCTTGTGCATACCTTAGCGTCAGCTTGAAGTCCCATAAGATAGGCTCCATGAAGGACACGCAGGTCCAGGGTAGAAATGTGACCAGAAGGGAACTTTGTCAGCTGCCTCGCGAGGTCTTGGCAATAGGTGGCGGAGCTGCTCAAGGATCTCCGTGGCTTCCATGTTTTCCATCTCCTTCCCTGACGAGGGCAGATCATTCACCGGAATTACATTGTGGGCTCCATTCAGAGCCATCTTTCAGTATGAGCTCATCAAAGCTTCACGCACTCATTCTCTTGAGCACTCATTCTCTTGAGTTGATCTATGAGTGCCTTTATCAGTATTTGCAGGATACAAGGTGGCTATGGAAGCTTATGAAGCTCCACACATGGTATATTCGCTATGGATCATGGTATTCAAGGCAAGGATGATAGCCCAATCAGTTGGTAATAGGGCCAATGTTTCAATCTCAAGAGCTGTTAGCTACATGGTAGGGTCAGAAGAAGGAAACCAAAGCTGGACATCAATTGCCTTGCATAGTCTGAATGCGCAAGATAAGGGACTTAATGATGGACCTCATGGCGATAGAGGTGAGACCACAAAGTATAGTGGCAGTTGTGCATGCATGATGATCAGATGCCGCCGTCCAAAACATGATGATTGGTCTCTCTCTCTCTCTCTCTCTCTCTCTCTCTCTCTCTCTCTCTCACACACACACACACACACACACACACACACACACACACACACACACACACACACACTCACATAGGTTGAATTGCAAGAGGATCGTCCATGGCACACACCCAAGCAAAACTGTATGCGCCACTATTGTCTCCATACCGGAGGTGGAAACGATAAATCTGGAGTCAAATTGGGTTGATGACGTTAATTTAAGCACTTCAGATGTAGCTTAGCTATTGATTTCTCATGGAGTTGTATAGAAAATTTTATTGTGTAGCATTGTGTATGTCTGTTGATAGTGTAGGTGATGGAAAGCTAAGCCAACATTGGGAAGGTGCAAGCAGAGGAGAAAGCATTTGATTCAAAAGCTTTTTGAACTTTTTGGATATTACTTGACCTTCTTATGATTCTTATGAGTGTCTGGGGATTGAAATCGTTTAATTGTGGGAGAGTATGTCCCCCTAATTTTTTTTGCATTTCTTTTTGTAAGAATCCAGGGAGATACCTTTGTTTAAAGGGATGTAAAAGTAAAGGTACGTATTTTAGTTTGAATAGAAAAGGAAGCAGGCGTCCACGTGACCCATTAGTCAAGATTTTTGACAATTGAGAAATGTTCTTTAGTGGTTAGCATGCAATTTGTCACATAATATCTAGCAAAAAAAAAAGGAGAAGGCAATTATGTCTAGAATATTAACTAGCTCAAATATAATTTAAATTACAATCAGTTGTTATGGAAAGCTATAAAAAAATCATTTTTGGAGAGGTTTGCTCTGACAACCAAGTGTACTTTGGGATTTTTGGAAAATTTGAAGGGCATTTTGAGAATTTACGAGAAAATATTGGGAGAGCAAGATTCTTTTATCGCAGACAAGACGTGCATGGGCAAAGGGCGGTGGGGTGTGCATCGGCCATTTGATATTTTTGTTGCATGGACGTCAGGCGGTGCAGGGTAGCATTGCATGCAACAACTGGGACGGAGACATGCGCCCTCTCCCTCTCTCTCTCTCTCTCTTGTCTTATCTGTGCGCGCTGATGTCGATGTATTGGGTGGACGCAGACAGAGCAGGGAGCAACATCGACGAGAAGGGAAACGGGGCTGCGAAGGGGAGGCAAGGCGTGTATGCCCTAGGTTGTAGGGCAGCTGAGAGAGTGAAGAAGGTTTGCCTTTGCAGGGTGCAAGCCTGTGCGATCTGCGTTGCTGACTGCTTGCAATGACGAGAGCGGAGACAGAAGGTGGTTGGAACTAGGGGAGGCATGGAGAGCAAGGCGATGGGGAGGACGAGGCGACAACGAGCTACGGTGAGCTGTTGGAGCAAGGAGCATGTGGATCGGCTCCAATTGATAAAAGTTAAGGATTTCAACGAATCTTCGTAGGGAATTAATTAATGAATGTGAGAACGACCCAGTATTAGTATTAGTTGCTAATACTGGGCGACTTCTCCCTACCAATTTTAGTTAGTATTAGTACTAGTAAAACGGTGCCGCCTTCGGCGGCAGCATGGTCCCTCTTACCCTCAAACCCCTTGCTTCGACTGCCTATTCAGAGAGGGTTTTGGACCACTAAACAAAGTTATGAGATACCACGATCAGAGATGCCTTAGCCTATTTTTATTGGAGCTACACAGATGTAGGGAGAGCCTCTCGAGGAGACCAGACAGTAGGAGACACTTACAGAGGGAGATCATCGATTTCTTTACACTACATACGTGGCATTCAGATGAGTAGGCATCACAACAGACCCTCAGAGTCCACCTGTACCAGAGGTACACTAACTGATAGGGCCACTGATCTTGGGAGATCCAGACGCCCATGACTATGAGGGTCATCGAGACATCGGTAGAAGCTGCATCAAAGGGTACCGACTGTTCTAGCACAACATGGGAGACGCCTAGTCAGAGTACTCACAGAGGAGGACCGTTGATGAGCTGAACCAAAGACCGATGTTGGATAACATAGGATAGGATCTTGATTCTAGCATCTCAGCATTTCATTTCATCCCATTTCACTTTATTAGTTCAGTTTTAGGTTCTTACTCTTTTATACAGATACTATATCAAATTCACCATTTGCAAAGATTCTCCCTCTCACACAGTTCATGTATCAGATATTGCTTCTCTCTTGGTGTTGCTTTGCTAATTGCATCTAGAGAGAGACCCTTGTTCGACATCCGTCCAAAAGAGCCAATAACTTTTGGCCATGTTTGGCGTATCCCACAATCATTGCATTCCAAGAGACGACATCCCGGACAGGAAGCTTCTCAAGCACTTTTTGTGCTTTATGAGGTGCAGCCCGTTTGGCATACATGTCGATCAAGGCAATGCGCTCTTCCCCTCAATGTTTTCTTGTGGAGCAGATATTGCGCTTTCTTGGCACTACCCTGCTGATTGCATCTCTAGAGAGAGATACTCTTGATTAGCATCATCAGTGGAAAACAACCCAGAATTTCCTGGCCAAGTTGAGGTATTGCACAATGAGTGCATTCCAAGAGACGACATCCCGGACAGGAAGCTCCTCAAGCACTTTTTGTGCTTTATGAAGTGCATCGGATTTGGCATACATGTTGACCAAGGGAGTGCACTCTTCCACCTATGTTTTCTTCAGTACCGGATATTGCTTCTTTCTTGGTGCTGCTTTGCTAATTGCATCTAGAGAGAGACCCTCGCTCGACATCCGCCCTCTAGAGCCAAGAACTTTTGGCCAAGCTGGGCATATCCCACAATTAGTGCATTCCAAGAGACGAAATCCTGGACAGGAAGCTAAAATGTTTTCTTGTTCATTGCATCTTTAGAGAGAGATACCCTCGCTTGGCATCATCAGTTGAAAACAATCCAGAATTTCATCGCCAAGTTGGGGTCTCGTACAATGAGTGCATTCCAAGAGACGACATCTCGGACAGGAATCTCCTCAAGCACTCTTTGTGCATTATGAAGTGCACCACATTTGGTATACACGCTCTTCCCGTCCATGTTTGCTTCTGTAGGGGGGATTTCTTATTTCTTGGCACTTCTATGCTAATTGCATCTAGAGGGACACCCTCTCTTGGCATCCGCCAAAAACAGCCCAAATCATCTTGGCCAAGTTAAGCGTATGCCACAATCAGTGCATTCCAAGAGACGACATCCCAGACAGGAAGCTCCTCAAGCACTTGCTGTGCTTTATCGACCAAGGCAGTGCGGTCTTCCCCTACATGTTTTCTAGTGTAGCGGATATTGCTTCTTCTTGGCGCTGCTCTGCTGATTGCATCTAGAGGGACACCCTCTCTTGCCATCCGTCGAAAATAGCCCAAAGCATCTTGGCTTAGTTAAGGGTGTCCCACAATTAGTGCATTCCAAGAGACAACATCCCAGAGAGGAAGCTCCTCAAGCACTTTTTGTGCTTTATGAAGTGCACCACATTTAGCATACATATCGACCTCTCTCTCTCTCTCTCTCTCTCTCTCTCTCTCTCTCTCTCTCTCTCTCTCTCTCTCTCTCTCTCTCTCTCTCTCTCTCTCTCTCTCTCTCTCTCTCTCTCTCTCTCTCTCTCCAGGTCGCAGGAGCGCCCTCTCCTCCATGATAAAAAAGTCTAGTAACTTGTAGGAGCTCCCTCCAAGGTGCTAAGAGAAGAGAGAGTACATAGGTATGCGGTGTAAAGTCGTGCCCATTTTGCATAGAGATTCAGCTACAAAAGAGGTGCTATGGTACTCTTCGTGGGTAGAATGACCAAAAAACTCCACCCTTCAACATAGCCTTTTGAAAAGGCCTCCACGACTATTGCAACCATAGCTTATATAAGCCTCCGACAACACATCCTCCGACTCACTGAGAGGGACTGCCATGATGTCATTTGAGAGGGGGAGAGATCGTTGCCACCATGGTCGGATCCTTTCAACTTCCCCGCCTTTTGTTGGATTAGAGAGCCGTTTACTTTTTAACTTTTCACCACAGCAATACTACGTACAGGCACAAAGTCAATTACAACCTACCATACCAACTTGGGCCTTGCACACAACTGCTCGAGTTTGCTGCACGGTTGCGAGCTCCCACACCTCAAGCTTAAGACCTGCTGTCATGGCAACTCACCATCCCTAGTGTCTTTTCGGGGATGCCACTCTTAAAGCTACAACCATGGACACTCTGCAAGGTTCCCCGAGAATAGCTTGGAGCAGCAAGCCTGAAGTCTGCTACAAATCGTAACGGCTAGCTATATTGGGAATTGGGGCGCATTAGGGGGCGGGGGCAACGGGCCAGCGGCGCCACAATGAGCAATGAAACTCTCTCTCTCTCTCTCTCTCTCTCTCTCTCTCTCTCACACACACACACACACACACACACACACACACACACACACACAGTCGGCTGGGTTGCAGACCACACCCTCCGATTGAAGGAAACCTTGCCACGTGTCGAGGGGGGGGGGGCGGAATTCCCTCCCCCATTATCTCTGTGTGTGTGTGTGTGTGTGTGTGTGTGTGTGTGTGGTACGCTCATGGCTCACTTGCTTGTCTTGAAGTTGCTAAGTTGGCCTTGGCTAGATTGGAGCTAGTCTACAACGGGGGCAATGCTCTTTGCTCAATGCATGTGCACTGTGGCAATGAGGGTGCCACCGTCCAGTGTCCAAACCTCTCAACGGCCCAATCGTGCCTCCTCACACTCACGATCCCACAGTGGACCACACAGACGCACTCACAACACAGTTGCGGCTCGCTTATGGTCTCACACAATCCGGACCAATCATTTTTTCAAGCATACAAAATTCTTTCCCTTGAATGTTTCAATAGGAAAAGTTATTAAATTATGATATTTTTTCTGGGTTTTTGCACTGTTTTTCTCTATTTCGGGATGGAATTTCTCCTTTTCTCCATGCTCCGAAGTTTTCAATAGAAAAACTTATAAAATTTCGATATTTTTTCCGGGTTTTTGCACTCTTTTTCTCTATTTCGGATGGAATTTCTCCTTTTCTCCTTGCTCTGAAGCGGTGAAAACGGCACGACATTAAACTGAGGCATTGTTCCCGAATGCTGTCCGACTTCAGGCCCTCTCTCTCTCTCTCTCTCTCTCTCTCTCTCTCTCTCTCTCTCTCTCTCTCTCTCTCTCTCTCTCTCTCTCTCTCTCTCTCTCTCTCAACCGCCACGGTATTAAGCTAAGATGCATTTTTCACAAAACAAAGGACTCCAGGAAATTGAAACCGGTACGGTATTAAGCTGAGACGCATTTTAAGGACTCCCAACAGGACGCGGGAGACTGCGTGACGCAACAGAGAGAGAGAGGGAGGCTCGGACTCATCCCGTGCATAGTAGTCTTGGCAGTGTTCGAGAAAAATGTGTCTCAACTTAATATCGTGCCGTTTTCAATTTCCAAAATGCCGGTTGAGCGCAAGGGGAATGGGAGAAATTCCACCCCCCAAACATGAAAAAGTATCTTAATTTTTTAAATTTCCTCTTGGAAAATTCAATGAAAGGAATTTTGTATGTTTGCAAACTCCGAGGCTTTAAATTTCCTCTGGGAAAATTCAATGAAAGGAATTTTGTATGTTTGCAAACGCCGAGGCGGCTCTACTCTCTTCCGCCTGCACTATGCATTGTGCACGCACGTGCCAAGTCAGTCAGTCTCTCTCTCTCTCTCTCTCTCTCTCTCTCTCTCTACTGCAAGTGCGTATTGCGCATTGTTTTCATTCGCCGTTTTTGCTCAACGCACACCAACCGGAGCCCGCCTGAGTGTTCAGGAGATGACATGTGGCAGGGGGGGGGGGGGGGGAACCGGAATCCCCTCCCCCATTATCTATTAGTGTAGATTAGTTGCTAATACTGGGCGACTTCTCCCTACCAATTTTAGTTAACTCGCAAGCCTCGTGATTTTATCAGTTGGTCACTTTCTCTTTTGTTTGTAGCTCCTTAAAGAAGATTTCTCTTAATAACAAACGTATCTAAGTGTGCCCGTCTCATCAGGTTAGTTCTAGCTCTAAGTACACATTTATTAAAATTCTTAAAATAGACTTAGTTTTGTATTCAAAAATTGTAAATCGGTTGTGGTAATGCTACATTAACCGATGCTCAAGACAAAAATTCTGGTAATTTAGAAGCACTTTTGTACCAAATCTATCTAATGCTATTCCCATATTCTACATGGTTTTATTAGCAAGAATCTTTTGAGCTTCTGGCTCACCCGTTCCTTAACCCCTGCGCTTGGAGGGTGCTCCCACGCCGGCTCGTCCCCTCCCCTACACGCCTCCCTACTGAGCTTGCTCCCCTCTCGTGTCCTCGCCTGCATCGCCACACAACCGTTGCCTCACGCTGCCCGTTGGCACCAGTACAAAAGAGAGCTATCCTCTCATAACGCGCAGGAAAATGCCCTAAGACGTACCCCTGCCCATGTCCGCCCCCCTTTGACTCCATACTGGCTCTATGCCTGCCTCATCCACTTCCCCCATAGTGTCCGGCACACTGCAGCTGCAAACGAACCCTCCCTACTGAGCTTGCTTCCCTCTCATCGGGGCTCCAGATGAATGCCCACCCTGTATGCCTTCTCCATACACTCTTGCGTCTTGGGCTGCATCGCAATGCATACCAAAAGAACACACACACACACACACACAGAGCCGCTGCCAACAACTCTAGCAACAAGCCGTGCCCGATCTTTGTTGCAACTGAGAGAGAGAGAGAGCGAGAGAGGGAGTTGTTGCGCAACAAAACCTTTTGTAGATGACGTCCCTAGGTGCAAGCTCCTCCCTCCGTAAAAAACCTCTCTCTCTCTCTCTCTCTCTCTCTCTGTGTGCGCGCGCGCACGCGCGTTCGTCAAGACCCTTACGTTGCATCCTCATACTCGCTCCCCTTGTCCATGTACTCACACCCGGATACACGGTGGACAGCTCCCAAAAGCATGACGACAGTTGTGTGTCCTCTGGCTCCACGAGAGAGAGAGAGAGAGAGCGTTTGATTTAAACTCAGCCTTCTCCACCTCCACGTGTAACCGCCCCCGCCCCGCTCTTTTTGGTTATGTGGGCTTTGGACATGAATTGCTTCATTAATTTTATATTAATTTTAGACATAATTTGCTTTTTTTTTTGGGGAAGGTAATTTGTGACAAATTACATATTAGGCACTCAAAAACGGATCTCAATTGTCAAAGAAGGAATAAAGATTAGAAAATCATGAACAATCCATCCAAAATAGATAAAGGGTATTTTGGGAATTTCCACAAATTAGAGGGCTATTTTGGTGATTTTTCCAAAAAAAACACCAACCCCAACCCCCCCCCCCCCCCCCCAATCCGACTAAGTGGCATGGGCATGAAGAGGTGGGATTTACGACAGGAGAATTGTGGGCCGTAGATCTGGGCACGGATACCCTAGATTACATTTTTGTAATCTAGGGTACCCTCTAGGATATCCATGTTTCGAAGTATAGGATATCCATGTTTCGAAGTAATCTAGGGTATCCCATTTTGCAGGCGTGGGGTTTGAACTCGTGATCTCACCCATGGGAGACACATGCCCTAACCACTTTGCCTTGCGCGTGTTCTGAAGCACGGGGGCCCTAATTTAATTGAAACATGTGTGCAAGACGAAAACCCCCAAAAGTAATCTAGATATCCTAGATTACCTTCGGCACCATCACCCAGATCTACGACCCACAATCCCCCCATCGTAGATCCCCATGCCCATGCCACTTAGTCCCCCCCCTCCCCTTTTTTTTCCCCTTCCTTTACCATTAAGTCAAAGAAATCTCTTTCTCTCTCTCTCCTCCACGCGTTATCTCCCCTCCTCAAAATACTCAAAGAAACGGCAGCTTAAAACATTTGGCTTTTCTTTCCTTCCCATCCAAATAGCATCTTAGTGAGATTTCATAAAAAACTAATGGGTTTAAAATTGAACAGACGTACAGTTATCACAAATTGATTATCTACAGAAAAGTGAAACAAGAATGCCTCAGATGAAAAACAAGTAATAAAATCACAAGGCCTGCCACTTAAAGGTAGTTATGAGGGAGTTCTATATTATTATCAACCACGGAGATTTTTTACTAATCAAGTAGATAAAATGTTGAGCCAATTTCCTTCGACTATGTAGATCTTTTTAGCAATACATCATGTGTAGGTTATAGAGACTACACACAAGAATGATGTTTTGGCAAGTTACAAGAATGTTGATCTTTTTAGCAATACAGATAAAATACTCATGTGTAGGTTATAGAGACTATAGACAAGAATGATGTATTGGCAATTACTTCATAGAGACTGTCTGCATGTAGATTATGGTAACTACTTACATTCTACGCTCTCAATCACAGTATACATATACTCTCTTTAACATTCAAGTTTGTGTTCTTCTTTGTTTTGGTGGTGTCACAGACTTTATTTGCTTCTCATTGCCATTATGCAAGGTATTGACATGAGTAAACAACTTCATGATTCGAAGTTTTCACTTAGCAAATGGAGCTTGGGCTTCTTTGCAATCAACTATTCTTGCAAATACACATTTCATCATATTGTCTACAACGGGTTGGTCCTCTTGTTGTACACCCTTATCTACTACACTAGGGAGACATGACATGTACCCAAAGCCTCGTAGCCAATAAAATAGTCAATAGACTAATTTCCAAATTCACCTGCACAAAACAATATCTCATAAAATATCATTATGCCATTGCCACATCTTCTTAACTTAAGTCAAACACACTAGATCGATAGCACCACCATCAAAACATGGACATCAAGCAAACATAAAAAAGAAAGGGAAATTAGCCCCACAAACGAGAGCTTGAGCATCAGGCTAATTTTATTAAAAAAAACACGAGCAATTTTTTGTGCAACAGTAGCATGACACAACCACACATAGCAACTCAAATTCACATTGACTTGTTAAGTATCAATAACCAAAAAAAAATCACCACTTTAAGAGAATCAACGATATATAAAAAGAACCTTTTGAGCATGGGGCAAAATTGAAACAAGAGGTACATATATAAGTAATTATGCCAAAAGCAAACATATGCAAGGATATTACAAAATGAGGCTAAGTTGCAATAAGGGGAACAACACCCGTAGTTACGGGATAATTAAACAGGTAGAACATTGCTGACCTCTACGAAGCACCACATCGCTGCTCCCCAAAGCCTCTTCCCTGATTTTCGTGAGCTTGATATAGGAGAACAAAAACGTCACCATGAAAACGAGCTGAGATTTAAACAACAAAACACAATTTTGGTTCACACTTACCAAGGCGTAAAGAGTCACAAATGATCGAAATTCGGTATCTACAAACAAACATGAGCATGAGGCATACGCCTCACCCATCCCACTTGTTGCTTGCCTCATGAGGTTGCACGAGTTGGAGAGGTAGGTGAATAAGCACAAGCGATCCTTATTGTGTGTCGGCTCACCATATTAAAGGTTGGAGTTGCTTTGCACATCCACAATGGAGGGTAGCATTGCAGAGAAGTGAAGAGGGGTAGCGATGGCGTCGAGGTGAGGCGGGGGAGGGAGGGGCCTATCCAAGGTGCATGAGGGCGATAGGCTCTTCACTTTTGCTTCTGAATTCCAAATTCTCTAGGAATGTTTGCCACTAATTAATGATCTTTTTTATTTTAAAAACAAAACACACTGTTTCTTTTTATAAAGTACAATGGGTGATGCGACAACCGTCGACACCTTTGACGTGGGTTACTATAGCAACCTATAGATCAACAAGGGTTGCTACTGTCGAATCAGGAGTTGACGTCCGATGGCAACACATTGCCACAATATCTTCCTCGTCCAATCCCACGGCTGCAAGTCTGCCAATGATCGTTGCCACGTCCAAGTTCGGGTTCGGAAGCGCCGCCGTCACCTTGGCAATGGTCGCTGGGCTTGTTGCATCCCTTCTTCCCAAGAAGATGGCCCTCCAACCTACATGTATGCATCATCATCAACAACCCCATGCAACCAAAAAATAAATAAATCCACATATAATTAACGTGCTTTCCGATAAATTGTCATTCGAGCAAGTCGACATGTGACGTAGTGAGCAAGACAAAAAATACTGAATATGGCAATAAATATGGGGGCGCGTCATTATACCAATGTGACAAATGCATCTACTACGAGAGCAAAGATGTCAGCGCAAGACATGGTGACGTTGTAAACCGCCTCGACACCGCTTTTGATTTCATCCGCCACCTCGAAGCCACGAATGCTCTTGTTGTTGGGAGCTGCGGTCTTCTCCCTTATCATCGTGGCAGTGTCATCCAACAAGACAGATCCATCACAACCCTATATGTGGTGATCACTTATGCTAATTTTGTTTCCACCTGGTCATCGATTAACCAAGGATGCTAATTCACAGGGTTGGCGACAGAGATCACATGAGTGTACTCCCGACTCCAAGCCCCGAGCCCCAACTCTCCTAGAAAACTCCGGCAACAAGCGAGAACTAGAGATTTTCTTCGAAACTAAATAGCCATTACTGGGCACAAGGAGAATTCTTGATTGCGTTTGCAGAGAAGGCGATCCTCTGTATGAATCGAGAAAGCCTGGTGCAAGTCGAAGGGAAGGGGGTCTGCTTCAACCCACCTGCATGGGACAACACTAGCAACCTGCACGGCCCACTATGTAGGCGTACTTCAACCTTTGGCAACCCCCAATGCAACCGTCGATCTGCCCTCGATGCAGCTACAGCCAGTGAACGAGCAACACACCCATCCTCGAGCAAACCCAATTCATTCCCCAATCCAACCCTAAGCAAGTTAAGGTACTGCAGCCATATCCCTCATCTCCTCGCCCTCTTCGTGCACTACTGCAAAGTGGCCTAGCCCTCCTTCACTGAAGTCACGACAAAAATCCATCTGTAGAGTCTTCCCTGACCTGAGAGAGAGAGAGAGAGAGAGAGAGAGAGAGAGAGAGAGAGAGAGAGAGAGCAAACGTGACAATATCAGCCTGAAGAGATAGGGGGAGAGGTGCACGAAAGAAATCCATTTGCAGAGTCTCCCGATGAGAGAGAGAGAGAGAGAGAGAGAGAGAGAGAGAGAAACTAAACATACCAATATCAACCTGAAGGGATAGGGAGAGAGGCGCACGTGAACTTTATTCACCTTCTCTAAAGCCGATGCGTCCTCATTTTCTTGATAACCAAAATCAAAATTGAGTGCCCAATATCTTATTTCAACCAATCACCATTTTTGACCTATCAAAAAATGCTTGAAAATACAACTGAACATTTTTTCTATTTTAGTAAGCAAAAAGAGAATGCATCTCTATAACCTTTGCCCTTTGGACAGCCCAAAAACTAAGTCTAGACTAAAAGATGAATCAATAAATTTCATCCACTCCTATGAATATATTGTGTCTAAGAATATTCAATAGAAAAACTTTATTTAGGTATTAAATTACCTTGTGACATTTTACAAAGAAATGAGCATGCGTAGACATCTACAATCAAAAGATAGAAACTAATATGACAAGGCCAAGCATGCATGGTTTCTAATTGGGTGGCCTATGTGTAAACAACAACCCCCCCCCCCCCCCCCCCCCCCCCCCCCCCAAAAAAAAAAAAAAAAAAAAAAAACCCTCAAAACACCAAAACATGTGTGCGTATGCACACACACACACAAACGCAAAAACAAAGGGCTGCTTGGCATTATTAGTGTCAAAACAACCTACCATTTGCCTTGAATGCCTCTCTCTTTCTCTCTCTCTCTCTCTCTCTCTCTCTCTCTCTCTCTGACTACCAGGACAAAGAGGGCCAGTACAAAGACAAATCATAGATTTTCTATCCACTAAGATCAACGAGCAACATATAGAGAGTGTAAAGAGAGTAGCCACACAAGATGTTCTCACTGATAGAGCTACACAATTGCATCGATCTAGACGATCGAGGATTAGAGGGAGGCCATCACAGTGATGACGGATATAGAGGAGGATTCATGCCATCATTGCCAAAGAGCATGCGAGGCCCACCCGCTTCTTCACTATGGAGGAGATTGACACTATACTAGAGAGGCCCATGAGACATTCATTAGCTGATATACTCCCATCTTAGTCTTATTACCTCCCATTTTAGTCATAGCCCTACTCGCCTTTTAAGTCTTACCATGTCAAAGATATTGTATCTAGTTTCATTTCTAGTTTTATTTCATGAGGCTATGAGTCTCTCTCTCTCTGCAGAAGGTACGAGATGCACGGACCGTAGGTAAGCACGTCGTCTATCGTGGTGTTAGAGCCATCATTGAAGAGTTTCGAACATAGAAACCCACCCGACATCCCCCTCCTCCCCCTTGGCGACCCCTACCCCATAAGCAACATTTGTTGCAATTTTGTTGTATCACCCCCCAGCCCCTCCCCCCACCACATCTATATGTGTCATTGCATACATTGTACCCTCTTAGATAGAGGAGCCTCTATTATACACGTTTTCTTGGTCCCATACGTCATATTTGACCTCCGAGGACGATAATGGAATCTCTCTCTCTCTCTCTCTCACACACACACACACACTCAGATAGATCTTTAAGGTCTCTTTGGGATAGTTTCCTACGACGTTAATCTTCTTCTTCTTCTTCTCTCCCTCCGAGTCCCCGTTGAAAATTTGAACCTTTAAACTTGGGCGCCAGTGTGAACGTGATGAACTTTGCAAGATCGCACCTGTCGAGCGCCTTTCCTCCATTCCTTGAAGCTCGTGATTATCAGAGCCGTCTGCAAATTTCATTATTCTGTGAGCGGCAAACCATCACGTAGTTTTATGCACAAAGAGAGGCTTGGTGGATCGATATGCTGCCATATTCAAAGAATGTCAGGTGACTGTTTCTAATGCAACAACGTAGCAGCAAATGCACATTGCGATGTAATGATTATACCTTCCCTGAAATCCATGGAGTAGATAGTGTGCAAAGATGATGAGCGAGGAGATGCACATGAGCAGCATAAAGAGGCCGGCTGTGAATCATCATGGCAGACCTGATGCCAGCTTTCAAGGTGAATTTCCAAAGCTCTCCATGCTTCCTCTTGTAGCGCTCATCTTTTATGAGGTCTCAGGAGGGCCTTTTGGGGTAGAAGACTCTGTGAAAGCAGGTGGACCACTGCTAGCTTTATTGGGTTTTCTTGTTTTTCCTTTCCTGTGGAGCATTCCAGAAGCCTTGGTAACAGCAGAGCTTGCCACTGCATTTCCAGAAAATGGAGGATATGTACTTTGGATTTCAGCAGCTTTTGGCCCTTTTTGGGGCTTTCAAGAGGGTTTTTGGAAGTGGTTTAGTGGGGTAATGGACAATGCTTTATACCCTTTACTCTTCCTCGATTACCTTAAGCATTCAGTCCCACTTGTCGGCTTTGGATCTGCACGTATGCTGGCTCTTCTTGTGATTACATTTTGTCTCACATACCTCAATTATAGAGGGCTTACAATTGTGGGGTACATGGCCGTTGGGCTCGCCTTTTTTTCACTTGTTCCATTTATGGCAGTGGGTCTCCTTGCACTTCCAAGAATAAAACCCAAGCAGTGGCTAGCATCAGATTTGAAGAGAACAAATTGGCGGGGCTTTTTGAACAGTCTTTTTTGGAACTTGAACTTTTGGGACAAGGCAAGCACACTGGCAGGAGAAGTTGAGAAGCCCAGAGAGACATTTCCAAAGGCACTTTTGGCTGCAGTGGTTCTAGTCATTTTCTCGTACCTGGTTCCTCTTCTGGCAGGTACAGGTGCCCTCACTTTAAATCAAAGTGAGTGGGAAGATGGTTACTTTGCAGAAGTTGCCATGGTTATTGGAGGTACTTGGTTGAAATGGTGGATACAAGCTGCTGCAGCTCTTTCCAATATGGGTCTCTTTGAGGCCGAAATGAGCAGTGACTCTTTTCAGCTTTTGGGCATGAGTGAGAGAGGAATGCTACCTGAAATCTTTGCATACAGGTACTGTCTCTGTGTATGTGTGTTGGCATGTGTTTGTCTATGTATTATGTATATTTGTGCGTGTAATTGAGCACCTGCATTTTTATGTCAATGCCCAATTGGTTGAAGTGTCTTGCACTTGGTTAGGGAAAAGCCCTCAGAGGTATGATTGCA
Source organism: Adiantum capillus-veneris (assembly GCF_014529385.1). Taxonomy (NCBI): domain Eukaryota; kingdom Viridiplantae; phylum Streptophyta; class Polypodiopsida; order Polypodiales; family Pteridaceae; genus Adiantum; species Adiantum capillus-veneris. The sequence continues at coordinate 65,164,069 of NC_140939.1, read as the reverse complement.
ACCACTACCTTGGTCCCCCCCCCCCCCCCCCCCCCCCCCCCAACAAAAGATCACAAAAAAAGATTTTTTTTTTTTCAAAACTGGGCTGAATCTTTAAGATTTTTGGGAGTCATCTTTTGGGTATTTGCCTAGATGCGCAAAGTAAGGGTTTCTTGGTGGTGAGGCTAGTCTCTTTTGATTTGGTATTGGTCCTTTTCCACGTTGAGTTCGGGTTTGGTTAGATTGAGTAGGACCCAAGTGCCCTATTTTGGTCTAATGACTTTTTGTATTGCCCTTTGTTTGGGTCGTGGGTGCTGTACGGAGAGTCAGGCATCCAGGACCCAGTTTCTACTCCTAGATGTAGGGGGGTTGAGGGCCTTCTTTGAGAGCACCAGCCGCAACAGCTTGTTTCGTTGTCGGCTGTCCAAAAGCTTTTGGACGGAATCAAGAAGCCACAAGGAACGGATGCCGATGGGCATTAGGAAAACACTGACAATGGAAGCAACCCGCGAGGGGATGGTGCGAAAAGCATAGTTACAAGGAATGGCCATTTTTAGGTCCCCGTTCCCCATTCCCATCCCAACTTCCCGTTCCGGATCCTCGTTCCGTGTTTCAAACGTGAGTATTCGAAACAGGGAATGGCACTCCATGCATGTTGTCGTTCCCCGTTCCCCGTTCCGATTTCCCATTCCGGGTAACTATGGCGAAAAGAGGTGCCGAAACGCACAAGAGATCTCCGGACTAGGACAAACAGCCTTCCAAGAGCAAGGGCCAGGATAAAGAGCTTTCTTTGCTTAACGAAAGCAAGAAAGTCTCTATCTCTTCTCCATCATACTCTCCTAACTATACTACTACATCTACTTCTCCTACAATATCTAAATCTTCTCCCAAGAAGAAAACTCCTACTACTTCCCTACATAATATTAAAAAGAAGCCCCAGTTCAAGAGGGATAACTGCAAACGTCACCGCAAGATGCGGATTTTCAAATCCGGTGACAAGGATGTGAAGTTTGACAACTACACAGGACGGAGAGATATCTCCAAGGCACTGTCTTTCATCAGGCAATTTGAAGTTGCTTTTGCCAACGGAAACTTCACTGAAAAATCCAAGTTGCGTCATGTTGGGATGCATCTCAAGGAGACTGCAAGCAACTGGTGGTTAGCCAAAATTCTGGAAGGTACACAAGCCAGAACATGGACTCAATTCAAAGCGGAATTTTATGAACAATTTCTTCCACTTGATTTCGAGAAGGACATTTGGAAGGAATGGGACTGGCTTGCTCAAAAGGAACAAGAGAAAGTCACGGCTTATGTTGACAAGTTTTGGTCGGTTCTTCTGAAAGTTACGTCTTTTATGAAGATTTCCGACGAGGAAAAGATGCGAAAGTTTGAAGTAGGCCTTCTACCGCCACTTCGGAAGAGCATGAAGGTATACCCACACGACACCCTTCAGCAGATGATGGAGTCAGCAATCATTGCCGAGGATCTATATTCCACTGGTACCCCCAGACGGATGGAACATAGCACGTACCGTGCAAGGCAAAGAGCGGTTTATGATGACCATGGCAACCAAGGCAAAAAGCGTCTCCCAGAGGACGTGGATTAGCCTAAGAAGCCCGAGGGTACCGGAAAACGGCTCAAGTATCTCACACCGAACCAAGTATAGACCTTCAAAAGAACAAGGAAGGTGCTTTTACTGTGGTGAGAAAGGACATATGAAGCCCAATTGCCTTGTTCGACAACAACGGCAGGAACAAGCATCTTCGAAGAAGGAACCGAGCTTGAATTCCATTCCTGATGTGCAAGGGAATATAGAAAACGAGAAAGGGAAGCATCAGATCCTTAAAGGCTAGGGATCTGTGAATAACCAGCGGGTGTTGATCCTCTCTTTTTGATGGCACCCATCGAGGGATGTGATATCATCTTGGGTATGCTATGGCACTACCATATGCAACTGGTCCCAGATTATGTAGAAAAGACCCTTGCTTTTGAGCATGAGGGCAAGAACATTAAATTTTTTTGCTGATGCAGGGGATTGGCTATTCCCTATTGTAAGCTGTATCTCCATCAAGAAGGAAATAAAGAAGTGTGTTTCTGATTACTTGATTTTCACACGTGAAAGAGATAAAACTAATGAGGGTTTGCTCTCAACGTGGCGGTAAATGGGGAGTCCACCTCACGTGGGGACTCCAAGGCAACTAGATTCACGGTGAATGGGGCACCTGGCTTGCGTGCAGGGCTCCACGGGACCGTCAACCGGCACATCAGCACGTCTCATCATTGGCAGGCTTCTGTGGTTCGCTATTGTTAGACCGTTTATCTGAATTTAACGTTTAGATACTCCACGCGGAGGTCTTGACTTCCTCCTTGAGATCAGCTATGGACATTTACGACTTCTGGATTACATATCGAGAGTCTACCTCTCTTCGATCCGTGGATCTGCTTCCCAAACTTGGGTACGAAACCCTTGGGCTGATCTGGCTCTAGTTCCTCAGAGTGCTTTTCTCGTGCAGAGGCTCGTGCCTTCCTCTACTCCTACTCCCTCACGAAGAGGAAGTACACCTACAATCAAATACTCAGAGATCATAACATGAAAATCGTTACCTTCAAAGTCTCGATGCTCGAAACGCAACTCGGTTCTCGAAAAACAATTCCCCAGAAGAGATCTCTACAGAGAAAATCCTCTCTTCCAATCTTACACACAGAAGAGGTGTGGTCTCGGGTTCCTTCTCGTAAATCAGCCCCGTCTATGACGTTTATGGGCTGAAAACAGAGAAAAACAGCAACTTCTCACGATGGAAACACGCTCCGTAGGCACTTCTTCGCGAGGGAACTTGCGCACTGGGTCTTGGCAACATTTGGTACACTTGGGACAGCCATGGGCATCACCGGCAACGTCTTCTTTACGGTTGAAATGTGCAGCAGCATCTCCTCCTTGCAAAGATTGGTCTTCCCCTCTGAGTGAGGGCATGTGATGCTTTTATAGCTCCTAGCCACGGGTACGAATAGCTGCTCGCGTAGAGATTGTGGTCGGGTTTTTTTTTTTTTTTCCCAATTTTTTTTTTCGCTGTTCTGCGCCAGAAAAAGAGAGAGAGAGAAAACGCTGGCTGATCTGTTGCCTTATTTATCAGATGGCTGCCCACTTATTAAGTGGGCGGCCGTCGTATTTTAAAATTAGTCTGAACCTGCCCAAAAACTCAATAAAACCTTATAAGTTAAAAACAATGCTTTCACAGCACTTCCCAGGCGTCCCTGGATGCAATCACATGCACAATTGCAATGCAGACATAGACTTCCTCGCGGGAAAGCATCTGCTTTCCCAAATAGCAATCCCGCTTTCTCAAAAAGCATCTGTTTTTCCTCAAAGTTTCCTCTGAACCCATCTTCATTCAAGTGCTTGCTTTTCCTTGTGCACAATTCCAACACAGTTCGGAATTTCCTCCCGACTATGGATATTCCCTTTCCGATGCACCCGTCACCCACCTTGTGACGCATCAAGAATACCCATCACCTAGTCCTTTCCTACCGAACTTACGGTACAATCTCCTTCACGATGCTCTATGTCACCCATCCTATGACGCATCAGAGATGTCCGTTCCCGGATGGTCGGATACTTCTTTCCGATGCTCCCTGTCACCCATCCGATGTGACGCATCAGAAGTACCCGTTCCTGGTAGCCTTACAGATATTCCTGTTCTCAGTGTTCCCGTCATTACTTTGAATGACGCACTAGGAATATTCTGTACTCGGATGTCTCCAGTGAGAAAAGCGCTCTCACTTAAAATTCCAATAATTCAGTTAGAATTATTTTTCCTTAGTGTTCCAAGCGAGAAAACCCTCTCACTTATAAATCCAATAATTCATTTAGAATTATTTTTCTGTAAGATAAAGCCAATTTAGCAACATCCCTCTCACTTATAAACAATTGTCCTCAACTATAGAGGTCCAATTGAACTGCCGGGGAGAAACCGAAAAGATTCCAAATCTTGCTCAATGGTGAGTTGAGCTAGTCCTTTCTCAAAAGAGAACTTAAAAATTAAATTAAACAAAGATTCAATAATTCAATACTTACCTTACCAGTTCATGTCCTTCCTCTAGTACCTCGAGGATATCCTTCACTATTCATTCAACTTACGAACCATGTAAGAACTCGTCGTTCGTGTCTTTCCAATAGATCAAAAGTTTCCTCATTTGAGAATCTGTTAACTCGAGAAGAATAATCCTCCTAGAAATCAATCTAGGTATCTGTCCTTGCGCGTAATCTTGCGCTGTTAGTCCAGAGGGTATTAAACCTTCCTTTTGCCTTCTCAACCTCGAGAAGAATAATCCTCCTAGAAATCAATCTAGGTATCTGTCCTTGCGCATAATCCTGCGCTGTTAGTCCAGAGGGTATTAAACCTCTTGTGTCCTCCCACATAGGGAATGCTCAAGTCATAGAGCATTAAGCTCGATGTCTTTCTTTCACAAACAAAGTTTGCGATCACCTTAAAGAAGGTTCTTGTTTCGGGCCGTCGCTCAACGTAGGCGGACGGTTCCAATCCGAAGATTCTTTGTGCACGGCGGCACTTCCTTCCAATCTTTTCCTCTTGCGAGTTATTACCACCAGCAGTGATTTCCCGACGTCCATTAGCGTATCTTCCTTACAAAATCATAAAAAAATGATTCACCTTGCGAGCATCAATGACGATTTGCAAAATCTCAGGCAGATAGGATTCTAGCCATAGCATTTTTTGAACGTATGTTCAAACCCGGTTCACAATAGAGCGAACCCTCTTTGATTCTTACCATTTTGAAACGGTTGGCGAACTATATTCTTACGAACATAATAGTTCGAATTTATTCCAGCAGCATGTAAATGCTACTTGACGTGCTCATGTAAATGCTACTTGACGTGCTCATGGAGAAACATATACCGCAACCAAAAGTTGCTACTGTAATGGTAAAAGCACATAGCGTACTCAATGATCACGACCATAAGAAAACCTCTTCTCCGTAGAGAAACTCAAATTCCTTCTACCGAACACATCTCAAATAAAGATTCTCGTGTCGGAATATCCTTGCGCGCAAAAAGGCGCTCAAGAGAGTATAACAAACTCTCATCGCATAGGTCTGCATCTTCGTGTGTCATCCATGTACTCAAAAGGTGTACATAATTCTTAAGCTGTGTTAATGTTTCGATGAACCTGGGAAATTACCTTCCCTTCGTAAGATCCTTAGAGCGAAGACGCTCAACTTGACGATCCCTTGGTTCGATTCTTAGAGCAAAACCGGCTCATCAAATAATCTAGGATTTCAATCCTTGGATTCCTCGAGCACAGGCCGTACTCGTCGCTTGTTCCTTCCCTCGTAATGAGAGTGTTCATTCACTTGTGCGGAAAGCACTACCATATCTTCCCTTACCGGATAGGGGGTGTGGGCTTAAAGAGTATTCAAGCTTAATGAAAGCTTTTCTTTGCTGGAAAACTCAGAATGGTTCATTCATAATTTCCTACCCACAATAGCAAGTAATTTGTTGGAGAACTACTGGATACCATATCAATCATGGACCTTCCGGATGGTTGAGCAAACCAATTCATCGCATAAAGCAATGTTTCAACTCAATTCTACTCTCATAAACACTTGAGAGTGATTGTCCTGGTTAGACACATGCATATCTTGTGCATAAAAGCAATACGCAGTTTATGAGTTCCTCAAAGATTTAACTTTGATCAAAGACCTGCCCTCTCACTTAAAGTTCGAGGGTCTTTTGTTCAAAATCTCACGAGTTAGATTGAATTCCCTTACTCTAAACTTTCTCCGGATAGCAATGTATCCTTCGAGGAGAGGTAACAAAAATTCATTGTTTCTGTGTTCAATGGTTCCCGTCCCATTGTGGGGATTAGATTCTATGTACACTGAGGTGTACACTTTCAGCTTGTATTGCTAACTCCATCATCTGCTGCAAAGTATCTTGCAGATGCGTTTACAAAATTCGGACAAAAGTCCTTCGTTAAATTTGTTCATCTTTCCTTCCTCAGAGAGGATCAAGAATGGAGCTACCTTGGCAAGAGTGAACCACTACTTGTTTTGACTCGCTCGCGTTCCTATTAGGCAAACCGATCCCAATCTTCTTGAATGCCTTCCTCAAAGCGTAGAGGAAAAAATTTGTCGGAGAATTCAGCCTTGAATTGTTGTTGTAAGTTCCTTGCAGAGCTTTGGTATACCACCAAGTACTTGCAATCCCCTTGAGGTGTGTCACATGCCTCACCTTCGATACTTCTCAGAAATTGCTGTTTGCAAAGGCAACTTCAAACCGTTGAATGAAAGCAGTAGCTTTCAGGAAATCTTCCCTTCCGTCAAAAGTATCAAACTTGACTGGAGTGTTTCTAGGTCTAGAGACCGTCTTCATATCCTTCCCGAGATGATGGGATTTCTTGGCTATGGTTCTGGATTGATGTTCATGGATATCTTCTGGATTCTGAAGGATCTCGAGCATTCTGCTCCTTGGATTCTCTAGGTTCTTGAGCATCATGCTCTTGTCACCTTCTCACAGAATCCCAAATCTTGTGTCGCCTTCTTGCAAAGAGAAAAAAATTTCCAACTCTGCGAGCTTTTCCTGCAGGACTTAGGTTTCCGCCTGCTTACTTCTCTCTTGGCTTGTTATGGCTTCTTCCCGTATCTTCCCAGAGTCGTCCTTTTTACAGAGAAAGAGAGGAGACCATGCTCTGATACCACTGTCACAAACGGGAGCGCATAACAATATAAAATACATTCGGATAAATAGATTTTATCACTTATTACTGAAGCCAAAGGATATAGAGAGAAATAGATAGAGAGAGAGATAGAGAGTGAGAAGATCGACTCAGTACTGGGGGCTAGAAGATGGGCTGGTCCCCCCCCGTAATAGTATCTTTATTACTGAGGAGAAGTCTATACAAGCACTTGAACCGAACGTATTACCACTTTCGTTCTAGAATAAGACTTGATGGTTCCTAGAAGCCTTAGCTTTCGATTCCTAGGGCAAAGCCCTATTCCAAGGAACTTCCGTTCCTTATTCCAAATCCTTGAGAACCAAGGTTCTCTCCTCTGGATCTCACCTTCCAGACTCAGGGCATGACATCCCTGCAACTCTTTTCTAACTCTGTTTCCAGAGTCCTCTTCCTGCAGATTAACTCCGCTTTCCTGGACACGAAGTCCTTCCCTTGGGAATTTCAACTTCTGGATTACATATCGAGAGTCTACCTCTCTTCGAAATGTGGATCTGCTTCCCAAACTTGGGTACGAAACCCTTGGGCTGATCTGGCTCTAGTTCCTCAGAGCGCTTTTCTCGTGCAGAGGCTCATGCCTTCCTCTACTCCTACTCCCTCACGAAGAGGAAGTACACCTACAATCAAATACTTAGAGATCATAACATGAAAATTGTGACCTTCAAAGTCTCGATGCTCGAAACGCAACTCGGTTCTCGAAAAACAATTCCCCAAAAGAGATCTCTACATAGAAAATCCTCTCTTCCAATCTTACACACAGAAGAGGTGTGTTCTGGGGTTCCTTCTCGTAAATCAGCCCCTCACGTTTATGGGCTGAAAATAGAGAAAAACAGCAACTTCTCGCGATGGAAACACGCTCGGTAGGCACTTCTTCGCGAGGGAACTCGCGCACTGGGTCTTGGCAACATCTGGTACACTTGGGGCAACCATGGGCATCACCGGCAACGTCTTCTTTACGGCTGAAATCTGCAGTAGCATCTCCTCCTTGCAAAGATTGGTCTTCCCCTCTGAGTGAGTGCATGTGATGCTTTTATAGCTCCTAGCCACGGGCACGAATAGCTGCTTGCGTAGAGATCGCAGCCGGTTTTTTTTTTTCCCCAAATTTTTTTTTTCGCTGTTCTGCCAGAAAAAGAGAGAGAAAACACTGGCTGATCTGTTGCCTTATTTATCAGATGGTTGCCAACTTATTAAGTGGGTGGCCGTCGTATTTTAAAAATAGTCTGAACCTGCCCAAAAACTCAATAAAACCTTATAAGTTAAAAACAATGCTTTCACAGCACTTCCCAGGCGTCCCTGGATGCAATCACATGCACAATTGCAATGCAGACATAGACTTCCTCGTGGGAAAGCATCTGCTTTCCCGAAAAGCAATCCTACTTTTTCAAAAAGCATCTGTTTTTCCTCAAAGTTTCCTCTGAACCCATCTTCATTCAAGTGCTTGCTTTTCCTTGTGCACAATTCCAACACAGTTCGGAATTTCCTCGCGACTATGGATATTCCCTTTCCGATGTACCCGTCACCCACCTTGTGACGCATCAGGAATACCCATCACCTAGTCCTTTCCTACTGAACTTACGGTACAATCTCCTTCACGATGCTCTATGTCACCCATCCTATGACGCATCAGAGATGTCCGTTCCCGGATGGTCGGATACTTCTTTCCAATGCTCCCTGTCACCCATCCGATGTGACGCATCAGAAGTACCCGTTCCTGGTGGCCTTACAGATATTCCCGTTCTCAGTGTTCTCGTCATTACTTTGAATGACGCACTAGGAATACTCTGTACTCGGATGTCTCCAGTGAGAAAAGCCCTCTCACTTAAAATTCCAATAATTCATTTAGAATTATTTTTCCTTGGTGTTCAAAGCGAGAAAACCCTCTCACTTATAAATCCAATAATTCATTTAGAATTATTTTTCTGTAAGATAAAGCCAATTTAGCTGTTGCTAAATTGGCTTTATCTTACAGAAAAATAATTCTAAATGAATTATTGGATTTATAAGTTGCTAAATTGGCTTTATCTTACAGAAAAATAATTCTAAATGAATTATTGGATTTATAAGTGAGAGGGTTTTCTCGCTTTGGACACTAGGAAAACTGATTCTAAGTGAATTATTGGAAATATAAGTGAGAGGGTTTTTCTCACTGGAGACATTCAAGTACAGATATTTCTAGTGCGTCATTTAGAGTAACGACGGGAGCACTGTGAACGGGGATATCTGTAAGGCCACCAGGAACGGGGTACTTTTGATGCGTCACATCGGATGGGTGACAGGGAGCATCGGGAAGAAGTGTTCAACCATTCGAGAACGGACATCTCTGATGCGTCATAGGATATGTGACATAGAGCATCGCGAAGGAGATTGTACAGTAAGTTCGGTGAGAAAGGACCACGTGATGGGCATTCTTGATGCGTCACAAGGTGGGTGAGGGGAGCATCGGAAAGGGAATGTCCATAGTCGAGGAAATTCCGAATTGTGTTAGATTTGTGTACAAGGATGAGCAAGCACTTGAATGAAGATGGGTTTAGAGAAAACTCGAGGAAAAACAGATGCTTTCCAAGAAAGCGGGTTACTTTTTGGGAAAGCAGACGCTTTCCCACAAGGAAGTTTATGTCTGCATTGCATTTGTGCATGTGGTTGCATCCAGGGATGCCTAGGAAGTACAGTATAAGCATTCGTTTTAACTCGCAAGCTTTTTCTGAGTTTTTAGCAGGTTCAGACCATTTTAAAGTGTGATTGGCCGCCCACTTTGTAAATGGGCAGCCCTTGGTTAAAAAGAAAAAAGCCAGCAAAGCAGTAGCGTCCCCACTCTCCCTCTGTTTTTGGCAGAAGAAAAAAGCGATCTCTCTCTTGAGCCCTAGGCGCCCCCCAACCTGCCTATTATTGCGGGGAGGAACCCCCTATTCCTGCCGGCTGCTAGGAGCAATAAAAAGCGAAGTCTCTCTCACTCTCAGATACAGAAATAGCAAGTGCTGAGGCAAAGGGGAAGCTGCTGCAGATTTCAGCGGTGAAGTCGACATTGTCGGAGATGCCCATGGCTTCCTCGAGTGTACCAGATGTCGCAAGGCCCAATGCGCGAGTTCCATCGTGAAGAAGTGCCTACGGAGAGAGTTTCCATCGCGACAAGTTGCTGTTTTTCTCTGTTTTCAGCCCATAAATGTAAGGTGCAACGGAAATGAATGTTGAACTTTTCTCAAGATGAGTGCTCTGAATTGTGCTCAAGGTTCCTTTTACTTACAGAAGGGAGAGCCTTCCGTTCCTTTAGTGAGAGAGTGCAAATGATCTCAAACAAAGTGGCAAACATTGTGAATGAAGGTGCTGAGCTTGAGAGATAGAGAGAGAAGAATACGACACCAGAATATTGTCAAACCCTCCTCCGAAGGCCCCACTCTCTATGGCGAGAGCGGTCTACTATTGATTGCACAAATCTCTACAATGCAATGGACTTGCCGACGATGACGACGATGAGGACGACGACGAGACAGGCTGAAATCTGAAAACGCTAAGGGCTGAAATCTGCAAATCTTGTATCCGCTGAATTCTGACTCTATGTCGGTGACGACGACGTGCTGAAAACGCATGCTGAAATCTGCGTTTTTTGAGCTGAATCTGCAATCGCTGGCTGATCTGACCGTGCGGCGAGGATTTGCTGCGGGAAGGTGAGATCTGCAAGGTTTGGGGCTTGCGGTACGGAGTCTAGAAGCTGAAAATTGAAAACGCTGATGCAAAGAAGGTTATAACGCCGGAAATTTGCAAAAATGCTAGGCTGAAATTCTGGTGCAAAAACGCTAGGGCTGAATCTGTATCTGATGCAAAAACGCTAATGGAACTGCTGTCGCCAGGCTGGTCTGCAATTGTTGAAAACTCTAGGCTCCTTCTGCAGTAGATGAAAAATGTTGGCTGGTCTTTGATGGCTGAAAACGCTAGGTCTTCTTGCCGGTCTTGCTGAGAAGGTGCTCTGTTGGACACTTGGTCCCTGCTGGCTCTTTTGCCAGAAAGTGCTAGCGCTAGGTTTCTTATATATTAGAAGCATCATTTGTACCAATTTCATCTACACTGTGCATCTTTGTCATTCGCCTTATCTTGTTAAGCTCTATTCTATCAAATCTAGGTCCTGTATACTTTTTTGGTTGTGAAAAATGAACAACATTGTACGGGCTACGCATTTGAAGAATTAATGGCATTGAATTAATCTTTTTCAGGTCACGATATGGCACCCCAGTATATAGCATCTTGTGCTCTGCGACAGGGGTCATAGCGCTCTCATGGATGAGGTTCCAAGAAGTTGTAGAGTTTGTAAACTTTCTCTATTGTTTCGGCATGCTTCTCGAATTTGTAGCTTTTATATGGCTGAGAGTAAAACAACCAGAACTCCGAAGGCCATATCGAATCCCTTTGAATACGACATGGGCGACTCTGATGTGCATTCCACCATCTGTATTGCTCATCCTTGTAATGTGTTTAGCATCAATGCGAACAGTTTTTGTTAGCATGGTTGCCATCATTGTGGGCTTGCTTTTATACCCAGGTCTGCAACACATCAAGAAGAAGAGGTGGTTAAGGTTTTCTGAGAGAGCAGATATGCCATATTCTGATTTTGAGCAAGAGCTCAGTTGTTGTACTGAGAGTGAACAGAAAGAGCACTCTGTTACAAGCATGGGGCTCTTAATGGATCGCGATAATGAGTTGAATCATTTTGAGTGAGATGTGGCCCCCTAGCAGAGAAGATGGGGATTGAAAATGCAGATAAGTGGCCTTGCACCTGTTCATGTTGGCTTCGATTGCACCAGTGTGCATGAATTGGCCCTGTATAGTGGACTTGGTCGTATCGAAGATTGAAGTGGCAATACGAGTGATGCAGTTTAACTCCTTAATGAAGCTGTAGGATGTTGCGGATCAAGCGGCAGATCAGCATTAAAGAGATGAGACACACATGACTCAAATTGATTCATGAATGCTTTGTGATAAAACAATGGACGCAATTGCTCTTCTGAAAGACTTTTTCCAGAAATTCTACCTTGGAGCCTGCTCAGAAATTCCTATTCATGAAAAGCTGATCAATAGCATTGAAGCTTCAACGGCTGCATTTTTTGATCGTGCTGACTGCGACGTGATATTACTGATGCAATGCAAATGTAATGCTACTGGTTGCTTCTTGAGAATTTGGATGTGGATGTTCCGAGTGAAGGGTACGTGAAGAAAGAATAGTTGAAACCATAGAGAGCAGAAAGGTGCTAAATTGTGCAAGTGAGCACAATTTTCTCTCTATTGATGGAGCCAATTTTGATGATGGTGGCCCTTATTCTCATGTTTTTTGACTCTGACTCGAGAGCTTCAAAGCTCTCAGATGCTTATTTGACAGAAGAATGTCTGATACCATCAGATTATTGGTTTTAGAGGCTGATTTAGCACCTGGCAGCTCACTTACAGTCTTCATCTGGGAAACATTAGCTTCTGGCTTTTCCTAACCAGAGAGAAAAAGGACACTCTTTAGTTTTTAGGTGAAAATTGCGAGGACTTGCCGATTTTCTACTCTTGAACATGTAAATTTGTACCTGTTTTTTTCAAGGAAAGTTAGAATGTGGCCGGATTTCACAATTTTAGCTAGTATATGTATAAAATACTTTTGGTGAACACTGCATTAGCATGCCAACAAAGTGCTGGTTTTGTGAATGATAACATGAGCTAAATCATTTTGCTGGTCAAGGTGCTTGGTTATTAAAGTTGTGAATTACTACATGAGCTGCACATGTAGCCTATCCATGAGAAATCTGCCGCAACCTAGACAAAGAATGAAGCCACTCTAATTACATAACTAATTTGGTTGTTTTAGTCATGTCAAAATGGATGGCTACCTTTTGTCTAATCTTTAAGAAAAATAATCTTGTGAAAGCTAGTGGTTGAGGTAGCATGCGTGAGAATTTCATCATGAGATGCATAGTTATCAGTTACTTTTTGACATAAGCGTGCCTCATGCATGGTCACACGTGCACCTGTCATTTGTCTTATATGTACCTATGCAAGGCTTTTTGTAACTATGCCAATTTTGGCCTAGTTGCCTTAGTCGCATCTTTCTGGTAATTGATTTATGTGTGACCCCTTAGTTGCCTTAGTGGAATCTTTCTGGTAATTGACTTATGTGTGACCTTAGCCGGCAATTTTGTTATTCAAAATTCCACAGTTGGTGGGTCATTTTTCGGAAAAAACGGATGATTGAAGAAAATCGAAACTGTATGGTTTGGAAAACGAAGGTTAAATAGTTGAGATTATGCATGTACCAAGGTAGTTGAAAATTTGCTATTTTTATTTTGGGTTATTTTGCTCATCCTATTGCATTACAAGACATCAATCCAAGTACAATACTACAAGTCACATGCTTGGAATTGGCTTAAAGTACGAAGGTTGTATTTCCTCACATGATTGTAAGTCCAATCACTACTTCAGAATAACAAGGTGCAGACTCACTTTGGCATTTCCAAACAAAAGGGTGAAACAAAGGACCATTTATAAACTAAAAAAAAACCCTTTTAAAACAAAAGGTTGAACAGAAGTCTTGAGGCTTTTCAATGAAGGGACCCGTTTATAAATTAAAAATTTGGATTAAAAAAATTATAGTCTTTTCTTCTTTTTCTCCAAGGCATATTCTCCATGCCAAAAATGCAAAAGAAGAGATGAGATTCTCCAAAAAAGGATTGCATTCACCAGATACTCTACATTACATGTTTAAACTAAAAGAGACGTGTAATGGAAATGAATATCATAGGGACACATGAGTATGATGTAAGTCACACAAATATGCTTTTAAGCACACTTATTGACATGTTAAAACATGCCTTTGAGAACAAGGAAAAATATTTGAATCCAATTTTTAAGTTTGCAGATGGGTCTTTTCATTGAAGAGCCTCATGGATTCCTTTCAACTTTTTGTTGCCTTTTTTTTTTTTCATTCTCATAAATGTGAGTGGAAGTATTATATTCACCCAAAAAGGAATGTACAATTATCTTCAAGCACAATAGGTGCTTTGAGGAGTTACAAAATACATTTCGGAGCTACTCAACCCCCCGGTCATGTTAGGGTAAGCCCACACTAGTGGCACCACATGGGAAAGATCCGTAGTCTACTAGGATGGATGAAATGATGACTTGGTCCAATAGGAAAGGGATGCAACTTCTCTAACCAATGGATGTAAACTACCAAGCCTATTTGAGATGCTATTTTCTAATGAATCTTTGCACTTTGAGTTTATACCATTGTGTCTATACTATACCTTTATACTCTTGCGATAATCTCTAGCATAGCCCTAATCTCCATTGCTCTAATCCTAACCCTAGCATCATGGTGAGCTTAAGGCTTAAGGCTTCATCCACCATAGCCTAGCTCACTAGTGGCGCTTAAGGTAGAGCACGCTGTCACTCCCCAATTCTAACAATTGGTATGAGAGCCGACGTTCCATACCTAGGCATATCCATCAATTAATCCCTATAGGCTATTTGCATTCCTAATAATCCACTCTCTAATCACTTTGATCGATAATTAAGTTTGGGCACGTCCTTGGAAATACCAATGAACCAGTATCCTTCTTAACTAATTGATTGGTGATTAGTGGCCTTCTCTCTCTCTCTCTCTCTCTCTCTCTCTCTCTCTCTCTCTCATGCACACACATGCACATGCACACACAGACACACACACGTCACACACAAATGGCATGCCAGCCTCGGGGCTGTGAGCAGTCGATGGGGAGCTTCTCTCTCTCTCACACACACATAGCTTGACAACCTCCAGGTAGCCAACAGTTGACACGAGATCTTTTCTCTCTCTCTCTCTCTCTCTCTCTCTCACACACACACACACACACACACACACACACACACACACACACACACACACACACACACACACACACACATGCACATGCACACACAGACACACACACACGTCACACACAAATGGCATGCTAGCCTCGGGGCTGTGAGCAGTCGATGGGGAGCTTCTCTCTCTCACACACACATAGCTTGACAACCTCCAGGTAGCCAACAGTTGACACGGGATCTTTTCTCTCTCTCTCTCTCTCTCTCACACACACACACACACACACACACACACACACACACACACACACACACCCACCCATTCACCCACCCACCCTATTAGGGAGCCATGAGTTGATCTCTCTCTCTCTCTCTCTCTCTCTCTCTCTCTCTCTCTCTCTCTCTCTCGGCTACTGCAAGTCGCTAGAATTAATAAAAGAGGCAAGATGACTCGACAATGAGGAAGGCTCAAAAGTTGGCAAGCGTGCAGTCCATGCAAAGCTTGGAGAACTCAATAGGTGGAGTCCCTCTCCTTTCTCAAAAAATTTAATCTCCATCCTATATAGTATAGAGAGATTACATATGTTTTATTGGCTTTCTAAAAGAACCCTTAGAGGAGAGTTGAGTTAGGTATACTTTGAATGTTTTCAATGATGATTGAGACTTACCTCAAATGTTATTTTGGTTTTAAAATATTAAATGGGTCTTTTTATCTCACCTTTCATTTCACATCATGACATGTCTGTTTTTGCATTGTATTGTTTTAGAATGCTAAAGTGAAGCTTCACCTTGCTTAACTTGTATGTGACCCGCGCGTTGCTGCGGCCAACGAGACATCGCCTCTATTTTTTTAGGGCTATCTTATCTTCCAAGTAGAACACTATCCATACTCTGTTCCTATATGTATAGTCTATTGCATTTCTAAAAGTGATGCATGACACAACCTCTTGATAAATTCTAACAAACATGAATATATGTAAGATGATGCAAAGAATTCTTTGATACGAAGCTTGGAAGCTTCTCATAGAAATTATTTTTCATGAGGTGCTAGCGCTTGTTCAACAAATTCATAAGTGTTGTACTTCTATTGATTGAGAGAGAGAGAGAGAGAGAGAGAGAGAGAGAGAGAGAGTTCTTTTGGTCTATCTTGGTGTAGCAATGCTATGAAACTTGATTATACATACTAGATAAGTGAACATGGTGTGAAAAAATGAAAGCTACTAAAACTTCTTTTCAGAATGGAGTGGGTTTTGTAATTGGTTTCAACAATAGGAACACAATTGAATTCAATTTCTCTGCTACACTCTCTTACGTGCTTCTATCCTTGCATCTGTCTTATGAGCAAGGCTTGGTAGTAGTGCACATCATAACCTCCTATATAGTAAGAAGGATGTCTTTCCCTTGGTCTACCTAGGGTTGACAAAAGTGCTACCAAGTCGAGAAGAACAAACTGGGTAAGACAAGAAAGTTTTTAAACATGAAGGCCATAACTGCTACATTGTGTAATTATACAACTTTTCATGTCTAAGAGTAGAGTTGTGAAAATATTAGGGCTTATAGTTTCCAATATACCAATAAAGCTTCAAATTTCAAAGAGATGAGTTGACTTTCTTTTGTGCACAAGCATGGTAATGGTTTACATCATCACCTAATCACAACAATGCATAACCAGCTTAGTACGCTAAGGTGCCACTATTTGTTCATGTACACTTTCACATCATTTGCATCTTTTTTTTCCCCATAACTCACAATACATGAGTGGTTGTCTTAAGCATAAGCAAACAAAAAATTAAAACCCTGCTCATACATTAAGCTAGGGTAGACCAACATCAAAATGAAGACCAACATGAGAACGACACCAAACAAATTGGGCTAATAGGGGAGCCACCCCGACCAGACCGACCATAGAACAAGATGACACAGGCTGAACATGGAGCCACCCTTGACATTGGAGAGGGAGAGGGAGAGAAACCACAACTTGAGTAGCTGAAGAGAAGCAAGTTGAACACTCGGCGGAGACGAGCTTCATCACCGGTTTCAAAGGAGCCTACACCAAAAAGGAAAGGTTGCATGTCCATCAAACCTTGGGTGCCACCAATAATAGGGCACTGCCAAACCACTGCCATGCCTGAAGCCCAAGGACAGACCACCCAGACTCGAAAGTTGTGCCCCACCACTTGCATCAAATCCAAACCGACATGCAACCAATAGATGAACCCAGCAGCACGAATAGAAGTCGAACAGTTGGAAACAAACTTACTGGCACCAAACAACCAGCCAACCGCAACCATCTGAGACCTTGAACCTCCCGCAACCCATGCAAGCGATTCCCCTCTTGTAGAGGGTGGGCAGCCGTCAAGCCACTTTGCCAAAAAAAAAGGTACTGATCCTGACCCACTTTGGCCCCACGAAGAGAGAAGGGGCAGCCGAGAGCCCCACCCCCGGAGCTCCCCTGCCCCCTTGGCCACGCCCACCCCTCTCATGCTTTACTGGTCTTGCAACTAGCTAGAGCTCAACACGCCCTTGTGCAGAACCGCCAGACACTCCACCTAGAGGGCCCCTCAACCCATGTGCGAGCGCTGAAGTTGGTTTAACGTGTAGACCAGAGTTGAGCTGAGTGAAGCCTTCGCGCAGACCTAACATGAAGCAGTTCACGTCATTTGCATCTTAAATTGTGATAGAAATGAAAGAAAAATAACTTTGCGTAGTTGTTCATTTTTGCAAGAGTTTTGGCTATTATGCTAAACTATAGGATGTGGTGGAAAATTGAGGTTGTGACCTAAAATCATGCATGTCATTGATCTCTGTCTCCAAAGCATGCTCCTCTTTGAGAGAGTAGATTGTATTCAACCATTTACATGCTTGAGCCTATTCTCTTCCACACAATCTCTACCATACCAACCATTTAGCTTAGCTCCTACTCTCTTAAATGTGAGACTGGACATTGAGGACATTGAGGCAATGTAGGGGAGCCTCCTTTTGTATACACATTATGTCCCTTTAAAATTTGAGAGTATGAGTATTATACCCTACTTTAGTGCTCATGTCTTGATCACATCAAATTTCTTTTTTGACATTTTAGCCTGGACCATTGCCTACAATTCTGTCTCTCCTAGAACCTTCATGGATTATATTTGTCAATTGCGACCATTATATCTATAGTCTTCAAGCATGCTACATGTTGAATTTAGTCCCATAGGCCAATCTAATCTTTAAGGACGCAATGTCGACTGTGTGTGTGTGTGTGTGTGTGTGTGTGTGTGTGGTCATTTTGATATTTGTTTGTAAGATATTGAAAATCCCACCCCCTTTCCCTCCTTGAGAAAGTATCTGTGCATGTAAGCGATTGCATTCAAGAATTAAGACTTGTTGCCTATATTTTTTAGGTATCTTCTTCTTCTTCTTCTTCTTCTTCTCCTCTCTCTCTCTCTCTCTCTCTCACACACACACACACACACACACACACACACACACACACACACACACACACACACACACACACACACACATTCATAATAGGTCTTGAGTTCAACTCTCCTCGTTGGATAGATCTTTATGGTCTCTTGGGATAGTTTCCTACGACGTTAAAATTCTCTCTCTCTCTTCTTCTTCTTCTCCTCCTCCTCTCTCTCTCTCTCTCTCTCTCTCTCTCTAAACTCATTTGATAGTATTTCTCCCTCAATTATTTATTTTGGTGATGTTAAACATTGTGTGTGTGTGTGTGTGTGTCTTATTTAAGCTATGGAATAGGATGACTCCTTGTGAGCAGTGTTTGGAAAAGGTTTGCCTAAGCTTAGCTGTTGTGATTTTAGATTAGCCAGTCTCAAACCAGGTTAAAAGGAAGTGAAGTGGCTAAAATTAGTCCAAAATGCTATAAGATTGGCAATTTTAGATATTATTAGTACTTTTGGTGTGAATCTTAATTCAAAGGACATGGGCATTGTAGATACATCAATAAAATGAAAGCCATTTTGGCTACAAAGGGCAAATGCCAAAAGGTTCTTGAGTGCTTGAGAGAGAGAGAGAGAGAGAGAGAGAGAGAGAGAGAGAGCATAGTCCAGCAAGACACACACGAGGCCATTACTATTTGTTAATACACTGTACTATGAGCATATTCTCTCAACGACGCTGTTTATAGGTAGAAGGGAGGTTATGTGTAGAGAAGTCAAGAGTTTAGTAAACTCTTCATGTCAAGAAAGAAGTTATAGAATATTTTAATGTCATAGAAACAATAAAAAATTATTTTAAAGATTTGAAGCATTTAATAAAATTGGATTGATACAAAGATGACATGCATACGTTGAGATCTCTCTCTCTCTCTCTCTCTCTCTCTCTATATATATATATATATATATATATATATATATAGATATATATATATATATAGATATATATATATGTGTGTGTGTGTGTGTGTGTGTGTGCACGCTTAATTTGAAGATTTGTCACATAGGTCTTGAGCCCTCTTGCTATTGTTCCATACAGTAAATATGAGATTCAAAATTTCTATGCTCCCCTCGTGTCCCCCCCAAAACCTCTCTCTCTCTCTCTCTCTCTCTCTCCCCCCCCCCCCGGTCCCCCAAAGGTATATCAATTGTTGGACTTGTCCTGTAACTTTAACATCTCTTTAGATTGTTCCTACACCGTTAAAACATTTTTCTCTCTCTTCTCTCTTCTCCTTGTCACATCATTTTTTGGGCACTAAAACATTGTTCTCTCTCTCTCTCTCTCTCTCTCTCTCTCTCTCTCTCTCTCTCTCTCTCTCTCTCTCTCTCTCTCTCTCTCTCTCTCTCGTTGATTTTTTATGAGTACCCTCGCATGTCAAACTTTAGAGAATTTATAAATTTTTAAGTATGTCCCATAGTTTAACTCTTGAAAATAAAAGGGCAAAATATCCCAAAAGTGGTAAAATCCCCCTCACTTGGCAATCTCTCTCCCCATTTGGGGCCAATGTGAGTGTTTGTTTTTGTCGGGCATTTTATCCATACTCTAAGGGTGAAAAATGTTAGCTACTCTTTTAAAAATACCCTATAATGCCAAGAAAACCATAATATCTTGAAAATTTGAAGGGCTTGAAGGGTGCCCTTGGTGAGACAAAGTCCTTGTGAGCTCGACACTATAATATATATATATATATATATATATCACACACACACACACACACAGAAGCAATGCGATGGCCTCTCTCCCTCTCTCTCTCTCTCTCTCTCTCTCTCTCTCTCTCTCTCTCTCTCTCTCGCACGCTCGCTCTGCCAATAACAATAATGACCCCTTCATTTGCATCACGTCCTCAAAGTGAGACAACCCCAAGTCAACGCAAGTCGAGCTTTTTTCTTTTTCTCAAACTCTTTAAAGAAATACAAAGCAAGACAAACCCAAGTCAATGCTAGTCGAGCTTTTTTCTTTTTCTCAAACTCTTTAAAGAAATACAAACTTCCAAAAAATTCTAAAAGATATCAAAATTGATCTTGAAAAAAACCCTTGAAAAAATAAAGCCAAATATATAATCAAAAGTTAAATTTCTCATTAAATAACAAAATCTCTACTAAAAGTAATCCTTTTTTCTTATGTGCATTTAAATTGGAACATTTATTCTATATAGAGTACAAAATCATTTGACTTTTAGAGTCTGAAAAGCTTGTCATTTCTTACAATGTTAACATAAGCATAAGTGCAGATCATCCAATGATGTTGTATAATTTCAACATAAGCATGAGTCCTTTTAATGCATAATTATCAATAATATGCATCAAACAATACTTTCCAAGGCAATCTATCATATTGGATCTATATCCTTATTCTTGAATCTAAACCATCACACATGCATATTTCACATGCAACCAATAACCTTCAACACATTACAAATGTGAGTACTCCTCTTTTTGGACAATGTACAACCATCCTTACAAAACTGGTTTAATGTAGAAGATAATTGTGAAAGAGGCATAAACGGTTTCCATGCTTAATTAACTAAGTGCTTGAAGTGTTCAATTCAAACCAAATGACTTAAGAAGCATAAAAGACCTCAGTCCGATGAGTTTCATTTCTGTGCTTCAAGGGAAACTAGGGAAGTTCATCAAATACAACTACTTGTACATGTGGCAAGCTCAACAGTTCAAGGAGTGTTTGGCCAATTTTCTTGACGATGTAGTGGTGTCTATAGTGGATTTTGTAGAGAATTACTCCTTCAAGGTGCAGGACGAGATCCAATCAATGCATTGGTATTCATCTTAGGTCACAATCTTTGTTTACATTTCATACATACGTGATGCGCTTGGTGCTATACAAAAGACAACTCACTTCTACATATCTGACGACAAGACACATGACACTTTGTTTGCGCAACACTGTTTTCTTTTTCACAATGATTGGCAAAAAAGACAAAGCTATAGTGTCTAGTGACATTGGGTGTGGTCGGATAGTGCTGCGTCACAATTCAAAGCAAGGCGGACATTCTATTTTGTTGCACGATTCTTCAATATGACAGGTGTCGAAATGACTCAAAATTTCTTTGCTTTAGGACATGGAAAGGGTGAACACGACGGGGCTGGTGCACTGGTCAAAAGAGCCCTCACACAGGAGCAGTTGAAATCTGACGGGTGGGAGCTACATAACTCTTCAAGCGTTGTTGTATTCCTCAATGCAACTCTCAGAAATCAATGCCCATAGACATAGAAGAAAGTCGATCGTGCTTTTTGGGAGGTCAAGCTCGGTGATGTCGATAGAGTTATAGAGTGGGATTGCAAGCACATGACATGGTCTCGATCCTGGCACTGTGTCAATAGCTACAGGCAGACGGATATGCATGGACTAAGGCACAAGCTGCTCTCTTGCTTTTGTGCTGCGTGCATCAAAGGTCAATGGAGGAGATGTGCCAACAAAGATCATGTGTAGGGGTGGGTATACTTGCAAATATAATCCACAGTTACGGATGAAAGCGATGGAGAAACGTTGAGCGCGGATGAGGATGAATATGCCCCCATGTATGCTGGACACCATGATGACCTGAGCAATGCCTTGATGGTTGGCCATAACTTTGCAGTGACTGCAGAGGAGTCAGGTTCAGAATTCTACGCCCTGAAATGCACCAACACAAAGCGCCTGGCATAAACAGAGGAAAAGAATCAATGACACAACATCATTAAGAAAAATTCGTATGTGGTTGAGGGCCTATTCTATGACAAGGTAAATGGCCGAGATGATACTTATGTCCTTTTGGACCACTTAGGGCCACGTGACCACCACTTTTAAGCACTTTATACTACTTGACAAGCACTATGAACCACTTGACCACACCCTAAACCACTTGTCTGTCACTTTATATCACTTGACAAGCACTCTGAACCACCTGACCAACACTTTGAACCACTTGACCAACCCTCTGAACCACTTGGACAACACTTTGTTCCACTTAACCACAATTTACCAGCCCTGTGAAAAGCTTGACCAGCTCTTTGGACCACTTAGGACCTCATGACGAGCACTTTTAAGCACTTTATACCACTTGACAAGCCCCTTGAACCACTTAACCACCCCCCTGAACCACTTGGCTAGCACTTTAATACCACTTGACAAGCACTCTGAACCACCTGAACAACACTTTGAACCACTTGACCAAACCCGTGAACCACTTGGATAGCACTTTGTACTACTTGACCACCACTAAACAACCACCTAAACCACTTGACCAACTCTTTGGACCACTTTGGACCACCTGACCGACACTTTATACTACTTGACAAGCACTATGCACCACTTGACCAACTCTTTGGACCCTTAGAACCACCTGACCAGCACTTTGGACCACTTAGGACCACCTGACCAGCATTTTAAGGCACTTTATACTACTTGACAAGCACTATTGACCACCACCCACTTTTAACCACTTGACCATTTTAAGGCACTTTATACTACTTGACCACTTGACCACCACCCACTTTTAACCACTTGACCACTTAACCAACACTTAACATAAATTCGAGTTGACAGCAGAGCAGTAACAGTTGACTTTTAAAATTATTCATAGTATTTAGCTTTTTCAAGGAGTAAAGTCAGTCGGTTAGTAGACTACTTTGTCCATTCCTGTCGGCGTGGCCGCTTATAATTGGTTGTTGGACCTGGCATTTTTGGTGCCAGAATTTCTTGCTGCACCCGTACTTTTCCATGTGCCAGATTCCAGTTCATTTGTGCAAGTTCATCCGTCCTGGAACCAAATGGACATTCCCTAACAGTCTTGGCTCTGTCAGGAGTCTCAGACCTCTGTATTATAAATGAGGCAACATCTTCTTTGAGAAAAATTTGTGCCACTCATTTTGCTTTTCTATCCCATGCAGAATGACAAAGTTATTGGGATCATTGAAGTACATCTTATAAAGGGAATCATCCAACAGTAAAGTGTTAGACTTATTGAACTTAGGAAAGAGGTGCCAAAAGGTTTCAAGTTTTTTCAAAAACATTTGCTTTGGGGGATTTCCAAATTTCCAACTACTAACATGGCAGCAGTTCTGCGCTAGCCACCCACTCAGACAACGCTTGGCCTGAGATAGGCACTTGTCCATACCCTTCTCAAGATTATGGCAAGCACGCGACGACCACATAAAAGTCTCTGCTATCTGACTGAGTCCAAGCAAGAATAATTTTGCATCGTTCTGTACATAGTAGATGACGGTATCATCCCCCTTTACTTTGTCAAAGTACAGCGTGTTTAAATCTGGAACCAATCCTTTGCGCTTATCATGCACACAAGCAAGCACATTATTGAAGTCTACAATTACTACCGAATCTCTATGGACTGGGAAGCGAGACATATTGTAGCAAGGAAGCTGGCAATCAAAGTGCTCTACCTCATCAGTGGGCGGTGGGGGTTTTGAGCCAACCACACGAATTTTAACTATAGAGAACAAATGGAGAGAAACTAAGAGAGTATACATAAATTTATATTGCCGGGAAAGAAGATACAAAGCTGCAATCTAAAAAAGATAGCATGAAAAAAAAAGATACAAAGCTTCAAGAAGCTAAAGCTTCTTGAATGCTCTGGTTTTTGGGGGGAGTATGCCAGTACTCTTTTTGGCGTCCTGGGACAGCTCGTCCTCCATATGATTTTTTCTCTTCTTCTACATCTCCACCGCTTTGC
Organism: Adiantum capillus-veneris; assembly: GCF_014529385.1. Taxonomy (NCBI): domain Eukaryota; kingdom Viridiplantae; phylum Streptophyta; class Polypodiopsida; order Polypodiales; family Pteridaceae; genus Adiantum; species Adiantum capillus-veneris. The sequence goes on along the minus strand of NC_140939.1, from coordinate 65,140,399 downwards.
AGGGTTGATTCCATTTCAAAATCCTCTACCTCAGCTACACTGTCCTCCTTACAGGCATCAGTACCTAGGCAACATATTGTGACCACAATGAACACGGTGACCATGATTCAGACATGGGAGGAGACAGATACAAAACTGACATTACCTTGGTTGCTTGCGGACGGAGTTGTCTCCTTCAGAATGTACTGGTCACCACCCTCAACAGTTTTCCCACCTTCAAAGTTCTTGTACTTCAGCAGCATGGCGTCAAGGTCAAAGACCTCGTCCACATCGTGCATGGCCGATGTGGAAGCTTCTTTCTCAGCCACCACTGGCTCAGCTGAACCAACACACACAATTAGTCTCCACAACAGATTATCATAAGTTCTGTTGTATAAAATGACCAACCTACCTTCAAGCTCCTCATAAGAATTTCCAAGTACCCATCATCTTGCTATATGGGGTATCTCCCATTTATAGTCTGGTACAAGACACTTGGGATCAGTCGCACTGACACTTGGGATCAGTCGCACTGACCACTGAAAAGCAGAACGGATGGTATCTGTGGGCACAGGGCAGCTGAAAGACACCGGCTGCATATTTTCCTGATAGTTCTTGACCACAGGCCACACAATTTTCAGACAATAAAACAATATCCACACTAAATTTGGACTTGGAAGGTGGAGTGGGCACAAGAAGGGCCCTGCCCTCTCTTTTCATGAACTTGCTGGACCCCTTCATGAAGGAGCCCTACCTTCTGAAGTCACCAAGTTCCCTGTCCATTTCCTGAACTATTTTCTATACAAAATTAAAAACAAAAGAAGATTATTGCACAACCAACCATAATGGGGGACATGCAAGCCCTAGCAGCAGCAGGCACTTGCAAGCACCTTGAGCACTTGCTGGAACATTCAAGTACTTGTAGACACTTGCAAGTGCCTGCAAGTGCTCTATCTGTCCACTTGCAGCACTTTGAAAGGCACTTGCTAGCACTTCGAAGCTCTTTTTAGCACTTTGAAGCACTTGCAGGGTCTTAAAAGTGGTTGAAAGTGCTTTAAAGTGCTTAAAAGTGCCTCAAAGTGCTTTGAAGTGATTGTAGAATAAACTTTTAAGCACTTTGAAAGCATTTTGATGCAAATTTAAGCACTTTGAAGCACCTTCAAGCACTTGCAGGACTCTGCAAGTGGTTGAAAGTGCTTCAAAGTGCTTTAATATCCCTGCAGGTGGTTCAAAGTGCTTGCAAGTGCATAAAAGTTAGGCACTTTTTAGCACACTTGCTGGCATTTGTAGGTGTTTAAAAGTGCTTGAGTGCTTCCAGGGGCTCAATCTATCCTCTTGCAGCACTTTGAAAGGCACTTGCTAGCACTTGGAAGCTCTTTTTAGCACTTTGAAGCACTTTCAAACACTTGCAGGGTCTTAAATAAAAGTGCTTTAAAGTGCCTCAAAGTGCCTCAAAGTGCTCTTAAGTGATTGCAGAATAAACTTTTAAACACTTTGAAAGAATTTTGATGCAAATTTAAGCACTGTGAAGAACCTTCAAGCACTTGCAGGACTTTGCAAGTGGTTGAAAGTGCTTCAAAGTGCTTTAATGTCCCTGCAGGTGGTTCAAAGTGCTTGCAAGTGCAAGCCAGGCACTTTTTAGCACTTGCTGTCATTTGTAGGTGTTTAAAAGTGCTTCCAGGTGCTCAATCTGTCCACTTCCAACACTTTGAAAGGCACTTGCTAGCGCTTGGAAGCTCTTTTTAGCACTTTCAACTACTTGCAAACTCTTGCAAGTGCTTGCAGGGTCTTAAAATTGTTTCAAAGTGCTTTAAAGTGGTTAAAAGTGCTCTGAAGTGATTACTAAAGGCACTTTTAATCACTTTGAAAGCATTTTAAAGCAATTTTAACCACTTTGAATCTTCTTCAAGCACTTGGAAGAGTTTACGAGTGGTTGAAAGTTCTTCAAAGTGCTTTAATGTGCCAAATGGTGGTTCAAAGTGCTTGCAAGTGCATAAAAGTTAGACACTTTTTAGCTCTTGCAGAAATTTTTAGGTGTTTAAATGTGCTTGGAAGTGCTTGCAGGTGGTTAAGGTGTTTGCAAGTGCTAAATAGTCAAGTAGTTTTTAGCACTTGCAAGAACTTTTAACCACTTTTATGCACTTGCAAGCATTTGTAGGTATTTCCAGATATTTGCATGTGCTTAAAAGAGCATGCAGGTGGCTGAAAGTGCTTGCAAGTGCTTAAAAGTGACCATTCTCAACCACTGTTAGCACTTTCTAGCACTTTATACACTTTAAAGACAGAGAAGACTGGAGTACCTGCATGGCTGACACCTCCCCCTTCATCCTTGCACCATCATTGAATCCAAAGGACTTGGAGAGTACCCTTGTAAGGGCTCCGATTTCAGCTTCCTTTTTGGCAATCGCAGCTACATATTCTGTTGGAGAGGATTTCAGTTTCTTTTCTCCACCTCCTCTTCTCCACCTCTGCAGTGATGGGTGTACAAGTCGACGAGGTATCTTTGTTGCACAACCATAAGTCCCGCTTTGCAACCAGGACTGTTTTTGAAGACTTCACCTTCTCTTCTGCCTTCACTGCCTACTGCTCAAGGTCATCGGCCGTAGGACCGTCCACAGCATTCCCTATTAGTCCTACAAATATGGGGGACTTCGTTCATGACGTAATCGAACATGAACTTCTATATTTTCCGATTGAGCCCCCCTTTTTGGGTCTTGACATTCTCTAATACTTGATCCCCAACCAAAGCCCATGCAATCATATGGTTGTCGGGGTCTACTTTGGCAGCATTGTAGTATTTATATGCAAACCCCCTCGCAAACCTCGTCATGAGCTTGCCGTTTGAGGGGGCAGCCTGGTAAACCTTCTGATACAGATACCTGCATGCATCGTAAAGGTGGTTATGCACCTAGTGGAGGAAGATCTCAGTCTTCTTCTTCTCTGGCACCTTGAAAACTATTAACCACTATTCAGGTGGTAGGTCCTTGTCTGTTAAATCCATTATGTGAAATTTGGACTCACAGGCCATGAGATTCCTCATATTTTAGAAGATTCTTTTTTTGATTCACTTTGATTTCGACAGAGTTGTCACATCATAGGTGAATCAAAAAAGGAATCTTCTAAAATATGAGGAATCTCATGGCGTGCTATATATCAGTAGATAGAGCTTGAAGAGGACATTCTAATTGTCAAACTTCCGTCAACTTTGGATTTTGTTTGCAAAAATTTATCCATGTGCCCGTTTTGGTAGAGAGAGGTAAAGTCAAACCCCTTTGTGAGTCCAAATTTCACCTAATGCTTGGGCAGCTTGCCCTCCATGCTCAATCCATATTCCTCATGCAACTGCAATGCAAAATAGCAAAACCTAGAAATTACCGGATACTCCACCGATACGGCAAGCAAAGTCATGGAGAAAATGATTTGCAACGAATGCTGAAAAAAGGAAATTTGGCCATGCATTGCCATGAGGCGCATAGACATGAGGCGATGTAGAACTCACCTTTCCGAGTATATTTTTCAACCGACAACATGCATTTGGAGAGGGAAGTTTCGACAGTCGTGTTTGTTACTGGGGTCTATAGCGTCGTGTTTATTGTAGGGGACTACTGTGTCGTGGTTGTTGAAGGTGTCTGTTGTGTCGCATGTGTTGGGAGGGTCTGCTATGTGGTGGCTATTGCAGGGGTCTGCTGTGTTGTGGTGTTTGTTACAGGCGGTGCCTGCTGTACCAACTCCGTGCTCTGAGTCGGGTTTTTGCGCTTCTTGGAGGGAGTGTTCTTCTTGGGAGTCATCTCTGCAGAGGGTGCTACTACAGCCTTTATGCTTTCCTGCCGAGGGCAATGGGGACAGAGCTCCACCAGGGATATGGCAGAGCATGACAGGTGCAATGGGGGGTAGAGTGCGACGGCTACATCATGCAATGAGGGTAGCACGAGCTATGGGAGCAGAGCGAGCACACAGGTACAGGCGGGATTCCGAGTGACAAGCTAGTTGTGTGAGAGCTGGAAAGGAGAAAAAGGACAAAGGCCATGACGATTATAAGTTCGAAAAAAGGGGATCCACTTCACCCCATAATGGCTCGCATGCATCTAGTTTATAGGTAGAAAAATTATATTGTACACAAATTTAGAATTTCCCTCTCCCTCTTTTCCCAAAGTTGAAAAACGTTGAATTTCCTCCAACTAGGTGCTATTGGTGGTATCACCAAAAAGTGCAAAAAGTGGTACCACCTAAACATGCTATCACCCAATTATAAATGTTCTAGTTATTTAATGGCTTTCAAAGCTCTTTTTTGCTCAATGTGGAAGACTAAGCATTATGTATACAAAGTTCATAACTTGAACTATCCCAAATTACACCCATGTATCAATCACTATATCCAAAGTTTAGATCATATTCAATATGATATATTGAGGTAGCAACATATTTTCTTTGAAACAAACTAAGAGAAGCTTTTTATTGTATTTAATAGAATTTTTTCATCATAAAATTTTTCTATCTGGAGCAAGAATTCACTAGTGAATATTTTTCAAATAAGATTCCTCTTTTTCATCGTGGTAAAAAATATCAATAGAAAAAAAAAACAACGTTGATATACTCACGGTGCTGAGATTGATCATGTCTCAATTCTCAATAAAAATTTCAAAATTGTCATTGAAAAAAAGACTTTAACACCACTTTTTATAGAATGAAACCTTTTTTTGAGTAGCGAATAATTTAGCACGCATCAAATCTTTATGGGCACCCAATGCAAACAAGGTAAGAAATATTATAGGTATGAAGAATTTACATTATAATTACAGAAACGTTATGCTAAAGAGTGAATAATAAACATGGAAAATATATTTTGGTTACAAAAAATTTATGGCATAAAAAATATGCATGTAAAAAATAGCAGCTATTAATATTTATTGCTAAGTGGAAAAAATCTTCATAAAGAAATGAGTCATTTTTCATAGGCACAAGCGTAAGAATGGTGACAGGTATGAAAGATTCATATTATAATTAATTAGAGGCTAGATAGCGAATAATCATCATGGAAATTTTTTTTTGGGTGCGAATATTCTATGCAGGTATAAAAGATTAGAGGCTACATAATGAATAATCCTCATGGAAAAAAAATTATGGGTCCAAATATTCTATGGTATTAAAAATGTATATGCAAAACATTAAAGGATATTAAATTTTATAGCATGAAACGTTGTTAGGCATGAAAAATTATCATTGTCAAAATTATCAATTTAGATATTAGAGGGGAAATAATTTTCATGAAAAAATTAGTTCTAGTTTAATAAATAGATGGAAATTCTATCAATGCTCATTGGGTGATATATTTTTAGGTACAAATATTATAGATGTCTTTTTGCATGGATCAGGCACAAATATTTCACCTTTAATGCATTGTGGCTAATTTAATGGCATCGATACTCCATCATAAGCGTTATAAAAAATGTGCATAGAAAATCACTTTCGATAGTGAAACAACAAATTTACACTCATTGGACTTTTTCTAGTTGGCAATAGAAAAATGGGTAGAAAAAGTGCCATTTTTCGCAAGTTGAGAAAAAGTGTAGTGATTGGCAAGCCCTGGGTAAAGCACATCTACGACAAATTGTTTGTGAGAAAGCAAACGATAATTGGTCATAAGCTTGTGTGTGCGGACTGTACAGTTCTTGAGGTCTGTCATGGCGAGCTCGATCGTTGGATACAGACTCTCTCTCTCTGAGCTTCGATCTGCATCTGCAAACCTGCTTTTTTTTTTATTGCATGCCATGAGGCGGCGTGAGCTTTTCACAAGGGCGTTTTTTTTTTTGGATTACGTGCTGAGCTTTTCACGTCCCTTGTGCGTTCAGATAGTGCCTTTGGCTACCCAAGGAAAAAGCTAATCCTTCATTCGCCATCGCCAGCTACAGCTCAGACACTTCATATTTTGCTCTCAGACTCGTGCGCGAAGACGTAGATCTTGCTACTCTACCTACTCGCGACTATGGAGATTGTTTCTAGCCTCGCTCTGGGACTAGCTGGGCTAAGTATGGTTTTTTCGACTGTCTGCGCACGCACTGAATTCTTCAAGTGGGCAACAGGCACAGGCTCCTCCCCTTCTGTGCAGCTCCTTGAGACGGAGCTTATGTCGCAGGCTGAAGATGGCAAGGAGAGCACGGTCACGTTCGATGGCTTTCCTTGTTATGTCAGCGAGCGCACAAGGGTGCTTCTTAGCAATGCATCTTGGGTGCACTTGAAGCAGCTCCTGATACACCAGGAACTTGTCACTTGCCAGTCGAAGAGTCCTCCTCTCCGGTCCGTCTGGTACAGAAACCTATCATCAGATGTTGGCCAAGGCTGATCTGGCTCACTTGTTCGATGCCAAATTGCTCATTCTTGACGTAACAGATCACCTCTTCCCAAAGATGCAACGCAAGTGTTGCAATGCGGCCAGATCATCCAGCTCGAAAGGGAATTCAGGGATGAAAAATCGAGCTTTCAGAGGACCAAGTCCTGGGATTTTGAGGACGCGACGCTGCATGGGGCTCTGCTGAAGCTCTCCAAAAGTTAAGCCAACTGTTCTCTTCTTGCGCGACGTAGAGAACCTGGTTTCCAACGGCCCCAAAATTTGTCCCTTCTCCGATGTATGACTGCCAAGCTATCCGGATCACCTGTCTTCATCCTGGGTTTTAGAATTGTAGAGAATTTGGACAATGGCGTTCGAGCAGCTACTGTCAATCCTACAACATCGACGCGATGCCTCCAGAGGATGGTGCACAGCTTGTAAAGTGGCGGCGGACTCGATTAGAGGAGGACATGAAGGCCGCACGGGCACACGAGAACAGAAACCGTATCGCAGATGTGCTTGCAGTCAATGACATGATTTGGACGTAATCAATGTAGCAGATAAGCTGTTTCCTGGTCATCTGCTTGAGGAGATTGTTGTTTCCGCAATTTCATACCATCCGACGAATGTAGAGAGCCCTCAATATCGGGATGGAAGACTAATGATCTCTTCCTGAAGCCTGGTTCGCGGGCTGGGCATTTTTAATCAAACTAAATTACAAGCCAAAAACGATGTTTCCTCAGTCTAAGGCTTTAAGTCTGCCAAGGAGGAACATCAGCTTGCAGGCGACAAGCAGCTGTTTGATCAAAAGCGAATTCGTTGGGTGATTATTCCAGCTAAAAAGATAGGTGTGAGTTTCCAGTCGGCGCCCGATTTATTCAGCAGGGGAGGCCTAATCAGGCCATGTAAAGGCATCTTGTTGTTTGGGTCTCCAGGAACTGGCAAGACAATGCTCGCAATTTCGCAAAGGCACTGGCAGCAGAAGCTGGAGCTGGCTTAGATTTAGAAATATTCTCATGTAGGAAAACGGAGCCTTTTTCAATGTTTTTCATACCAAGGCACATCATGAGCTTCTCCTCGAGAGGCACCACATACCTAGCTGGGTACGATTGGGGGCAGGGGACCGCCGGCCCCTACACCGGGCCAACGGTCCCTTGTCCCCACTCGTACCTAGCTACTAGGTATTCGGTGCCTCTTTCACAGAAGCTCATGATGTTGAGGTGAGTCACAATGTGGGAATTATTGTGAGAATTTGTCCAAAACTTCTTGTGAATTGGCAATGTCCACCATCAACCCAAAGTTTTTTGCTGAAGGTGAGACGGTTGTGAGAGGCCTCTTTACTCTAGCTACCAAAGTTGCTCCTACAATCATATTTATAGACGAGGTGGATGGTATGCAGGGGCAAAGGAGTACAATATCAGAAGAACACAAGGTAATGAGAAGGATGAAGAACAAGTTTTTGTCCCATTGGGATGGCCTTCTATCTAGGGCGGGGAGCGTCGGGTGCTCGTTTTGGCAGCAACCAATAGGCTGTTTGATATGGACGATGCTATTATTTAGAGATTTGAAAGAAGGATCATGGTAGATCTTCCAGATAAGGCCAATAGGGGGAAAATTCTAAAAGCTATCCTTAACACTAGGTTGGTGATGGGACACTTTTATGTCCTGTTAAGTGACCATTTTCCTTGAATTATGTCAAGAGTTTCAAAATGGATTTTGAGGTGCTATCTATCTAGAAAATTGTCTCATAAGCTGAAAAAAACTTGACATTTTTTTGGAATATCAATTCCATCTTTAACCTTGTCCTTGCACAACATTTCACAACCTAAACTGTGTGAAAAAACGGGTCCTGTTTTTGGCTTTTTTCAACTTTTTACAACTATACCACTCTAGAATTCATGTTTGTGAGGTCTATAATGCTAGAGAACTATCTTTAGTAGTCCTCAACATGTCTTGATGCTTCTAGGGAGAAATAAATGTTAAAGTTGTAAGTTATGACCAAATTACAAAGAGACATGGTGGTTCATTATAACATTTTAATCCTTGTTGCATCTTTTGTTCATCAATCTGAGCTTGTTCGCTATCTATTTCTTATTTTAATCTTACTATACATGTTCCCCATTCTTTGTACTTTGAATGGATTTTGCAAAAAAAAAATCACACCTTAATATATAAACTTTTTAGATGTTGACCTTTTTCTAGCAATTTTTATGGATGATAGTGTGTAGCCCAGATAGTGCATGGGTTGAAAAGCTGTGTCTATGCATAGCCAACATTGGCTCTACTTTGCTTTTGATGTCAATGCTTTGCCAAAATATACATGGTGCAAGAGGAGGCTCTTAAGTGTAGGGTTTCTGATGTTGTTCTAATTTTCTCTTTTTCTCTTAGATAGAAGATCTTGAAGCAATCAATCGCATTCCTTGATAGTCATTTGTGAACAACCATCTTCGTCTGATTTATCAATCTTTGGAGGGATTGTCAAATCCTGTTTTTTAGCCAATTTTAGCTCTTCTATGATTTTTTTGGTGGCTTTCATGATATCCAAATGCAGTTTTGATTTTCTATGTCGCATATTGTAACATAAAGCTAATATTCCTTGAGTTTTGGGGCACCTAATACCCTATTTTGCATAGTAGACGACGATGGTTGATTTTTTCAATTATAGAAGAAAACGAAACATTCTAGTATATCAAAGTATAGCTTTTTCAATATTGTTAGTTTCTTGTGACAACTACATGCATTTTGTAGGTAGTAACCATATCTAGTCATAAGGATCAAATTTGGCTAGATATTGAATAGTTTCTATGGGATTCTACAACTCATAATGTTGAACCCAGGTTTTTCATGTTTGCTGTATTTAGCACTTCATCTTTGTCCCCAAGATTCCCCTTGGTAAGAGATGTATTATTCTTTTGACATGCTCCATGGCTCCTTATGAAGCTAAAGGACACTAGGGAACTAAGAAAACATGCATATATTATTTGTATTGAGCGTGGCTATAGAAACTTTGATGATAGGTTTGCAGAATGGTAAAAATTCAACTTTTTTGTACCTATTTCTTTTGGAAAAACAAAAAATAGTGAGTGAGAAGCAATCATATGTTCTGATCACCAACCCATTGAAGTTAACTAGGGAATTTATCTCAAGTCCTACAAAAATCCCTAATCTTATTTTTATGCAACAAAACGTAAGAAATGACTGTTTTGTTGAAAATGTAGTGGTCCATCAACTTTGGAGGCTTGGTGTGACCAAAAGATGAGAAATTTTACAAGTTTATTATTTTTTCCATGTGTAGTAGGTCTTGAACTATAACCTCATGAAAGGATTTTACAAAATGAGTGGATCTACTATGGTTTTGGAGGTTTTTTTCAAAACCTTGAAAGGACACTTTTATGTCCTGTTAGGTTACCAACCTAGTGTTAAGAAAGAAGCTATTGCTGATGATGCTGATTTTTGTGAGCTCGCTCTCATAACTGAAGGCTGTACTAGAAGTGACTTGAAGAACTTATGCCTGGCTGCAGCTTATCAACCCATTCAAGAGCTGATGAAGTTGGAGCAAAATAAGTCACTATGCAATACAGTTACGTCCACGAAAGAGGAATCGACATCCGAAATATGGCCTCATCTACGGTCACTCAATATGGAAGATTTCAAGCATGCAAAGATGCGAGTATCTACACAAGAAGATTTGGAAATTTTCTCATGTAGGAAAACGAACTCTTCTCCAGTGTTTTTCATACAATGAAAAACATCATGAGCTTTTGCTTGAGAGGCACCTCATACCTAGCTAGGTACGATTGTACCGGGCCGGCGGTCCCCTACCCCCAATCGTACCTAGCTAGGTATGCGGTGCCTCCCTCACAGAAGCTCATGATGTTGAGGTAAGTCACAATGTGGGAATTATTGTGAGAATTTGTCCAAAACTTATTGTGCTAGTAGCTTTGCAGCCAATGGAGCTGACATGGTTGAGCTCAAGAAATGGAATGCATTGTATGGGGAAGGAGGAATTCGGAAAAAGAAGGAGCTTGCCTACTTCTTGTAGTTCATTGGTTGGATGGAAGTCAAAGAAAACAAAAGAGTAGGAGTTGCACCATGGTAAAGAGCTAGCAACTAATATGATTTTTCTTTTTTGTTGTGCTCAATAGACAAATGTGAGAGAGCAAGGATAAAGAAAAAGAAAGAGACCTTTCTTTGCAATGCCATTTGCTTCTTGCATTTCAGTATGAGATAGAATTTACAAATTACAAAGATGGCTGCAAATCCTGATTGTTGGGCCCCTTGGGGATATTTGTCTTAAGAATGAAGCCAAGCTGAAGCCTTTGTAATCTTTTTATTTGAGTAATTTATCACCTGCCTACCATACATGATCTGTCGTGAAAGGCACGCCACCTCACTCTCTACTTTCCTTTCCCTAAAAGTCCTCTCACCCGTTTCTTCTAAAATCTCTCTCTCTCTCTCTCTCTCTCTCTCTCTCTCACATATGGGTGAAAGCATGTTAAAGTGAATTTTTTTGTTGTCCCGGAGAGTACTAGTTAGTACAATTTTGACATATGTTAATTAACTAATACAATAACACGAGCTAGATCTCTAAGATCTGTGAAGCATGACATATCAATAGAAAGCTCCTAAAACAAAGAATCCAAATGTACAAACTCCGATAAATTTTGATATTATTTGTGAAAATTTTACCGTGCGCCCAAGTTTTCTTTAGATATGCTAACTAAAGAATACTTGGTTAGATATGCTAACCAAGTTTTCTTTAGATATGCTAACTAGCACCAAAAGTATGCCAGGTAACATGCTTTTACCCCTATATGTGTGTACCCACCAAGTTTGCACACCCATGCATACACACAAAAGCAATTACTTGTGAGTGTCTCACAAGTACCTTACCTTGTTTTATTCTAAGATATTTATAGGTTTATATCTATAAAAGGGTTCTTAAAATAAAATGTGTACATGTTAAAGTAGTAATTTAAAAAAGAGTGTAGAGGGGTTTTTGAAATACTATTTGAATGCAAGTGATATTAAACAAATTCTAATAATGGAGCCCCTATATGATACCTTCAAACCATGGCACTCTTAACAACACATCTATTTTTTTAAGTGCCTAGAAATAAAGAATTCTTCTATACCATGTAATCCATAATGTGGAGCTTTAGATATATTCCCAATGAGTGAAGTGACATCTAGAACTTCTTGGTCTTTGAAGGTGCCAACAGTTGGTATGAAAGTACCCATTTCATGCGGATATATCCGAAGCTTAATACCCAATTATACATATATGAAATTGTGTGTAGATATTGATAAGCATCGTGAGCAAACAACGTAAGGGCAGTGCAAGAAGAGCCCTGTGCCTATTTGATCAAAGTAGCGCTCTTCTTTTGGTGCAAGATTCATTCTTGCCCCGACATTTGATGAACCCAATATGAAACGGCTAGAATGCACATTAGGTGTATATGGTAGATTTAAAAGACTCGGAGATACTACCGATCTCCTAATGATGATCCAGGGATTTATCACATATCTTCAATAGTTCTACGAAAGATGCTACCTGGGAACGTGATGATGATGTAATGAGACTAAATTATCCACTCTTCATATCGAGGTGAAGATACTTTGAATTTTTCAAGTGTGGGAGGATGTAAGATCCGAGATTTTTGGGTCTCTTTTAAATAATACGAATAGATTATAATATCTGCTTTGTGAAATTTTAGCTTAGAATGCTTGTTTGGCAATGTTGTAGATTTTAAAGTGAAAAGCGAGATTGTTTTTAAGTTTCAGTAGGTCAGACAAATATTTGATTCAATTTTGAAAAAATTCACTTTTTTAGCTTTTTCATGCTTTTCGTGCTTTTCAGTGCTTTTTTGCAAAAAGCATGGTCAGATCCTTAATCTACGAGTCTTAAAGAAGCTATGATTCAATTTTGTAAAAATCTGCATCTATAAATTGGTATAGGGAGCTCAATTTTGAGTACCGATAATTGCGTCTACTACCGCACGGCGATACCTACGTGTTATATGGATTCGTGCAAGCTCTCTATCACCATCTCCATAAGGTTTTCTCTCTTTTTTGCGGAGAGAAGAAGAAGAAGAAGAAGAACATTATCTATCTATTTGCTTTCTATCTTATATTCTCTTTTCAAGGTGTGAGCATTTTCCAATAACTTTTTGGTGAAAACCTCTACGTAGCTCTCATTGCTGCTCTCTTGCAGCAAAGCAAGAAACCGTCTGATAGTTGGTAATCACTCCTAAAGCACAGTAAGAAGCTCTAAACTCCATAGGCATCATCTCTTTCTCTCTCTACTCCGTTTTCTGAGTAACTATCGTCTGGGTGGTTGCTTTTTCGTATATGAGGACATGAATGGACTTACCAAAACATTAGGACTTGTAGAAGTTTGTTTCATCATGTTTAGCATGCTGATTTATGTACATGGTGTATTTATGGTCATGTCTATATAAAAAGAGCTTTTTTCTTCACGTCATGTAGGTGGTAGGAACATTGTTTTAGTCATATCTCTCAAACCACTATGAATTAGGTCAAATCCTTTGAATAGAGATAAAACACTTCATTTAAAACATTTTCTCTCTTGGGAGTCATGTGAAAATTTCTCTCAAACAAAGAGTTATGGTCAAAATACAACTTGCTGCACACCACATTCAAAATTTTGGACCCCAGGCTCCTTGGAGAACCACTTTTTAGACTCATCGGATGAACGAACCCACTTAGCCAAATCAAAATCTTGATTAAACTTGTTGATAAATACATTTAAGTCTTTGAGATCACTTTGCAAGTGCGATTTATTAATCATTCCATATACGGGGTTACCTACGTATATGGGTGCTACCAAGGGGAGTACTATATATATGACGTCGAAGTTGGACAAGTGGTTCATATATGTTTTGGTTTGTTTTGGTGAGTTGATTTTAAGCATTTGATGTCCATAGACTTATATGGGGTATATGGTTAGTCAACGAGAACCTTATTGGCAAATATGAATAAGGTGGCTTTCTTTCTGTGTTAATGTTTGTTACATGAGTCTTGTATGGGCAAAGTGATGTGATAAGGTCTTAGTCTATATTATGGAACTGAGCTTGACACATTGGTTTGAGGTCAAATACTTCCATTTGTTTGTTATGCATGCACCCAAATTAAAATTGAATTTTTTTTTGTTTTTCACATATATACAATGTTATGGTATATGGTTGATCAAAGTGACGGGGATATGTTGCATCATGATTATGTTGATGGAATGATGTGTGATGTATGAAACCTCATGGATGGATGTGGACATCTCATGTGCATGTGTATGTTGCTTTCCACCTTTCAAGGTCAAAACTAACTCTATGTGCTAAGAGGGTGAGGTGCGGTCATGGTGCATCACTTATGCATGGTTAGATATTTTGAAAATTGGATTTTGAACTCATGTTTACTCGCTGGTTAGACATATTTTATGCATAAAAAGTTCATTCCTTAAGGGCCATATGTATGTGGGATCTCTTTGATTGCAGTAGATATGTCAAACTCCAAGTGTGGGAGTTGGTTCAGTATGTAATATGGTTTATGGTCAAGGGTTGAGATTCATCATGGATTATGGTTGTGATATTGATTGTGGAAGCCGCTATGGCTCTTGGGTCTTTTTTTTTTGGATATGGTTACAAGTATTGTCAAAATCTTGTCGAAAATTTTGCAGCCATGTTATGTGCTAAGGTGGTTTTGCAGAATTGGATATGCATCACCCTTAGTTGGGTGGAATGCTCACCCATGTGATGAGATTGGATTATGGTTAATGGTTTTGGATTGGATCATGAAGTGGTTTTGATGGTTTATGGTGTACGTGTAAGGGTAGAGACCTTGTATAGTTGACTGCTTGCAAAAGATTGTTTGTGCATATGGAAGATGCTATTGTGATTGGACTCATATGTTATGTTTCTCATGGCAGCATCACTACAAGACTAGGATCACCTACATTTCTTAGTCTTAGACAAAAGTATCGATGACCTTGGGTTGTGCTGGATCGAGGGTGTTTCCTAGGTCTTCTTTTTGTTAGACTCATATGCACGGTTAGTGTGTCAAGGGTTGAATGACCTACACGGCTAATGCCTCTGGGATCTTGCCTTGGCTTTGCGTTGTCAGGAGTTTTTTGGAGCAAGGGATTGCGCCTATGTACATACACATGCATGGTGCATCGAATAAAGGATTTTCCAATTTCCATAGCCAGGTGGTTACGTGGGCCCCACGTGTGTACAGGTAGGACAGGGTGTACATAGTGCAACGATTTTCACTATTATCAGTACCAGTGTGTTTTTTCTACAATAAGGAGGAGTTGGTAGCGCGTAAAACTTCTCGAGGAAGCTATCTGCGGGCCGACAACATGAGGTAAGCAGGTGCGTCAGATGGCATCGAGTGGCGTCAGGAGGTTGAACGGGGTCAATACTTGCACGCGGAGAAGTACAGACACGACGTGGGTGTTTTCTTGTGATACTTATGCAGAAAGGTCATCATGAGGACCACTTTTTGGGGCCACTTCACGTGGTTGCAGGATGCATTATTGGAAAAAACTGAGTGCCAGGTGTGCGGATGATGCAAAAAGGTGACAACTATGCACTGCGAGGTCAGTTTTTGGCCTGTTAGGGGTCCGTTTGAGATCATCTAAAAGGCCAAGGGTGCCCAACTAATAAAGCTAAGTGTGGGAACTAGAAAAATTGAGAGAAGACCAGAAAAACATGGAGAAGAGAGGAGGAACAGCCGCAAGTGTGTTTTTGCTGTTTTTGGAGCATTTTTTGGCCCTAAACTGCTCATCCGAGGTCGGATTTGAGCACTGTGACATTGTAGGGTGGGGTTTTTGGGCATTCCGGACGCAATGGCGCTGTCTATTATGCCAAATTCCTCACAAATTTTCTGCTTTTTTTCTGTGTAATCTTCTTCGGTGAGTGAAGCCTCTGCTTAACTTTGTGGTTGTATCTGTTGTATTTCCTCAATACTGTGTAAACTATTTGTCCCATTGGTGTTGGGCTGAGCTTCATTGAGTCTAAACAACAACAATTTACCTCCTTTGAGCTGAATTGAGTGTGTGTGTGTGTGAGTGTGTATGTGTGAGTGTTGAGTGGGCAAGTGGGAAATCTCTCTCTTCTCACTCCGTCTGTGTGTTTCCTGCCTCGGCCAGGCTGGTTATGTAAGCCGAGTAGTTCCCCATAATGTGTGTGTGTGTATCATCCCAAGAGTGTGTGTCAGGTCATTATAGAGGCGTTGTGTGTGTTTCTATCCCTCTCACATTCTTTTGGCGCCCCCACGGAGGATCTTCTTCGAGTACCTTCTGCCTCGAGCTTCAAGCTTCGAGATTCGGGGCTACAGGTTACAGGTTACTAGGACAGGTACAGGTATAGGTGATTTACACAGGTATAAGTAGCTCGAGTACAGTGATATACTGGCAGTGATGTCACTTGCAGTTGTTGTGGGTATGCATCACTTGGCGCCTATTTGAGCGCATTGTCTGCTGGATTGCAAGTTACTTGTGGAAACTGCCATTGTACGCATTTGTGGAGCCATACTTGGTTGTATTTGGCAGTCCCAGCCATTTCTGAGACTTGGTCTGGAAGATAGTCATTTCTGAGACTTGACTATACGCGATTTGCATTAGCCTTCGTGTGAGGGTCGATAGCGTGAGGTTTTTATTGAGCTGGGGGATTCTCAAATGTGGAGATCCTTTCGGTGATACAGGTAGCTCGAGCACCCTTTTCGTGACCTCGCCATAGGCTATGTACTAGTGAGTCATATTTGATGCTCGGGTTCTATTGTTGACAATTTATGCATACATATACAGTCTATATTTTGGGTTCACACTGCTCTACTTCTGGGGAATCTCTTTCAAAAATTTTCCAAGTTATGATGGCTGGTCTTTTGGTCTTTTGAGCCATTTATGCTGTTATGCTACTGAAATTTTGGCAAAATTAGAGGTTAAGTTAGGTGTGCCTTCTTGGGAGCTTCATGGTTGGCTTTAATGGATGATCAAAATGGCCCTCAATTCACTCCTTTTCATTTAACTCAAAGAATCTAGATAAATGTTCATGTGTCCAGGAAGATTTTTTTCCAGCAGCGCATAGTCTTTATGTTCGGGTCAAGAAGATTACGAGAGATCCTGGAATGTCCTTTGCCTGTTGTCATTCCGATGATTAACTATGAAAACTCATTTGATGTGCATGTGTTTGTCCTTATCTAAAGTTGAGCTCCATTGAAGTTTCCGGGAATTGAGTCAGTAAAAGTTTTGGGTTCTTGCACGTGTGTTCAAAGGGGTTCTCAAAGCATTGTAACTTGGGTAGCCATGGCTTTCTCTTATCCGGAGTTTCATGGAAGAAGTGATGAAGATGTGGAAGATTTTTTGGAAAAGATGGAGGTTGCCTGCATTAGCAACCAGATTCATGACCCTGCGCAGATGTTACGTCTTCTCCAAATTTGTTTGAAGAGTGATGCAGGAGTCTGGTCCAAAACATATGAAGAGGAGTTGCGTGTGGCTGATCCTCCTGTAAGGTTGTGTTGGGACAATCTACGACATGGGTTGGAAGTGGAGTTTGTGAAGATAGAAGATCCTAACAAAGTGTGGCAAGAAGTACAGGCTTTGGTGCAAAAGGAAGGTGAGCCAGTAGATGCGTACATACATAAGTTTTCATTGGCATGGGAGCGGATGTGCAAGGCCTTAGCACCACATGTACCCCCGCCTGACATGATGAAGAAGGACAGGTTCTTGGTTGGTCTTTGGGAGAACATACGTTGGAGAGTGGAGCTAAAGAAGCCTAGGACATATGAAGATGCAGTAGAGGTAGCAAGGAACAAAGAGTGGAAGATGAAGAAAATGAGCTAGTTAGGGGTGGAGTCTTTGCCAATGAGGTCTGAATTTCAGCCTATGGACTCTTTACAAGGTCGCATGCCAGGGTTCATCACGAACCAGTGGTTCCTGTTACTACTCAGGTTATGCCAGCAATGGTCACTACAGCAGTGCAAGATGATGGGCTAAGGCAAGACATGAGGAAAATGGTAGATTTAATGAAGAATCTCAGCCTAAACATGCTAGGTCAAGTGGGAAATAATCGAGGTCGAGGGAGGTTTGCAAATCAGCCAAGAGGTGAGGAAAGGCCTAGGAATGGTGTTAGACAAAGCAATGGTAGGTTTTGGAAGCAGACGTCCACATGTTACAATTGTGGAGAGTTGGGTCACATCAGTCCGCAATGTGATAAGCCACCAAGGATGGGGGGAGACATGTATCCATTGCCAAAACAGGTGCTAACTAGGTTGCATGATTATGGCATCGAAATTAAGGGAGATGAAGGAACCAGTGGATTAACCCAGGAGGAAAAGGGAAAGACAAAAGTGTTAAGTGTGGTTACCTTAGAGAAGGCATCAAAGCTAGAGGATACATTAGTGATGCCTATTGGGAAGAGGACGACAGAGGACAAGGAAGGAAGAAGTGCCCCAGGTCCTAGTAAGAAGAAGGGAAAGAGTCATGAAGGTGAGGATGTCAAGGCCAAGAGGAAAAGGAGAGCTCGTCGAGAGTTTCATGTTTGAGATTTTCCACTAGGGGATGAGCAATTAAGCTATGACTTGAAGGAGGATCTGACAAGCAGGAAGGCAGATGTTACTTTTGGGCAACTTATAGAGATGGTGCCTAAGCTAAAGCGAGAGTGGAAGAGGATGGTTAACCCAATGGAGAAAGAGCTAGAGAGAGGTTCAGTGAAGGTGTTGGCAATGGATGAGCTACTAGAAATTTGCCCAATAGTAGATGTGTGGCATAAAAGGAAAAATTTGGGACAAGGTTATGTGGATGGCGGAACCCAAATATGCGTCATAACACACTCATGGATTGAGAAGATGGGTCTCACAGTGGTTGGGGTGTCAGGTTTTTGGATCAGATTGGCAAACCATCAAAAAGTAAAATGCTTGGGTATTGTAAAGAGCTTAGAAGTGGAGGCATATGATGCAAAGGCAATGGTTGATTTTCATGTGATGCCAGCAGGGTTGGGAGCATATCCTATTATACTGGGCAGACCATGGTTAGGTGCAGTGGGAGCTGTTCAAGATTGGCGACATGGTACAATTAGTCTCTATGGAAAGACAGGTACCAAGAAGCTTTATAACATGGACACAAGAAAATGATTAGAGGAGCTTTATGAAGATGAGGATGAGTCTAGTGATGAAGACTATTCCACGGTGACAGATGAGGACAGTGATAACACTACTAGCAGTGATGAGGATGCTGATGTTGCATTTCTTTTGATGGATAAAGAAATCCAGGAGTCTGGTTTAGTTGCATTTGCGAATGAAGTTGAAGATGAAAGTGAAGGGCCTTATGAAGTGATTGAAGGGCTGATGCAAACCAAGGTTGAGTTGTCAAAGAAGCAAGAATTGATGACACAAATGATCAGTGGAGACCTCTCAACCATGGAGAAGGAGATATATTTGCACATGCTGGCTAGTTTTCCGGATTTGTTCATTACTTCATATGAAGAGATCAGAGGGTTTAAGGGCAAAGAGATGCATATAGAGCTGAAAGAGGGTGCTAAGCCAGTGCAGCAAAGGCTAAGAAGGATGGGTCAAGAGCAGATGGAAGCATTGCGGGAAGAGGTGGACAAGTTATTGAAGGTAGAGTTCATAGTCCCTGTGGAGACCACAAAATGGGTGAGTCCAGTAGTAGTCAGTCCAAAGAAGGATGGAAAGTGGAGGATTTGTGTAGATTTTAAACCCTTAAACGCAGCCACTAAGAAGAACCCATATCCTCTTCCATTCATCGATCAGATCTTGGATTCAGTGGCAGGTTATGAGAGTTACAGTGTGTGTGATGGTTTTTCAGGCTATTTTCAATTGAAGATTGCTCTTAAAGACCGAACACCTTTATACACAAAGTGAAGTACATGGCACGGTTTATTCCATTGTCTTCTCAGCTTCTTTATCCATTACAGCAAGTGGTAAAGCATGATCCATTGCAATGGAATGACAAGTGTGAAGAAGTGTTTCAAGAGGTGAAAGAGGTGTTAGGGGGGTTGTCAGCCATGCAGGCTCCTGATTGGGAGAAAGTGTTTTATGTAAATCCATCAGTAGGGGATGATGCCATTGGAGCCATGCTATTGCAAAAGGGGAAGGGCAACCATTATATGAGGCTAGTGTATTGTGCAAGCCGAGTGAAGTTGGTAGCGGAGAGAAAGTTCTTGGAAGTAGAGCTAGTGATGGCCAGTGTAATATTTGCTTGTCGACGATTTCGTCATTACTTGCTACCACGACCTTTTGTTTTCTTGACGAGTTATGCCTTTTTGCCACAGTTAATTAATGGCACTAACATGTCAAATGTGGTGAAGAAATGGGTAATTGAGCTTGCAAGAGTTTGAGTTCTCTTTTCTAGTGGAAGATAGTACAAGGGCTACCCTAGCTGATTTGTTGACCTACAAGGAGCATCCCCTTATTGTTAAGGAAGAGGTGGTGAGAAAGGTAGTTGAAGAAGTGCCACAGATCAGCAATGCACATGTGTTGCTCTTTGATGGTTCATACAGAAAGAGCCATGATGCGGCTTCAGGGGGTATAGCACTTTATGATCCAGAGGGGAAGCTAGTATGCAAGAGAGGGTTCAAATTGGATGCTCATAATAACAATGAGGCTGAATATGCTACTTTGGAAGCCGGATTACACATTTGTTTGAAGCATGGGGTTCGAAGGTTGAGCATAAAAGGTGATGCCTTGTTAGTGGTGAAGCAAGTTCTGGGTGTGTGGAAGAGCAAGAACACCTCATTGAAGGAAATGTGCTTCAGAATTAAAGGCCTTTTAAAAAAGTTTGAAGCATGGAGCATCAGACACATTGAACGTGCTCTAAATGGAGAGGCACATGAAGCAGCTCAAGGCATGATTGGGGAGCTATTTGTGTTGAGGACCACTTTACCTCTTTATCATGGCCGGGAAAGTTTGGCTCAAGAAGAGGAGTTTTTGCTAACAAGAATCATTCCAAAGGAGATTCAGAAGTCTAAGAAGTATGGCTTTGTGCGTAGAGCATACAGGTACAAATTGATTGGTGATGTCTTATACATGAAAGGGGCTGATCTCGTGTTGAGACGTGTACCTTGGCGGGAGGAGCTTTACAAAGTGTTGGAAGAGAATCATGAAGGCGCATGTGGTGGCCATTTTGCTCTAAAGATCACCTTGCATATGATTTTGCAAGAGGGGTATGTATGGCCTAGTTTGCACAAGGATGTTCACCATTGGTGTAGGTCTTGCAATAGGTGTCAAGCATTTGGGAAGAGAGTGTTGAAGCCAGAGCTACGAAAAACCATTATGGCGTTTGATGTGTTTGAAAAGTGGGGGATTGATGCAATAGGCCTGTTACCTATCACAAGCAGGGGCAAAAGCTATATCTTGACGGCAGTGGACTATCTCTCTAGATGGGTAGAGGCTATAGCAGTAAAACAGATCACTGCAAAGGATGTGGCAAAATTTGTGTATGATGAAATATGTTGCAAGTTTGGGGTGCCATTAGAGCTACTTTCAGATAAGGGGCCAGGATTTAGAGCTAAACTGCTAGACTTCTTATGCGCAAAGATGAAGATTAGGCACCAACATACCACGCCTTATTACCCATAGTGTAATGGCTTAAATGAAAGATTCAATGGTGTGTTGGTACAAATTCTTTCTAAAGTGACAGAGCGCCAAGGAAAGAATTGGGATTTGGAATAGCCTAGTGCATTATGGGCTTACCGTACTTCGGTGAAGACAGGTACAGGGTTTACTCCATTTCATTTGGTGTATGGAAAGGAAGCACTATTGCCTGTGGAGGTAGAGTTGCCTGCGGTCAAGATGTTAGAGAAGTTTCTTGGGCTGCCTAGTGATGCATTCAAAGAGAGGCTCTTACAGCTACAAGAGGTTCAGCTGGATAGGATGAGCGCATTGGAGCATTATGGGCAGATGCAGGATAGGGCTTTGGCAAAGATAAATGAAAAGGTCAAAAGTAAGGGTATCAAGAAGCATGACTTGGTTTTGCGCTACAAAAGTAAGCTGGACAACACCTTCCAAAAGAAGTTTCAAATTAAGTGGGAAGGCCCTTTCAAGGTAGTGGAGTGTTTCTCGAATGGTACATATCAGTTGGCTAACCTGGATGGGGTTCTACATAAGTCAAGGGTAAATGGATTGTGTCTTAAATCGTATCATGATATATTGATGATGGTGGAGGAGGATGAGCTGTCTGTGGAGCAAGTGATGTCTGTGAGGGATGAGGAGACCTGTGATGAGGTGAGTTTCATATCGCTTTTTGCTGCTGCTGATCATGAATGATCTAGCAGGCTAGGGGATGGGCAAATTATGTCGGGAGTTTTTTGGAGCAAGGGATTGCGCCTATGTACATACACATGCATGGTGCATCGAATAAAGGATTGCCCAATTTCCATAGCCAGGTGGTTACCTGGGGCCCACGTGTGTACAGGTAGGACAGAGTGTACATAGTGCAACGATTATCACTATTATCAGTACCAATGTGTTTTTTCTACAATAAGGAGGAGTTGGTAGCGCGTAAAACTTCTCGAGGAAGCTATCCGCGGGTCGACAACATAAGGTAAGCAGGTGCGTCAGATGGCATCGAGTGGCGTCAGAAGGTCGAACGGGGTCAATACTTGCACGCGGAGAAGTACGGACACGACGTGGGTGTTTTCTTGTGATACTTATGCAGAAAGGTCATCATGAGGACCACTTTTTGGGGCCACTTCACGTGGTTGGGATGCATTATTGGGAAAAATTGAGTGCCAGGTGTGCGGATGATGCAAAAAGGTGACAACTATGCACTACGATGTCAGTTTTTGGCCTGTTCGGGGTCCATTTGAGGTCATCTAAAAGGCCAAGGGTGCCCAACTAATAAAGCTAAGTGTGGGAACTGAAAAAAATAAGAGAAGACCAGAAAAACGTGGAGAAGCGAGGAGGAACAGTTGCAAGTGTGTTTTTGCTGTTTTTGGAGCATTTTTTGGCCCTAAACTGCTCATCCGAGGTCGGATTTGAGCACTGTGACATTATAGGGTGGGGTTTTTGGGCGTTCCGGACGCAATGGCGCTGTCCATTTTGCTAAATTCCTCACAAAGTTTTTGCTGTTTTTCTGTGTAATCTTCCCCGGTGAGTGAAGCCTCTGCTTAACTTTGTGGTTGTATCTGGTGTATTTCCTCAATACTGTGTAAACTATTTGCCCCATTGGTGTTGGGCTGAGCTTCATTGAGTCTAAACAATAGCAATTTTCCTCCTTTGAGCTGAATTGAGAGTGTGTGTGTGAGTGTGTATGTGTGAGTGTTGAGTGGGCAAGTGGGAAATCTCTCTCTTCTCACTCCGTCTGTGTGTTTCCTGTCTCGGCCAGGCTGGTTATGTAAGCCGAGTGGTGCCCCATAATGTGTGTGTGTATCATCCCAAGAGTGTGTGTCGGGTCATTATAGAGGCATTGTGTGTGTTTCCATCCCGCTCACAGCGTAAACACACGATGCTGGGCATGAAAGAGGCACAATGCCTAAATTGACATGGTTGTTGTTGATACCCTACCACTTTGGTATTTGGAATCCTTTTAGTGCTTAGCTCAGGCTCATGGAGGAAGGCAAAGTGGCCTCAGCCTATGTTTAGCTCAGGTAGATTGGAGGTGTTCTGGATCACTACCTACAAGGTAAAATTCTCTTTGTCCATAGTAGAGCAGAAGTGGATGGGTGGACGGGTTGATCCCTACATAGGGTTGCTCTGCTAGTCATTTTATATTTTTGATGTTATGGTATATCCAGATTTTTGTATTGCATTAATACATGGTTTTTTGTTTCATTTAGATGATGCATTTAAAGATTCTCTTTTTCACTCTCTCGTGCCTCTATGCACTCCATTTCACCCTCTCTCTCTCTCTCTCTCTCTCTCTCTCTCTCTATTCCTACAATGCGGTGTATACGTATATTCGTCCTCCACATTGTTATTTTTCTTGAGTACTCTTTCATTCATACCACCCATTCAGAGGTAGTACTTGTCGCTAGGTACCTCTGAATGCAATCCGGTTCAGGATTAAACTCCATGATAGGTCGGTTGTTAAGAACCCCTTCCCTGTGCAAACGCTTTTGCAACTCTGATGTTAATTGAAATTGTATAAATGTGTAAATTGTATATTTTTCACATAGACCCTTGGGAAGGGGTATCTCTCATCCGCCATGTTTGAACCTAGTATCACATTGAGAAAGCTTCCAAATGCATGTATTTACGCTTTTTTGTACACATGTCTATGCATATATGCACTACTTTGTCAATGCCAAAATTTGTCTATCATCATTGCCCACCCTCCTCTAGGTTGAGCATTTATGCTTGACCAAGAGACTAAACTATTTGCATCTGGAACCACATCCCTTGCAAAATATCTCTTTAATCTATAGCCACTTATTCTGTAGTGCAAAAGTTCACTGGACAAATTTTTCCATGGTATATGTGCCATTTGCAAAAGAATGTTTCACTCTGTACGGCCCCAACCATTTGTCTCTTAACTTATTTTGAAAAGTAAAATCCAAGCCAAAATCTTATTTCATTACGAAATCTCCCTCTTTAATCTCTTTCTTTGGCAGCCTCTTATTTATTTTCTCCATCCTTGTCTCTGCCTATTGAATATAATAATCATCGGCTTCCTCTATGCTCATTTGCAACAACTCTAGAGAAAGAATGCTTTCTTACAGCTTGTCTTTATGCTCACCTTGCATTCTAAACAACAACTTCAATGCATCAAGTTGCACTTGTATAGGCATGCTTCACTCTGTACGGCCCCAACCATTTGTCTCTCAACTTCTTCTGCAAGTAAAATTCAAGAGGGAATCATATCTCATTACAAGAAGTCTCTCTTTAATCTCTTATCTGGCAATTTCTTATGTATTTTCTCCATCCTTGTCTCTGTCTATTGAATATAATAATCATTGGCTTCCTCTATGTTCATTTGCAACAACTCTAGAGCAAGAATTACGTCTTATATCTTGTTTTTATCCTCACCTTGCATTCTACACAACAACTTCAATGCATCAAGTTGCACATGTATAGGCATAAGAGCTTTCTTTCCTTAAACAAGCTCATCCGGTGTAAAATGTGTAGACACTCTATACGTAGTCCTATAAACCTGCAAGCATTTTTCTAAGTCTAGGTCCTACTCTTTGGAATGCTCTCTAGCATACTTTGACAACATCCTCACAATTTGACCATTGTTGTATTGAAGGAGCCCATTGCAATGCATTCTCTCTCTCTCTCTCTATATATATATACAGATATACACACACACACACACACACACACACACACACACACACACACACACACACACACACACACACATATATGTATATAGATTGTAAACACACATATAGATATATATTCCTCTCTCTCTCTCTCTCTCTCTCTCTCTCTCTCTCTCTCTCAGAAAAAGAGTTTGCCATCATTAACTTGCCAAGTGGTAATGGTCAACACGATATACCCAACGAACCACAATTGCTGTCGAGAATGCCATACTTCACTAAGGCCTTATCTAGACCAAAAATAGGTACCAAAAGGCCATATGGAGCATTTAACGAACAGCTAGCTAACTAGTCCGCAACCAAATTATACATTAAAATTTTTTCTTTTCAGTATAGAAATCAACATATCACCTGGTTGAGTATACTCCAAAAATCCATTTAGATGGTGAGTTGGTTGGGAGCATGTTGCTTCCACAAAACTATAACTCCTTGATATTTGAGATGTATAGGTGTCCTCCATTCCACCATAGGCTTCAATCGTGAAGTTCCCACAATCAACAACTTTTGGCTTCACATTTCATAACTATCACACCGGCCCTTGACCTTAATTTTGATCTCAGCGATAGAGCTGGTGGGATGATCTCGGCCTTCAAATCCTCCCAAGCTCTTTGGTTTTTCTCTCATGACACCATTCATTGTTCTCTCTCTCACTAATGCGAAGGTCTCGCACAATGGCAAAGGCCTTCAAGGCGAACGCATAAACAATCTTCACTTTGTCTCTGTTGAAAACAACGAGAGCTTCTTTGCCAAGTGATCATATCATGCAGCCAATGCATGCAAGAGACAAAATTCCATGTACAGGAAGCCTGAGGTAACAACATGCTTTGACTCGACATCGTTAATAATTCGGTGTAGAAGATGTGAGGGCTGTTGAGAGAATGCCTTCAGATCCTCTTCACATCCAGCTAAGAGAGAGGGCGACCCAAGCTCAAACCCTCTGTTGTTTTTTGTTATCCCGAGGCTGGCTTGGCTGCCTTTTGATGTAATTCCCGATCTTACCTAATATAAATTCTTCGCATTTATGGGAAAAAAAACTCAAAACCTCTCTCCAATGTTCGGGAAAAATGTGTCTGAGTTTAATATGGTGCCAATTTCAATTTCAAAGATGTCGGTTGAAGGCAAGAAGAAAAGGAAAAATTCCACCCCAAAATAGAGAAAAATAGTATAAAAACCACCGGAAAAAATAACTTGATTTTTTATAATTTCCTCTTGACAAAATCAAGGAGAGGAATTTTGTATTTGAACAGTGCCTCTGTCTCTTTTTCTCTCTCTCTCTCTCTCTCTCTCAAGCTAAAGGATAAAACACTCCTACGAAGTTAAAATACTCTTCTTCTTCTTCTCAAGCTGAAGGGCTAGTGAGCGCTAGCACTCATGGAATCTCGGTCCTCAAACCCAATCCGGGATCCCCTTAACCCTTCGAGCTGTCAAGCAGCAGCATCGGGACTTCCCAAATCTATAAATATTGGCGCACAACCCTACCTTCGGGCCCAGCTAGAACTGGATGTTGGGTCCCCATCTCATCGAGGCTGCCAAGACCCAAAGACGCATTGATTTCGATGGCTACCCAAACACGGAGCAACCCCTCCGGCCCTGTTGGAGCAAATTCCACCCGATGCTGTATTTCTTCCCATTATTAGCTCCTTTTCTCTATGGTGTTGCCTCACCTCTCACTCATGGATGTCTTTCACACATGCGCCGTGTTCCGGTTGTGGCACCAAACTCTCTCATCCCCACTTCATCTTCCTTGTGTCATGCAGAATCCGGATTTTGATCGCCCTCACTTGGTCTTCAAACATATTCTTCGAACCACTCTTCATGCTTGGTAATCTTTGATAGAGACAGAGAAGAGTCTTCGCAGCACTGTAGCTTGCACCACATTGTGCGTTGATCAGGTGCGGGGCTGATACAAAGTTTTTGTGGCAAGTTAATACCTCTAGATGTATGACTCTTCATCGGACCAATGGACCCACTTGGATTCCTTTGGGTGATGAATGGAAGATGTCACCATGTCTGGTCGATATCCTTGGACTAGCCATAAGTTGGTGGCCATTTGGGAGCTTGATGCTTCAGATTTTGGTGATTTCGATAAGTGGGGATGGCCTGTCTCTATGGTACCTCAAGATCTTTTGGAGGATGTCATTGCAAGCTTTCACGGCATTGATTTTTGTGTAACAACCAACAGGGACAAGACTATCTACCTTGTCCTCCCTGGCAGTGCCACCATGTTGGTATATGAAGTTGCATCCTAAAGGTAGTCCTCATTGCCAGGTTGTCCGAAAATCTCGCTCTATTTTTGAGGGGAGGGAGCTTTTTTTAATTTTTGCTCAATTGAACAAGAATCTGGAAAAAGCTCCCTTAAAAGCTCCCTCCGAAAGCTCTCTCCATTCCCATCCCTTGCAAATGGAAGAAAGCTTTGTATGGGTTGAATCAGTCTCCTCGTGCTTGAAATGAGAAAGATGACCCTCATTTGGTCAAACAAGGCTTTTGTAACAATCCAACAGAAATGTGAAGTGTGAGGGTGATATACTTCTCATTGTTTTTCTATATGTGGATGATTTGTTTATTATTGGACCGAATGAGAAACATATTGCTAAATTGAAGGTTGATTTGAATTCTACTTTCAAGCTAAAATATTTGGGGTTGTTGCATCATTACTTGGGCATATCGTTTAAGCAGTGCAATGGTGGTATTGCCTTGTGTCAAACACATTACATAGAGGTCTTGCTATGTAAGTTTGGACTTGAGGACTGCTAACCTATTGCCACTCCCATGGAAATAGGTTGGAAATTGAGTCTTCATGATGTTAACGATCTTGCCAATGTCACTCTTTACCAAAATGCTATTGGATGCCTTATTTATGTATGCAACACGAGGCCAAATGTTCAATTTACAGTCTTACGGGTCAGCAGATATATGCATAGCCCATGGTCTAAGCATTGATAGGCTATCAAGAAGATCTTTTGCTACTTCAGTGGCACTTCACATCTTGGGTTGTTTTATCCCAAGGGGGTTCATTGCCACCAGATTTACATGATTTTTTGGACTCAAATTGGGCTGGTTGTTTTTTATATACAATTTACCTTGTCTTTGATGGATGTCGGTCCAAAAACATAGTGTTGTCGAAGTAGCTATTATCTATTTGTTGAGAACAAATATAGCTCAGGGTCAATCCCATTAAACAATTATTTAAGACATCACATGCAACCATGTATTCTTACATCTACCTATTTGTCATCTATCATATAAAAGAATCCAATAGAGGCGTTCTTCCAGCTTCAAAGCATGGATAACCCAATGACTTAGATTGCAATTGTTTAGAGTTGATGCAACAAAATATTGCACTCCCACTTTGAGAAAAGTTGTAGCCTTGAGCCTTGCATCATTTTGAGGAGAAATGATGTAGAAGAGGATGCCTTGTATATACAATTTCAATATTCTATTTGTGCATGCTTACCCACTGCATTTCTAGCCTGCAACACTTCTTTGAATGCAATGTTTGGAGTCTGAGTCAACTCTGCTTCATTATCATCCTTGACTACACCCTTTACAAAAATTGAGGTTTGCACAAGTGACATTGCCACATAAAATTGACCATGTGAAAAAACAAGTGATGCAAATATAATCCCAAGAGGCCCAATGTCTGTCCTTGTGCTTTATTTATGATCATTCCAAATGCCAGCCTTATAGAAGCGTCTCATTTGGCAGGGTAGTCCTTGAGAATTTCCAGCAATGAAATCTATCCTTGGAAGAAATACTTGGTCTCCAAAGTTGGAACATGTGATTATCTCTGCTTCTATGACTCTGCAATGAAACTGCCTGCATATTAACCTTGTGACATTACAAAGTGCCCTTCTTGGATCCCAATTACACAATAGCATGAGAGGAGCATTTTCTTTCAAATAAAATACATGAGGTGGATACCCTCCACCTAAATCCAAGCTATTCAAAATTTCAAATGTATACAAAGCATTGCTCTCTTCTGATTCACATAGTAAGTCTACCCTCAAATACTCCCTGTAATGTCCACACATCTTGCGTAGAGCATAACCATTGATCACATCTACATCCTTGTTGCAAGGATCAAGAACTCCCTTATCTTTGAAGAATCCTGCATAATCTTCAACTCCCTGAATATCTCCATAGATGCTCTCAATAAGATCTAACAAATGGTTTCTTTGAAGTAAGATGCTAGTAGGTAAATCAACAACTCCCCCATCATGTATATTCCCATTACCGATATCAAGAACCCAATGTGAAAATTGTTTCTCAGCTGCATCTGCCATACAACTTTGCATACACATATTCTGAGTGAGCCTTGATCTTCTTGCGTGTCTCCAAATGTATGAATGACACAACGTCGCATTTCCAATATCTACTTGGCTACCTTTGCATACAAGTGGTAGGACTTTCCTAAAGTCACCTCCAAGAAAAAGTTCCTTTCCACCAGACAGGTTGTCTGTTTGTAAAACATCTCGGAGTGTCATATCTACTGCCTCAAAAGGATGGTGATGAGTCACGGGTGCTTCATCAAATATAATCAAAGTTGCTCTTCTCAGCAATTTAGCGGCGAGTTGAGCTAGCTATCACTTTTGTATTGCATGTTGACTTTGAATTTAATTCTAGAGGAATCTCAAACCTTGAATGTGCAGTTCTTCCATTGTTAAGCAGCAAAATTGCAAATACCAGATGATTCACATGCCAACGCTACCTTATATTCACCTCGGAGCTATGCAAGCAATGCATTATAAAGATAGGTTTTTCAGACCATCCTGGACCATCTAGGAAGAAGACACCCCCTACATTTTTCTCAATTGCTTGTAGCACACAATTGTAAGCACCACATTGGCCATTTTTTAAAGACCTTTCCATCTGTTCTACATGTTACCATATACATGTGGTAGTGATGTGTGTGAACACACTTAGGACTGACGGGGCATTTTTTCCCTCTTTAGGAGGATTTCCCCCCGTGCATTGTATATACGCCCATTTATTCTAGGGCTATCTATCTTTCCATTGCACACGAAGTAAAACACTCTCTATTGTGTGCCTTGAGATGTGTACGTTTCCTTGCAATCCTAATTCCAACAATTGGTATCAGAGCAAGTTGCGTCCTCCCGGGCTTAATTAGTCGCCGGTAGCTCCAGTGCACGCCTACTCACTTTCTCGATTTCAGTGAGCTTTGGCGAGCATTCGTAGGTCGAATTTTTTTTTGGATAAGCTCGTAGAGCTTAATCTGCTCAAATTTCTGATTCAGGCTCATTTCGGCCTCCATTTCCACTATAGGCAGTGCTGCACATGCTATTTTGTCATTTTGTGCAAAATTTTTGTCAGTGTTATTTTTTGCATAACAGGTCCCTTACAGTCTTTTACGGTTTGTGCTATTTAGCATGTGTTGTTCTCGCTTCATTTCTCCTCTTTTTGGGTAGTTTTCGCATCAAGTGTAGGCATTCACAATGGTTGACAACAACACAAATGTGTTCAAGATGTTTGCTGTCGAGGATAGATTGGATGGAGACAATTACCCTATGTGGGCTTACATTATGCAGCATGTTCTTGTGTCAAAGGGCATCTGGAATATTGTGCAGGGCAATGATGTACGTCCTAGTTTTGAGGATGTAGGCGATGTTGAAGGTCTTGCTGTAAGGATTGCTGCTGTTAGAATTGTTTTGCCTACGGTAGAACAAGCTCGTTGGGATGTAAAGGATGTGCAGGCTCATGCGTTGATTGCATTCTCTATGAAGCGCACCATTACTCCTCATATTCGTTTTGTGAAATATGCAAAACAAGATTGGGATATTGTGGCTGGTCTAAATGCAAGCTGCAATCAGGCAAAAATTACATTGCTGTGTAAAGAGCTGGAGTCGAAGATTATGCATGAGGAAGATGATATGGACACTTTACTTGCTGGTGTCAAAAATATCAATGAGCAACTTATTTCTACAGGTGAAGTCATTTCAGGTAGTTCCCTTTTGCAGATTGTTCTTGATGCCTTACTAGATTCTTACTAGACTTTTGCTAGTACTTGGAGACTTATGACCCAAGGGAATCTAAAAGTTGTCAAGTTTGATGCATTATGCACATTGCTGTTACAAGAGTCACTTTCCAAAAAAAACAGGACTAGATAGCGTGCAATTGAACAAGCTTTTATTTTTTCTCAGAGAAAGGGTGATAGCAACAATGCAGCTACTTCTTACGGTTCTTCTGCGAGTGGAAAATCACATGTTCCTAATGCTACTGCTAGCAGCAATTTGTCTAGAAATTCTGGTGATAAGGGCAAAAAGAATATGCATTGCCATTATTGTAAATCTAATGATCACATGATCAAGCAGTGTCCTAAGTTGAAGGCCAAAGAGGCTAAGAAGAAAGAGGGTGGTTTCACTGCAAATGCTGGTTCCAATACAAATGCAGCCATTGGTGAGTCTTTTGTGAAAGAAGATTGTGATGCTGATGTTGATGCAGAATGGGATTTTAGTGCAGAGTATACTTACAATCCGATTGTCCATGATACATGCATGTCAGTTGCTACAGATTCACATGTGTGGTATTTGGACAGTGGTGCTACAAAGCACATCACCTCATATCGTGAATTGTTCACCTCTCTCGAGTCTGTCCCTCATGGGAATTTAGTCACTTGTGCCAACAATGCCTCTTATCCGGTTCAGGGAGTTGGAAAGATTGTGCTTACTGCTGCAGATGGTAATTCTTTCACTCTTGTTGATGCACTTTATGTACCTAGGATCAAGATTTTTTTTTTTTTTGTATCTGCACTTGCTAGACTTGGACTTGTAGTCAAATTTGTGGATGATAGAGGTACAGTTCATGATCTCAGTTTTGGTGATGAAATTGTTGCATCTGGCCTTTTGTGCCATGGGCTGTATAAGCTCACTTTGTATAAAATGTGTGGACAAAATTTTGCAAATGCAGTGTTTGCAGATTCACTGCAAACTGTGGCATGCACGTTTTGGGCATCTGAATTTTTCCAGTTGCGTTTGCAGAAATTTGATATGGTTGCTTCTTTGCCGCCTCTTGAAGCACTTGTCAAACATGTTTGTGAAGGCTGTATTTTGGGTAAAATGCAGCGTTCTAAGTTTCCAAAGGATGGTTCAGTTAGGGCCACATGCAGGTTGCAGCTTGTGCATAGTGATGTTTGTGGGCCCATGCAAACTTCTCCTTGGGAAATTACCTTTACTTTGTGACTTTCATTAATGATTACTCTGGGCATGCATGGGTATTTTTGCTTAAAGCAAAGTCCGAAGTGTTTATGTGCTTCAAACAATTTTTGGCTATGGCTGAAAATGTCTCAAAATGTACTATGGGCACCCTCTTTTCCGATCGAGACGGGGAGTATATGTCTCATGAATTTAATGCATTTTTGGCTAGTCGTGGGATAAAACACCAGTGTACAATGCCTTATACACCTTAGCAAAATGGTGTTGATTGAAAATGTCTCGAAATGTACTATGGGAACCCTCCATTCCGATCCAGGGGGGGAGTATATGTCTCGTGAATTTAATGCATTTTTGGCTAGTCGTGGGATAAAACACCAATGTACAATGCCTTATACACCTCAAAAAATGGTGTTGCTGAGAGAAAAAACAGGTCACTTACAAAAATGGCACGATGTATGATCAAAGTCAAGCTTTGGGGCATTCTTTTTGGCTTAAGGCCATCATGTGTGCCACTTATGTACTAAACATGTGTTGTCCTACGAAAGCTTTGCAGCCTATTACTCCATATGAAGCATGGCATGATAAAAAGCCTTCTATTGAGCACACATGCGTGTTTTTGGTTGTTTGGCATATGCTTTGGTGCCACAAACACAACGTAAAAAATTGGATGATAAGGCTCTGAAATGTATTTTTTCTATAACCAATGCGAAAATTGGTTATAGTGCTGAAAGAAAAGGTTACAGGTTGTATCATCCACAAACAAAGCATATTCTAGTTTCACGGGATGTTGTTATGTACTAGAGATAGTATGTAAGCTCACATGACATTTATGACACTGTTGCCTCTTTTCATTGGTGGAAATTTGAATGTAAATCCAATGAGGCAAATGTACAGCCTATGGGGGTTTCTACAATGTTACAGATCAGCTATTACTGATGCAGATGTAAATGATGTACTTGATGAGGAAAGGGCTGAAAATGAGCAGGCTAGAGGTATGCCAAAATGGTTGGTGCATACTTTGTGTGATAGTAAATAGGATGGGACGTAATTTTTTAGCGAGAATTTTTCGGTGAGCGATTTTTGGAATTAGGCAAGCAGATTCCAAAAAGATTCTCTCTCTTCTCAACTTTGTTCTCTCTTGCTACCACCCAAGCTTCCTCTTCTCCATCGATCAATAAATGTGATCCTTGAGCAATGAAGGTCTCTCTCTCCCTCTTATTGTGCACGTCTATCGGACGTGTCAATGCAAGGGACTTGTCGATACATTGTGTGCGAGACACAAATGGCTCCAAGAACACAACCAAACTAATCTAGCGAGTTCAAGAGAGCACGTGTGTGTTACTCACGGCCATACGCTCGCCTTCATGGAGGATTCCTCACTACGAAGAAGAAGGAGCTACCGCTGTGCCGCGCTCCACCGCCGTGCCATCGTCGCAATGCTCGATCGCGCGCGCGCACACACACACACACACACACACACACACACAAGGAGATGAAGAAGAAGAGGATGGAGATGGAGCAAGAGCACTCTTCAATTGCACAAATGAAAGAATGAATGATTTTTAGGTTTAGGTGGCTTTTATATGAGCTCGCCCCATTCACAATTGAGTGCCCATACTTAGCCAACTAACCTTTGAATGTTCTTGTTAGAGTGCGCCTCTCATCGATGATCACTCTTACCCTTTTCCTATTGGACCAACAAGCCCGGCCCATGACTACTAGAAGTGGACTCCAGTGGTTAACATGTCCCCCTTCTTGATGTAGATTCCATCCTCGAAATATATTAGTGTAGCATCGGGATCCACGATAGAAGTACCTGTGTCAGAAAAAAAACAATATTGTGAAAGCTCAAAGGCAGCATGTACAGGTGTGCAATAAGTAAGATGCATACATGATTCTAAGAAATGCAAAAAAAATTTCATGAATTGTAACATTTCCAACTAGAACAAGCGTAGTATCTAAATAAAATGCATTGAGTTAGGGTCTATTAGGTCGACTCTAAGAGAAGTACACAAGAGCTAGGACTAAAGTAAGTACTAGATTGACCAGCGTTAATTAAAAAATATCGACTAAAGAGTAGTTAACCTTAGGAATGCTTGTCGGGGTCTAAGGACTAGTGGTCGTGTCACTTATACCACTTCAATGTGATCCACATAAAATACAAAGAAGCTTGTGCTATTTGCTTTCTCTTTTCTTTTTCTCTTTTTTTTTTCTTTGTTTTCTTTTTTGTTGTTGTCATAGTTGCTACAAGTAGCTGGGGGACTCAAGGTCTCAAATACCAGTAGCTGGGAGACTCAAGGTCTCAAATAACAGCTTGAGCATAAACTAGAAGTGAGACTCGAGGTCTCAAATACTAGCTTAACACATGGGCTTTCATAACACGTCACACTTAGGTGGAATAAGCTAGAGAGAACTATATCCTCATAGCCTAAAACATTACTAAAGTAACTACAATTTATAGACTATTTAGGAATTAAAGTCAGCAATAAGTAGCATAGTTGAGCTCAAGGTCTTGATACCTACTTAAAGCCAACTAATAGACCAAACTCAAAGAGAAGAACAAGGTACTAGAAGTTTGAAAAAATTATAGCATCTAAATTGGCAATGTCACAACTTCATAAATTTTATGCATTGTTAGAGTTCAAATGACAAGATGCAAATATGTAAATATGGAAGCATAGATAAAAGGAAGTAGTACACCTGATATAATGGAGAACATCCTTGTAACATGTAAACATCCATTGTCGTCGTCCTTCAAAGGCATCCTTCTGTAGTCACAAATTGCACAATAGTCACCACCAAACATCCACCTTCCAGAGGCACATCAGTGGAAAAAGGTACTAATACTTATTGAACACAATTAAAAAACATAAGGAACCCTAACCTAATTATTTGCACTCCCTGTAGAGAGTCAAGGGAATAGGATATTGTAGAGATTGGGGGGGAACCCTATTAGGAAATATGATGTAGCTAAATAGATATTTGAGTAGATTACTTAATGGAGAGAGATAGATTTCACACACAAGAGATTATAGAGTAGAGAGAGAGAGAGAGAGAGAGAGAGAGAGAGAGAGAGTACACACAATATACGTGGTTCACCCAACGTGGGCTACGTCTACAAAAAAGCATCCACTCAATGGCTTTAGTACTTCAAAACAAGAAGTAGTTTACAAAGGGATTATACCCTTAATAGAGCTCCCATCTTGCTTCACTCTCACCACCTCACATCCACTTTGTTGCATCAACTTCACACTATGAAATGTGTGTAGAAATGGCCTCCTTTTATAGGCCAAAAGGGTTGCCCTCTCTCATGAGAGGCAGCCATGTGTAGCCGCACTTGTGTAGATAAGTCCAAATCGGACCCTCCAATCTGCCCATGTATGGCCGTCCTTGAGAAGAGAAGTCCGCTTTTGAATTCGGCCACCGGCCACCGGCCATTGACTTTCGACCACTGGCCACCGGCCAACCGACCGATCGTTTTTTGACCACTTTTCGGCCCCCGTCCGGCCATAATATTCCGGCAAAAAGGAATATTCCGGTGAAGGAAAAAAAAGTGTTGCGCCTATATTTTGCCCGTGAAATTTTTTATTTCTAACGAGTAATTTCCCTTCACGCACGATGGCTTCTCCTCATAATAGGGGCCTTACAAATGTGCATTTTTACCATAGAAAATTACAAGGGGTAAATCGGGCTCCATACTTAACAAACCCTAAGGCTAAACCCCTATCCTCGTCGTCGCAAAAAACAAAGTCATCATCCGTGAGACCATATGTGCCATCCGTGTAATCATGTAAATCCTCTTCTTCATCAGAGGCACCAATGTTTACTAAGAAGGTCACTAGACGCCTATAGTCATCTTGGTCAAAAGGGTAGGCTTGTGCAATGGGAGAAACACTCTCTACTAAGTATGGATCAGTCGTGGTCAAGAGACGTATTAGCCATTCTAACTCCTCGAAATTTCTCTCGTATACTAGCGTATCTACCAAATCCCATTCAGAGGCAAGCATCAAAAAGACCATGTGAAACACTTGTGAAAAGTAACGAGAGTACTCTCACCCAAGACAGGAGTGGATGACTCTAGCGTACTACCCATATCGTTACACACAGATAGATGATGGTTAGAGTGCAAATATTACAAGGGTCGTGTTCTTGTGCATAATTTATTGTTCTTGCTCTTTTACTTTTTTATCTTATTTTTGTGCGTATAAGGCTTTATATATACATTCCTTAGGATTGGAGATTGAGAGGTCAGGGATGAAGGTTGAGAGGGAAGCAAGTGAATGATGGATGTCAGCAAACACTTCCCCCTTCCTTGGGTAGATCATACCTTTTGGAATGATGTCGTCACCTTTTGAAACCAATTGTTCCAAGTTGTTATGGGTGAAGGCTTTAACCAATAGTTTTTGACTGCCCTAAAAGTTTCATCTAGTTGCAAGGGTGGTAAGGTACTCTCCCATGATTTTATTTGCAACATTGTTGTAGGTGGCGAACCTACAACGGGAGGTGCAAACTCTTCCTTATTTGTATGACATGTACAATGGGGAGTGGAGGTTGTGTCAAGGCTTCTATTTCTATACACGAACTACATGAAGAGCAAGAAGCTTCATTTGACTTCCCTGTTCCTGAGCTAGGTGGAACAAATCGTTCTTTCTTTGGTACCTAAACTAGCTTTGGAGCGGGTGTGTAGCATTCCATGATTTTTTCCTTTCCACGATCTTCAAATTTTTTTGGAGCCACAGGATTGGGCTCACATGGGTCAGGTGACAAGTAAGAGCACAATTTACGTTTTGGCACCCAGATTTGATCATTTCCTTCATAGTAGCCTTGGGCTTCCAATGGTTTTTTAGGAATCCAACGCAACGTTTCTTTACATTTCTTGGGACGAGTGGGACGTCTCTTACTAGGCTCCTGTATTTTAGTACTAGCTATGGTCGCTAAAGAAGCTTTAGGGACCCACTTGTATGTTTTCTTTGTTATATTGGGATGGGTCTTGTGTATCTCAAGCTTTATTCCAACTACATCAGTTGAAGCTCTAGAGAGTTGGGCTATGGGGACATATGGATCAACCTCTTGGACATGCAATGTTTTGGGTTTTATTTCCTTAAGAGGTAATATCTTAGGGACTATGGCTTGAGTGGCAGGGCTAAGAGTTGGTTTCTGCGTTGTGACACCCCTTGTCCCCCAATCAATAGTGCATTTGGTGGCTATCATCCACGTGCGTCCTAGGTTTATATTACCCTCCATAGTTCCAACATGCATGACCAAAAAGTCTTGAGCTACAGTCCCATTGTCATAACTGACAAAAGTGTGTCACACTCCAAAAACCGTAGTTTTTTTCTTGTTGACACCCTTGACTTGGATAATACTTTCAGATAGAGGTGGCTTTCCTAACTGACACCACACCCCATATGATAGTGGATTATATTTAACACCCGTGTTCAATAAAACGTTATATAGCACTTTTCCATAGGTGCTGTTTAGCTCAATAGGGTATCGTAGAGGTGTGTCAGAGTCCAGTCAATCCTCGTTGGTTTCAACGTGGAATGCATGTGTAACTCCAAGGTTAGTCTCTTGTTGGCGTCTTATGCATTGTTGTCACTCCTTAGCCTCAGCTCGAGCTTGTATCTTCTTCAATTCTGTTTGTGCCTTGGCTGCGTTTTTTTATGGATGGCACGTAGCTCCTCTTAACTTAAAGGATCATAGTAGCTTTTAATTTGCTCCCATTGAGGAATGCAATGGTTTCAACTCCATCAAGAGTCTCCACACGAATGGTTCCTTGTGGGGTGATCTTACATACTTTATATGGTCCTTTTCCCGCATATTTCAACTTTTTCTTTTCTTTACGCACTCCATACATAAGGATTTTATCACCAACATTGATGTCTTTGTTCTTTAGATGATGGTCAAACCATTTATTCCTCCTATCTTTCTCCACAAGTGCATTTTGCACAACTAATTTCCTCTCTTTATCTATCCTTTCAAGGATATATAATCGCTCAACTAAGGGGTTACTATCCCAACCTTCTTGATGGTTGAGTCACTTTAACAGGATGTAAGGGCATCCTATCCTTTTTTTGCATGATCTTGTAACGTTGGCAGTCATCACATCCTTTTGCAAAAAGTTATGCATCCTTGAATAAGGTAGGTCCACCCATAGCCTGATTGCAACACCTTTCTAGCTGTTAGTTCCCCTGAGAAATGTCCTTCGACTATACCCATGTGGGCCTCTTGCAGTATGTATAAATACTCATTCTCACGGGCACAACGTTCAAGAATATCATCCTTCCCTAGCCTATAGAGAGTTCCTGCAATGAGAGAGTAAGGTTCACATTATTTTAACAGTTTCAAGCTATGTCCTTACGAAGCTCTTTGGGTGGAAAACCATAAACTAGAAAGTTTACAATCTTATCACTCCATTCATGTATGATTTCAACTAGGAATAGAGAAGTATCGGACAACTCATCATCGACTCCAATAGGGGCTTCACCATTGGATATGCGAGACAAATGATCCGCCATGACATGTCTTTTACCAAGTCTCACCACAACGGTAAAATCAAACTCAAGGAGAATTAACAACAATCATGTAATTCTTCGCATGGAACAAGGTTTATTTACTAGATACAACAAGGCTTGATGATCAACATAGAAAACAAACTTGTTGGCCAGAAGGTAGTTGTGAAATTTCTTCACTGCATAAATCATACCTAAACCTTCTTGCTCTGTAGTGGTGTAGTTTCTCTCGGCATCATTCAATTGACGACTTGCAAAGCTAATGGGGTAGTTCAGTTTATGTTCTCCTGGTTGAGCTAGAGCACACCCAATCGATGCATCAATATGCACATGGAAAATTACATTCCAATCGGGCACTCATAGAATAGGAGCGCTAGTTAAGGTCTTTTTCAATGACTCATAAGCATGGTCACACTTTGCGGTCTAGCGGAACTCAATAAGAAGCTTATACAAAGGGCGAGCTATCTCGGCAAAGTTTAAAATAAACCGTCGGTAGTAACCAACATGGCCCATGAAACTTTGAACTCCTTTGTAATTTGTAGGTGGTGGCAATTCAACAATGGCTTTAATTTTGCTCTCATTTGTGGAAATCCCATTTTTGGACACTATATGCCCTAAAATGACTCCATGTTTAACCCAAAATTGGTATTTGAAAGGGTTTAAGGAGATGCAATACAATCTGCACTTCTCAAACACTTTTTGTAAGCATGATAGATGTTCTTTCCAAGAGGAATAAACACAAAGGTCATCTAAGAAATCTTCACAAAACTCCCTCAAATATTCTCTAAAAGCAGTGTTTATTAATCTTTGAAAGGTAGTAGGGGCATTGGTTAAGCGAAAATCCATAACACGAAATGCGAACAGTGAACTCCTAGAGAATCGCATATTTGTTCAAACACGTCGATATGATTTCTCACATCCCCGTGTCCACTAAGTTTTTGTGTGAGCTTGGCTATTTGTACTGCCTTACTTCTAGGTTCTTTATCAGGTGTGTTACACATATTCTCAGCAATAGATCGACCGATAGCTTGAGAAAATGTTGCCAATTCACCTAAGTGAGCAAGAACCATGGGTGAAGGCGCTCCAAAGACTACATGTGGAGTAGATATTGGCATTGGGCTTGGCGCATAGAAAGCCCTTGGGTTCCTTGTTTGGTATGGTGTTGTGCCGTGTGGCGGCCTAAAGTTCATATGTGTGGCCCTAAGCATAACAGACGTCGGATGTACATGCTAATGCTAGCCGGTATGGTCCCATGGAAATAAGAACTTGGGTGCTATGGTTGTGGAGCATACGTTGTTGAAACAATGGGAGGGGTAGGGACTACATGAGTACGAGGACCTATAGGTGTATACGATTGGTACACACTTGTACTGTTGTAGGCATTGAGCTACCATGTAGTGATGCTTTACTAACAAATGAGGTCCATGGTATGTTTCTTGGCATGCCCATCATTGGGGTAGGCATGGTAGCCGTGGTGTCATCAAGGGAAAGATGAGCTAGACTTGGAAAAGTAAAGCTATCACTTGTGCGCTCAGATTGCACTGAGACCCCTTGCGAAACAACATATGGAGGATCCATCGGACTTACCGAGGGAGTCTCCATTTGCGATAAGGTTGGTTGTTTAGGCTTCCCTGTATCCAAGAATATCATGAGACCCGTTGAAGGCATGTGGATCCTCTTGTTCTATCTCTCTAGTTCAATAACCCTATGGATGACCTCACAAACTCTTTGTTGTTGATCCTCTACACTAGTAGCTCCCGTTGTGGATTGTAGGACATCTAACCAACCCACATGATAGGTGTGACCTGTGTATAGGTCAGTTAGAGTTTCCGTTTGTAGTTCGTACTCCCAACTCTCATTTAAGAACGCTCCATCTAGGATTGACGTGCTAGGGGTGTCCTTTGAGCTATATTTAATGTTGCTCTCTATGGGTTGTCCCTTCGTGGTTGCTAAGTCAGGAGCACAAAGTGTGCAAATGTAAAAAAGCTTTGTATGGGTTGAAGCAATATCCTCATGCTTGGTATGAGAAGGTTGACACCATTTGGTCAAACGAGGCTTTTGTAACAGTCCAACAAAAGAACATTGTATGTAAAGCGTGAGGGTGATATACTCCTAATTGTCGTTCTCTTAGTGGATGATCTACTGAACACTGGACCAAATGAGAGACATATTGCTGAATTTAAGGCTGATTTGAATGCTATTTTCAAGATGAAATATTTGGGGATGCTACATCATTACTTGGGTATACAGTTTAAGGAGTGTGATGGTGGTATTTCCTTGTGTCAAACAAGCTCCATAGAGACATTGCTATGTAAGTATGACAAAATGAAGTTCATTATGACTATGGTTTAGTTAGTTAGAAAATGGTCCTTCCCTTCAACTAAATTTTTAATGGAAGGCTGACATCGGTCCATAATCATGCATGTAAGGGTGTGCACATGCTCTCTCTCTCTCTCTCTCTCTCTCTCTCTCTCTCTCTCTCATTTGAACTTCAATTTAGGTGATCTATAGCCTCAATCGAAGAGCACGAAGCCCTCTATGCATTGATGTAAAGACAAAATTTTTTGTGTAATGGAAGGCTTTGCTGTAACAGCATCCCAGAACTTAAAAAATTGTCAAAACTTTTCATTTTTGTTGCAGACTTGAAGGCAATGCCAGACAAAACTCGCAAGGGTGGAAAATCCACACTCGCCATGGAGAATGATGCAAAATCTCCAAGTAATTTGAATGCTAATCCAACCACATCGTCTACAAGAACGAAAGCAATAATCATGGCTTACTTGATCTCATTACAAGAAACCGTCAACAAGCAAGGTGAAGAGTTGCGCCACTTGCAATGGAGAATGGCACTTTAAAAGTTCTCGTTGTGGAGAATGAGCACCTCAAGAAAGTTCTTGAAATGCAAACAACACGCTTGATGTCGATTGAGAATGAAGTTCAAGAATGTAAATGCTTTCTTGTTGACATGAATGTATTGAAAGAGCGCTTAAGCAAAGTTGAGAGTGATCATGTATTGAAAGAGGAAACGATAGATACAATACGACATGATGTCTGTGATATGAGAAATGCATCCAAATCATGGACTGATACATGTAAGGATAATGTGGTTTCTACATCTCCTATCACGCAAGACGTTGTCCAAGCAAAGAATGTAGAGAATGTGGACAGTTAAGAATTACAAGAACGACAAAAACGCTCAAAGAACATTGTCATTCGTGGAATCAAGGACAAAAGCATGGAAACACCCCAATCTCTTGCGGTTGATATTGAAGAGTTTTTTGCTACACACTTTGGCATGTCAGGAATCATGGCTTACGGTGCACATCGAGTTGGAAAACAAGGAGTCCCTCGCTCGGGGGAAAGACCTATTGTATGTACCATGGCTGATGAGGTAAAGAGAAAGATCATCCTTGACAATAGTTGGATCTACCTCAAAGTAACGGGTTGTAATGTATATGAAGATCGCACTCTTATGCAACAAAATGTACGTCACAAAGCATATAAGGAAAGAAGCAAGAAGGTTAAGGTGTCATCTCAAGAAGAAAAGTTAATTGAGGAGGATTCAAGTCCACCCAACAAATAGAGACACATGATCTATGAGACCAACTCACGCTTGCGAAGTAGCTTTTGGAATTGTAATCGGTATCCATGGAATGCAAAAATTGGCATTGATGAGCTTATCAATGACACAGATGTGATACTTCTTGTTGAAACATGGGAGCATGATGCGCAACAAATTCTTGGATTTGACAAACACGTTGTGCATTATTTGATGTGGGCCAAAAATGCAAAGCAACAAAGAGGCCAAGGAGGCGTAGCATGTATGAACAAAAAGGGTTTGAAAGATGTTTCCATTGTCAAAGAAGATAAGTATAAATGCTACTTATGGTTGAAAATCAGCCCACCAAATGGTCAAGTCATGTTTGTGGGTGGTTGCTACATTCCTCACAATGACTCTAACTTTTATACTCGCTTGGATACGGATAGAGATCAACCCTTTGTTGAGCTAGAGGAAGACATTGCTAATTACAAGGATAGAGGTGAAGTCATTGTGTTTTAAGACATGAATGCTCACACAAATACATAACAACACGACACACAACAAGTTGACATGCCGCAAGTCTCAAGAAGAATGGATGACTCATACATGTATAATCAAAGTTCTAATGATGCAAAAGAACTAGATCACTATGGAAAGTCACTTCTACATATGTGCAAAAGTATCAAAACGCTCATTGCAAATGGTGTATCTCTATGGCAAGGCACCAATGACTTTACATGTAGAAAACACAATGGTGATAGCGTGATTGACTATATGTTGTTCTCGGAAGGCACTCTAGAATGCACTTGGTGAATGGAATCCCGAATCGGATTATAGGATGTTATGTATTGACCTCAAGTGTGGTAAACGACCCGAGCACGTAGCCTCCAATCATGATGTGAATCATTTCTACCTACGTCTAGACTTCAAACGAGCACTTATATATGCTGATATGGTGGACCAAATGTTAAGCATGATAGAGCATCAAGAGAGCCCAACATTAGAATGCAAGTTGAAAGTTTTCAAAGAAGTAATTTGCTCTTGTGCGAAGGAATGCTTTTCGGTGAAAAACATGTCTTGCAAAAGGTCTAAGAAGGGTAGCACCAAGAAGGAATGTTTTGACATGGAATGTAGTCAAGCCCGAAAACACTTGCTAAGATTGGATGCAACCAAAGACAAGGAAGTTTACTTGGAATGTTCACACACATACAAAGCACTTGTTCAAAAGAAGAGGAGAAGATGGGAAGTTAAAAAACAACTTCTTTTAGCGCAAGAGAAAGCACATGCATGTGGCAAGTTTTGGCAAAATCTAAAAGGCAAGCGCGTTGAGAGCTTTGGTGACTTGACTCTTGAGGATATGTATATGCATTGCAAGAACCTCTATGAGCAACCCAATGTTGATAAGATGGAGTGTTGTAGCTCCCTTCCGTTTATGTCTCCCTTCTTTACCATTGAAGATGTATGCCGCGCGCTTGAGAAACTTGCTACTCGCAAGGCAGGGGACCTTCAAGGTGTCAAGGCTGAAATGATTAAATGGACAAGCAAGAAAACATGATATTGGATATGCGATATGTTTAACCTTGCACTTCAGCATGGCATGCCTCATGATTGGAGTGCAAATTGGATCAAACCTTTGCACAAAGGAGGAGATATATGTAAACAATCTGAACAACTATCGCACTATAATGGTTGGTTCTTTGATGGCAAAGTTATTTGGATGTATCATGGAGATGAAGATAAGTGAATGGGCTGAAAAGAATGGCAAACCTGCGCTTGGCCAAGCAGGTTTTCGAAAGCATCATAGCCCTATTGATCACCTTGTCACTCTTCGAGTTCTTATGGAAGCGTCTCGATTGAAAGGAAAAAAGTTGTATTGCTGCTTTGTGGATTTCAAAAAAGCTTTTGACATGGTACCACGAGGAAATATTTGGAGACGTATGCAAAGCCTTCAAGTGCCGAGAGAATTTATGCATGCAATCTTTTGCATCTACCAAAAAGTGATATGTTGATTACGTATGGGAGATGGAATTTCAGAATTTTTTGCAAGCATTGGTGTCAACAAGGATGCCCACTTTCCCCAACCCTCTTTGGGCTACTCATTGATAAATTGGAATGCATGATTCTTGATTTTATGCAGCAAGAAGGCATAGAAGAGGTTAAGATTGGAAATGCGGTGATTATGCTTTTGCTTTATGCCGATGATGTAGTGCTCTTGGCACATACCTTAGAAGATGTACAAAAGCTTATGGGTGTCTTGTAACGCTTTTGCCTACATAGCGGACTGATTGTGAATGGATTCAAAACCAAGGTTATGCTTGTAAAGACCCCCAATGATGAAAATCCACGCATTGTATACAACAATGAGCAACTTGAAGTGGTAGATCACTTCAAGTACCTCGGCCTTGAGGTTCCATCCAATCATAAATGGAAGGATTGTGCAATGTGTTGCTTAGACGCCGAAAAGAGGGCTTATTATGCATTTGAGAACATGTGCAATGCTAGAGAGATCAAGTGTTGGGCTCTCAGAAAGCACCTCTTTGACACATTG
This sequence comes from Adiantum capillus-veneris, assembly GCF_014529385.1. Lineage (NCBI taxonomy): Eukaryota > Viridiplantae > Streptophyta > Polypodiopsida > Polypodiales > Pteridaceae > Adiantum > Adiantum capillus-veneris. The sequence continues at coordinate 65,096,029 of NC_140939.1, read as the reverse complement.
GTGACACCGGTGCTTCTTTATGGAGTGGAGGTGTGGGGTGGAAGCATTGGGAAGTCTACTTGGAAAGAGTTTGAGAGTATTAAAAAGTATTTTCTCACCAACTTTCACAAGTCAAGACACAAACACCCTACGTGCTCGTACTTCTTGAGTCCGGATCGCTTCCCATCGAGGTCTTGGGCATGCAAAGGGTTGTGGAGTACATACTTAAGACACAACGTAGCTCTTTGCATCGACTTCCTAGAATCGCATATGAAGCAAGTCAAAAGGTCCAAAAGACATGCAAGAGCAAAATACTAAGTTTGGGGTGGATGCTTGACATCAAGAAATGGTTTGGAAGTTGGGATGCATGTCACTTGGTCAAGGATGTATCGATCGACTCCCAAGTTAATGAGGCCTTCTTACAATGCTAATGTATCACGGCTTGGGAGAAATCCGGAGGTTCTTGCTTTAGCCATTACACCACACACATTGCCCCAAACTACAAATCTCTCTTCTTCTCCAAACGAGGTAACCAAACCCATCCCTACATCCTTGAGCCCATCCCGTTGAGTGGGATCCACACCATTGCCTCCATTCGTCTTAGCTCCCATTCTCTATGATGTGAGATAGAACGTTGGGGCACTGGCGAGGAGTCTCATCGACTTTGCACCTTATATCCTCGTCAAGTGCGAGAGAGTGAGTACCACACGCTACTTGAGTGCTCAGCTTTTGATCACATTAGGTCCTCTTTTCCCCATATATTCAGCCATGAGCTCTCCCTACATACCTTCCTCTCCCAACCACGATGTGGACTCTCTATTGCGACGCTCACTTTAGCCATTTTTGAGCATCGAGAGTCACTTATGACCTCCTCTCACACCACGTGACATATTCATTTGGTCCCATAGGTCATATTTGACCTTCAAGGACGATAATAGAACTATCTATCTATCTAGCTCTCTCAGGATTTCTCTTATGTATGCACATACAAAAGAGTCAACTTATGATGATGCATTTGTTGTACTAGTAAAGTTGAAAAGACTAGAAATGTGATAGCTATAACAATTGTAAGTGCATATGCCTTGTTGTTGAGTATGGTTATTGAGACGCACTACAACAAAAAACGTGTTATCGACGCAGATATCGATGCGGCTTGTTGCTATGCGCGTCGCTACCCGCGTCACTGTGAAACCAGTCGCTATTAGCGACGCGGATAGCGACACGCATAGCGACGCACATAGCGACGACCATAGCAGAATTTTTTTTTCTTGGGCAGAGGATAGGTAGCCTAGCCTGTGCCGAGTTAAAAGATGGACACGGCCATAGCCAGACTTCCTGTCCTCTGCCCAAGAAAGCAGGCAGCACCAAAATATCAACCATGCTCCCACGCGCAGAAATTTTGGCAGAGTTCCCTTTGTTTTTACATAAACTTTTCAAAAAAAAACCATATCATGTATACGCCTCCTACATGCTATCCATGTAGGATCTCACATGAGATTTAAGGCCAATGAAAGACAACCGTACCAACTGAAAAGCATAGCCATAACTTAGAAGCATAACCATAACTTAAAAGCATAACCATAACGAACCATAACCATAACTTAAAAGCATAACCATAACTTAAAACCATAACCGTCTATAACCACTTTGATCAAAACCATAATGCAAATAACCATAACCATAAACAAAATTAACAATAACCATAAGCATAACCAGAAAGAGAAACAATAATTGTCTATACAATGACAATGACAATAATCATAACATAAGGGAAACAATAACTGTCTGAACACTAACTGTTTGTACAAAAAAGAGACACAGAAGCGTGTCTGTGTCTCACAAAGCATATAGATGAAATCTGGTCCACTAGTGACTAGGCGTCGCAACCTGCACATAGGAAAACTCACAAAATTAGTATTGATATTACTTCACATATACTGACTTAATTAAATCAACTCACACATATTAACGTCTCACCTCAAGCAATCAGCGAGACTGTAAGGCCTCCCAGTCTACAGGCTCTCCTGAAGCTTCAAGATCATTCAGTACTTCATAGATACCTCTGCGATATCCATCTGACTCCTCCTCGCGTGATGGAGCTCGATGCATTGCAAGATTCTGCGTTTATACAAAAATCAAAGTAATAAGAATACATGATTCATCGCGTTTTAAAAAACGCCATAGTTAAGATTGGATTAGAAACTCACAAACTCATAGCGAAAGATGTCGAAGCCTCCGCTGCCAAGATGAGATGTCCCCCTAGTCATCTGTTGTACCTGCGCGGCCTCACGCTGCTGTCTGAACCGCGTGGCCGCTGTCTGCTCATCCTCCCTGATCTGCAGCCACGTCTCGTGTGGGATGCCCGAAGGCTTCGGCGAGCCGGTCCTGAAAGCTTTCTGAGCTGCATCTCGTCGATGTTTGATGGTGTCCCGTGCAACACCTTTGATCCACCGCGCCGAAACAACGGAAGAACCCGGAGTAGACTGGTACTCTCTCAGGACGGTCTCCACTATGTAAGTGACTTTTTCCTTTTCTTGCTAATCCCAAAACGTCAGAATGCTAGTCAAAAACTGCAGCTCCACGAGCTGGCGAATCCGCTATTGCATTTCAGTCCCGACTCTATCCATGTCAACAGAACCATCTCCCCGTACAGTATAGAGCTTGGAGACACTAGGATCCTGTGCCCCCCAAGGTGTCCGAGGTGTGCCAAGAGGTGTGTCAAGAGGTGCGCCTAGGTAAGACGGGGGTCGTGAGCGAGGAGGGGTCGAAGCATCTGTGGAACCTCCTCCACAGCAACCACCACCTCCACCTGATGATCGTCGAAATCGGTGAGTGCGCCTGTGCTGCGGAGATGAGGACGTACTCGCCTCTGCCCCATCCCTAGGTGTCGAAGTGGCCGTGATGGGAGAAGAAGGCATCGTACCCATAGGCGTCCTGAACCCCGTAGGCGTCCCTCCCCTAGGCGTCGGACCCTCGGGTGTGAAGCCCGGAGGCGTAGTACCCGTGCCTCTGGCTACCTAGTACTGAGAAGCCTCTGCCATCTGAGCAGGCGTCATCCGTGTAACGAAGCCCATGAATGCATCTGCACTCATGGAAGCGGGATATGGAATCTCGTCTACCATACTAAAGTCCTGCACAAAGAAAGTAAAATAAAGCGTCAGAACACAGTTGTTTAAATTAACTTTAAGCTTAATTCTAAATCAAAGTCTTCACACAAACACTTACAGGCCTAGGCCTCGACAAGTGAGGCATCATCGATAAGATCTTGCACCGTATCATCGTCTATCTCTAATTGCAAACATAACTCTGCCCCAACTCGTTCTGGCAGATTGTCTTCATCCACTGCATCTTCATCTACAAGTGTCAATTCTGGCTCGTCTGTGTCATCCCTCGTATATCTATCAGCTTCCTCTGCCATACCTTCGTCCATCTCATCTAATGTCACAGTAGTATGGACGTCGTCTGACTGACTTTCCTCTAGGAGATCTTGCCCTTCAAATACTTGTTTATTTCTTGGAGCAACTTGAACCACAAACCACCATTGTCGCTCTCGAGGGTCCGGTACAAAGACCACTTGCTCGCAATGTTCGGGGAGAGCAAATGTGTCGCTCGCATCTGTCCAAGTCTTTGTAGAATCTATTTGCACAAGTTTGTTTCCGTCTCTGCCTATCGTTGCATTGCGACCAGAAGTAATCACCTTGCACCACTTCACATCCAACAAAAACATCTCAAACCGCTTGAAGCTTACTTTCAGGATATCTGACACCAGACCACAGTAATCCAGGTTGCTAGTGCTCTCATTCGTGTTGATCCGAGCCTATCACAAATTTTTGTTTATCATATTTTGTTGGTTTTCCTTGCTTCTAGAGGTTTACAATAAAAGAAAGAGTGAGAACAACCTCTTGGAAAATTTTTTTAAAAAAAGATATTTTCTTGACTAGTTCACCGGAGGTGAAAGGTAGAGGGAGAACCTAGTGGTAAAGGGAAGGGAAAATATGTAAATGTGAAAAGAAAAGATATGATGTGGTTGTGGAGCCATGCACCCATGATTCAAGGGTCATGAGTGGCTCATATCATCATGGCTTTGGAGCCATATGATGATTCAAACAAATGGGACCCAAGTGGAAGACTTGGTAAAGGAAGAAACCATACACATGATTTTGCTGAATTTTTAAAAAATACTTCCACTCTGATCCAAGAAAAGTTGTCTTCATCAAAGTTGTAGCTGATGAGCTGGAGATTCTGGCCATATTTTTTTTATAATTTTTGCATCTACGGTCTAGGAGATATGGCCAAAATGGTGGACGCCAATTTTTTCAACTATGGTGGAGACCACCCCCTCTACCTTTACACACACACACCCTTCCTTTTCCACATTGAGACCTTCTCTAAAAATCAGCCATTAGTCTTCTCACCCTCCTCTCCTTCCTCCTCTCTCTCAAGCTCAAAAAACCCATCAAAATTCCTCTTCTAATCACCTCTCAAGTCATGCTTAATCTTGTTGTAATTCATAAGTCCTCATTCAACCCCTTTCTATTATTGCTAGATATGTATTGATTTTATGTAGATTCTTTACATTTTAAAATAAGGAAGCTCTTGGACTCAAGCTATGGAGGAAGGAGTGAAGACAACACAAGTGATGATGGAGCTAATTGGTCAACAAATCACTTGGAAGGAGCTTCTTCATTGGTTGAATGTCCCTAATCAAGCTTCATTTGTACAAATTACACTTGGATCTTAACCTCACTCCTAATCACTCTCTTTCCTATATAAAGAGGCCTTCCCCTTTGTAATTTCAAGCCTCCCTCAGCCCCATTGAGCCTTTGTATCACTCACCATGAGCCCATAAGCTCATTCATTCACTCTATTCTTGCACATCCTAGAGTGCAAATTGTTTCATGCTAGTAACCTCCCCTCCTCTTACTTATGTTAATTAAGAGAAATGTTTTATATGTGTGTGAGAGTGCTTGATGTGATCTTGGCTAATCCTTGAGTGATTGTTTGGTAATCTATATGCTATTTGTGTTGGGAGTGTTTGAAGTCATCCATTCCTTGTACACACACTACGGTTAATGCTTCATTCATAGTGATCTCTCTCTCTCTCTCTCTCTCTCTCTCTCTCTCTCTCTCTCTCTCTCTCTCTCTCTCTCTCTCTCTCTTTGTGTAGCGGTCCTAGTCCACGCTTCCAAGACTAGGTGGTGCCCTCATCTCATTTCCTTTGTGGCGCAATGGAGTTTGTTTTGGTGTAGAGGCCGCCATTCCAAATTTCCTTCGTCATAAATTGGTTCCCCCACGGAGGAGTTCTCAAGCAACGCTCTATCAATCCTATGAAGGAAGATCCATCAAATTCTCCGAGACTTCCACTATGGTCTCCCCAAGAAGCTCGAGAAAAGAAGCGTCTTTATCGACAAATGGCACGTATGCGGGTAAAGAGAGTTAACTACACACACCCTTCTTTGCTTCAAGGAAAATCTTGTAGTCATCAAGTCCCTGGGTCAAAAAATTGTGTTGAGTGCTTTGTGGCTAGTGTGAAGACACTTCCTTTGAAGCCTCGACTTCAGGTGGTGAAAGCACTCTCAAACTCAGGAATTAACAAGTTTTTGGAGGGGGAGCTACACATCAATGGGGTGCGGTATTGGCAAGAGGCTACATATGGTGATGCACTCCAACTACTACTAGCAAGAAGGCTCAAGGTGGTTGAGAGGGTAGCCATCAAACCCTATGAACTCTACAAAGCCGAAGATGGTCACACCAAAGCTAGGCTAATCACTGGTGAGCAAATTCTTCGCATCTCTCAAATGGTGGGATCCAAGAGAGCTCAACTTCAATGAAGTGCTTCATGGAAGTTTGTAATTTATGCACCAATGAATAATCCCATTTTCCACAACTTTCAATCAGTTCAGAATATTAGGGTGAATGTGCGCATTGATAGAAAGATTTTTTTCCAACAAAGATTGGTCTTCTATTTTGGAGCTGAGAGGTTGAGAGAGATATTGCTGTCCCCTGACCCTATAATATTTCCTATTTTGGAGTATAATGTATCTTTTGATGTTCACATCTTCATCTTGCTTTAAGCATACTCCATGAATCATAGGGATTTATATGGACCTTTCCAACCTCTTGCTAGACAAACTGTGCATATAATAGCTAGCACAAAGCTTAGGTTCCAAAACATCATAAGGGACTTACTAGGCCCTCGTCGTATAGCTGAGATTAATGCATCTATCAATCCATTTATTCTACCCTTAATAAGATATGATTTGGGCCTAGACGTTTTCATCTTTGTGCTGTATTGAGAGGAAGGCAACCCACTTTTATGATGGCTTTCCCAAATTTTTTTGGGCGTAGTGGGGAAAATGCTAGGGATTTTTTGGATAACTTGGAGATGGCTTTCCTTGTCTCTGGGAGGGATGACGAAGCATTGAAATTGAGAGCTTTTCCTTTGGTGCTCAAAGAAGAAGCTAGAATATGGTTCCAAGCTCTAGATCCAACCCAAAGAATTGATTGGGAGGGATTGAAGGTGGCTTTCCTACGAAGATTTCAACGAGCCAATTCGGCAGAAGAACTATGGCAACGGCTTCTGTCCCTTCATCAAGTTGACCCTCATGGTTATGCAACCTATGAGGAAGGTTTTCTGAAACTTTGGGGCCAATGGTCAGACTCACTAAACCCTGGTGAGCGAGCTCCCAATTGCCTCCAAAAGGATCGATTTATCTCAGGTTTGTACCCCTTGCTAAGGGAGAAGGTAAAGAGAAAATTTCCAAATGCTTTTGAAGATGCCTTAAGAATTTATAGGGAAAAGAATAGAAAGATTCTCTATCAAGCCCAAGCTGGCCAGCTAGCTATGGGAGGCAATATCACAACTATGGAAGCTTCTCACATACCTCCAAATGTGCCTAATGCACCAGACCTCAATAGAGGTCAACAAGAAGATATGCTCCAACAAATAAACAATCTCACAAACCAGCTAGAGGGGTTGAGAGTAAATCTTGTGCAGGGTGCAAGAAGGCCTATTGAGGGAAATGGTGGGAATCGGCCACCAATGCGACGTCAAGCAAGGGAGATGTTGTGTTACAATTGTGGGGAAATTGGCCACGGCATGTATAATTGCCCTCATCCCAGAAGATATGACTACCCTGTCAGAGGTCCTCGACAACAAGTAAGTCCACCTCGTGGTCTCAAGGATATAGTGCCTTTGGTGGAGGCTCAAATCAAGGGACAACGGATTCCAAAAACTTACATTGACAGTGGAGCAGAGGTTTGTGTCATGACAGAAAAGCTAATGCATCAATTGGGTTTAGAGGTAATGGAATCATCAAACTTTAGGGCAAAAATGGCCAATAATGTCTCTGTCACTTGTGTGGGTGTAGTGAAAGCTTTGAGAGTTTCTGTTTTTGGAATCACTACAGAGGTTGATGCTTATGTGATGCCAGTAAAGGGAGAAGGATACCCCCTTATTTTAGGACGACCTTGGCTCATGGGTATAGGAGCTAGGCAAGATTGGGCAACAGGAGACTTGGAGTTGAGGCCTCGCATGGGTGGCCATAGTCGGAAGGTGGTTTATAACCTAAAGAATGGGCGATAAGAGAACCTTGAACTAGAGACGTCAGCTGATGAGTGGAGCTCAAGTGGATGCTCCTCATCCATGGACGAGGAAGAGAGTTCAAGTGAAGAGAGTGATAGCACTCTCGAAGTCATGGGCGTCACCATAAAGGAAACTACCTCATCAGAAGACAACCCAAGGATCCAAATGGAGAATGTGTGGGATGCCAGCCTAGAGGAGATGTTATCCAAGGATATAAAGGAAGAAGAAAAGGAGGGTTATGTAAATGTTCTCAAGAAGCATGCATCATTGTTTATTTCTGATTACACTCACATTACAGGTGTCACTGCAGTGAAGCATCATATCCATCTAAAAGAAGGGAGCAAGCCAGTAGTACAAAAACTAAGAAGATTAGGAGTTGTGCAACAAAATGCACTGTTGTCTGAGGTGAAGAGACTCTTGGAAGCCAAATTCATATACCCAGTAGAAGATTCAGAATGGGTCTCCCCAGTAGTGGTGAGGCCAAAGAAGAATGGTAAATGGCGAGTGTGCGTGGATTACAAGCCACTAAATGCTGCAACAAAGAGGGACCACTTCCCTCTCCCATTTCAAGATGAGATTCTAAATGAAGTAACAGGCCATGAGAGATACACAGTGTGTGATGGCTACTCTGGCTACTTTCAAATACGCATTGCAGAGGAGGACCAGAAAAAGACTACTTTCATCACACCATGGGGATGTTTTGCATTTCGAGTCATGCCTTTTGGTCTCACCAACGCTCCAGCCACCTTTCAACGATTCATGAACATGGTCTTCCAACCTTACTTTGGTAAGTCCATAAGGGTTTTCATAGATGACTTTTGTATTTACACCTCCAAAAGTATGCATCTCGACAAGATTGATGAAGGATTTACTCGTTTAGCTAAGCTGGGTGGACAACTAAACAAGGACAAATGTCACATTGGGGAAAGCAAGGTTACACTATTAGGGCATGTAGTGTCCATTGATGGAATCGAGGTAGATCCTGAAAAGATAGAAACATTGCTAAATCTACCTTCCCCAACTTCCATCAAACAATTAATCTCCTTCTTGCAAAAGCTAAGATATTTGAGTAGATTCATACACTTACTCTCCCAAGTGATATTTCCTCTACAACAACTGACTCGTCAAGAGACGCTTGTTTGGAGTGAAGAAAGTGAAGGGCATTTTAGAGAGATTAAAAAAATGTTAGGGTCACTCCCTATAATCCTCCAACCTTGTTGGGAAGAAACATTCTTTGTAAACCCTAGTGTGGGAGAAGAAGCCATTGGTGTTGCCCTCCTACAAAAAGATCCAAAAACATCCTTTATGAGGCCCGTGTATTTTGCTAGCCGCTTCATGGAAAACACAGAGAAGGCCTACACCCTGATGGAACAACTAGTGTTAGCTCTCATGTTTGCGGTAACCAAATTTCGGCCATACTTGCTGCCGAAGAGGTTTGTAATTATCACTGTGGAGGATATGTTTCCCTATGCACTACAACATATGGAAATCTCTGACAAAATAGCAAAGTGGGTGGTGCGACTTCAAGAGTTTGATTATACAATACAGGTTGAAACACCTGAATGGAGCTCTATGGGCCTATAGAACCTCCTTCAAAACCACATTAGGGTACACACCCTTTCATTTGGTTTATGGAAAGGAGGCGCTTTTGCCCATTGAAGTGAAGTTAACAAGTCTTCGAATATTGGGTAGCCAGGTAGGCTCTCAAAAGGAGAAAGTACATCAAAGGATCATGGATCTAGAGAGGCTGCAATTGGATCGTGAAGAAGCCATCAACCACTATTCTCAAGAAGCAGAGAAACGCAGAGAAAAGTTCAACAAAAAGCTAGCATCCAAAGACATCAAAAAGGGATCTCTGGTGCTTCGATATGACAATCGCTTCGACACTCGTAAGGATGGAAAGTTTCTTTTCCGATGGGAAGGCCCGTTCTTGGTCACCAAAAAGTTCAAAAATGGCTCTTACAGACTTCAAGACATTGATGGTAAAGTGCACAAGACCAGGACAAATGGATGGCGTCTAAAGCCTTATCACATCAGGATAAGGTCAGCTCAAGATCAAAGAAAGTAGGCTAGAGCCATAAATACCCCTAGCCAGGTTTGGGGGGGCTATGATCCGAGCTTATCACAAATTTTTGTTTATCATATTTTGTTGGTTTTCCTTGCTTCTAGAGGTTTACAATAAAAGAAAGAGTGAGAACAACCTCTTGGAAAAATTTAAAAAAAAATGATATTTTCTTGACTAGTTCACCGGAGGTGAAAGGTAGAGGGAGAACCTAGTGGTAAAGGGAAGGGAAAATATATAAATGTGAAAAGAAAAGATATGATGTGGTTGTGGAGCCATGCACCCATGATTCAAGGGTCATGAGTGGCTCATATCATCATGGCTTTGGAGCCATATGATGATTCAAACAAATGGGACCCAAGTGGAAGACTTGGTAAAGGAAGAAACCATACACATGATTTTGCTGAATTTTTAAAAAATACTTCCACTCTGATCCAAGAAAAGTTGTCTTCATCAAAGTTGTAGCTGATGAGCTGGAGATTCTGGCCATTTTGTTTTTATAATTTTTGCATCTACGGTCTAGGAGATATGGCCAAAATGGTGGACGCCAATTTTTTCAACTATGGTGGAGACCACCCCCTCTACCTTTACACACACACACCCTTCCTTTTCCACATTGAGACCTTCTCTAAAAATCAGCCATTAGTCTTCTCACCCTCCTCTCCTTCCTCCTCTCTCTCAAGCTCAAAAAACCCATCAAAATTCCTCTTCTAATCACCTCTCAAGTCATGCTTAATCTTGTTGTAATTCATAAGTCCTCATTCAACCCCTTTCTATTATTGCTAGATATGTATTGATTTTATGTAGATTCTTTACATTTTAAAATAAGGAAGCTCTTGGACTCAAGCTATGGAGGAAGGAGTGAAGACAACACAAGTGATGATGGAGCTAATTGGTCAACAAATCACTTGGAAGGAGCTTCTTCATTGGTTGAATGTCCCTAATCAAGCTTCATTTGTACAAATTACACTTGGATCTTAACTTCACTCCTAATCACTCTCTTTCCTATATAAAGAGGCCTTCCCCTTTGTAATTTCAAGCCTCCCTCAGCCCCATTGAGCCTTTGTATCACTCACCATGAGCCCATAAGCTCATTCATTCACTCTATTCTTGCACATCCTAGAGTGCAAATTGTTTCATGCTAGTAACCTCCCCTCCTCTTACTTATGTTAATTAAGAGAAATGTTTTATATGTGTGTGAGAGTGCTTGATGTGATCTTGGCTAATCCTTGAGTGATTGTTTGGTAATCTATATGCTATTTGTGTTGGGAGTGTTTGAAGTCATCCATTCCTTGTACACACACTACGGTTAATGCTTCATTCATAGTGATCTCTCTCTCTCTCTCTCTCTCTCTCTCTCTCTCTCTCTCTCTCTCTCTCTCTCTCTCTCTCTCTTTGTGTAGCGGTCCTAGTCCACGCTTCCAAGACTAGGTGGTGCCCTCATCTCATTTCCTTTGTGGCGCAATGGAGTTTGTTTTGGTGTAGAGGCCGCCATTCCAAATTTCCTTCATTAGTGTCTCTAGCACTGGCCCTGCTCTTTTGCATGAAACTAACCATTACCACACTGTCAAACGTGTTTCTTTTGCTGTCAATTTGTTTTGTTCTAAAATGATTTCCATGCGACCAGAGTGCCATGTATGTATGATACTTCCAGTCACATCCAATAGCCAGCTCTTTCTCTTCTAGAGATATGGGTTCTCCGATCTGTCGAATTGCTCTCACTGTCTTGTCCAACCATGCCATTGTAGGGAATTCAGGTAGAGGAGCGAGATAGTCTGGCAAGGGTAAGCCTCTAGTCGTTCGACTTCGCCTGAAATCCTGTCGCTCTAGATTGCGTCTCTCTTTCTCTTCTTCGTACCTTTCAAGCCATTTTTGCATCGGCGCTGAATTTAGTATATAGAACTTCATGATCTTTTCTCGCATTGCCAGGTTCATTTTCTTCGGCACCCCTTGCCCTTGCGGCTCCTCTCCCACCAGTCTTGCATCCTCCTCATCGCTCCACAGTCGAGGCATTTCTGGGTCAGAAACGGATAGAAATTCGGTCGTCAATACAAGAGACTCTTGCACGAGCCATCCTTTTGCCATGCTCCCCTCTGGAGGCGCTTTTTGGCGAACAAAACCCTTAAGTGTTTTCATGAACCGCTCTAGAAAGAACATCCAACGGCTGTGGACTGTACCTGCCACTGCAACCTCATCTCCTACATGGACGAGCAAGTGCATTTGGATAGGTAGGCAACTCGTGGGTAGATACTTCTCAATTATGAAAACTGCCTCAATGGAGTTAGCCCTTGCGACTGCAATAGATTCCTCCCGTATCTCCTTGGAAGAGATCCACTGCACTAACTCTGAAATCTTGTATATGCAGGTCCGCACTTCCTCCGTTAAACACCCCTTGATAGCAATTGGAAGAATGAATTGCAAGAACTTATGCCAGTCGTGCGATTTCAACCCTGACAGTTGATCGTCACGGGTGAATGCTGTCTTGAGACATCGCATATATCGTGTTGGCGTTTTGAACTATGAAATCACCCTTTTCACTTGTCGCTCTTTGTTTTTTAGCAATACCCATGGCACTCTTGGAAGTTTTGTTTGACCAGCTGCATTGGTGAAAGGCCACAACTCTGGCATCTTTCCAACCGACTGCAAATCATCTCGTGAAGCTCGATTGTCTTTCATTCCCATGATTGTCTTCCAGAGGAGCTCTCCCACATTCTTGAATATATGCATTGGATCCAGCAAATGGTTAATTAGTAGATCACCCCAGTACGGCAACGTATGGAGAATGGACAAACGTTTCATTCCAGGAACAGGTTGCCCCTCATGTTGCTCCCATCGGCGACGCCACACTTGTACATGCATAGGACGACATTCGACGCGACCAAGCTGGCCTTCGCGCAAGTTATGGCCATCTGGAAGATAACGGCGGTGGCCTTGATAAATTGTCTTTCGAAGAGAGGTAGAATAGCGCACATCCAAAGACTGCCCGCAAATTGGACATGCATTGTATCCCGAAGTTGTTAGTCTTGCATATATCAAAGCATGAATCAGGCCAAGGCAAAGGGCTTGCGAATAGCGAGAATTTTGTAAATCAATAACCATTACGAGAAGCTTCTCCGTATCCTGGCCAATCATGCATAGTCCACATAAGAAGTCCATGGATCCTTGCATACTGTTGTCCTACTGGTTCAACCGCATCTGCTATGTCGATCCCATGCCATAACTCCTGGAGCTCGTCAATTAGTGGAGCTACATAAACATCCATGTTTTTTTGCTTTGAACTTACCAGGTACAATCAAGCTTAAAATCAAATGACCCTTCTTGATAGCAAGCCATGGCGGGAGGTTGTAATTGATAAGGCACATAGGCCAAGTGCTCCATGACGAGCTTCTCAAGCCAAATGGATTGAATCCATCCATTGCCATGCCCAAACACAAATTGCGTGGTTCACTCTTAAAATGTGGCCAGGTATCTTCAATGTGCCTCCAAGCCTTCGAATCAGCGGGCACCCTAAATGTTGCGTCAGTGGATCTATTCGTAGAATGCCACCGCATCAACTTTGCAATGGAACCACAACGAAACATGCTTTTTATCCTAGGAATAATAGGGAAATGCCGCAACACTTTAGCTGGCACTGTCTCGCCAACGCATCTTGTTTGTAGCGCATTGCTCCGCACTTAGGACACGACAGACAATCTGCGAATTCATTACGAAAAAGAATGCAATCATTTGGACATGCATGAATCTTGTTGTAGTCCAAGCCAACTGAGGTCAGAAGTTGCTTTTCATCTGGCCTGGAGGGGGGCATTTCATTGCTAGCCGGGAGAAGTTGCTCCCGCAATAACCTGTTTAAGCCACATTAAATTAAAATTAAAGCTCTCCGAGCACATCACCGTTGCAATCGAAAAATTTCTTTTGTAAAGTACGTACCTAAACAAAGCAGTGATGCTTGCATCTGACCACCCGTACACTGACTAAAGATTAAAAAACTCCAGACAAGTACGAAGCACAGATATTTTGGCGCCTTCATAGATTGGTTGACGTGCCAACTTTCTTAACATGTCTTCAGGAGATAGGCGCACGGCTTCTGGTGCTGCTTCGTTCGCGTTCTCCTCGCTTGTCTGGAAGAAGGCATCCAACATCTCCTCCATGCCGTCGTCTTCTGTCTATAAGCCCTTTTCTGCTTCCATCCGTGGCTCTATATTGGTCGGACCTTCACGCATAATTTTTTTTCTCTCTCTCTCTTAGATGTAGGTGCTATGTCGCGGAAATGAATGCCCGTTCCGTAGGAGTCATATCGCAGATTCTGTACGTTTTCTCTAGCAAACTCTCCGTACTTGTGCACATGATCATTACATATCCTACGCTTGCGTAGGATTTGATACTTGCAGAGCGTGCACGAGCATGCAATCTTTTCCTCCATGTTAGTTGATGATGTTGCCATCTACAATGATTATGAATGTTGTTTTTATATATATATATATATATATATATATATATATACTCCTCACAATGTAAACTATCTCGCATTCTCTAGTCTTGCCCAATCTCCGTACACCTCGGTCCAGAGGTGTACGGAGATCCGGACCACCGGGTCAAACTCTCGTCTTTATTGGTCAAATCCTATATGGGTAGACACTTACGTGCACTCCCATGTGTACATGGCAATGCATGTAGCAGGAAAAACCCCTTTGCCTCTTTTAGTTCCATAGTTTCTTCTCTGTCTACGTACCCTATCTCTCGTTCTTTCTCTCTCGATCTCGCTCTCGCTATCTCTCTTTCTCTCTCGATCTCGCTGTCTCTCTCTCTCTCTCTCTCTCTCTCTCTCTCTCTCTCTCTATCTTGCTCTCGCTATCTCTCTTTCTCTATTTTCCTATCTCTCTCTATTTCTCTATTTTCCTATTTCTCTGCCATAACTCCTGGAGCTCCACTTCCCTATCTCTCTCTCTCTCTCTCTCTCTCTCTCTATATATATATATATATATATATATATATATAACTCTCTTTCTCTATCTCTCTATTTCCTATCTCTCACTCTCTCTACTTACCTCTCTCTCTCTCTCTCTCTCTCTCTCTCTCTCTACTTCCCTATCTCTCTAATGATCGAACGAGCGACTGATCTAGGGAGATCTAGACGCCCATGACTGTGGAGGACTACACAACATCGACAGAGGCTGCATCAAAGGATCTAGCTAGGTCACTTTGGCTCGACATGCACAACGTCCGGTCAGAGTACTGACCATGGAGGAGATCTACCTATCCCAACTAGCTCGTTTAGCCGTTTAGTCCACACCCAGTAGTTTAGGATTCCATAATATTTTATTTTGTCATCTTCTTACTCTGACTTTGTATCAGATCCATCACATTGTAACTTTCTTGTCTCATGTCTCATAGGTCACTTTGGCCTTTCGAAGACGTTAATATAACATTTCATTTCATTTCTCTCTTTAATTTTTTTCCCTTTAGTTTTAATCTCCTAAGCATACATTAATTCTCTCTCTCTCTCTCTCTCTCTCTCTCTTTCCTACACACACACACACATTTATCTTTTTCTCTCTCTTTCCTACACACACACCTCTCTCTCTCTCTCTCTCTCTCTCTCTCTCTCTCTCTTTCCTACACACACACACACACCGCTCTCTCTCTCTCTCTCTCTATTTCCTACACACCTCTCTCTCTCTCTCTCTCTCTCTCTCTCTCTCTCTCTCTTTCCTACACACACACACAAACACAATGTTGAGGTAGAGGTAGAGGGAGAGAGAGAGAGAGAGAGAGAGAGAGAGAGAGAGAGAGAGCAAGAGAGAGGGGTTGGGGAGGGTGGAGATGGACATAATACCTGTGCAGCAGGTTTTGTCCAAGACACGAGCAGGCGAAAATCGCCCCTATGCGCGGGTTTCACTTTTTTCCCCCAATTTTTTTGGCGTTGATATATGCGCCACTATACGCGTGGCAAATAAAGCCTTTCCATGCGTATATCGACGCACATTGTGACGCATATAGCAACGCGTATAGCGACGCCCGCTAATGTCGTCGATATACGCGTGGAAAGGCATGGCCGTCGATATAGGCGCGTTGATATCTTCATTTAGTGTTGTAGTGACTTTTAAATGCTTCTGTGCATAATTAATCATTATTGTCAGGATACACACATCAATCTACCCTTAATGGCTTTGAAAAATGAAGAAAGCATGAAGAGCCTAGTCTTCATCAACCTACAATTTGTACACTATGTAGATCATTTGCTTTGTGCATAGAGAAGGAAGATGGCATAGTGAGTGTCGTCACATATGTGAAATTTTCAATCACCACAAGAATATTTTGACACCATCAATGGACATAATTTTGTTTTGCGGTTATAGCTAGAGGATTTGATCATGCCCACTTTGGATATCCACTTTGTAGGAAACTTCCTTTTGTTGTGAACATCTTTGGATTGACATAGAAACTAGTGACCTCAACATCCTAGGTGTCTTGGTCCCATATACCAAGACTTCCTCCCACATTTTTTAATCACCTAGATGACACTGCTGCAATGGTGGGACACACATGCTTTCATCTTATCCTTAATCCATCGGTTAGGGACAGTTTTGAAACCCTCCTTCATTGTGGCATTATAGGTGGATTTGGGAGAGAATGTGCTCCTTTTTGTCCTTCTCAAGATTCATGAAGGGGGTCATGATGTTGTGGAAAAAAATGATGTGGAAAAGTTGATGGATTTTGCACTTTATCTTCCATCCACAATTATACTCTAAAAGCACCCCATCTCGAAAAGGGTATTACTTCATCAAGTGTGGGCTTGCATTGTGAGTCAATGTGAGCTTTAGGACCTAACACTTTGAGGGCTCGAGGTCGTGAAGGTGAAAAGCGCAAAACGAACCCCGACGGCCTCAACGCCAGGACCGTGCATGCCGAGCTCATCACAATGAGTGAACATGGGGCACCACCTAGCTTTGAGTGGCTAGGACGCGGACAATGATAGTTTAAAATAGCAAACATGACTCTCTCTCCCTCTCTTACTAACTTTTATCAAAAATTTCTTTTCAGTAAATGAGATTCATTTTCGGTAAATAAGTGTGGCCCTAGCCCTTTTAACTCTCTATTTTCCTTTTGAAATATTCATGAGTTTACCGCTTGCACATCAAAATAAAACAATGGAAATTTGGAAGGGTTGTGTTGTGTCAAGAAGTTTATGGTAAGTTTAGTGGCTAATCATGTCACTTTACCATTTTTTGAAGAATATAAGTTTGTTTTTAAGATATTTTGAATATCTTATTCTATTTGCCTTTGTTTGGTTGAGATGGCTTACCACTCTACAATGACATGGATGCACATGCAGCCACCAACATTTGTCTATAGTATTTAACCATTTTGTTTATAATAATCAACTATTTCACATGAGTTACACAATTGTGTTATAGATCCACAATTTTGGAGAGGGCCTTTACATGCTGATGATGTTGTTTGCATCATTGAAGACTTTGAAGTTGTTCGGTACGGCAAAATGAGACTTATTGAAAATTATTTATCTGTTTTCGTTATGTTGTTTATAATTTAACATCAAGTATGCTTTTGGAAATAGGAACCATTATTATCAATGATATATTTTGTTGGGTGTTTACCATTATATATTGATGGCTTGCAGGGATATTATCACATTAAAGTTAATATTGACCATGATAACGACCATGCCTATGTGAGTACTCAGGAGGTGGGGGACCAACTCCCACTTAATAAGTTATTCATATGGTGATTGTCATAAGATATAATATCTAATCAACCCAAATGATTTTCTCATATTAAATTGATCATTTAATGTGGGAGAATAAACGCGAACAAGGGTATTGAATATAGACATGTGCTTATGGATCTATCTCAACACGGGTACAAAGTCAAAGAGTCCAAATGAGAGATGGTCTGTCAAAGAGCAATGCTAGATAATGGACCTTAAAGACCTTAGGGTTAGCTTCATTAAATACCTCCAAAGGTTAGTGTAAAAATTCCTTAGACCTAGGACCTTAAGTAAGCTAGGGTTGTGCTTGAGGTGGGAACCCAGCCCAAGCTTGAGGTGCTTGGCGTGCTTGCTGACTAAGGTGCTTGAGATGCTTAATAACTAAGGTGCTAAGGTGCTCCATGACCAAGGTGCTTGAGGGGCTTAAGGTGTTCCAAAAGTCAACCAAGATCCCTACTCATGGGGGGATGAGCCTTACTTGTAGGGGCATGAGAGAGAACACACACACCCTCACACAAGGCAAGCCTAGTCTAAAGAAGCAACAAGGACACATGTCAAGTTCCTCTCCATGTTTCCCTCATAAGGTGCCTAAAGCCTATTGGTTTGCCTCTAAAGGGTCTCAATGATAATTCAGCTAATTAAATTAATTGTTTATGCATGTATGAAGTCCTCTCTCTCAAAGGGGAAAGGAGGACACTTGTCTTAATGCTAGTATGTTTGCTTGATATGCACTATGCATGTGATTGGCTAGGCTTGTAGGGGTCCAATCAAATGCAAGTATGAGCTACAAGGAGGGGTCGACCAAAGCAAGTTGGGGGTGTGCTTGGGGGGTATACTCTCTCTCTCTCTCTCCCTCTCTCTCTCTCTCACACACACACACACACACACTCTCTCTCTCTCTCTCTCTCTCACACACACACACACACACACACACACATACACACACACACACACACACACACTCACATGCTCATTCTCACTTGGCAAAGTGCAAGAACTCCATCTCCTTCTCTAAGATTGTTGAGAAGTTGAGAGCCTACACCAACACTCTTGGCTATGGAATGCAAATCCAACCAAGAGCCATGCTTCAATTCTTAAGCTTTCCATCTTCTTCATCATCATTATTATGCTATGCTATGCAACAAGAGTGATGACAAGTGAGGAACTATCTCTCTCTCTCTCTCTTGCAAAAGTATTGTTCATGCCAAGTTAATTAAATATAATGGTTATGTTGCTACCGCTTTTTAAGTTCACCCTTTATGTTCTCAAAGTAGCCTCATAAAAATGCTCACTGTAGTTCTCTTAATTTTTCTATTCTTAATGTTCATAGGCCATTTCCATGACATTGGTATCAAAGCTATTGGTTTCTCTTTTCTTGCTTAAGTAAAGAGGTCCTTAAGTTTTCCATGAAAGGTTGGACCTGTTTATTGCAATAGGGTAAGTGGGATAGGTATCTATTATCTTGGTTGAAAAGGATAGTTCAAGGTACACCATTGGGAACTATAGTCTTAATAATGGAGTCTCGGGGCTTGCCTTTGGCTTAACCATTATTGAGCTACTAGCAAGATCAACAGGAACCATAATCAACCGAGAAATGTTAGACCCTCTCTACTATTCTTTACAATCAACAGTCTCTAAAACATGAGTATGGATGCTTGAGAACTAATTTTCAAAGGTAAAGAAGAGTAGCGACTAAGGTTTTTGAGGGTACCAAAGCACATAGTAATTTATACATAAGTTTAAGTAGCATGGCTGACAATAACCAAGAGAGTAGAATGAATATTGAAAACTTTGATTTTGCACATCCCCTGATGATGCCCCCATGTTTGTTAATTATCTTATTACTAGGTTGCAATAAGCTATGGGCAACCCTGCTTTGCAAGCTGAAGTTACTCAACAACTTGTGCTTATGGGATTTCCCTTCCTCTCCAAGAGGAGAGAAGGCTTAGGAGGCCTCTTGGAGACTCCTAGAAGAAGACTGTCTCCCATAAAAGAGGAGGAGTCCAAAGAACGAGAAAGAAGTAAATCACTAAGTTCCTATGAAGAAGTGGCTCTACAAAAACGGCAGTCTAGATGATTGCCAACTCCTCCCAAGAGGAGACGGCCAACCCATAGTCCTTCTCCTTGTCACTCCGAAAGGGAAGAGAGGAAACAAAGGAAGAAAAAGGCAAGAAAGGGGTCACCCTCTTCTCCTTCTTCTTCACCTTCCTCCTCTTCTGATGAAAGCAACAACTATTATCCTAGAGGATACAAGAGGAGAGGACATCCCATATCCTACCCTGCTTGGAGAAGGTCCCAAAAGATCAATAAGTTCAAAGAGGGAGGAAAGAGTATGTCTTTTCTCACCTGTGATGGCACCTTTGGTGCTACTGACAAAGTATTGGCCTTCATCCAACACTTCAACGCGGCCTTTGGGGAGACGAGGGCTTTACAGAGTCCTCCATGCTACAGCATGTAGCTATGCACTCCCAAAAATTTGCTCGTCAATAGTGGGCTAGCGTTCTTGGCAACGGCGAAGCCCCAAAGACATGGAAAACTCTACAAGTATCCATCATGAAGAAATTCCTTGCAAGAAATGCAAAGGACAAAGTGCTCACCGAATGGTGGATTTTGAAGTTGCTCTCCAATGAGTCTATCCATAAATATGTGGACAAGTTTTAAGATTTACATCTCAAGGGTATTTTCTTTCAAAAGATAGACTTTGCCGAGAAAAAGCAACAATTTTGTGCGGGATTACCTGAAGAAATATCCAAGTGTCAACTCCCAACAGCGGCCGCGTTGTATCACGAAAGTAATCCACCACACTATGGTTGCTTCGTGCATCGATTTCCAACAAGGTGCTAAAAGGAATGCCAAGCCCATGGAAAACAAAGATCGAAATGATGCAAAGGGGAAAACAATGCCCAAAACTCTTCCCAAGGAAATTCCAACAACAACAACAACAACAATAATCGGTCCAAGGAGAAGAGAGTTTACAAAGTTAAAAAAAAGCTCTCTCCTGAAGAGCTAGAAGCTTTTCGTGAGGACCACAACTGCTTTAAGTGTGGGGAGCAAAGACATGGCTATCGTTCTTGCTCCAAAATGAATGCCCGCAATGAGACTTCTAGAGCTTCCCGAATCGAAGCTCCAAAAGAGGGTGCTCATTGCAAAGGATCACCTCTCTCATATTCTTGGGGAAAGGTAAGGGAGCATGATGTTTTCATCATGTTTGACCCTGGTTCTACTCACAATTTCATATCCACGAAGTTGGCCACCAAGTTAGGCATTCAAGCTCATGAGATGGGAGATGTTGTTGTAGCCGATGGAGCCTTCAAGGGACAAGAAGCCATAGTTACTCACTTAATTGGGAAATTGAGGCTTCATGTCCAAGGCTATGTTGACAAAGAGGATTTCCTCTCTCCTCTAAAGCATGAATGAAGATGTCATCCTAGGGACACCATGGTTTGACTGTATGGCTGTTAATGTAAAGTTCCCTGAAAGAAGGTTGTATTTCAAGTACAGGGAAAGAACATGCACATAGATTCTAATGAGCCTGGTCGTACCATGCAAGACCCGCTCATCAGCATTGAGCCTTTGGTTCTCATATTCTATGGCATGCCCTTCTTGAAGCAAGACTGTTCCAAGGCAATCACCATAAGAATCACATTGGACCTCAAATGCCTTTGAGAGATCCGGAAGCATAAGGACTGGTTAGGAGGTAAGCTTCTCTTTGAGCTTGTCAAAAGCATTTTTCTCTTTGACAATCCATGAGTACTTAACACTCTTCTTTGTTAAGTCATGTAATGGTCCTGCTATTTGAGAGAATTTTTCTATGAAGTGTCTATAGTATGCACACATACCAATAAATCGTCGTAGATCATGTAGATTCCTTGGATTAGGCCATGTTTTTATTACCTCCAAATTTGAGGGATCCATACCGATACCATCTTGAGAGATAATATGACCTAAGTATTGAATCTCTTGAAGGAAAAATTCACTCTTCTTTTGATTGATAAAAAGCTTGTTCTCCCTTAAAGCTTGAAAAATTACATGGAGATGTTGCTTGTGCTCCTCCAAAAACTTAGAGTAGATGATGATATCTAGTAAACTTGCGGTGGAGTCTTTTTTTTTTCATTAAACAATTGAATATGGCTGATGCATTAGTCAAGCCAAAAGGCATGACTAGATATTCATAAAGGCCAAACGTTGTACAGAACACGGTCTTTAAAATATCTTCATTCACTATCCTTATTTGATGATAGCCACTTTTACGGTCAATCCTACTGAAGTAGGTAGAACCTTGTAGCTTATCAAACAAATCTTTGACTGGTGGTACTAGAAATCTGTTTTTAATAGTGATATGATTTAGCACTCAATAGTCCACACACATGCGGTATGTACCATTTTTCTTTTACACTAAAAGGGCTGTAGAACAAAAGGGAGAGGAGCTAGGCCTCACCAGATTCCCTTTGTCTACCAATTCTTGTACTTGCCTCATGATCTCCTCTTATTGAGCTTGGGAAAATCGATAAGGAGGCTTGTTAGAGGCGGTGAGCTTCCTGGTAGGAGCTCAATTCAATGATCGGCATCCCCTCGTTTTGGAGGTAAGTCATAGGGATATCATTTGATAAAAACATCTTGAAATCCATTTGGAAAATTAGACAAGTCTAATTCTTCTTGATTCCTACCATATTCATTTGATAAAACATTAGCACCTTTTATAGATTGTTTGACAAAAATCATGTACGCAGAAATGGAGCTTTTCATTGATTTGTCAAAAGCAGGAGAATTTACAGGGGGCATGGTACATAGATTCTAATGAGCCTGGTCGTACCCTGCTCCCTGTCAATTCTCCAGTTTTTGACAAATCAATGAAAAGCTCCATTTCTGCGTACATGATTTTTGTCAAACAATCTATAAAAGGTGCTAATGTTTTATCAAATGAATATGGTAGGAATCAAGAAGAATTAGACTTGTCTAATTTTCCAAATGGATTTCAAGATGTTTTTATCAAATGATATCCCTATGACTTACCTCCAAAACGAGGGGATGCCGATCATTGAATTGAGCTCCTACCAGGAAGCTCACCGCCTCTAACAAGCCTCCTTATCGAGTTTCCCAAGCTCAATAAGAGGAGATCATGAGGCAAGTACAAGAATTGGTAGACAAAGGGAATCTAGTGAGGCCTAGCTCCTCTCCCTTTTGTTCTACAGCCCTTTTAGTGTAAAAGAAAAATGGTACATACCGCATGTGTGTGGACTATTGAGCGCTAAATCATATCACTATTAAAAACAGATTTCTAGTACCACCAGTCAAAGATCTGTTTGATAAGCTACAAGGTTCTACCTACTTCAGTAGGATTGACTGTAAAAGTGGCTATCATCAAATAAGGATAGTGAATGAAGACATTATAAAGACCGTGTTCTGTACAACGTTTGGCCTTTATGAATATCTAGTCATGCCTTTTGGCTTGAATAATGCATCAGCCATATTCAATTGTTTAATGAAAAAAAAAAAGACTCCACTGCAAGCTTACTAGATATCATCATCTACTCTAAGTTTTTGGAGGAGCACAAGCAACATCTCCATGTAATTTTTCAAGCTTTAAGGGAGAACAAGCTTTTTATCAATCAAAAGAAGAGTGAATTTTTCCTTCAAGAGATTCAATACTTAGGTCATATTATCTCTCAAGATGGTATCAGTATGGATCCCTCAAAGTTGGAGGTAATAAAAACATGGCCTAATCCAAGGAATCTACATGATCTACGACGATTTATTGGTATGTGTGCATACTATAGACACTTCATAGAAAAATTCTCTCAAATAGCAGGACCATTACATGACTTAACAAAGAAGAGTGTTAAGTACTCATGGATTGTCAAAGAGAAAAATGCTTTTGACAAGCTCAAAGAGAAGCTTACCTCCTAACCAGTCCTTATGCTTCCGGATCTCTCAAAGGCATTTGAGGTCCAATGTGATTCTTATGGTGATTGCCTTGGAACAGTCTTGCTTCAAGAAGGGCATGCCATAGCATATGAGAACCGAAGGCTCAATGCTGATGAGCGGGTCTTGGACATATATGAAAAAGAGCTTTTGGTTGTTCTACATGCCCTAGACACATAGAAGCACTATCTATTGGGGACTCCATTTATTTTATGAACGGACCACCAAAGTCTCAAGTACTTCATGACGCAAACCAAGCTTTTCGACAAACAAATGAGGTGGGAAAATTTTCTTTCGCAATTTTATTTTCATATTGCTTACATTGCTGGTAGCACAATCAAGTGGCTGATGCACTTTCACGATGACCAAGAGTCAATGCGGTGTCTATAGCAACTCACAATGATCTATCTTCTATGATAGATGAGTATGCTACCGACCTTGACTTTAAAGATATAATGTCAGCCCTTGCATTAGGGAAGAAAGAAGAACCATTCACCTTGCAAGATGGTTATCTTCTACATGGAAATAGGTTATGTGTTACACACTCCCTTTGTGAAAAAGTCATGTACGAATCCCATGCTCCTCCCTATGCGGGGCACAAAGAAATTCAACCTACTCTTTGAGGAGCAGGGACGTACTTCTATTGGCCTACCATGAAAGTAGACATACAAGAGTATGATTTAAAATGTGTGGTATGCCAAACGACCAAGTATGATAGAGGGAAGCAACCTGGATTACTCCACCCATTGCCAATCCCTAATTCACGATGGGAGAGTATATCCATGGATTTTATCTTTGGATTACCCAAGTCTATCCATGAGAATACAAGAATATGGACAATAGTCGACAAGTTTAGCAAGTAGGCACACTTTATTCCTATCAAAAATACTATTAAGGCACACAAAATGGTAACCCTCTTCATATCTCAGATTTTCAAACACCATGGATTTCCAACATCCATCGTGTTAGATAGAGATCCTCAAATGACCAGTAATTTCTTCGGCCTATTACCCACAAACAGATGGCCAAAGTGAGATAGAAAATCTTAGGATTCTCAATCTACTAAAGACTTATGTTACAGAAGTAGATCAACGATCACAATGGGAGAAGCACTTACCCCTTGTAGAGTATGTGTACAATAATATTGTCCATACTACTATAAGAAAGACACCTTTTGAGATCATAGAAGGAATACCTAAATGTCCTTGTTACTTAAAGTACATGGGAAGATCTGCAGTATTGATGAGTATAGTCGTGACCTACAAGAATTTTTCCAAAAGATTAAGGAGGCTATATCCATCTCTCAACAAAGGTAAAAGGTTGCTGTTGATAAGCACAGAAGGGCCTTAACGCTTGGGTATTAGTCAAGTTTTCCAAGGCTCCATTAAGGCAAACGATGGGCAAAAATCCTATGGGCCACCAAAAGTAGCATACTATGGTCCCTTTTAAATCTTGAAGCCAATCAATGACATGGCTTATCAACTCAAGTTGGCCAACCATTGTCTCATGCACAATGCTTTTCATGTGAGCCTACTTAAGCCCTACAAAGGAGAGCCACCAAGAGAACCAATTATTAAAGACCCCCCAGAGATCGAAGATCAAGAAGAGGTGCTACAACCCAAAGCTATCCTTCGACATGAAGACAAGGTGCTATGACATGGTAAGATTATCCGACAATATCTTATAATTAAGTTAAAAAATTATCCTTTTGAAGATGCTAAATGGATGCAATGAGTACATATTAAGGATAGTATGAGCCTTATCAATGCTTACAATGCTACGTTAGAGTAAGCAAATGTACATGTTTCTTTTAAATGATCAATGTTTTTGTCTTATAAGACTAATTCACTTTTTATTGTGCACAAATTTAAGTAATATGCATGCTTAGAATCATGTTTGTGATGACGACGTCTCTCAAACACCAAGTAGAATTAGTCACTCTACTTTGGGGAATGAAATGGACTCAAGAGCAGACATGCTCGCGGTGGCACCTAAGTCTCCCAAGCCCCAAATGGATTAGTCATCCATCTTGGAATGATGTCGTAGGGTAAAAAGGGATCCTCTACCCGCTAAGAAACATCGACTAATGTCTAAGGCTTTATCTCTTCTACCTTATAGTCGAGGACGACTATGATTCCAAGAAAGAGGTAATGTCATAAATCTAATATCTAACCAACCGAAATGATTTTCTCATCTTAAATTGATCATTTAATATGGGAGAATAAACAGGAACAAGGGTATTGAATATAGACATGTGCTTATGGATCTATCTCAACACGAGGCCAAAGTCAAGATGATCTGTCAAAGAGCAATGCTAGCTAATGGAGCTTAAAGGCCTTAGGGTTAGATTCATTAAAGACCTCCAAAGGTTAGTGTTAAAAGTCCTTAGACCTAGGACCTTAATTATGCTAGGGATGTGCTTGAGGTGGGAACTCGGCCCAAGCTTGAGGTGCTTGTCGTGCTTGCTGCCTAAGGTGCTTGTCATGCTTGCTGACTAAGGTGATTGAGATGCTTAATGACTAAGGTGATAAGGTGCTCCATGACCAAGGTGCTTGAGGGGCTTAAGGTGTTGCAAAAGTCAACCAAGATCCCTACTCATTGAAGGTGCCACGAGAAGCGTGTGTGAGTGCAAGTGTGAGAGCAGAGATAGAGAGAGAGACCTGCTTTGGGTGGAGTGCACAAAAACATTATCTTGTTGTAGCTCCTTATTCTGTTGTATTAAAGAATTAGTGTATAATGGTTAAGTTAGTAGATGGGTTAGTAGTAAGTGGGATGTCCGACAATTGGCCTGAATCCCAACAAACTCCCACTTGAAGGCCAACGCAGCCCAAGTGACTTGGTATCTACAACCGTGAAGAAATCTAGTGGATTCAACCTATACCCATCAACTCACTACAATGTGTAAACCGCTCCAAAGCTAAGCCTTTTGTCAAAGAATCTGCTAGATTGTCGTCAGTGTGTACCTTGACCAAATCAATGAGCTTTTTGGCCAAGAAATCTCTCACAAGATGATATCTGACTTCAATGTGTTTCGATTTGGAGTGAAAGACAGGATTCCTTGCCAATGCAAGAGCACTCTGACTATCACAATATATCACTGGAGTCTCATCAATGGCAATATTTTTGACCAAGCGAGATAACCATACAACCTCTTTACTTGCATATGACAATGCACGTACTCTGCTTCTGTAGTCGAAGACGACGTACAATCTTTAAGACATGACCTCCAAGATACTGCTGCTCCAGCAAATATGAAAACATAGCCAAATGTCGATCTCCTATTGTCGACACAACCCGCATAGTCTGCATCCGCATAACCCACGATGGATGCATCACTGTTTTCAAAGCGTAAACACCTACCGACCATACCTTTGAGGTACCTAAGAATGTGCTTCACTGCTTCCCAATGCTTGCTGCCAGGATTTGCCATATATCAGCTCACCACTCCCACTGCAAAAGCAATGTCTGGCCTTGTTGCCACCATAGCATACATGAGACTGCCCACTGCCGAAGAATATGGTACCTTAGCCATTTCAGCTCGCTCAGCATCAGATTTGGGTGCATCTTCCTTGCCGAGTTTCAAGAATGCCTGCATTTGGGTACTCAATGCTTTTCCCCCTGCATATAGAAACACTGCAAAACTTTCTCAATGTATGTTTCCTGAGATAACTCAAGAATACGACATTCGCGATCTCTTTTGATTCGCATGCCAAGAAAGTGTGTAGCATCCCCAAATCTTTCATTGAAAAATTATTGGTAAGTGTTTTCTTCAAGTTGGCAATTTCCGCAATGGATTTCCCAGCTATAAGCACGTCATCAACGTACAAAACTAGAATGATCATCGAGCCATCATCTAGCTTTCTTGTGTATAAGCAATGATCCTCTTTGCTCCTTTTATATCCTTAAGACCTCACACATGCATCAAATTTATGATATCACTGCCTTAAACCATGCTTTAAGCCATAAAGTGCCTTTTTGAGCTTACACAAGACCAAGTACGGTTCTAAGCATTGTCATCTTGACCACAGGTGAGAAGATTTCATCAAAATCGACTCCCTGTTGCTGTTTGAACCCTTTGGCTACAAGTCTAGCCTTGTACTTTGGATTTGGATCACTTGAGGTAAATTTCTTCTTGTAGACCCATTTGCAAGGTAAAGCCTTTGCATCATTTGGTAGTCTTACCAAGTCCCAAGTGTCATTAGCTAGAATTGAGTTATACTTAGATTCCATAGCCTGCTCCCACTTCACCACATCATCCATCATCATGGATTCTTGGTAGCATCTTGGCTCACCGCAATTGCTCAACATGATGTAATCAAGACCTGGCTCAAAAAGAGCAGGTGGACGAGAGACTCTAGTAGACCGTCTCACTCCTTGACCATTGCTATCCGCTCCCTCTGGAGCATTGCTAGTGGAAGGTACATCACTAGCCCGCTGAGTTGATTTCATTGTCTCTAAGGAAACATCCGCAAAAAGTGACTCTCCGAATCTCTTTTTCCTTGATAGGTTGTTTATGCATCTTTGACTCATTGAAGATCACATCTGAACTATGGATGACTCGACGAGATTCCGGGTGCCAGAGACGATATCCCATCTCTCCATGTGCACCACATCCAATCAAAATACATATGTGTGACTTTGGCTCTAGCTTCTGTCGAAGTTGTTTAGGCACGTGAGCATAAGCTTCACAACCAAAAACACGTAGATGGTCATAGTGGGGCTTACATTTAGACCATAACTCTTTTGGAATCTCATAATTCAATGGCGTAGTAGATGAATGATTTATAACGTGCATTGCGGTCAAGACGGCTTCTGCCCAAAAGGGCCTTGTGTGAGATTTTCCCTAGAAAGCATGGCTGTGACTCTTTCCTGAATCATACGATTCATGCACTCAGCAATTCCATTTTGAGTTGGTTTGCATGGTGTAGTAAACTGCCTTTTAATCCCCCTTTTAGCACATAAATTGTCAAATTCATTGGAGACATACTCTCCACCGTTGTCAGTCCGCAGCCTCTTGAGTTTCTTGCCAGACTGATTCTCAACAAGTGCTAAGAATTTTTGGAACACAAGAAGAACTTGATCCTTATGTTTCAAAGGGTATGCCCACACCTTTCAAGTAGAGTCATCTATGAATGTCACAAAATAGCTGTCCCCCCCTAGAGATTTGGTTGACATAGGACCACAAACATCACTATGCACTAAATCTAGAGGTTCAACGCGCCTTTGACTCGATGGTAAGTGCACGGACCTAGCCCGTTTTCCATGGATACAATGCTCACAAACAGGAAAGTCAACATAAGACAAGACAGGTAAGTAGCAAAACTGAGTCAGAGTTCTCATTCCTTTGTGGCTAATATGACCTAGTTGGCAATGCCACAACTCAATAGACGGCAGCTCGGCTATAGATATGTAATCATGACCAACATCTGACACATGCATGGAATACAAGGTACCATGCTTCTGATCTCTGAGTACAACAAGATTATCTTTGCGTACTATCCACGAACCATTGCCAAATATGGTATTGTAGCCCAAATTATCAAGCTGACCAACAGAAATCAAGCTTTTAGTCAACTTGGACACATGTCTGCTGACATTACATAAAGTAAAGTGTATGCCATTCCTTAGATGCAATTTGACATTTTCGACACCCTCAATGTCTAGTTCATAAGCATCACCAAGTCTCACTTTGCCACAAGAGTGAGAATAAGTAGAGAACCACTCTCTATGTGGCCTCACAAGGAAACTTGCACAAGAATCTTCTATCCAATTCTGTGCATACTGCACATCTTCTGTAACAAGAGCCTCGACTGGTAGATCTGCTGTGAAGACCAATACGTCAGAGGTAAGTGGCATAACAACCGCTGGAAGAGTCTCTTCAATAGGAGCATTTTAGGACTCTAGCACATTGATCTCCTCTAACTTTGCTTTGCCCTTGTTTGAATCATCAGACTTAGAAGTTTCACTGGATTGTTTAGCCTTCTTGCTTTGCTTCCATTTCCTGCAATCCTTCTTCACATGTCCTTTTTTATGGCAGTGATAGCACTCGACATTACACATAGAACCCCGCGACTTACTGCGTGAGCCCCCATGTTTCTTGCTTTTGGCACGACTTTGAGTGCGACCCCTCTGTCTATCACTAGCAACATACGCATCACCATCCTTCCTGCCTTTGAGAGATTTTCTAGGAATCTCCTTGGTAAATAGACTCCCAAGGACGTCATTGTACACTAGAACAGTACCAGGTGCTGAGTTGCTAATCGTGGTATAGAACGTATCACAAGACGAGGGTAAACTGCATAGCAAGAATATACATTTGATTTCTTCATCGAAGACCAACCCTGAGTGGTCAACTGAGTGAAAATAATATTGAACTCATTAATGTGAGTAGAAATAATGCCCTCTTCCTTCATACGAAGGTCAAACAACTTTTTCTTCAAGAAAACCTTATTAGTGGCACTTTTGTTCTCATAACTGGAATCCACCAACTTATCACATACATCTCTAGCAGTCCTTTCTCCAACTATAGTAAAGTACACAGATTCAGCCAAATGCAAATGTTGGGTAGATTTGGCCTTAGCATCAAGTTTATCCCACTCAACATCTGTATACTCGCCCTCTGGGTGCTCCATGATAGGATCCAACTGGCCTTTTTGTATAAGAAAATCTTGAATCTACTCTTTCCAGATAGCAAAATTCGTCCCATCAAATTTCCGGATATTGTAAATATCCCTTTCACCACTAGATGACATGGCTGCAAACTAAACAAAATATGGCGATAAACAGTGGTAATTTTGAGAAAAATTTAGCAGAGTTTCCCCAAGAAAACTGATAGAATCTCAATCCAAAACTGTCACAAGAGATCAGTAACGCATCAAAAGTAATGCTCTTAAAGCATAAGATAGGCGCATCAACCACTAAACTTGTGCATAAAATGTCAAAAGCTGACCCAAGAGTGCCAACACGGCATCAAATGCACCTAGCCCTCTCTATACATGTCCTATGGCAAGGCCACAAAAAAGCTCCAGCAACCTGTATTACCAAAAGGATCTCAACATTCGAGAATCCCCCAGCTCAAGAAAACCTCACGGTATCGACCCTCACAAAAGGTTATGCAGATAAGAAACCAACCCAGTCTCAGAAAGGGCTTTGAATCGAGTCTCAGAAACGGTCAGGACTACCAAAAACAAGACAAATTGGCTCCACAAAAGGTACATATGGAAATTTCCGCAACTCAACATACATCCACTATCAACAATACTGCAAGGTGCAGCATACGCGCTCAAACAGGCACCAAACGAAATGTGCAAGCAGTAAAAAAATCCTTGCGGGGAGTAAAACCGCTCTCAAAAGAGCTCAAGCACTATCAAAAGTGCCAAAACAATGCATATGCGCATCAAGTACTCCCACTGAAATCTATGATGATGCTAAACACTGCAACCTGTAAGAAACCTGGATGTCATGTATGTATGCAAGAACCTATGAGGAGATGGATGCCTGAAAAACCCGAGACAATATTGATGCTTAAAAGTGCTCCTAATCATCCCATAAACACCATCTCAATAACACATAATAGCCATAAAACGGCTATATACCATCCCACAATAGTCTCTGAACAACTTGCACATGTGTCTTGTACCTGTACCTGTAGCAAAAGTGGAGTTGAAAAATACAACTCCTGAAGCGTAGCTCGGATGAAGCTTTCAACTGCACGAACAACTTTGAAAGGGGGGTAAATCCCCAAGACACCTACTGGAAACGCTCTCCGAATGCATGCCCTCATAATGTGCCTAAAGTATTACCATACACATGTGGTAGTGATGTGTGTGAACACACTAGGACCGCGAGGCATTTTTTCCCTCTTTAGGAGGTTTTTTCCCCCGAGCATCGTATATACGCCCATCACTCTAGGGCTATCTATCTTTCCATTGCACACTGAGTAACACTCTCTCTATTGTGTGCCTTGAGCTTCCTTCGTCTTCTCCAAGCTGTGTGCATTTCTCTGCAACCCTCATTCCAACAATTGGTATCAGAGCAGGTTACATCCTCCCAGGCTTAGTCGCCAGCTGCTCCAGCACATGCCTGCTCACTTTCTTCGATTATAGTGAGGTTTGGAGAGCGTTCACAGGTCGATAAATATTTTGGGAAAGTTCGTAGAGCTTAGTCTGCTCAGATTTATGATTCGGGCTCATTTCGACCTCTGTTTCCACTACGGGTAGGTCTGCACATGCAATTTTGTCATTTTGTGCAGAATTTTTGTCAGTGTCGATGTTTGCATAAGAGGTGCCTTACAGTCAACGGTTTGTGCTATATAGCACGTGTTGTTCCCGCTCTATTTCTCCTATTTTCGGGCAGTTTTCACATCAGGTGCAGCATTTACCATGGCTGACAACAACACAGATGTCTTCAAGATGTTTGCTGCTGAGGATAGGTTCGATGGGGATAATCCCTATGTGGGCTTATATGATGCAACACGTTCTTGTGTCAAAGGGCGTCTGGAATATTGTGCAGGGCATTGATGTACGTCCTGGTTCTGAGGATGTAGGCGAGATGAGGATGTTGCAGGTCTTGCTGCAAGGATTGTTGCTATTAGACTTGTTTTGCATACGGCAGAACAAGCTCGTTGGGATGTAAAGGATGCGCAGGCTCATGCATTGATTGCGTTGTCTGTGAAGTGCACCATTGTTCCTCACATATGTTCATCAAAATCTGCAAAACAGGCTTGGGATATTTTGGCTGGTCTTTATGCAAGTCGCAATGAGGCTAAAATTGCTTTGCTGCGTAAAGAGCTGGAGTCGAAGATTATGCATGAGGAAGATGATATGGACACTTTCCTTGCTAGTGTCAAGGATATCAATGAGCAACTTATTTCTGTAGGTGAAGTCATTTCAGACAGCTCCCTTGTGCAGATTGTTCTTGATGCCTTACCAGATTCTTACTAGACTTTTGCTAGGGCTTGGAGACTTATGACCCAAGGAAATCCTGAAGTTGTCAAGTTTGATGCATTATGCACATTGCTATTGCAAGAGTCACTTTCTAGAAAAAACAAGACTAGGCAGTGTGCAATTGAACAGGTTTTTATTGCTTCTCAGAGAAAGGGTGGTAACAGCAATACAACCCCTTCTTATGGTTCTGCTGCGAATGGAAAAAATTCTGTTCCTAATGCTTCTGCTGGCAGCAATTCGTCAAGAAATTCTTGTGATAAGGGCAAAAAGAAAATGCGTTGCCATTATTGTAAAGCTAATAATCACTTGATCAAGTCATGTCCTAAGTTGAAGGCCAAAGAGGCTAAGAAGAAAGAGGGTGGTTCCACTGCAAATGCTGGTTCCACTACAAATGCAGCCATTGTTGAGTCTTCAGTGAAAGGAGACTGTGTTGCTGATATTGATGCAGAATGGGCTTTTAGCACAGAGTGCACTTACAATCCTGTTGTCCATAATGCTTGCTTGTCAGTTGTTGCTGTTGATTCACATGTGTGGTCTTTCGATAGTGGTGCTACAAAGCACATTACCTCACATCGTGAATTGTTCACCTCTCTCGAGTTTGTCCCTCATTAGAATTCAGTCTCTTGTTCCAACAATGCCTCTTATCCGGTTCAGGGAGTTGGAAAGATTGTGCTTATTGTTGCAAATGGAAGTTCCTTCACACTTCTTGATGCACTTTATGTACGTGGGATCAAGAAGAATCTCTTATCTATATTCGCACTTGCTAGGCTTTGGACTACAGATGTACAATTCATGATCTCAGTTTTGGTGATGAAATTGTTGCATCTGGCCTTTTGTGCCGTGGACTGTATAAGCTCACTTTGTATGACAAGTGTGGAATTTTTTTTGCAAATGCTGTTGCAGATTCAAGGGCTATTTCAGATGCAAAACTTTGGCATGCACGTTTTGGTCATCAAAATTTTGCCAGTTTGCTGCGTTTGCAGAAATCTGATATGGTTGCTTCTTTGCTGCCTCTTGAAGCACATGTCAAATATGTTTGTGAAGGCTGTATTTTGGGTAAGATGCAGCGTTTAAGTTTCCAAAGGATGGTTTAGTTCGGGCCACATGCAGGTTGCAGCTTTTGCATAGTGATGTTTGTGGGCCCATGCAAACTCCGTCCTTGGGAAAGTACCTTTACTTTGTGACTTTCGTTGATGATTACTCCAGGCATGCATGGGTATTTCCGCTTAAAGCAAAGTCCGAAGTTTTTATGTGCTTCAAACAATTTCTGGCTATGGATGAAAATGTCTCGAAATGTACTGTGGGCACCCTCTGTTCCGATCGAGGGGGGGAGTATATGTCTCATGAATTCAATGCAATTTTGGCTAGTCGTGGGATAAAACACCAATGTACAGTGCCATATACACCTCAGCAAAATGGTGTTGCTGAGAGGAAAAACATGTCACTTACAAAAATGGCACGATGTATGGTGAAAAGTCAAGCTTTGCCGCATTCTTTTTGTCTTGAGTCCATCTTGTGTGCCACTTATGTACTAAACAGGCGTCCTACGAAAGCTTTGTAGTCTGTTACTCCATATGAAGCATGGCATGATGCAAAGCCTTCTATTGAGCACATGCGTATTTTTGGGGCTATTTGGTATATGCTTTGGTGCCACAAACACAACACAGAAAATTGGATGATAAGGCTGTCAAATGTATTTTTGTTGGTTATAGTGTTGAAAGCAAAGGTTACAGGTTGTATCATCCGCAACAAAACGTATTCTGGTTTCACGGGATGTAGTATTTGTGGAAGATTCCGTTCAGCCCTTGGTGTCATATACTAGAGACAGTAATGTAAGCTCACAGGACATTTATGAGACTTTGTTGCCTCTTTTCAGTGGTGGAAATACGAATGTAAGTTCCAATGAGGAAAATGTATAGCCTATGGGGGTTTCTGAAAATGTTACAGATCAGCCTATTACTGATGCAAATGTACATGATGTACTTGATGAGTAAAGGGCTGAAAATGAGTAGGCTAGAGGTATGCCAAAATGGCTGTTGCACACTTTGCGTGACAGTAAATTGGATGCACCTTTGTCTAGTCGTTCAGGATCTCGCCATGCATCTTATGCATCAGATTGTTATTCTTTGGCTGTGTCTAGCTTACATGATATTGAGAAGCCTCTGTCTTTTGATGAAGCACAAAATTCAAAAAATTGGATGGCTGCCATGCAATCAGAATATGATGCACTCATAGAAAATGACACATGGAATTTATGTGATTTGCCTCTTGGCAAAAAGGCCATTGGTACGAAGTGGGTTTACAAGTTGAAACGCAAGCCGGATGGTGAGATCGATTGCCATAAGGCTCAACTTGTTCCAAAGGGTTACACACAGCAAAAAGACATAGATTATGAAGAGACTTTTTCTCCCACTTGTCGTATGACTACTGTGCATTTTCTATGTGCATTGGCAGCTCATTTTGGTTGGGATGTACATCAATCATACATTGTTACTGCTTTCTTGAATGGTGACATATTTGAGGAAGTTTATGTAACGTAGCCTCGCGGTTTTGTCATAAAAGGACAAGACGACAAAGTGTACAGATTTAAGAAGGCTTTGTATGGGTTGAAGCAATCTCCTCGTGCTTGGTATGAGAAAGCTGAGACTCATTTGGTCAAATGAGGCTTTCGTAACAGTTCAACAGAAAGCACATTGTATGTAAAATGTGAGGGTGATGTACTTCTCATTGTGGCTCTTTATGTCGATGATTTGGTGATCACTAGACCAAATGAGAGACATATTGCTGAATTTGAGGCTGATTTGAATGCTACTTTCAAGATGAAAGATTTGGGGCTGCTGCATCATTACTTGGGTATACAATTTAAGTAGTGTTATGGTGGTATTGCCTTGTGTCAGAAAAGTTACATAGAGACATTGCTATGTAAGTTTGGACTTGAGGATTGCAAACCTATTGCCACTCCCATGGAAACAGGTTTGAAGTTGAGTCTACATGATGCTGGCGATCCTGCTGATGTCACTCTTTATTAAACTGCTGTTGGCTGCCTCATTTATGTATGCAACACGAGGCCGGATATTCAGTTTGCAGTCTCACAGGGCAGCAGATTTATGCATAGCCCAGGGTCTAAGCATTGGCAGGTTGTCAAGAGGATTTTCTGCTACCTTAGTGGCACTTTACATCTTGGCTTGTTTTATCCCAAGGGGGGGTCATTGCCGCCAGACTTACATGCTTTTTCGGACTCGGATTGGGCTGATTGTTTTGAAACGTGAGTGTCCACAAGTGGTTTTTGTTTCATGCTTGGCAGTTCATGTATATCATGGTTGAGCAAGAAGCAACCTACTGTGGCCCCTTCAAGTTGTGAGGCTGAGTATAGGACATTCTTCACAGCTACGATTGAGTGTGTATGCCTCAGACGCCTTATGGCTGATTTGGGTGTTGGACAGGACACTGACAACACTATCTACACTGACAGTCATAGCGCATTGGCAGTTGCGAGGAACCCAATTTTTCATGCTCGCACAAAGCACATTGAGGTGCATTACCACTATGTCAGGGTGAGGCTCTCAGCAGGAGAGATCAGCTTGGCTTATGTGCCAACACAGGACAACCTTGCAGATCTTTTCACAAGGGCATTGTCTCGTGAGAAGCTTGAAGATTTTCGCAAAGCTTTTGGGCTTACTCCCCTTTGTGGACTGATCATGTCCTCAGGGCATGGCACTTCCCTTTACTCATGTGCCAGCTCTCATTCACCGCATCACTCCGGGGGGGATTTGTTACCATATACATGTGGTAGTGATGTGTGTGAACACACAAGAAGCTGAGAGCCTACACCAACACTCTTGGCTATGGAATGCAAATCCAACCAAGAGTCATGCTTCAATGCTTAAGATTGTCATCTTCTTCATTATCATTATTATGCTATTATGCTATGCTATGCAACAAGAATGATGATAAGTGAGCAACTATCTCTCTCTCTCTCTCTCTCTCTCTCTCTCTCTCTCTCTCTCTCTCTCTCTCTCTCTCTCTCTCTCTCTCTCTCTCTCTGTCGCTCTCGTAGAAGTATTGTTCATACCAAGTTGATCAAGTATAATGGTTATGTTGCTACCGCTAATTAAGTTCAACCTCTATGTTCTCAAAGTAGTTTCATAAAAATGCTCACTATAGTTCTCTTAATTCCGCTATTTTCAATGTTCATAGGCATTTCCATTACAGTGATAGTTGTCTCGACTAGAGGATAGAGATGTATCGCCCTCCTCGATGCCTTGGGCGAAGTGTGCATCATTTTGGACCTTGGATAGTGTGGACATCAAGTGATGCTTCTGGGATCTTATTGTATTGAAGGTGATGGTCATTTATGTAGCTCG
This sequence comes from Adiantum capillus-veneris, assembly GCF_014529385.1. Classification (NCBI taxonomy): domain Eukaryota; kingdom Viridiplantae; phylum Streptophyta; class Polypodiopsida; order Polypodiales; family Pteridaceae; genus Adiantum; species Adiantum capillus-veneris. Next base: position 65,059,446 of record NC_140939.1, on the reverse strand, counting down.
ACATACATTGAGTGTTTGGAATTTATGTAGCTTGATATCAGCACATCTTAGAATGTAATCCTCTCTCCCTCTCCCTCTCTAGAGAAAAACTCCTTGCTTGATATTAATTATGGTTTGAGAAAAAACTATTAATTATAGTTCAATTAAGTAGATGATGATGTTATAATACAGGATGTTGTAGAGTATATGAATTACTTGAAGTTGACTTCATTGAGTTCTATTTTTTGCAAGTGAAAAAAGAGAGGGATAGGGGTTGTGGGGTGGCCTAAATGTAACTCTCCCTCATACACACCACCAATGTAAACGATATCAAAGAGCGTTCATTACTTTGAACTTCGATCATGTACAATGATTTTCATAAAAGAAATCTAAGGGGAATCTTTGCAAGATTCCCTTAGCACGTGTGCAGAGAGGAGCGGATCAACGAGAATGGTGGCGCTTCTTACGCTTGCACATGTTCAATTCAAGAAGAGGAGGAGCCGATGTATGTGCCAACGATTTTCACAAAAGAAATTCAAAGGGAATCTCACGTGCACAAGGAGGAGCAGATCGACAAGAATGGTGGTGCTTCTTATGCTTGCACATGTTCAGTTCAAGAAGAGGAGGAGATTGGCTCCTGATGAGTACGAACCTGAACGTAGTAGAGCATGAAAACATCCTTGGGGGGGGGGGGAAGGATGCACTTTGTCAAGTGGCTAATAGCAGCAACAAGGGCGCCGACCTGGTTCACAACAACAACGAGACATCAATTGAGGGGTGGCAGGAGTAGGGGCAGAGGCCATGCTGGGTTTGGTTTTTTAAAAATAAAAAAGAGAGATGATATAACAACACACGAAACCAAGCCAAACAGATAGTCTGTGACTTTCAAGGGTAACCTAGCATAGGCTTGTGCTCAAAAAAGCGTCCTTCAAATTTTGAATGAAAAGCAGGGACTACAGAACCTCTTGCTCCTTGAAGAATAGAGGGATCCCCATGGATTAAAATAAGAGGGAGCTAGTAAGCCAGAGGGTTCTTAGAGATTCCCATGGATTAAGACAATGGTCACGTGAGGCTTAGTTATCAGATATTTGAACAAATAACTAAGCCTCATTCTTGTGCACATGCAAAAAGGAGCATTAACTGAGTTACTATGCCTACCCTTTGTAACTATGCAGATTTTGGCATAGTTGTGAAGCTCAAGGCATAGTTGGGAGGACGAATGAATAACTAAGCCTCATGTGACCATGCAAGAGGCTTAGTTATTCATTTAATGCTTTGTCTGGGCATAGTTGGCATAGTTATCAATAACTGATAACTAAGCCTCCCGTAACCGTGTTATAATATACGGGGGACAAACTTTCAAGAAGTCTCTTTGCCTTAACACTATCTAACATCGGATATTGAATGAAGTATAAGCGGAGGGATCTACGCTGCTGAAGTGAAGCACATTTCCTACGAAATTTGAACGCCGTCCGACTTGTCTTTGTTTACCTTTTTTTTCTATGTTTACTTTTGCCTAGTCTGTGGTTCTACCTTGGTGACAAGCAACCCCACTCAAGCGCGTGGTTTTGGGCTGACAAACAAGAGGTCTCGAGTTCTAGTCTGCAACAACGGGCATCACGAGTTAATGCTATCACGACTCAACGCTTCGACTTTTTTCTCTGTCGCTCGTCCTGCTCGAGATTTCCGCAACAAGGAGTGCTAAGGCTAGTCATGCTTCCTGAAATCTTAGGCCCATGTCTCTAATGCCCGGACGAACGTGAGCTCGCCATGGTCGATGGCTGTCACACAATCATGGATGTCTAGCTCATGGCCGTGCAGCCAAGGCTGTGCGTTTTGTGCTCGTAGCTTGCTGAAGAGTCCGTCCGCCACTGTTGTGTAACAGGCAACCCAGAAATGCTTGTCTGTGCGCTCGTGCCAAGTTAATCGTGAAAGAATAGACGGCCAGGCAACGATTTCTGAGAGATCTGCATTGTAGGAGCTTGCTTTTGGGGCTCGTGTCGGTCAAGCTGACCGGAAATAGGTCCATTGTATGCATGCCCAGCTTTGACAGCGGTTGGGAGTCAGGAGGGGCAAGGAATGGCTGAGAGTATAATCAATCTGACCGTACTTCATTTTTGTGATTTGGGGTTTTTCAGACATTGGCCATAGAACATGCTTTTCCCTCATTCTTGGTAAGATTCTGCACATCCTTTCAGCCCCTCTTGATTGTCATCTTGGGACATCTTATGTTTGAGTTTGTTTAATGAAGGTGCAACCATGTGTTGGTGTTTGCAACCATGGGTTGGTGTTTGGTGAAACGCCCGCGAGCTACAGGAGTCTTTATTATTGGTTTTTGGCTTTTGGATCTTGCTAACAACACTATGCAGGTGGCTTAAAAAAGTTTCAGTCCATTTACTGATGTACTCCGAAGCTTGATGCTTTGTTTATATTCCTTTAACAGTCGTTTACCGAGGAAGTTCCTCTTGTCAGCAATTCAAGACATGTCGAGGATGCTTGCTCTTCAATGAGCAAGAGAAGTTGGTGGAGATGCAAACTGTCCGATTAGTCAAGATGGACCATGATACAACTTAACAATATAAGTGAAAGAGTTGAATTTGGATATACATCAAACCATGAAAGGGAGGGTTTCGGACCTGGAGTTGTTTTAGTTAACCTTCTCACAAGCATTAGGCGACTTCCTTTTGAAATGAAAAGCGTTCTTATGGTCATGGTACTTTGTTGGGTATGAGTTTTTTTTTTTTTTGCTTGGCTCTCACTTAGCTTTCATAGCTGTAGTTTTGTCTGTTAAATGCACGACTTGCAATGAGAACACTGATTGAATTCCAAGGTATATAATGAGTGCTATTAGACGACTAGATTAATATGGGATTTAGCGGTCAATACATCTTCTCATTTGCTTTGTAGTTGTATTTGCGGTCAAAGAGAAAGAGCGTCTCTTGTTTTCATTGCTTTGACATGATATCGCATAGTGTAGTAGAGGCTTAAGCCATGTATAGACTGCCTTCTATTGAGTGATAGCCAACTCCTAATATTTAAGTCCACCTTTTAGGTTGTAAATACTTCGTTTTATGCACTTATTTTTATTAAAAGACACCAATTCAAGATTCTTGCAAGGAGTTGCAACCATTGCATGCTTAAAGACGACTTATAGTTCATAGCAATAATATGTTTACTTGTATCTTCCAACGAAAGGAACCTTATATGAAAGCATGACAAGCTTTAAGTTAGATTTTGTGGCTCATTCTTGATCACAAGGAAACTACGTCCTTTCAATGTACTGGTCACTCCTAGCCATATGCCTATGATGAGTACTTGATCAAGTGGAAGGGTAAGATTGGCTACTTGGCAAACTGTTAGAGCTTTGAAAGCTTAGTTTCCACCTTCAAAGGACATCAATGATCCTTAGGCGGGATGTATGGTATGTACCCATCATAGGAGAGGAGACCTACTCTAGGACACTATCAATATGGGTGTCGAGTGTTTGGACGTACGTAGTGGGAACTCAGCTAGTGTACCGGTCAGTTGCAAAAGGAGGTTATGGGCTTTATTTGTAATAACGGCCAATGTAGGTAGAGTGCTAGTGGAGACCCCATGAGACTAGGATAGCGCGAGGTCACCCCAAGGAAGACTGGGACCCGACGGTACGGGACGCACGCAACGTTCTTGGAAACCTGGGGGTGATACGGTGTGGTGGCTATGGTTGAGGCCACTTCATCTTCATTGTGGGTCCTTTGTGTGTGTGTGTGTATGTAGATGATGACATGTGGGAGTTCTCTAGGGATAGAGATATCATTTTTCTGGGAAACTTTAATGCCCAAACGATTAGACGGTTTTCTATGATACTTGGGAGGAGATCTTGAGAGAGTTGGACATTGGGGATACAAGGCTAGACAGATGCTCACAGGACGTGGAGGTTATGGTGTATGGAAGATACTTGACAAATATGTGTACACTGCACGTGGGTTGGCCATACTTAATGGCCTACAAAGGTTTCCAACAACAGCAATTGGTTTTACTTGTTTCTTTTGCATAGGCATGGGGCGATCGGTGTAACAGTGGATCATGCCCTTTTGACAATGACCATCTCTTTCCAGTTTAGTATAACACATGCTCCACGGGTAGCAGCACATACTCAATATACTTTTACATCAGAGATCGACTCTAAGTACATAGATGGGATCTATGGATGCCTATGCATAGAAGAATTGAGGGGACCTCTAGAGGAGCTCACTTATATATTGACAGAGACATTGCAAGATGTCCCAGAAGAGTCATACCCACACACTAAGCAACAAACTTTGGCAAAGAGGACGGTTTTGGGAGCATACCCCAAAATCATTGGTATGATGATGAGTGTAGAGTGTCGATAGCTCAACTTCAGAGGGAGGTACTTCTAGGAGTCATCACTCATAGACAATCCACAGGTTGCTTCTTGTCGCTTAGTGCGACAGAAGAAGCAGGCATTTCTAGCTGGGCTAGAGCAAGATTTATATGAGTTCTTTTTGAGCCAAGACTCAGGCGAGCCATGACGACTCTTCCATGAGCACTCTCTTCCCTCAGCCATCACTTTTATGGAGTAGTATGCATCATCCCTATACACAGTTTCAAGGCAGGCACCTCTTTTGGATCCTCTGGAGCCATGCCCACACACGTGCTTTCTTTACCACCGAGATGGTAAAGAAGGCCATTGACAGGATGAGGACTAAGAGAGCATATGCCCATGATGGCCTAGAAGCAGAGCATTTTATACATACCAGAGATCTACTTACAAAGCTTCTAATAGGGGTGTTCAAGCGGATTGTCTACCTCATCAGTTGGATCTGGTTCATTTGGTTCGTCCACTCACGCTTCGAAAGAAGGTGGTTGAGAAGCAGCATTGGTTGTCTGAGCAATCGTAGGACGACTCCGAAAATTGTTTTGCATCTGCATATGATCCAAACGAGTGTGTAGTGATGCAAGACTTGTGGAACGTGTGGCCATTTGCTCATTGATGAGAGTAAGAGCATTGTCAGATTGACCACCTCCGTCGTGAGAATTTGGCATGGTTACCCCTCAGAGGGAACTATCGAATAAGTGCAGGAGTATGTGCTGGGACGTGTACTCCGAGAGGAGAAAGTATGTCGGAAATAGTTTCGAGCTATGGAGTCGGGGAATCGGAAAGAACTACCAGTTCGGGTACAATTTTTTTTTCCAGGAGAACAGTGTTCGGAATCACGATCACCTCTCGCGGAAGAATCACAGAGGGCGAAATGCTGCTAGCGCTAGAGGAGGGTGAGAGGGCAACATTCGAATAATGGCTGCTGGTCATGTTTTTGTTTTTACGTAAGAGGGTTGGAGGTTTTGTGGTATTAAAAGGCTGGTTTCACATGGGTTTTTAAAATTTGGGGGTTGGCCAAGTTGTCCAGCGCTAGGGGCTTTTCAATAAATAACGCTGGTGGATTTTAATATAGTGAGTTGCTGGTTTTAATACATTGTGCACTACTGAGGTTGTACGTATAATATAGGGCAGCAAAGAGGCATGCGAGCGAAAGGGTGTCATGAACCAGCATGCCAGCAGCAAGGCTGCAATTTCAGCCCACAAAGGGGTGCACAAAGGGGCACATCTCTTTGGGGAAAGCGTGCAAGCATGGGAGAAGGTGTGGCTGCCTACTGGGTCCGTGCCCTTTCACATGATTGGGTGGGAGTGTGCTTTCGAAGAGGTATCACCCGAGGGAAGGACACGTGAAGAGTCACAAATGTAAATTCACCGGCTACGCGATACACACATTTATGTTCTCTGTTTTATTCAAAACATTGGAAAAAAACTTCAAGTTATCTCATGCTCATAGTTGTGTGTATATCACCTTTCTTCGGCTTCCATGAAACTCCGAGAAAGGAGAGGAGAGGGTAGCGGCGAGGGTGAGAGGCTCACAACCTTCGGGTCCCGGGAAAAAAAATTACTCTGATACCATTGTGAGGATTAGTGGTTGTAATCCTATAATTAAGACTTAAGACTTCATACTTAAGATCAAACTAAGACGCAAGAGACTAAGTGTGTGTTTGATTGATTGAATGAATGCTTCAAAACTGAGTACAATAGGCTCCTTATATAAGAGATGTTGCTAAATTGGCTTTATCTGACAGAAAAATAAATCTAAATGAATTATTGGATTTATAAATAAGAGGGTTTTCTTGCTTGAACACCAAGGAAAAATAATTCTAAATGAATTATTGGAATTTTAAATTAGAGTGTTTTTCTCACTGGAGACATCGGAGTACAGAGTATCCCTAGTGCATATTCAAAGTAATGACATGATCACTGTGAAAGGGAATATCTATAAAGCCAACATGAACGGGTACTTCTGATGCGTCACAACGGATGGGTGACAGGGAGAATCAATAAGAAGTATCCGACCATCCGAGAATAAACATCTCTGATGCGTCATAGGATGGGTGACATGGAGCATCGTGAAGGGGATTGTGCTGTAAGTTTGGTAGGAAAGGACTAGGTGATGGGTATTCCTGATGCGTCACAAGGTGGGTGACGGGTGCATCGGAAGGGAGATATCCATAATCGAGGGGAAATCCGATCTGGAAATAGGAATACGCGCAAAGATGCAAGCACAAGAATAAAGATGGGTTCTGAGAAGCTTTTCTTAAAAAGCAGAATATTTTAATGAGTTTTCTGGGAAGAGCAAACGCTTTTCTGCAAGGAATCTATGTCTCCATTGCATTTGTGCATGTGGTTGCATCCAGGGACGCTTGGGAAGTGCTGTGAAAAAAGTCGTCCACATCTTTCTTGAGTCTCAGCCAAAAGAAGTAACGCTCAACACCTTTCAAGGTGGTGTCGATGCCGATGTGACCTGTAAAAGGTGGACAATGACACTCAATCAAAACCTTTTCCCTCAACGACTGTGTAACGCACAACATTGTTTTCTTCATCAAGTAGGGATCCCGTATGGAATATCCCGTTACTACCTCCCCATTCTGTATTCAAGTGAATACATCGGAAAAATCCGGATCTGTGGAGTACTAATCAACCATGTTCTCAAAGCTTCTATGATAAATTGCGGAAATAGCCAAGACTAGGGGCTTCCGAGACAATGCATCTGCCACCAAGTTTTTTTGTCCCTGAACATAGACAATCTAGAAGTGAAACTGTGACAAGATGTTAGCCCACCGCATCTGCTTTTCCGAAAGCTGCTTCTGTGACAAGAAGTAGCGTAAATTCTGATGATCAGTAAAGACCATGGGCGGAAATGTCGCCAGTGAGGAAGAGCATAGATCACTGCCAAAACCTCTTTCTCATAAATCTGTGCTGTCAATTTTGGCCTTGAAAACAATCGGCTTTCATAGGCAATCACATGGCCTTCTCGCATTCAGACCACTCTGAGCAGGCCGCTCTGAGCAGGGATTTCAAAATGACGTGATCACACTATAATTTCAGGTTATTAACAATAGAAATGCAAAATAACATATATTTTGTTAATTGACATTCATCTTTTTTGACCTCCAGGGAGACCTGGAGATCGGCTCGTAGCCCGCCGGGTAAAGCTATTTTCCCGCCGGGCCCGCCGTGGCTATATAAAGGCGACGCCGGTGCTTGTCTTTTTCACAAAAGAGGTACATTGAAAAGTCTTCACCAAACTTTCTGGCAGCTTTCCACATTCTCAAAGCAGTGTAGCAGTAATTTTTTAAACCCTTCCTTATTTTATTGATGTTTTTTTGAGTTTTTTGGGTTAAAACTTAAAGGTTTAAAATTTCTTTTATCAAATCATCGTACGTGGATGCACTGGCACATGGTTGCAATTACGGCTAGGTGTGTCATTGCAAAAGCGTACGATGATTATGTTTTATATTGCTCCCAGTCATTCATGCTTCGTCACATGGTTGCAATTGCGACTAGGTGTGTTGCTGCTAGAATGACAGGAGCATTTGTTTGAAAGAAGTAACCGTGCGTGAATGCACTGGCACATGGTTGCAATTGCGGCTAGGTGTGTCATTGCAAAAGCGTAGGGTGATTATGTTTTATGTTGCTCCCAGTCATTCATGCTTCGGCACATGGTTGCAATTGCGACTAGGTGTGTTGCTGCTAGAATGACAGGAGCATCTGTTTGAAAGAAGTCACCGTGCGTGGATGCACTGGCACATGGTTGCAATTGCGGCTAGGTGTGTCATTGCAAAAACGCAAGATGACTATGTTTTATGTTGCTTCCCGTTGTGAGCGGGATGGAAACACACACAACGCCTCTATAATGACCCGAAACACACTCTTGGGATGATACACACACACACACACACACACACATTATGGGGCACCACTCGGCTTACACAACTAGCCTGGCCGAGACAGGAAACACACAGACGGAGTGAGAAGAGAGAGATTTTCCACTTGCCCACTCAACACTCACACATACACACTCACACACACACACTATCAATTCAGCTCAAAGGAGGCAAATTGCTGTTGTTTAGACTCAATGAAGCTCAGCCCAACACCAATGGGGTAAATAGTTTACACAGTATTGAGGAAATACACCAGATACAACCACAACGTTAAGTAGAGGCTTCACTCACCGGAGAAGATTACACAGAAAAACAACAAAAAATCTGTGAGGAATTTGGCAAAATGGACAGCGCCATTGCGTCCGGAACGCCCAAAAACCCCACCCTACAATGTCACAGTGCTCAAATCCGACCTCGCATGAGTAGTTTAGGGCCAAAAAATACTCCAAAAACAACAAAAACACACTTGCGGCTGTTCCTCCTCTCTTCTCCATGTTTATTCTGGTCTTCTCTCTCTTTTTTCAGTTCCCACACTTAGCTTTATTAGTTGGGCACCCGTGGCCTTTTAGATGAGCTCAAACGGATCCGGAACAGGCAAAAAACTGACCTCGCAGTGCATAGTTGTCACCTTTTTTGCATCATCCACACATCTGGCACTCAGGTTTTCCAAATAATGCATCCCGCAACCGCGCGAAGTGGCCCCAAAAAGTGGTCCTCATGATGACCTTTCTGCATAAGTATCACAAGAAAACACCCACGTCGTGTCCATACTTCTCCGCGTGCAAGTATTGAACCCGTTCGACCACCTGACGCCACTCGATGCCATCTGATGCACCTGCTTACCTCATGTCGTTGGCCCGCGGATAGCTTCCTCGAGAAGTTTTACGCACTACCAACTCCTCCTTATTGTAGAGAAAACACACTGGTACTGATAATAGTGAAAATCGTTGCACTATGTACACCCTATCCTACCTGTACACACGTGGGCCCCACGAAACCACCTGGCTATGGAAAATGGGCAATCCTTTATTCGATGCACCATGCATGGATATGTGCATATGCGCAATTCCTTGCTCAAAAAAACTCCTGACATAATTTGCCCATCCCCTAGCCTGCTAGATCATTCATGATCATCAGCAGCAATGAGAGATATGAGACTCGCCGCATCACAGGTCTCGTCATCCCTCACCAACACTGCTTGAGCCACAGACAACTCATCTTGCTCCACCATCATCAATTTAGAATGATACAATTTAAGACGCAATCCATTTACCCTTGACTTATGTAGAACACCATCCAGGTTAGCCAACTGATATGTGCCATTTGGTAAACACTCCACTACCTTGAAAGGGTTTTCCCACTTAATTTGAAACTTCTTTTGGAAGGTGTTGTCCAGCTTACTGTTGTAGCGCAAAACCAAGTCATGTTTCTTGATACCCTTACTTTTGATCTTTTCATTTATCTTTGCCAAAGCCTTATCCTGCATCTGCCCATAATGCTCCAATGCGCTCATCCTATCCAACTGGACCTCTTGTAACTGCAAGAGCCTCTCTTTGAATGCATCACTAGGCGGCCCAAGAAACTTCTCTAACATCTTGACCGTAGGCAACTCTACCTCCACAGGCAATAGTGCTTCCTTTCCATACACCAAATGAAATGGAGTAAACCCTGTACCTGTCTTCACCGAAGTACGGTAAGCCCATAATGCACTAGGCTATTCCAAATCCCAATTCTTTCCTTGGCGCTCTGTCACTTTAGAAAGAATTTGTACCAACACACCATTGAATCTTTCATTTAAGCCATTACACTATGGGTAATAAGGCGTGGTATGTTGGTGCCTAATCTTCATCTTTGCGCATAAGAAGTCTAGCAGTTTAGCTCTAAATCCTGGCCCCTTATCTGAAAGTAGCTCTAATGGCACCCCAAACTTGCAACATATTTCATCATACACAAATTTTGCCACATCCTTTGCAGTGATCTGTTTTACTGCTATAGCCTCTGCCCATCTAGAGAGATAGTCCACTGCCGTCAAGATATAGCTTTTGCCCCTGCTTGTGATAGGTAACAGGCCTATTGCATCAATCCCCCACTTTTCAAACACATCAAACACCATAATGGTTTTTCGTAGCTCTGGCTTCAACACTCTCTTCCCAAATGCTTGACACCTATTGCAAGACCTACACCAATGGTGAACATCCTTGTGCAAACTAGGCCATACATACCCCTCTTGCAAAATCATATGCAAGGTGATCTTTAGAGAAAAATGGCCACTACATGCGCCTTCATGATTCTCTTCCAACACTTTGTAAAGCTCCTCCCGCCAAGGTACACGTCTCAACACGAGATCAGCCCATTTCATGTATAAGACATCACCAATCAATTTGTACCTGTATGCTCTACGCACAAAGCCATACTTCTTAGACTTCTGAATCTCCTTTGGAATGATTCTTGTTAGCAAAAACTCCTCTTCTTGAGCCAAACTTTCCCGGCCATGATAAAGAGGTAAAGTGGTCCTCAACACAAATAGCTCCCCAATCATGCCTTGAGCTGCTTCATGTGCCTCTCCATTTAGAGCACGTTCAATGTGTCTGATGCTCCATGCTTCAAAATTTTTTAACAGGCCTTTAATTCTGAAGCACATTTCCTTCAATGAGGTGTTCTTGCTCTTCCACACACCCAAAACTTGCTTCACCACTAACAAGGCATCACCTTTTATGCTCAACCTTCGAACCCCATGCTTCAAACAAATGTGTAATCCGGCTTCCAAAGTAGCATATTCAGCCTCATTGTTATTATGAGCATCCAATTTGAACCCTCTCTTGCATACTAGCTTCCCCTCTGGATCATAAAGTGCTATACCCCCTGAAGTTGCATCATGGCTCTTTCTGTATGAACCATCAAAGAACAACACCTGTGCATTGATGATCTGTGGCACTTCTTCAACTACCTTTCTCACCACCTCTTCCTTAACAATAAGGGGATTCTCCTTGTAGGTCAACAAATCAGCTAGGGTAGCCCTTGTACTATCTTCCACTAGAAAAGAGAACTCAAACTCTTGCAGCTCAATTACCCATTTCTTCACCACATTTGACATGTTAGTACCATTAATTAACTGTGGAAAAAAGGCATAACTCGTCAAGAAAACAAAAGGCCGCGGTAGCAAGTAATGACGAAATCGTCGACAAGCAAATATTACACTGGCCATCACTAGCTCTACTTCTGAGAACTTTCTCTCCGCTACCAACTTCACTCGGCTTGCACAATACACTGGCCTCATATAATGGCTGCCCTTCCCCTTTTGCAATAGCATGGCTCCAATGGCATCATCCCCTACTGATGGATTTACATAAAACACTTTCTCCCAATCAGGAGCCTGCATGGCTGACAACCCCCCTAACACCTCTTTCACCTCTTGAAACACTTCTTCACACTTGTCATCCCATTGCAATGGATCATGCTTTGCCACTTTCTGTAATGGATAAAGAAGTTGTGAAGACAATGGAATAAACCGTGCCATGTACTTCACTTTGTGTATAAAAGTTTCCAATTGCTTCGTACTCGTAGGTGGTGGAAGAAGAATAATAGACTTAACCTTATCTGGATCAGCCTCAATGCCATTTTCTGACACCATATGGCCCAATAACTTCACCCTTGGCTGTGCTAGATGACATTTCTTTGGATTTAGTTGTCCTCCACATTCATCATATCGAGCCAATACCATCTGCGGCTTCTCATGGTGTTCAGCCCTACTGCTATAAACACAGAAGTCATCCATAAAAGCTTTAACACAACTACCAATGAATGGTTCCAACACCCAATTTTCTCTCTCTTGATAGAAGGAAGGTCCATTTGACAACCCAAATGGAAATACTGTGTAGCAATAGCAGCCCCATGGCGTAATAAAAGTGGTCTTTGTGCGGTCTTTAAGAGAAATGTTCAATTGAAAATAGCTTGAAAAACTATCACACACACTGTACCTCTCATAACCTGCCACTGAATCCAAGATCTGATCGATGAATGGAAGAGGATATGGGTTCTTCTTAGTGGCTGCGTTTAAGGGTTTAAAATCTACACAAATTCTCCACTTCCCACCCTTCTTTGGACTGACTACAACTGGACTCACCCATTCTGTGGTCTCCACAAGGACTATGAACCCTGCCTTCAACAACTTGTCCACCTCTTCTTGCAAGGCTTCCATTTGCTCTTGACCCATCCTTCTTAGCCTTGCCGCAGTGGCTTAGCACCTTCTTTCAGCTCTATATGCATCTCTTCGCCCTTGAACCCTCTGATCTCTTCATATGAAGTAATTAACAAATCAGGAAAACTAGCCAGCATGTGCAAATATATATCCTTCTCCATAGCTGAGAGGTCTCCACTGATCATTTGTGTCAACAATTCCTGCTTCTTTGACAACTCAACCTTGGTTTGCATCAGCCCTTCAATCACTTCATAAGGCCCTTCACTTCATCTTCAACCTCATTTGTAAATGCAACTAAACCAAACTCCTGGATTTCTTTGTCCATCAAAAGAAATGCAACATCAGCATCCTCATCACTGCTGGTAGTACTATCACTGTCCTCATCTGTCACCGTGGAAGAGTCTTCATCACTAGACTCATCCTCATCTTCATAAAGCTCCTCTAATCGTTTCCCTGTGTCCATATTATAAAGCTTCTTGGTACCTGTCTTTCCATAGAGGCTAATCGTACCATGTCGCCAATCTTGAACAGCTCCCACTACACGTAACCATGGTCTGCCCAGTATAATAGGATATGCTCCCAACCCTGCTGGCATCACATGAAAATCAACCACTGCCTTTGCATCATATGCTTCCACTTCTAAGCTCTTTACAACACCCAAACATTTTACTTTCTGATGGTTTGCCAATCTGATCCGGAAACCTGACACCCCAGACACTGTAAGACCCATCTTCTCAACGCATGAGTGTGTAATGACACATATTTGGGCTCCACCATCCACATAACCTTGTCCCAAATTTTTCCTTTTATGCCACACATCTACCCTTGGACAAATGTCTGGTAGCTCATCCATTGCCAACACCTTTACTGAACCTCTCTCTGGCTCTTTCTCCATTGGGTTAACCATCCTCTTCCACTGTCGCTTTAGCTTAGGCACCATCTCCATAAGCTGCCCAAAAGTAACATCTGCCTTCCTGCTCGTCAGATCCTCCTTCAAGTCATAGCTTAATTGCCCATCCCCTAGTGGAAAATCTGAAACATGAAACTTTCGACTAGCTCTCCTTTTCCTCTTGGCCTTGACATCCTCGCCTTCATGGATCTTTCCTTTCTTCTTACTAGGAACTGGGGTACTTCTTCCTTCCTTATCCCCTGTGGTCCTCTTCCCAATAGGCATCACTAATGTATCCTCTAGCTTTGATGCCTTCTCCAAGCTGACTACACTTAGCACTTTTGTCTTTCCCTTTTCCTCTTGGGTTAATCCACTGGTTCCTTTGTCTCCCTTAATTTTGATGCCATAATCATTTGACCTAGTTAGCACCTGTCTTGGCAATGGATACATGTCTCCCCCAATCCTTGGTGGCTTATCACATTGCGGGCTGATGTGACCCAACTCTCCACAATTATAACATGTAGGCGTCTGCCTCCAAAACCTACCATTGCTTTGTCCAACACCATTCCTAGGCCTTTCTTCACCTCCTGGCTGATTTGCAAACCTCCCTCAACCTCGATTATTTCCCACTTGACCTAGCATGTTTAGGCTGAGATTCTTCATCAAATCTACCACTTGCCTCATGTCTTGCCTTAGCCCATCATCTTGGACCGATGTAGTGACCACTGCTGGCATAACCTGAGTAGTAATAGGAACCACTGGTTCATGATGAACCCCTGACATGCGACCTTGTAAAGACTTTATAGGCTGAAATTCAGACCTCATGGGCAAAGACTCCACCCCTAACTGGCTCATTTTCCTCAACTTCCACTCTTTGTTTTTTGCTACCTCTAGTGCATCTTCATATGTACTAGGCTTCTTTAGCTCCACTCTCCAACGTATATTCTCCCAAAGACCAGCCAAGAACATGTCCTTCTTCATCATGTCAGGCGGTGGTACCTGTGGTGCTAAGGCCTTGCACATCCGCTCCCATGCCAATGAGAACTTACGTATGTACGCATCTACTGGCTCACCTTCCTTTTGCACCAAACCTTGTACTTCTTGCCACACTTTGTCAGGATCTTCTATCTTCATAAACTCCACTTCCAACCCATGCCTTAGATTGTCCCAACTCAATCTTACAGGTGGATCCGCTGCACGCAACTCCTCTTCAAATGTTTTGGACCAGACTCGTGCTTCACTCTTCAAACAAATTTGGAGAAGACATAACATCTGCGCAGGGTCATGAATCTGGTTGCTAATGCAGGCAACCTCCATCATTTCCAAAAAATCTTCCACATCTTCATCACTTCTTCCATGAAACTCTGGATAAGAGAAAGCCATGGCTACCCAAGTTATAATGCTTTGAGAACCCCTTTGAACACACGTGCAAGAACCCAAAACTTTTACTGACTCAATTCCTAGAAACTTCAATGGAGCTCAACTTTAGATAAGGACAAACACATGCACATCAAATGAATTTTCATAGTTGATCATTAGAATTACAACAGGCAAAGGACATTCCAAGATCTCTTGTAATCTTCTTGGCCCGAACATAAAGACTATGCACTGCTGGAAAAAAATCTTCCTGGACACATGAACATTTATCTGGATTCTTTGAGTTAAATGAAATGGAGTGAATTGAGGGCCATTTTGATCATCCATTAAAGCCAACCATGAAGCTCCCAAGAAGGCACACCTGACTTAACCTCTAATTTTTGCCAAAATTTCAGCAGCATAACAGTATAAATGGCTCAAAAGACCAAAAAACCATCCATCATAACTTGGAAAAAATTTGGCAGAGTTTCCCCAGAAGTAGAGCAGTAGGAACCCAAAATATAGACTGTATACGTATGCATAAACTGTCAACAATAGAACCCAAGCATCAAGTAGGACTCACTAGTACATAGCCTATGGCAAGGTCACAAAAAGGGTGCTTTAGCTACCTGTATCACCGAAAGGATCTCCACATTTGAGAATCCCCCTAGCTCAATAAAAACCTCACGCTATCGACCCTCACACGAAGGCTAATGCAAATCGCGTATAGTCAAGTCTCAGAAATGACTATCTTCCAGACCAAGTCTCATAAATGGCTGGGACTGCCAAATACAACCAAGTATGGCTCCACAAATGCGTACAATGGCAGTTTCCACAAGTAACGTACAAGCCAGCAGACAATGCGATCAAATAGGCGCCAAGTGATGTATACCCACAACAACTGCAAGTGACATCACTGCTAGTATATCACTGTACTCCAGCTACCTGTACCTGTGTGAATAACTTGTACCTGTCCCTATCCCTGTAACCTGTAACCTGTAACCTGTAACCTATAACCTATAACCTGTAACATGTAACCTGTAGCCCCGAATCTCGAAGCTTGAAGCTCGAAGCTCGAAGCAGAAGGTACTCGAAGAAGATCCTCAGTGGGGGCACCAAAAGAATGTGAGCGGGATGGAAACACACACAACGCCTCTCTAATGAACCGACACATACTCTTGGGATGATACACACACACACACATTATGGGGCACCACTCGGCTTACACAACCAGCCTGGCCGAGACAGGAAACACACAGACGGAGTGAGAAGAGAGAGATTTCCCACTTGCCCACTCAACACTCACACATACACACTCACACACACTCTCAATTCAGCTCAAAGGAGGCAAATTGCTGTTGTTTAAACTCAATGAAGCTCAGCCCAACACCAATGGGGTAAATAGTTTACACAGTATTGAGGAAATACACCAGATACAACCACAACGTTAAGTAGAGGCTTCACTCACCGGAGAAGATTACACAGAAAAACAGTAGAAAATCTGTGAGGAATTTGGCAAAATGGACAGTGCCATTGCGTCCGGAACGCCCAAAAACCCCACCCTACAATGTCACAGTGCTCAAATCCGACCTCGCATGAGCAGTTTAGGGCTAAAAAATACTCCAAAAACAGCAAAAACACACTTGCGGTTGTTCCTCCTCTCTTCTCCATGTTTATTCTGGTCTTCTCTCTCTTTTTTCAGTTCCCACACTTAGCTTTATTAGTTGGGCACCCGTGGCCTTTTAGATGAGCTCAAACGGATCCGGAACAGGCAAAAAACTGACCTCGCAGTGCATAGTTGTCACCTTTTTTGCATCATCCACACACCTGGCACTCAGTTTTTCCAAATAATGCATCCCAAACCACGCGAAGTGGCCCCAAAAAGTGGTCCTCATGATGACCTTTCTGCATAAGTATCACAAGAAAACACCCACGTCGTGTCCATACTTCTCCGCGTGCAAGTATTGAACCCGTTCGACCACCGGACGCCACTCGATGCCATCTGACGCACCTGCTTACCTCATGTCGTCGGCCCGCAGATAGCTTCCTCGAGAAGTTTTATGCACTACCAACTCCTCCTTATTGTAGAAAAAACACACTGGTACTGATAATAGTGAAAATCGCTGCACTATGTACACCCTGTCCTACTTGTACACATGTGAGCCCCACGTAGCCACCTGGCTATGAAAAATGGGAAATCCTTTATTCGATGCACCATGCATGGATATGTACATATGCGCAATTCCTTGCGCAAAAAAACTCATGACACCGTCATTCATGCTTCGGCACATGGTTGCAATTGCGACTAGGTGTGTTGCTGCTAGATGGACGGTAGCATCTAATGCATGAATTTGTGCTCAAATAATTTCATAATGCTTCATATGCTTGAATCTTGAAAGAAGACATCGTGCGTGGATGCACTGACACATGGTTGCAATTGCGACTAGGTGTGTTGCTGCTAGAATGACAGGAGCATCTGTTTGAAAGAAGTCAACGTGCGTGGATGCACTGACACATGGTTGCAATTGCGGCTAGGTGTGTCATTGCAAAAGCGTGGGGTGACTATGTTTTATGTTGCTCCCAGTCATTCATGCTTTGGCACATGGTTGCAATTGCGACTAGGTGTGTTGCTGCTAGAATGACAGGAGCATCTGTTTGTAAGTTGTCGTATGGTGAGGCATTGGCACATGGTTGCAATGCGATTAGGTGTGTCACTGCAAAAGCGTACGAGATCTATGGTCTATATTGCACTTTTTCTTTCACGTAGAAAAGATCCAAATGCAGTGGCACATAGTTATATTTCACAATGTGTTGTTTGCAATAATACCATTGGAGGCAAAATGGATCCTTCTGCTACTTCAATGATAGAGTTCAAAAATAAAATTAGACAATTGTTGATTACGATCGTCAGTGCACTAGATCCCGACGATATAGCGCAGATTGTTGCATATGAGTCTAGTTTGCAATCATTATACAATGAGATTGCCCGAAAATGTTGTCGTTATATCCAGAAAAAACAAACGAATCAATAATCTCATTACTGAGCAGTTGGGTGGGCAATTTGCCCAAGGTGGCCTCTGATTTGAAAGAGGAATGCCCTCAAGAAGTAGACAAGGGTAAGCTAGAGCATTGGAACACTAGATGGAGAGCTGAAAAGGAGAGGTCAAGGCTAGCATCCCTCATAGACACACAGTTTGGCCTAAGCAAGAAAATGCGAATGGCTATCACTAGAGTTGTGAGAAGCAGCCAAGTTGGAGAATTATTTATTGAGGAGGCTGCCATTCAGGGACATTGGGTTCTATTGCTTCTGCTAGTCACCTGGAGAGCAGTATATACAATTCTGAATGTAGTATGACTCTGGGCATTCCAAATAAGTCCATTAAGAAGATCAAGAAACTTGGGTCAAGGGCTTATGGCACAGGGTTACATTTCCAATCTTGATACTTATTTAAATTTGTGGCAAAATCCAGATTTCTCTTCGCCACAAAAGTTACATTTCCAATCTTGATACTTATTTAAATTTGTGGCAAAATTCTACTCGGGTCATGGACTTTTTCCACCTGCCTTTCGCTTGCCCTGCGAAGCAGGACCTGGCATCGAGGTAGGAGGTCTCCTCAAGGAAGCCAGGCTTGAGACACCAACATCACCGCTCACATCCCGGTGGAAGACATACTTATTGGATGCCTGAAATACCAATAAACATAGCTCAGTATGCTATCTCTTCTTTCAAGTATTATTCAAACCAAACATTAGTGTTATAATCAATATCACACACAAGCGTAGTAGTGAAGCATGAAGGGAATAAACCTCAATCTACTCAAACATGAGCAAGAAAATACAACGGTGAATCAAATATGTGATCAGTCCATCCCAAAAGTAGAGATATTGACCCAAAGATTCACCTTCCTATCTCCTTTCATGAATCAGTCCAGTCCAAAAAAGAACTAGTGACCCATGATTGGAGCTCTAATCGAAATAGCAAGCAAATACAGCGGTGAATCAAACATGTGATCAGTCCATCCCAAAAGTAGAGATATCGACCCAAAGATTCACCTTCCTACCTCCTTTCATGAATCAGTCCAGTCCAAAAAAGAACTAATGACCCATGATTGGAGCTCTAATCGGAAAAGCAAGCAAATACAATGGTGAATCAAACATGTGATCAGTCCATCCCAAAGGTAGAGATATCAACCCAAAGATTCACCTTTCTATCTCCTTTCATGAATCAGTCCAGTCCAAAAAAGAACTAATGACCCATGAGTTGAGCTCTAATCGGAATAGCAAGCAAATACAACGGTGAATCAAACATGTGATCAGTCCATCCCAAAAGTAGAGATATCAACCCAAAGATTCACCTTTCTATTTTTCAAGAATCAGTTCAGTCCAAAAAAGAACTAATGACCCATGATAGAAGTTCTAATCAATATAGCAATCAATTTAGCAAATATAATGGTGAACCAAACATGAGATCAATCCATCCCAAATGTACAGATACCGACCCAAAGATTCACCTTTCTACCTCCTTTCAAGAATCAGTTCAGTCCAAAAAATAACTAATGATCCATGATCAGAGTTACATTAAGTTTTAATTTTTTTAAAAGACTATTCATTTTTTTACCTTTAGTTTTTCTTTTTAATTTTAAAGGATGACCAAATTTAGAGGAAGAGGTGATGTGATGTGATGTCTATAAAGGGGTTATATGGAGCCGCCAAATATGGAGGGGGTACACAACGGGCCCGACGGGATTCTTGCTTGTCCCGTCGGGCCCGTCGGGTTTCATGTTAAACCCGCCGGGCCTGCCGGGATTGTTGGTTGTCCCGCCGGTTCTACATTTTCTACCGGTTTTCGTAGGTCATGACATTAGATATGTTATTAACATGAAAAAAATAGTGATAATAACAACAATAATTAACATTTAACAAAATGCGTCATCGTGTAATTAAAATCCCTGGCTCTGAGACTACGACCACAGGCAACACAATATACTTCAATGACTTTTGCAAGTCCAGCAAATTCAACACTAGTTCAATAGTCAGTTTTTCTTGAAGTGTCTGAAAGGCAGTCACCTCTGTTGGTCCTCACAAGAAAGGGACTCCTTTCTATGTCAATATGTGCATAGGGAAAGCTACCTCTTCAAACTTTCGAATGAACCGCCGGTAGTAAGAACACAAGCCTAAAAAGCTTTTAACTTCATGAACATTCTTCAAATCTGACCAATCACGTATAGTGTCAATCTTGGCTGGGTCCATTTGTACTCCTGTTGCTAAGACGATGTGTCCCAAAAAGTGTATCTCGGGCAAGAAAAATTCACTCTTTTTGGCATTGATAACTAACTTGTGATCCCGCAATGCCTGAAAGACCTGTAGTAGATGGTGTCGATGTTGTGCTTCAACCTTGGAGAAGACTATAATGTTATCAAAGAACGTGCCGACAAAAGGTGAATACTCTCTGAAAATCCTATCCATTATTAGGTTGAAAGCCGCTGGAGCATTGGTAAGGCCGAAAGGCATCACCAAAAATTCATACAAACCGAAACTTGTCCAAAAGGCTGTCTTGTAGACATCTCCCAGAGCGATATGATATGATGATATCTGCTTTTCAAATGAAGCCTGCTGAAACAAGAGGATTCGTGAAGTCGGTCAAGAATTTCATCGATCTTGGGAATCGAAAATCTGTTCTTGATAGTGATTTTATTGAGAGCTTTGTAGTCAATGCACATTCTCCAAGATCCGTCTTTCTTTAAAACCAACAACACTGGAGAGCAATAGGGTGAAGTACTCGACTGGATAAGACCCTTTTCCAGGAGGTATTTCACTTGGTTCATGATTTCTTCATTCTGGGCTCGGCTAACACGGTAAGGTGGCTGATTCGGTCGTGTGCTTCCAAAAATCATATCAATGGTGTGATCCTCATGACGAGATGCGGTAACTCGCCTAGCAGGCCCTCAGAGAAACAATTAGCATGTGTTTGGAGAAAATCTTGGCGTTCTTTGGCAAGCTCAGACATGTTTGTTCCGTGTTCATCATTTAGCTCTTTCAAATAGATCAAGTAAACAAAGAGACTCAATTTCATTAATTTGGAAATGGCCGAAGCCGATACAATAGGAACGAGCTTGACCTTCAATTTTACATCAAGTGCAATTTTTTGGCCCTTTTCATTAGTCAAAGTTGCTTTCTTTGACCGATAATCAACCACGGTGTTGTTCTTATGGTACCAAGGGACTCCTAGGAGGACATCACAGCCTTCCAAAGGCATGATGTAAAAGTCCTCGTGTCCTAATGTCACGTGCACATCTAACCCCATGTGCATCTGGACAAGCTACTTCAGGTCCAGGGTTCAGGTCAGCTTAGGAAGTGGTCTGACACCTTTGTGAGCCTGTGCGCATGCCGTGCATGTCGAGGCACTTGGAGTAGCTACATATCTTCTGGTTGCACACAGCATGACAGTCACCAGTAGCCATCATGAGCATTTTACAGTGCACAGAATCCATTTTCCCTATTTTAGCCATTTTTCACTTATTATTAATAAGTGATTTTGTTGGGAAAGTGAGTAGGGCTAATTTGCTAGTCTCTTTAAAAGAAACCTAGCACTAGCACTTCATGGCAGAAGAGGCAGAAGAAGTACCACACTTGTAGTGCACCTTCTCAACAAGACGGACAGGATAACCTAACATTTTTCAGCCATCAAGACCAGCTAGATTTTTCTCTTGCAAATCAACTATGGCGTTTCTGCAACAACAAGCCTAACGTTTTTGCAAATACAAGGTCAGCTTGACATTTTTGCAAGTTGCAGATCTCGCTAGCATTTTGTAACTTCCCGACGATAGAATCAGCCCTAGCATCAACATTTTCCATTTTCAGCAGTTAGACTCCGCAAGTACAGTCCCAAACCTCGCAGATCTCACCTTTCCGTAGTAGATCCTCGCCACACGGCCAGATGAGCCACCGTTTTCAATTTCAGCCCACTGTGTTCGTAGATTTTAGCATTTGCGTTTTCAGCGTATTGTCAGCGCGTGGTCCTCATTGCCGTCCTCGTCGACATAGTGTCAGAATTCTGCAGCAGATAGTAGATTTGTAGATTTCAGCCCCATCGTTTTTCAGATTTCAGCCTGTCTTGTCGCTGTCATCATTGTCGTCGACATCGTGCAAGTCCATTGCATCTAGACCATTGTACCAGATTTGTGCAATCAATAGCATAGACCTCTCTCGCCATAGAGAGTGGGGCCCTTGGAGGATAGAACATTCCCTAATCTCATATAGATGCAATAGTTGATCTAAGGATTGCTTGAGAGTTGTGTTAAAGTCCATACCGTGTTCCACCACTAGCCTGAGACTTGGGATTGCAAACTCCATCGAAACCACTGCCTCTGTGCCATATTCTCTTTTGAAGGGTTTCATGCTTGTGGTAACCTTGTAGGAAGTTCTATAAGCCAATAATGCCGTCTAAAGCTGTGCATCCCATTGATAAGGCTCTCTTTAGACTATCTATGTCAAGATTGTCTTTATTGGTTTTGTTACTGCTTTATTCCTGGCCAGTGCACCTAGGATAGTATGGTGTGGATTTGAGGTTAATAGACAATTGGAGATAGGCTCAAACAATTGCAAAAGATCTAGCTCACAGGCCGAATGTAGTGGGGTATCACAAGAAGGGATGATGGATTGGGCTTATAGTGCTTTGAAGAAATCTCTTCCGCAGCAGTTTGAGGTCGCAGAGGCAATCATTGTAGCGATTCCACTAGCACTTATCAAGAAAAAACTATCCTTGCAAGCTAAGCTTACGCTTGAGTTTGGATTCAGTGGGAGAGTCCCGAATAGATTAGAGCTGATCTAATGGATTCAGGGACCTCAAATTCTTGGGCATGGGGGGACAATTGAAAGCATTACTTACCTCGCCAACGGCTTCTACTCGGTCAAATTCAAAGACGGCTCAGATGTCTAGCACTTTTTTAGATTAAATGGAAAAATCCCACAACTTTGGGACTGATTTCAATGCGTATGGATTTCTATTTCCAATTTGATTTGGAAAAATTTCATTTAATTTGGGAATGTGATAGATAAGCTTTTTTTTAAAAGTACTTGTGTTACATTAGACAAGGAGATAGATTCTCAAGAAAATGGTGGTGTTGAGAAACACATTTTTTTGTCCCATCTAAAATTTTATTTTCATGTTGGTGTTATTTAATACTACATACATATACAGGGATAACAAGAAAAAACAATATATGAAAATGAAATTCTACCAGTTTATCCTATTAAGCTAGCTTGTGCTTTCTCCACAACATTGGATGTGATTTTAATTGCTTCTGCAAGTCTTCCACCCCTTGGAGTCCATGACCACATAACTGCATCAACACACTCTCAATGCTTTGAGTCAGCAAGATTGAAGCACCAATTCTTTTTCCAACAATCCTCATATTTTTCTTGAATTTGGGATTTATTTCTTTATTTTTGGTGCCCAATATTGAATGAAAACTTTCTTGAAGTTAGGAGATGAGCTATCTACATCAACATTGGACTGTGCAACTCCTAGCCATATCGGATTTTCATTCAATATTGGTGCCCAATATTGAATGAAAACTTTCTTGTAGTTAGGAGATGAGATGTCTACATCAACATTGAACTATGCAACTCCTAGCCATATCGGTTTTCATTCAATATTGGTACCCAATATTTTCATTCAATATTGGTGCCCAATATTGAATGAAAACTTTCTTGTAGTTAGGAGATGAGCTGTCTACATCAACATTGGACTGTGCAACTCCTAGCCATATTGGATACTCTAGATTTGCGGGCCTCACAAGAAAAAAATTCCCTTTTCTTACATTAGTTTGAGGCCTAAAAGCTTCATGCGGCCTTGCACTTTGAGGACCAACATAGTGATCATTAAATTCTTCATATCCTTGAAGCTCATCTGTGTCTTCCTCTATCTGTTGCATTCGATGACTCCCTATAGTCTTTGGCCAAAATGATTGAAAGATGCTTTCTTTGATCAATTAGAAAAGGCAAGCAGAGGGAGGCAACGAGACGACAAGTAGAGAGAGGAAGCTAGCACTCGGCGGGGCAGGCAACATGCCAAGGCGCAACACCTATGAGGAAGCGAAAGTGCAACATGGAGCTGGTGAGAAAAAAGTCTTAAATTAAAGAACGTGCTGCAAGCACAAGCTGTCCGAGTGCAAGCTGGTTAGAGTAATGCCCTTATGTGCTTCACACGGGCTACAGGAGTTTGAAACTTGCGGGATGTTTAAAGTTTTACTTCTCCATTAAGCCAAGGAAGTGGAGGAATCTATGGAGATTCTGTGCAATAAGAGTTGAAAGCTACCATGTATGTACAATGTTAAAACTCTCCTCTTCTTCTTCTTCTTCTATTAGAAATACTAAGACCCTTGCGAAAGGCAACTCGGAGCACCAAAGGAGAGATGTCGATCAACCTTTCCAAGGTGGGGAGAAGCGAATGGCAGCTGCAAGCCCCAAGAGCAAATTGAGCGGTTGCCTTTATTGAGGCCTTCAAGATCAAGATGCACATACAAGGATAACAAGGAAATCTCAGTAGCAAAGTGAACTCGGCAAGGTGTCTAGCTAAGGTTCTCTGCTGCTGTGCAAACATTTATGTTCCTCGAAGTTGGCATCACTACCAGATCGTTATGGTGCTTCTAGAAGATGTATCTTATCCTTACCCTTATCACATGTTTCTTTGCCAAAGAGAAACCTAGAAAGATCCATAATGGTATTATTTAAATACAGAGTACAAATGGTGCATGAAACCATACTCTTTCAATCCAACATCAAGCTCAAAGATAGTCTCACTTTAAAATCACCAATAAAATCAAATGTGAGTGTGAAGCGATGTCATAGGGTTTGCAGGAGTTGTGAGGTTGCAGGTAAGAGGTTTGGTAGCCTTGAGGCTTGCTTGGAAAGGCCGCCTGCAGGGAGGGGCTAGGAGCACTTCACTCGATATAGAGGCGTAAGGCTTATCGTAAGGCATCAGGCCGCGTGCATAGCCCATTTGGTGTTGTGGCCCGTATCTACGCCTTGCGGTGGCCTTGCACATGCAGCATATGTGTGCTTGGTCAAGTCTGTTGTAAGCTCATGTATATCACTCAACCAAAATCTGCGCTTATTATTATCCCAGCTTTGAGTGCGCGATTATTTCAATCGTCCAAAGTGTTTTGTCTTTCTCTAGCTGGCTCTACGCGCTCAAGATCCGACTGCCAAGGGACCCCCCCCTCGTCGCTATATCGCACAGCTCTGGCCAGGAGGGATCTAGGGCCCAAGTTTGGAGGGGCGAGGCAGCTTTATTCTCAGCCGTCGGCTCACACAGTGAACTGGGGGTGAACTTGGGGCAAAAATGGCGCCCCAAGTTCACTCCTAGTTCACCCCTAGTTCACCCGCCTCGTGGGGTGTGGGTCGAACCCTGGATGTCTCGGTTGCCACACGAATTCCCTACCACCACGCTAGTGCACATTGCTGCCCATGTTGGCATGGCACATGATCATACCCTAGTTTAGGCACCCCTAGTTCACCCTTAGTTCACCCCACTTCACCCACCCCTCCTAGTTCATCCCCAGTTCACCCACCCCTAGTTCACCCCTAGTTCACTGTGTGATCCGGTGGGTGAGATTAAAGCGCCCTAAATTTTGGATCTAGATCCCCTCTGTGCCAAAGCCGTGCCATATAGTGACGAGGATATCCCCCCCCCCCCCCCCCCGCTATCTTCAATGCGATTATTTTCAACACATTAAGCGTGCGTCCTTTGCTTTGATCTTCACCACATTATTTTTAGCAGCGTTTTTTTTTGGTGTTGGTCCTTATCCTTGCATTTTCACCTTTATCTATATTCACCCTTTGAGTGCACTTTTTATCCTCCACGGAGTCGGCAATACAGGTGGAGGCTCTGATCGTGGAGATGATATCATCAAATTCTCACAAACGCTCACGAATAGGAAAATGGAGTTGAGGGAAGACATTGTTCGAGGAGATGGGACAATCGTGCAACAACTATTTGATGCAATAATGACGGGGGTACTTTGTCAGGTGTCCTGACCTTGGTGCTGGACAAAGCTTTACCGTCTGGAAAGGTTACCGTTGCGAAAAAAAAGAAATTATGTCCGACCATTCTACGCAAGGAACTAACTTTGAAGTAAAAACCCTCAAGATTAGTGAGCCTTAGGGATCGATCTGTGCGAATGGAAGCAAGGGCGCAATCGGCTTTGAAGCTCATAGACCAAGCATCTCTTTTGCTAGCATTTTGAAAGGTCCTGACTCTAAGGACTATGCTAAAGTAACATTAGAGGAGTCATCAGGTGATGGAAATTGTGAAAAGCTGAAGATTTCAAAGGCTCGCCTCAAACAGGAGCTCAAAGGTGTCAACAAGGAGATGGAGCTCGCCCTAAACGACAACAAAAGAACTTTCTCATAGGCTGAATGCAATGGATTATTTGAGGACGGGATGGCAGATCAGGCCTTTTGTGCCTTAAAGAAATCGCTTCCACAACAATTGGAGATCGTTGAGGCTATTACTGTGGCGATTTCGCCTGATTTAATAAAGAAATAGCTTGCTATGGAAGTCAAGCTTACACTTGTCTTTGGATATCCTGAATAGATACGAGCTGATTCAATGGAACCAGGGACCGTAAATTTTGGGGCATGGAGGGGCAGTTGAAAACACCTCTTAGCCAAGGGTTTTTGTTTGGTTAGGTTCAGAGAGGTCTCCAACATATCAAAGATACTAAAAAAAGGACCATTGGTTTTGAACGGGACTACAATTTTTTTTGTGCCATGGGAACCACTGTTTCATTCAGCAGAATCACTTCAAGGGATCCATCTGGTTTGGGTCGAGTTTGCGGGGTTGCCTAGCTGGCTTTTAGATAACATCAGGATACTGGCCAGTCAATTGGGCACCCCCTTGTTTTTTCCTAACAAGAGAGGTCTACGAAGATCCTCTAACCGAGTTTGTATAGGCTAGAATATTTCAAAGACACCACCTAAGTGCATGGTGATCAATGTTGGATCTAGGCTGGTAACTATTCCACTCAACAATCGGGGCGTACTTTGGGGCATGTTTTGAGTAACAAATTTGGTCACTTTGTGAAGGACTTCTCCATGAAGGCTAAAGGGAATACACAAGTCTCAAGTGAAGAGAGCGTCAACCAAGCTCTTGTTAAGGAAGCCGCGGTGAAAGGGAATGAAAACAACTAAAGATCAACGTAGGGGCAAGTGTAGGGGAGGGAAAAGTGGCTACAAGCTGGGTACGAGTTGCAACAAGATGGACATCAAGATGCACAAGTAGACTCTCGAGAAGTGAAACCTTACCTTGCAAGCCCCTCAATGCCTAGGCAACGAAAATACGTTTATTTTTTCAGCTTCTTCATCTAAGTTTACGATAATGACAACTTTGTCGGTTGTGCAAGTCACAGGCAAGAGATTCCATGTCGCTGGCAACTAAAAACTCTTTGAAAGGAAGAAGATTTGTCCCACCTCCCGCCCTACCAAAAAGGGAGAATGTTAGGGGACTGACTGAACAGACGTCCACCTGGTCGGACACGTAGCCGGACACTACATTTGTGCTCTATAAGTTTTTCGAGCTAGTGTAGTAGTAATCTGTGTAAATCCTTATTCTAGAGTAGCGAGTCGATTCCTTGAGTTGTAATCCTGTCATGATATTTGTAAAGGTCCAAGTGGACCGATCAATGGCCATTTAGAAAGCCCTAGGTATAAAGGTTAATAAATTTAATGTGAAAAGGAGGCTTATCTTTTAGCAGAGAAAGAGCCATGTTGTACGTACAGTCAAGCTACGAAGCTACTCAAAGTTGTAATCAACTTTTCTAACAATTGGGTAATCCGTTTTTAATTCCAAAATTTGAATTGTGTTCCTCTCTCTTTGCTCTTTCATTTAAGTGTAAGCATTGTTAGTTTTTCCGTGGTTCTCTACTACGCGTTAGTGAGTCTTAATTACAGATTTGAGTGCTTAAATCACTATTTTTAGTCGTTTTGACCATAGGAGAGTGTTCTTAGACCATAGGGCGATATTTTTGGTATGTATTGTTGCAGTTTTCAAGACCTTTTTCATGATGGATTGTGATTTTGGAACCTTGTTGGATTGTGACCAAACTTGGTAGGATAGTGCTCCTAAGTGTCCTAAATCTCCTTCTAAAGTTTTGTTGCATTTCGAGTCCGTTCGAGTGCCGAAATGGCATGATGACCTAGAGCGGTGAGAAATGGCAAAGAGATTTATCCGATCATTGAGTGATTGCTTTTCTTGTTAGGTTCACTTCTTGAGATTGTCAACCTCAAAGCATCTCCGTGCCCCAACCGTGTCACTTCCCTGAGTATTGACATTATTTTAGTGCCAGATAGCTATGCTACAGATGTCCAACAACGACGTCAATGTTAACGACCCAGGCAATGACGCCAATCCATATCAAAACTGACAATGCTTACACTTAAATGAAAGAGCAAAGAGAGAGGAACATAATGCAAGTTTCAGAGTTGAAAATGGATTTCCCAATGTAGAAAAATTGATTACAAGTTTGAGCAGCTTTGTAGCTTGAGCGTACATACAATAGAGCTCTTTCTCTGCTAAAAGATAAGCCTCCCTTTCATATTAAAGTTATTGACCTTTATACCTAGGGCTTTCTAAATGTCTAGTGGCCGGTTCAAATGGACCTTTACAAATATCATGAAAGCATTACAACTCAGGAATCGACTCGCTACTTTGGAATCACAATTTACAAAGAGTAAATTACTACAGTAGCTCGGAAAACCAATAGAGTAAAAATGTGGTGTCCAACTACATGTCCGATCAGGTGGACGCCTGTTCAATCAGTTCCCTAACATTCCCCCTTCCTAGATCGTGGCATCCCTTGACACGACTATGTGCAGTCTTGTCATAGGGTTGTCTTCAACTTTGACTTCAGTGTTGGTATTTTGTTTGGGAAGTGCTTTGTCGTTGATAACGCCCCCATTCCTTGAGTGATACATATCTTCTGTCTTGTTGATACACAATTTGAGCTTTGATTGCCTATGCAACTTTTCTTCTTGTTTTGCATTCTCCTCTTTCTTGCCAGTGTTGTTCTCTGTGAAGATGTATTTTGATGTGTTTCAGTTTGTAGAGCTGACTCTTTGTGGTGTGGACTTTATGATGGGTTTGCTTTCTAGGTCCACTGCAATTTGAGTTGTCTGCAATAGGTAGCCAATGTTGAAGCACTGTGTGAGCTACACATTGTTGTTGTGTACGGCTCACATGCTGAATGTGTCATTGCTTGTCATTGTAGGCCATTCTTCATTTTGCCATTGCTTGCTGAAGATTTGTTGTTTACTTGAATGTAAGATATTATCTTGATAAGTATGATGGATCTACAGTTGTAGCTCCAAGTTGTTGCCGATTGATTTGGGTAGCCATTTTCTTATTACTGATGTAGAAGAATTATACACAAGAAGATGACGTGTTTCTAGATTAGGGTCTAAAACGTGGATGACAAAGGAAAAAACCTGGTGGGAAAAAAGGGCCTTTGGTATACGCTCTTATTGGAGTTGAGTAGTTCCATTTGAAGTACCTGTCATGCAAGGTGAGAGCTTGGGAGAAACAAAGGAAGAGTGTCTAATGAAAGTGCCAATTATGGGACACTCTATATGCTTATGAGATTTAAAAAAAAAACAATAGCATTAGTGTAAGAGATGGATTTGAGGGGTGCTTCAAGGAACAAATGTAGCACATGTGATATCAAAGGATGTCACAATATCTTCCATATTTCCAAGAAGGGCTTTTGATATAGAAGCCTCTCCACTCATACCTCACTGGGATCAGTGTGAGTGTTCTTTGGACTTCCTTCTTTACTTCTCTAGACATAAATTACATAGAATTTGACTCTTATGCCCACCTATATCAGCATGAGCGACACAATTTAATTATGCTCAACTCTTCCAGCTTCAGCAGTAGCTAGAGTAGCTATGACGCTTGACCACATAAGATATTACTTGAAAGTTTGGGACTAACGCCTCGCTTATTTAGTGGCTTAGGTGCTCAACTCTGACATTTATGCCATGTATGTTGAATGGCAACTTGGACTTACCTGCTCAAGGTTAGAAATCCAATTCTATAAGTTTTGGAAATTTATGCCTCTTTCATTGGGTTGGTCTTTGGATGCCACCATTTTTTCGAGTAGGTTGACATATGTTGGCTCCCCTGACTTGCTTGTTGTATGTCCATACTACTTTGTGAAACAAGTCCTTCAGCTCTTGTAGGGATTGGTATAGTTTTTGCTTTATCTCCCATGAGAAGTGATTGTTGATGTGTGTGGTTCTTTGTATTGAGTTTCCACTAGCAATTTTGGAACCCACCTTTTCTTTGGTCCTTGTGTGACCATCTTTTGCAGTTGATTCTTTTTCTCGATGATTTGATGGACACTAGGCTTTGGTATCCATATTTGATGATTTCCACTTTAGGAGCTTTGATTTTGGAGTAGATGATGAGTTATCCATCTTGAAAGACCATATTAGGTAAAGTGGGAAAATCCCAATTCCCAGGTTGGACAACTTTCAATATATCATGTATAAAATATAGAGATTTTGTCAAAAATTTGAGTTTTCTTAAGGTCTCATTCCACTTTATGCACATACAATACACAATGAAAACAACTAAAATATCATGGTTTCAATCAATTGGATTATTAGGAGAGGAGTATATTGCATCAATTATCGTTGTCTATGTTCTACTGTCCTACTTACAACTTATCTCAACATGGAGAGCTTGGTTTCTAGGTCCACCACTTGTCCAAGTTAATGTAAAAGTGACTCAAGGTTCACAACTTGTGAAAGCAAGGATCCATTGAGGAATACAATCCACTTGGCTATTTTTCCTTAATTTATTGCATGTGACATTTAAGCAAGGTACACTTCTAATCTATAACTTCTTAATTTGAGGCATGGGGCATACATAAAATATGTAGCATATGCTCTATTGCCTCATAGGAAGGTTGGTTTCAAGGTGCACTTATCCATGCTAGCCTATCTTGGAGAAATGATGGAGCTTGCTTCTCTCCTTGTTTCAATGGAGACTAGCTTGGACAAGTGGTGGACCTTTGCTTCTCTCTATGTTTCAATAGAGTTAGCTTGGACAAGTGGTGATCTTGGAACAAAACCCCCATGTAAAACATATCATGGGTATTCCAAGTGATTAGAAAGATTACCATTTAAGATATAACCTTATAGGTTGGACAACTAGATCTTGGCTTGGAGAAATGGTGGACCTTTGATTCTCTCCATGTTTCAATGGAGTCTATCTTGGAGAAATGGTGGAGCTTGCTTCTGTCCATGTTTCAATGGAGCCTAGCTTGAACAGTTGGTGGACCTTTGCTTCTCTCTATGTTTCAATAGAGTTAGCTTAGACACGTGGTGGATCTTCAAAATAAACCAACTACTATCAATGTTGCCTAGCTTGGACAAGTGGTGGAGTGTTTCTCTACTCCATGTTTCAATGGATCTTAGCTTGGACAAGTGTTGGACCTTAAAACAAAAACCCCATGTACAACATAGAATGGATTTTCTAGATTTCAATGGAGTCTAGATTTAACAAATGGTGGAGCTTGTCTTCATCCATGTTTCAATGAAACTAGCTTGGACAAGTGGTGGACCTTGTAACAAACCCTCCCATGTACAACATATCATTGGTTTTCTAAGTGATGGGAAGGAATACCATTCAAGATATAAACTTATAGCTTGGATAAGTAGTTGACTTTAAAACCAAATTCATCATAATACAATGAAATACAGGTCAGCCAATTCCTAAATCTTGAGACCAAACCTCCCATGCTATTAGAGATAATATATTGGATAAGTGGTGGACCTTCTATTATTTTCCCATGCCTAGTTTAGACAACCGGTACACTTCGCAGCTATAAAGGTTGGACGAGTTGTGGAGCCTTGTTTCTATCCATGTTTTAATGGATCCTAGCTTGGACAAGTGGTGGACCTTGGAAAAAAGCTTCCATGTACAACATATATGAGGTTTTCCATGTTTTAATGGAACCTATCTTGGACAAATGGTGAAGCTTTCTTCTCTCCATGTTGATTTTGGAACTACCTTAGACAAGTGGTGGAGCTTTTCTTTTCTACTCTTCATAATACAATGAAGTATATGTTGGTTACATGGTGAATCTTAAGGCCAAACCTCCCATTTTACTAGAGATGATAGGTTGGACAAGTGGATCAACCTTCTATTATTTCTCCATGACTATATTGGACAATTAGTAGACATAACATCTCTCTATGTTGTCTAGAGATGAGCTTGGACAAGTGATGGACCCTGCTTCTCTCTTCCCTTGGTTTACTAGTTTAAAGACTCAGTATATATACTTTCTTAGATCTAGCTTGAACAAGTGGTGGACCTTGCATCCAAAATCTTAATTCAGTACAAAAAAGTATATGAAAAAATAACATAGGAATCTTGGTTTGAAGGTCAAGCAATTAGGTTCCAAATGCACATAATAATATATTTTCCACCCATATTAAAAGAAAGTTAAATATGTTATTACCAAATTGACAAAGGTAACGTCCAAGAATTATATCTTTCCATCTTGTCAGATCTAAATCTTCATCAAGGCGACATGCATGTATACATCAACTTTCAAGCCATTCAAGAATACATGCACTTAGATTCCATAGTTTTGTTTTCAAAGTCTTTTAGGTTCTAAAACTCTTTCACATAAAGTATGTAATGACAAAATTCTTGAAGCAAACATTTGTGCCCAAGAAAAAGATCCCTCACATATTTAAAGTCCATGAATTCTCTGATCCACACTTACAAGTTTTATTTTGACATCAAACATCAATTATTTCATAGTTTCAAATAAATGCAACCTCGATATGAATTGACAAAAAATGAATTTCTTTTACTATATGACCCAACATAGGCCCCAATCAAATAAAAAATGAGTCCCCAAAAATTTGGGTGCACTCTAGCAATACATCAGAGTCCCCTTACAATAGGATGCACTCCAATAGTACATTGAAGTCCCCTTAGAGTAGGGTGCACTCCATTCAAGTGTTCATAAAATTGACACACCTTTAAAAAAAAAAAAAAGACTATATCAAATTATACAAATGTTGAAAGATACACACTAGAATAAAAAAAGCATCTTATAGCCATATTTATTCAATGATTTCGTGTTGACAAGTACACACCAATGACATAATTTGTCTCAGAATCACTATACTGATTTACAATTGTGTTATATGTATAGACTCTCTTATCTCTTGCATACAACCATCCTACCAACCATGGAATTATGGTTCTCTGCAAGAAGTTTTGAAGTTTCTCGGAAGTTTGCCTCCACATCTTTGGAAATATAAGATATGTCCCTGGCATGTTCCACATCACCCTATATGGAGTGTCATCAAAAATTAAGGTATTGTTTGCATCCAAATCCTCAAATATCTTCCAAATATCACTCAGATTTTTGTGATAAACCCTTGTAAATCCTAACATGATATTTGGATTTTGGCAATTTTTGTTACTCATACTCACCTTGAACTTGGTATACTGCTCAGGAAAACACTTTTTTGTGATGCGTTGCACCCTTGTTAAGTTATAGCAACTCCATATCCATAGCTCAAAGTATTCAGCACAAAAATCCAAAAAACTTTGTGCGTCTGGTCGCACCACATGATAAACTTCATCTTTGTCCTCCACAAGTCGCATGTGTTGAGCCCATGATGGCATATAATCTCCATGTTTCATTTCAACTGTCTTGAGAAGTAACCCCTCTAGATCCAAGATAAGTACTCTTTTGATGTCCTTGAAAGCAAGTGGTAGGTGATAAGGAGGTGATTCATTCCTTGGACAAGGTCTTGGAGGAGGTTGGATGGGTAATTCAATAGTTTTCTTCAATTTATGCCAGCATATAGCCAATCCATTTTTCTGTAATGGTTCTGAAATTAAAGAACAAGAACACTTAATGCAAACACAACAATAGACATGAGTTTTACATTGTCTACCCTAAGGTTTTATTAGATACCAAAATCCATCTATGATCTACTCATTAATAGAAAGAAAGTCAAATTAAAATCCTGACTCTTTTTTATGCTACACTCTCTCTTAGTCTCAATACCATGGAGTTCAACTAGACTTAAGTCAACTAATAACTACTACTTGTTGTTAAAGGTATTCTTGAAGTGTATAAGGCTTAACCAATGCTCTAGTGTAGAATGGGTATTTAGGTCTCAAGGTCTACCACTTATCCAAGCAAAGATCCATTTAGATATGGAAACCCAATTTTTCTTAATATAATGATATAGAGTGGACAAGTGGTGAATCCTGAGACCAAGCCACTCATGCTACTAGGGATAATAGGTTGGACAAGTGGTGGACCTTGAATGTAAACCCCCCATGTACAAAGTATCAGGGGTTTTGGGTATTTCAATGGACTCTAGCATCTTGGAAACATGGTGGAGCTTACTTCTCTCCATGTTTCAATGGAGTCTATCTTGGATAAATGGTGGAGCATCATTCTCTCCATGTTTCAATGGAGCCTACCTTGGACAAGTGGTGCACGTTTGTTTCTCTCTATGTTTGAAAGATTTAGCTTGGACAAGTGGTGGACCTTGGAACAAAATCCCCATGTAAAACATATCATGGACATTACAAGTGGTGAGAAAAAATACCATTCAATATATAACCTTATAGGTTGGAAAAGTGGTGGACCTCAACACCCAATTATTATTAATATAATGACATAGAGTGGACAAGTGGTGAATCTTGCGACCAAACCTACTAGGAAAAGTACGTTGGACAAGTGGTGGACCTTGAATGCAAACCCCCCATGTACAAAATATTACTCATGCTACTAGGAATAATTTGGTATTAAGGTCCATGTTTCAATGGAGCCTAGCTTGGAAAAGTGGTGGACCTTTGTTTCTCTCTATGTTTCAATAGAATTTGCTTGGACAAGTGGTGAACCTTGGAACAAAACCCCCATGTAAAGCATGTCATGGGCATTACAAGTGGTGAGAAAAAATACCATTCAAGGTATAACCTTATAGGCTGGACAAGTGGTGGACCTTAGCACCCAATTCCTCTTATTATAATGACATATAGTGGAAAAGTGGTGAATTGTGAGACCAAACCTACTAGGGATAATAGGTTGGAGAAATGGTTGACCTTGAATGTAAATCACCCATGTACAAAATATCATGGGTTTTGCGTATTTCAATGGAGCCTAGCATCTTGGAGACATGGTGGAACTTACTTCTCTCCATGTTTTAATGGAGCCTATCTAGGAGAAATGGTGGAGGTTCCTTCTCTCCATGTTTCAATGGAGCCTAGCTTGGACAAGTCGTGGACCTTTGTTTCTCTCTATGTTTGAATATGGTTAGCTTGGACAAGTGGTGGATCTTGGAATGAAACTCCCATGTAAAACATATCATGGGCATTTCAAGTGGCGAGAAAGGATACCATTTAAGATATAACCTTATAGGTTGGACAAGTGGTGGACCTTAACACAATATAATGACATAGAGTGTACAAGTGGTGAATCTTGAAACCAAACCACTCATGCAACTAGGGATAATAGGTTAAACAAGTGGTGGGCCTTGAAATAAAACCCCCTAGAGTGTTTCAATGGAGCCTAGCTTGGAAACATGGTAAAGCTTGCTTCTCTCCATGTTTCAATGCAGCCTATCTTGGATAAATGGTGCAGCATCATTCTCTCCATGTTTCAATGGAGCCTAGCTTGGACAAGTGGTGGACCTTTGTTTCTCTCTATGTTTGAATAGAGTTATCTTGGAAAAGTGGTGGACCTTGGAACAAAAACCCCATGTAAAACATATCATGGGCATTACAAGTGGTGAGAAAAAAATACCATTCAATATATAACCTTATAGGTTGGACAAGTGGTGGACCTTAACACCCAATTATTCTTAATATAATGACATAGAGTGGATAAGTGGTGAAATTGGGACCAAACCTACTAGGGAAATAGGTTGGACAAGTGGTGGACCTTGAATGTAAACCCCCCATGTACAAAATATCACTCATGCTACTAGAAATAATTTGGTATTAAGGTCCATGTTTCAATGCAGCCTAGCTTGGAAAAGTGGTGGACCTTTGTTTCTCTCTATGTTTCAATAGATTTATCTTGGACAAGTGGTGTACCTTGGAACAAAACCCCCATGTAAATCATGTCATGGGCATTACAAGTGGTGAGAAAAAATACCATTCAAGCTATAACATTATAGGTTGGACAAGTGGTGGACCTTAACACCTAATTCCTCTTAATATAATGACATAGAGTGGACAAGTGGTGAATCATGAGACCAAACCTACTAGGGATAATAGGTTGGACAAGTGGTGAACCTTGAATGTAAACCCCCCATGTACAAAAAATTATGGGTATTGGGTATTTCAATGGAGCCTAGCAACTTGGAGGCATGGTGGAGCTTATTTCTCTCCATGTTTCAATGGAGCCTATCTAGGAGAAACAGTGGAGGTTCCTTCTCTCCATGTTTCAATGAGCCTAGCTTGGACAAGTGGTGGACCTTTCTTTCTCTATATGTTTTAATAGAGTTAGCTTGGACAAGTGGTGGACCTTGGAATGAAACCCCCATGTAAAACATATCATGGGCATTTCAAGTGGTGAGAAAGGATACTATTTAAAATATAACCTTATAGGCTGGACAAGTGGTGGACTTAACACATATTTCTTCTTAATATAATGACATAGAGTGTACAAGTGGTGAATCTTGAGACCAAACCACTCTTGCTACTAGGGATAATAGGTTGGACAAGTGGTGGACCTTGAATGTAAACCCCTCATGTACAAAATTATGGGTTTAGGGTATTTCAATGGAGCCTAGCTTGGAGACATGGTGGAGATTGCTTCTCTCAATGTTTCAATGGAACCTATCTTGGAGAAATGGTGGATCATCCTTCTCTCCATGTTTCAATGGAGCCTATCTTGGACAAGTGGTGGACCTTTGCTTCTCTCTATGTTTTAATGGAGTTAGCTTGGACAAGTGGTGGGTCTTGGAACAAAACCCCTTTGTAAAACATAGCATGGACATTACAAGTGATGAGGAAAAATATCATTCAAGATATAACCTTATAGGTTGGAAAAGTGGTGATGGACCTTGACAAGTGGTGAAGGATACCATTTAAGATATACCCTTATAGGTTGGACAAGTGGTGGACCTTAACACCCAGTTATTCTTAATATAATGACATAGAGTGGATAAGTGGTGAATCTTAAGACCAAATCACTCATGCTACTAGGTATAATACGTTAGAGAAGTGGTAGACCTTGAATGTAAACACCCCATGTACAAAATATCATGGTTTTAGGGTGTTTCAATGGAGCCTAGAATCTCGGAGACATGGTAGATCTTGATTCTTTCCATGTTTGAATGGCACCTATCTTGGAAAAATGATGGAGGTTACTTCTCTCCATACTTCAACGGAGCCTAGCTTTGACAAGTGGTGAACCTTTGCTTCTCTCTATGTTTGAATAGAGTTAGCTTGGACAAGTGGTGGACCTTTGCTTCTCTCTATGTTTGAATAGAGTTAGCTTGGACAAGTGGTGGACCTTGGAATGAAACCCCCGTGTAAAACATATCATGGGCATTTCAAGTGGTGAGAAAGGATACCATTTAAGATATAACCTTATAGGTTGGACAAGTGGTGGACCTTAATACATAGTTCTTCTTAATATAATGACATAGAGTGTACAAGTGGTGTATCTTGAGACCAAACCACTCGTGCTACTAGGGATCCTAGCTTGGACAAGTGGTGGACCTTGAAAAAAAGTCCCCCTATACAACATAGATGAGTTTTTTCATGTTTTAATGGAAGAGAGATTCGACAAATGGTGGAGCTTGCTTATCTCCATGTGGATTTTAGAACTAGCTTGGACAAGTGGTGGAGCTTTGCTTTTTTACTCTTCATAATACAATGATGTATAGGTTGGTTACATGGTGAATCTTAAGGCCAAACCTCCCATCTTACTAGAGATGATAGGTTGGACAAGTGGTCAACCTTCTATCATTTCTCCATGCCTATAATTAGACAATTAGTAGAACTAGCATCTTTCTATGTTGTCTAGAGCTGAGCTTGGACAAGTAGTGGACCTTGCTACTCTCTTCCCTTGGATTATTAGTTTGAAGACTCATTATATATACTTGCTTAGATCTATATAATTACTCATTAGTTAGGTTACAAGTGGGTATGTAATTTGTTAGCCTCAAGGGACTTTGAATATTGAATAGTAAGAAAGTCAAGTGCTGGTTTGAAGATCTTTTGCTTATCTAAACTAAACTCTAACTCAATAATAAGTTTCATAAGTTCCACGAATTGTCCTATCTAGGCTCCAAAAGAGTCTTAATTGGTTTGTGCTAGATTCTAACTTCCTTGATGGGGTAGAATCCTAGAAAAATGAGGCACTATAAGTTTTACCTTAGCTCAAATGGATTTTTCACTTAAACTCGACTGCAATTTGGCTATCTAGTCTTTGTCTCGATGGAGTTTAACACTAGATACATAGTAGTGATATTTAAGCTTCATGTCTCTTCACTTGATCGAGATATGAGACCATACTTTCAAGGTCACCACTTGTCTTACCTAAAGACCAATGTGAGACATGGGAGCAAGAAAGCCATCCGATATTGTTTTAAGGACTATTACATAGGCAATCAATAACTTAAGTAAAGCAAAAAGACTTGGATCTTTCACAATTAATAACTTAAGTAAAGCCAAAAAGACTTGGATCTTTGACAGTTTTTTTCAAACTAAAAAAGCACAATCTCATGCTAACAAAACTATAAATCACAATTGAAAGGTTTGAACAAGAAAAAGATCAACAATCTTAATAAGAAGGATACTTTTCATTTCATTTGATGATTACAAACTAAAATAAAGTCTCTCAAGAAATTGATAAACAAAAAATGTAGGTGACTGCTTCATTATTTTGAGCAAAAATATCAAAATCTCTATTGATTGAGCTCCATCTAGTAGTATCCTTTGTAAGATCCTGCAAGAAGGAATAAAAAGAAAGATTTGTTAGATACCATGCACATGAGTGTTCAAGCATGTGTATCAAGAATATATGACATGTCACTAGTACCTTAGGGTTGCTTTCTATCCAGCCTTAGAAGATTGTTCTCAGCTTTCACCTTATTTATATAAGCCTTTGCTGTGGTTGCCTTCAAAACTCCTTTTGTGTTACAACCCAATTGCCTAGCTAAAGTGGTCAATTGTGACGCCTTCATGCTTTCAATGGGTGTACGCTCCTTTGCCAAGATCTCTTGTATTTGGGCTCTTCTCATTTCATTGCGGTGGCTTGTGTCACTTGCATCTTCAATGATAGTTTCATCTCTGTCACCTTTTGCAGGTGGTATTCTTCTTGTAAAGAACACCTTAGCTGACCAAACATCATTTTTCTGCTTCCAATACTCCATGATTTGTTTGTATTCACTATCATTTGTCACTATAGGTTGTCCATAACGATTAGAAGCAATTAAATCACGCACATCCCTTCTCTCATCAAGCTGAATCAAGTATGGCAGTAGCTCCTCCAAGAGCATATTGTCAACCATCTTCTCAGCATCAAATTGTGGTGGAAAAATGCAATTGTTTGCTGGTGAAATACATCCCTTGTAAGGAGAGTCATCAATAAGCACTGTTCTTTGTGGATCACATTCAAACCCCATGGCAATTTTGGCTAGAGGCTTGAACATTGCCTCAACGTTTGGATTGTCGGGTCTAAACAATTTTTGAGTTTGAGCGGTGTAGCAAACATCTTGCGACCAAATTGCAAAGAAAGGCAATGTATCCTCAGCTAAGTTGTTTAGTGCTGCAAGGATTTGATACACATTATTCCTAGTAGCTGTCGACCAAATTGCAACATTAAACCTTTGTAAAATAGTCTTCAAGAATTGGATGCAACCTGGCCTGAGTATAATATATCTTTTTGAATCCATTTGCACTGAGTTGTGGTGTGAGGATGGTTGAGGGGAACGTTTCAACAATAGACCATTTAAATCCAATATAATTGTAAGCATGGATTTCTCAACATCTACGCTACATGACGTAGTACCAATTGGCAATAGCTCGTGAGTGGACTTTTCAGTCTCTTTTGATGTATGTTGCATTTTTGAAGCATCGATTTCTTGGTTCTCATTATTGGAAGCTTGCTCAAGTTGCACAACACTAGACTCTAGTATAGAAATATCATCCATCTTGGGCACTTTAGAAACCATAGAATCTATGGATTCTATAGTTGTTGACTGAACCATAGGAGCATTATCCATCCCAGTTTTGTGAATCCAAGAAAACACCGCACACACAAATGGTATCTCAAAACCACTAGAATTTTATTCACCATATTTATATGTAGAACTCCTAGTAAGAAATTTATTTAAGGTAAAGTCGTTGTTAGAATCCTTGCAACCATTTTCAGCATTCGTACACCAAACACCACTTGTCTAAAATACAATCTACTAACTCAACATTTTCCATCCTACACTTTATTAAAGATGAGTACTTAAAGTGAAAACTAAAAGCCACCCTTGTTGAGGAAACATGGATACAAGGTCCACCAAATGTCCAACCTAGACTACAAGAAAATAATTAGAGATTTGGCTTAGATTTGGATTCAAAGGCCACCACTTATTCAAGTAAGATAACTCCACTTGTTTAAGACAGTAATGTTTGAAGCCCCACCACTTGTCCAACCTAGACATTGATTAAATTTTGGTAAGATTTATCACAAATCTAGAGTAGAATCAAGATTCTATGGCCAAGGTAGTCAAATATGTTAGACAACACACAAAGCATAAGAGCACTCTAGATTCTCGTTGAGCATAAACTAAACAATAATCAAATGTTATATTCACTTGAGATTTCATCCATGAAAAATGAAAATGATGCATGTACTTGAGATTTCCATCCATGTACAATACTTTACAATGTCAAGTAAAGTTATAGTCAGCAAACAACTCTTCTCCTGCTTCAACTTGACAAATAGTCTCAATGCATACATGGCCATATTCTTCTGACTTGATGTGTGAAGAGGTGCATTTATGCCAAGGTGGCAAATTTGGATCAAATGTATAGCGTACGTTGGGACAGACATTTGTACTGTGAGAACTATTTATATAGCCCGACACGTTTCCTTCTTCTACACAACCAATAATGTATGATTGATCTTCCTCTTCTTCTATGTTTGGATCCTCTAGAAGAGAATATTTATAAGCTCTTGGAAATATTTTGCATATCTTTTTCCAGTCTTGAAATCTATACTTATGCCCTCCATAGTTTAGAATAGTCAAACCACTTTCCAGGGTAGTATGCACAAATAGCCCATAACCAGCTCCTTCAATACATGAAAGTCGCACTTCAAAATCCACACCGTTAATATGGAAAATTACATCTTTGGGAATAGGAAAAGTTGGTGTCCCAAAAGGATCTTCATGCCAATCATAGTGTGAAATACATCTAGTTTTTATATCACTTAACTCCTTTGTGTCTGCAAAAAGAAGAAAATATTATGCATAAAATAATGACAATATCAAAGAAAGATATCATTATTTTATAGTCCAATAGGTCCATTGTATGGAAGACTTAGAGTGCCTCTTACATGGTGCCTCCAAGGTTTCCAAAAATAAAATCATTGGAAAAAAAAGGCCACTGTGTCTCCAATCTATTGCCCATTTGAAGCATAGAGAGAACCAAGGTCCACCACTTGTCCAAGCTAGACATGGAGCATTGACACAAGATCCAACACTTATCCAAGAACCCTATAGTATATGTGGTAACATGGGATGCATTGATGCAACAAAAGTAGTCTAGCCTCCTCATCCATCTCTTTTTTCTTGTAGCCTAGAGGGATTAGTTTCAAGGTCTATCACTAGTCAAAAACTACACATAGAACATTGATACAAGGTGCCACCACATGTGAAACCTATCATCTCTAGTAGCATGGATGGTTTGATATCAAGGTTCATCGCGTGTCCTACCTATACTCTATTGTAGCATATAGATTCTGGTTTGGTGGTACTACACTTGTCCAAACTTGGCTTGTTGTTGATATCTGGAGGCATATAAAACAATTGCAAGGTCCACCATGTGTACAACATATGATTGATTATAGCATGCATGGTCTTATTTCATGGGCAACCATCTTCTCTCCAACATGTGTCCAACCTCGGCTCCATTGAAGCATGGAGATAAGCAAGCTCCACCACTTATCAAAGCTATTATTTTCTCCCAGTGCTTTCAAAACCCATAATACGTTGTACATGGGGGGGGGGGGAGTGGGGATTCTTGTTTCAAGGTCCACCACTTGGCTAAGATTGGATCCATTGAAACATAAAGAGAAGCAAGCTCTACCATTTGTCCAAGCTAGGAGCCATTGAAACATGAAAACCCCATAATATGTTGTATACGGGGGGTGTTTTTCAAGGTCTACCACTTGTCTAAGCTATGGTCCATTGGAACATGGAGAGAAGCAAATCTCCACCACTTTTCTAAGCTAGGATCCATTGAAACATGGAGAGAAGCAAGCTCCATTGTTTGTCTAAGCTAGGCTCCATTGGAACATGGAGAAAACAAGCTCCACCACTTGCCTATTATTGCATAGAGATTCTGGTTTGAAGGTCCACCACTTGTCCAACCTTGCCTTCATGTATGGAGATAATCAAGAGTGCAATGCTTCTCTAAGCTAGGGACATAAAAGAGTTTCAAGGTCCACTACATATACGATCTATGATGGGTTGTAGCATGGGAGGTTTCATTTTAAGGTTGACCACTTCTCCAGCTCCGCTTGTCCAACCTCAGATCCATTGAAGAATGGAGAATAAAGGTGTACCAACTCTCCAAAATAGGCAAGACAATCTCTATAAAACCCATGAATTGTTAATATATGCTATGCTGTGGAGTTTTGTTTGAAGTTCCACTCCTTATCCAAGCTACAATCCATTGAAGCATGGAACTAAGTAAGATATATCTCTAGTCCAAGATAGGATCCATTGAAACATAGAGAGAATCAAGGTCCACCACTTGTCCAAGCTATGCATGGGTAATTGATATAAGGACCACTACGTTTTCACCTATACTATGCTCTATCATGGATGGTTTCATATCCCACCAATTTTCCAACCTATTTAGTAGGTTGTATTATGGGGGTTTGGTTTCAAGGTACTTCACTTGTCTAAGGTGGGTTCCATTGAACCATGGAGAGAAACTATGTCTACCACTTGTCCGAAATATGCTCCTTTAAAACATAAAAACAAGGTCCACCACTTGTCCAAGCTAAAGTTTCTCTCCATTGAAGCATGGAGAGAAACAAGGTCTACCACCTGTCCAAAATATGCTCCATTGAAACATAAAAGCAAGGTCCACCACTTGTCCAAGCTAATATAACAAATGGGTGTTGGTTACAAGGTGTACCACACTTGTCTAAACTAGTCTTCATGCAAGGTCTACCACATGTCCAAGCTATATGAGCTTGTTTTGAAGGTCTACCACACCTCTTGAAATTAGGATCCATGTAAGGTCCACCTTTTGTC
This sequence comes from Adiantum capillus-veneris, assembly GCF_014529385.1. Classification (NCBI taxonomy): domain Eukaryota; kingdom Viridiplantae; phylum Streptophyta; class Polypodiopsida; order Polypodiales; family Pteridaceae; genus Adiantum; species Adiantum capillus-veneris. The sequence continues at coordinate 65,016,208 of NC_140939.1, read as the reverse complement.
AAGCTATGCATTTAATGAGTACTAAAACTAAGTAAATTGCAGTACTTAAATACCTTTCCAAGCTCATTAAGATTTTGGTCTCTAAGGCCGGCCACCACCACATGTCTAATCTATGCTCTAATTGATTACTTATGCTAGTTCTCAAAGTCCAAACATAAGCTCCCTTCTAGCAAGGTTAGTTTAAATTTAGGCTCCAGCACCTGTCTAAGCTAGGTTCAATTTATGAAGCATCACCATTTAACCATGCTACGATCTAATGTATCATATCAAGGGGGTATTGATAAAAGGTCCAAAACTTATTGAGTTCAAGCTCTTAAGTAATTAAGTCTTTGTGAGTATTAAATGTTATAGTTTTAGTCTACAGATCCACCATTCAAAAACTCAAGTAATTTACTATTTACATTCAAACCTTGAATGCTTGAGATAAAAAATACAAACTCAATCAATACTATATAAAGCAAAATCTAACATTAAGAGTATCAAATCAGTAACAAGAAACACTAACATGCACAAGAAACTCAAAACATACGTGTCTCCATTTCCAAAAAGTCCTCCATTGACAGAGGATGGTGTTGTTGTTGTTCTTCTTCTCTTTGTGGAGAGCACTCCTCTGTAACAGGCACAATGTCGCCTGATTGCGAAGTGGATTGTTGAAGTCCAGCCCATTTTTCTATATCTTCATGAGACTTAACAAAGTCTAGCAGCATGGTCTCCACGCTTTTTGCCTCCTCCACACTATCAATTAAGCAGATAACTTCTTTTTTCTGTTGTATTCCTTCTTGTGCAACCAAGGAGCCATCACCAAAAACATCAACAAGCTTGCGGTCTTCAAAACAATATGTACGAATGTAGTGCTTGACCAAAGCTCTTTTTTTGGCCTCCAAATATTGCAAATCTGACATATCGTTATCTGCTACTTGAAGAAGAGAACAATCAATTGGCATGGGATGTTCCTCTGATCTTCTTCTCAGGTCTTCAAATGCATTGCCTTGTCCCAAGAAGGCAATAACTGTTAGGAATTGAATTGCTCCTTTGCAAGGAGCTGATGGAAAGTGATGCAATGCACCACAACAATGGTAGCTCAGATTATCTCCCATGGCGTGAAAGGCACATTGCAATTTTGTGAAGTTAGTGAAATCCACAAATGCAAGAAAGACAAATCCAGGATCTGTTGACCCTCCAGCAATAGCCAAGATCCCATCCAAAGCATTGTTAAATGTCTCCTCACTCCACTTCAAATTGCCTCCAACGTTTTTTGTCATATCTAAAACACATAAGCCAATAGGCACTTTATTATTGAAGTGGCGCATCAAGTAGAGATTGCCTTCCATTTGTAGGCTCACCACATAGATTGACCATGGCAAATCTCTAGGCTCAGTTTTCTCCTTTTGAAGGTGAATTGCCCATTGCATGTATTTTATTGCTCCATCTGGAAAAGCCATTTTCTTTGTTCCACGCGTCAAACTAGATCTGATCCATTCCTCGCATAGCATTAAAATTGTTTTATAAACAACATCATTGATGTTATACATTTTGACCACCTCCTCCCAGTCTTTACATGGTGAAGACTCATTCAAATTGTTGAAGCCTTCAAGAAGTGCATCTTGAATCAATTTGTCTTGCTTCAACTGCTTGATTCGATCATACATGTCAGTTGCATCACCATCCTTTGCACTCTTTGACAGTAAAATCTTCTCATCTCTAATCTCTTCTTGAATAGTCTTTACCTCTGATTCCTCAAGGCCACAAAGGTATCTAAATACAGTTGTTGGGGGTTTCTTATTCTCCTCTTCTAGATTTTCAATGATTTCTATCCAGCAATCATAAACTAAATCAGAGTACGTGACCATGTGTGCCTGTTTAGCAATCCAACTTGCTGCTGCACTCATTCTTGCCAATCGAAGAAAAGCCTAAAAAGAAATAGAGAAATAATTAAACTATTGAGCAAGATTTGTTAATTAAACACTATCAAAAAAGACAAAGAAAATAACTTACATCCCATCCGGCACGAGATGCATGTCCCTCTGCAATTCCACTTGCTGCCTTTGGTGGTCGTCCTGAGAAGATCCATTGACTCCGTAAATGTCTCAATATTTGGCTGTAAGGTTGCTTGACATACAATGCCTGAGCCTCCTCATTTGCAATGGCAGATATAGCAGTTGCAACAAATGGAGGAGCATTCACAACAATGCGAGCCTTTCTAAATTTATACACGCTAATCAGTCTTTCAAAGATCTCTTTGTTGTTTTGTTCATTGTGAAGCAAAACTTTTGCAGCATAGATTGAATGCTGCCCATCAAGAATCCAATAATGATAATCTTTAATTTTTTGCTCCTCTACCTCTTCTACTGCCAAAGGAGTCCCCTTCTTTGATTTTGCATTTCGAACAGGCATCAAATATGCACATGCTGCAGGCTTGGTCGTACTCCGTGAAAATCCAAATAACACACTTTCAGCGTGTTTTTTATCCATAATACGTGCATTATAGTGATCAGGAGCAAGCCAACAATTTTGAATAGGGATATCAAATTCCCTATATTGGAAAGGAAAATAATTTATGTACTTATTCATTCCACCTGTATCTTTTTCTTGTCCTTTCATGGCCTCAGCTTCTAAAACATCTGGATCCACAATTCTCATCTTTGACATTGAACCCTCTGTTGATGAGGATGCCAAAGATGCCTTGTCTACATCCAAAATGGAACTAGTTCGCTTAGCTTCTACTTTCTGCACTTTTGCTTGCTTCTTTGTGGATGGTGGTCGTGAAGCTTTCACCTTTTTTCGTTGTAGTGTGGCAATGATGGAGCTTTGAAGTTGATCTGCTGTGATATTTGGATTTGATTCTGCAAACTTCCATCCTCGAGAAAACATTGTCTCTTCTTTGTTTCTAGACATGCGCTCCAATGCATATGCTCCTGGAGATAGTTGAAATTCTAGATTCATTGGAACTAGAATGTCAATGCATTCCACCTCTGGATGACTATCAACTACAGAGACAGATGCTTCCACAACTTGTCCAACATCTTCAAACAAGCTGTCATTCTCCTTTTTGGCAATAAATAGATGCACCTTATGAAATTGTGCACCCTCTATACCATGTATGTCCAAATACCATTTCCTAAGATCATTGCAAGTATAGTCAACTGAGACAGCAACCCTTGCAACCTGTTTTTTGGAGCCATTTTCTGAAACAAAAAAAACCAAATGTTATTTTAACATATACTTTTTTGTAATGGATTAAGTTTGTGTGAATACAAGTTCCACCACTTGTTCAAGCTAGATCTAAGCAAGTATACATAGTGATCATTTAAGCTAGTAAACTAAGGGAAGGGAGAAGTAAGGTCCACCACTTGTCCAAGCTCAGCTCTAGACAACATGGAGAGATTCGAGGTCTACTAATTGTCTAATATAGGCTAACTATATTGAAACATAGAGAGAAGCAAAGGTCCACCACTTGTCCAATCTAGGGTCCATTGAAACATGGAGAGAAGGATGCTCCACCATTTGTCCAAAATAGGCTCCATTGAAACATGAAGAGAAGCAAGATGCACCATGTCTTTGAGATGCTAGGCTCCATTGAAATACCTTAAACCCATGATATTTTGTATATGTGGGGTTTAAATTCAAGGTCCACCACTTGTCCAACCTATTATCCCTAGTAGCATGAGTGGTTTGGTCTCAAGATTCACCACTTTTCCACTCTATGTCATTATATTAAGAAGATCTGGGTGTTAAGGTCCACCACTTGTCCAACCTATAAGGCTATATCTTAAATGGTATTATTTACCACCACTTGGAATGCACATGATGGGTTTTACATAGGGGTATGGTTCCAAGGTCCACCACTTGTCCAAGCTAACTCTATTGAAACATAGAGAGAATCAAAGGTCCACCACTTGTCCAAGCTAGGCTCCATTGAAACATGGAGAGAAGGATGCTCCACCATTTGTCCAAGCCAGGTTTGATTGAAACATGAAGAGAAGCAAGCTGCACCATGTCTCCAAAATGCTAGGCTCCATTGAAATATCTTAAACCCATGATATTTCGTACATGGGGGGTTTACATTCAAGGTCCACCACTTGTCCAACCTATTATCACTAGTAGCATGAGTGGTTTGATGTCAAGATTCACCACTTTTCCACTCTATGTCATTATATTAAGAAGATCTGGGTGTTAAGGTAGTCTGGTCTTAAGGTCCACTTGTCCAACCTATAAGGCTATATCTTAAAGGGTATTCTTTCTCACCACTTGGAATGACCATGATAGGTTTTACATGGGGGTTTGGTTTCCAAGTTCCACCACTTGTCCAAGCTAACTCTATTGAAACATAGAGAGAAGAAAAGGTCCACCACTTGTCTAAGCTAGGGTCCATTGAAACATGGAGAGAAGGATGCTCCACCATTTTTCCAAGATAGGCTCCATTGAAACATGAAGAGAAGCAAGCTGCACCATGTCTCCAAGATGCTAAGATCCATTGAAATACCTTAAACCCACGATATTTTGTACATGGGGAGTTTACATTCAAGGTCCACCACTTGTCCAACCTATTATCTCTAGTAGCATGAGTGGTTTGGTCTCAAGATTCACCACTTTTCCACTCTATGTCATTACGTTAAGAAGATCTGGGTGTTAAGGTCGACCACTTGTCCAACCTATAAGGGTATATCTTAAAGGGTATTCTTTCTCACCACTTGAAATGTCCATGATATGTTTTACATGGGGGTTTGGCTCCAAGGTCCACCACTTGTCCAAGCTAACTCTATTGAAACATAGAGAGAAACAAAGGTCCACCACTTGTCCAAGCTAGGCTCCATTGAAACATGGAGAGAAGGATCCTCTACCATTTGTCGAAGCTAACTCTATTGAAACATGGGGGGTTTACATTCAAGGTCCACCACTTGTCCAACCTATTAACGCTAGTAGCATGAGTGGTTTGGTCTCAAGATTCACCACTTTTTCACTCTATGTCATTATATTAAGAATATTTGGGTGTTAAGGTCCACCACTTGTCCAACCTATAAGGCTATATCTTAAGGGTTGTTCTTTCTCACCACTTGGAGTGACCATGATAGGTTTTACATGGGGGTTTGGTTTCAAGGTCCACCACTTGTCCAAGCTAACTCTATTGAAACATAGAGAGAATCAAAGGTCCACCACTTGTCCAAGCTAGGGTCCATTGAAACATGGAGAGAAGGATGCTCCACCATTTGTCCAAGATACGCTCCATTGAAACATGAAGAGAAGCAAGCTACACCATGTCTCCAAGATGCTAGGCTCCATTGAAATACCTCAAACCCATGATATTTTGAACATGGGGGGTCTACATTGAAGGTCCACCACTTGTCCAACCTATTATCTCTAGTAGCATGAGTGGTTTGGTCTCAAGATTCACCATTTTTCCACTCTATGTCGTTATATTATGAATATCTGGGTGCTAAGGTCCACCACTTGTCCAACCTATAAGGCTATATCTTAAACTTTATTCTTTCTCACCACTTGGAGTTACCAAGATAGGTTTTACATGGGAGTTTGGTTCCAAGGCCCACCACTTGTCCAAGCTAACTCTATTGAAACATAGAGAGAAGCAAAGGTCCACCACTTGTCCAAGCTAGGCTCCATTGAAACATGGAGAGAAGGATGCTCCACCATTTGTCCAAGATAGGCTCCATTGAAACATGAAGGGAAGCAATCTGCACCATGTCTCCAAGATGCTAGGCTCCATTGAAATACCTTAAACCCACGATATTTTGTACATGGGGAGTTTACATTCAAGGTCCACCACTTGTCCAACCTATTATCTCTAGTAGCATGAGTGGTTTGGTCTCAAGATTCACCACTTTTCCACTCTATGTCGTTATATTATGAAGATGTAGGTTTTAAGGTCGACCACTTGTCCAACCTATAAGGCTAGATCTTAAAGGGTATTATTTCTCACCACTTGGAATGACCATGATATGTTTTACATGGGGGTTTGGTTTCAAGGTCCACCACTTGTCCAAGCTAACTCTATGGAAACATAGAGAGAAGCAAAGGTCCACCACTTGTCCAAGCTAGGCTCCACTGAGACATTTAGAGAAGGATGATCCCCCATTGGTGGAAGATAGGCTTTATTGAAACATGAAAAGAAGCAAGTTGCACCATGTCTCCAAGATTCTAGGATCCATTGAAATACCTTAAACCCACGATATTGTTTATATGTGGGGTTTAACGTCAAGGCCAGTCACTTTCCAAGCTATTATCCCTAGTAGCATGAGTGGTTTGGTCTCAGGATTCACCACTTTTCCACTCTATGTCATTACGTTAAGAAGATTTGGGTGTTAAGGTCGACCACTTGTCCAACCTATAAGGGTATATCTTAAAGGGTATTCTTTCTCACCACTTGAAATGTCCATGATATGTTTTACATAGGGGTTTGGTTCCAAGGTCCACCCCTTATCCAAGCTAACTTTATTCTTCTCATAGAGAGAAGCAAAAGGTCCACCACTTGTCCAAGCTAGGCTCCATTGAAACATGGAGAGAAGGATGCTCCACCATTTGTCGAAGCTAACTCTATTGAAACATGGAAGGTTTACATTCAAGGTCCACCAGTTGTCCAATCTATTAACGCTAGTAGCATGAGGGGTTTGGTCTCAAGATTCACCACTTTTTCACTCTGTGTCATTATATTAAGAATATTTGGGTATTAAGGTCCACCACTTGTCCAACCTATAAGACTATATCTTAATGGTTATTCTTTCTGACCACTTGGAGTGACCATGAAAGGTTTTACATGAGGGTTTGGTTCCAAGGTCCACCACTTGTCCAAGCTAACTCTATTGAAACATAGAGAGAAGCAAAGGTCCACCACATGTCTAAGCTAGGCTCTATTGAAACATGGAGAGAAGGATGCTCCACCATTTGTCCAAGATAGACTCTATTGAAACATGAAGAGAAGCAAGCTGCACCATATCTCCAAGATAGTAGCCTCCATCGAAATACCTTAAACACACGTGTTTTTTTACATGGGGAGTTTACATTCAAGATCAACAATTTGTCCAACCTATTATCGCTAGTAGCATGAGTGTTTTGCTCTCAAGATTCACCACTTTTCCACTCTCTGTCATTATATTAAGAATATTTGGGTGTTAAGGTCCACCACTTGTCCAACCTATAAGACTATATGTTAATGGTTATTCTTTCTCACCCCTTGAAAGACTATATCTTAATGGTTATCCCTAGCTATTATTGCTAGTAGCCTGAGTGGTTTGGTCTCAAGATTCACCACTTTTATTAAGAATATGTGGGTGTTAAGGTCCACCACTTGTCCCACCTATAAGGCTACATCTTAAAGGTTATTCTTTCTTACTACTTGGAGTGACCATGATAGGTTTTACATGGGGGTTTGGTTCCAAGGTCCACCACTTCTCCAAGCTAACTCTATTGAAACATAGAGAGAAGCAAAGGTCCACCCCTTGTCTAAGCTAGGGTCCATTGAAACATGGAGAGAAGGATGCTCCACCATTTAACCAAGGTACGCTCCATTGAAACATGAGGAGAATCAAGGTGCACCATGTCTCCAAGATGCTAGGCTCCATCGAAAAACATTAAACCCATGATATGTCATAGATGAGGGGTTTACATTCAAGGTCCAACACTTGTCCAAGCTATTATTGGTAGTAGCTTGAGTGGTTTGGTCTCAAGATTCACCACTTTTCCACTCTATGTCATTATATTAAGAATATGCGCGTGTTAAGGTCCACCACTTGTCCAACCTATAAGGCTACATATTAAAGGTTATTCTTTATTACCACTTGGAGTGACCATGATAGGTTTTACACGGGGGTTTGGTTCCAAGTTCCACCACTTGTCCAAGCTAACTCTATTGAAACATAGAGAGAAACAAAGGTCCACCACTTGTCCAAGCTAGGGTCCATTGAACCATGGAGAGAAGGATGCTCCACCATTTGTCCAAGATAGGCTCCATTGAAACATGACGAGAAGCAAGATGCACCATGTCTCCAAGATAATAGGCTCCATCAAAATACATTAAACCCACGATATTTCGTAGATGAGGGGTTTACATTCAAGGTCCACCACTTGTCCAAGCTATTATTGCTAGTAGCCTGAGTGGTTTGGTCTCAAGATTCACCACTTTTATTAAGAATATGTGGGTGTTAAGGTCAACCACTCGTCCAACCTATAAGGCTACATCTTAAAGGTTATTCTTCCTTACTACTTGGAGTGACCATGATAGGTTTTACATGGGGGTTTGGTTCCAAGGTCCACCACTTGTCCAAGCTAACTCTATTGAAACATAGAGAGAAGCAAAGGTCCACCCCTTGTTTAAGCTAGGGTCCATTGAAACATGGAGAGAAGGATGCTCCACCATTTGTCCAAGGTAGGCTCCATTGAAACATGAGGAGAAGAAAGGTGCACCATGTCTCCAAGATGCTAGGCTCCATCGAAAAACATTAAACCCACGATATGTCATAAATGAGGGGTTTACATTCAAGGTCCACCACTTGTCCAAGCTATTATTGCTAGTAGCCTGAGTGGTTTGGTCTCAAGAATCACCACTTTTCCACTCTATGTCATTATATTAAGAATATGCGCGTGTTAAGGTCCACCACTTGTCCAACCTATAAGGCTACATCTTAAAGGTTATTCTTTATTACCACTTGGAGTGACCATGATAGGTTTTACATGGGGGTTTGGTTCCAAGGTCCACCACTTGTCAAAGCTAACTCTATTGAAACATAGAGAGAAACAAAGGTCCACCACTTGTCCAAGCTAGGGTCCATTGAAACATGGAGAGAAGGATGCTCCACCATTTGTCCAAGATAGGCTCCATTGAAACATGACGAGAAGCAAGCTGCACCATGTCTCCAAGATGCTACGCTCCATCGAAATACATTAAACCCACGATATTTCATAGATGAGGGGTTTACATTCAAGGTCCACCACTTGTCCAAGCTATTATTGCTAGTAGCCTGAGTGGTTTGGTCTCAAGATTCACCACTTTTATTAAGAATATGTGGGTGTTAAGGTCCACCACTTGTCCAACCTATAAGGCTACATCTTAAAGGTTATTCTTTCTTACTACTTGGAGTGACCATGATAGGTTTTACATGGGGGTTTGGTTCCAAGGTCCACCACTTGTCCAAGCTAACTCTATTGAAACATAGAGAGAAGCAAAGGTCCACCCCTTGTCTAAGCTAGGGTCCATTGAAACATGGAGAGAAGGATGCTTCACCATTTGTCCAAGGTAGACTCCATTGAAACATGAGGAGAAGCAAGGTGCACCATGTCTCCAAGATGCTAGGCTCCATCGAAAAACATTATACCCACGATATGTCGTAGATGAGGGGTGTACATTCAAGGTCCACCACTTGTCCAAGCTATTATTGCTAGTAGCCTGAGTGGTTTGGTCTCAAGATTCACCACTTTTCCACTCTATGTCATTATATTAAGAACATGCGCGTGTGATGGTCCACCACTTGTCCAACCTATAAGGCTACATCTTAAAGGTTATTCTTTATTACCACTTGGAGTGACCATGATAGGTTTTACATGGGGGTTTGCTTCCAAGGTCCACCACTTGTCCAAGCTAACTCTATTGAAACATAGAGAGAAACAAAGGTCCACCACTTGTCCAAGGTAGGCTCCATTGAAACATGGAGAGAAGGATGCTCCACCATTTGTCCAAGATAGGCTCCATTGAAACATGACGAGAAGCAAGCTGCACCATGTCTTCAAGATGCTAGGCTCCATCGAAATACATTAAACCCACGATATTTCGTAGATGAGGGGTTTACATTCAAGGTCCACCAGTTGTCCAATCTATTATTGCTAGTAGCCTGAGTGGTTTGGTCTCATATTTCACCACTTTTATTAAGAATATGTGGGTGTTAAGGTCCACCACTTGTCCCACCTATAAGGCTACATCTTAAAGGTTATTCTTTCTTACTACTTGGAGTGACCATGATAGGTTTTACATGGGGGTTTGGTTCCAAGGTCCACCACTTGTCCAAGCTAACTCTATTGAAACATAGAGAGAAGCAAAGGTCCACCCCTTGTCTAAGCTAGGGTCCATTGAAACATGGAGAGAAGGATGCTCCACCACTTGTCCAAGGTAGGCTCCATTGAAACATGAGGAGAAGCAAGGTGCACCATGTCTCCAAGATGCTAGGCTCCATCGAAAAACATTAAACCCACGATATGTCGTAGATGAGGGGTGTACATTGAAGGTCCACCACTTGTCCAAGCTATTATTGCTAGTAGCCTGAGTGGTTTGGTCTCAAGATTCACCACTTTTCCACTCTATGTCATTATATTAAGAATATGCGCGTGTTAAGGTCAACCACTTGTCCAACCTATAAGGCTACATCTTAAAGGTTATTTTTTATTACCACTTGGAGTGACCATGATAGGTTTTACATGGGGGTTTGGTTCCAAGGTCCACCACTTGTCCAAGCTAACTCTATTGAAACATAGAGAGAAACAAAGGTCCACCACTTGTCCAAGCTAGGGTCCATTGAAACATGGAGAGAAGGATGCTCCACCATTTGTCCAAGATAGGCTCCATTGAAACATGACGAGAAGCAAGCTGCACCATGTCTCCAAGATGCTAGGCTCCATCGAAATACATTAAACCCACGATATTTTGTAGATGAGGGGTTTACATTCAAGGTCCACCACTTGTCCAAGCTATTATTGCTAGTAGCCTGAGTGGTTTGGTTTCAAGATTCACCACTTTTATTAAGAATATGTGGGTGTTAAGGTCCACCACTTGTCCAACCTATAAGGCTACATCTTAATGGTTATTCTTTCTTACTACTTGGAGTGACCATGATAGGTTTTACATTGGGGGTTTGGTTCCAAGGTCCACCACTTTTCCAAGCTAACTCTATTGAAACATAGAGAGAAGAAAAGGTCCACCCCTTGTCTAAGCTAGGGTCCATTGAAACATGGAGAGAAGGATGCTCCACCATTTGTCCAAGGTAGGCTCCATTGAAACATGAGGAGAAGCAAGGTGCACCATGTCTCCAAGATGCTAGGCTCCATCGAAAAACATTAAACCCACGATATGTCGTAGATGAGGGTTGTACATTCAAGGTCCACCACTTGTCCAAGCTATTATTGCTAGTAGCCTGAGTGGTTTGGTCTCAAGATTCACCACTTTTCCACTCTATGTCATTATATTAAGAATATGCGCGTGTTAAGGTCCACCACTTGTCCAACCTATAAGGCTACATCTTAAAGGTAATTCTTTATTACCACTTGGAGTGACCATGATAGGTTTTACATGGGGTTTTGGTTCCAAGGTCCACCACTTGTCGAAGCTAACTCTATTGAAACATAGAGAGAAGCAAAGGTCCACCCCTTTGTCTAAGCTAGGGTCCATTGAAACATGGAGAGAAGGATGCTCCACCATTTGTCCAAGGTAGGCTCCATTGAAACATGACGAGAAGCAAGCTGCACCATGTCTCCAAGATGCTAGGCTCCATCGAAAAACATTAAACCCACGATATGTCATAAATGAGGGGTTTACATTCAAGGTCCACCACTTGTCCAAGCTATTATTGCTAGTAGCCTGAGTGGTTTGGTCTCAAGATTCACCACTTTTATTAAGAATATGTGGGTGTTAAGGTCCACCACTTGTCTAACCTATAAGGCTACATCTTAAAGGTTATTCTTTCTTACTACTTGGAGTGACCATGATAGGTTTTACATGGGGGTTTGGTTCCAAGGTCCACCACTTGTCCAAGCTAACTCTATTGAAACATAGAGAGAAGCAAAGGTCCACCCCTTGTCTTAGCTAGGGTCCATTGAAACATGGAGAGAAGGATGCTCCACCATTTGTCCAAGGTAGGCTCCATTGAAACATGAGGAGAAGCAAGGTGCACCATGTCTCCAAGATGCTAAGCTCCATCGAAAAACATTAAACCCACGATATGTCGTAGATGAGGGGTTTACATTCAAGGTCCACCACTTGTCCAAGCTATTATTGCTAGTAGCCTGAGTGGTTTGGTCTCAAGAATCACCACTTTTCCACTCTATGTCATTATATTAAGAATATGCGCGTGTTAAGGTCCACCACTTGTCCAACCTATAAGGCTACATCTTAAAGGTAATTCTTTATTACCACTTGGAGTGACCATGATAGGTTTTACATGGGGGTTTGGTTCCAAGGTCCACCACTTGTCCAAGCTAACTCTATTGAAACATAGAGAGAAACAAAGGTCCACCACTTGTCCAAGCTAGGGTCCATTGAAACATGGAGAGATGGATGCTCCACCATTTGTCCAAGATAGGATCCATTGAAACATGACGAGAAGCAAGCTGCACCATGTCTCCAAGATGCTAGGCTCCATCGAAATACATTAAACCCACGATATTTCGTAGATGAGGGGTTTACATTCAAGGTCCACCACTTGTCCAAGCTATTATTGCTAGTAGCCTGAATGGTTTGGTCTCAAGATTCACCACTTTTATTAAGAATATGTGGGTGTTAAGGTCCACTACTTGTCCAACCTATAAGGCTACATCTTAAAGGTTATTCTTTCTTACTACTTGTAGTGACCATGATAGGTTTTACATGGGTGTTTGGTTCCAAGGTCCACCACTTGTCCAAGCTAACTCTAATGAAACATAGAGAGAAGCAAATGTCCACCCCTTGTCTAAGCTAGGGTCCATAGAAACATGGAGAGAAGGATGCTCCACCATTTGTCCAAGGTAGGCTCCATTGAAACATGAGGAGAAGCAAGGTGCACCATGTCTCCAAGATGCTAGGCCCCATTGAAAAACATTAAACCCACGATATGTCGTAGATGAGGGGTTTACATTCAAGGTCCACCACTTGTCCAAGCAATTATTGCTAGTAGCCTGAGTGGTTTGGTCTCAAGATTCACCATTTTGCCACTCTATGTCATTATATTAAGAATATGCGCGTGTTAAGGTCCACCACTTGTCCAACCTATAATGCTACATCTTAAAGGTTATTCTTTATTACCAGTTGGAGTGACCATGATAGGTTTTACATGGGGCTTTGGTTCTAGGGTCCACCACTTGTCCAAGCTAACTCTATTGAATCATAGAGAGAAGCAAAGGTCCACCACTTGTTTAAGCTAGGCTCCATTGAAACATGGAGAGAAGGATGCTTCACCATTTGTCGAAGCTAACTCTATTGAAACATGGGGGGTTTACGTTCAAGGTCCACCACTTGTCCAAGCTATTAGTGCTAGTAGCATGAGTGGTTTTGTCTCAAGATTCACCACTTTTTCACTCTATGTCATTATATTAAGAATATTAGGGTGTTAAGGTCCACCACTTGTCCAACCTATAAAGCTATATCTTAAAGGTTATTCTTTCTCACCACTTGGAGTGACCATGATAGGTTTTAAATGGGGGTTTGGTTCCAAGGTCCACCACTTGTCCAAGCTAACTCTTTTGAAATATAGAGAGAAGCAAAGGTCCACCACTTGTCCAAGCTAGGGTCCATTGAAACATGGAGAGAAGGATGCTCCACCATTTGTCCAAGATAGGCTCCATTGAAACATGAAGAGAAGCAAGATGCACGATGTCTCCAAGATGCTAGGCTCCATCGAAATACCTTAAACCCACGATATTTCGTAGATGGGGGGTTTACTTTCAAGGTCCACCACTTGTCCAAGCTATTATCGCTAGTAGCATGGTTTGGTCTCAAGATTCACCAGTTTTCCACTCTATGTCATTATATGAAGAATATCTGGATGTTAAGGTCCACCACTTGTCCAACCTATTAGGCTATATTCTAAATGATATTTTTTTGGACCACTGGGAATGTGCATGATATGTTTTACATGGGGTTTTGTTCCAAGGTCCACCACTTGTCCAAGCTAGATCTATTACATATATATTATACATACAATATTCAACTAGATTCCCTACCTATCATGTCGAGTAGCATGGATGCTCTATCTTGAAGGTCCACCACTTGTCCAACCTATACTCTCTTATGTAAGGGAGATCTCGCTACAAATTCAAAACCTTCCCGCCTAAATTTAAAATATCCCTCCCAAATCTTAAATATCCCGCCTAAATTTTAAACTATCCCGCCCAAATTTTAAAAGTTCAAACTTTTTTATAAAAATTTAAATTTTACTACTTAAATTTAAAATATTCCACGCGAAATTGATTTTAAATTCAAGTTTACCACAAAAAGATATCATTATACCACCTAAATTCAAATATGCAAACCTCAAATCATTATATTGTACATAAATTCAAACAAATTCAAATTAACAAGCCTAAACTGATATTAGTTTACATACATATGAATTTATTACACCTAAATTATGTCACCATGTTAGAGAGAGTGGTTAGAGAATTTGAACAAGGTCCACCACTTGTCCAACCTAGATACCAAGAAGGATTGAGTGTAGAAGGTATTGTTTGGAGGTCCTTATAGTCCACTGGTCTCAAGGTCCACCACTTGTGGTAAGGGTCACCAAAAACTGTATATATTCATCCAAAGAAATACACGTATTTTTGGTCTACATGTCCTAGTTTAAACCATTTATGTCCATTAGGTGTATCACTAAACAACACTACTATTTTTGAGAAACAGAAGTTACAATCATATCTACAAATGGATTAGAGGAAAATCAGCTCAGCATACATCCAGAACTCGCTACAAGAATCGACTTTAACAGATCACGCAAGTAAGTCTTCCATTCAATTTTACTAGTATTACAATGTGTTAGTTATTTGTGATATTTATGTATGTATATATACTATGTGTGCATATCGTAATTAAGTGTAATTGTGTATCTACATTATGTATGAGTATTACAATGAAATAACACAAATATACATACATACACATAGATAACACAGACGCACACATACATGAGCATGTATTTTCAAGAGAGAGATAGCAAGATACAGAGATAGATAGATAGAGAGAGATAAATACCTATTTTTTAGAGAGAGGAGAGAGAGATAAATACCTGTTTTTTAGAGAAAGGAGAGAGAAAGATAACAGATTTCACTGTGTTTATGTATGTGGAAGAGAGGAAGACGATGCATGGAAATATGTGCACGTATTTTCAAGAGAGAGACAACAAGATAACAGATTTCATTGTGGTTATGTATGTGGAAGTGAGGAAGACGATGTGTGGGAATATGTGCATGTATTTTCAAGAGAGAGACAGCAAGATAACAGATTTCACTGTGGTTATGTATGTGGAAGAGAGGAAGACGATGTGTGGGAATATGTGTATGTGTGCGGGGATACTTTTAAACTATGTATCTCTGTCTTTTGACGAGAGAGTGTGTGTGCAAGAAGAGTTACAGAGAACCATCTTCTCTATATGGAGAAAGATAGAGAGTGAGAGAGAGAGAAATACCTGTTTTTTCTCTATTCGTGAGGTGTGCAATGTCTCCTGAGAAGACTGCCCGATCCTGCCCTTCTGGAAAGCGTTGTGTACGCTGCTGTTTCTTTATCTTGTGCGCGAACTTTCAATCCTGTGCACTCCACCTGTGTGTTGTGTACGATGCCGAGCTTGCTCCTCTACGCGCGCGTATACTCCAACTGTGTACGATCCGTGTGCGCTTTCTGTGTGTTTGCTGCTCGCCTGCTTTCTCTGTGTGCGTTTCTCGTGCGCTCTCTGTGTGCCTAATCTTGATAGGGTTTATTAGAATGCCACGTATGCTACAAGTCCATGTTTTATCATAGGATTAAAAAAAACAAAAGCAATATAAAAAATTAACCAATTCACACGGCCAAAATTAAAGAAATCATGGTTGAAAATATGAAAAACATGCGTAACTCTATACTAGGAATTCACTTTAAAAAAAAAAAATCTTTGGGCGCTGCCCCTAGCCCCGCGGGGGCGCCGCCCCTTGACCCCGCCTGGGGCGCTGCCCCGGACCCCGCCTAGAACAATATCCCAAAATCAACCTCCCAAGCCCCGCCATCGAGAGCGCTATATTCCACATCCCCATCAAGAGCGCTACCCCCAAACCTCACGTGGAAGCACTGCCTTGTCACCCCATTGTGGCATTGCCCTAAGACCCTGCATCTGGAGTGCTATATGGGAACATTCTTCATTAGTGAAATTTTGAACATAAATTATATTAGCATATACTTAAATATAATACAAATATTAACATATTAGCTATACTACTAATTTACTATAGCAGTTCTAGATTATGTCCCATACTATATTTAAGGTGCCAAAGGTTTGGCCTTATGGTCCTAGATTTAGCCAAGTGGTCAACACATATAGGACCAAGTGCACACTATGCCACAAAACTTGGCCACCACTTCACTTGCCAAAGTTTAGGCCACATGGTCAATCCTAACTTTCCAATGTTCTTATTATGTCACCTTTTGCCTCGTGGAAAACCTAGGCTTGTTTTCACATACTCAGGCACTTCAAGCCACAATAAATTGTCATTACTCTTCGGCAACCCTTTTGTTCAAGTCTTTGAAAAAACATTGTTTAAGGCCACCCTAAACCATTTTCATTTAGGGGTGTCTAAAACTAGCTTTTTGGCAATTCGAGAAGAAAATGGTCAAAGTTTTATACTTAGTTTTAACCACTTGACCAATTCAAATATTGGAAATCAAGGTCTTGTAATACTTTTCTTTGGACATCACACATTAAAACTAGGTCCCTCACTTGTCCAAGCTATGCTCTAATACAATAAAGGGCTTTTGGTTTCAAGATGCACCACTTTCCCAACCTTGATTCCATTAAAGAAGCTAGCTCTACTTAGACATTTAATAGCAAGGTCTTACAGCAGTTCAGATTGAACATTTTCCATGGCAGCTAGGTCCACCACTTATCTAAGCTATGCTATAATAGAGTAAGGGGGTTTTGGTTTTAAGATCCACCACTTTTCCAAACTTGATTTGGGAAGCAAGGTCCTATAATAGTTTGCTTTGGACATTCACCATTAAAACTAAGTCCACCACTTCTCCAAGCTATGTTCTAATACACTAAGGAGGTTTTGGTTTCAAGGAGAACCACTTGTACGACTCTGTTTTTGGAAGTAAGGTCTTTACATAGTTCACCTTGGACCTTGGACATTGGATACTACAACTAAGCCCACCACTTGTCCAAGATATCCTCTATATATAGCCAAAGGGTTTGGGTTTCAAGATTCACCACTTTTCCAACCTTTCTTCCATTAAAGAAAGGAGGGGCTTTATAACTAGGTCCACCACTTGTCCAAGCTATGCTCTGATATAGAAAGGGGATTTTGGTTTCAAGGTCCACCACGTGTTCAACCTTGCAAGACTCAAGGGATACTTGGACATTGGAAAGCATAGTCCTATAGTAGTTGATAGGTGGCAGTGGGTATTACAACTAGGTCCAACCTATGCTCTCATATAGCAAAGAGGCTTTGCTTTCAAGGCCCACCACTTGTCCAACCTTGCTTCCATTAAAGAAATGAGGGGCTACGTAAACATTGGCAAGCAAGGTAGCAAGGTCCTAAGGTGTTTCACCTTGGATATTGGGCATTATAACTAGGTCCACCACTTGTCCAAGCTATGCTCTGATAAAGAAAGGGGATTTTCGTTTCAAGGTCCACCATGTGTTCAACCTTTCTAATATAGAAAGGGGATTTTCGTTTCAAGGTCCACCACGTGTTCAA
Organism: Adiantum capillus-veneris; assembly: GCF_014529385.1. Lineage (NCBI taxonomy): Eukaryota > Viridiplantae > Streptophyta > Polypodiopsida > Polypodiales > Pteridaceae > Adiantum > Adiantum capillus-veneris. Next base: position 64,998,583 of record NC_140939.1, on the reverse strand, counting down.
CCTTGAAAGACTCAAGGGATACTTGGACATTGGAAAGCATAGTCCTATAGTAGTTGATAGGTGGCAGTGGGTATTAAAACTAGGTCCAACCTATGCTCTTATATAGCAAAGAGGCTTTGGTTTCAAGGTCCACCACTTGTCCAACCTTACTTCCATTAAAGAAATGAGGGGCTACGTAAACATTGGCAAGCAAGGTAGCAAAGTCCTAAGGTATTTCACCTTGGATATTGGGCATTATAACTAGGTCCACCACTTGTCCAAGCTATGCTCTGATATAGAAAGGGGATTTTTGTTTCAAGGTCCACCACGTGTTCAACCTTGAAAGACTCAAGGGATACGTGGACATTGGAAAGCATAGTCCTATAGTAGTTGATAGGTGGCAGTGGGTATTACAACTAGGTCCACCACTTGTCCAACCTATGCTCTCATATAGCAAAGAGGCTTTGGTTTCAAGGTCCACCACTTGTCCAACCTTGCTTCCATTAATATAGCAAGGAGGATTTGGTCTCAAGGTTCACCACTTGTCCAACCTATGCAAACCTTTTTCATGTTGTAGCATGATTTTTTGTTTGAAGAGTATTTTTCTATAACTATGGATTTAACAATGTAATCTTTTTACTTACAGGATGGACTTCGAATCTGGGGAGAAAGTACATATGATACTTGACAATGAAATCGTTGGTATTGGTTGTGTGTGTAGAACAGATCCAGATTCCACTTGTGGTGGTACAAAGATAGGGCTGGGAAATGTCTCCATACTAGTGGAGGAATGCTTGAAGGATGTGGTCCTACCTTTTCCTACAATGGATACTTCATCTCTCCAAGGCTCATTATGGAGTGCTGTTCGATGGTCAAAGCTTCTTTTGCAATCTTTTGTATTAAATGGGAACTTAATTGATCCACACGAAAGCTACAATGGTGATGAAGAACATGATCATTCTGATCCTCTAGTTACAGATGCAATACCTATGACAAGCCCAGAATTTGAAGCAATGATTCGAGAGTCTTGGAGAAATCAGAGGGTCCTTTTAAAAGATGACACAATGATGCAAACCATGAATGAAGGGACCATCTTATATGTATTTCCACATGATTATGTCAACTTTCAGGAACTTGGTCCTGATTGTGTGGGTGTGGGTATTGAAAGAGAAAATGCAAGCATTGATGATGTGGTTGAAGTGGGTAGCATCACTTTGCTAAAGTGGCCCATCAAGCAGACAACAATGTTGAATGGGAGCCCATTACAACGCTTTGTTCCTGTTGATGGCATGCATGCTACATATGAGGATGTATCCAACGATGGCAATGTTGGAAAAAAACTTGATGGGAGTAATGTTGTCCAGTTGTCAAGGAAGAGACGATACACTTTCATGAACAGGACTCAAAAATCAAAAGCAGCACCAGCTTCGACTTTTTACCTTTCAAACAAATCAATTCAAAGGGTATCATGCATTGATTTTTGTGCACAAAAATGCTGCCAATTTGCAGATCGTGATATGGTGACAAGGTTACGACAACAATTTTGGGGAGAGTCTCAAAAATCACGCACTAATTATGTTTATGATGTTCTTTCTATATGTTATCAAAAAGATGAGAAGTCACGATACCAATTCAGGCTAAATGGCTCTATTGTTTGTTGTAGAGCATGGTATGAGCTACATGGAATACCAAAGACATCATTTTATCGATACAAGGAGAACTTTGAAAATGGTGTGCGCCAATATGTACATGGGAACACATGTACATTGAGAAGGGGACTTCAACATACTAGTTTAGCAAGAGCACTACTAAATGAGTTTGTGGAAAACAACTCTGAGAAGATGCCACATAGAAGTAGAACACTGCTAGATGGCTCAAGAGAGACTCAATTGGTGATTCCATCAACATACAAAAAAGTGGATATTTTATGTGAAATCAACACGACACTTGACCAAATGGGCTATGAGAAGAAGCTATCCCAATTTTCTTTTGGTAGAATTTGGAACAAAGAGTACCCACATGTCACTTTAACAAAGACGAGTGAGTTCTCTAAGTGCAATATTTGTAGCTCACTCAAGGCAAGGTTAGAAGCTAAACCTTCTCTTGAAGAGAGAGCTCTTCTCTTGAGGGAGAGAGAAGTTCACATGGCACAACAAAAGAGTTGCAGAAGCCTATATTATGCATGGCGCACGTATTCAAAAACTCAACCACAAAAATATGTATGCATAATCCATGATAAGATGGATCAAAAGAAGACTGCCATTCCTAGATTACGCATTGTTCCCAAGGGTGTGGATTCAGGATATAATCTGCAGGTGGCATTGATTGGCATGATCACTCATGGACATGGAGAAGGTCATTACGGACACTTTGTCTTGAATGGTTTGTGGCCAGCTGATCCAAATCTTACAATTGGCTCAATTGCTAATTGTTTACATAACCTCGAGAGGATCGATAAGCATCCTCTTGGTGATCTAGTAACAAATGGACTTCCAAGGAGCAATATTTCACTACTACATGCTTTGAACTCAAGGGATGCTTTGGACTACCATAACTTGAGTGATGGAAAAGAGCCCATTGTGCAGTCGTCAGAAATTGCAGAAGAGGAATTGGGGTCAACATTTCGCAGATTGCCAGAGAACTTGTTGCTACAATTGGATAATTGTGCAGGGGAAAACAAAAATCGATACTTATTTGCCTATTTGTCAATGCTTGTTGCAAGGGGTGTTTTCAAAACCATCCAGCTGGGATTTTTAATGGTTGGGCATACACATGAGGACATAGACGCCATGTTTAGTAGGTTTTCAGAGAAGTTGAGAGTTACACAAACCTATACTTTGCCACATTTGATGGATACATTACGAAACAGCTCATCTTCATCTCCAGCTCCATTTTTTCTCACAAAGATCCCCGATTTCAAGCAATATTGTGATGGCTATCTTTGTGATGGACAAGACATACTTGTTGGACATTCCAAACCGCTTCAGTTCAGGTTCTTTATGCAGGATGAGACACCAATGATGCAATATAAGGCACATGTAGGTGTATCAAGTTGGAGTGGAAGTATTCGCCTTTGGAAAACAGACACAGAAGGCAAGCCAATGTTACCACATGGAGATCCACCTCTAGTAAAAATGGCGGAGTATGTCAAGGCCCACGAAGAAGTCATTTTGGGGCTAAAGAACTATATAAAATTTTGGAAAAATTTAGGGAATGGTTCAAGTATTCCGCGATATTATAGACCCGTGATAGATTATTGGAGTAAGGTAATTGAAGAGATTGGAAAAGCAATCATATCAGAGGGAGTCTTGTATGAAATGTTTTGGCCAAAAACTCAAGAATATTCTCACCTACAAAGCACTACAATGAATTTGCAACAAGGAGCAGAAAGATTCCTAGGCCTTGAAGAGTTGAACGATCATTTTTGTGGGCCTCAACGAGATAGGCCAAGGGAAGAGTTTGACCCTATGTCTGATGTGCACCAAGGTGACTTTCTTATGCTTGTTCCGAGTGACACAGAAATCTATCCAGTGTGGCTTGCAATGGCTTTATCTGACATTGATAATGAGCCTACATCACCAAACTACAGAAAACTCTTGATTCAATATTGGGCACCTTGCGCGAGAAAAAGTGGGATGACAGATACTCAAGCTTACAGTAATTGTTGGAAGGGTTATTGGGCTGTCAACTATAAGGACCCACAAGTGTGGGAAACTATAAATGCAATTGTTTGGTCCTGGAGACCCAACAAAGAAGGACCATTTTCTAGAATAAAGATTCCAGAAAGACATGCTCTAAAAGCCAAAGAAGGCCTCACTCGTGCACATCAGCCACACTTGGATCAAAGTTCAGATATGGTATCAAATGTGGAGTAGAATTATGTGGAGCTTCTATTGTGACTATACTAGTCAATTTGTAAACAAAATCTTTTTTGTATCTTCCTTTGTTTTATGTAATTTATAGTTATTATTCAAATCCATGTGTTGTACATCCTCTTGACTTTTGGTGTTTATCAACACCACAATCCTATGAGATTTTCACTTTATTTACTAGCCACACACCTCAATTTTTCCCACTTTAAGTGGAAAATTCCCAAATTACATGAATTCGGTCGATTTGGAGATTCCCATAATGTGAGATTTTTACCAAAATACCTAATATGGTCTTTTGAGATTGTTGCGATTACTTGATCTTGGGTTGAGTCGTGTGCTACATGACTGATCTTTGGTTGTTCCAGTAGGAGCTACTACTTTTGGTAACCATATTTGGGTGTTGCCTTTATCAAACCCTTGTGCTTCTAGTAGCTTGACTGGAATCATCCGCTGCTTCAAATGTCTTTCTTGGGTAGCTTCTGACTTTGGTACCCAAACTTGTTGCGTTGCTTGCTTGGAAGGTCTTTTCTTTTGTCTTTTGCTATTTTTCTTTCTCCTGGTTGAGTTGTTTGTCTTCCATTGATAGATCGGCTTGCTCCTTGTAGAATTTCCTTCTTGAGGTGAGTAGATCCAGGCTGTGACTTTACGCTTTTTGGCCCATACATTAACATTTCCTTGGAAGTAGCAGTGGTTGACCCATTTGCTGCTATCCACCCTGTTACTTTTAGTTGTTTAGGTTGAACTTGTGCTTCATGAATCCAAATTGGGTCTTTGACTTGGATGTGCTCTTTGGATACTAACACTAGGTTGATTCCCTTCGGTTTCTTCTTGATGCTTTTTTGTGATGGAAACTTTGGCTGATAGACTTTTTGTTTCAGTTTCCATTGCATTGTTGATGGTGTGGCTCTTGATATAGAGGCTACACGAGAAGTTTGATGGAAGCTCGTTGAAGGTAAAGTCGTCTTGCAAAGTTGATATACTTCAGTAATTACCTTCGTTTTATCTTTTTTTGCAATGCTTGGTTGCTCCTTTTTTGCTTTGACTTGAGGTGTCTTTGGGGCTTTTGATGGTGTTTTTGTTGAAGATTTTTCTTGTGGTTGAAAGAAGATGTTCCTCCGGCTTTCTGTCAGGATCATGCTCTCTTTGATATGATGGGAGTCATTATGTGGAAAGTATCCTTGTACTCCCTAGTACTCAACTTGAGTACTTCTTCTGTCATGCCAAAGCTAGGAAATGACATTTTTGAACTTGTGTATATTATCTTCTCTAGCTCGGTGACTAGCGGCTTTCCCATTATTATCCACATACCATAAGACATTAGATTCTTTGTCTCTTTTGGATCCATCACAACTAAATATGTGATTTTGAGTCTTTTTTCTTTGCATATGATGAATTTGATCTTCATAGGAGACAATCGATCTCCTTCCTTGCCCCTGTTCTTCTTTTGATCTTGCGTTTGCTGAACATTTGATGGTGAACTTGGAAATTTTGTTCCATCTGCTTTCATTGGTACTCTTTCTGGAGTCGGATTCTTTGAAATAGATTTTGTTGATTCTTGTGGTATGTCAATGATGACATATTCTTGTGGTTTCTATGCTTCCTTCATTTGCATTTTGGCATCATGCTTAAAGACGTTTCCATTTGTCTCACCTTTTCTGCTTTCACACTCACAAACCTCATTAGCTTCCTTCAACACCTTTATCGTAAATAAGAGAGTTATGTTATAGCCACTTGAAATTTTGTCTTCAGCATCGTTCTCTAAATCATCACTCCTTAAATCATGGTATTCATTAGAAAGGGTCTTATATCATAGCCATCTTTGTCATAAAATTTTGTAATGGTTACCTCGTTTACGCAGACATCAAGAGTCACTAGTATTTGATCCCATCCAAAGGGTTCAAACAAACTCTTTGAAAATGGTTCCTTAATGTAAGCTTCATCTTCTACTGAACGATCTAGGATGCAATCTTCTTTTCTAAGACTCCCGCATTCTGATGCTCCCGCTCCCCACATCCATATATGTGCTTTGCTTTGCAACCAAACAGGAACCTCCTTTTCCTCTTCAGATGTGGAGTGTATTTTTTTCCCGGGGTTCGCTCTACATCTCTATAACTATGATCTTTGATAGTGATTTTTGTAGTAACCTCGTTAGTCATAGCCCCGGTCTTGTACCATTTTGATCTGACACATGAATGGTGTGGACAATATGATATCAAAGTTGCTGCTCTTGTCAAAATTCATTATGGTGAAGGTGTGCACATACTCAATGTCACACAAGGATCCAATGATTTGTTCTAACATTCCTATCCATCTCTCCACGTATCCATCCACTAATTGCAATTGCATTCGAGTTTTCCTAAGAGCAAGCTTTTTCCATTTTTTCCACATCCCCTTGACTGCAACGGCAATTCATGCCCAACTATCTAATATCGCAACTGGCTTTACTCCTTTGTACTCAAGTGGTAAGGAGGTGTTCGTTCATTACCTTCATAGTAATCACCCACCTTATTCGCTGGTACTGGATTTGTCAGTGGTTTCTTAGGCAAAATTTCATCCATATTTTTGTCCTCAAGTTGCTCATGCGAAGGGATTTTCAACCCCATCTTTTCCAGGAATTTGCCCATTTGTCCCCATAGATGCGGTCTAATTTTTAGCAACTCTGAGAGATAAAATGTGGATTGTATAGGAGAAGATATCAATTCGTGCAAGCTCTTGGTATCCATCATTTTTGGTGTGGCTTTCCACTAAGAAGGTACCACTCTAACCTCATATTTTGTTTTGAATTTCCTATGAAAGATGGCAAAGTCTATAGAGAGAAAGGTTTTCTCTCTTCAGATGCCACAGACCCGGCATCCCCATATAGAGATCGTATATTCCCTAGGAAAAATTCATGTTCCATGTTTATCTTAGGGATAGGTACTAACTGTAAAGTAGCACTACCATCTTTTTGGTTTCATTCCCATAAGAATTGTGGCCATGGTTCTTCTACCTTCGAAATTGGTATCATTGCTTGTGAGGCCACTCCATCTATGGTATTGGCTACTTCCCTTGTAATTAAAGGTTCCTCAACTCCCGACTCTTCTTGTTCGCTGTTTACAACATTAGAACCTCCATTTTTGGAGCATCTGGAATGCGTGTTTCCATAAGAGCTTGGGCCGCCTGGATAATCTCCTTGCACATTTGCAGCCTCTCTTTTTCATACCCTGGATGAGGATACGTTAGCCATCTACACTCTTGGGTTTGATTGGATTTTATCTTAGCTTGAAAGGCCTTCAAAATTGCATCTAAAGGCTCAACGATTTTGTCCCCCAAGATTGAACAGCCTGAGTCAGTCTTTGACTCTTTAGGCCCCTTTGTGCTTTTCTTGCTTTCTTGCTCATGTTTAAGCTATTCTCTTGTTTGATGCAATTCTGTTTCTAAAGTTGTTATCTCCTTCAGCCTCTTTGGTTTCATTTTGTCTCATTTGTCTTTCCATGATTTTCTTGCAGTTCTCAACGATATGTCTCGATTTTTTTTGAGGTGGCAAGGTGGGTTGCTTGTCAACGATTGTATCTTTGGCAGCTTCTTGAGCTTGATCTTGAGTCATCACCTTTGAGAAATTGTCAGTTCTACCTCGAGTTTGCTTGAAGAAGACATCAATCTTACAATATTCATTGTTGCTTTACCTTTGTAGTATGGATTCTTAGCACACTGTTGGAGTAGAAGGTCTCTCCCACAACCATCACAAAATACAAATATTTCTATTTGTTGACTTTGTTTGGACAACCTCGTACCCAATGGTCTCCTCCACATTAATAGCATGGACCTTCTTGTTTCATAGCTGGTGATCTAGCTAATGGTTGTTCTTGCGTCCTAAGAATGTTGTTTGAACCATACTCTTGATTGGCTATGAACATGAGCGTATTCGCATCCATGGAGCACTTGTCTTTCACAGGTTGTGGCACATGTGTTGGCTGAGTGTAGTTGACTACTACTCTACCATCATTTAGAAGAGGTGGTTGTTACCTTAGCACATGTTGTGGACTTGATTGAGTGCTACACCATGGAGTGGGGTGATCCCCTCCATAAGTATTACATCTCCTCAATTGAGATTGTCATACATTCAGGTTCTGTATGTAGACTTGGTTTATTCTTCTTATCACCTCTTTGACCACTTGGTCAAAGCTCTGCATCGTAGAAGTTTGAAAATCTTGCTTTGTTGTGGATTCTCTCTTTGGAGAAGAGTCACTACTAGTCACATTGTCTGTATCTTCAGCCACCTCTCTGTAGGCCATGCAATTGCCAACTAGATATAGATATTCTCTAGTGACTTGTTCGAATGCCGTCATCCTTTCAAATGCAGGTCCTTTTAAGAATTTCATTCTTCAAGCCCTCTATGAAGAGAATTGATAGCCTCTCATATTGTGGTAACTCTCTCACATGACATCTCTCTATGTCTTTTCTGAAGCAAAGCAGAGCTTCCTTCTCTCTCTCATTCTTTCTCTGTTTGAAAGCGTAGATTTGTGACACCGTGTTGTGTTTGATCCCACTTTTTGAGAACTTCTCTACAAAATTTTGTAAGAGTTCTGTGTCTATTTAGTAATCGGAACCAACTCAAAGCGGTTCCTTCTAATGTCAACCCAAATCCCTCATACTGATATAAAAATCTATAATTTGTTTAGCTCTCAAAACTGCTTTGAAGAGTGAGACATGAGCATATGGATCCCTTGACCCATCGTACTTTGTTTTGACACATTGGACCTCTCGATATGGTCTTAATTGTTGTGTTCCAATCACCAATCTAACCAATTTGCGGTCTCTTGGAAAGACGTCTCTCGCTTTCTCCTCTCGTCTTGGAGAAAATCCCGATGGAATCCTCTTTGAATGGCGCTCTAGCATCATTTTAAACTAAAAGAAAGTAGAGATCAGAGTACCCTTGTAGGTGTATCGTTCTAAGTCAATTGAATTGACAACTTTGTACTCTCTTCCATACTTATCTACCATCAAAACTTTGTACTCTCTTCCATACTTATCTACCATCAAAACTTGCACTCCGTGGACATCTGTATATGTGAAGGCATAGAGATTCTTACGGATGGTCAACTCTCTAACATTGGGTTCTACACACCTATAGAAGATGTATTGGTCCCCATTTGTGAATCTATATAAGCCCTTATGAGTATAATGTGTAAGAACGCTCATGTCTTGATTGGTTCTAATGAATCTCACATTCGGTTTGTCGATTAGAGGATGCCTTTCTTCTAGGTATTTTCCCAATCCTACTATTGTGAGCATTGCAACATTTTTCATGTCTCTGAGTGGAGTAGAAAACCCTGGTGGTGGATGATTTGTCATGGTTAAGGCTTACTCAACTCTCAAGGTGGTCTCTTAGAAGCCCACATTGGTTTAGTGCAACTTATCCATTTTTTCCCCTGATCAGGTCTCTCAAAAGTCATGAACTTGTGACTCTTTTGGTCTCTAGAAATTCAGCTTTAAAAGTGTGTCTTATTGTCCACAAGCTTTCTTTCTGGCTATACCTGAATCAATTTAGACTTGTCTTCTATCAAAATCTAGAGCACTTTTAGTAAACTGCACTTGAAACAACACTCAAAACAGTCTCAAGTCTAGGACCCAGGAACTTTGGCTTATATCTTGGTCTCTAGAGGGTATTTTTAGCCCAAACTTGAGATTTGAAATGTCTACAAGTATGTCTACAAGATCATCAAGTCAGATACCCCCACTATGTAGAGGTACATAGATCGCGATCCATGTTCCCTTGTCAATTTCCCCCCCCCAATTTTTTCCAAATTTTGACAGTTTGTAGACAAGGTCATATGCAGGCTCTGTACCAATTTTCATCAAATTTTGAGGTTGAGGTACATTGATCGCAATCCATGTTCAACCACATATGGACTTGATCTTTTAGGAGTTTGTTCCTGACTATGTCCATAAGCTAAATCTCAAATCTTTTTGGATTTGGACCTGTTTTGACAGGTCAAATGGCCAACACTAGGTCTACACAACAATTTTTAGACTGTCACCTGTTTTGCTTCCTTTTGACCCAAATTTGTTGGTTTTTTTCCAAAATTGGACTTAGGTGTATATTTTCTTATGTATACACTACTGATCTGGAAAGTTTCAAGTCAAGCTATCACTATGGGTACATGGATGGTGATCCATGTTTGCATCCCAAATTGAATTTTCTTGGTACCATCAGAATCAACATGATTAGTAGGTTCTATGGTATCAATTTTTTTGAAAATGAACCTCTAGACAGAAAGTTATGTCAGTTTTGAAATTTTGTCAGAATGCTTGATAGTTTTGGTCTTTTGGTTTGGTTTTTGATATCCAAATTCCGTTTTGAAAAGATCACTAGACTCCTTGTGATGTCCTCTAGCTATGGTGCAAGTTTAGTATCAGTATGTGGCATAAGAACATGGATCGCGATCCATGTACCTCTATGTTAGTGATGGGGGCTTTTCACAAGCCAAGCTCCCATACCCCTCTTCTCTCGTCCCCACCCCATGAAACCCCCTCTTAGGGAGGGAGTGATAAAAGGCATTGGAAAAAGTAAGATAAAAAATAAATTATGATTATGTAAATATATAAGAAAGGTAAAATAGGCCACCTCATGCCTGCGGGGTAGCCCATCCCCACCTTGCCTCCTTTTTTCTTCACTGTTGCCCTGCCGTGTGTCCCAACAAAATGGAAGGAGCTCTACACAATAGAGAATCAACACTATTCTACTTTGAGAATCGGGTAACTCAAGTCACCGAGGTAATTATCACAGTCAGTTTTCAAGTCGCACCTGATGCTGCAGCACAGATAACGGAAGCATTGGCTCACACTCTCACTAGAGAAACTAGGGATCTACTGAGTTTGTTTGAGGAAAGAACACCACCCTCTCCCACAAGCTTGGACAGTGACTAAGCACCTCTAAGCTTCACATGAATCAGTACAACCTACCTCAAGACATATCACACATACCAACACGTGTACGCTCAATCAAGGTAATACTGGATTTGAAGGCTCACTACCAGCACGTCATTGACACCATGCTGGGTGGGGAGCGGTTTTTGGAGGTTCTGGAATCAGATCAACCATTTTTCTTACCTTTGGTACAAGGCAATGTACCGTTTGAAGTTTTAATCTATGTCCTAGTATAAGAGGGTATACACGTCTCCTTGTAAAGAAGAAAAAAACTTTTGCAAGTTAAGCAGTGTGTCTTTCTAGCTCTCTCTCAATAATCATGGCAAGTGTAGCATTTCCAACATTTAAAGGAAAGAAGGGGGAGGATTTGGTAACAGACTTCCTAGATGACTTTGAAGTAGCATGTGTAGTGAGCAACAAAGATACGGATGAATCCCGGGTTAGAATCTTTAAGCATCTCATGAAGCTAGAAGCTAGATCATGGTACAATGCACTTCCACAAGCAACCAAGGATGACTGGGAACCCTTAAAAACCGCTTTTAAGAGGCGCTTTGGGGGAGGTACCACTTCAGAAAAGTTGTGGGACAAGTTGAGAGACTTGAAGCAGGAGGGTCTTTTAGAATATGCCACCTATGAGTCCAAATTTGTGGATTTGTGGGAACAGTGGGTTGAGTCACTGGCTAGGGGGGAAGCGGCACCCGATTTCCTAAAAAAAGATCGGTTCACGCATGGCTTATGGCCGCTTCTCAAGGAGAAGGTGAAAGGTAGATTCCGGGCTACGTATGAGTTAGCCGTTGAGATTGCTCGCCTTAAGGACAAGAAGCTGCGAATGAAAGCCAAAGAAACCAAGTCAATAGAAGTAGGAACATCGCGTCGACCAGCAACTATGACAACCACCATTCCACCACCACCACCGGCTCTTGGGGTAAGAGATGACCAACAAGATATGTTGGCCCATATTACTAACCAATTGCAGAGTTTGTCTGTCCACTTAATACAGCAAGGGAGGAGTCAAGAAAGAGATCAAGACCCTGGAAGAGCATGACGAAAAAATAGAGAGTATCACTGCTACAACTGCGGAGAATACGGTCACGGTATGTACTACTTTCCCAAACCACGACAAAACTATAATAGAGGAGGTAGGAGGAACCAATTGTCACCCCCTAGAGAAAGAACACCCCCACCCCGAGCACCAGCCCCACCAACACAAATTCTACGTCCGCCACAATCACCACTTACAATCATCCTACGCCCACCATCAATTGGTACCCGTACACCAAGTATCATTGGTCTGGTAGAAGAGGTCAAGATGAAGGTAACCGAAGAAGGATCAAGCGAGAAGTTTATTCAAAGAACTGAAGCAATGGAACAAGAGGTTAAAGAATCAAAAGATGCTACCCAGGTGGGGGAGTTAAGTCAAGAAAATTGTGTTACAAATGTGAGTACATCTTTAACCTTGAATGAAATAGGCACCAAAGCGATCAATCGACAGCATTGGGCAGTAAGGGTAAGAAGGTGTAAAGTCTTGATTAGGCCTCGTCAGAGTAAGAGGAATGCAAAGGGCATGAAAGATACAAGAGAAGAGGAAGACCAGCCTGCTAGCAAGGCTTTGCAGAAGGTGGACAACATATCAAGCAAAGGGGAGGGCTTTGAAAGCGGAAGCCTGTGCACCACCATGGACCCAGGACAGTGTAGCAAGCTAAAGGAATCTTGCATCAAGGCAGTTTCACTTAAGGACCATAACGAAGAGGTAAGTATGACTGAAGGTTTGGAGTTGGCTATTGCTCCAGAGGCTTGGCAGCCGAGCAAGACTTTATTGTGTAGTATTATAGACTTAGAGATGGGTAATGCCTCTAGTCTATTGAAGGGTGTTATAAACTTGGAGATGGGTAATGCCTCCAGTTTATGTGAGGATGTTCATAGTAATTTGATGATCAATATGTTGCCAACCTTTTAAGGATGTTCCAAACTCCTCCACAACACAACATTGTGTTTGCATGGGATGCATCAGACCTATGGCTATGGCTAGCCGCTATAACATATACAGAGAAGATCAGCATGGAGATAAGAGCAAAGGAGCCATGGATAGACAAAAGCCTGATAGAATGCAAGAATGAAGACCTCATTCGCAATTTGGTACATTTTTTTACAAATAGTGCATCCTCTCTTTGGAGAAAGGTAAGTGGATTACGCTTGTATTTAAGCCGCAAGGTAAGTGGCTTGCTATTAGCACCAATAAAGGAAGCTGACATGTTTGAGCACACCCAAAAGAAGCATGATATGCTTGCAGTTTTTTCTAGTCATGGCAGTAAGCAGGATTCTTAAGAAAACTTGAGCTCACCACACCAACAAGGTGGCCATATATGGTGGATTCTTGGTACACTCTTGGGAATCATAATTTTCAGTTCTGTCTTTGCAGGAGCCAAGATTCTCATTTCCCCTCTCGCTACTGGTGGTTACAAATTTGATCCAATTTGGCATGCAAATTTTATTGTTCGAACACTGCAAACAATGATCCTATTTTTCACTTGGGATCCAGGAGGACATTGGCACAAAGTTATGGAAGCCATGGGCTTCCCCTTTAATCAACCGACACTATTCCAAGGAACAAGCTATCACCCGGACCTGTTACAAATTCATGAATATCCCAGAAATCTCACCAATGGCCAAATGAAATGGCTAGTTCAAAAGGCAACTCGATATCGCATCCTATAGCTAAGCGGAAGAAGAATCGGAGTCAGAGCTAGAAGCATGAATGCCTCTAGCCAAAAGGGGAGGGCTAATGATGGGGGCTTTTCACAAGCCAAGCTCCCATACCCCTCTTCTCTCGTCCCCACCCCATGAAAACCCCTCTTAGGGAGGGAGTGATAAAAGGCATTGGAAAAAGTAAGAAAAAAAATAAATTATGATTATGTAAATATATAAGAAAGGTAAAATAGGCCACCTCATGCCTACGGGGTAGCCCATCCCCACCTTGCCTCCTTTTTTCTTCACTGTTGCCCTGCCGTGTGTCCCTTTTCCTCTCCTCCACGCAAAAGGTCAACCCCCTCTCTCTTCCCCTTGTCCTTTCTCCTTTCTCTCTCCCCTCAAGCTACCCCACCTCTCACCAATAATGCATTGTAACTCACCAATAATGCACCCTAACTCACATGCAATTTATCCTATCTTCCAAAATAGTATACTCCACCCCCCCTTCCTCTCTCCTATCATATCCCATGACCCAAATACCCCCCTCTCTCTCTAAAGGGAGCCATGTCTCTTGTCTTGTAGCTAAATAACCTCCCCCACACTCACACACACTCAGTTTCACTGAAAAAGGTACCCACAGACCCATCCCCACCCGGTGGTTACCTGATTTTTCTTGTGTTCACACACATCTGCACACAGATTCACCTCTGAACACACTCCCCTCTCTCCCCTCTTGTAATTACTTTATTCTCCATGTCACCTCTCACTTTTTTTCATCAACCCATCTCTCTCTCTTAGTCTCTCTCTCTTAGTCTCTCTCTCATGAGACTGCTGTTCTGACACATATACACACAGCCAGACAAGTGGGGCCCACAGTCACATGGCCTTTGTAGATAATGATTTCTTCATTTCTAAATTCTAGAATTTCTCCCCCCTCCTCCCCTATATAAAGAGGGGTCACCATCACACTAAGGACACACACACCATCACCAAAGAGTACACTATGCACTGTGTGTGCCTAGTGCACACACACATACACACCATCACCAAAGAGTACACTATGCACTGTGTGTGCCTAGTGCACACACACACACACACCCACACCATCACCATCACCGCAATCACCATGCTCGTCTTGAGCATGACCTCTACACCCTTGGGCTATGGAAGATGAAGGGAAACTAAATGAAGGATGATGGCCATAACCCTCGTGCGAGTCTTCGCCATCAACTCCCACCTATCCGCCATGTGCTCTACTATGCTCTCCCTTCTCATTCCCCTAACCTATGCTCCCCATTTCATCGCCTTATTCTCTAAATAAAGCTTGAGGTTTTGTGAGTATGTTTTCTTGCAATGTTTTGCCCATGTGAGGTGTGCGGAATCGCCACCTAGTCTTGTGTTTGGAGTGAGCTTGTGTATGTGTGAAGGGTGTGCGGATTCGCCATCCTTTTGTGGTGCCTAAGTACTAAGCCACTACACCCCCTCCCTCACTCTCTCTCTCTCTCTCACTTGATCTCATTCCCTTTCCTCTTCATCATTACCCCCAAGCATCCATCTCTCTTGGATGAAAACTTTGTTATGGTGGTGTGTTGTTTGCATCCTAGCCACTGAAGCTAGGTGGTGCCCCCTGTTTGCTTTACCATGACAGGCTTGAGGCGCGCCATTCGGTCCCCGGTGTTTTAGAGGCCGTCGGGGTTCGGGGTTCGCTTTGCTTCCGTCATTAGATGGTAATGAAACTTGACCTACAACTTACCCTTGGTCCACTGATCCCTACTATATGGTTGTTGTGTGATTTGGACTTGTTTAGATTAGGCAAAAGTCAATCCCTATGTCTGTATTAAGGTTTTTACCTTAAACTATTTATGGCCCTTTTCACCTAATTTTTGAACTTTTTTGACAAAACTCCTTTGGAGACTTTTGTTCACAATGGTCTCTACTACAGGCTGATGAAGTTTTTGTCCAAAAATTTCTTAGGGGTACATGGATCGCGATCCATGTTCCACCACTTTTGGACGATCTTTGGTATGCTGATAGCCTATGGTCTTTGTAGCTTGCTTCACAAAGAATTTTTGGATTTGATCAGTTTTGTCCAACTAAAACTGAATTCTACAGCCTGTGGTGACAATTTTGACTTGTTTTTGGCTCTTTTGACCACCTTTTGCTACTTCTTTTGCATATGGTTCTTTTGGGAAAGTGTTTGTCTAAGTCGCAGCTACCTATTGCTCAAATCTCAGCCCAAATTTTTTGATGTGGTACATGGATCATGATCCATGTTCCATCACATCTGAACTCCAAATTTGGCATGATGATTACGTGTAGTGTCAGTAGTCTACTCCACCACTTCTTTTTGAATTTGGCTAAGTTTTTCCCTGTCAAAAGTGAGTTTTTCTATCTGCCATGCGGTTTCTGGCTATCTGGAAGAATTTTGATGTTTCGATCAACTTTTTTCAGTTTTTTGCTATGGTTTCTTTTGGCAAAATTGTTCCACTAGTTATCATCACTAGTTATCAGGGATGTACTTGTCAAATATTAGCCCCAAATGTCAAAAGAGTACATGGATCGTGATCCATGTTTGGAAGCATTTTTTCATGAATTTTGTTCTACTGGCTCTCTTTTCCTTGTAGAAGCCAAATCTCATCCCGTTTTGAATTTGGAATAACAAAAGTTGAAAACCCCCAAGTTTTATGTCTACACTCCTTGTTTTGCTATTTTAGCCCTATCAACCAATTCTGATGTGTTTTTTGAGTTTTTCTTTCAAGAAAACTTGATGAGATCAATGTCCCACTGATGCACGATGTCACTAGTCATGTTTTTGCAAAATGGTCTCTGGGGTTCATGGATTGCGATCTATGTTCCTCCACAGAATCAGGCCGAACTTTTCAAATTTCTTCTAGAGAGTATGTCAATGCCCTTGATCCACAAATTTTTCAATCTCGATCACTTTTGAGGTCTCTACCATCAACTTTTTAGAATTTTAGAGTTATGGTCATTTCGGCCAAAATATGGCTTTTACCCTATTTATGCTCAATCTTTTAGCTCAAAAAATTTGATGGTGATAGTTTCTACTTACTCTACTTCTAAGCACTAAAACAAAACATGAAACAAAAACAAACAGAATGGTACAAAATAAAGTCATGAAGGAAAACAGAACAGCACTCTGAAAGCATAGAGAAAATTGAAGAATGAAATGCTTTTGGCTATGTCACTCACAACCCTTTTTACCTCTCGAGAATAGACCTAGCAAGTTCTCAACTTCTAGACTCTACCAAACACTAAACCCCGTGCCTAGCTACTTCACTGCTAAAGTGTAAATGGAATGGAAGTCAAATCTTCAAAAGAAAAACCGCTCTACATATGCACTGGTTCACTCAAAATCTAAGGATCATATCCTCGGCAGCCGCACCAATGTTAGCGGGTCACCATGACGGACGTTTGTAGCATAGCTATGTGGCACTAACATAATGTTAGTACTTAAGAAAGTGATTCGGAGATTCTTTGAGGTTTTCAATCTCAAGAAGTGAATTTAACAAGCTAACGCAATAACTCAACAAGCAAATCAATCACTCAATGATCGTAGAAATGTGTCTATGTCCTTTCTCACCGCTTCAGGTCATCACGCCATTTCAGCACTTGAACGGACACGATATGCAACAAAAGTTTAGGAGGAGGTCTAGGACACTTAGGGGCACTATCCTACCAAGTCTGGTTGCAATGCAACAAGGTACCAAAATCACGATCCATCATAGAAAAGGTTCTTGAAAACTATAACAAAACATACCAGAAATATCACCATATATTCTTAGAACACTCTCCTATGGTCAAAACGACTAGAAACATTGATTTAAGCACTCAAATATGCAATTAACACTAGAATGGTAACAGGACATAAAAGTGTCCTTTCAGGGTTTTGGGAAAAAATTCCAAAACCATAGTAGATCCACTCATTTTGAAGAATTCTTTCATGAGCTTATAGTTCAATAACTACTACATATGGAAAAAATGAGAAACTTGTAATTTTTCTCATCCCTTGGTCACTACAAGCCTCCAAAGTTGATGGACCAGTGAATTTTGCCCAAAACAGCAATTTCTTACGGTTGATTGCATATAAATAAGACTGGGGATTTTTGTAGGACATGAGATAAAATGCCCCGTTAACTTCAATGAGTTGGTGACCAAAACATATGGTTGATTTTACCTCACTAATTTTTCTTTTGTAAAAAAAAAAGGTACAAAAAGTTGCATTTTTGCCATTCTGCAGACCTATCATCAAAGTTTCTATAGTCACGCTCAATACAAATACTATATACATGTTTTCTTAGTTTCATTTGGGCCTTTGGATTCAAAAGGATCCATGGAGCATGTCAAAAGGATAATGGATCTCTTACAATTGGAACCTTGGGGGCAATGATAAAGTGCTAAATACAGCAAACATGAAAAAACTAGGTTTAGCATTATGACCTCTAGAAACCCATAAAAACTACTCAATATCTAGCCAAGTTTGTAGTCTATGATTAGATATGGTTACTACCTACAAAATACACATAATTGGCCTAAGAAACTAGCAATATTGAGGAAGTTATACTTGCTACTCTAAAATGTATCGTATTCTTCAGCAATCAAAAAACTCAACCATCATCATATACTATGCTATATAGCATATTAGGTCCCCCAAAACTCAAGGAAGATTAGCTTTATGTTATACATTACACTTACACAATCAAAATTGAATTTGGATATCAAGAAAGCCACCAAAAATATCATAAAAGTGCTAATTTTGGCCATAAAACAAGATTATGCAATTCTTATAAATTGGTCATAACTTTCAATTTTAACACTTAGCTCTCCCTACAAGCATCAAAACATGTTGAATACTATGAAGGCCTAACCTCTAGCCATCTAAATCTCACAAACATGAAGTTTAGAGTGGTATAGTTGCCAAAAATTGAAAAAAGGCCAAAAACAGGACCCGTTTTTTCACACAGTTTAGGTTCAAAAATATTGTGCAAGAGTAAAGTTAATGGTGAGATTGATACTCAAAAAAAAAAATGCTAAGTTTTTCTCAGCTCATAAGGCAACTTTGTGGATATATAGCACCTAGAAATTCATTTTCATACTCTTCAAATAATTCAAGAAAAATGGTCACTTAACAGGACACAAAAGTGTCCAAGGACATAAAAGTGTCCTGTTACCATTCTAGTGTTAAGACTCACTAACATGTAGTCTCGTGAACCACAACAAAACTGACAATACTTACACATACTGACAATACTTACACATAAATGAAAGAGCAAAGAGAGAGGAACACAATGCAAGTTTTGGAATTGAAAACGGATTACCCAATCGTTAGAAAAGTTGATTACAAGTTTGAGCAGCTTTGTAGCTTGAGCGTACGTACAATAGAGCTCTTTATCTGCTGAAAGATAAGCCTCCCTTTCACATTAAAGTTATTGACCTTTATACCTAGGGCTTTCTAAATGGACAGTGGCCGGTTCACATGGACCTTTACAAATATCATGACATCATTACAACTCAAGGAATCGACTCTCTACTCTGGAATTAGGATTTACACAGAGTATTACTACACTACCTCGAAAAACTAATAGAGTAAAAATGTGGTGTCCGGCTACATGTCTAACCAGGTGGATGCTCGTTCAGTCAATCCCCTAACAAGGATGGGTGGCATCCTGCTTCATAATAAGATCCCCCAAATTCTCCTGGCTCTAGGGGTATGGAGATTGGATAGGGATCAGATGCTGAAGAATTTGTCCCTCTCTCTCAATGAACCCCACACTTTAGCTGCTACCATATAGTGAAGTGCATAGGAATGAAAGAAAATCAAGGAAAGCTCTGGCAATGCATGAAGAGGAGCAATGAATCAATTGTTGGTGTATATAGGAACACCACCTTGATGCCTCTATGCTAAGAAAACAAAAGCTAGGGGAACTACTTTTCTTCTATCACACCGCTCTTGATGACTCCAATGGTGTGATGGCAGGAGTCCACAGAGATCTGGAACCTAAATTTGTCTTTCAACAACCATTTGGAAGGTCTCTTGCAATGTCTATTAAGGTACATAACAACAACCTCACTATTATCAACATCTACTTGCTTAACAATTCCAAGGGTAGGAAGTTGTAATGATGTGAACTCTCACAAATACAAACAGAATGAGAGTTCTGTGTGATGGGGGACTTTTATATGGTTTATTCCAAAAAAGATAGACAAGGTCTTCCAAAATCCTTGTTGGGGGGGGGGAGCGTAAAAAGTGGACTTCCCTAGAAGAAAAATGGGCCCTTATGGATGCCTAGTAGACTGGCCTTTGGAAGGATAACGCGGAGTTCACTTACCATTGTCTCCAATCTACCCAATCAGCTTCCAGACTTGACAGACTCTATTTCTCTCATAGTGGTGATTGGGTGCCTTTTCATTACTTATGCAAATCCTCGTCATTGAAAATATCTCAAATCATTTCCCTCTTCTTAGAACCCTCATATTTTCTTTGGAAGACTCTCTTCAACTGTAGGGTACCAAGAAACTTCTTATCACCTACCCTATTTTATTTAAAAATGCTCACTTCAAGGCTCTGGTGTCTCAAGCTGCAGAAGAGCTTAACCAAAATATCACCAAGGAAAAGATCGACTCATGGAAGATATTTAGTTAAAAAATCAAACCTGAGATCAAGAGAGTTTCAATGCTAAAAAGGATTAACAACCACTCAGATTTGAAGAACTAGGCCAGAACAAAGTGCAAGGAAAGGCCTCGGACCAGGAAAACAATGAATGGATAAAGATCAAGAAGACCTTGCATAAAAGGGAAATGGAGGCAACAAATCTCCTGAGGATTCAAGATAAGGAAAGTCACATCAAAATAGAGGATGTTGACAAAAACACCCTACTTAGAGCGATCAAGGTAAGAAAGTGGCAGACTACTATCTATTCCTTGATCGACCAACAAGGAGCCCATATCAGCAACATTGATGAGATGGGCAAAGTGATGCTAGATTACCTCAGCCAGATAATCAGAGAAGCCAGAGCGAAGGTTTTCTCGGTCACCCCAACTTTAGTAGATCTTGACCGAGCTGTTAGTAATCTTGGTGAAGGGAGCTCGTCAGAATTGCTATTCAACTCAAGAATAGTTGCCAGCTTTGAGGTCAAGAGATCCATTACTGAAGGATGCCCCCTTTGGTTTGCCGCCTACACTCACCCTTTTATTGTAATGTTGGAAGAAGCTGCAAGCAAGAGGACATATTAAAGGGATGTAAATTCAGGATGGCAAACAATTGATTGTGAAAATGTTCATTAGGAAAAATATGAACCCTCTAGGGGCCCTTTGGGATTAAGGTTAATTAGAGGCCAGCCAATAGGAAGAGGGTGGTGGACACACTCTATACCCTCAAAAAAGTAGGGGGACAAGGTAGCCTTACACCTCTTAATGGCCTCTTACCTAGTGAGAAGGTAAGGGAGGTGGCTAGGGGAAAGGGAGGGGGGGGGAGGGGGGGGGGGGGGGGACCACTTTGACCTTTTTTCCCCCACTTTTTGGCCCGGATTTAAAAAGACACTAAAAATTTCAAATTTTCAAAAAATTTCAAATTTCAAGTTTTCCCTCCTTAAAAGGTCACCTAACCTATTTCATGGTCAAAAAAGTATTTTTGACCTCCAAAAGTAAAAAACGTACACTAAAAAATTCCAAAAAATTAATTTTTTTTCAAAAAATTTCAAAACATCATTTTCCACCCTCCAAAGTCTTTCCAAACCTATTCTATAGCTAAAAGTGATTTTCTCTCTCTACAAACCCTTTTCCAAGCTCTCCATGGCTGCAACAACCACATGCACCCCCTATAGTCCAACATTATCTCTCTACTAGCTTTCTCCCATCTCCATTGTAGCACCAAGCAAGCTTCTTCCCCATCTCTTCCCCTTGCCCACCACATAGTTCCACACCAAGCTAGCTCCTCTCCCTTCTCTCACCTCCATTACAGCATGAAACAAGATTCTCCTCCTTCTACTTTCATTCACTCGCACTACATGGAAACCTCTACTCCCGAAGGTGGAAAAAGCATCAACTCACATGACTTGCATACCACAAGAACAGGAGGTGTAAATAGTGCATGGGAATTGCAAGGATTCATCTCCAACATAAAGATAGAATGGTGAGAAAACTACCCTTGTAGCTTACATTCAGAGCTTAAGATCATCTCCATCTTTAAGTTTATCATGCTGGAGGGAATTAACCTCTTTATGGCTTTCAATGTTTAGGCTTCACACCTTATAACATTCGGTGGTGCTATTTTGTTGATGGCTTTGGTGCGCCATCTATAGTTTTGTAGCATGTGATTGAGTCTCACAATGTAAGTAAGTTGTGTTATCTATGGAGAGTTATCAAAGATTTTTCTTATAATTTATTCTTTGTATAGTTGTCATTAGATTATTAGAATGATATCATTTTTTACTTTATAACTTTGTGCTCACACAATCTGTTGTTTACTTACAGAGTCAACTTGTTTTGAGAGGACATGAACAAGCAACCATGTGCAGAGATGGAAATCACCCTATTTTTGTTCCGTGAGGAACCTTTCACTACCGTGTTAAAAGATTTTGATAAGAATAGTAGGATTTTTGTAGAATCTTAAACCAATAGATACTCTCTAGGAGCTCTTAGAAAAGCCATCCCTATAGTACTACTATCTTCCCTAGTGTCATAGACACACAAATACTCGTGTATATGAATCTCTAGATGAGAAAGACAAATACTTGTAAGAGAAGCCTAACAGCAACAACATTGTCTCCATTTGTAATTATTTTTATGAAGCTGGATTCCTCTATAAATGCAATATAAATATTTCTTTTTGCTAAATGGTGTCACACTGAGTGAGAGTATTTTATTTAGATTACTGGAGTTTCATACAGATTTGAGAAATATTGTTGATTTTTTTGGATATTCTGATTTGTCTGTAAGATGTTTGAAGTTTCAAGTCTTAATCATTCCACCATGAAGAAATTCATGCAATATTTTGATTTCAGTTTAATCACTAATGGTTATTCTTATTAAGTGGATCATAAACTTTGTCAAGATGTCCTCATTTGGGGATGTTGAATATATATCAATAGCAACATTTCAAAAGTTGAGAAAGCTAAATTCTTGCTTTCCAAAATGTTATTGTTTCCATACTATTCCTATGCCAAGCTTGACTTGGAGAAATGACAACTTGAGATGGAGGTGTAGATATATAGGGGTGAATTATTATTGATTCTTGTTTCATCATATATATTATAAAGCCTTTGAGTTTCCACCTTTTTGAGTAGTGTTGACAAGTTTTTGGTATCAAACCTTCTTAAATATCCCTATTCATTCGCTATTGGTAGCTATTTATTTGGTATTGTTAAAGATCATACCAATAGCTATCACCTTGTGAAATTAATTGTTGAATTGCAGATTTGATTTTTACTATGTAGCTCATTTGGATAGAGAAAGTGTAAACATAAATTATAGATACATGCATTGTTAACATAGAAGATATGTATCACTCGAACCTATATAACTGCTAAACAAGAAACCTTTGGCTGGATACTATAACAATAGGGGTCACATGTGGTTTTAAATACCCAAGAAATGGCTTAACCAAAATATTTCCAAGAACACGAGGTGAACACAAGGAAGTAAAAATTGGCCCCTTGTTTGGTTGATTTCTAGTGCTAAATGTTCTGAGTGCACAAAATTTGTGAGGCCTTTGACCTTGCAAGTTCACTAAAGTATATGTAACATAGCACATGTGTTCAACAGAAGGGAATTTATATTCTTGTAAAGTTACAGAAACATGTGTAGGTAAGGCCTATAAGGGCTACTTTCAATCCATTGTGGTGAACGAACATGATATAGGAAAATTTGACATAGTGAATACTCCGGACATCAAACACTACAACTCTATCTCATGGCCATACATTAAAACAAAGCCCCTATTTGTCATTTTGAAGCCCCAGAGACCCTCAACAAGAGGGACCTTAACGGCGCGTAGAATGCCCATCCAGGCACAAATAGGGACCAAGATATTTCCAAGAACAGGGGATGAACACAAGGAAGTAAAAAATGGTTGATAATCATGATACAAGGTTTATGTATGTGCCATTTGAGGGGGGGGAGAGGTTGCTATGAACACATTAAACTGCCCAGTTCTATCTCATGGACATGCATTAAAAAAAACCTTGTACTTGTCATTTTAGGGGCCCAGGGACCCTCAACAAGAGGGGCCACAAGGACGCGCAAACTGCCCATCCAAAATTTTTGGACGGCTATGCATCAAAAAAAGCCTGTACTTGTCATTTTAGGGCCCAAGGGACCCTCAACATGAGGGGCCACAAGGGCGCGCAAATCAGCCATCCAAAAATTTTTGCATGGTTGATTTGCGCGCCCTTGTGGCCCCTCATGTTGAGGGTCCCTTGGGCCCTAAAATGACAAGTACAAAATTTATTTTTAGGCATGGCATGATACAATGTTTAGCTATTTTCCATTCTTTGGGGGGGGGGAGTTTGCTATGAATACATCAATTTGCCCAATTCTATCTCATGGCTATGCATCAAAAAAAGCCTGTACTAGTCAATTTAGGGCCCCAGGGACCCTGAACATGAGGGGCCACAAGGGCGCGCAAATTAGCCATCCAAAAATTTTGGAGGGCGCGCAAATCAGCCATCCAAAAATTTTGAATAGCTGATTTGCGCGCCCTTGTGGCCCTTCATGTTGAGGGTCCCTGGGGCCTTAAAATGACAAGTACAACATTTATTTTTATGCATGGCATGATACAATGTTTAGCTTTTTGCCATTGAGGGGGGGGGGGAGTTTGCTATGAATACATCAATTTCCCCAATTCTATCTCATGGCTATGCCTCAAAAAAAGCCTGTACTTGTCATTTTAGGGCCCCAGGGACCCTCAACATGAGGGGCCACAAGGGCGCGCAAATCAGCCATCCATTTTGGATTTGCGCGCCCTTGTGGCCCCTGATGTTGAGGGTCCTTGGGGCCCTAAAATGACAAGTACAAGACTTATTTTTATACATGGCATGATACAATGTTTAGCTATTTGCCATTGGGGAGGGGGGGGGGGGGGGAGTTTGCTATGAATACATTAATTTGCCCAATTCTATCTCATGGCTATGCATAAAAAAAAGCCTGTACTTGTCATTTAATGGCCCCAGGGACCCTCAACATGAGGGGCCACAAGGATACGCAAATCAGCCATCCAAAAATTTTGGATGGCTGATTTGCGCGCCCTTGTGGCCCCTCATGTTGAGGGTCCCTGGGGCCCTAAAATAACAAGTACAAGATTTATTTTTATGCATGGCATGATACAATGTTTAGCTATTTGCCATTGTGGGGGGGGGGGGAGTTTGCTATGAATACATCAATTTGCCCAATTCTATCTCATGGCTATGCATCAAAGAAAACCTGTACTTGTCATTTTAGGTCTCCAGGGACCCTCAACATGAGGGTCCACAAGGGCGCGCAAATGACAAGTACAAGATTTATTTTTATGCATAGCATGATACAATGTTTAGCTATTTGCCATTGTGGGGGGGGGGAGTTTGCTATGAATACATCAATTTGCCCAATTCTATCTCATGGCTATGCATCAAAAAAAGCCTATACTTGTCAGTTTAGGGCCCCAGGGACCCTGAACATGAGGGGCCACAAGGGCGCGCAAATCAGACATCCAAAAATTTTGGATGGTTGATTTGCGCGCCCTTGTGGCGCCTCATGTTGAGGGTCCCTAGGGTCCTAAAATGACAAGTACAAGATTTATTTTTATGCATGGCATGATACAATGTTTAGCTATTTGCCATTGTGGGGGGGGGGAGTTTGCTATGACTACATCAATTTGCCCAACTCTATCTTATGGCTATGCATAAAAAAAAGCATGTACTTGTCATTTTAGGGCCTCAGGGACCCTCAACATGAGGGGCCACAAGGGCGCGCAAATGACAAGTACAAGATTTATTTTTGTGCATGGCATGATACAATGTTTAGCTATTTGCCATTGTGGGGGGGGGGGGAGAGTTTGCTATGAATACATGAATTTGCCCAATTTTATCTCATGGCTATGCATCAAAAAAAGCCTGTACTTGTCATTTTAGGGCCCTAGGGACCCTCAACATGAGGGGATGATTTCACGCCCTTGTGGCCCCTCATGTTGAGGGTCCCTAGGGCCCTAAAATGACAAGTACAGGCTTTTTTTGATGCATAGCCATGAGATAGAATTGGGCAAATTGATGTATTCATAGCAAACTCCCCCCCCCAAAGAATGGCAAATAGCTAAACATTGTATCATGCCATGCATAAAAATAAATCTTGTACTTGTCATTTTAGGGCCCCAGGGACCC
This sequence comes from Adiantum capillus-veneris, assembly GCF_014529385.1. Taxonomy (NCBI): domain Eukaryota; kingdom Viridiplantae; phylum Streptophyta; class Polypodiopsida; order Polypodiales; family Pteridaceae; genus Adiantum; species Adiantum capillus-veneris. The sequence continues at coordinate 64,972,767 of NC_140939.1, read as the reverse complement.
TCAACATGAGGGGCCACAAGGGCGCGCAAATCAACCATGCAAAATTTTAGGGCCCAATTCTATCTCATGGCTATGCATCAAAAAAAGCCTGTACTTGTCATTTTAGGGCCCCAGGGACCCTCAACATGAGGGGCCACAAGGGCCCGCAAATCAGCCGTCCAAAAATTTTGGATGGCTGATTTGCGCGCCCTTGTGGCCCCTCATGTGGAGGGCCCCTTGGTCCTAAAATGACAAGTACAACATTTATTTTTATGCATGGCATGATACAATGTTTAGCTATTTGCCATTGTAGGGGGGGGGGGGGGGGGGAGTTTGCGATGAATACATCAATTTGCACAATTCTATCTCATGGCTATGCATTAAAAAATCCCTGTACTTGTCATTTTAGGGCCCCAGGGACCCTCAACATGAGGGGCCACAAGGGCGCGCAAATGACAAGTACAAGATTTCTTTTTATGCATGGCATGATACAATGTTTAGCTATTTTCCATTGTGTGTGGGGGGGGGGGGGGGGGAGAGAGAGAGAGAGAGAGAGAGAGTTTGCTATGAATACATCAATTTGCCCAATTCTATCTCATGGCAATGTAACAAAAAAAGCATGTACTTGTCATTTTAGGGCCCCAGGGACCCTCAACATGAGGGGCCACAAGGGCGCGCAAATCAGCCATCCAAAAATTTTTGGATGGCTAATTTGCGCGCCCTTGTGGCCCCTCATGTTGAGGGTCCCTGGGGCCCTAAAATGACAAGTACAAGATTTATTTTTAGGCATGGCATGATACAATGTTTAGCTATTTGCCATTGGGGGGGGGGGGCGGGAGTTTGCTATGAATACATCAATTTGCCCAATTCTATCTCATGGCTATGCATCAAATAAAGCCTGTACTAGTCAATTTAGGGTCCTAGGGACCCTGAACGTGAGGGGCCACAAGGGCACGCAAATTAGCCATCCAAAAATTTTGGAGGGCGCGTAAATCAGCCATCCAAAAATTTTGAATAGCTGATTTGCGCGCCCTTGTGGCCCCTCATGTTGAGGGTACGTGGGGCCCTAAAATGACAAGTACAAGATTTATTTTTATGCATGGCATGATACAATGTTTAGCTTTTTGCCATTGGGGGGGGGGGAGTTTGCTATGAATACATCAATTTGCCCTCTTCTATCTCATGGCTATGCATCAAAAAAAGCCTGTACTTGTCGATTTAGGGCCCCAGGGACCCTCAACATGAGGGGCCACAAGGGCGCGCAAATAAGCCATCCAAAAAAATTTGGATGGCTGATTTGCGCGTCCTTGTGGCCCCTGATGTTGAGGGACCTTGGGGTCCTAAAATGACTAGTACAAGATTTATTTTTATGCATGGCATCATACAATGTTTAGCTATTTGCCATTGTGGGAGGGGGGGGGGGGAGTTTGCTATGAATACATCAATTTGCCCAATTCTATCTCATGGCTATTATGCATCAAAAAAAGCCTGTACTTGTCATTTTAAGACCCCAGGGACCCTCAACATGAGGGGCCACAAGGGCGCGCAAATCAGCCATCCAAAAATTTTGGATGGCTGATTTGCGCACCGTTCTGGCCCCTCATGTTGAGAGTCCCTGGGGTGCTAAAATGACAAGTACAAGATTTATTTTTATGCATGGCATGATACAATGTTTAGCTATTTGCCATTGTGGGGGGGGGGGGGGGGGGGGGGGGGGGGAGTTTGCTATGAATACATCAATTTGCCCAATTCTATCTCATGGCTATGCATAAAAAAAAACCTGTACTTGTCATTTAAAGGACCCCAGGGACCCTCAACATGAGGGGCCACAAGGGCGCGCAAATCAGCCATCCAAAAATTTTGGATGAATTTTTGGATGGCTGATTTGCGCGCCCATGTGGCCCCTCATGTTGAGGGTCCCTCGGGTCCTAAAATGACAAGTACAAGATTTATTTTTATCCATGGCATGATACAATGTTTAGCTATTTGCCATTGGGGGGGGGGTGGGGGGGAGTTTGCTATGAATACATCAATTTGCCCAATTCTATCTTATGGCTATGCATCAAAAAAAGCTGGTACTTGTCATTTTAGGGCCCCAGAGACCCTCAACATGAAGGGCCACAAGGGCGTGCAAATCAGGCATCCAAAATTACATGAGGGGCCACAAGGGCGCGCAAATCAGGCATCCAAAATTTGCCATTGGGGGGGGGGGGGGAGTTTGCTATGAATACATCAATTTGCCCAATTCTATCTCATGGCTTTGCATCAAAAAAAGCTTGTACTTGTCATTTTAGGACCCCAGGGACCCTCAACATGAGGGGCCACAAGGGCGCGCAAATCAGCCATCCAAAAAATTTTGGATGGCTGATTTGCGCGCCCTTGTGGCCCCTCATGTTGAGGGTCCCTGGGGTCCTAAAATGACAAGTACAAGATTTATTTTTATGCATGGCATGATCCAATGTTTAGCTATTTGCCATTGTGGGAGGGGGGGGAGTTTGCTATGAATACATCAATTTGCCCAATTCTATCTCATGGCTATGCATCAAAAAAAGCATGTACTTGTCATTTTAGGGCCCCAGGGACCCTCAACATGAGGGGCCACAAGGGCGCGCAAATCAGCCATCCAAAAATTTTTGATGGCTGATTTGCGCGCCCTTGTGGCCCTTCATGTTGAGGGTCCCTAGGGTCCTAAAATGACAAGTACAAGATTTATTTTTATGCATGGCATAACACAATGTTTAGCTATTTGCCATTGTGGGGGGGGGGGGGGGGGGGAGTTGGCTATGAATACATCAATTTGCCCAATTCTATCTCATGGCTATGCATAAAAAAAAGCCTGTACTTGTCATTTAATGGCCCTAGGGACCCTCAAGATGAGGGGCCACAAGGGCGCGCAAATCAACCATCCAAAAATCTTGGATGGCTGATTTGCGCGCCCTTGTGGCCCCTCATCTTGAGGGTCCCTGGGGCCCTAAAATGACAAGTACAAGATTTATTTTTATGCATGGCATGATACAATGTTTAGCTATTTTCCATGGGGGGGGGGGGGGGGAGTTTGCTATGATTACATCAATTTGCCCAATTCTATCTCATGGCTATGCATAAAAAAAAGCATGTACTTGTCATTTTAGGGCCCCAGGGACCGTCAACATGAGGGGCCACAAGGACGCGCAAATCAGCCATCCAAAAATTTTGGATGGCTAATTTGCGCGCCGTTGTGGCCCCTCATGTTAAGGGTCCCTGGGGTGCTAAAATGACAAGTACAAGATTTATTTTTATGCATGGCATGATACAATGTTTAGCTATTTGCCATTGTGGGCCGGGGGGGGGGGGGGGGGGGGGGGGGGGGGGAGTTTGCTATGAATACATCAATTTACCCAATTCTATCTCATGGCTATGCATCAAAAAAAGCCTGTACTTGTCATTTAAAGGACCCCAGGGACCCTCAACATGAGGGGCCACAAGGGCGCGCAAATCAGCCATCCAAAAATTTTGGATGAATTTTTGGATGGCTGATTTGCGCGCCCTTGTGGCCCCTCATGTTGAGGGTCCCTGGGGTCCTAAAATGACAAGTACAAGATTTTTTTTTATCCGTGGCATGATACAATGTTTAGCTATTTGCCATTGGGGGGGGGGGGGGGGGGGGGAGTTTGCTATGAATACATCAATTTTTCCAATTCTATCTCATGGCTATGCATAAAAAAAGCCTCTACTTGTCATTTTAGGGCCCCTGGGACCCTCAACATGAGGGGCCACAATGGCGCGCAATTCAGCCATCCAAAAATTTTGGATGAATTTTTGGATGGCTGATTTGCGCGCCCTTGTGGCCCCTCATGTTGAGGGTCCCTGGGGTCCTAAAATGACAAGTACAAGATTTATTTTTATCCATGGCACGATAGAATGTTTAGCTATTTGCCATTGGGGAAGGGGGGGGGGGGGGGGAGTTTGCTATGAATACATCAATTTGCCCAATTCTATCTTATGGCTATGCATCAAAAAAAGCTTGTACTTGTCATTTTAAGGCCCTAGGGACCCTCGACATGAGGGGCCACAAGGGTGCGCAAATCAGCCATCCAAAAATTTTGGATGCCTGATTTGCGCGCCCTTGTGGCCCTCACGTCGAGGGTCCCTGGGGTCCTAAAATGACAAGTACAAGATTTATTTTTATGCATGGCATGATACAATGTTTAGCTATTTGCCATTGTGGGGGGGGGGGGGGGGAGTTTGCTCTGAATACATCAATTTGCCCAATTCTAGCTCATGGCTATGCATCAAAAAAAGCCTGTACTTGTCATTTTAGGGCCCCAAGGACCCTCAACATGAGGGGCCACAAGGGCGCGCATATCACCCATCCAAAAATTTTGGATGACTGATTTGCGCGCCCTTGTGGCCCCTCATGTTGAGGGTCCCTGAGGTCCTAAAATGACAAGTACAAGATTTATTTTTATGACAAGTGTTGGACTTTTAGGCTGTTTTCAAGAGCTTCTAGTGTTCAGTTGGCTCTGAATCTGTCAGGGCTTGTCTCACATAAATTTGTTCATCTCGTCGCGCTCTTCGACTATCGTGTGATGCAAAAAAATCATATCCTACTCGGATTTTCCAAAAATCAACGTGCAAGTTGGCAATTTCTTAAAAAATGATGTAAAACAGACATTTCTTACTTTTTCCTTAATCTACGGGCTCGAACGGGCATTAAAACCATGGAATCTGAAAATACTCAGAGAACCAATGTTTTTTATTGTGTTAAGGACTGCATTTCCTACATACAAAACTTTCTCAAAATCTCACCCTAACACCTTCAAAAGTGGCTTCTAAGGAGTGCCCTTGATCAAAAATTGAAACTGAAGGAAAACAATCAGAATGAACTCCTAGACTATGTGCAAACTTTAAAATAACCAAAATTTCCTTTAAAAAAAAGTTATTGCTAAAAATTTGAAAATAGACCACCCTTAGACTTCCCACAATGATAGAAATCAAAAGGTTCAAGGACAGGTCTGGTGTCACAAGTGCATGGTAGGAATCTAATCGAGGCTTATTCCGTCAAGATCTCTTATACTTTATTATGTCTTCTCATGTACAATCTTACCAAAAAAAAACAAACTTACACTTTAAATGACTACAAATTTTATTTAACTTATCAAACAATCTAAAATATGGTAGACCTAGAGTGCTCTTACACATCAACAAACAAAAAAGTCCAAATTTTTTCTCATTAACTTTGATAAACATACATCTGTGAACACTTTACAAGGAGTAGTGTGGTCATAGTTCTTACATCCATTCCATGACATGGTATGCTCCTGGGGTGACCTATCACATAAAAATATCTTTGGTAGGAGTGCCCTCATGTTAGGAAAGAGTGTGTTGCTACTAATGAAAAGTTTTTGCATTGTCCTACTAGGGATCTCTTCATGTCAGCATAATGATTTTTGGTGTAGTGGGAGCCACATTGCCGCTGAGGAGAGTTTTGTGCCACCGTAAAAGCTTCATGTTATGCCAGTTCCTTGAGCCGTTCTTGCAAACAACGCCACTCAACTAGCATAGCAAGAGGTCACCTTGTAACAAAAACATGTATGAATTCAACATTTGCAAGCTATATAATGAAGACACTTGTTAAGTATATGTTGTACAAATTTGCAAGTATTTCTATCTAGCTGGGAATAAACAATATAAAAATATACATTAGGATGAGACTACCACCCCTAATAAGCATGGATTTGAAGCACCTACCTGCAAGATGTAACAAAGAAGACTGTTTTAGAGGAAAAGTGGTGACACTTGGCCTCTCTAACCTGTAGCCTTTCACTATTTGTGCATAAAAGCAACCTTTGTGCCAAGCACTACAAAACAAGTAGAGGCAACACCTTAGACTTCAAAGTTTATGATAAGAAGAACACAATCAAAAGTAAGAAGTATATTGTTACCTTGCATAAAGGGGTGTTTTATTCAAATATGTGATGGTATTGGCAAGATATTGAAGAATCGTCAACATTCATCTCATCGATGCTACGACGTTCCTGGGATGACCTCTACTCACCCTCACATGCGGCCTTCGATGCAAACGTTGCGAACAAGCAAATATGTATGCATACGATTTGTGATGTCCTTGAGCACCATGGTAGTTGTTGCATGAGGAAGCAAAGGATGAAAAGAGAGAGGGGGGAGGGAGAGAGAGGAACATGGGAGAAGACAAGGGGGTAGTGGGGGGGAGAGAGAGAGAGAGAGAGAGAGAGAGAGAGAGAGAGTGGAGAAGGAGGAGAGAAGGGGGCAGGGAGGGAGAGGGAGGAACATGGGAGGAGAGAAGGGGACAGTGGGAGAGAGGGAGAGAGGGGAGGAGGAGGAGAGAAGGGGCAGGGAGGGAGAGGAGAGGGAGAAAGGAGGGAGGAGGAAGAGAGAAGAAAGGTTTTTTTTTTTGGGAGAGTTTTTTTTTTGAAAAATTGGACTTTTAGTGCTTGTAAGTTTAAAAAAAATGTCAAAAAATACTTTTTTGATATGGATATATGTTGGGGGGGATTTTTAAGTCAAAAATAAGTAAAAATAACCTTTTTTTTTAAAAGTCAAATTTTGGCTCTTAGTGATCCACGTTTTTGATGATGTGGCCACACCTCTTTACTCCCTTCACTTTCAAAAAGCTAGAGAGACAAGGTGACCTCTTAGGTCCACATCCTACATGTGTCTAAAAAAAAGGCTAGAAAAGCCTACTCAAAACTAGCTTCTTGAATGCCCTTGTCCCCTTAACCCTACACACCATTAGCCTTAATCCCTAAAAATTAGGATTCCTTACAAGGCCCATGCAAGGTTCATATTTCTCCATGTTGCCGATGACTCGCTTCTCTTCCTCGAAGTGGATGATAACAATGTCAAACAAGACTTGGCAATTTTCTAGGTGTTTGCCACAATGTCAGGGTCTCAATCAAGGCTTATTCTTTGACAGAAGGTGACAATTTTGATGTTGTTGGTTGGGTTGGAGAGGTTGTGAAGAGAGGCAACATCTTTCGCCACCTTGGGATGCCGTTAGTACTCTTGGTGAAGGGAGCTCTTCAATACTACTATTCAACTCAAGAATAGTCGGTAGCTTTGACGTCAAGAGATCCATTTGTCAAGGATCCCCCTTTGGTTTGCTTCTTGCACTCATCCTCTTATTGGGATGTTGGAAGAAGTGGCAAGAAGAGGACATATTAAAGGGTTGTAGATTCAGGATGGTAAACAACTACTTTTGAAAATGCTTGTGGATGACTCGCTTCTCTTCCTCAAAGTGGAATGATAACAATTTCAGACAAAACTTGGAGATTGTTTAGGTGTATGCCACAATGTCAGGATCTCAATGCAACATAGAAAAATCAAGGCTTATTTTTTTGACAGAAGGTGACAATTTTTATGTTGTGCATTGGACTGGAGAGGTTGTGAAGAGAGGCAAAATCTTCAGCCACCTTGGGATGCCAGTTGGTGAAGGAATTACTCTCAAGACTACCTATGACTAGGTTCAAGAAAAAAAAATTAAAAAAATAAAGTGCTCAGAATTCATCCCGGTGCCCTTCCACTGCAAAGTTACAATAACTAATACATTCTTCATCATGCATTTAACGTTCACGTTGCCACTCCTACATCTATCACAAAAATGTTGGAGATCCTTTTTGAAACCAAATAAGGAATTCTTATGAAGGAATAAGATAATTGATGGTAGACCCCGGCAATGGGGTAATTGGGTGGCTATCACCAAACAGAAAGCTCAAGGTGGACTAGGCATACTTGACCATCTTACTCATGACCTACCTCTATGTGCTAAATTGTTTTGGACCCTCGCCAATTCTGATGAGAGTTGGGTTGTCATGGAAAGGGAAATGGTGATGGAAGCCTACGTGAAATCCAAAGGTAGGTTATGCTCCAAACTCTGCCTGCAAAACAAACTTCTTCCCCCCTTCGGAGTAAAGGCTCAAGTAGGTGGCTTTACTGGGAAGTCTATTGAAAAGTGATGTAAAGCAGCGTGGCACTCAAGTGGAAAGAGGAAATTAGATACTCGAAAGGGACCCCTAGACACTGGTCTTGGTGGGGCCCAATTGTAGAATATTTGAGCCTTGATAACCATTGATTGAAAATTTCCAGGGGCTTGAATAACAAGGACCTTGACACCTTGGATGCTCTGTGGAATGAACAAAAAGGGGATTGGAAAACCTTGGCCCATCTAAAGATTTCGTGTGACCTCTCGCTCCAGGACGAAGTGGAAGAAAGAGGAACCATTCACCTTGCAGGATGGTTATCTTCTCTATGAAAATATGTTCTGAGTTACTAACTCAATTCATGAGAAAATAATGAATGAATCCCATGCACCTGCATATGGAGGACATAGAGGGATTCAACTCTTAGCTGATCAGCTGACAAATGGATAACATTCTTATTTTTACCGTCATTGATTGTATCACAACTTTTTTATTACTGAGAAATCCCGTAAAAGTCCAAAGCCAATGTATTATCATTGACCGTTAAAAAGTGTAAAGGGGCTGAGGGCTTCCAAATTTGTAACTAAATTCAGTTCCTAAGCCTTGTTATTGAGCCCAAATAACTAGGAATCCATTCTTTAAACCTTGGCTAAGATATAAAAGCCAGCTTTTGTAATTTTGAACCTAAGTTTTGGATAATGAAAGTGAGCGTGCGATGCAGTTGAGTACTATGTTACTTTCAATTGCTCGTGTCTCCCTTGTGTGATGTTGCATTGTGAATTTGTGCATACCAACATGTTCATAGGTGAACGGTCTCTCTTTCAACACAGACTGATTTGACCATAGGGATAAATAGAGCACATCCTAAGGAAGCCATAGAGTGCTTTGGAGGCCAAAACTAACTAGCCCACAATAGTTGTTTATCTTCGGTGCAAATTTTTCCAAGTGTCAGAAATGACAGGTGAGCATATGGGGACTTTGAGGATACTTTGCACATTCTAGGTAGTAAGTTTCATTTCATGCGGAGCATCGTAGCTATACAAAATCATCAAATGAAGCTTGCAGTAAGGAAAGTTACTTTTGATGTTTGACACACATCTGAAACTTATTTAGGCAAGAGTATATAGGATTTGGGTTTTTCAAGAGGTTAGCTATCTCTTGTAGACTCCATGCACTAGTTGAGTCAGCTACGTCCCACACATTGAAATATTATGTATGTGGTTCTTGCATTGCTAGCATCACTATGGTGAGGCTTGGCAATTGGCCAACGTTTTGGCGCGGTTGCTGGGGACGACGTAACCTGAACTAGAGAAAAACCCAAAGCCATTTCTTCCTCTAGTTTTGACTAGAGGAACACATTTTTTGGCTTTATCACGGCAACTGAGGGGTGCTTGAGAGTAGAGATACTCAATAAGAACCTCGACAACTTTAGTTAGTAGGACGGATTAGGTGGATGATCCTTGAGACTAGCTAGTGTATGGGGATTGTGACTCTGAAGCATTAGGAATGTCTAAGCCATTGACTCTAAAAACACTACCCTCTTACTTAGGAGACAACGAAGATGAGTCCATAGTGTGCAAAACCACTTAGGTAAAAAGAGGGAAATAGACCCTAGAGGTAGAGAACATCCATTCAATCATGTCAACACCCATTCAATGTACTTGGGAGAACAATTAAAAATCAGACCATATTTATGGAATGATTTACAAAAAATTCTAGAGAAGGTGGGGATAACAGGGCTAATCGCAAAAAAATTGGGTAAATTGAAACATGAACTAGATAATAAGAAGATTAGATTCATCCCTATGAACAAAGTCAGAGAATACTATGATAGGGAAGTAGGAAACACAACCCTTCCTGTGAGATATAATGATGTAGAACCATGGCAATACTGGATAGTGGGGCATGCATAGCCATAGCCACAAAAGTAGTATGGGAATCATGGGGAAAACCAGCCATTAGACAAACTCAAATGAAATTACAATTGACAGATGGACATATCAAAAACTCCTTAGGACTGCTTGAAAAAGTGATAGTTAGTTCTTATGGAATTGATTATCAACATAATTTTGTGATAGTGGATTTTGTAAAAAAAACTTAATTATGAAATCATCTCGGGAAGGCCATGCATGCGGCAACTACAACTCATTCAAGATTGGGGAAACAAGTGGGATCAATCACACAAGGGTTAATTTGAAAGACCCCCCTTTAGAGATGTAATAAAAACACCCATTTAAGAATTTGACTCAGTCTCTTCAGCTGAATCAAAGCTTCCATCTTGGTTAAACAAAGACACACCTATTTGGATGTGTGGAGCCTCAGAAAACGGGAGCTTAAAATGAGAAGAATGTATTTTAGAAAGGGATTGCACAGATTAAGCATATATACATGAACCCTTTCCGGAGCATTTGTTTGAGCCATTTGAATGGACTCAAATTTTGGCAACAATGGATGTGTGTGTGAATACAACTATGTCTACTCAATTTTGCAATGAGGATAGTTATGACATAATTCCCTATAAATGATCTCAATCCTCCAAATTGAAGATGAAGTTTTGGAACCCAAGGACTTATTGGAAGCTCAACAAGTCTTTTCAAACCTCTATTATGATGCTACTGATGAGTTTGGAGAACATTCAGCTACATCCGATGATTCTGGATCAAAAAAAGAACATGTGAGAGCCCAACTATTCTTAAAAAGAGGAGAGAATTTTTTTTTGACTTTCCAAACCAAAAACCAAAAGGACAAAAATGGTATAGAAGAAAAAGAGAAACAAAAAACTTGAAATCTAGACTTTTGCCATTGTTTCTAGTAGAACATAGTTTTTGATGCAGATAGATGCACATGATTGTGTCAAAGACAAAATCACGGGTAGTTATCCTTCAGACAACAAGAAAGAAACATCAAAAAATCAAGGAAAATGAGAAAGGAAACTCAATCAAAACCTAAGCACCTGGATGATAATCATCCATGACATGGGTTGAACGAAAGAAAGAATATCAAGAGTTGAAGAAAACTCTAAAGGAGGTGTATACCACTAAAATGAAAACAACCGAGGAAGAGAATAAAGAAGTAATGAGTGTTTCATACCATTACAAGAAATATACTCTCCAAGATTAAAAGATCATAGTGGAACAACTTGTAAGGGAACTAAGAAAGCAGGGTGAGTCATATGAAGGACTTGAAAATGCAAAGAAAATAGATTTAGCCAAACCAAGAGAAGAGCCGTGACCTGCCTACATTGCGAACAACTTGACTGAAGAAGAAGAAGAGCTTTTGCTAAGCTTACTGAAAGAATATCGAGATATCTTTGCTCGGTTTTATAAAGATCTCAACGGTGTTGATCCAGAAATTTCTCAACGTACCATACCTATGAGAGATGATGCAAAATCAAGTAGACAACAACCATATACTTATAATGAAACATTTTCCAAAAGATCAAAGAAGACAATAGAGAAGCTCAAGGAAGCCAAATTCATTTATGAAATTGAACACATAGATTGGATGTTATGAAATTGATATTTTACTATATATTGTAGCTAATAGGTGGAAAAGGCTTGATCAATCTAGGTCTATGCGAACGGATATATATATTTTATGTACATTCTATTATTCAAGTGCTCTTTTATGAGTTTTGGCCATTTATGACCGGCCGACTAGTTTGTACTCATTCTTGGACAGTCAAGAAATCTATAAATGAATACGTGCAAGAGGAAAACGCTCACTCTTGCACCAGGGGAGATTGCACCCAGTGTCTGTGTATTCTTCTCTCCTCTCTTCTCTTCTCTCTCACCATGCCGGTGTAGCACTCCGCTCTAGGAGGTGCACCTACGCATGTTCTCTTCCTCTCTATCACTCGCTGTCTCTCTCTGTTCACATACATTGTTGATTATGTGCTAGGAGAGGTGTCATGTATGCAGATTCGTTCATCTATGCTTAGTAGTATGCTGTTTCGGGTATGTAAATTTGTTCATTTATGCTTAGCAGTATGTTATTTCGGGTATTTTGCAGGGCAGCCACACATCGGTCTGTAGCAGTGGTATGAGAGACAGATTTACACTCCTAATATAAGTACAATTATGGAGATCTCTACAGGCTGTAGCTAAGTCATCATCTTCTTCTACCTCAATTTGTTTTCATTTTTCTTGTTTGCACGACATATAAATTCTTTAAAGGCATGCTTAACAAAAGATTACCAGTATTGTTTTTAAATATTTCTATTTCCTATTTGTTGAGAGTGAATGATCACAAGCAAAACACACACACACACACACACACACACACTCACAAATTAGGCATAATTTGTTCAGATAAGTGGATTGCACAGTGTGGAAGATCTCGCATGTTGAATAGGATCACAACCCTATTTGAAAAATATTTCTAATTGTATGTATATATGTAACAATTGCTAGATGTATAGATGAGTAGTACAAGAAAACATGAAGACAAACTCAGAGACTATCCATAAGCTTTAGTACATTTTAAGTAGATTGAGGAGAAGTGAAGAGGAGTGACAAATCACGAACCGAAGAAGCTGGCAGGAGGTTTTGGGAATGATCCGCTATTTTACAAGATAATGTATGTGTCAGGGCATGACTACATGGGTAGAGATGTTTTCATGTAGCAGCCCGATGGATCAAAACATTGTTTGGGTGGGTCCCTCCAATGTGGGATAGTAGTACACAAACGCATGCTTGCTGAAACACTTTTGGAGAGTTTTATCAATTGGACTCGAAAGTGATCTCTATCAACGAGCATTGTATGGATGGGTTCAAATCAACCTTGCTAACCACTGGAATAGTTTTTTGATTGTATGATAGAAGCTCACCCAACTCGAATGTCAAAATTCACTTTCGTGCTCAAGTAGTAGCACATTCCAACAAGTAGCACCATCCCATAGCATGGGCTGCCCATCCTCGTATCCACCTACCTGCCATAACGTTAAGTGTCAGCTAGATGTCCTCCTCGCCAAGCTATCGACATCTACATACGATGCCGTGAGTGTTTCTCCACTCTTAACCCTCAACACTACAACATGCCCTCTCACCACCCCCTCGAAGCGCTATTGACTGAAAATGGCAATCATTGTGGATACGTCACCTCACGTCAGCAATGCAGGTTCCAACACCTGCAGTAGAAAACTTGGTTTCGCAGCCTCCCAGTCCCTTTCCAGTTCCAATTACTCGGTTGTTGGTCATGCTAACGTGCATGCGTAGACACTCAACTACCCAAGCACTGCAATAGCCGCCATCTGTCAGTCACCACTCCTCCTACCTGACTTCCATCATTTAATTGCACAACCCTCCAAATCACCTCAACCTTTGTGGCTTCATGCAACCAATTCCCCCCTAACCACTACTGGATTTTCTTTTATCTTGCTCCCTCAACGAGTTGCTTTGATGGTTATCTCATAGCAGCCACCGGGCTCTTGTTCGAACCCTCACTGACACTCTCTTCACCTCCCTCCTTTTTGGTCAACAATCACTTCCCTACCACTAAAAGGTGCCCGCGTATGTGGATCATCCCCTGCAGCCACCGAGTGGTGCTCCACTCTCTCTCTCTCTCTCTCTATCTCTCTCTCTCTCTCTCTCTCTCTCTCTCTCTCTCTCTCTCTCTCTCTCTCTCTCTCTCTCTCTCTCTCTCTCTCTCTCTCTCTCTCTCTCTCTCTCTCTCTCTCTCTCCCTATCGCCCACTATCGGTTGACAGCAGCTACAACCACCCACCCCTACTCTCTCTCTCTCTCTCTCTCTCTCTCTCTCTCTCTCTCTCTCTCTCTCTCTCTCTCTCTCTCTCTCTCTCTCTCTCTCTCTCTCTCTCTCTCTCTCTCTTTCTCTCTATCTATCTATCTATCTCTCTCTCTCTCTTGTGCAAAGTAGTTAGCATCTCTCTCTCTTTCTCAACTGGCAGCTTGCACACATGCAGACCCTAGAGACACAGCATCTTCCTAAAATCTTGATTGCCAATCACCATCCACAATTGAACCCTTGTCTAGTTACTCACTATCTCAAGTGCAAGGAATCATTGGAGCACCACCTTTTGCTCGGTCGGGTATCGCATCACGGTGTTTGCTAGTAGCTTAACTTTGCGGCATATCAATCGCCATGCTTCATTGTGTTGAAGTTGATTATAATAGAATTGACTGGAATGACAACGATGATTGCTTGCATCGTTACATGATCAAAACAACAATTGGATAATACATGGCAGGTTGAAGGACGTTATCTGCAATCCAAGTTAAGCATGTTTTTATAATAATAAAAAAACCGGAGTGATGGTGAAACTATGATTCAATGTTCAGAGCTGGCATCGCAGTAATGCTTGCCCAATGCACTCAAATATTAAAATCTTCTCGACTGATTTTAAATACCATGCTTGCATGCACGATGAACGGGACTCATGGAGTTTTTAGTGGGTGTGTCGTTGACGGGCCACAGCTTGGAAGCTTGACATAAGGGACATATGGTAAGTTCAGCTCTAAGAACCGCAAAATACAAAGCATACACACTAAATTCGTGGGTGGTTCAAATTTTCCAATCGTCGAGACTGTTTTTTTTATTGCACAATCATGTACAATCCCAATCACCATCGTCAATCTTGGTCCATCTCGATAATTTCTATGCTGAGCTGAGATAGCGTTCTTGATTGCTGCATCATGCACTGTGAATTTCTTTTTGATAATACATATAGATATATATTTGCAGACCATCCTTCACCTTTGAAGTTATCCAACATGATTCTCCACTCATTTGGTGATTTCTTAAGGTCTCCGAAGATTGTTCCAATGCTGCTAAATTAACCAAGTATGGTAAGTTGGTTATATTGATTGTTTTCAAAAGGCCCAAATGACCTATGAGATCAATGTGCTACAATCTTGTTGGAACTCCTACCATGTCTAGGTACAAAATAAAATGCAGTAACATAACGGCTACACTGAACATCAGTGTCTTATGCGACTGGCTCGCATCAGGCATTATCCCGATAAATATTGAATCGGTCACAGAAGACCATTGACAATGTCGGACTCCACAACAATATAGTCGTATTGGATGTCTCCCATGCCTTGCTAAAATAGTTCAGATCCTCTGTTGGAGCCTCCATCACTGATGGAGTGGCCCTCGTAGTCATGGGCGTCTCACTCTCCCAAGCATAATGAATCTATTAATCAATATACCTCTAGTATAGGGGGATTATGATGTCTGTTGTAAAGCTTGCTCCTCTCCATGTCGAGTATCTTCTTCTATCCTATTGGGATCCAACACCAAGTCACTTCAAATTCTTAACTTTCACAAGGAAATATTCACAGTCCCACTACTCTCTTTATCTTTTCTCCTTCACAAACATAGTTCCTCCACTTGCTAAGCACGACTGGCACCTAGATATGGCCATATCAATATGTCACTTGTATGTTTTCATTAGTGAAATAGAAGTCTTCCACAAATCTTCTTGATTACACATTGTTAATGTATATTGAGACTGGCAAATAATTGTGATTGTTTTCAACACGTATATAACGCGTCCTTGAAGCATCTTTTACTTATTTTTGCACACCTCGTCAAATTGATGCTGATCTTCATTACATAGTTTTTGCCTGATTCCTCCACTAGTGATGGTATGAAATATTGTAGGATCTAACCTTTCTGCATGCTACAAAGTTGTTAAATTTCTCTTGTTGACACTTGTATTACCAGTGGTTTGACATTTGTACTTTGCTTTAGTCTACATTTTTTATTAGATAATCCAATTGTCTATCTTCACTGACATTAACCAACTAATTATTTTGCTACTGACCTTCCTTTTTAACTACTTGTTTTGTATTTG
Source organism: Adiantum capillus-veneris (assembly GCF_014529385.1). Taxonomy (NCBI): domain Eukaryota; kingdom Viridiplantae; phylum Streptophyta; class Polypodiopsida; order Polypodiales; family Pteridaceae; genus Adiantum; species Adiantum capillus-veneris. Next base: position 64,957,033 of record NC_140939.1, on the reverse strand, counting down.
ACAATTTAACTCCAAGCCCTTTCTTCGAATCACTCTAGGTACGTAATTTTGCAATGTTTTGCTAAAGCATTATAATTCTCTTTAATGAGTAAGTTCTTCAATGTATCTATTGCTGTAGTTTGCCTTAACCTCTCATCATTATGATTCCTCTCTCATGTGATTACATTGTCATACAATGGCTTCACATACTGTTACGATACAACTCACCCTCTCCACTTCCTTCTAAGTTGTTCTTATTTTGTACATGTATTTCATAGCACACAGTTAGTAGTTTGCAACCAGCATAATCCAATTGGATAATTTCAAAGGAACGAGATCTTTTGCTTCTTTATCATAGTATGTGAAATTACCCATCCTCAACATTGTGGCTTGTTGCTTTCCCTTAATGTAATTTAAATTGAGAAACTTTATCGTCAAGCTGATATACAACTACACACAAGAGATGATATGGATGGTGAGAAACATTTTGTGCAGTATTATGTCACCTCAACATACTCCAATTTGGCACCACCAGCTTGTAAATGTTTTAATTTGTTTCTTCTTTATGTCTTGTCCGTCCATTAGTCACGTACACACAGATTCACCAATTTAGGTAGTGTTGTGTAAATTATCATCCTGGTGTAGATTCACCAATTTAGGAAACATCAATTGACAGTGCAGATCTGTCGATTTAGGCAGCACAACAACACACTACAAATTCATGATCTTAAACAATACCATATGCATGTTCGCTGATCTAGGTAATATTAGTGCAGATTTGTTGATTTAGGAAGCACGTCTTGTTGGTGTAGATTCACAACACTGAAACAAAATCATGATGCAGTGGCTGGCCACCACTGTCCTTAGCATGCTTTTGTTCTTGGGTATATAAAATGAAGGATATTTGGATTTGGATTTGAAATGGGTATATGTTGGCAGATATTTCGACTTGGATACATGTGGGATTTGGGCTTGGTATATATGATATTTTTTGGTCGTGAAAATATTTATGGAAGTGAACCTGAGATTGATGACAATAGATTATTGAATGATGAGTGTGAACAATGATATCCCGATTCCTCAGGGTATGACATATACTGCTTATTCTAGTGGTATGGGCCACTAGAATAGGTAGTATGTGGATGACGACAAGCATAAACAATGTTGTTTCATTTCAAAAAAAATTATTTTACTATGTGATATTTTTGACACAAAATACTAATCACTGTGTTTGACAAGTATCGTTTGTAGATTTCTTATCTTTGCAATTGAGGGTAGTTGCTTTTCAACGGAGAGGTATGTTATGATATTGATGTTTTACTATTTATTGCAGCTGACAGGTGGAAAAGTCTTGACCGATCTAGGTCTACGTGAATGGATATATATATTTTATGTACAATCTATAATTCAAGTGCTCTTCTATGAGCTTTGGCCATTTATGACCGATCGGCCAATTTGTGATCATTTTTGGACATTCAAGAAATCTATAAATTAATACATGCAAGAGAAAAATGCTCCCTCTTGCATGGGAGGAGAGAGAATCCAATGTCCGTGTATTATTCCTCTCTTCTCTTCTCTCTCGTCGTGCTGGTATAGCACTCCACTCTAGGAGGTGCACCTGCGCATGTTCTCTCTCTCTCTCTCTCTCTCTCTCTCTCTCTCTCTCTCTCTCTCTCTCTCTCTCTCTCTCTATTCACGTATATCATCGATTATGTGCTATGCGAGATGTCTGGTATGCAGATTTGCTCATTTATGCTTAGCAGTATGTGGTTTGGGGTATTTTGCAGGGCAGCTACGTATCCGTCTTAGCATGGGTGTCTCCAATTGTAGTGGTACTATAGAAAAATGAAAAATTAAGAGTATTTGTCAATCTCAAAAAAGTGAATGTAGCCACCATTAGAGATAACCACCCTCTTCCAATCACCGAGCATGTTTGAGAACGGGTTGTAGGAAAAGAAGCTTACAGTTTTTTAGATTGCTTTTTGGGGTATAGTCAACTTTTGGTTGATCCAAAAGATCAACATAAAACTTCCTTTGCAAGTGAATGGGGTATTTTTACATAAAGGGTTACACCTTTTGGGCTAACTAATGCTCCTGCCACCTTTCAAAGATTGATGAGCCATGCTTTCAAAGAATATCTTAGGAATTTCTTGAAAGTGTATATGGATGATTTAGTATACATTCAACGATCCGGGCTGATCACTTTGAACATCTCAAAAAGGTCTTCAAAAAATGTAGACTTTATAGAATTTACTTAAATCCTGAAAAGTGCACATTTATGGTCAAACAAGGAAAAATTCTTGGACATATAGTGTCTTAAAACGGCATAGTGATTGATATGGATAAAATTCATGTTATTGTTGAGTTGCGTAGGCTGATAATAGTAAAAGGGGTTCAGGCTTTCATGGAACATTGTGGATATTTTAGACCATTCATTTATATGTATGCTATAATAGCAAAACCCATGTATGGCATGATTACACTCTTTGTATGGAGTGATAAGTGTGAAGAATCCTTCATGAAGCTTAAACAAGCTCTTACTATAGCCCCAATATTGAAAGCACCAGATTAGAATAAGATATTCCATGTACATGATGTTGATGCTTTCAATTTTTCCATTGGGTGTATATTAGCTCAACCAGGAGATGAAAAATTTGATTTTCCCATTTCTTATGCTAGTAGACAACTGAATGTGGCAGAGAAAAACTATGCAAGCACCGAAAGAGAAGGATTAGGGATGATTTATGCTGTAAAAAAGTATAGACATTACCTATTAGCCAACAAATTTGTGTTCTTTGTGGACCACCAAGCTTTATTGTATTTGGTCAACAAGCCATGCAACACAGGGAGAATCGTGAGATGGTTTATCATTCTTTTGGAATTTGATTTCACTGTAGTTGTAAAAAAGGGCACCACACACCAAAGAGCAGATCATTTATCAAGGATTATTTCAGGAGAGCCACCAAAAGGGGTAGACGATGATCTACCAGATGCATATTTGTTCTCCATAGAAATGATACCCCATTGGTTAAATAATATGGTTTCATTGATGACTATAGCTCAAGCGGATTCTCAAATATCACTTCTTAATACACCAAGATTAATTGGGCCATCGGCTATGAATCAATTACTAGCTGGAAGGCTATACAAAAGAAATTGAGATGGAATATTGCTTTTGTGTATTAACCCTGAGGAGAAAACCCAATACCTAAATCATGCACACATTACCATGGTAGGACTTCACTTTGTGGAAGACCAAACTATGCAACGAATCTTGAGACTTGAAGTATTTTGGGTACCCATGAGGAGTGATGTTCACTCATTTGTGAAAGACTGTTTCAATGCCAAAAACAAACACCCGTACCTCATGTGACATTATTTCAAATCTCACTCGTATATAGCTACTTACTTATCAAGCAGAACATTTTTGGAAGATATGAGTAAACTCCGCCAAAGAGCTATTGAAACTGAAGCAAGAGACTATTCTCTTATTGGAAACTATTTGTATCAGAGTGGAAAGGATTAGCATTTGTATCTCTGTGCAAATGAAGATGAATATATACCCACTCTAGAACAAGCAATTCTAGATTAGCTGGAGGTCACTTTTCTAGTGAAACCATCGCTAGAGAAATTTTAATGGTAGGCATATGGTAGCCAACACTTTTTGCAGATACCAAAGAATATGTTTGAACATGGGATACATACCAACGAGCAAAAATACCAACAAGGGTAGATAGCATATGCATTTAGAGCTTTTGCAAAATGGGGCATAGATTTTGTCGGACCAATACAACCACCTGCTTATAGAACTCAAGCTCAATATATCATTGTAAGTACAGACTATTTGACCAAGTGGGTAGAGGCTAAGGAAACCAGGAAGAATGATGCTAGAACCACAACTGCATTCTTGTATGAGAATGTATTCAGAAGATATGGACTTCCAATAGAAATGTTTAGTGATAGGGGAACTCATTTCCTCAATGAGGTAATTGAGTTTCTACTGAATGAATTTATGGTCATCCATAGAAAACCCGCTCCATATCATCCACAAGTGAATGGACAAGCTGAGCACACGAATAAAATTATTAGCTCGATATTGACTAAAGTGGTTAGTTCAGGACGAAATGATCAGGAAATGCATCTACATGATGCTCTATGGGCTTATAGAGTTTCATTCAAGACAATTTTAAATACTACACCCTTTAATCTTGTTTATGGTCTGGATGCCATACTACCAATGGAATTTCTATTGCCAACACTAAGGGTAGCTAAAAATCTTGAGTGGACCGAACATGAATTGTCACAGAGGCTTAAAGATTTGGAAAAGATTGATGAACAAAGGCTAACAGCTGTAACTCACATCTATGCACAAAACGGAAGTAAAAAAGAATTTTTTGATTCACATCTAGTCACAAAAAACTTCAAAAAAGGGGACCTAGTTTTAGTTTATTCCCTTAAGCAACACATTCCCAAATTCAAGAAAAAGAAAAATGAACCGTTTGTCATTGAAGATGTATCTCCAAGTGGAGAAATTAAGTTGTCCACTATAGATGGTGAACCAATGGCTAACTGGATTAGTGGAATCCGTCTCACATTTGGGTGCCCAAAAACTCATCTACCACACTAAAGGAAGTTTCACATCTAACAACTCAAAGAAAAACATCTTTCATAAGAGAAACTAGCACTAGATGGGTTTGGAAACCAAAGGAGCCTTTATCTTCTCCAGAAAAAGCCGATGAATCAGTGGAAAGTTAAATCTAAAAAAACTTCACCACAATAGTTTATCAACTGAAAACCGAAATATCCATGGAGAGTTAAATCTTAGCAACCGCCATCATTGATACCGACAACTTAGGAAATCAGTGTGCCAAAGCATCTAGACGGTACAATCAGGCAACGAGTACATAAATTACAAAATCTGCTATTTAGAAAACATTTCAACAAGATACCTCGACCACGGAAACCCTTGAGTTAACTTCTCAAGACCCAACTTTTGCACCGCATAGCGATTTGAATTGCATTGACCTTCAAAGCATGGTAGAGCAAACCACGACTATGCATAGACACGATTGTTCAACCCATGCACACAGTCGTCCCAGAGTACTCCATCTAGGAGGGGTGGAAGGAAAACTTCATTAATTAAGGGCAATGTTTGAAGAGGGAGAAAAAAGCTGGATGTTAACGTGTGGTTTTTGATAAAATTACCCAATAATACCCTTAAAAATCATCAACACGGAAATTTAAACTGATAAAATCTCCCCGATGAGTGTAAATAGTGTATATACTTTCAAAAATTACATTAAAAAATAACCCTTTTTATTTATCTTCGTCAATTTTTCTTTATATTAGAGCTTAAAAATGGAGAAATCTACCAAAAAGTCATAAAATAGTATTTTTCAATGGGATTTTCTTAATTAATGATCTTTTAATTTTCTTATTTTCTTTGATTTTTAAATAAATATGTCAAAAATTAATAATAAATAGTAACTAAGCTCAGATGGAGAAATTAAAAATACGTTGATGATCAAGAGGACAAGACGAACATACATAAATTTTTTTGTTCAAAACGACAAATGAAAGTGGGAGGCTTAAATCAGGTCATCAGGGATTGTTTTTGCGAATTCTTGCAGAATGAGCTAACAGAGTCCGATTGAGGAAATTTTTGAATTTAATGTAGATTTCACGACCTATTAACATTAATAGGGGAATCTGGGGAAACGTCATTTAGGAAATCCGAGTATAGATATCTTAGGCAGCCTAAAATCACCTCATTTCTAGTAGTCACTCTTGGAGAAGAGAGTTGTCGACCTTCTTCGTGAACGATTTTTGGAATCCATAGTCACCCATTTTCAACGTCTTTTCACACAATACATGAGAGATAAGTTCTAAACTTATCAAAGAAAATTTCTATGCAGTCCGTAGTAGGTATAAGTCCCGAAAAAAACCTTAGAATCCCAGCTGTGTACGAACTCCTAGAACACAAAAACGACCAAAGCAACTTGTCAGCTCAACCGAATTGGACAAGATTTGGAATGTAGCATGCCCTAGATAGTATAACACTTCCATATCATTACATGACTGTAAGATCCCCAATTTTTAGGTCTCTTCTAAAACTAAGAAAAATAGCTTTCAATATCTATTTTGTTAGATTTTAATTCAAGATGCTTGATGGATAGTATTGGAAGGTTCTAATGTACAAAGCAAGACCGTTTCCATGTTCTAGCAGGTTAGACAGACCCTTGGTTTGGTTTTGAAAAAAATTGCTATTTTTAGTTTTTTCATGCTTTCTATGCTTTTAGGTGTTGTTTTGCAAAAAGAAAGGTCAGATCCTTAATTTACGTGTTTCAGAGAAGCTATGGTTTAATTTTGTAAAAATCTCCTTTTTGAGTGGTTTTTATGCTATTTTTAGCTTTTCATGATTTTTAGTGCTTTTAGTGAAAAGTGAGTCCGGTTTCTTATTCCAGTGGACGAGGGGAACCCGTGGTTTAATTTTAGATTTTTTTTTTGCTTTTTATGCTATTTTTAGTTTTTCATGCTTTTTGACGTTTTTGAAAAGCAATGTGCTTTTTAGGATGACCTAAACATAAAAATATTAATTTTAGTGTCCGTCGGATTTAAAAATGATCACCCAGAGTAAAGACGGGACCAAACGAGATTTTTTTCAAAAATTATTTTTATAAAATGCGGTACCGTAAATACGTTGTTATAGTACAAGAAAGTCATAATTATGTCGGGACATTATGCTGCGGCATAGTCTAGCTAAAGTTCCATTAGTTGGCCAGATACTGTTCAATTGGCCAATTTTGCTGTAAAAATTGAATGGTTAGTGGGAAAGTTGACCACCACAAGCAAATGCATGTTTTTAGCAAAGCTCCCAGAAGCAGGAAGCTATTCATGGTGCAAAAACTAGCGCTACCTTCTGGCTTGGGTATCACTCTGGCATGTTGCACTTGCCTATAAATTGCCAGTTAGTGCTCAGTTTTCAGTGTCGTCTGTTGTGTCTACTATTGCAAGGCTATACGTATCTATTATACGGAGTGGTGTAAAATCTTCCTCACTATCTCTATAAGCTCTTTGCTCTCAGAAAGAAGAATAAGAAGAAGAAGGATATTCTCTCTCTACTTGTTTACTATCTCGATTCTCGTTTCACGATGTACGCACTCTCCGAAAGCCCTCGTGCCTGATACCTCTAGGTAGCTCTCATCACCGGTCTCTTACGGCAAATCAAGAAGCCTTACGACAGCCCCTAATTGATTCTAAAGCATGCCGAGAATCTCTAGACTCCATAGCTATCATGATATCTCTCTCTCTATGTCGTTTTTATGAGTAGTCACTCTCTCGGTGATTGTTTTTTCGTATATGAGTGCATGTATGGATTATCCGAGTACGTATGAAGTTTCCCCATGATTATTTCATCATGTTTAACACATTGAATTATGCACATGATGCGTTTATAATCATGTGAGTGCATAGAAATCGCTTTTCGCTTCATGTCATAGAGGTGGTAGGAACATTGTGTTGTTCGTAACTCACAAACCATTATGAATCAGTGCGAACCCTTTATACAAAAGATAAAACACATCATTTGAAACGTTTGATTTCTTTGGTGTCATGTGAAAATCATGCACGAACTGTCTATGCTATTTGATTTAAGAACTTCGAGCAGATTAGAGTATTTTACTAAGTGTGACCTTGGTTGATATGGTGCAGTAAGTTATCATGCCTCCTAGAGAAAATGCAGCTGCTACTAATGCAAATGCGTCTATTGTTCCTCAACACACCATCATTGAGACTCAACACACCATCATTCATAGAGACATCCATGCTATGCTTCGCAAGTCTCAACGTAGAATATTTAGCGGAGAAGGCAAAGTTCTTGAAGATTGGATTGGGTGCATGGATGACTACTTTGATATGGCTCAATCGTCAGCAGTAAATAAAGCTATCATCGCTATGTTCAAACTAGAGAAAACAGCCAAGCGTTGGTGTGGAGAGACTGTTGCACAGAAAACAATGTTGATCCTAATGCTGCAACTTGGGATTACCTTAAAATCCAGCTCAAGAAGAACTATCAGAACATAGTCTATCATTCAGATCGTATAAATGAGTTTCTTGACTGTACTCAAGGAACTAGAGATCTAGAATCATACTATCAACATTTCTTAACCCTTGTCAAGTATGCTCTAGTAGGGATGACTCAAGAGGTCGAAGTAGCTCGATTCGTGTTAGGGTTACATAACCCTATGAAGGCTAGATTCCAGAGTCTTTATCTTCTCAATTTTGTAGATGTCCTTGATGCAGGCAATCCCATTGAAATAGAGTTATCTACTACCGGAAAGAGGAAACCAAAACCTGTTCTTATTTGTGAAATCAAAAGGCCTCGTCTCAAGGAGCAATAAAGGTCTGGGAATCCACAACAAAGAAGAGAGATTTTATTACGTATGAAAGCCAGACATGATCATTTGTGCTACACTTGTCTTGATCCTAGATCCAAGGATTGTCCATTTAACAATTCAAGCTTCATAGGATTGGTGGACAATTATGGACATAAAAACTTCAATCCGAATTGGAATTTTGGGAATTTTAGACCTAGACCATCGGCAATTTAGAGGAACTTCAATCAGCAAAACTTCAACCAAAATCAGAGACAACCTCAAAACCAAGGGAATTTTAGACCAGGAAATCCACCTTTTGTTCGGAATGGACCGCCTATTAACAATAACAACTATGGAAATGTTAACCATCAACCTTGTCCAAGAGGAGGAGGGAATCAAAGACCTCAAGCTAACAGAGCTCAAGGGGCTAGAGACGAAGGGAATCAGACAAAAGTGTATGTTCATGCTGCAATTGAACATCAAGGAGTGAATGAACAATTTTCAGTGATTCAAACCCTTTCAGAGTATCAAGGTAACCATTTTGCCTTATTGATTGATTCAAGGAGTACACATTCTTTTATATCTCTTAAGTGCATCAGAAACTTCTTTTTGCCTGAACACCTTGATATAGATCTTACAATGGAATTAGCTACGGGTAGGAAAGTTAGATCTTCTACTTTAGTGGATAACTTGAATTTTGTTTTGGATGGTCATAATACTTCTCCAAACTTCAAAGTCTTATCCATAGGAATCTACGATGGAATCCTAGGAATGGATTGGCGTAAAGCCAATGATGTTGACATACATTGTAAAGACGCTTCATTGAATTTCGAAAAGGACCAAAACTCTAGGGGTTACAGTTATTGGGAAACGGGGAAAGCCTAAGCTCAGACTAGTGAACTTTACCAAACTTATGAAGAGTCGTAGGAAAAATGAAAAGGATTTACGCAATAAAACTTAACCCTAAGGAGAAGAAGATAGATTCACTTGAACCCGAATGGATAACAAAATTTAATGATGTATTTTCCGAAGAACTTTCACAGTTACCACCCAAGCATGATCTTGATCATGCAATAGAGTTTAATCCATGAGCTTAACCAATTGCCCGTAGACCTCACAAACTGTCAGTACCTGAATCTGCGAAACTCAAGTAGCAATTAACTCAACTTCTTGAACAAGTCTTCATTCGACCCAACGTTTCTCCATGGAGTACTCCCATTCTCTTTAATCATAAGAAGGATGGTACTCTATGTTTTTGAACCAGTAACACTCAAGAATAAGTATGCAATACCAAGGATTGATGAAATTCTTGACCGATTATATGGAGCTTATATCTTCACAAAAATTGATCTTAAGTTAGGGTATTACCAAATTTGAATCAAGGAGGAGAACATACCAAAGACATGATTTAATACTCATTTTGGACATTATGAATTTACAGTTATGCCTTTTGGACTTACCAATGCTCCTGCAACTTTTAATCATCTCATGACCGATGTGTTTCGAGAGCATCTTGATGATTTTGTTCTTGTCTTCTTTGATGATATCATGGTTTACTCAAGAAACAGAAAAGAACACGAACAACATGTGTGGTAAGTACTTGAACTTCTCCATCAAAATCAACTTTATGCTAGCCGTAGCATAAACACCTTCTTCATTGACAAGGTGAAATATCTGAGATTTATTGTATCCAAGGATGGTGTTTCTACTGACCCAAGTAAAATCAAAGCTGTTATAGCTTGGCCTACACCAAAATCAGTACGAGAATTACGTGGCTTTCTTGTTTAACAGGATGATATCCTACATCTATTCAAGGCTACGCTAAGATTGCATCTCCATTGAATAATACACTTAAGAAGGCTGAAGTGTTTACTTGGAATGAACGTGCTTGAGTCTGTTTTGAGAAACTCAAAGAAGCTTTGGTGAATGATCCAATACTACAGCTTCCAGACTTCTCAAAGACATTCGTTGTGCTCCACTGATGCAAGTGGACAACAATCGGTGGCGTTCTGTCTCAAGAAGGAAAACTAGTAGCTTATGAATCTTGTAAGTTACATATACATGAGTTAGATTATCTTACACATGACTTGGAATTATTGGCCGTTCTGTATGCTCTTAAAGTATGGCGACATTATCTCTTGAGAGGAGATTTGAACTACATACCGACCATAAAAGCCTCAAGTGGATCTACACCCAACCTGACCTTAATATGCGACAACGAAGATGGATGGAGTTTTTATGTGAATATGATTTTGGAATCGAATATAAACCTAGGAAGAAAATCTTATGGCCGATGCTTTAAGCAGGAAGAGTACTGTAGCAGTTGTCATAACCTCTACTACTTCTTTAAGTGACCTTGTTTGAGAAGGTATGACTCGTCATCCGTGTTACATAAAAATTCAATACTTGATGAACTTAAATAATCGCACAGAGAAGCAAGAGAGGCAAATCAAAGGCTTCCACGTCGAAGGTGATGACCTTTACTTCAGTAATCATCTTTGTATTTCGAATCAAGGTGGAATCAAACTTCAGATATTATAGGAAGCTCATGATATACCTATAGCACAACATCCACGATACATTAAGAATTACTCTACTGTGAGAAAGAGTTTCTTTTGGCAAGTACTAAAGCGTGATGTGTTGAACTATGTTATAAGATGTTTAACATGTCAACGTATTAAAGATGAACGAGTTCGATACCCAGTAAGCTTCAACCTATTGATGCTCCACAAATGAAACAAAAATACATATCCATGGAATTTATTACAAACAACATTTACGGAAGGATATAGCTCAAGTTTTCATGAAAGGTGTTTTCATGTATCACGGTTTACCTCGATGGATAATTTTTTATCATGATGCAAGTTCACCTCTAATTTTTAGAAAGCCTTATTCTCAGCTACTACAGGAACCCAATTGTCCTTTAGTACTACTTATCATCCTTAGACTGATGGGGCCAACAAAAAGAACAAATCAAATCATTGAAGACATGTTGATAGATTATTGTATGTATGAGCAAAGTAAATGGACTAGATATTTGTATTTGGTTGAATTTGCGTATAATTCCTCATTCCAACACTCAATTGGATTGTCTCCTTTTCAAGCATTGTAGGGACAGGAGTTTCTTACTCCACTCAAATGAACAGACCCTCTCATATGAGTTCAAGTATCCAAAGAAGTGTTGGATGAAATGCAACTACAAACTGATCTTATACGGCAGGATATTAAGACTGCTCAAGATATACATAAGAGTTTTACTAGTCCAAAATGATCTGCCAGATTTTTTTGAAGAGGACGATATGGTATTTTTGAAAGTAAAACCCAAACATAGTTATTTATCAATGGGTAAGTGTAAGAATTTAAGTGCTAGGTATTGTGGACCTTTTGTAATCACATAGCGGATTAATGATCAAGCTTACAGACTCTTGTTACCACCACACATAAAGGTACATGATGTTTTTCACATCAGCTTATTCAAGAAGTATGTTCCTGATCCGCAACACATTCTTGATGATTCTCTATTATCTACTTCTACCGATGGAACTCTTAAAGTATATCCCGAAGTGATACTTCAGAGTAAGACTAAGCCTCTACGAAATCGGACCATTATTGAATACCTTGTTAAAGTCTAGCTAAGGTTCCATTAATTGACCATATACTGTTCAGTTGGCCAATTTTGCTGTAAAAATTGAATCGTAAGTGGGAAAGTTGACCACCAAAAGCAAAGGCATGGTTTTAGAAAAGTTTTCAAAAGCAGGAAGCTATTCATGGCTCAAAAACTAGCACTACCTTCTGGCATGGGCATCACTTTGGCCTGCTGCACTTGCCTATAAATTGCTAGTTAGTGCTCAGTTTTCAGTGCCGTCTGTTGCGTCTATTATCGCAAGGCTATACGTATCTATTATACAGAGTGGTTCAAACTCTTCATCACCATCTCCATAAGCTCTTCTCTCTCAGGAAGAAGAAGAAGAAGAAGAAGAAGACGGATATTCTCTCTCTACTAGCTTACTGTCTCCTCTCTCGTTTCACGGTGTACACGCTCTCCAAAAGCTCTCGTGGCAGATACCTCTAGGTAGCTCTCATCACAGCTCTATTGCGACAAAGTAAGAAGCCTTACGACAACCCCTAATCGATTCTAAAGCACGGTGAGAACCTCTAAACTCCATAGCCATCATCATCATCTCTCTCTCTATGTCGTTTTTCTGAGTAGTCACCCTCTCGGTGATTTTTTTCTCATATACAAGTGCATGTATGGATTAACCGAGTACGTATGAAGTTGCCCCATGATTATTTCATCATGTTTAACACACTGAATTATGCACATGATGCGTTTATGATCCTGTGCGTGCATATAAAACGCTTTTCGCTTCACGTCATAGAGGCGGTAGGAACATTTTTTTGTTCATAACTCACAAACCCTTATGAATCAGTCCGAACCCTTTTCACCAGAGATAAAACACATCATTTAGAACATTTTATTTCTTTGGTGTCATGTGAAAATCATGCACGAGCTAAGAGATATGGTCAAAAAACAACTTGATGTCCACTGCACAAGTAAATTTTGTTGACTCCAGGCTCCTTGGAGAACCATTATACCACTTAACCAAATAAAATTCTTGATGATAAATGTACTTAGATTTTCGTTATCACCTCCGAAATTCGAGTTATTAATAATTCCATAACTGGTTTTACCTACTCGTATAGGGGTGCTAAAAAGGGGGAGTGCCATATGATGTTGTGAGTTAATCAAGCTGTTTATGTATGATTTATGGTTTTTTTGGTGAGTTGATTTCAGGTATTAGATACCCATAAACTTATCTGAGGGTATATGGTTAGACATCCTGAACCGCATAGACAAATATGAGTAAAGTGGCTTTCTTTTTGGGTTACTCTTTGTTGTGTAAGTACCATATATGTAAAATGGTGTGATAGATCGTTAGTCTATATTATGGATCTGAGATCGATTTGTTTTGGTGAGTTGATTTTAGTTATTAGATGCCCATAAACTTATGTGAGGGTATATGGTTAGACATCCTGAACCGCATAGACAAATATGAGTAAAGCAACTTTCTTTTTGGGTTACTCTTTGTTGTGTAAGTACCATATATGTAAAATGATGTGATAGCGTGCTAGTCTATATTATGGATTTAAGCTTGATGCATTGGTTTGAGGTCAAATACTTTCATTTGCATGTTATGCATGCTCCCGAAATATCAAAAAGTTGTTTTTTGTATATGTGTGAAGTTATGGTTTATGATTGACCTAAAGGTTGGAGCTATTTAGCATCATGTTTATGGAGATGGAATGTTATCATATGATGTATGGAAACTTATGGATTGATCTGGATGCCTCATGTAGATGATTATGATTGCTTCCGCCTTTCTAGGTCAAAACTAGCTCTATGTGTTAGAGAGGTGAAGTGCAGATATGATGCGTCAACTTTGCATGGTTGGATGTTGTCAAAATTGGATTTTTATATCGTGATTAGCTGTTGGTCAGACTCTTTTTATGCATGAAAGAATCTTGTCTTAAGAGTCATATGTGTATGAATGCTGATTGAGTGCAGGGGGATATGTCAAACTCCAAGTGTGGGAGTTGGTTCAGTGTGATTATGATTTGTGGTTAAGGGCTAAGATTTCCTCATGGATTATGGCTGTGATTTTATGGTGGAAGCCAGTGTGGCTCATGGTTTTTTTTTTTTATATGGTTATGCTCCCAAAATTTTTGCAGTCATGTTATGTTCTGAAGTGGTTATGCAAGATTGGTTGTGCCTCACCCGAGTTGGGTGGAGTGCTCACCCATGTGATGTGATCGGGTTATGGTTTATGGTTTTTGGGATTAGATCATGACGTGATTTGGATGGTTTATGGTAGACGTGTAAGGGTAGAGACCTTGTACAATTCAACTACTTGTAAAAGATTGTTTGTGCATATGAAAAGTGCTATTGTGATTGGACTCACGTGTTATGTTTCTCATGGTAGCGTTGCTACAAGACTAGGATCACCTACATCACTTAGCTTTAGACTAAAGGGTTGTTGACTTGGGGCTTTGCTGGATCGGGGGTGTTGCCTAGTCTTCTTCTTTTTCTTAGGCTCATCTACACGGTTAGTGTGTCGAGGGTTGAATGACCTACATGATAAACACGTCGGGGATCTTGCCTTGGCTTTGCCTAAACACTTGGTGCTGGGCATCAAAGAGGCGTGGTGCCTAAACTGATATGGTTGGTGTTGATACCTGACCACCTACTAGTACTTGGGATCCTTACAAAGCTCGGGTTCATGGAGGGAGGCGAAACGGCTTCAGCTTATGTCTGGCTCAGGTAGGTTGGAGGTGTTCTGGCTCTCTCCCCGAAGTAAAATTCTCTCTGTTTGTAGTAGAGCGGATATGGATGGATGGATGGATCGATCTCTACACAGGGTCCGGTGCTCTGCTAGTTATTTTATCATTAAATTTTTGATGTTATGGTATACCCAGATTTTGTCATTGCATTAATACATGGTTGCCTGTTTCATTTAGATGGGGCATTTAAAGACTCTATTTTCATTCTCTCACGTCTCTGTGCACTTTACTTCAACTTCCTCTACATTCTCTCTCTCTCTCTCTCTCTCTCTCTCTCTCTCTCTCTTCGCGCAATGCAGTGTACACATATATTCACCCTCCACAATGTTATATTTTATTGAGTACGCTTTCATTCATAACACCCATTCATGGGTAACACTAGCCGCTAGGTGCCTCTAGATGCAGTCTGGCTCATGGTCTAAACTCCATGCTTGGTCGGGCACTGAGAGCTCCTCCCTTATGCAAATGCTTCCACAAATCTGATGTATATTGAAAATTGTATAAGGTGTAAATTATATATTTTGTACATAGACCCCTGGGGAGGGGGGATCTCTCTCACTGACCATTTGGTAGGGGTCGAGGGGGTCCCTAAGAAAATAATTTAGGTTCTGGCCACATGCGAGAATTGAATTCTGAGTCCACGGGCAGCATATAGACAAGGTCAATAAAGAATGTACCTAGATGGTTTCAGGAAAACAGTCAAGGAAAGCCCTCTAATAGCAGGAAACAACTCGCATACTATAAAGCGTTAATTTTGATATATAGAGTCAAACTGACTCCGAATGAGCCATGTCTGTAGAGGACAAGTCCATGGCTTCAAGAGTGACCAAACATCTCTACACACCAAGTGGTAACAAAAACCGGTGATTTCAGAGTCGAGAAGAGCACAAAGTGATGCCGACATGACCAAATCTTACCAAACTCATTTTATGACTCGTTTTAGATGTAATAAAGCTGTGTAGGTCATCAAAATTCCATTTCAAGCATAAAATTCAACTGCTGTAAATAATCACGATTATTTACTTTCTTGCAAAATTGGCTTGAAAATCATCATCATGCTTCACCTATCAATAGTACACATCTATCTCATTGCACATTTCAAATATGAGCCCAAAATGTCCAGTAATTTTCAGATTTTGTCAAAAAATGCACTAAAATCTCTTCAGTCCAAATTTTGAGTTATTTGTCACATTTTCTGATCCAAAACCTTCCATATCTATAGAGAGGGTCTATATCACGTCTAGAATCAATTTGCAAGAAAAAATGTTCAAATTGATAAAAATAAAAATAATCGCGGTTATTTACATTTTTGCCAGCAGAATGAGCCCAAATATCATCTTTGACGTCATGGGACCAAAGTAGATGATGTGACAAGCCCACCAATTAAGTTTAATCACATTTAGATCTCAAAAACCCAAAATCCCTTTAATATCTACTGTTTCACATTCTGACGACTAAATCTAGCACCATTTTTACCATGTACACTCACTTCATTGAGAGTATCTAAATCACATGTTCCTCAAGCCTATGAAGTCAAAAGTGCAAAAAATAGGGAAAAAATCACCTACTGTAAATAATTGCAATTATTTACTCTTCTTGTAATTTTTGCTTGGATTGAATGATTTCAATCTTTACATATTTTTATGCATCTATGCATGCTCCAAAATCGGTTTGAAGCAAAACGGACATCATTTGCCATCAATTCAAACACAGGGCATGTCATAGGGGAATTTGTGGAATTTTCTAACTTTAAAACTATAATTTCCTAATAGGTGCAATATAAGCTGCTGAGAAAGCAAAGAAGAGGAATACCCAAAAAGAAAAGCTGCAAGAGTTACCACCATATTAGTTGGAGCCCAGTTCTGTGAAAATGGCCAAAGTCACCTACCTGTCAAAAGGACAACTTGAGGAGCACAAGACCACAATCTTCACCGGAAGATTCAAAAGTGAAGATGGAAGTCAAGTGGAGTTGCAAATGCTACCGAAGAAAGTCTATGATGTAGCAGCTAAGCCAGCTATGAAAGAAGTTAACAGGAGGTTGGGACTTTGAGAATTTTATGATCAAGAACCATGTGCAGTAGACTTCCAGAGGGCTTACCAACTAATGTCAACAATTAAAGAGGATGGATCTGCCCAGATCACATATTAGCAATGACAAAAAGTCGAGGTAGTCATCAACAAAGACATAGTGGCTAAAGCATGTAAGCTATCCACTACATGTATGACAATGAGAGCCAGAGATAGGAAAATAGCTGGAACATTCACAAAGAGTACAACTACCATCACCTTCTCTGACCCTATGCTAAAGTAAGTAGAGGATCCCGCCCGCCTATACCACTAGCACTTTCACTTCCTTGCCAATAAACCATCAAGGTACACTACCCCATTGCAATCACTTTCATGCAGGTATTGAAGTTATCAAGTAGATATCAATAGATCATGCTCAATATGTGCTTACAACACTCAAGAGCACAAAGAAGGAAGGAAAAGTCTCATACTCTAGAGCTCCAGAAGTCTTGACTCAAATTGCATACCATGCCATTGGGATGGCCAATAACTTGCCACCAGTCCCAGATTGGAACACACAGATAATCACTAAGAAAGCTCAGCCCTCTCCATGAGCCACAAGATCAGAGAAGAAAGGGATTTATAAATCATATGAAGAGTCAGTGAAAAGCTCACCTGAAGTCCATAACAGTGAAGAAAGTCTGGACAATGAAGAAAAAAGGGCAAGAAGGGAAGAGATGAAAAGAAAGGTAGTGGCCACCCATTAGGAAGAACCTCCACAAAAGAAGGCAAGGTTCAAAAGAGAAAGGGAAGCTTATGAATAACGAAGTTGACAAGCTGCATGCCAGACTCCAGATCTATGGAACCCAAGGGAAGTCAAGGATCCTAGAACCAAAAACCCTGAGAAGAAGGTCCAAGAAGATCCAAAAGACATGTTAGAAAGGATGTATGCAGAAACTGAAGCCGTGAAGATACAAGAGGCATTAGCTGAAGCTCAAAGAAAAGCCAGAGAAGAGTCAATTGCTCAACAACCACAGCAGGCAAATGTTGAAAAACCAACTGAAACACAGAAGGAACGAGACGAGATGTCTCCAAGACCATCCTCACCAAGTACCAAACAAGGGGATCAACCTCTTCCTAGTCCAATCTCTTCATCAACTAACAAATTAGATGAAGGCAGGGAAATAAAAGGAGATGGGTCAAAGAAAGATAAGGAAGCCAATCAAGAACAGCCAAAAGAAACAACCAAAGATGAGGTTGGACCTTCCAAGAGTCTCAAGGAGAATCCTCAGAGTGCAAAAAAACGGATGAAGTTATCACCCCAAGTCAATGAATATGTAAAGCAGATGTAGTTGATGACCAAGAAAATGTGAACAATAGCTCTTAGCCACGCAGTGCTAAAGCTCAAGACTTGAACATGTGATTGATGTGCTATCATTGAAAATATCCAAGGCCAAATCAAAGAGCTCAAGAGCAAAGCAGAACAACATCAAAACGTCAAGGAAAAACAACAAAAGGAAATGGAAGAGCTACTGGAACTCCTCACAAAGTTAACAGATGCCTGTAAAAGAAAGGAGTTCTAGCAATAGTGTCTAGGAAGCTCTTTCCTATTTGAAACTCACGCGCTATTTTTTGGATTGGTGTCCATTGTTTATCTATTGATGTATGGTATAGTTTGTTTGTTTTCACATCAAATTTTTTGGCCTACTTTAGTGGTTTGAAAGTGAATCCAGATGGTTTGTGTCGTAGAGTTGTTTGTTATTGCTTTGAATATATTGTCGGTTCCATTGACTAGGCCATCTAGAATGTCAATATTTCTAGCACAAATTTCCACAATTAGGCCTAGTTTTAAGTGAAGTTTTTTTGTGAAGACCTGTTGTCACCTTTGGATCTACTGGTATTTGAATAGTTTTGCTGCAATGTTTTTCCCTTGTGTCTTGTGTGTCAATAAATATTGGTGTCCCTATGATAGTGTTGAAAATATGTTGGTTGCGAAGGTCTTTCTCTTTGTTTGCATAGTAAAGGTGGGATACCATGGCTAGATGAGGTACTGTGCACATGTAATGTGTATTGAGGAACAAAATGTCTTTGTGGGTGTGTTTTGTAATGTGTATCCTGTTGAGTATGGCGATGAATGTCTTATTAGTTTGTCTCGTGGTGATTTTTAACTCATAGCACTGTATGCGGTCATGCCAAAAAGAGGGTGAGATAGCTTCAAGCAATTTAGGTTTTCTAGAAAAAATCCAAGAGTCACGTACTAGACTAGCTTGGCAAAGATCGCCCCACAAGATGATATCAACACCACCGAATGGCAGGTTGTAGTTGTTTTTTCTTGCACGCAGTCAAGAGTATGCCATAACAAAGATGTTGGTTCCAATCAAGGATACTTCATCGAAAATAACTAAGTGCAAGTCTGGATAAAGTAGCCGTATCTCATTTAGCCTCTCAGGTGATAGGGAAGTGCTAGATGATGTGAGTAGCGGCAGGTGGAGGGCCGATTCGATAGTGGCTCCACCAATGTTAAAAGCAACCTTGCCCATGTATGCCATTAGCAAAGCTTTTGTTGTTGTTGGAATGGAATGTGATCTATGGTTATAGAAGCATAGAGGCCCTTGGACAATCAAAAGAAGGGTGAAAGTTTTGCGTTTCCCTGTGCGTCCAGTTAGGAAAATGTGGATTTCGTTTGTGAGAAATATATGTTTTTTCAGCATAATATCATCAGATATTAGCCTTTGTTGGGGGGACTAGTCCCATATGCATGAGTTGGAAGCAGAGAATTAGGGTACATGACCCAGGCCGTGAGCCAGACACTAGGGGGTTAAGCGCCCCCCCCCAATAGCAATGTCACTATTGCCAAGGGGAGGGTCTCGCAGCAGTGAAAAGGGCCAGTGAGCCAGACAATTTGGGGACTTTCTAAAGCGGCCTATCCGGCCAGTGGTGAAGCAAGGTGAATGGGGAGAGAGAGCACGAGCCCGGAAGCTTCAAGGGGCCTATCCGACCCGCCACAACAGTCAAGCAAGGGAAGTGGAAGAACTAATCCGAGAGGAGTCCAAAGTACCAACAATAAAAGTGTAAGTGCAAAGTTGGCCAAATTAAACGGACAAGGAGTCAAGAGTGTGCACCATGTAGTTGCCAAAAAAATCAAAAGTAACAAGTGGTGGCAATGCAAAAAAATTTAAAAGAAGCCTCAGCTGATTGTAGGAGTTGGATAGCTCATAGTTTTTTATCTTTTTAAGCCTTAGCCAAGCCTTCTCAAATGGCATAGAAGTGATTTTTTGGGGGCTTTTTTTCCAGAGAGAGTTATTGGATGTTTGCAAGCCTGCGTATTGTAAGCTTGCCATTGGAGCTGCATACTTGATTATACTATCTCCCTATGCAATACTACTAAGCATTTTCCCCTATTTCTTGGGTTGCTTCTCCCCATCTCTCTCCTTTTCTCTCGCTCTTTGTGTATTTGCCAGTGCTTGCAGAGGGTATACCTGCAGCTTGAAGGGTGTTACCAAGAGGGTAGAATCGGGGTTTCTTGTGAGTTGGAAAGAGTGAGTTGAGCAGTGTAGGTGCATTTGTGCTGCAAGGTATCAGATAGTTGTTTTGTGTACTAAGGTGGATCTGTTAGTTCAAATTAGCCAATTTAAAGGTGTTGTTTGAGAGGTTAGGGGTGCTATGAATACCCTGAGCTGTAGGGAGGCTTTGTTTTGTGTGTTGGGTGTGTTCCCTATTCCCAGTCTCCAACAAGAAAAATGTTTTTCTATGCTTGTTTGTAAAAGATCTTCGTGCTAGTCGAATCCATGTGCTGCAGGACATGTTTTCGCTTGAGAAGCATTGTTCTCTTGTGGGGAGGGCTTGTGTTTACGAATATAAATTCTTTGCGTGCATTCACAAAGATAAATTGTGATTGTAAGAAAGGGAAAATATTAGAAAGCAAAAAAATTATAAAGGGGCAAAGATAAGGCAGTTATACACAGTGGTGCAATCCTCAGTTTGCAGGCCCATCTGCCTGCAACAACAAGATCACCTTGGGAAACACCAGCTTTTGAAGTGCTAGCATGGCCCTATATAACGACAAAAGATACAATTCCAAAGTGGGTACGGGTGCCCTGTGCATGCAAGGATTGTGCCTCATCCAAAAATTGGCGCACTTTGCCTCTCTGGATAGAAACTAAGATTGACTTCAAAAGGCTTTGTCTTCTCTACAACCATGGAATCGTTCAAAACAAGTACATAAGGAGATGTGCAACCATCTGGCTTATATTTTTTTTTCACAGTCACTTTCTCAATGTGCACAAAGTCTCCTATAGTAAGATTGTTAATGAACTGTGCAATAAATTGATCACTAATAGCACAAGTGATGGTGGCAAGGTTGAGTGGATCAACTAGGTCTACCTTCAAGTAGCACATATACTTAGCGACTTCTGGGCTTTGTTTGTGAGTCCCATATCTCCTCATTATGCATCCCTCAAATGCGAACGAGGGCAAGTTTCAATGATGTGAACAATGCGCAACAGAGGGATCTTAGTGGGAATATAAGGCATAAGAGAAGATGAACTAGTAGGAATTACATCCTCATGATAACACTCAATAGCAGTATGCTCATCTAGTTTGGCACCCTCTGTAATGCTCTCTTTTTTTGTACTTACAAGCGATGAACCCTCCAGAGGAGGTTTGGCTGCCACAACAAAAAACAAAACTCGTAACGGTTGGACACAACAATAGAATATCTACGTTATGCAAGCAAGCCTTACTTAGTTCCGTTGTCTCCTCGCAAGTCTTGAAAAGTGTATGTGCTATCGCAGCACTTTGAATCACACGCTTGACGGATTTGGGCCCAACGTCAAGAGCAAAAAAGCTTAGGTAGATTTGGAGCGGCCCTCGTGCGGAGGGGAGACACATGATCAAGAATGAGGCCACTATCGGCTTCCAAGAATGGAACATCCGTATCACAGTGCCCTATCTTGTTCAACTCTGAAAAAAACAGAAAGCAAAATTGCATTATTGCCAAGCATACATCGAGTATTCTCTATAAGATATCAAGCTATTAAATCACCATTCCATCAAGCAAACATAATTGGATTCATTGCATATAGATTCCACATTGTTATTGTTGCCACCATAATGTTCATCAAGTGGATTTTGCGAGGAGGAAGAGGTAGGCATATTAAGAGAGGATGGTAAATAATGATCACGCAACTATTACTTGACGTATTCGAAAGAAGCAAAGGGAAAAGAACATTCTTTAGCTAAAGGGTAAATAAGTTCATAGAAACAATACTTCACACACATTCACAAGGACCTTAGGATCAACAAGGGAGAGGGATACTCTTGAACTAATTTTTGGAGGAACAACACCACTTATATAGTACAATCCTCCCTTCTCTTTATCAATGTTTACAAAGTTTCAAGGCTAACCTACTATCATATCTTTTAAATGGATTTGACACATTTTTTAGACACATGCAAAAAAACATCAAATTCAAAGGCATTAATGACCTAGTGGATAGAGGTACACCAATCAGAAAAGGTACCCCCACTTTATCCATTCACACTATTCTTGTCCATGGACTATGCAATTTGAGATACCAAGTTGAGTTAGACCCAAGAGTGTGTGTTGATGGTCTAGGGTTCCCACCATGCTCATGTGTTGAACATCAAAGAAACAACCAATGAACGAGAGAGAGAGAGAGAGAGAGAGAGAGAGAGAGAGAAATCGCGAGTCTTGCAAAAGGAGAGCAAGTCATCTACATGGTGTGAGCCACTACGAGCGCAACTACTCTACAAACTCGTTGTATGGATTGGGAGGGAGCCATGTTGCACATCTTGCCAAGCAATATTCGGGGAAAATGTTTTTGAGCTTAATAATGTGTCGTTCTCGATCCTAAAAGTGCCGTTTGAGAGTAAGAGGAAAATGAGGAACTCCATTCCACAATAGAGAAAAATAGTGTAAAATCTTGATAAATACCCCTACTTTCGTAAAATCTCCTCTTGGCAAAGTTTAAAGTGACGGAAAGGTTTTCTGCATGTTTGTAAAAATAATTTTTTCCTCGAACGTTGTTGTAAGCCTAAATGATGGCCAAGGAAAAGGTGGCTCAACTTAACGCATGCCACTTCTAATTCAAAACTTGCAATTGAGAGCAAGGGGAAAAGGAGAAATTTCATCCCAGAATAGAGAAAAATAGTCTAAAACCCTACAAAATGCCCCTAATTTCCTAAAATGCCCTCTTGGCAAAATGAAGGAAACAGTGTGAAACGTGCCTCAGCTTAGTCTCGTGCCATTTTCAATTTCAAAAATGTCGGTTGAGTGCAAGGGGAAAAGGAGAATTTCCACCCCAAAATAGAGAAAAGATAGTGTAAAAACCTGAAAAACACTGCTAATTTTCTAAAATTTCCTCTTGGCAAACTCAAGGAAAGGATATGCTTGGAAAACTGATTTTTCTCGATTATTGGAAGGAAAGGAATTTTGAAAAACGGGAACACTGTCAATGTAAAGCTAAATGAGGCCTAGGTGCATTTATGATTCGATGGACACCTACATGTAGCTCCAAGAAGCCTTAGAGGAGAGTTCTGGTAGGCATACTTCCAATGTTTTCAGTGGACCTTAAATGTCCGTTGAATTCACTATATTAAATGGGTCTTTTTTGCTTGCTCAAAAAGACCTTGAACAATAAGAAATTAAGGAGTGCATCCTCCTGATGTGAAGTATTAACTCCATGAAATTTCTTTTACTATTTTTATTTTTGAAACAATGCTTTCATTTAAGGGCCTCGTATAGATCTATTTCATGAAATTATTTTATTATTTTCTTTTCTTGTAGACCTACCTTTTATTATGCACTCAATCAGACAATATTTGATGTTATTTTGCTTTAGTTTGTCAATAGGTCCTTTTATTTTGTTGTTTTTATTTGAATTCCTTTTCAATCTATTTTGTTTTACATTGCCAATGTGCATATTTCTTGTTGTTTAAAAGGACCCTTCATAATATATAAGAAATGTGCGATTTATATATATAATGGACAATTTGATTTTATATCAAAACACAACAAAAATGATATGTGGTTATAGGTGTTGATTTTAACATACATGCTACTCTTAACCTTGTTATTTCACCTTTTATTTCACTACTTGGATATGGCTTCACCTTTCTTGCATTCACATTGTTTTTATTTTTTTTACGCCCTCGGGACTCGTGAGAGAGTGTTGACATTTGTGTATCTCTATTTTGTGTATTGAGTATTGTGTCAAACATTATGTTTTACTAGTACGATCGATCGTCTTCGATGGCCTCTCTCTCTCCCCTTCTCTCTCTTTATCGCATGCAAAAAGGTTTATTTTTGTTTTGGACTTTAGCTTTTCGATCGCAGATTACGACAAGTGCAAAGGACTTTCTCTTCCGCCATATTATGTTAATAGATGCTTTTGGAATATATTATAGTATAAATAATTAACTGTTACACTTTTTTAAAAAAACCTTATATTTTATTGAGATAGACATGTTTTCAAATACTAGCGTCACATTCTATTTCTCTCTCTTGCAATGAAAGCTTTTTATTATGAAATTCTTAAAAAATAGCCTTTTGTGTAGGCCATAGTCCACCTTGTTAAGTTTGTAAACGAGTAGTCCTTCCATGTCACTTCTTTTTATTTAGGCTATGGAGAGGGGGAGAGAGAGATTATTTGCTTTGCACATCAATATTATATTATGCTATATTTTTTATAAGTATTATAAAAGACACATCATTTTGGTTCGTAGCTCATTTTTGTGTTGAAAAAACTTGAATAGTTTTTCTTCTACCCGACACCCCTTTGATACGTGTCGCGAGCTCTTTGATCCCGCCACCTTCAGCAGTATCACCTGTAGATGAGTATGTTGAGAGAGAGAGAGAGAGAGAGAGAGAGAGAGAAGCAATCAGAGGCCGTCGGCCATACCAATGTAACATAAGGCACGAGACAATCAGGATGAAATTTTAAAAAATGGTCAAGTGTCTAAAATTTTCTCTTGAGAAAAGGCATAACAAAGAATAATGTATAGCCAAATAAATGAATTTTCCAAAAACTGGTGAGATGGTTGGGCTCATTTGTTTATTGATGAATGAATGTTTATTGCAAGTAAACATTTGAAACTTTATTATTTCAAATAATGACCAGACATTGGATTTTTTTTTTGAAGCTGTATTATTTCCAACAATGACCAGACATTGGATTTTTTTTTTGGTTGCTTTAGTCAATAACCTTCAATTTGTTATAACGTTGAGTTGAAAGGTAGTGATTGGAGAATTGTATCCAATAATATTCATGTCTACAATTAGTACACCTCTCATTAGAAGCATGCCACTTACAACGTCTATATGTGTATGTCAAATAAACCTCTGTGTGTGTGTGTGTGTGTGTGTGTGAGAGAGAGAGAGAGAGAGAGAGAGAGAGAGAGAGAGAGAGGAAAGGTAGTGATTGGAGAATTGTTTTGCATGAGAAAAGCAATCTGGATGTTGTATCCAATAATATTCATGTCTACAATTATTACACCTCTCATTAGAAGCATGCCACTTACAAGGTCTATATGTGTATGTCAAATAAACCTCTCTCTCTCTCTCTCTCTCTCTCTCTCTCTCTCTCTCTCTAATAAACCTGTGTGTGTGTGTGTGTGTGTGTGTGTGAGAGAGAGAGAGAGAGAGAGAGAGAGAGAGAGAGAGAAAGATTGGGAAGATTACTTTTGTTATATGCCGTTTATTAAGCAGTCCTATTCATGGAATTTTTTTGGGTCTACTTAAGACGTCATTAAAACATGTGACTCTTGGCAAGTTAATGATGGCAAACTTATGATGGGATGTTGACCAGGCATTGCTTATGACATATACTTATGATGGGATGTTGACCAGGCATTGCTTATGACATATACTTATGATGGGATGTTGACCAGGCATTGCTTATGACACATACTTGTCCCTTATTTCTCTCTAAAGTAAACAAAATACATGTATTAGTCTACAATTTTATGTGCGTCGTGTTTATGAAGTAAAGATGTCAGTCATGTAGCCTTTTTTTTCCAAATTCACAAATTGTGAGTGATAAATGTATAAATAACCAAAAAATGCTACATAGAAAGCCATAGTAAGCCATCTAGACTTGAGAAGTTGCATCTTGCTATCTTTGTTAGACATACACAGTGATGGCATATACAACTCAAAATCTGCCATCCACTCGTCTGGTTTCTCCTCCCCTTTGAAAATTGGTCCATAGATCCATGTCACCATGGTTTCCTACGCAAAACATTTTTCCTTCTCATCAACCTAGAAGAAATCAGTGTGCTCCTCTGTGGGGGCACCAAAAGTCGGAGAGGGGGAATAAGGAACACACTCAAAACACAAGACAATGGCCTCTCTATAGCTCAAGTCCTTCATAGCACCCATATCCTCTCAAAACACCTTCCAAAAGTACAACTAGCACTAGTAGACCACCGTTTACACACATTCCAACACAGACACTTGGCAAGAGAACAACATCACAAACACCTACCATCATGGTTTTTCTTAACCCTTGCAATGCACACACTATCTCTCTCTCACTCTCTTTACAGAGAACAACGCTCATTCGAGGGGCACACATATCCACACTGCGGACACTACGAGACACTAAAAGAGCAAAAGAAAGAGAAGTAGGGAAGGAAAAAGGACACCAAATTGGGTGACAATGGACTTGATCTTGCTTCAGAAGAACATTTACAAAATTTCTAATGCCAAAACTATGTCTAGTTTCAAGAAAAATTCCTCATGGGCTTGAGCCACTTACTAGCTTACTTCGCTTTGCCCTCGTGCTCACCATTTTTGACCATTGTCGTCGAAGCTTTGTAGAGCTACCCTTGTCACAAGGATTTGACTCCATTTTAGTAGTCGTGGATCGGTTTACAAAAATGGCACAAGAGCAACCGCAACCTCAAATTTTGCAACCACCTCGTGCTCAAGCTCAAGCCCCTGCTACTCAACCAAATGTGAGCATCATAAGGATGGAGGAGGTCCTCAAGGGCAGAAGCAACCAGGAAGAAATAGCTAAAGGGAAGATGAAGATAGATGAAGTGGCTACAATGCCTATCAAACGTGTGCGTGTCCAAGAAGAAGTAGGTAAAGAAACAAGCAAGGATGCAAGCAATGAAGCAAGTACATCTCGGGCAGCTAAAGATGAAGCCAAGAAGAGAAAGACCCGTACTAGGTCTCAAATTGACATCTCTGATTTCCCTATGGGATCTCGGACACAACCTTATGACTTGACAGCTGATGTGAGTTCTCAAGGACCAAAGATTACTTGGCCACAACTACTTCATATGTCAAATAAGTACTGAGGGAAGGAGAGAGAAGAAGGATTAGACAACGAGAGAGAGAGAGAGAGAGAGAGAGAGAGAGAGAGAGAGAGAGAGAGAGACAGAGAGAGTCTGAGAGTGGGAGATGAGGGGGGGACAGGGTGCTAGAGAAAAGATAGGTTCAAAATGAAAAATGTCCGCCTCAAGTTTGGGCAAGAAGGTTCTCAAGCCGGTTCAAATTATTTCATTTGGCAACTTGGTATAGAATTGTTTATGTGTTGGTTTAATGTATATATTTTATAAATATCCCACATTTTAATTGAGATGAAAGTGGAGTTAAGTAAAAGTGGAGTTTTGTTGTGAAGAAGGAGGTTGTGTGCACAATTCCCAACAATCCTCCCCTTTGGGGTTTGGACTATGAAAATAGAAAATAGCTACGCCAATCTAGGTTGACCATCATCCCCAATCCAGAGGACCATCTCCAATCTAGGAGACCATCTCCAATCTAGGAGACAACTCATGATCAATAGTTGCTTTTTTGCAGGTTTTGTATCATGACAGCATGGTTGAGCAAACCATATCCTATTGTAGGTATAAACATGTCACTGGCTAGTATAACGATGTTGTAGCATATTGCATATTCAATTAGATCCTAGTAGTTTGTTTTGACGTGAAATGTTGGGTTGGAATTTGATACCTAGACCAAACCAAGGGATTTGAGGATTGAGTTTGAAAATGAGATTACCGTGATTTTATGGAGAAAGATGATATTATGAAAACAGCTTAATTGAAGTTCTTTGTCTAAACATTAAGTAAATAACTTACAAAAACATTTTAGGTATTTTTTAAGAAGGCTTGAGGGGATGTTTCTGAGACACTATGATAAAAAGGGGTTGTGGCCTTCTGATCAAATTGATACTTATATTTTAATCTATTTAAGGTCTAAAAAATGGGTCTATATAGGAACCTTACATAGAATTACTTCCATAAATCTAAGAGATTTTGTATTTTTTCACAAATTGATATAAAAAATACACACATCTTATACTTTACTGAAATTGAATTACATCAGTAAGTTGAACATGGATAGCAACTGATATACTCCAATAACACCTGTAAAATGCATTCAAAGCTAGCGTATATGTTGCCTTGATTGAATGGATGTAGATGAGGACTCTATCATTTCTTGGATTTTTTTTGCTTGAATCAAATGATTGTCCGTGACTTCACTTGCTGCTTCTACTTGGGAATTACTTCTTTGATGGGTTATTATTATTGTATACTAGAATGAGACCTCATTCTTATAGCCATGTACAAAGATAATTCTAAGACAATTGTTTTTGCACTAATCGTTGTCATTTTTTCTAAAGATAGTTGTCTTTTGAACGTAAAAATTCATTTATGTCTTATTATATAAGTAAAAACAGCTACACACACGTACACATACACACATGCACATGGTGCCATAAAGCCGTGCTCTCTCCTCTCTCTCTCTCTCTCTCTCACTCACACACACACACACACACACACACATCCACATTGACACATAGGTTGCTTCACGGACACATTCAAAACTTACTGATGGGTGGTAGTGGTATGTAAGCCTCATCAATTTGTTCTCTCTCTCTCTCTCTGACACACACACACATAAAAATGCACTTATTGGCCGATGTGTTCACTCTCTCTCTCTCTCTCTCTCTCTCTCTCTCTCTCATATGCTCATGTACCAGACTTACAATTATGAGTGGAGATGTTGTAATAACTCAACACAACAATGTACAAAAGATCTCACGCACAACTTGTGTCTTAAGCCAGCCCCCATTGTATCGCCTTGTGTATGCCATCTTAAATTTTTCCATGTGAAAAGTATGCTAAGATTTATGCAATGCTCCACAATTGCATTCAAGAGTTTGACACTTATTTATACGCTATTGAAGGCAAAAAAGGAACACGGAGAGACTAAATAAAGGTTGGAGAGATAGAAGTGTCACTTGCACGCGCATCCAAAGTTTTGATAATGTCCCATGAGGCAATAATCCTTTTCTTTTCTTTTTTTGCAAAACTCACAATTGTGAGTGATTGTATTATAAAGTCACCAAGAGATAAGCCTCAATCTTAGGATGAGCCTTGAGGGATAGAGCGTTACAACCGAACTTAGTTACAAGTATCTAGTAGCTTATTATTGCGCAAGGCTCGACCAGATGGTGAGGGTTGTCCTAAGCCAATCATCTGAGCTATGCTTTTTACTTACCCTGTATATTATTTCCTTGATTTCTTGAAAAATCTCCAAGAAGCTAGCCCAAAAGAGGTCATTATTGAAGATACAATAGATCCTGGCCTTCCAAATATTACTTAAGAAACAATATCTAACAATTTGAGTACACATTCACAGTGCAAAACTTTGAAACTGTTTGCCACCAAGGCACAAATCGCTCTTGAAAAATCCTATCTTCCACGTCCTTTGTATCCATTTGCACATCTTTTTTGCAAGGCCTCTAATAGTTGGGGATTCCATGAAGAGGTGGCTTAGGTCTTCGCTAGACAATTTGCACCCTAAACATCTACCGGGTCTGATACCACGCGCTTGAATCTTGAAGCCCAAAACACTTTCTACAAAAATATCTTCATAAAGTGAGACCATTGTGGACTCTAGATGTACTTCGTGACCTCTACCCATCAACCGACCATTGCTTCTTTTACTGCTTGCTTAAATGGACAAACTAATCAGCCTCATGAATTAACATTTGGTAAATGCCCTTGGCAATATCCTTAACTCTAAGTGGCTTACTATGTAACTTTTTTGGTTTATAATAAATTTATCACTCACAATTTGTGAGTTTGGAAAAAAACAAGGTGAGTTATCATGGGGGGTCTGCTAATGAAAGGATTCTTGAAGGCATTGTCAGGAAGCATGACATGGGGGGCATTGGAATGTGTTTTCGTAGTTCAATAAAAGCAGCAAGTAAATAGTGGAGTGGTCTGACCAACATGATAAGTTAGTGCTTGTTGTTATGCCAGTCAAGGAATTTGTAGTCCAAAATTGAATTGTAGATTGTTGTGTTGTGGGTTATATGCTATGTCATGTTGTGTGTGCAGAGAAGGTTATAAATAGCAAGGTATTCAGGGGTTGTGTGGTTAGCATTGATGTTGAAGTCACCGAGTAAAATGGTAGGGGTGTGCTGGTGGTGAGGAGAGAGTAGTGTGGTCAATGTTTGCAGGAGCAAGAGAATTGGACTAGAGGGTCTACGGTACAATGTTCTCAGGGTTATTGGTGGACCATGTGGTGTATTGAGGAATGTTGTAATGCATTTGATCTCATTCATGGAAATGATGTTGTGGTGTTGTAGATGTATGTTTTTTTAAATGTGAAGAGGGACACTCCCATGGGGCCAATTGTTTGAGTGTGTTTGTAACCGTGCATTTCGACTGTGTTAGCATGTTGTAGCTTTGTTTCTTGGAGACAAAGAATGTGGGAAGCCATTAAGTTATCATCAGGAATAAGGTTGTTGTAGTGTTTCTTAAGGGACACAATGTTAAGAGATTGTATTATCAAGTGATTGTCGGGCAAAGAGCGGAGGTCAAGATGTGAAGGTTGTCAAGTGGCGTGTGTTTTGAGTCAATGCAGCTCATCTAGAATTGTTTGGTCTACTTTGATATGGGTGGAAGTTAATTTTTCAGGAGGTAAAGGTGATTGTGATCTCTTATGCGTGAGAGGATAGTATACACAAGACCATGACTTTGAATGTTGGTTGGATCAAAAGCCAAGGTGTCTACTATCAAGTCCTGTGCACGGTCTATGGTTCTAACGTCTGCAAGTTGAATTGGGAATTGTGTTCTAGTAATGTCTAGGAAGCTCTTTCCTATTTGAAACTCACGTGCTATTTGTTGGATTGGTTTCTATTGTTTATCTATTGATGTATGGTATAGTTTGTTGGTTTTCACATCTAGTTTTTTGGCCTACTTTAGTGGTTTGAAAGTGAATCCAGATGGCTTGTGTTGTGGAGTTGTCTGTTATTGCTTTATATATATTGTCGGCTCCATTGAGTAGGCCATCTAGAATGTCAATATTTCTAGCACAAATTTCCACAATTAGGCCTAGTTTTAAGTGAAGTTTTTTCGTGAAGACCTGCTGTCACCTTTGGATCTACTGGTATTTGAATAGTTTTGCTGCAAGGTTTTGCCCTTGTTCTTGTGCGTCAGTAAATATTGGTATCCCTATGGTAGTGTTGAAAATATGTTGGTTGTGAAGGTCTTTATCTTTGTTTGCATAGTAAAGGTGGGATACCATGGCTGGATGAGGTACTGTGCACGTGTAATGCATATTCACGAACAAAATGTCTTTGTGGGTGTGTTTTGAAATGTGTATCCTATTGAGTATGGCGATGAATGTCTTATTTATTTGTCTCATGGTGATTGCTAACTCATAGCACTGTATGCGGTCATGCCAAAAAGAGGGTGAGATAGCTTCGAGTAATTGAGGTTTTCTAAAAAAAATCCAAGAGTCATATACTAGACTAACTTGGCAAATATCGCCGCACAAGATGACATCAACACCACCGAATGGCAGGTCGTAGTTGTTTTTAATTGCGCGCAGACGAGAGATGCAATAATGAAGATGTCGGTTCCAATGAAGTATACTTCATCGAAAATAACTAATTGCAAGTCTCGATAAAGTAGCCGTATCTCAATTAGCCTCTCAGGTGATAGGGAAGTGTTAGATGATGTGAGTAGCGGCAGGTGGAGGGCCGAGTCGATAGTGGTTCCGCCAATGTTAAAAGAAGCCTTGCCCGTGTATGCCATTAGCAAAGCTTTTGTTGTTGTTAGAATGGAATGTGATCTGTGGTTATAGAAGTGTAGAGGCCCTTGGACAATCAAAAGAAGGGTGAAAGTTTTGCATTTTCATGTGCTTGTAATAAGGAAAATGCCGATTTCGTCTATGGGAAATATATGTTTTTTCAACATAATATCATCAAATATTAGCCTTTGCTGGGCATTAATTAGTAAAATGCTCTTGTAATAAATAGCGTTTGGTTGAAACACCATTTTTATGGCTGGTATAGTGTGTGTATGCAGTTGGCAACATGAATATGGGAGCAAATATCAGATAGTGTCGTAAATGTCGAAGGTGAACTGGTGCCTAATGAGTTGGTGTCAAGGTTGTCTTTCAATGTTGTGTCTTTGTTGTATGTAGATTCATTTGTATCAATGATAGGTTTATTTTGATTGTATACATCTTTCCATGTGAGTCCATTTGTTAGATGTTGATTTTCATTATTTATCCATGGTATACACAAAAGAGAATGTTCTCTATAATGATTATATGGGTTCTTTGTGGCATTATATTTGACATATCATATAATTTTAGGTTTGGTATGTTTTTTGTATGTGTTGCTTGTTGTAGTGTATGTGGAGGCAAACTCTCCCAATGATATAACATTGAACTGGGCAGGACATTGGTATAGTCAAAGTGTGTCGACCATAGAAGATGGCATAGATAGATATGTGCACGCTAGCAAAGCATGGCAAAAGGCTCAAGTAGATAGGAGGATCATGGGCTGACAGGTAGTAGCAGAGGTGTATGACTGATGCGACTTATAGGCCAAGAAAGGTTCCAAAAAGGGTTAATTTGGGTAACAGGTGAAGGAGGTGAAAGGTACACCTTTTGGGATCCAAGAATGTAGATCTTGAAGCGTTGAAGGAGAAGGTCTAGACGGCTCATCAAACTGAGCTACGGAGCCCAAGTTATGGAAGTTTGAAGGTTCAGTATGTTGCAGATTCTTATCGGACAGGGCAGTTGGGGACAGGTGGTCCAAGTGGAAGTCATGGTATAGTTATGTAATGCTCTATTTATGGAGCCTAACCATCTTTTCAGATTGCAGATCGGAGCTACGAATTCCAAGTTATGGCCAACTGAAGTTTTGTCGGGGGGATAGGTTGGTGCCCACCTAACCACATGGAGAGGTGTGCCATCTGGTGTCTTTTGAGCCTTGAGAAAGTTCTAGAGTAGGGTATGCATCATACGGAGCTATTAGGAGTTGACTGCACGTCAAACGGAGCGTGGAGTAGAAAGATATAGAAGCCCGAAGATTGGGTGCACTTGTTCGAGATTGATTGGAGATGATTTGATCGGTTTTTGTGGCCTCGGTTCGAGGGCTCGGGGGAGTGGTGAAGTGCGGCAAGGTTAGGAAAATTCGGAGTTAGACAAGTGAGTTTGCGGCTGGGATTTACGGTTTGGCAGTCCAACATTGGAGCAGGGCATGGGAGCTTGGGGAAGGAGGGCCAAAAAAAACTAAGCATGGAGTCTCGTTTTAAAATTTCTACAAGGGCCTTGGAGGCTTGATGAGCCCGTGATTGCCACGTGGGAGGGGGGACTAATCCCACATGCGTGAGTTGGAAACAGAGAATGAGGGTACATAACCCAAGCCCTGAGTCTTTTGTAAATCGTGTGGTGACGAGGGAGAGCTCCTTGGTGCCCTGGCGATGGCGGCCCGTGACGGCACAGGTGCCACTCACGGGTGGAAGCCCGTAGGTTTTGGCCACGCAGGTGGCGCATTGGCCGTGTCTAATGGTGCTTGTAGGCGTGTGCAAGTGATGATCAATGATGACATGGCAGTTGATCACTTAGGGCTATTCCCACGGCCTTGACAGCCCGCCCACCAAATTTTTGAGGCCAAGGGGTTAAGCGCCCCCCCAATAGCGATGTCATTATTGCCAAGGGGAGGGTCCCGCAATAGTGAAAAGATCCAGTGAGAGAGATAGTTTGGGGACTTTCTAAAGCGGCCTATCCGGCCAGTGGTGAAGCAAGGTGAATGGGGAGAGAGAGCACGAGCCCTCACGCTTCAAGGGGCCTATCCCGCCCGCCACAACAATCAAGCAAGGGAAGAGAGAGAACCAATCCGAGAGGAGTCCAAAGTACCAACAATGAAAGTCTAAGTGCAAAGTTGGACAAATTGAGCGGACAACGAGTCAAGAGGTGTGCACCATGCAGTTGCCAAAAAAATCAAAAGTGCCAATTGGTGGCAATGCAAAAAATTCTAAAAGAAGCCTCAGTTGATTGTACGAGCTGGATAGCTCATTGTTTTTTTAATTTTTTAGCCTTAGCCAAGCGTTATAAAAGGAATAGAAGTGATTTTTGGGGGGCTTTTTTGCCAGAGAGAGTTATTGGATGTTTACAAGCCTGTGTATTGTAAGCTTTCCATTGGAACTGCATACTGGGTTATACTATCTCCCTATGCAATCCTACTAAGCATTTGCCCCTATTTCTCGGGTTTCTTCTCCCCATCTCCCTCCTTTTCTCTCACTCTTTGTGTATTTGCTAGTGCTTGCAGAGGGTATGCCTGCAGCTTGAAGGGTGTTACCAAGAGGGCATAATGGGATTTCTTGTGAGTTAGAAAGGGCGAGTTGAGCAGTGTGGGTGCATTTGTGCTACAAGGTGTTTTTGCAAGGTATGAGATAGTTGTTCTGTGTGCTAAGGTGGATCTATTAGTGCAAAATAGCCAACTTGAAGGTGTTGTTTGAGAGGTTAGGGATGTTGTGAATACCCTGAGCTATAGGGAGGCTTTGTTTTTGTGTGTCGGATGTGTTCCCTATTGCCCCTCTCCAACGTGCAAAATATTTTTCTATTCTTGTTTCGTAAAAGATTTTCGTGCTAGTCGAATCTATGTGCTGCACGAGATGTTTTTTCTTGAGAAGCATTGTTCTCTTGTGGGGAGGGTTTGCGTTTAAGAATATAAATTCTCTCTGTGCATTCACAAAGATAAATTGTGATTGTAAGAAAGGGAAAATATTACAAAGGCAAAGAAGGCGATAGTACACAGTGGTGCGATCCTCAGCTGCACGCCCATCTGCCTGCAACAACAAGATCACCTTGGGAAACACCAGCTTTTGAAGTGCTAGCATGGCCCTGTATAACGACAAAAGCAACAGTTCCAAAATACGTACGGGTGCCCTGTGCATGCAAGGATTGTGCCTCATCCAAAAATTGGCGCACTTTGCTCTCTGGGTAGAAACTAAGATTGACTTCAAAAGTCTTTGTCTTACCTACAACCATGGAAGCGTTCAAAACAAGTACATAAGGAGATGTGCAACCATCTGACTTATATTTTTTTTTCAGAGTCACATTCTCAATTTGCACAAAGTCTCCTATAGTGAGATTGTCAATGAACTGTGCAGTAAATTGATCGCTAGTAGCACAAGTGATGGTGACAGTGTTGAGTGGATCAACTAGGTCTATGTTAAGTATGGAGCCTGATTTACCCTTGTAATTTTCTGTGGTAAAAGCGCACATTTGTAAGGCCCCCATTATGAGGAGAAGCCATCGTGCGTGAAGGAAAATCACTCACCGGAAACCAAAATTTTCACGGACAAGAATCAGGGGCAACTTTAAAGGCCGGAATATTCTTTTTCGCCGGAATATTATGGCCGGACGGCGGCCGGAAAGTGGTCGGAAAACAACCGGTCGGTTGGCCAGTGGCCGGTAGTCAATGGCCGATGGCCGGTGTTCAGAAGTCAATGGCCGGTGGCCGGTGGTCGGAAGTCAATGGCCGGTGGCCAAATTCAAAAGCGGACTTGTCTTCTCAAGGGCGGCTACACATGGGCGGATTGGAGGGTCCGATTTGGACTTATTCGCACAAGGACGGCTACACATGGCTGTCTCTCATAAGAGAGGGCAGCCCTTTTGGCCTATAAAAGGAGGCCATTTCTACACACATTTCATAATGTGAAGTTGATGCAACAAGGTGAGTGTGAGGTGGTGAGAGTGAAGCAAGGAGGGAGTTCCATTAAGGGTATAATCCCTTTGTAAACTACTTTTTGTTTTGAAGTACTAAAGCCATTGAGTGGCTGCTTTCCCGTGGACGTAGCCCACATTGAGTGAACCACGTATATCGTGTGTACTCTCTCTCTCTCTCTCTATCTCTCTCTACTCTATAATCTCGTGTATATAAATCTGTCTCTCTCCATTAAGTAATCTACTCAATTATCTATTTAGCTACGTCTTATTTCCTAACAACTGGTATAAGAGCAAGGTTTGTTCGTAGCTAAATTATCTCAAGGAAAGGATTCCTTGAATTGAGTGGGAGTTATGGTGGAGGAAGGGAAGCTCAAGATTGATAAGTTCAATGGCAAAAACTACCAACATTGGAAGATGCAGATTGAAGACTATCTCTACCAGAAGGACCTCTATTTGCCACTAGGCGGTCTTGCGAAGAAGCCCGCAACAATGGCAGATGAAGCATGGATTGTCCTTGATCGAAAGGCATTGGGAACAATCCGGTTAAGCTTGGCGTCAACGGTGGCCTTCAATGTTTCGGAGATGAAGACCACGGAGGACTTGATGAAGTCACTTGACGACTTCTACGAGAAACCATCGGCATCCAATAAGGTATTTCTTATGAAGCGCTTGTTCAATCTAAAGATGGCAAAGAACACCTAAATGACTTTAACACAAACATAAGTCAACTTCGATCAGTGAAAATCAATTTCGATGACGAAGTGCAAGCTCTCCCTATACTATCATCTCTACCGGATAGTTGGGACAGCCTTGTGATGGTTGTAAGTAATTCTATCTCTGGCACAAATACTCTTAAGTTTGATGATGTTGTGGGTGTTCTCCTAAGCGAGGAAATGCGAAGGAGAATCATAGGAGAATCATCAAGTGCTGCACTATCAGTGGAAACAAGAGGAAGGCTTAAGGAGAGGTTCAAAAACCAAAAGGGTCGTGATCGCTCAAGGCGAAGCAAGTCACGCACAAAGTCAGTTCTTGAATGTTGGAACTGCGGAAAGAAGGGCCACGTCAAGAAGGATTGCTGGTCCAAGAAGAAGAAGGAGACAGAGTCTCAAGACAACAAGCCAACATCGGAGGCCAATGTGGCAGGTAAAGTAGAGCAAGATGCTCTAATTCTCTCATTAGACAATGTGTCTAATTCCTGGATAGTAGATTCCGGGGCTTCATTCCATGCGACACCACACAAGCAACATTTCCAAGACTACACCAAAGGTAATTTTGGGTATGTATACTTGGGAGATGATGAAGCTTGTGAGATTGTCGGCAAAGGTACAGTTTCTGTCAAAACTGCTAACGGAAATGAATGGAAGCTTAAAGATGTTAGGCATGTTCCTTCTCTTCGCAAAAATTTGATCTCTACAGGACAATTGGACGATGAAGGTCACAACATTGCATTCGGAAACAAACGGTGGAAGATCTCAAAGGGATCTTTGGTGGTTTCCAAGGGTGAAAAAGTCGGTACACTTTACTTGTGTACTGTTAGCACGCAACCTTCAGCTTATGCAGCAACTACAGAAGTTGACAGTGCGGTGTGGCACTACCGACTTGGGCATATGAGTGCCAAAGGAATGCAAATCCTTCAAACAAAGAAGCTTCTACCAGGTTTGAAAGAAGTGGACTTAGAGTTCTGTGAAGATTGTGTTTATGGTAAACAAAAGAGGGCAAAATTTCAAAAATCAGGAAATGAAAGAAAAAATAAAAAACTTGAGTTGGTTCATTCTGATGTTTGGGGTCCTGCAAGTACACCATCACTTGGTGGCTCATTGTACTATGTAACATTCATAGACGATGCGACTAGAAAAACATGGGTTTATGTCGTGAAGAATAAATCCGATGTATTTTCCATATTTCAAAGGTGGAAAGCCTTTGTGGAGAATGAAATAGGTACCAAGGTTAAATGCCTCAGATCCAACAATGGAGGCGAATATTGCAGACAAGCTTTTGAAAGCTTTTGTGCTAGCAATGGCATTCGGAGGCAAAGGACAACCCCAAGGACACCTCAACAAAATGGGATTTTGGAAAGGATGAATAGGACAATCATGGAACGAGCACGAATCATGCGGCTACATGCAGGCCTACCACTTGAGCTTTGGGCGGAAGCTGTAAGTACGTCTGTGTACTTAATCAATCGGTCACCCTCAACGGCATTGGATGGGGGAGTTCCAGAAGAGGCATGGACAGGTAAACCGGTGAATTATGCATTTCTCAAAGTGTTTGGGTGTGAGGCTTTCATGCACATAGATAGAAGCCTAAGATCAAAGTTAGATGCAAAGTCCAAAAAGTGTTTCTTCATTGGCTATGGAGAAGGAGACTTTGGGTATCACCTATGGAATCCTGAAGATGGTAAAATCTTAAGAAGTAGGGATGTAATTTTTAACGAACAAAATATGTACAAAGATTACTTGGAAAGAAAACAAACAAAAGAAACAGGTGATGAGTACATGGAGCTTGAGGACGGTGAAGACTCAAGGACTGCAAATGGTGACAATGTGCAACAACGTCAACCAAATGAGGAGCCTCAACCTATTCCCCGAAGATCTACAAGAGCAAGTAGACCTCTAGAAAGGTTTGTTCCTTCCTTCAACCATCTCTTGATCTCAGATTCTGGAGAGCCGGAATCATATGAAGAAGCTATGCAACATGAATCCAAAGAAGAATGGACGAAGAGCATGCAAGTGGAGATGGACTCACTACATCGCAACCAAACATGGGAGTTGGTTGAGTTGCCTAAAGTTAAGCGGGCACTTCAAAACAAATGGGTGTACAAGCTAAAGGAAGAAGAAGGTGGGAAGAAAAGGTACAAGTCTAGGCTTGTGGTAAAAGGTTTTTCTCAAAAGAAAGGTATTGACTTCAATGAAATATTTTCTCCTGTTGTAAAAATGAACTCAATTAGGCTTGTCTTAAGCCTTGTGGCTGCTCATGATCTAAATCTCGAGCAAATGGATGTAAATTCGGCATTCCCTCACGATGACTTAGAGGAGGAAATCTACATGCTTCAACCAAAGGGGTATGAAGTAAAAGGTAAGGAGAAAATGGTTTGCAGATTAAAGAAGAGCTTGTATGGTTTAAAGCAAGCATCAAGACAATGGTACTTGAAGTTTGATCGATGGATGTTGGATCATGGATTGACAAGATGCAACTCAGATCACTGCGTCTACACGGAGAATTTGGGAGATGGGAAATTCATCATCCTAATGTTGTATGTTGATGACATGTTGATTGCAAGTGCTAACATGGAGGACATCAAATACCTAAAAGAGGAGCTGTCCAAATCTTTTTCAATGAAAGATTTAGGTGTTGCAAAGAGGATACTTGGTATGAAAATATCAAGGGACAGGACGAAGAAGACAATAAAGCTATCTCAAGAAGATTACATCAAGAAGGTACTAGAAAGGTTTGCAATGCAAAATGCAAAACCAGTTTCTACACCTTTGGCTGGTCATTTTAAACTAGCGAAGGATATGTGTCCAAAGACACAAGAGGAGATAGCCTATATGTCTAAAGTTCCATATGCTGCAGCGGTAGGTTCTCTAATGTATGCTATGGTCTGGACAAGGCCATACATTGCACATGCAGTGGGAGTTGTGAGTAGGTTCATGGACAACCTAGGTAAAGAGCATTGGCAAGCTGTGAAGTGGATACTTAGGTATCTAAAAGGGACAACAAAAAATGCTTTGTATTTTGGAGGAATTGATATTTTTCTAGAAGGGTATGCTGATGCAGATATGGTAGGTGACAAAGATACTCGAAGGAGCACTACTTGCTATGTGTTCACGGTTGGAGGCACAGCAGTAAGCTGGGCTTCAAAGCTGCAGAAAGTGGTTTCACTTTCTACCACGGAAGCAGAGTATGTAGCAATGACGGAGGCAAGCAAAAAAATTCTGTGGCTTCACAGATTCTTAGAAGAGCTTGGATTCAAACAAGACAATCGTGTCTTGTACAGTGATAGCCAAAGCACTATCCATCTTGCGAAGAACTCAGCCTTTCATTCAAGGACAAAGCACATTGAGGTGAGATATCACTTCATACGCACTATTTTGGAAGAGAGACAACTAAAGCTAGGAAAGGTGCATACAAGTGAAAATCCTGCAGACATGTTTACAAAGGTGGTCAACAAGGAGAAGTTGAGCTTTTGCTCATCTTCAATCGGCATTCAAGGATAAGAAGCCAGAATGGAAAGCAGTCACAGGTTTGGTTTGGAGATCAGTCTCCAAGTGGGAGATTGTTAAGTATGGAGCCTGATTTACCCTTGTAATTTTCT
This sequence comes from Adiantum capillus-veneris, assembly GCF_014529385.1. Taxonomy (NCBI): domain Eukaryota; kingdom Viridiplantae; phylum Streptophyta; class Polypodiopsida; order Polypodiales; family Pteridaceae; genus Adiantum; species Adiantum capillus-veneris. Next base: position 64,917,003 of record NC_140939.1, on the reverse strand, counting down.
GTGGTAAAAGCGCACATTTGTAAGGTCCCCATTATGAGGAGAAGCCATCGTGCGTGAAGGAAAATCACTCACCGGAAACCAAAATTTTCACGGACAAGAATCAGGGGCAACTTTAAAGGCCTCGGGGGCGGAGGTCCCCGAGCCTTTTTTTTGCTGGAATATTCTTTTTCGCCGGAATATTATGGCCGGCCGGCGGCCGGAAAGTGGTCAGAAAACAACCGGTCGGTTGGCCGGTGACCGGTAGTCAATGGCCGATGGTCGGTGGTCGGAAGTCAATGGCCGGTGGCCGGTGGTTGGAAGTCAATGGCCGGTGGCCGGTGGCCGAATTCAAAAGCGGACTTGTCTTCTCAAGGGCGGCCACACATGGGCGGATTGGAGGGTCCAATTTGGACTTATTCGCACAAGGGCGGCTACACATGGCTGTCTCTCATAAGAGAGGGCAACCCTTTTGGCCTATAAAAGGAGGCCATTTCTACACACATTTCATAGTGTGAAGTTGATGCAACAAGGTGAGTGTGAGGTGGTGAGAGTGAAGCAAGGCGGGAGCTCCATTAAGGGTATAATCCCTTTGTAAACTACTTCTTGTTTTGAAGCACTAAAGCCATTGAGTGGCTGCTTTCCCGTGGACGTAGCCCACATTGGGTGAACCACGTATATCGTCTGTACTCTCTCTCTCTCTCTCTCTCTCTCTCTCTACTCTATAATCTCGTGTATATAAATCTGTCTCTCTCCATTAAGTAATCTACTCAATTATCTATTTAGCTACGTTTTATTTCCTAACAGTCTACCTTCAAGTAGCACATATACTTAGCGACTTCTGGGCTTTGTTTGTGAGTCCCATATCTCCTCATTATGCATCCCTCAAATGCGAACGAGGGCAAGTCTCAATGATGTGAACAATGCGCAACAGAGGGATCTTAGTGGGAATATAAGACATAAGAGAAGATGAACTAGCAGGAATTACATCCTCATGATAACACTCAATAGCAGTATGCTCATCTAGTTTGGCACCCTCTGTAATGCTCTCTTTTTTTGTACTTGCAAGCGATGAACCCTCCAGAGGAAGTTTGACTGCCATAACAAAAAACAAAACTCGTAACGGTTGGACACAACAATAGAATATCTACGTGATGCAAGCAAGCCTTACTTAGTTCCGTTGTCTCCTCGCAAGTCTTGAAAAGTGTACGTGGTATCGCACCACTTTGAATCACACGCTTGACTGATTTGGGCCCAACGTCAAGAGCAAAAGAAACATCAAGCTTAGGTAGATTCGGAGAGGCCCTCGTGCAGAGGGGAGACACATGATCAAGAATGAGGCCACTATCGGCTTCCAAGAATGACACATCCGTATCACGATGCACTATCTTGTCCAACTATAAAAAAACAGAAAGCAAAATCGCATTATTGCCAAGCATACATCGAGTATTTTCTATAAGGTATCAAGCTATTGAATCACCATATTCAAGCTCCATCACATAAACATTGTTGGATTCATCTCACATAGGTTCCACGTTCCACCGTAATGTTCATCGAGAGGATTTTGCGAGGAGAAAGAGACAGCCATATTAAGAGAGGATGATAAATAATGATCATGCAACTATTACTCGACTTTACGTGTTCAAAAGAAGAAAAGGGAAAAGAACATCATTTAGCTAAAGGGTAAATAAGCTCATAGAAACAATACTTCACACATTCATATTCATAAGGACCTTAGGATCAATAAGGGAGAGGGATAGTCTTGAACTAATTTTTGGAGGAGCAACATACTACAGTCCTCCCTTATTTTTATCAATGTTTACAAAGTCTTAAGGCTAACCTACTATCATATCTTTTAAATAGATTTGACATATTTTTAGACACATGCAAAAAAACATCAAATTCAAAGGCATTAATGACCCAATGGAAAGAGGAACACCAATCAGAAAGGGTACCCCCACTTTATCCATTCACACTATTCTTGTCCATGGATTGACCAATTTGAGGTGCCAAGTTGAGTTAGACCCAAGAGTGTATGGTAATGGTCTAGGGTTCCCACCATGCTCATGTGTTGAACAACAAAGAAACAGCCAATGAATGAGAGAGAGACAGAGAGAGAGAGAGAGAGAGAGAGAGAGAGTGTAATCGCGAGTCTTGCAAAAGGAGAGCAAGTCATCTGCATGGTGTGAGCCACTACGAGCGCAGCTACTCTGCAAACTCGTTGTATGGACTGGGAGGGAGCCGTGTTACACATCTTGCCAAGCAATATTCGGGGAAATTTTTTTTGAGCTTATTAACGTATCGTTCTCGATCCTAAAAGTGCCGTTTGAGAGTAAGAGGAAAATAAGGAACTCCATCCCACAATAGAGAAAAATAGTGTAAAACCTTGATAAATACCCCTACTTTCCTAAAAGTTCCTCTTGGCATACCAGTGTTCGGGAAAAATCATTTTCCAAACATACAAAATTCCTTTTCTTGATTTTGTCAAGATGAAATTTTAGAAAATAATGTCATTTTTTCAGGTTTTTACACTTACTTTCTCTATTTTGGGGCGGAATTTCTTCTTTTCCCCTTGCTCTCCACCGGCATATTTGAAATTGAAAACGGCACGATATTAAGCTGAGACACATTTTTCCCAAACACTGTGGCAAAGTCAAGAAAAGGTATTCTGCATGTTTGTAAAAATGTTTTTTTTTCTCGAACGCTGTTGTAAGCCTAAATGATGGCCAAGGAAAAGGTGGCTCAACTTAATCGCATACAAGTTCTAATTCAAAACTTGCAATTGAGAGCAAGGGGAAAAGGAGAAATTCCACCCCAGAATAGAGAAAAATAATATAGAACCCTACAAAATACTCCTAATTTCCTAAAATGCCCTATGGCAAACTAAAGGAAACATTGTGAAATTGTGCCTCAGCTTAGTCTCGTGCTGTTTCCAATTTCAAAAATGCCGGTTGAGTGCAAGGGGAAAAGGAGAATTTTCACCCCAAAATAGAGAAAAGGTAGTGTAAAAACTTGAAAAACACTGGTAATTTTCTAAAATTTCGTCTCAGCAAACTCAAGGAAAGGAAATTTGTATGCTTGGAAAAATGATTTTTTCCGAATATTGGAATGAAAGGAATTTTGAAAAACGCAAACATTGTCAATGTAAGGCTAAATGAGCCTTAGGTGCCTTTATGATTCGATGGACACCTGCAAGTAGCTGCAAGAAGCCTTGGAGGAGAGTTGTGGTAGCCATACTTCCAATGTTTTGAGTGGACTTTAAATGTCCTTTTGGATTTACTATATTAAATGGGTCTTTTCTGCTTGCTCAAAAAGGCCTTGAACAATAAGAAATTAAGAGTGCATCCTCCTTATGTGGAGTATTCACTCCATCAAATTTCTTTTACTATTTTTATTTGTGAAAGAGTGCTTTCTTTTAAGGGCCTCATATAGGTCTATTTCATGAAATTATTGGCATTCTAAAAGAAACCCTTAGTGTTGTGATATGCTAGGAAGACTTTCATTGTTTTCAGTGCATGATGCATGATGGAGTCATTTCACATACAGACATGTCTTTACTTTTTTTTGCATTATATTGTTTTAAAATACTAAAGTAAAACTTCACCTTGCATAATTTTAATAAATTTTACACACACACATATATGTTTTTTTTTTTGCATTCTATTGTTTTAGAATGCTAAAGTGAAGCTTCACCTTGCATAATTCTAATAAATTCTATACACACCATTTTATAGCTTGATTCCAGCCAATGTAAACGTTCAAAAAAGTCTCTTTTAATAAGTGACTGCTGATCAAGCTTCTTCCTCACAAAGAATAAAACCGAAATACTAGCAAAAATTTTAAGATTTGCAAAATTTTTGGACGATTTTCTCACATATTTCATTGGTTTTTTTGTCGTTTACCATGGTTTGCAACTAGCTAGTCTCGATTTTCAATCGGCTCAAGACTAAACTGAGGCAATCCTTTCCCAAACACTTATATCAGTTTAATTCAACCTAACAATTTTATCACTTTCTTATTGTTTTTGAAAGCCATCGTGACCCTTTCACTTGTTTTATTATTTTCTATTCTTGTAGACCTACCTTTTATTGTGCACTCAATCATATGTCAATAGGTCCTTTGCTTTTGTTGTTTCTATTTGAATTCCTTTTCAATCTATTTTGTTTTACATTGCCAATGTTCATATTTCTTGTTTTTTAAGAGGATCTTTCATAATATATAAGAAATTTGCGATTTATGTATACCAGTACAGTCGGTCGCCTTCGGCGGCCTCTCTCTCTCTCTCTCCCCCCCTCTCTCCCTCTTTATCGCGTGCAAAGGGGCTTCTTTTAGTTTTGGACTTTAACCTTGAGATCGCAGATTGCGACACTTGTAAAGGGCTCCTCCTTCCGCCATACTATGTTAGTAGATAATGGACAATATGATTTTATATCAAAACACAACAAAAATGACATGTAATGATAGGTGTTGATTTTTTTAATTCTATTTTTTAATAGCAAAACTCACAATTGTGAGTGAGTTATATTGAGAAGCCGAAAAAATTACAAGGTTTTGTCATGCTCATGTTAAGCCATGACAACATCCAGGAATCATAATTACACCGGCTATTAAGGCACTCCTATCGATGGCCAAGGTTTGCCCCCGTCCCAGGTATTTCGTCTGCTGACAACAAGGCACAAGTAGTCCTAGACCAATCCTCCGAGTGATGCTTGCGCGCGAGTGCCCATATTAGCACTTTGCTTTCCTGTATAATTTCTGCGAAGCTTGCCACCTCAAATCCTCCTTCAAAAACACGGCGGTTCCTTGTTTGCCATACACTATGAAAGAAGAAGTATCTGACAATCTGGGTGCTAACGAGGAGTGCAGGACTACCTGAGTTTTTACCTCCAAAGCATAGGTCATTCTTGAAAAACCTAATTTTCAATGTTCTCTGGACCCACTTGCATACTTTCCCTGCAAGGCCTTTTATAGCTGGGGCAGTCCATGAAAAGGTGGGCCAGATCTTCACTAGTCAACCTGCACCCCAAGCATCGATCTGACCCAATCCCTCTCTCCCGAATCTTCACACCTGTCGGTAGAGCACCCCAAATAACCTTCCATAAGAAAACCTTCATGTACTGTGGAACTATTGGCTTCCATATGTTCTCCATTACATGCTCCCACCGTTCCTCCGGCCATTGCTTTTTCCATAGTTTATTAAGGGGGCTAGACCAATTCTTCTTTTGCATCATTGTCTGATAAATGATTTTGGTATGTGGTTTCCCCAAGAGACTGCTGCCGGGCCATTTCCAGGCTTTCTAGTCCAACTCCGAGTCACAAATTGGCATCACTAGATTGTCAAGTTCTTTCATCACTTTGCGGACAAGCAAGCCCTCCAAGCTATTGAGTTGGTACTGGGCAATCATAAGGTCAATGGTTTTCCAACTCTTGTTGACACTGTCCCAGAAGTGCTCAAGTCGAATCAAACCCTTATTATTCAGCTTCCTTGTTGTCTCAAACCAATAGGGAGTTTGTGGCGGATCTACAACTTTGGAGATCCAAGGGGACATACATGATACTCTAACTTCATCATCCTTTCACAACCCATATGGCTTGGCCTTTCTTGCATTCTATTATTTTAGAATGCCAAAGTGAAGCTTCACCTTGTTTTTATTTCTTTTAGGCCCTTGTGACTAGTAAGAGAGTGTTGACATTTGTGTCAAACATTATGTTTTATGCTTTTGGAATATATTCTAATATAAACTAGTAAAACGGCACCGCCTTCAGCGGCGGCATGGTCCCTCTTACCTTCAAGCTCCTCACTCTTGACAAATTTCACAAAAGTGTGCTCCAGCATTGTTCAACAACTTCAGGCAGCTCACCAAAGCTGAGATTAGTGTTCCAAAAAAATGTGTCTCAACTTAATATCGTGTCGTTTTCAATTTCAAAAATGCCGGTTGAGGGCAAGGGAAAAAAGGAGAAACCCCGCCTCGAAAAAGAGAAAAATAGTGTGAAACCCCGAAAAATAAACCTAATTTTTAAAAATTTCCTCCCACAGTCTTTCGAAAGAGAGAGTGAGACGCCACCTATTGATGATGTTGATGATAATCTAGCTCTCTCTCTCTCTCTCTCTCTCTCTCTCTCTCTCTCTCTCTCACCCGACCACGTCAATCAACTTTAAAATCAGAGCTGAGAGCAGTGTTTGGAAAAAAATGTCTCTTAACTTAATATCGTGCCGTTTTCTATTTGCCGCTCTCTCTGTCTTTCTCTCAACTCCTTGTTGGCTGGATCTTTAAGGCCTTTTGGGATAGTTTCCTATGACGTTAGAACTCTCCTCTTCTTCTTCTCTCATCTCTCTCTGTCACTCTCACTCTGTGTGTGTGTGTGCATGCAGCCTATCTAGTGCGCTTTTTATTTGCATCTCTCTCTCTCTCTCTTCCTCTTCTCTCTTTTTCTATATCTCCCCAGTCTCTCTCTCTCTCTCTCTCTCTCTCTCTCTCTCTCTCTCTCTCTCTCTCTCTCTCTCTCTCTCTCTTTGCATGCAACCTGTCTAGTGCGCTTTCTATTTGCATATATATATATATCTCTCTCCCTGTGTGTGTGTGTGTGTGTGTGTGTGTGTGTGTGTGTGTGTGTGTGCGCGCGCGCATGCAGCCTGTTTAGTGCGCTTTCTATTTGCATCTCTCTCTCTCTCTCTCTCTATACTTACTATAACATGATTCTCTGTACCACATCCTACCTCTGGCTTGGACTAGCACTAGCTCAACCCCTGAACTGATTCATACCCCACCACATGGGTGTATTGATAAGCTGCCACTTTGATTTCCCTAAAATTGGGTGAATTCTAAACACGCTTTCATAAGAGAATAAAACGAATTTTCGACTTATTTAGCAATGCTTTGTTTGATGAGGGCTATTGAAGGGATCTGACGAAGAGCTACCAGGGTGGTTACATCCCCCCCATGCGCTGCCTTTTTTGGGAGTGCATGAAGCAGATAACGCCGCACAATACTGAGCCGATGCAGTGGGATATTCAAGACCACCTAGCTGCCGTGACCTTGCCTTCCCTATGGGGGCTCCACAGCTAGCTTTGAATGGGATACATTGAGTTGGCATTGGTATATAAGGTGAGCTCTATGCTCACTTAGTTTTCATTCGGCAGGGTGTGTGGGTTGTATTCCTTCTGTGCATACTCTACATATATCTTTCTGTACGTGTTGTTACCTGGTTGTCCTCAAAGTGATGGCCCCCAATAAGAAAACTGCAGTGGAATCTATAGAGGTAATTTTGTTGATTAAAGGAATGCTTCAACAAACTTTAACACTATGGTTGTTTTCAAGAGCCGTGCTAATTTTCTGTTCAAACAATGGATTTAAGTTAAGATCTTGAAGAAGATTCTGTCCTCCTAAGAGCTATTTCAAATGTTAATTACAGTCATCTGAAGGAACACATACTATGGGTTTGACATGAGGCCCGGATGCTGGCTTATCCATTACTGTTGTTCTTTCATTGGTTACTAGTTTTACCAGTAAGGAAAGTTTGCTAAACTCACAGGATAATCATGGATAAATCTTGGATACGGGTAAGTGGTGTATCTGGGCTATATGGACTGGTTTTCGGTTGCATGACAGTGTACTTTGGCTGAACTTTAGCTATAAGCTGTATGAAAGCATCGAATGGCCTTTCAAAATAAATGCCAAATTAGGAATGCCTACCACTGACCCTAATCATGGTTTTTGACTGGATCGGATGATGGGCCGAAGTATACTACACACTAATAAGTACTTTGTACCAATAACTCAGAATATGGTTTGACTTTGAAGCACGGATGTTGGCTTATCCCTTACTGTTGATATTTCCTTTTTGCTGGGATTAACGACAGGAGACTATGCTAACTCACAGAATAATTATGGATAGATTTGTATGTTGGGTATTGGGATATCTGGTATATACGAGCTCTATTTCGGCCTTGTATAGGTTTACGTAGCTGTAATCTGTGTATTCTTTATATAGCACAAGGTGGCCTTCCACTGTTAAATACCAAGTTGGGGATGCCAACTACTGACCCTAATCATGGAGGGTTTTCTGATCAGATGATGGGTTGAGATGGATCGGAAACTTATATGGGATTAGTAGTTCTACAACTAATGGGATGGTCTTTGTTGTTGATCATTCTTATTGCTGATTTTACTGCAATAGACTGTGTTAAACTCATAGATTATTTTAAGGTTTATTTTGGATACTGGAATTTGCATTATCTGGAGTATATGAACTGCATGCGGCCCTATATACGGTATGGTTTTGGCTTTTTATCTGATCTATATGGATAATTTAGCCGTATATATGTATTCATGTCTCTTCTTTCTGTTGATTATGGTCTCGGATCATGTTTGATTCTGTGAGGACCCTTGCCGATGATTGATTTATGCAAGGGTAGCTAGCCTTGCTGATCTAGGTTATCATATTATGTTTGAATTTGTGAAGATCCATGCCAATGATGGATACATGTAAAGGTAAGTTATCCCTTGCTGGTCTTTACTGGTTTTTGTGCCGACGGTTTTTTCCCCGACTCGTATCACTATCTAGTAGTGGTATACTGGATAAAGTTGACTGGCTTTTTTGACTGGGAATGTTGGTAGATTAAACTACTGCCTAGACTGAATGGCTGATGGTAAAAGGTGCTTCTTTCTGTTGATTATGGTCTCGAATCATTACTGTGGGTGATTTTGAAGAGAAGATGTGACTGAGAGATTTCTATAACTCACTAAACTAGGTTTTTTGGAACTTTTTTGATGATGGAAGTACTGGTAGAAGAGGACATCCATGCCAATGATTGTTGAATCTGATTAAAAAATACTAAAACCTGACTTCACAGTAACATAAGAAACAATTGGTATAGTGTGAACAAGATTCTGGGCTATAAAAACTTCATTTAAAACTTCGGAAGAAAAGAAATGAACTTGAACTAAAACTGGAAAGTTTTTCTGGAAATAAATATTACTAATCACTTTGAACCCTAGCAGCATGATTTTTCTTTTTCTGATACCTTGGTGACATGGATGACAACTAGGTCACCCCAGTTACCTGCAATGCTTTTTGGAAGCTAACGAATGGTTTGTTTCTTACTATGGATGCAGGTAAGGGTGTCCTTTCCTTGGCTATTGATTTAGAAGAAGAAGTGCTATACCTATAACTATTGGACTATAACAGGACCTTCCTACCCTTTAAATGGCCTGTTACTATGATGTATTTGCTTTGGATAAACTGTCTAAAGTAATACATGACTTTGTACTATATCTGTAGGCCATGGTCTTTGTAGAATATCTCATGTGTTATGTATACTGTTAATAGTTAAAACTCTCTCTCTCTCTCTCTCTCTCTCTCTCTCTCTCTCTCTCTCTCTCTCTCTCTCTCTCTCTCTCTCTCTCTCTCTCTCTCTCTCTCTCAATCACACCCAACCACCTCAATTAACTTCAAAATTTGAGCCAAGAGCAGTGCTCGGGAAAAAAATTATCTCAGCTTAATATCGTGCCGTTTTTTATTTGAAGCTCTGTGTGTGTGTGTGTGTGTGTGTGCATGCAGCCTCTTCGGTGCGTTTTCTATCTGCAGTTCTCTCTCTCTCTCTCTCTCTCTCTCTCTCTCTCTCTCAGTCAATCACACCCAACCACATCAATCAACTTTAAAATATGAGCCGAAAGCAGTGTTCGGGCAAAAATTTGTCTCAACTTAATATCGTGTCATTTTTTATTTGAAGCTCTCTCTCTCTCTCTCTCTCTCTCTCTCTCTCTCTCTCTCTCTCTCTCTCTCTCTCTCTCTCTCTCTCAATCACACCCGACCGCGTCAATCAACTTTAAAATCTGAGCCAAGAGCAGTGTTCGGGAAAAAATGTGTCTCAACTTAGTATCGTGTCGTTTTCTGACTGTAGATATCTCTCTCTCTCTCTCTCCCCCTCTTCCTCTCTCTTTCTCTATCTCCCCAGTGTCCCCCCCCTCCCCTCTCTCTCTCTCTCTCTCTCTCTCTCTCTCTTGAAGACGTTAATATACCATGATCTCGATGGTGCATGTGTCATTGACAATGTGTTGTGCGTGCATCACTCGAGACCGTCCTGACTTCTTAGCAACTTCAACCTTACCCCATCCCTCCTTCCCTCCCTCGGCTCGTCTTGCCTAATCTAGCCTGCACAATGGAGACAATGGAGGACATGCATGCATCGACGCCAAGAACTATCTCTGATTGGCTCAAGGCTAAGCTGAGGAACACTTTTTCCAAACATTGGTCCGACTCACATTGATGCGGTCACTGTGGTGTATTCAGTCCTCTCTCTCTCTCTCTCTCTCTCTCTCTCTCTCTCTCTCTCTCTCTCTCTCTCTCTCTCTCTCTCTCTCTCTCTCTCTCGCTCGTGGCTCACCCTCTTGTGTTGAAGTTGCTAAGTTGGCCTAGGCTAGATTGGAGCTAGTCTACAATGGAGGCAATGCTCTTTGCTCAATTCATGTGCACGATGCAATGAGGGTGCCACTGTCCACATCTCTCAACCGCCCAATCGTGCCTCCTCACACTAACGATCCCAGAGTGGACCACAGAGACGCACTTACAACACAGTCGCGGCTCGCTTACGGTCTCAAGAGGAAAATTTTTCGAGGCTTTGCACTTCTTTTCTCTATTTCGGGATGGAATTTTTCCTTTTCTCCTTGCTCTGAAGCGGTGAAAACGGCACAATATAAAGATGAGGCATTTTTCTCGAACGCTGTTTGACTCCAAGCCCTGAGCCTCTCTCTCTCTCTCGCTCGTCGTGAAATTGAAATTAAAACCGCCAGGGTATTAAGCTAAGACGCATTTTTCACGAACCAAAGGACTTCAGGAAATTGAAACCGACACGATCAGTGTTTGGAAAAAGTGTGCCTCAGCTTAGCCTTAAGCCGGTTGCAAAATCAAAGTGGCCGGTTGGGGGGAGGGCAAAAAGAAGAAAATTCCGGTTCAAATTTGTCTTGGAGGGATTTTTGTATGCTTGTGAAAATGATTTTTCCCCAACAGTGGGCACGGACCGCACGGTATTAAGCTGAGACGCATGTTTTTGAAAATGAATTTTCCCCAACAGTGGGTACGATCGCGGGATGAAGCGGCAGACTGAGACTCGCCTGCAGTCGCACGTGGTCTCTCTCCCCTTCTCCTACTGCACGTGCACATTGCACAGGCTCAACGCACACTAGGCCGCCAGGCGTGCTCTCCCCCCCTCTCTCTCTCTCTCTCTCACACACACAACGTGATGTGTTGTGTCGCCGTTTGCAAGGCACACTCCCAAGCACATGCCGCACTATTCTGCTACTGCCACGTGTCAGGGGGGAGGGGGGGGAGCCGGAATTCCCTCCCCCATTATCTATTAGTATAAATAAATAGTTAATTGTTGCACTTTTTTTAAAACCTTATATTTTATTGAGATACGATATGTTTTTCAAATACTAGCGTCACATTCTATCTCTCTCTCTCTCTCTCTCTCTCGCAATGGAAGCTTTTTATTATGAAATTCTTCTAAAATAGCCCACCTTGTTAAGTTTGTTTGTAAATGAGTAGTCCTTCCATGTCACTTCTTTTTATTTAGGCTTCCTTCGCTTTAGAGCATGTACGTGGATATGGAGAGGGGGAGAGAGAGAGATTATTTGCTTTGCACATCAATATTATATTCTGCTATATTTTTTATAAGTATTATAAAAGACACATCATTTTGGTTCGTAGCTAATTTTTTTCTTGAAAAAACTTGAATAGTTTTTCTTCTACCCGACAATAAGGGCCTACTTGAGGGTGGAAAAATGTTTCCCAACTTATTATCATGTTGCTCTAAAAGTTAATAATGTCAACAAGGAGAAACCAAAAAACAAAATATCTATACTATTATAAAAGGGGGCGGGATCCCCCCCCCCCCCCCCTCTCTTAAAAAACAAAACCCCTCCACCCCTTTGATACGTGACGCAAGCTCTTTGATCCTGCCACCTTCATCAGTATCACCTGTAGATGAGTACATTGCGAGAGAGAGAGAGAGAGAGAGAGAGAGAGAGAGAGAGAGAGGCGATCAGAGGCCACCGGCCATACTAGTGTAACACAAGGCACGAGACAATTTGGATGAAATTTTAAAAAATGGTCAAGTGTCTAAAATTTTCTCTTGAGAAAAGGCATAACAAAGAATAATGTATAGCCAAATAAATGAATTTTCCAAAAACTGGTGAGATGGTTGGGCTCATTTGTTTATTGATGAATGAATCTTTTCATTAACTCTCCATTCGCAATTGCAAGTATAGAGAAATAGGCTTTCTTTTAAAAGTAAACATTTGAAATTGTATTATTTCCAAGACATGCCTTTTCACGTGAAGAATTGGATTATTTTTTTGGTTGATTTAGTCGATCACCTTCTATTTGTTATAGCATTGAGTTGAAAGGTTGTGATTGGAGAATTGTTTTGCATGAGAATTGTTGTATCCAATACTATTCATGTCTACAATTAGAAGCATGCCGCTTCCAAGGTCTAGGTCTATATGTGTGTTGTCAAATAAACCTCTCTCTCTCTCTCTCTCTCTCTCTCTCTCTCTCTGTGTGTGTGTGTGTGTGTGTGTGTGTGTGTGAGAGAGAGAGAGAGAGAGAGAGAAAGAAAGATTTGAAAGAGTACTTTTCTGATATGCTATTTATTAAGCTAATAAGCAATCCTATTCATGGAATTTTTTTGGTCTACAAGACATCATTAAAACATGTGACTCTTGGCAAGTTCTTATTTCTTGTGATGGGATGTTGACCATGCATTGGCTTATGACATATACTTGACCCTCGTTTCTCTCTAAAGCAAACAAAATACATGTATTAGTCTATAGTTTTATGTACGTTGTCTCTCTCTGTGTGTGTGAGAGAGAGAGAGAGAGAGAGAGAGAGAGAAAGATTTGAAAGAGTACTTTTCTTATATGCCATTTATTAAGCTAATAAGCAGTCCTATTCATGGAATTTTTTTTGGTCTACAAGACATCATTAGAACATGTGACTCTTGGCAAGTTCTTATTTCTTGTGATGGGATGTTGACCATGCATTGGCTTATGACATATACTTGACCCTCGTTTCTCTCTAAAGCAAACAAAATACATGTATTAGTCTATAGTTTTATGTACGTTGTGTTTGTGAAGTAAAGATGTCAGCATCGCGTCATGTAGACTTTTTTTTCAAACTCACAAATTGTGAGTGATAAATGTAGTAAAAACCAAAAAATGCTACATAAAAAGCCATAGTAGGTCATCTAGACTTGAGAAGTTTGTATCTTGCTATCTTTGTTAGACATATGCAGTGATAGCATATACAATTCAAAATCTGCCATCCACTCATCTGGTTTTTCCTCCCCTATGAAAATTGGTCCATAGCTCCGTGTCACCATGCTTTCCTATGCAAAACATTTTGCCTTCTCATCAACCAAGAAGAAATCAGTGTGCTCCTCTGTGGGGGCACCAAAAGACGGAGAGGGGGAATAAGGAACACACTCAAAACACAAGACAACAGCCTCTCTATAGCTCAAGTCCTTCATAACACCCATATCCTCTCAAAACACCTTCCAAAAGTACAAATAACACTAGCAGACCATCGTTTACACACATTCCAACACACACCCGACAAGATCACAACACCACAAAGTGACCTACCATCACGGTTTTTCTTAACCCTTGCAACGCACACACTATCTCTCTCTCACTCTCTTTACACAGAACAACGCCCGTTCGAGGGGCACACACATCCACATTGCGAGACACTACAAGAGCAGAAGAAAGAGAAGTAGGGAAGGGAAAAAAGACACCAAATTGGGTGACAATGGCCTTGATATTTCTTCAGAAGAACATTTACAAAATTTCTAATGCCAAAACTATGTCTAGTTTCAAGAAAAAATTCTCATGGGCTTGAGAGGCACACACCTCTATCTAAAAACCTCTCTGCATGATTCAACGGCTACAAAAAGCTCCAAAATGATTTTAAAAACCCCTTTTGTAGAGGTGCTATTACAATTAAAGTAGCTTCATCCTCATTGGTCCACTTGGCAGCTTGATTTCGTAACTCTTGGAGAGGGCGGTGTCCGTCAACTTTACCAATTTCCCTTCCCCCTTTCTAGATCCAGGAGCACTAGCGACATTTCTAGTGCCGCTGGTGATTCTTGAGGCTTCACATCTCTCTCTCTCTCTCTCTCTCTCTCTCTCTCTCTCTCTCTCGGGGGGGGGGGGGCTTGCCTTCAAAAAATTGGGGCATATAGCAAACATTATAAAGTAAACATTTGAAACTGTATTATTTCCAAGACATGCCTTTTCACGTGAAGAATTGGATTATTTTTTTGGTTGATTTAGTCGATCACCTTCAATTTGTTATAGCATTAAGTTGAAAGGTTGTGATTGGAGAATTGTTTTGCATGAGAATTGTTGTATCCAATACTATTCATGTCTACAATTAGAAGCATGCCGCTTACAAGGTCTATATGTGTGTTGTCAAATAAACCTCTCTCTCTCTCTCTCTCTCTCTCTCTCTCTCTCTCTATCTCTCTAGCGCTGTGTGTGTGAGAGAGAGAGAAAGAGAGAAAGATTTGAAAGAGTACTTTTCTTATATGCTGTTTATTAAGCTAATAAGCAGTCCTCTTCATGGATTTTTTTTGGTCTACAAGACATCATTAAAACATGTCTCTTGGCAAGTTCTTATTTCTTGTGATGGGATGTTGACCATGCATTGGCTTATGACATATACTTGACCCTCGTTTCTCTCTAAAGCAAACAAAATACATGTATTAGTCTATAGTTTTATGTACATTGTCTCTCTCTCTCTGTGTGTGTATGTGTATGTGTGTGTGTGTGTGTGTGTGTGTGAGAGAGAGAGAGAGAGAGAGAGAGAGACAGAGAGAGAGAGAGAGAAAGATTTGAAAGAGTACTTTTCTTATATGCCATTTATTAAGCTAATAAGCAGTCCTATTCATGGAAATTTTTTGGTCTACAAGACATCATTAAAACATGTGACTCTTGGCAAGTTCTTATTTCTTGTGATGGGATGTTGACCATGCATTGGCTTATGACATATACTTGACCCTCGTTTCTCTCTAAAGAAAAAAAAATACATGTATTAGTCTATAGTTTTATGTACGTCGTGTTTGTGAAGTAAAGATGTCAGCATCGCGTCATGTAGACTTTTTTTTCAAACTCACAAATTGTGAGTGATAAATGTAGTAAAAACAAAAAAATGCTACATAAAAAGCCATAGTAGGCCATCTAGACTTGAGAAGTTTGTATCTTGCTATCTTTGTTAGACAGCAATTGTTAGTTTTGCTATTTTTTTATAAAAAAGTTTGCATCTTGCTATCTTTGTTAGACATACTCAATGATAGCATATACAATTCAAAATCTGCCAGCCACTCATCTGGTTTTTCCTCCCCTATGAAAATTGGTCCATAGCTCCGTGTCACCATGCTTTCCTATGCAAAACATTTTTCCTTCTCATCAACCAAGAAGAAATCAGTGTGCTCCTCTATGGGGGCACCAAAAGACGGAGAGGAGGAATAAGGAACACACTCAAAACGCAAGACAACAGCCTCTCTATAGCTCAAGTCCTTCATAGCACCCATATCCTCTCAAAACACCTTCCAAAAGTACAAATAACACTAGCAGACCATCGTTTACACACATTCCAACACACACCCGACAAGATCACGACACCACAAACACCTACCATCACGGTTTTTCTTAACCCTTGCAACGCACACGCTATCTCTCTCTCACTCTCTTTACACAGAACAACGCCCGTTCGAGGGGCACACACATCCACATTGTGAGACACTACAAGAGCAGAAGAAAGAGAAGTAGGGAAGGGAAAAAGGACACCAAATTGGGTGACAATGGCCTTGATATTGCTTCAGAAGAACATTTACAAAATTTCTAATGCCAAAACTATGTCTAGTTTCAAGAAAAAATTCTCATGGGCTTGAGAGGCACACACCTCTATCTAAAAACCTCTCTGCATGATTCAACGGCTACAAAAAGCCCCAAAAATGATTTTAAAAACCCCTTTTGTAGAGGTGCTATTACAATTAAAGTAGCTTCATCCTCATTGGTCCACTTGGCAGCTTGATTTCGTAACTCTTGGAGAGGGCGGTGTCCTTCAACTTTACCAATTTCCCTTCTACCTTTCTAGATCCAGGAGCACTAGCGACATTTCTAGTGCCGCTGGTGATTCTTGAGGCTTCACATCTCTCTCTCTCTCTCTCTCTCTCTCTCTCTCTCTCTCTCTCTCTCTCTCTCTCTCTCTCTCTCTCTCTCTCGGGGGGGGGGCTTGCCTTCAAAAAATTGGGGCATATGGCCCATGAGAAGTAGCCCTTGGGGGCATGGAGTGCCATGTCATCATTGTCAATAGCTATCCAATGGCCCCCGACATACGCCATTGTCGTATGCCATAGACTATCGTTGAAATGACATGAGCAATGCACGCACTCATAGGCATGTGAGGGGGGTGAGGAGAGCTCCATAGCTCTCTCTCTCTCCCTCTCTTGGTTTCTTCATAAATGGGTTTCAATCCTCTATTTATACCATGGCATTCTCAATCAATGCATGCCATACGGGATCAACCAAATGCCATGTGGAATCTTGTGATCATCGCTCCAAAAGGTTAAACAAACCACCACAAGATCCAAAGCAAAACAATTTTTTGGCCCCACTTTGATCCCTCCCATAATGTTCCAATGTCAGATTCCCCTGTGGTAAAGTTGTGGCACAAGTGCACATCACCAACTTTGATCCTAAAGAGCTTTGCGGCACTTTGACCTTCACGTGCCCTCAAACGACGCACCAAAAAAAGGGGAAAAACCATCTGACTCCTTTCTGTCGTGATTGTCTACCAATTTGTATTGGGTGTATCTTGCCGATCACAACCCCATTTGAGACCCTGGCACTTTTACCTAACCCCATATATTGCATATTACCACCAAGAACCTTGGCAATGAGAAAAACCCTGATGGCACGTCTATCAAGGCGATCAAATTGGCACACAACTTGCCCTCGGCAACACTTCAATTGGCCATATCTCGGGCATCTCAACTCTAATTGTCAATATAAAAAGATCAACATTCCCCATAAATTGAACACTTCAAGCTCATGCACTCATCTTTGCTCTGACCACCCATCTACATTTGTCCATCCCATCGAGGATCTGCAAAGAATTTCACCTTCAAACTACAATAACTTTAATCTTTTAACTCCGTTTGAGGAGCTGTCTAGACCAGCTCATAGAGCACCTTGAGGACCACATTGTTCAACACAGTTCTAGCTCTTGGGGCACCTTGACCTTCCAACCTGCTTAGCCCATCATGGAGCCATTCTAGTCTAAAAAATCACCTCAAGCATGCATTCTAGCAATCACTTACTTGCTGAGGACATTCATACCTACTCTAGCGCCCTGGCATGCACTTGTGAGCACACATCCCTGATAGGGGGATCGACTAATCTAGGAGCATCTATCAAAATGGGAGCTAAGAGGAGGATGCAACCAATCCGATAGGGATGCGGCCCCCACAAATATTTTCTGCACGATGTCCCAATAGAGAACATAGGGATATAATATTTTTGCAAAGGTGGGGCCCATAGTCGCCATCAATAAAGGGTCACCCAAGGAGCCACTGTGTAGATGCCCCTATCATCGGCACCACGTGCCCCAAGAAATCCAAAAAAAAGCACAAACATGTGACCAACAAGCACAAATGGAAACAAAAAACCACCAAAGTGAGGCCTCATAGCTGAGTAGGCTATCAGAGGGTGCCAAGCCCTAGAATTGGATGTTGTCTGCAGCCATAGAGGGCTCCTTTAATTGCCACTCAAACAAGCCCTTGTAGATGGCACCAAACCAAATCATGTCACCCTTTGTCCAATAAAATAAGATCGTCAACAAGGGAGGAGCATCGATGATATGTTAGAATGCCCCCTATAGATCACCCGATATCTATCATTGCATGCTGCCCCACACAACATTCCCTATACTATCCTGCTCCTTGTCTGGCCCTGTCATAGCACCCCCTTTTAGCATCCTTTTCGGAGACCTCAGCGGCAACAAAAAGGTAACAAGGATGCTACATCAAGAATCTTATACATATGCAGATGATAACTATAGCCAAATCATATGTATATATGTATCCTTGTTTTTCATGTAACACCTTTCCTTGAGGGGGTAAGAATGGAGTTTAAAATGTAGCATTAGGAAAAATGGCTAAGCTTATGTGAGAAGTGGGCGTTGTTGGACATGTGGGGGGGTTGGTCCTTGGAACAACACACCAGGCTTCACATATATCAACCTGGACTATGCTTGTATGACTTCGCGGCTTGGTAGGTTCTACTACTCTTGACTTGATTTCATCATTGCTTGAAATGAAAGTGGTAACCTCACAGTCTCTTTCAGATCAAGTTCTTCATACATTAAACTTAAAAAAGTCAAAACGTAAAGGTCACCACCCCAAAGGGCCTAAAAAGTTGTTGCCTACATGAGCGCACTTCTTCAAAGACCCTGTTTTCAAAAGCCTAGACAAAAATGCGAATAGTGAGCCTAGAGAACTCCTCAAGGTCTCTATTTTCTTGGTTCTGACTTGTGTGTTGAGGTCATAACAGGTCACATGATGAGAGTCAGGACCATGGGAATAGGGGCTTTAAGCATCCCCCATGTCCCCTATTCGCTTGCTTCTAACCCATGTGATTATGTTAGTACAATTCATGCTATATCCATGTCCTTTTGACACACCTCACCTTGGAGAGGGGGAATGGTGGAACACACCCGGTAAACAAACAGATTGACTCTCTATAGCGTAGGGCATACACCACACCCCAATCCACTATAATTCACCTTCAAAAGTCTCAACACACAGTGGCAAACCACTACCCACACACACACCGATGTACGAACACACTTAACACAGCTACCGATGCATTTCACTTCTTATTTTGAGCCACACAGCAGTGCCACACACAAAAATGCACTCTCACTTCCATTTCGCAAACAAAAAGGGCATGGGGGGCACACGCACACACATCCACATCCGCACCGCACACACAAGCATAAGAAATAGAGAAGGGGGGCAGGGAAAACAACGAGAGAGAAACACCATGGAAGATTTACCACTGCTCAAAACACCATATACAGCTTGACAACAACAAACGGCGCACCCACATTGTCATTGGGCAAGAAAAACTACACTTGGGGCTTTGCAGGCACACACCTTTGCACAAAAAGCCCACCCAATAAATCACACACTCACTCTCTTGGTTGTCTGCAGTCTCCCAAAAGACCTCTCGAGCAAAAATCCTACTGGCAAAAAGAATTAAAAATGTACAAATTTTGGCTTATATAGGGAGTCCTCTTTCAATTTGGGAATCTAGCCTTTGATTGGTCCACTTTGCACCTCAATTTGGCAACTTTGAAGGGGGAAAGCTGCCTTTTTTTGTTTGCTCTCTATTCTTGACTTGAGAGGGGGATGCACTAGCAATGTCGCTAGTGCCCCTAGAAATTTGAAAATTTTACCTCATTTTGCCTTCTTTTTCCTACCTTGGAATTTTATATTTTTTTGTCCCACTTTGATCGACATTTGACCACCTTGATCTGCCTTGGAATTACCTCTTTGGAGTTTGCCTTGGAGGCCACTTAGTCCAGCCCTTGAGACTCCCTTGGAGTGGCCCTTTTGTCTGGCTTTGAAACCCTCTCTCCCTCATCTCAAACCTCCTCCTCTTCACATATGACCCCTCCTTGAGCATTAGCGACGTCGCTAGTGGGGGGCCTCCTTTCCTTCAAAAAAAGGGGGCCCATTATTGGGCCGTGGGAAATGAAATTTATGGGCTACCACATCAGAAGGTAGAAAGACCACCCCCGCCAGACGAGAAGGCTGCTGCCAACCACAAGTGCCACTTCTCTACCCAATATGCCATCGAATTCCACCTAGCGCCGCCGGACTCGCGCATGCAATGCCACAAGTAGCTCTACCATAGGAACAACACAATGAGAGGGAGCTCTCTCCCCACATGATATGCACAAGGAGAGTCTCACTTTAGGTTACCATGATCAGTTGGTCTATGCTTTCGCATGTGGGACGTTCCCAACTACCACGTGGAGTTTCATGGAGGCTTGCCCTCCAAGACCCCTTGAAAACCTCCAAAAAGAATTGAAAAAAAACCCCTTAAGAGCCCACTTTAGCCCTGTGCTATCCTCTACTCATGAGTCCAAGGAGAGACTTGTAAAGCTCAATGGGAAGACTTCCTTTCCTGCTTTGAACCCCTCAGTCTCCTCGGCATTTTTACCTTGCCATGGTCTCCAATTGATGCACTGAAAACAAGAGACAACCATCTGGCACCTTCCATCGTGCAGTTGCACCCAACTCCAACTGACCACAACTTGGTGCTCGAGACTTAAAATGGAGAGCCATCACTTCCTACCAACTCTTGATGATGCATACTACCTTCTCAAACTTGGTCTAGGCCCAAAAAACACTAGATTGAATAATTTCCAAAGCGACCAAGTGGGCTCACACGCGGCCCCCGAAAAATCTTCAGCAAACTATATCTTGCCATGTAGAGCTTTGATTTGCAATTCAAAAAGACCGGCATGGTCTACAACACGAGCACTTCAATCCTATTTACTCAAATCTGCTTTGTCCATCTATCCCCAGCTGCCCTATCCGTTGGGATCTGCAACACCTTCCAAATTTAAACTTGAATATCTTGCACACCGAGGCTCCATTTGGCAAGTCGTCTAGACCGGCTTCTAGAGAATCTTGAACACTACATTCCAAAGCACCGACTTAACATCTCAAGTATCTTCACCATTCATCCCAAATGGACCATTTTGGAGCCTTTTTGGCCAAAAAAGTCGCATTAGACATACACTTCCACTAGCACCTGCCTGCCCAAGCCTTCCACATTGGCTCCTACACTTTGTCATGCACTTGCTAGCACCATTTTCTTAGCATAGAACACTTCTCTATACATGCCAAATTTTATTGCACCAACGTGATGAGAGTCAGAACCCATGAAAATAAGGGCTTGAAGAATCCCCCAAGGTCCCTATTCACTTGGTTTTGACCCAAGTGATAACGTTTGTAGAATTCACATTGTACCCTATCCATTTGGCACAAATGGGTCAAAAAAGGGCATTAAATGTTATCAGTAATAGATATCTAATCCCACTCACTCAATATGCCAAAATATAACATTAGATGAATAACCATATCCTTACAACTAAGCCTTTAACCTCACAATTAATATGCATGGAGAATCTCAACCAACTGGTATGACTTGTACCTATGCCAATTTTGGCATTGCGTGACCACAACATGTGCTTTGAGCCTTCTAATCTAACCCTAACGACTACTCCCAGCCCTTCAATTGTTGTTCCCCTTGTGTCCTAAGCCCATGATGTAGTGGCTTCTTTGTGCATAGAGGTGGAACACACAAGCAGAGGAGAGTGACCCAGAGAGAGAGAGAGAGAGAGAGAGAGAGAGAGAGAGAGAGAGAGAGAGAGAGGATGTATCTCTGCAATATTCAATGGCACCAAGGTGGATGGTGATGCAATATGTAACAACCTCAACGCTTTGGAGGTTGTTGAGAGCAAGATCATGAGAGGTGGCTGAGAGCAACATCACAAAAAAGAAAAGGCAAGGGTGATGGCAATGTGACAATAACAAACTCAAATATTTGGAGGTAGCTGAGTGCAAGATCGTGAGAGGTGTCCAGGGAGGAAGATCGCAAAAAAGGCAAAGGCAAGGGTGACCTATTTCTCCTATTTCAAGGTGGAGATGGAAATTGCAAATGTGATTTCTTTCTGATGCCAAACGATAACTCGAAAAGGCATGTGGGTTGTGCTCACAAGGACAATCAATTTGGGATCAATAAATGGGCTTAGTTTCTCATGCAGTAGGATCAATCAACCACCATCAAATTAGTAATGATGCTCATTAAAGAGGCGCATGCTCCTAAGTTTAGAGTAAGTTACCCCGTCAAAGATTTTAACTCTACCCCCACCCCAGCTAAGTGTTCATGTAGTGAGAAAATAGTAAAATGACGAGTGCTCTTCTGCCTCTTTCGGCATCCCACTGCCGCATCCTCTTCTTCATCTCTAGTGATCCCATCCCAACTAGCATTTTAACTTTACCCCCATCCGTGCTACGCAATGAGAAAACAATAAAAGAAAGAGTAACAGACTCCCGCCTCCAGAGCTTGTGCTCTTCTTTGCTTGGTATTGACCATCGTCTATTGTGGACCCTTCTCTAAAAGGGACATTCTCTCACAGAGTGTGGTGTGGCTTTTATTTATGTTGTTTGTAGAGATGGCTCGTGAAAAGGCTAGGCCTAGAAGAGCGACAGGTGAGTCCTTGCATGCTCAAGCAAGAAGATGCCGATACAAGGGGCATAGATGTGTCCTGGAAGAGCTGCGAAGGTTCGAAGGACACATGCAACTGGACATACCATGGATCCATTTTAGCAAGTAGTGCGAGAGATTTGAAAGCATTGGAGAGTGGGCATGCAATGAGCCAGCAGTGCTCTTCTCTGTTTGGAGAAGATGCAAAAGACTACCTCGTTGAATTATTAAACGATGGATATATCAATCACTACCCAGGCCCATCGCATCACAATTATGCCATGGGATTTTGACATACTTTGGAGGTTACGTTCTTGCTACAATGGGATGCTTCAGTTAGAGATGTAGAACAATGGATATTCTTACCCTCTCCATCCTCATGCACGAGAGACAGGGTCATCAAGGGCTAAAAGTAGCAAAAGAACCCAATCATGGGTTGAGAGGCACGATCAATCCTCAGCCTAGGCAAATGGACAGGCAAATTGCGAGCCTGAGGGAGTACCTGAGCCAAATAAAACTCCACTCAAGCAACCTGAGCCAATCATGGAGGGGCCTAAGCCAGCTAGGGAGGAGCAAAGGTAGCTGAGCTGGTTAGGGAGGAACCTAAGCGAGTTAGGGAGGAGACTAAGACATCCAACAGGGAGGAGCCTCAGCCAGTCAGGGAGGATCCCACTCAAAAAGATCTAGAGATAGCTTGAGAAAAGCAAGGAGTAGCATCTTCTTCACAAGATCCAACCAACTTAGAGCAATGATCAGTCAACATAGAGAAAGAGCCTCTGCCAGAAGACTTCCATCTTGTAGAGCAAATCAACGAAGAAAATGAAGAGGAACTGCAAGTGCTAGTCAATTCAGTGTCTCTTCGTACATAGATTCATTTGTCCGGAAGGTCAGAGAGGTATGCATTTTTAACCTTGATCAACAAGATTTTCTATGTATGCGTGATTTTTCCAGCCCAATGCAACGGATACAATCGTCAACATTTCTATGTGGTACGTCTCAAGTTCATTATAGGTCACGCTATTGGGGTCATAACCAAGCAAAATGGGGTCCTTGGAAATTTTGAAGGCCCCAATTTGCTTGGTACTAACCCATGTCTTTGCAATAGTGAGGGTTAGAACCAAGCAAATAGGGACCCTAATGAATTTTAAAGGCCTCGATTCTCTTGGTTTTGACTTACATCCACTAAACAATCTAATTGCTAGCATTTATTCATGTTAGGCATGCTATCTTGCTTCTACCCACGGACGTTCAAGAAAAAAATATACGTAATAGATCTGCTTATCTCACCTATGCTTCAAAACAATGGAGTTTCCATTTAAGCACTGATGGGCTGGTTCACCAGATTAAATTGTGATCTAGCATGCTTTCTAGTCACTACAAATAATCATCGTGAGTTTCTTCTTGAAAAGGTAAAAACTATGCTGGATTTAGGATCTTCTTTTTCCTTATCCTTGATGGTTTTGGTGCTTTTTGTGTAGCATTGGACTCTGTTTTTATTCAACGTTGAAGAGAAGCTTTTCTACTACGAAAACTCCAAGAAAAGCAAGGGGTTCCATGGGCATGTAAAGACGTAAGGCACATCTTTATGCATTTGCTAGTAGTGTATGTTTGTAATGCCTTATTGAAAAAAGTGCTTATGTATGTAGTGCCGTGAAAAAAACTGTATGTTGTGTAGAGCACATTTTGTTAGAACATGATCTAGGGACTGCCCACTCAGTGTGCCCTCAATTGTGGCTCGCATACATGCATGAATGCTATGATCCTTGTTAGCCAAATTTTGGATGTACCAAACGTAAGTACGTGTGTTGTTTCAATGCTTGCGTTGCTGCAATGTTTATATCAAAATAAATAGCTTCTTTACTTACTTTCTTATTATCATGTTTATACAAGACCTTCAATTACATAACTGTATCCTCTATGATGTGCACAATTTTTTTGTAATGGCCATTCAACATATTATAATCTTGGTGCATAGACGGTCAAGAGAGGAAAGCGCTCAAGCTGAGAAGTTTGAACAGGCCTGCATTGACAAAATGATGCAGTAGCACCAGCAGAATCAAAATGAGGTTCAAAACATGCAAGACACATTTAATCAATATTATGCGAATGCCACAGAAGTAGAGGATTGGATTACATGTCAGTGGCAAGAGCAAGAATAGAGAAAAGTTTCATAGGTGCAAGATTCATGGGAAGCCATGGAGCATGCCCATGCATTTGAACAACTGGAAAGGCCACCTGAGACCAACGTCCCCCGAGGGAGAAGGAGCAAAAACTCGGAGAGAGGGAAGGAAAGTAGTGGCAGCAACCTGGAGATGGGGCAAGAAAGCAATAGCGGGCAAAGGGAGAAGTACTTATCACCCTTTTGTATACATTTTGAAAGAAACAATACAATGTGTAAAGTTTTGAAACAATGAAAAATGTACATTTTTGAAACAGTGTTTGAGCGGCACAAAATGTCTTTATATTAGTCAGTTTGGAGTGTACATCTTGGATTGCATAGCATTAAAACTCATTGCATGCACAATGTATGTGACCTAACTTCCGTTTGAAGCAATCAAGTGATGTGTATTTGAGAGAACAATGTTGTTTTCTCCTTGCATCTTGGAATATGAGAAAAAGAAAGAGTTAGTATCTATATCTTAAGGCATTGAGGACAAATAAAATTTATCCATTTAGTAAGTACCTTTCTATTGTTGAGACTGAATGCATAAAGACAAAAGTGGAAGGTCTTCATCTGTAAAGTCTACCTTGAGTTGTCCAAGAGTTTTACTTGACATATATTGTCTCCATCACAATAAGTAGGATCTCTCAAAGTAGATCTCCATTTCTAAAGGTTTGTTCTCAGAGTTGGACTTTATGTCTTGTTTGAGTAGAATAAGCTGCCCACTAAAAATATGATATCTAAAATAGTAAAATGACAATATGAAGATCTTCTAGTGTACTTGAAAATTATGGACTTCTTTTGCAAAATATAGATTCTTCCTTGTGACAGTTTCCTATCCCAATTATCATTTAAAAAGTCCAAATAGCTCTTAGACTTGCAAATGAACATTGTTGTGGTAGTTCTCATTTTCTCATCATTGAAGAAATCTACAAACACTTCAACATACATAAATAAAGCGAGCCTAACAATCTTTGTAGCAATTGAATTATAGTTAAGGGACTTCTGTATGTCCTAAAACAACCTATTCCTGAAGCTTTCACTAGTTTGGAAAGCTGGGAAAGACCATCCTTGCTGTCAAAGGAGTTACACTATCCCAGACAGAGGATATTAAATATAACTTATCATAAAATAATATTCCGTTATCTGCAAGCTCCTTGTGCGGTCTTCCTCGGTATATTTGCTCACCAATAAATTCGTGGAAAGCATAAAAGATCCCAACTATGGTGTCAACTAGTTGCCACTCCGCCGTCCTGTTCGATGGATACATATCTCCAACATACCAAACATGATATCAACCCTAAACCTACGAACATAGTCATGCACTAAATGAGATATACTCAAAATAACTTATAGTTGGGTCAATTCCATGGAAAACTAGGAGGAGATGCTTACAACCTTAAGTCTGCATGTTGGATGTTGTATGAGAACCTCTTTCACCCTCTTGCTTTGTGAAGAGAATTTAAACTCTTTAACTTGTCCCTTGAAAGCCTCCACAAAATCGTTGCATTGCCTCATCTTCCTCCTCCTCGTCTGCAATAGTACCCAACTTCCTATAGTTATTCGAGATGGTATCCATGCCTAATCATCCTTAGTATAGTTGTTAAAAATGCTAACATATGGTAGTGCTAGGCCTTCAAGAGGTATTCATGGTGTGCACTAGAACACACAGTAGAGTTAGCGCAAACATGAAAAAGGAAAGACAATTTTGAGAGGGAAGTAGAGCTACTCAAAGCAACATTTAGATGGGAACATAGGTACTAGAATCTTCAATGCAAGTTCTTAAAATTGTTGGTATGGAGTTAGTATACTTATGTCATTTATGATTTAAAGTGACATTGTATAATTTGAAGAGTTTTTTTTGGTTTTTTTTTCACACGAGTTTGGCTCCAAAATGCCAATTTTCAACGAAACTAGCCTCTTCCTTATTGGTCGAGCGCCACTCTCTCTCTAGAAATAAAAGGCCCAAAAGTGAGTCCAAGTTTCTCCTAATATTGCTCACTTTTGAGTGATTGTGTGTGTGTGTGTGTGTGTGTGTGTGTGTGTGTGTGAGAGAGAGAGAGAGAGAGAGAGAGAGAGAGAGAGAGATCTGCAAGAATTGGTGCACTCTTTAAGTCCCAAGCAGTAGCAAGGATGGTGGGATTGTGTGTGTGTGTGTGTCTGTACTCTCCTCTAAAAACCTCTAAATGGACTCTAAACCATGAACCATAACACTAATCAATGCCAATGAATAGAAATGTCAAAATGGATCCAAAATTTCACATACAATGGCAATCCGCACTCAATGTACATCCACGGAGTGACCGCGCATAAACAAGTGCTGAAAGAGTTGCAATCCAAAAACTTGATTAATGCGAAAGCAATGCTCTCGTGAGAGCTCACCGGCACTTGAACATGCTCGCCAAAATGCATGTACAATGGCCATCAACCATGCACCATAACCATATGCAAATACTTTTGCAAAGATCATATACCTAAGCACAAAATCACTGCCAAAGTATCCTGTGAAAACCTGTGAAAGAAGCTCCACCTGTATGATCCAAAAATCGTGTCCCTTAAGAGACCGCTTCGATGGTGTGTAAACGCCTCCGTGACTCTGTGCCCAAATCTACCAAAAACGCTCAAACCACAAGCTCTGCACAAGCTAAAATTGCATCTTCATTTCAGAATGTATGCACCCACTTGAAGCATCTACCGTGCTTCCAAAAGTGCATCAAACTCGCACAATATGAGAAAATAGAAAACTTGCAATTTCTGTATATAGATAGTCTGAGCTGAATATCAGCAAAACGGTGAGGAATTTGCAAAAACTTTCTTCTGCATTAAAGTTGTAGACCACGTAAAAAAGGATGAGCATGGCGAGCATAATATTCAGATATGTCTTCTACAAGGAGAAAAACAAATCTAAAAATAGTAATGCTGCGCACACAGTTTTTAGGGCAACACCTTCACTTACACACAATCTTTCACACTGTCTTCTAAGCTTCCACAAGAGCATACATCACTCTTACCTGAGCTCATAAGCTCCCATTGCATTCTCACAAAGCTTTCGAGCTTTCTTAATCTCTCCATCGTCAAGAGAGAGCGAGCTATCGCCTCGAATCTCTCAAAGCCGTCATGCTCTCCACGATCACCATGCACTCTAATACCAGTTGAAGAGTGTGTGTGCACGGATGCGTGCGTGCATGATGCGGTATGCATGTGGGAAGGAGAGAAGGAGGGAGTACATCTTGTGTGGGTGGAAACTCTAGTATGAGCTACCCCTTATTCTTTGTATATGTACACAAAAATAAGGTATCAGTGGGTGGACGCCCATAGCCTTGTCAATCGAGCAAGGCACATGCGCTTGTATGCCGACATAAATTAGGTCTTTATAAACTTCCCTCCCATGACTAAGTCGTTCTTGCAAACAACAATTCTCTAAATCTTCTGTATGTATTTGCAGACCTTGCTTGCCAATCCATTTATAGTCGGACAATCTTTGATAAGGTGCAAGGGATCTTCACTCGCCACTTTGTATCATGAACATCCATTGGATCCAATTCCTTTGACTAGAATCTTATTGTTGATTGAAATAGCCCCTCAAAACACCTTCGCCCGCAAAACTTAATGCCGATCGAAATAGCCTCCCAAAGCATGGCCAGAATCAACGATAGTCAACAACATTTGGAAGTTTGTTGGTTTTCTTTAAAAAAACTTAAAGAGGAAGAGAGTTAGGTGAACATATCAAATTTTTTTTGTTTTCATATATTTTTGAACATTCATTTTCATGTGAACAATTGAATTCTTCTTTTGTTTAGGTTTCCCATTAAGCATCTTCCAGGATTCTTCCTAAACAAATGAGCCCAGAATCGAAGCAACATAGCTATTTGGAGACCTAGATGACTTTATTTGTCTCATTTTGTTCTTTTAGAAGGACAACACGAACCTTCACTTTTAGAGTGCATGCATGAATCTCATGTTGTTATTAAATCGTTTTAATAGAGACAGTGATTATGATTGGAGACTTGTTTTGCATGGGAAGAAGACATCCTGTCTTAAGGTTGTATCGAATCATTCATGTCTACAATTATTGCATCCCTCCTTAGAAGCATGCCACTTGAAAGCACGTGTATTCAGCAATACAAGGTCTTTATGTGTACGAGTACGACGCGTCGCCTTCGGCGGCCTCTCTCTCTCCTTTGCCCCCCCTTTGGCTCTCTCTCTCTCTCTCTCTCTCTCTCTCTCTCTCTTTTTCGCTCCTTACTTTTTTTCCGTAAATAAAATGTCAAAATCTTGAAACCAGTTGTAGAGCATTGCATAAAGCTTCTTATTAACACTTTCCACATAAGCAATTGTAGAGCATTCCATAAAGCTTCTTATTAACACTTTCCACATAAGCCATTGTAGAGCATTGCATAAAGCTTCTTATTAACACTTTCCACATGGCAAGCTTTTCAATGGCCGTAGTAAAGCTCCAAATTCTTGTTCATTTAGTGCCACATCGCAAGGCCTACCCAACGTCATAGTAAAGTGCCACATGGCAATAATGCTTGTCATTTAGTGCCACATGCCAAGGCCTATTCAAGGCCATAGTAAAGTGCTCAACTCTTGGGAGCAACTGTGGGCAATAATGCTTGCCATTTAGTGTCACAGGGCAAAGGTGATGATAAGTTATAACAACCTACTTTTCTTCCTTCTAGTTTCTTTGGAAAGAGGGGCATCATTTAGGCATCATGGTATGTAAGCCATTGTGACTAAGTACTTGATAGTAATTGTTACTATTCTTTTAAGAGCGATGCAGCCACAACTCTAGTGCCTTATTTACTTCATTTTCTTGGAGGTTAGAAATCTTTCTTTGGCATATGTCATCCATAGGTGTAGGAGTAGATGTAGTGTGGGAAAGGCCCACATAGTAAGGACATTTGAGCATGGACTCCAAAGCTTGTGTGTGTGTGTGTGTGTGTGTGTGTGTGTGTGTACCATGTCCCCTCTTTACCATGTATCCATGTTGGAAGAAGCAATGATGATTGACAAACGGGAGATTTGGGAACTTCAACTCAGTCTTCAACGCAACAAAGCCATAGGTTCATGAATTGGAAAAAGAGACAAGACACTCAATTGAGGTGAGCACTCTAGGGGAAGGGTTTAAATATCTCAATGTAGACTTGTAGAGCTCTCAAGAGATAACATTGAGCTTAGGATAAGCTTAAACCAATCTAAAAATGCTATAAGATTAATTTATATTTTAAAAAGGAAGCAAGAATGTTTAATTGATGACTATCTCGGATAATAGTCCACAACAAAGAAATACTAGTATGTAGCCTGCATGTTGTTATGGGCAAGAAGAAGTATGGTTCAATTTTGGTAATCTCTCCCGCCTCTACGGTGACATGATGTGCACGTAGTATTCTCTACGCATGAGATCAAGGTAGTGACAACCATATCTTTAATGCTGCAAAATGGAGTTGAGATTACAAATATTTCCAAGTGACATAGTTTTTCATCCTTTAATGTATTGCCTTAAGTCATTTAGTCATTTGTAATCTAACATCAGCTTTACCTGGCAATGGAAAGTGCATAGAGAATTGAATCAACATAACAACTATAATGTGTGGCGTATGTGGATGATGCTCTGGTGTACTAGAAGAGTGCATTATTTATTCCATTGAAGCTCTTATATTTGTAAGAAAACCATAGGTCTCACTACTCTCTATGTATACATAAGCCAAAAAGTTTGAGCATTCTCATGTACCGGCATAAAAACATGAAAAATGGATATAGTTTACAAAAGCACAAATTCCATAAATGTATAAAAACCTACAACAAAGGCAATGCTCAATTTTGACATTTTCAATGCTTTTTGTGGAAAAAAAACTGAAATGTGATACCGATGGGCTTGAAAAACCTAAAGATGCCAATGGACCTGAAAAAACAAAAGATTTTATTTATGATTGACATTGTACACTCCATGTAAAATGACAAAACTTTTAGAATCCTCTGTTTATCAAAAGCAACGTTTGCTCATGGCATCCTCAGCAACCTCTTTTTCTCCTTTGGTTTGGGTCTCTCCTCTTCTTAATAATTGTAGGCAACTCCCCAAGCCCCCCTTCAGCTCCTCACAGACTCTGCAATGCTACCCAGCGGCGCATGCCCTACGACTCAACCTCGCCCCCCGCGGTTAATGTGCAACTCTCATGTTTTGTAGCCCCTCAGGTTCGCCTCCAAAACTACTACCACCTTTCATGAAAATGCCACCCTCCATGCAAGCCAATGGCACCACTTCCCTTTTTTCTATGGAGCATTCATTTTTCCAACTCTAGATAGCGCTGCTTCTGGCATGCAATAACATTCCATTTTATTTTAACATTGGGTCGCCTTTCCCACCATTGAATTGCACGCATTCGATGCATCGAGTTTTAAAAAAACCTTCTATCCTTGCTATCCATTTCACATGCTATAGCTCCACCCTTCTTCCTTGCCTGCCTCCATGAAATCACTGTCACCTTGCTTAGCTGAATAGAGCGAGCGGGCCATCCGCTTTGAGCTCTGCACTCCATAAAAAGGAAAAAAAGCACTTCTCGTACTGATGAATTCACGATTGCAATCATTGTTGACAAGTTAAAGTTTCCATCGCTCACAGCATAGCATCCCAACTGGAAAGCTGCTAGACATGGACCTTCAAGTACATAAAAACTTTGACATGCTTGATCTGGGCCATCCATTCTGCATACATAACATGACATGCCTTCCCGTTCTGAGCTTTCCGGGTAGCCGAGGTTTCAAAGCCACTGTAATGGAAATTGATATTTTGTTATTTATACAATTGACATGTGGAAAAAGCTGACGGAGCCTTGGGCTATGGGAAAAGACATCACATTTATGTACATTTTATTATTCAAGTTCTCTTTATGAGCTATAGTCATTTATGTATTGCCGGACAATGTGTATTCATTTTGAGCATTCAAGAAATCTATAGATAAATACACGCAAGAGGAAAATGTTTCTCTGCTCTAGGAGGTGCATCTGCACTTGCTCTCTCGCTTGTTGTCTCTTGTGCCACACTTGCTAAGGATTCCTTGTGTACACGATTATGCAGGTATGTGCATCTGTTGATTTAATTATTGATTGTATACTATTTGTTTATTTTGTAGGTCTCTTTGCGCCTTCGGATATAGCAGTGATATTAGAGCTAAGGATATGCTCTTGGTAACAAGAAAACACTTGGTGCAAGATTTACCTTTCAGCAACATAGCTCTTCACAATTAGCACAGATTAGTACAATTACATACTTTTCTTTTGTTAATATTATTTATTTATTTTTTAATCTCTCTTGTTAACGGTGTATATCTCTGAGAATTTTGGGATACAATTAATAGTAAACCCTGTAGAATTTGTCACGGTAACAAGTAAACATGAATAGAATGATTTTTTTTTTTTGATATGTTATATAGTTAGGAAAGCGTAAATATTGTTAACATCTACTGACGTAAACTCTTTCAATATAGTAGAGAGATCAAATCCAACTATGAAAATCATTTGATTGAACCTTATATATAGATATATGCACGTGTGTGAGTGTGGGAAGAAACACTAGATAAATGATAGTGGAAGGAGTAAGCAAGGTGAATGATGCTCAAAGGGCTCAAAGAAGAAGCATGCGGAGTATTATCTGCGTGTAGATTGAAGCTCAAAGAGGTAGTAGACGAGTTTAACCCGTGAAACCACCCTAGGATTATATATATATATATATATATATATACACACACAATTTGTTTTTAAGATGGTAATCCTTTGCTACTGTCGTCAGGCAGCTGTGCGCAAAATGATGGTATAGCAGGCATCAACGGATAACAGTGTCGATTAGAAAAATTATTGTAGGTTACGTCAACCAATTTTTCTACGACGTCTTTAGCAGAGTTGCCAGAGTAGCAAATTGTAGTGGATATCAAAGAACGTTGGCAAACTCATGGCCTCACACCAACGACCTCAAAACGGCAAGATGCCATGAAAAACGGCAGCCACCAACCCTCTCATTCTCGCCCACCACTCATCAACTAGTTCATGGTCTGCATGCTCTCTCAAGCACTCACGGCCTCTTAAGGAGTCGACGGTGCAACGCCCACTATTCAACATCATGGAATGCATGGGGCGACTGCTCTTCACTGATGGTCAACTTAAGGCACATGCAGTGGCAGCTCAAAACACACACCCCGATCGTGCATGATGTGTAGTTCATTTCCATGTTCCCAACCGCAGCATGCTGCTTGGCTGCCTATGGTTGATTAATTTAAATTTTTTAATCCTTTTGAATGGATCCCCATCGCTCCAAGCTAAAAAGGTATGCAGTAGTTAGATTAGAGGCCACACACACCCATTCTCTCTATCTATTGCTACCCTAACCACCATCTGACTATCTCTTTCTCTCTCTCCCTCAAACATGCTGCCACCACCTGTTTACCTCTCTCTCCCTCTAGGCTCTTAATCTTTCTCTTTCTCTCTCTCTATCTACAACAGCCCCAAGCCACCAACTCTCTCTCTTTAGCTGTCCTCCAAACTTAGGTAGATGGCACTACAACTACTAACACCCCCCCAACCCATTCACATCCCCATCTTTTTTGTACCTTCATGTGTGCTTTATTTTTATCTAGCTACACACAAAAATATCAAAAACGCAAGGTGCACTGATGCCCACAAAACCTTGCCTCATCTCCCTCTCTTAGTACAACCGGCACCCAACCTCCTTTTCATGTGCTACACACACGCACCCCTCGTTAGCTGGAGCACATATCCAACTCTCTCTCTCTCTCTTTCTCTCTCTCTCTCTCTCTCTCTCTCTCCACACACACACACACACACACACACACACACAACTATTTACTTCTTTACCTTGATTGCGTGACATCGATTTGGAGAAAGGAGCAAGCTAGGCCACATGGCACAAATGATTGGCCTCTTCAAATATAGGAGAGAGGATCAAAAGCTCAGAGAGAGCGATGGCATAAAAAAAAAAGAGATAAAAAAGAAGCGGTTGCATATATGCATGTAGTCGCGGAGAGAGAGAGAGAGAGAGAGAGAGAGAGAGAGAGAGAGAGAGAGAGAGAGAGAGAGAGAGAGACGCAACCCCTTCTGTCATAGCCATTGCTTGTGTGTGGTCGATATGTATGCCAAATGTGGCGGACGTGTTTGAGTGGTTGCATATATGCATGGAGAGAGAGAGAGAGAGAGAGAGAGAGAGAGAGAGAGAGAGAGAGAGAGAGAGAGATGTGAGTCTATGCAAGTTACTGATATGGGCTTAAAAAGTCATTCTATTATTGTTAGTCAGGGGCTGTTGTTGTGCTTGGCAATGCCACGGTCGATATGTATGCCAAATGTGGTGCACTTCAAAAAGCAGAAAAAGTGCTTAAGGAGCTTCCTCTTCGAAATGTCATCTCTTTGAGTGCATTGATTGTGGGATATTCGCAACAAGAGTAGGGCCATGCAAAGCAAGAGTTTGTCTCCAGGTGCAACACATACATGTGCATCTTGAAGGCATGTGGGCTCTATGCAAGATACTGATATGGTCATAAAAATTCAAGCTGATATTGTTAATGAGGGGATGTTTCAAAATATTTGTGTTCTTAGCAATGCCTTTGTCAATATGCATGCCAAATGTGGTGCTATCGTGCGGAATGTTATCTCTTGGAATGCACGGATTGCAAGATATGCCCAATAGGACAAGGCCACGAATCTTGGAATTGTGTCCAATATATGCAAAGCAAGAGACCCAATCACCTACGTATGCATCTTGAAGGCATGTGTCTCTATGCAAGATTCTCTTGAAAAGAGATGTCCTGCTTGGGCTTAGGGGGCACTTGGGAATGAACCCGGGGGTCTTTGTGGCCAATAGAAGCAGGGCCAAAAATCTAGTGCTTGAGAAGATTCCTATCTAGAATGTCGTCTCTTGGAGTGCATTGATTGCGGGATACGCACAATAGGAGTAGGGCCGAAAAGCTCTAGGCTTGTTTTCAGTGGATGCAAAGCAAGGACCTCTCTTGATGCAATTGCATGCACAACAGGAGCAGGGCCAAAAAGCTCTAGGTTGCTTTCACTGGATGCAAAGCAAGGACGTCTCCTGATGCAGTCACATAAGTTTCAACCCCTTCCGCCATCGCCATTGCTTGTGTGTGGTCGATATGTATGCCAAATGTGGTGCACTTCAAAAAGCATGGAAAGTGTTTGAGGAGCTTCCTGTCTGGAACTTCCTCCCTTGGAGTGCATTGATTGCGGGATATGCACAATAGGACCAAGGCCACAAATCTTACCAAGGCAGCAAGATGCATTTGTGATAGTGGGTTAGTTGAAAATAACACATACTTAGCCAACACCACTACAAGAGGTTGTGTGCTCTTGTGACGCTGTTAGCGACGGAAATATACTGGGTTTTTATAACCCCCGACGTCGCTAAAACCGTCGCTAATAGCGTCGCTATATGCGTTGCTATAGGCGTCGCTATAAGCGTCACTATATAGAGACGCTCATAGCGACGGTCATAGCGACGCTCATAGCGACGGTTATAACGACGTTTACACGGAAGTCTATAGCGACGCTCCAGAGCCATAAATAGCGACGGTTTTAGCGACGCCCGAGAGAATTTTTTTTTGGTGACACGGCATTGAATGCCCTGCCACCCATCAACCATATTGTACTTGATTCACTTTTTAAAAAAAGTGCAAGGATAGATAATAGACCCAAAATAGTCACCCACAAGACGCATTGTTTGCAAAATTGACAAGCATAAAATTGACAATTGTACACATCATAGGCAAAATGAATTGATTGGCAAATGTAATAATGACAATTGTACAACATCATAGGCATAAAGAATTGATTGGCAAAATGAACTGCGGTTACAAATGTAATAATATACATGGTTCAAAAAGACGTATAAAATCCGTCTCATGATACATAAGCTATGAGAAACCCTAAACTAATGCTATCTAGCTACGGCTAAACTGACGTCGTCTAGTCAGACGTCTCATCGCGTCCAAGCGGCGTATCTGTCGGATTCTGCAAAAAAAGACAATAAGACAGCTTTCAGTAAGTATAAACATATAATGACATTTATAAAACAATACAAAAAATAGAAAAGAGTAAACCTTAATACTAACCATGCCGCCGCGAGAACTGAGAATGTCCATCAGGGCGTTTAAGCCCTTCCTGCCTGCGTACTCGCGCTCGTACGGTGTGGGATCACGTCCTGTCATCGACCACTGTCAAAACATACAAAGATTTCATTATGTTAGAATTAAAAAACTCATAAACCCTAAACTATCTAACATAAAGAGCAATGCGAAAACACTTACAAAATCGGCCTCAAATGATGCCCATCCACCACTCCCCAAGTGGTGCGAGCTCCCTGCCTCTACTCGCGCTCTGGATGCATCCTTTTTTTGCTTCCACTTGTCGGGATTCTCGCGCGCTGCTTTCTTCGCATTCTTCCAATCTTCTTTGGCCAACCAATCTGGCCTGTTCCACCCATGCTTGATTGCTTTTTGCACTTCGGAACGCTTGTGTTTGCAGTATTCGCGCATTCGAATCTTCATCAGGTCTTCATTGAAGTGCTGATCCCGTGTTGGAACGGGAAACTCATCATGAAGTATGCTGATGACTCTGTTTTTAAAATCACTTGGTACTTCACTCCATTTGTTTAGTATGTAGTGTCTAAACAGCTGAGAGCAAAGACCACGCATGCGCGAGATCACCTTCTTCCCGTCATCATCCATGATGATGCCGCCGCTGAAGTC
Source organism: Adiantum capillus-veneris (assembly GCF_014529385.1). Lineage (NCBI taxonomy): Eukaryota > Viridiplantae > Streptophyta > Polypodiopsida > Polypodiales > Pteridaceae > Adiantum > Adiantum capillus-veneris. The sequence continues at coordinate 64,880,755 of NC_140939.1, read as the reverse complement.
GACGGAGTAAGGCAAGCCCTCTGGCCGGTGACGCGTGAACCTGGGTGTCTCGGCAGGGGTCTCTAGCGGCGTGTTGATGGGGGTACGGACGTCATGTGTCTCCACCGGCGTCTGGGCCCTGAAGCGAGGAGTGTCGAGTGGGGTGGCTCCTGGCAGAGTAGGTAGAGGTGTGTAGCTGCTAGGAACAGTCAGCCGCGCAAAACCTGGCGTAGATGGCGATGCTGTGGCTGGTGTGGGGGCGGGCAAATAAGGGGAGGGTAAAGAGCCTCGTCGAACACGAGGTGGTGTGGAGGCATCGGCGGCAGAATCTTCACAACAACCGCCACCACCACCACTAGAGCGCCGGTGTCTAGCCGAGTGTGAAGATCGTCTCGTCGACGCCGAAGCTTCGGAGCACGTTGAATGCTCCGAAAGAGAGGGAGATGCGGATGGAGTAGGAACGCGTGATGATGCGCCAGAGCGATGACGCTCCACGTACCACTGTCTCTGCTGCGGTGACAAAGAAGAAAGAAACTCCTCATCATCCATACCTGCATTAAACACACGAATATTTAAACTTAATATTGAATGAATAGAGTAGACAATGACGCAAAGACCATGAAATACAATGACGTAATGACGCATATAAATACAATGACGCAATGAATTGAGTGATAGAAGAGGCAAGTCGAAAACTCAGAATTTTCAATCAAAAGATGTGAGCGCGAGTAGAAAAGAGCGTTATACACCATGGAAAGTACTTAGAGAGCTAGAGCTTTTACAACATGGAGCAAAATTGTTCAAATACAATATTTGTGGCTTTAAGAGATCTCTCTCTCATCCTCGCATAACTCAGCATAACTTCCTATATCTATATAGAGCTCTCCGTTTAAACACATATCCTCTGTTTCATTTTGTAGCTACTCTGCATGCACCCCATATAGAGTAGTAGCATCTTGATGCTCGTCTAGCACCACCGCAGCGGCTTCTGATTGAGCATCTTCTCTGATCTCCTCCATTGATGCCGTTGTGATTGGCACATGGTAGCCTTCATACGTCCTTGCACTACGAGGGGCTACCTCTATGACGTACCACCAGTTTGATGTAGACTTTGTAGGATGAAATATTACCTGCCAGAGCCACATAACTTACATGAGAGCTTTCAAGCACATAACTTGTAAAAGGGGGATGTTAACTATTTACATACTTACTTGTTCACAATGCTCGGGTAGTACGAAAGTGTCTCTTAGGTCAGTCCATTTCTTAGTAGAATCCACCTCAAGAAAACTAGACTCTCCTCTACGCACAGTAGCGTTGCGACCCTCCATGATTATCTTGAACCATTGCACGTCGAACAAGTCGACAAAAAATCCTCTGTAATCGATCCTCAAAATCTCTTGTAGCGTGTCGAAGTAAGTGAGTTCCGCCACCACAGGATCTACATCAGAGGAACGTCGTCGACTAGACTGTTCAAATTTTGCCATGATTCCACAATCCTGAGTAAAACGCTTTTTGTCGATCCGTTCCACCCTAAAATGTCGACCTTTACACCATGCTATTGTGTATGACTTATACTACAACAAACAAAGATTATGAGTGGCCGTTCAAACGTTTAGAAATAAAGTCACTAGCTAGTCGTACATTGCAAACTTACCTTGGTCGCGCAACCCCGAGAGTACTCCCACTCTTCCTCAGTCACTTCGTCACCGCATTGTTGTGCGCTTTTCAATTGGTTGTGCAACCATCTTAAGCTCATGAATGTTGGTAGGATTTCCAGACCCGTCGGATAGTGCATCGGTGGTCGTCTTCCCCGTCTCCACTCGATTCGTGCCCTTTGTCGCTCTTGCTTTGCATCCTCATATTGTGAAATCCACTTTTGCATCACTCGATTGTGAAGCATGCAAAATCGGTTGATTTTAGCCTCTAGATCTTCCGTCATCTTCTTCTCAACACCGAGATTGCACATGACAATCCCAGATATGCGCTCATCATCTATGGTTCGCCATAGCGTGTCCCGGGCTTTATCAAATCCGTCTAGCCACTCTCCAATGTACACTAGGGACTCTGATACCAACCAACCTTCTGCCATGCTACCCTCCGGACGTGCCTTTTGACGCACATATCCCTTAAGCATTTTCATGAAACGTTCTAAGAAGAACATCCATCTGGAATGAACTGTGCCAGCTATTTCCACCTCATCAACTATGTGAACAAGAAGATGCACCTGAATGGTTAGCATGGTAGTAGGAAAATGTTTCTCAAACATGCACACAAGCTCCGCAGCATTTAGTTTGGCGAATGGTATGGAGTCTACGTTGATCTCCTTTTGTGAGATCCATTGCACCAGCTTTGCAAGTTTGTAGATTGTGTTACGGATGTCGAGAGACAAACATCCCTCAATGGCAACCGGTAAAATAAACTGTAAAGTATGTGCAGCAATGATATTAAAGTCCATATTTTATGCAATGATATTAAAGTCCATATTTTATGCAATGATATTAAAGTCCACTATGAACGTACCTGACACATTTTATGCCAATCGTGTGACTTCAAACCGGTAAGCTTTCCTTCTTTAGTAAAACACGTTCGGAGCGAGTGCATTACGCCAGTGGGGGTCCGCAAAGATCGAATGGTCTCTTTTACTTTGCGTTCTTGGGCTCCTGTGAAAATCCATGGTGCTTTAGGGAGTTTTATCGATCCATCAGACGCTGTTTGCGGCCAATATTTCTCCATACAATCCACATTTCTAAGGTCAACTCTGGCTCCCAAAGTATCTTTCTTGCCGGTCAGATGGTCCCATAGTAGATTACCCACATTCTTGAATATGTGCATTGGGTCGAGCAAGTGATTGATCATGAGTCGGGGCCAGTATGGTAACTCGTACCATAGAGATAGCCTCTTCATCCCTGGAGGCAATCCGTCATCGCACATCTCCTTCTGCTCTAACCATGCTTGTGCAGACATCCTTGGTGGCTCTCTTCCCAAAAAGCCGTCGCGTAACACATGATTCTCTGGAAGATACGCTTGATGACCTTCGTAGATTTGCTTCTTCAGTGAGGGCGCCCTACGTGCATTCAGTCTAGGTCCACATGTGACACATGCTCTGTATCCGCTTGTTTGAAGCCCTGCATGTATACACATGATAATAGATCAACTATGGGAAAAAACAAGATTTACAGTGTCTGAGTGAGGAGTGCTAATAGATCACCTGAGCATTCTGTTAGCCCGGGATAGTCATGCATGGTCCACATTAGAATGCCTCTGATCAAAGCATTCCGTCGTCCTGTGTGCCGGCTCATATCCACCACCTCTATGCCAATCCACAATTGTTGTAGCTCTTCCAATAGTGGACGAAGATACACATCCATATTCTCCACTTTATATCGCCCTGGCACAATCAAGCTTAGCCATAGGTGCCCCTTCTTTGTAGTCAACCACGGGGGAATGTTGTAGTTGACGATGACAACGGGCCATACACTGTAAGATGTTGATCTTTGACCAAATGGATTTACGCAATCCATAGCCAGGCCTTAGCACAAATTTCGAGCTTCCCTGGCAAAATCCGACCATGTTCCATCTATATGTTTCCAGGCTACGCAATCTGCAGGAATTCGTAGCACACCATCCGAAGATTTATTCTCCTCATGCCATGATGCTAGGGCGGCCATGGACTTACATTCGAAGAAATGCTTGATGCAAGGAATCAAAGGAAAATGTCGCAAAACCTTTTGTGGAATTTTTGTCCCGTGGAGATCTACTCGATATCTTTCGGAATCACATTTCGGACACTTCTCCATGTCTATGTATTCCCCTCTGAAAAGAATGCAGTCATTAGGACAAGCGTGGATAGAATTGTAATCCATTCCCAAGTTTCGCAAAATCTTTCTTGCTTCATCTCGGGAATCTGGCATCACATTGTCAGCTGGCAGTATGTGCTCTTTAAGCAATCTACACAACATAAACATACGATACAATCGTGTAAAAATCTATCAGATCATTATACATTTAGAGTTTTATTAAAGTAAACTAATTGTAATAGATTACCTGAAAAGCGTTGTGACGCTAGTGTCACTCCATCCAAACTTTGCCTACATGTTGAGAAGAACCAGGAGTGCTTTCAATCTAGACATACGTGCTCCATTATACAATGGCGTATTGGCTTCACTTTTCATATCATCATAGATAAGCCTTTCTGAATCCATGATCGTCTCGATCATTTCATCAATCTCGGGCTCAAACATTGCCTCGTTGGGAATGTGCTCTGCATGATCATCCCCCGAGCTGTCAGAGGCTACATCTTGTGGCCTCACATATGCTGCTTGACCAAAGCGCCTGCGAACACGTCTATTGGGTTGCAAGATTGCTGCTTGTTGTCCAGCATCAGAGTCCGATGAGTTATAATTAGCAACAACTCGATCTATAATAGATGGATCAAACTCGCCAAATTCGCGAACGTGCTGCAAAGAAACACGTCTTGTCCGTCGCACAGCATGCTTGCATTGATTACAAGGACATAAGACCCTCGTTGAGAGATAGGTGTTTCGGTTGGACGGTCCCACATCCTCGTCACTACTCATAATGAGGATAAAAAACTTATAACCTGGACAACAAATTTAATATTCTATTGGCATTCTTCGTCTTATCTCTCTCTCTCTCTCTCTCTCTCTCTCTCTCTCTCTACCTCACATTCTCTAGTCATGTCCAATCCCTGCACACCTCGGTCTAGAGGTGCACGGAGATCAGAACCACCGGGTTATAATCTCGTCTTTATTGGTCAATACCTATATTTGTGGATACAAGAAATCTACAGACCCACGTCTACATGATACTGCATGTAGTGGACAAAACCCCTTTGCCTCTTCTCTAGCTGTAGCACTTCACAGCATCTTAACATCTTTTCACTGTTCGTCTAACTCTAAACCCTAAACCGTAAGTAATTCTTGCGTGGACTTGATCTAAAGTAAATAAGCGTAAATCTAAATAAACGTAAATCTAACTAAAAATAAACCTAAATCTAATTTAACGTAAGTCTACATCTAACCTAATCTTTAACGTCTTTTGGGATAGTTTCCTACGACGTTAAAACTCTCTTCTTCTTGTGTGTGTGTGTGTGTGTGTGTGTGGGTAAACCTAAATAAACCTAAGTCTAATCTAATATAACATAAATCTAAATCTAACGTAAATTATGTTATATTAAAAACAAAGAACTAAACTAACAGGGATTATAAGAACCTTAAAACTGATTTAACACATAATTTTACCCTAAACTCGGCAAGAGTTGGCATTCTCATCACTAAAGATGTGAGAGTTAACTTCCAGCGGTGACGCTGCCTCATCTCCATCCACATCTGACGACAGCAATTGGCCCTTCGGACCGTTCTTGCTCTTGTTACTAACTTTGAAGTTGCTGTTGAATGACTAGAGGTTGTCTAGATGGTCATTGTCGGGGATGTAGTGACTCTTGCCGCCCTGAAGATCCACCTTTTTCCCTATCTTCTGAAGACATTTCACCAGTACTTTTGGATCGACGGACCCACCATGAGTGAAGGCAGCAATACCCTATATTCCATTGAGGGCTTACTTCACCCGCTTCATGCAGGCTCGCAGTCTATGGAGACCTAAATCTAATCTAATATAATGAAAATCTAAATCTAGCATAAATAAATGTAAATCTAACTAAAAATAAACCTAAATCTAATCTAATTTAACTTAAATAAACCTAAAACTAATTTAACGTAAGTCTACATCTAACCTAATCTTTAACGTCTTTTAGGATAGTTTCCTACGACGTTATAACTCTCTTCTTCTTGTGTGTGTGCGCGTGTGTGGATGTGTGTGCCAATAAAAAGAGATAAATGGTATAACCTTTCTATCACCCATGCCAAGTAAAATAGATTGGTTATGCCATTTCCCTCTTGAATAATAGGTCTTGAGTTCAACTCCTCGTCGGCTAGATCTTTAGGTCTTTTAATTTTAATTAGTTTCCTACGACGTTAAATTAGTTTCTCTCTCTTTCTCTCTCAATGTGTGTGCGTTTTTTTGTTTATGCATGTTTTCTCTCTCTTTTCCTCTCTCAATGTTCGGTTTTTTGTTTATGCATGTTCTCTCTCTCTTTTCCTCTCTCAATGTGTGCGTTTTTTGTTTATGCATGCTCTCTCTCTCTTTTCCTCTCTCAATGTGTGTGTGCATTCTTTGTTTATGTATGTGTGTGTGCGTTTTTGTTTATGTTTGTACTCTCTCTCTCTCTCTCTCTCTCTCTCTCTCTCTCTCTCAAAAACACTATGTGTGTGTGTGTGTGTGTGTGTGTGAGAGAGAGAGAGAGAGAGAGAGAGAGAGAGAGAGAGGAAGAGAGAAAGAGGGGAAGGGAACATGAGAGTGAGGAGAGGGAAGGATCATACCTGGCTCTCCTTCCTCTCCTCGTGTGTGTGTGTGTGTGTGTGTGTGTGTGTGTGTGGAGAAGAAAGAGAGAGAGAGAGAGAGAGAGAGAGAGAGAGAGAGAGAGAGAGGGAGAGCGTTACCTGCTCCTTGCTTGAGGGCGCCGAAAAACTCAGATCTCAGATCTGAGTTTTTGGGCGCTCTCTGTTATTTTTTTAGGCCAGCTGGCGTCGCTATGAGCGTCGCAAATTTACTTGCGACGCTTATAGCGACGCTCATAGCGACGTCGGGATTTTTTTTTTGAGCGTCGCTAATATGAATAGCCTCTTGTAGTGCACGTTAGTCGATATGTAGACGGTCAAGTATGGTGTACTTATACGACCACAACAAGTCCTTGATGAGTTGTTGTGTTGGGCATTGTTTGATATGTATGCCAAATGTGGTGCACTTCAAGCAGCTTGAGGAGCTTACTATTTGAAACAATGTCGCTTGGAATGCACTGATTGCGTGATACCCACATCACGAGTAGGGGCAAAAAGCTCTAGGCTGCTTTCAACAGATGCAAAGTGATAGCCTTTTTCTAGACAAAATCACCTATGCGTGCATCTTGAAGGTATGCAGGGCCAGGTAGCTCTAGTCTATTTTTAGCAGATGCAAAGAGAGCAAATGCAATCACCTACACATGTAGCTTGAAGGCATCTGGCATCATGCAAGATGTTGGTATCGGTAAAAGAGTTCACGATGATATTGTTATTCAGGGGTTGTTGACAAAAAACTTTGTGCTCGGCAGTGCCTTGGTCGACCTGTATGCCAAAGGTGGTGTACTTCATAAAGCTCAAAAAGTTCTTGCTGTCTGCAATGTACGTAGTCTATTGGAATGCATTGATTGTGGGATACGCTTGACAGAGGCAGGGCCAAGAAGCTCTAGGTTGTTCTCGGCAGATGCAAAGAGAGAGCAGATATCCAAATGCAATTGTGTACTCATGTATCTTGAAGGCATGTGGCATTAGGCAAGATGCTGATATGGGAGAAGGGATTCATGATGATATTGGTAGCAAGAGGCTGTAGAAAAGAAATGGTGTACGTGGAGCTTCCTTGGTTGACATGTATGCCAGATGTGTTGTACTTCATAAAGCACTCTTTGTACCCGCATGGACACCTACACACACACACACACACACACACACACACACACACACACACACACACACACACACACACACACATGCACTCGATTCTCTTTATGCAGCACTAGTTTTGTTTTCACAAGGTAGAGCAATATCCACTACACAAGCTAACATGGAGAGGAAGAGATGAGTCTTTCTTTTTTGACTCACTTAAAGGCTGTCACTAAGAACAAGGATTTGTACCAAGGCAGTAGGATACATGCTGATATTTGTGATAGTGGGTACTTGAAAAAACATATACTTAGCCAACACATTGGTGCGACCAAAGTTGTTAGATGTAGGAAGATGTTATGTGCAGTGCTTGAGGTGTCAACAAGTGCAGGCTAAAGTGCTAAAGCAAGTTTGAAGTTTTAGGGAAGGCTACGCGCAATTGAAGTGTATGTCTAACGTGGTTTGTTAGGCTAAATGGGCTCCAAAACTTGCTAAGTGGGATGGCAAGTAAAGAGGCTTGACAGATTGGTTTTTTGCTTAGAGATGTAGTGCTTGAAGTGTCGAGGGAGCTAGTCTAGATGGCTCATCAAATGGAGTCATAATGTGCAAGATATGGACAGGTGAAGGTTTGTCAGAGGCCCGTTCTAAGCCGATTTGATTGCTTTGGGAAATGTGCCAACTGATATTTTTTGGAACTTGATGGGATTTCCAAAGGTTTTGGATAGTGTATGGAACTGACAGAAAGGGATCTCTTATCAATCGGATGCCTTGATAGTGAGATGTGGGTTGTTGAAATTGGTGCCAGAGGATGGTGGTACAATGGTATATGTTTTTTTACAGTTTTTGGACCAATGGTTTAAGGGCCCTGGGAAGTTAAAAAGTGGCCAAGATAGATAAGCGCAAAGCCAACAATATGGAGTTTTAAGGGTGCTTTATAGCTCAGGAACTGGGGCTTTGAGCAGGGAATGGCAAAGGGTCCAAGTTGGCATAAAAGAAAAAAGGTTTTTTTGAATTTTTGGTGGTTGTCTTTGAAGTTTTTGGAGGGGAGTTTCTATACAAGTGCCACCTGGCAGGTCACGTAAGCCTCATGCAAGGAGGCCACCTACAAGCTCATGCTTTATATAGTGGAGAAGGGAAGGCTTGCAGGTATCAAATAAGGCATGGAGCTCTCAAGGAGGTTGGCTATGGAGTCAGTGGCACAGGGCACTGCATATGCGTAGACTGGTGCCTTACGGCGTCGTTATGCGTTTTTTTATGATGATGATGATGATGTGGTGGTTCTATCAGCCCTTGCCATCCATGTCAATTGAGGTAGTGTTGATGTGGCATCCTGGGTTCCCACGCAGCCCTTAGGCGCCCAATCCTTTTTTTGAAGAGGGCCTATGCCCAAAGGGGTTGTTGTGGCGCCATGACACACACCCCACCCCCCCCCCCCCCCCCCCCCCCCCCCCCCAGCTCAAGCAGGTGATTCTCATGTGGTGAAGTGAGAGAGGGTTGCCAAAGTGTCAAGCCCATGTGAAATGTGCTAAATGTGGTGTGCCCATGTGTATATAATGCAAGAAAATTCCTAAATGGAGCTTAATGATACATGAGCGAAGAGAGGGCCACATTTTTGTAGGAGCTTTTTGGAAGCCAAGGCTGATGACTATTTTGGGTTTTTAAAATTATGAAGAATACGTGCAAAAGAAGTGTGCCCTACATAGTATAGTGGTGCTTTTGTATACATAACGGTGTTTTGAATGAGAACCTCAACATTGGTCCCCTTTTTGTGTGTGATTCACTGCTCCCCTTTCTCCCCTTTCTCTTTTCTTTTGTGCTTTTCTTGGTTTTTTTGGTGTCGGTGTGGTTGGGTGCAACCCCAAACCGAGGTCTTGGTGTGTGTGTGCGCGCACACACACACACACACACAGGCTTGTGTGTGTTTGCGGTGTGGAACAAGGGTTGTGGGTGTGTGGAATGTCTTGGAGATTTCTTGAGAAGCGTGTGTGTGCATCGGTGTATCCAAAATGGGTGTGTGTGTGTGTGTGATCATGTTGAGTTTTGAAGGTGAACTCTAGTGGTTAGGGGTGGTGTTGTGTATAGCTTGGGCTATAGAGAGGTGCTTGTTTGTGTTCTGGGTGTGTATCCCCTTTCCAACACTAGTTAGTATGTACGTCAAGCATGGTGTACTTGTCTAAGCATACCAAGTCCTTGACGAGCTTTGGATTGTTTTCAACAGATGGGAAGCAAGGGCCTGTCTCCAAACACTATCACCTATGCGTGCATCTTGACGCATGTGGATCTATGGAAGATGCTATTGAAAAGAGAAATCCTTCTTGGCGCACTGCCTTCGTCAATATGAATTTCAAATGTAGTGCACTTCAAAAAGTACAAAGGATAGAGGAGCTTACTTTTCGGAACAACGTGCACTGATTCAAGATACGCACAAGAGGAGCAGGGCCATAAAGCTCTAGGTGGATTTCAACAAATGCAAGGTGAGGGCCTCTATCCCAATGCAATCACCTATGCACGCATCTTAAGGGCATGTGAATCACATATGGGTGCATCTTGAAGGAATGTGGCTCTACAAAATTCATGATGATATTGTTAGCCAGAGGCTACTGAAAAAAGATGTCCTTGGCAATGCCTTGGTTGACATGTTTGCTAAATGTGGTGCACTTTAGAGAGCACAAAAAGTGATTAAATATCTTCTTGACTGGAGTATGGAGTCTTGGAATACACTGATTGCAAGATTTTCGCCAGAGGGGTAGGGAACAAAGCTCTCGTCTATTTTCATCAGATGCGAAGTGAGGGTCTCTTGGCACTGCCTTGGTCAATATGTAGGGTAAATGTGGTGTACTTTAAAAGTTCACTCTAATATTGTTAGTCCGAGGTTTTTGCAAAGAAATGTCATGCTTGGCAATGCCTTGGTTGATATGTATGCCAAATGTGGTGCACTTCAGAAAGCACATAAAGTGCTTGAGGAGCTTCTTCTCCAAAAATGTCCTCTCTTGGAGTGCACATTGCGAGATATGCACAACATGAGCAGGTCTATAAATCTCTAGGCTATTTTTAGCAGATGCAAAGTGAGTGTCTCTCTCTTGTTGCAATCATTTATGCACATATCTCATGATGCAATCACATACGCATGCATCTTGAAGGCATGTGCCTCTATGCAAGATGCTGATATGGGCATAAAAATTCACGCTGATACTCTAAGTCATGGGGTGTCAAAAAAGTATGTCATGGGAGAGCTTACTGTTGGAATGGCATCCCTTGCAGTGATTTCATGCTACTTGAAAAGAATGATGCATGCTTGGGGAATATGTTGGTCAGTATGAAAATAAAGTGTGGTGCACCTGTCATCGCGCAACAAGTCTTTGACGAGTTTCTTGTGCGGGATGTTCTTTGATTACAGGATATATCCAATAGGGGAAGGGCCAGGAAACGAGTATTTCTTTTGTCAGATCACTTAAACACTGTGCTGAGAAGAAGTATTTGTACCAAGGCAATAAATTCATGCTGATATTCGCGATAGTGGATTACTTGAGATTAACACATACTTGGGGAACATGTTGGTCAATATGCATTTCAAGTGAAGTGCATTTGTCGTGGTGCAACAAGTCATTGACTCAATTCATGTTGTCTCTAGCTGTAGGATATGCCCAACAAGGGCAAGGCCAGGAAACGAGAATTTATTTTGTGAGCTCACTTAAAGACTCTGCTGAGAAGAAGGATTTGTACCACGGTAGTAGGATTCATGTTGATATTTGTGGCACTCGGCTACTTGAAAAGAACGCATACTTGGGGAACATGTTGGTCAATATGTATGTCAAGTGCGGTCACTTGTCATGGCGCAACAAGTATTTGACGAGCTTCCTGTGTGGGATGTTGTCTCTGAACGCAGGATATGCCCAAGAAGGCAAGGCTAGGAAAAGAGTATTTCTTTGGTGAGATCACATAAAGACTCTACTGAGAAAAAGGATTTGTACCAAGGTAGTGAAATTCATGCTAATATTTGTGGTAGTGGATTACTTGAAAAGAACACATACTTGGGGAACATGTTGGTCGGTGCCCCTGTCATGGTGCAAGAAGTCTTTGATGAGATTCCTATGCAAGATGTCATCTCTGATTGTAGGATATACCCAATAGGGGTAGGGATAGGAAACAAGTATTTCTTTTGTGATCTCACTTAAAGACTGTGTTGAAAAGAAGGATTTGTGCCAAGGCAGTAGGATTCATGTTGATGTTCATGATAGTGGGTTACTTGAAACGAACACATACTTGGGGAACATGTTGGTCAGTATGTATGTCAAGTGCTGTGCACCTGTCATGGCACAACAAGTCTTTGACGTGCTTTCTGTGCAAGATGTAGTCTCTAATTGTAGTATATGCCCAATAGAGGCAAGGCCGGAAAACAAGTATTTCTTTTGTGAGATCACTTAAAGACTGTGCTGAGAAGAAGTATTTGTACCAAGGAAGTAAAATTCATGCTAATATTTGAGATAGTGGATTACTTGAAGAGAATACATACTTGGGAAAGATGTTGTTCGGTGCACCTCTCATGGTGCAAGAAGTCTTTGATGAGATTCCTATGTGGGATGTCATCTTTGCTTGCAAGATTAGGGGCAGGGCTAGGAAACAAGTATTTCTTTTATGACCTCACAATACTATGCTAAGAAGAAGGATTTGTACCAAGGCACCTCGGGGGGGTCACTTGATAATCATGTGACTATCACGTGAGTGCAACAGAAGGGGTTATTAAATTTCATTTTTTCTCACATTTTCACATATAGAAGGGTACCTTAAAATGGAATTGGGAAAAAAATTTACAGATTGAATAGGAAAAGGGTCTATTTAATTTTTCAACAAAATTCACAGATAAGGAGTTTTAGAATTAGTCCTTGAACACAGGTGATATACAAAATTTATACACAGTGACCCCCCCGAGCAAGGCAGTAGGATTCATGTTGATATTTTTGATAGTGGGTTACATAAAACGAACACATAGGCTTAGGGAACATGATGGTCAATATGTATGTCAAGTGAGGTGCACCTACCATGTTGCAACAAGTCTTTGACGAGATTCATGTGCGGGATTTCATGTCTAATTTTAGGATGTGCCCAACTCGGTAGTACGAGGAAACTCTGGGCTGTTTTTAGGACATGCGAAGCGAGGGCCTCTCTCCATATGCAATTAGGTGCATTTTGAAGGCATGTGGCTTTACGCAAGATGCTGACATGGGCATAAAATTTCACGTTGATATTGTTAATCAGGGGGTTTTTGAAAAAGTAGTCATATGTGGCAATACCTTGGTTGGGATGTTTGGTAAATGTGATGCACTTCAAAGAGCACCAAAACTAATTGATGAGCTTACTTTCCAGAGTGTGGACTCTTGGAAGGAACTGATTGCAAGATTTTTCACATAAGTCAATGCTAGAAAGCTCTAGTTTGATTTTAGTTGATGTGAAGTGATGGCCTCTCTTTTAATTGCAAAATTTGCTCCAAAAGGGAAGTGCCAAAAATCTCTAGGCTGTTTTTAGAATATTCAAAGCAAGGACTCTTGGAGAATGATGTCATGCTTGGAGGTGTTTTGATCGATATGTATTCCAGATGGGGTGCCCTAAAGACTATGACTTTGTGTATGTGTGTGGGTGTGAGCCTACAAACAGACAATAAGGCAGATTCAACATGCCTTGAAACCAAGAACATCAGAAGTAGTGCAGGTAATGGAAGGCATGATAGCATGCGATAGTCGACATGTTTGCAGAAGTCGCACACTGGATGATGATGCAGAACTTATATTGGTGGGAAGGTAGCAAAACAATGTAAGGAAGTTCTAGTAGCGGATCCATTCAAGATTGTGCATTGATCCACATGACCAATACCAAAGGTACAATTATACTCCATATTTTGACTTCCTTATGTGATCCAAAAAGTACTTAGATTGCATCACGTACAGATTAAAGAAATGAATTTACATCATTTTCATTCAAAAGATTGTAGATAAAGGTGACGAGGGTTGAAGAATTTTTGTGATGCCCAATAAAGGGACACATGGATGTACACCACATCATGCAACACGGAATGATACATGTCTTTATAAAACATTGGTAATTAGTTCTTCCTTGTACAACTATAGTATATGTACAATAAGAAAGTCCCTCCAACATTGGAGGAGAAGCATAAGTCCCTCTTCAACACTAGAGGGGATAAAAGTGGTGGGGAAAAGGCACGTTCCCTACAACATTATTATAAATGTGGAGAATGGTGCCAACTCCACACCATACATATGTATGGTTTTTTCTTTTCTTTTTCTATGGTCACAATCATGAAATGAATCTCTATCCATTTTTATTATAAGGTGAAAATTTTCACATCCACTCAATTTTTAATGCAAAATCTTATTTGTTATGTGATGTCATAGAGTTTTTGGCAAAAGCTTTGAGGAGAGATGCTATGGAGCCTTTAGAATAAGAGACGATATGCGGTGAAAGGTGCAACATTTCTCCTCCTTTTAAATTCACACCATTTCCATAGTGAATCAATCAATGCATACTAGTGAGGTGGTCCGGGGCGGGCAACAAGAGAGGCGACCTCTAAACACCCCTCAAGGCTCCCGTGCTGCTCAATTGGGGCTGGGGCAACCACAAGCACAACAAAACAACAAACCCACAGCCAAACCCAAACAAGATAGGGGCACCACCTAGTTATGGTATGCGAACTAGGACGCAAGAGAGATTTTGGTACAACCAAGAAGATGCACCACACAGTACACACAAGCAACCTCACACCAAGACACACACAAAATGGACCAGAGAGAGCTAGAGCAAAGGGAAGAGAGAGAGAAAAGGATCTTGCGTAATACCTTATTTGTGACTTGCAAAGGGAGATGGTTCGTTAGGTTGCTATCGTAGAGCTTGTACAAAACTCACTCAAAGCTTAGTGATTGCTAAACATTGCCAACACACACACACACACACACACTGTCTTAGGGTGTGGGAGACCTCTCATCACAATACCCTCTTACAATGGACACAAAATTGGCAATTAAAACACACTTAAACACTTTCCAAAGCAAGATCAAACGATAGAACTCAAAATACACAAGTCACCTTGAATTCACCAAACCGTATTTCACAAATGGAAGGACGAAGATTTGAACATCGAATCACGCCTTTGATGCGCCAAACTTCAATTTATTGATGATGAAGGAGTATATACAATAGTGGTTTTGAGATTTGTGGAAATCATGCTCTCTCACTTGCAATGTGTAGCTTGAAGGCTTCTCTCACACCAAGAGTGAAGCTCACAAGTGGTTGCTACACCTAAGTCTCTCCTCACGCATAGAGTGTTGGGGTGCTATGTGAGATGTTGGAGGTTTTTTTACAAGAAGGAGAGGGGCCTATTTATAGGTTGGAGACCCTCATTAAGATTATTGGAAATCCTAATTTACAAGCTAACAAATTGGGATTATGATTTTTTTGAATATCAAAACATTGCGGGCCTTCTTTGTCTGCTTGAGTCATGGTTGTGGGCTCAAAAGAGAGCATTATTGATGGTAGATAAGGTGAAAGTAAAGTTTTAAGTAGGGGGAGAGAGAGAGAGAGAGAGAGAGAGAGAGAGAGAGAGAGAGAGAGTTACTTTGTACATGTCTTGAGGTGAGGTGTCTTTTATGGTTAGGTCAATGCTATTTTGTGTTAGTATGTTAGTGGTTAGTGTTAGTAATCACTAGAAAGTTAATGATATATTTACAATGGGTAGAATGGCGTGGATGGTTGAAGTAAGATGGTTGAATGAAGTGAGAAAATCCTTGTGATGGTGAAGCTTGAATAAGTTTTGAACTTACTTGTGTAGGCTCTCAAAATGACTATCGATCTTCTTCTTCGTCTTCCCTTCTTTATGCCACCGCCACCAAGGTTGATTATCGTGATGAAAATGATAATTCCGTTGATGAGATCTCTTGATTTACAGAGGTTAATCATGGTACACATGCTGAATGTATGTATATATATAAGGAGTAAGATGGAATTGTACTTTGGAGATAATAGAGAGAGGCATAGAGATGCTGTATGTACATGGAGAGCTCATATGAGAGCTACGGAAGTAAGAGGGGAGGTTAATGGTGAAGAAGGTGAGAGAAACCATTGAAGGTGCAGGTTTGAGTGAGGGATTGAGAGGAATGTGTGTGTGTGTATGTAGAAGTGTGGAAAGAGGTGAGAGAAGACTATGGGCTACTTGTGAGAAAAGTAGGCAGACTGGGGTCCACTCAAAAAATCATAGCTCACCGGTGGTTACTCCAAAAATGATTAAAATATTTGAGGTGATTATTCAAAGCGCGGGCTACATTTTCTCTTCTGATCACCGCTCCAAATTCGGAGTGGAGATAGGTGCCAAAATTCTCACCAAAAAGCCTTTTTTTATGCCTGCAAAAGTCTTTTAGTGGCCCCCTCCTTTGTTGAATTTGTACAATGCATCCAAGAGTGAGCCCCTCCTTTGTCATATCATAATACAAAGCATCCAAGTTTCCCTTGACCCATGCATGGAGGAGTATTATTGGTGAATAAAGAAATATATACATGGTGGGACTAGTGTATGGACTATTCATGGACTTTAGCTCAATGAGCCCATGGTGTTAGAATAATGAGTGAAAATAATAATAAAAATATGGAGGAATTATGGATATGGAAAGATATTGGAATCATATGATATGGTCCCTCTTTGTATTATTTTGGGTGAAAGAGGAAAAGTATGCAAGTAAATAATATAATAAACGTCACCAATGAGTAGAAATCAAATTATTTTTTTTCACGAAGCTGAGGGTGAAAATGTGGGAGTGATTCGTATAAAAGAAAAATATGAGGTTAGAGTATGTACACATTGGCAAAATATACTTATGGTGTAAGAGGATGAAAGAAGGCATACACAGGTTTAATAAAACACACACCTAAGTATAAATATTTAAATAAAATACCAGAATAATTATAAAAATCCATATATTTAGGCCATATATATAATGCAATATTTACACACAAATGGGCCATAATATTTTTTATTTTTTTATTTTTTTGACTCAACTAGCCCAGTGACTAGCTAGCTGAGGATTTTAAGAAGATATGGGAAAAGCCCCCTAACTCACACACGCCTATTTACAGTGAAATGGTAGGAATAGCCATAGCGTTTGGGTGAATTTGGTAGGGTGAGGTAGCTCACTATGGAAATTACGGAGAGCCGAAAAACGGCTATCATTAGCCCTCCCCCAGGATGATGGTATATTCATGTACCATTATAGAGCACCTTTTCCAAAGAGAGTGCTGCAGAGTCCTTGACGAGATCTTCATTGTTTGGGTCCTCAAAATTTTGGTTGGAGTTACACTCATGCTTCATGTAACAATACTTACATGAGACAGCGGCCTCTTGACAGATCTTTGGTAGATCCTTTTGTAGAAGGCGACTCAAATAGGGCTTCAAGCGATACCCGTTTACCTTCGTGGAGTGTTCTTTACCATTCAAGTCCATAAGCTGATAGTAACTTGAATTGAAAGCCTTCTTGACTATGTATTGCCATGCCATCTAGTTTCAAACTTGACATCAAAACGATTGTCAAGTTTGTTGTCGAGCTTTTCTTTCGCTTGTGTAGCTGTCCTCTTGTAGCACTCGTAAGCTGCTTCTCTTTTCCACTCAAGCTCCACTAACGTAAGAAGTCGATCCATCCATACCTCTTGATCATCTTGTGCACCTTTTCCATGAAGCCGCATTGTTGGAATGTTGAGCTCGATAGGCTGTAAAGCCTCTTGACCATAGACCAAGTGAAATGGTGTGTACTCCATGGCTTCCCTATATGTGGTTCGATATGCCCACAAGGCACCATCCAAGAAGTCATCCCATAATTTTGTCTTGTTTTGCACCATCTTTCTAATGATTCCTGCAATGACACCATTAGCCTTCTCCACCAAACCATTTGATTGTGGGTAGTATGGAGTGCTATGACAATGTAGAATGTGAAGCTCTTCACAAACTTCTGTGAGTAAACCCTTCTTGAACCCCGGACCATTATCCGAAACAATCTCTAGAGGTGTGCCAAATCTACAACAAATATTAGTGTAGACAAACCTGTTCACTGTTTTCCCATTTACCCTTGCCACACTTTGAGCCACTAGAATGTAGAGTTTACCATTTTTTTTCCTAGGCAGAGGACCCATAGCATCAATGCCCCATTTTTCAAAGGGTCCATTTGCAAGCACTATTTGCCTCGGGCCATGCACCAACCTTCTATTTCCATTTATCTGACAACTGTGACAGCTTTTACACCAATGTTGAACATCCACATGCAAGCTTGGCCAAACATACCCCGCAAGCAAAATCTTCTTCACAGCTAATTCTTGGGCAAAATGACCACCACATGTTTCTTCATGCAAACCTTTTAGAATGGCTGGAATTTCCTCGATAGTTGGTACTCTTCTACACACTTGATCCTTTTCTCTTTGGTAGAGCGATCCTTCTAGGAAGAGATACGCGTTTGCCTTCTTCATGAGTCTCCTCTTATGAGCCTTCGTGAAGTCTTGTGGAAACTTGCCCTCCAAAATGTAGCCAATAATGGGAGTCAATGACTCCAATCCCTGGTATCTTGGTTGCTTCACAGCTGCTGCCACCATGATGACCTGCACTTCTTTCTCAACACATGTAACTGCTTGTTGTGCAAGTAAATCGGCATCTTCATTTTGTTTCCTCGGAATATGATATAGTTTCACTTCTTCAAACTGATTAAACATCCTACGAATGGCATGAACTTTTGTCCTTAAGCTTTCATTCTTGCATGCCCAAATGCCTAAAATCTGTTTAACAATGAGAAGTGCATCTCCCTTTACCATGAGACGTTTTATCCCTTGGCCAATGCACATCTTCAAATCATGAAGTAGTGTGTCGTATTCTGCTTCATTGTTGCTAGTTGAACCTGGTAGATTGACCTTCTCTTTCATGACCACCTCTCCACTTGGGTTGAGCAACACTAGCCCTCCCCCTGCTTTCCCTGTGGCTCGTCGAAAAGCTCCATCAAAGAACAAGGTAAAAGCATCAGGAATACTTTTTGGTGGTGGCAATGGTAGGGTCTTTACTTGAGGCACCTTAATTTCCTTCTCATGTACCCTATAAGTGAGAATCCCTGCCAATTGTGTACGCACACTATCTTCTACCTTGAAAGAGTATTGGAACTCTTGCAACTCCATAATCCACTTTGAGATCCTAGTACTAAGATTCATTTGAGATGACACCCAAGGAAACAAATTTTCTGCAGTGAGAATTACAAAAGGTTTTGGTAGCAGGTAGGATCTAAACTTTCTCACCGCAAACATGAGAGAAAGCATCATGAGTTCTGCTTCTGTGTAGCTTCTCTCCAAGGCATTCATGACCCTACTAGCAAAGTAGATGGGTCGCATCCTGGTACTGTGGGGATCTTGTTGTAGCAACACAGCACTAATTGTTTCCCTTCCAACACTAGAGCTAACAAAGAATGTGTACTCCCAACAAGGAGGCATGAGTGTTGGTAGCTCTAACAAAATGACTTTAATGTTACAAAAATACTCTTCAAGCTCATCAGACCATGCAAATTCTACTTTTTGTGTCAACTTTTGCAAAGGATGAAGCAACTCTGAGGCTAAGTGAATGAAGCGTGACATATAGTTCACCTTCTGAATGAAAGAGATGACCTCCTTAAGACTCTTCGGTGATGGGAGCTCAATAAGAGCCTTTGCCTTTGAAGGATCCACCTCAATGCCTTTATAGGAAACCTTGTGACCGAGCAAGATCACTTCATCCTCACCTATGTGGCACTTGTCCGGGTTGAGTTGACCTCCCATGTCGTAGAGCTTCTTTAAACCTTCTTCTACCCTTTGTAGATGCAATGATTTTGAGCTATAAATGCAAAAATCATCAATAAAAACCCTAATGGACTTTCCAAAGAATGCTTGAAACACCATGTTCATGAAACGTTGGAATGTTGCAGGAGAAATTGTCAAACCAAACGGCATGACTCTAAAAGCATAACAACCCCAAGGAGTGATAAAGGTTGTTTTCAATTGATCTTCCAATGCGATACCTATTTGAAAGTAACCTGAGTAGCCATCACACACAGTGTACTTCTCATGAACAGCTATCTCATTTAGTATCTCATCTTGAAATGGGAGGGGAAAGTGATCTCTTTTTGTTGCCTCATTGAGTGGACGGTAATCCACACACACCCTCCACTTGCCGTTTTTCTTAGGAGTGACAACAACGGGAGAGACCCACTCTGAATTCTCCACTGGATAAATGAAACCTGCTACTAGAAGCTTTCTTACCTCCTTGAGTAAAGCCTGCTCCTTGATGACTCCTAGCCTTCGTAGCTTCTGAGCCTTAGGTGTGGCCCCTGGCTTCAACTCAATTTTGTGTTGAATAGCATCTACTCCACGCACATCGGTGTAGTCTTTAGCAAAAAGCCTAGGAAATTTCCTTAGCAAACATTTGAACTCCTCTCTTTCGTCCTTTGTAAGTGTTGTAGACAACATACCTTCTAACATTCCTTCATCTTGCACATTTTGGTTCTCTTGGGAACCTACCTCTTCCAAAACTGGGCAAGAGCTCTCTTGGTTGGTTGGCTTAAACCTTACCCCCATGACTTCAATGGAAGACTCCTCTTCAGTAATTCTGTCGCTACTTTCTTCTTCTGAAGTGTTATCGGTCCAATCTTCTTCCGTCTCACTTTGAGATGATTCTTCATGGAGCTCCTCTTGGCGTTGCTCCTTCATGTCAAAGACAACCTTCTTATGATTTTCGTTCCTGAAAATTAATTTTCCACTCTCCCAATCCTGCAAAGCTCGCATTTTCATTAGCCATGGTCTCCCTAGGATAAATGGGTAACCATTTCCTTTGGTAGACATGACATAGAAATCCACTGCCTTCTTAATGCCAAAGGCCTCCACAAAAACATTTTTAAAAATGCCTACGCACCTAGCCTTGCTATTGTTTGCCATCTTGACTTTAATTTCAGGTGTCTCATGGATGTGCATGCCTAGTTTTTGCATGAGTCCCTCTGTCATGATGCAAATTTGTGCACCTCCATCCACTAGACCTTTCCTAACCAATCTCCCTTTTATGTAACAATCTAGCACAGGTGTAATGACCTCATTCATTTCAACTTGTGCAATTTTTACAACAGGCACACTCTCTTTGACCTTTCTCCTAGCGCTAACTTCCCTTGTTAAATCCCTCCGAACTTATGGACATAACGCAAGAAATTGAGGCCATGAGATATCAGGACCCTTACCTCTCATGTCTTCCAACAAGTTGTACGGAGCCATACCATGTCCAAGAGGGAAGTCTTGGAGGTTGATACAACGTCGAGTCCTTTTTGTTTCCTTGGTCTCCTTTGCCTTATTTTCTCGTCCATGGTCACTTTGTGACATGACTCTTTCTTTCTCTTTACCTTTTCCACGGCCACGCTTAATGCCATTTGCTTCCATGTCCACCTCATTGGAATTTGTCACCTCTACCACATACACATTTGGATCTGTCAAAGGTGGAACTCCTTCCACTTCTCGTGGAGCTGGTCTTGCTCCGTTTGGCCTTTGTAGAAGCCATGGTTGTTGACTAGTTCCATCACCTGCATTCATCACTGGGTAATTCAAGTTAGGTCTCCCTGGCTCCCCACGGGGCCAAGGACAATTATACATCCCATGTACAGACTCTCCGCAATTCCAACATTGCAAGACTCTCCTAGGTCGTGGTGGATCTCGCTCTTCTGACTTCTTTTCTTGTCCCTTAGGACCTACAGCTTGTGCAAGGTGAATTGACAAGTTACTTAAGGATTCATTTAACTTTTCAATTACCTCTGCTGTTGCCTTCGGAATCTCTCTGGATGTTGATGCTTGTGATTTTCCCTTAGGTCTAGGACCCTCTATTGGAACCTCTCCTCTTAGGCACTTGAGTTTCCTACACTTCTCAACAGCTCTAGTTCCAGCTACGTCAAAGGTAGCAGGTGCACCCGCCTCAACTTTTATCTTGAGTGTGGGAAAGAGATCGGCTATGAACCTCTCCTTCTTTAGGAACTCTGCACCATCACCAGGGTTAGCGACATTTCTTACCCATACAGCCCAAAGACGTAGAAACTCTTGTTTATACATGTAGTAGTCATCTAAGTCTTTTTGTTTGTGAGAAACAATGTCTTGCCATAGCTTTTGAGTGTTTTGAAGATCAAAGAAGTATCTCTTGAAATGGTTCAAAACTTCACTATAATTCCCTTTAACTTCCTCAGGCAAAGAGTCAAACCAAGTGCTAGCATCTTTCCTAAGGACTACCTCAAACATTTCCACACGTTCCTGATCAATTACTATCCTCTTGATACGGCAAGACATTTTGAAATTTGCTAAGAATAATTCTGCATCCTCCCCAGGCTCTCCAAAGAACAAGGGGTAGCCACTCATTTGCCTAGTTGTATCCATGTTGCCGGTTTTACTCAAAAATTTCTTTTTCTTTTTTAATTTTTTGTTTTGAAAAATCAAATTTCAAAGTAGAATGAAAATGTAAACGTCAAAGCTTAGATAATAGCGAATCAATGGCAAAATGAACGGATTGACTAAGGCATTGATATCCGCTACTTGCCTAGGTTCAAACATACGACGAAAAACACGTTGAAATTGTAACTTTGTGCCAACTATTACATGTAAGTCTTGTCTAACCAAAGGAATGAATGTACGATACAAGTCCTCTTGATTCATCAACCTAGCTAAAACAAGATAAACACATGTACATCAAAAGAGACATTATAGTCTACAAGTGGGAGTATAATAGGATTTAGAGATTGTAGAATATCTCTTAATGCTTCATCACCAAAGAGGAATACAATACGTTGTTGAAAAAAGATTTTTCTATCAATGCGAACATTTATCCTAATCCCTTGCACCCAATGAAACTGATGAAATTGAATTACATGAGCAGGATTAGGAGGTGGTGGATTGTTCATGTAAGCACAACTAGTTTTTGAAGACTTACCTTGTGTATGCTAACACAACCGCTCGTCCTCCGTGGGGGCACCAAAACTGAGGCGGTCCGGGGCGGGCAACAAGAGAGGCGACCTCTAAACACCCCTCAAGGCTCCCGTGCTGCTCAATTGGGGCTGGGGCAACCACAAGCACAACAAAACAACAAACCCACAGCCAAACCCAAACAAGATAGGGGCACCACCTAGTTATGGTATGCGAACTAGGACGCAAGAGAGATTTTGGTACAACCAAGAAGATGCACCACACAACACACACAAGCAACCTCACACCAAGACACACACAAAATGGACCAGAGAGAGCTAGAGCAAAGGGAAGAGAGAGAGAAAAGGATCTTGCGTAATACCTTATTTGTGACTTGCAAATGGAGATGGTTCGTTAGGTTGCTATCGTAGAGCTTGTACAAAACTCACTCAAAGCTTAGTGATTGCTAAACATTGCCAACACACACACACACTGTCTTAGGGTGTGGGAGACCTCTCACCACAACACCCTCTTACAATGGACACAAAATTGGCAATTAAAACACACTAAAACAATTTTCAAAGCAAGATCAAACGATAGAATTCAAAATACACAAGTCACCTTGAATTCTCCAAACCGTATTTCACAAATGGAAGGACGAAGAATTGAACGTCGAATCACGCCTTTGATGCGCCAAACTTCAATTTTTTGATGATGAAGGAGCATATACAATAGTGGTTTTGAGATTTGTGGAACTCACGCTCTCTCACTTGCAATGTGTAGCTTGAAGGCTTCTCTCACACCAAGAGTGAAGCTCACAAGTGGTTGCTACACCTAAGTCTCTCCTCACGCATAGAGTGTTGGGGTGCTATGTGAGATGTTGGAGGTTGTTTTACAAGAAGGAGAGGGGCCTATTTATAGGTCTGAGACCCCTCAGGATTATGATTTTTTTGAATATCAAAACATTGCGGGCCTTCTTTGTCTGCTTGAGTCATGGGTGTGGGCTCAAAAGAGAGCATTATTGATGGTAGATAAGGTGAAAGTAAAGTTTTAAGTAAGGAGAGAGAGAGAGAGAGAGAGTTACTTTGTACATGTCTTGAGGTGAAGTGTCTTTTATGATTAGGTCAATGCTATTTTGTGTTAGTATGTTAGTGGTTAGTGTTAGAAATCACTAGAAAGTTAATGATATATTTACAATGGGTAGAATGGGGTGGATGGTTGAAGTGAGATGGTTGAATGAAGTGAGAAAATCCTTGTGATGGTGAAGCTTGAATAAGTTTTGGACTTACTTGTGTAGGTTCTCAAAATGACTATCGATCTTCTTCTTCCTCTTCCCTTCTTTACGTCAGCGCCGCCAAGGTTGATTATCGTGATGAATTTAAATGGTAATTCTGTTGATGAGATCTCTTGATTTGCAGAGGTTAAGCATGGTATACATGCTGAATGTATGTATATATATAAGGAGTAAGATGGAATTGTACTTTGGAGATAATAAAGAGAGGCATAGAGATGGTGTATGTACATGGAGAGCTCATATGAGAGCTATGGAAGTAAGAGGGGAGGTTAATGGTGAAGAAGGTGAGAGAAATCATTGAAGGTGCAGGTTTGAGTGAGGGATTGAGAGGAATGTGTGTGTGTGTGTGTGTAGAAGTGTGGAAAGAGGTGAGAGAAGACTATGGGCTACTTGTGAGAAAAGTGGTCAGACTGGGGTCCACTCAAAAAATCATAGCTCACCGGTGGTTACTCCAAAAACCACGAAAATATTTGAGGTGATTATTCAAAGCGTGGGCTACATTTTCTTTTTTTACCACCGCTCCAAATTCGGAGTGGAGATAGGTGCCAAAAGTCTCACCAAAAAGCCTGTTTTTATGCCTGCAAAAGTCTTTTAGTGGCCCCCTCCTTTGTTGAATTTGTACAATGCATCCAAGAGTGAGCCCCTCCTTTGTCATATCATAATACAAAGCATCCAAGTTGCCCTTGACCCATGCATGGAGGAGTATTATTGGTGAATAAATAAATATATACATGGTGGGACTAGTGTATGGACTATTCATGGACTTTAGCTCAATGAGCACATGGTGTTAGAATAATGAGTAAAAATAATAATAAAAATATTGAGGAATTATGGATATGGAAAGATATTGGAATCATATGATATGGTCCCTCTTTGTATTATTTTGGGTGAAAGAGGAAAAGGTATGCAAGTAAATAATATAATAAATGTGACCAATGAGTAGAAATCAATTTTTTTTGTTTTCACGAGGGTGAGGGTGAAAAATGTGGGGGTGATTCGTATAAAAGAAAAATATGAGGTTAGAGTATGTACACATTGGCAAAATATACTTATGGTGTAAGAGGATGAAAGAAGCCATACACAGGTTTAATAAAACACACACCTAAGTATAAATATTTAAATAATATACCAGAATAATTATAAAAATCCCTATATTTAGGCCATATATATAATGCAATATTTACACACAAATGGGCCATAATATATTTTATTTTTTTGATTTTATTTATTTTTTTGACTCAACTAGCCCAGTGACTAGCTAACTGAGGATTTTAAGAAGATATGGGAAAAGCCCCCTGACTCACAGACGCCTATTTACAGTGAAATGGTAGGGATAGCCATAGCGTTTGGGTGAATTTGGTAGGGTGAGGTAGCTCACTATGGCAATTACGGAGAGCTGAAAAACGACTATCACTAGTTTATCTTTTCTCCCTTGATTAACTACACCTGCATATCCATAGCTTTCTTGCATGGCGGCTGCAACCCGACACCTCCCGTAAACCTCCACCAATAGCCATTAATCCTACCCACTTACAAGGGGCAGTTATCATTACGTCAATCGCAGTCACGGCGAGCGCGAGTAGTTACCTAAGGGAAAATCAAGCTCACAATAGAGGAGGTTGAGAAGTAAAAGTTTCACCGGACCATTCTACAATTATAACTGAAATCAAAACCCTTCACCTCCTTTTTGAAGCGCTTCCACTTACTACCTCATTTCCACTGTTCACAGTTAGAGAAGAGCTTAAGAGACCTAGAGCATGCGGACCTTCTACATCTTTGTACCATGCACACGAGGTATTGGTCAGTGACAAACATGAGAGGTAGGCTCATTACGATGTGCTCTTCTTGTTCAACGCTAACTTCAACTCAAAAACTCACGAAAGCACCAATGTGGCATCGGTGGGTAGAGATTGGAAAGGGATCGTAGCTCAACAACCACTAACCCGATCTCTATAAGACTTGATAGGGGTTAATAGATGAGAATTTCTATGCCCTCCAATGTTGGTTTAGGTCATTAAGAAAAACCCTAACCTCTCATGCCCTGCAAAAGCCAGGCAAGGATAAGCCAAAAAAATGGCATGAAACTTCAGGTATAGCTGCTGCTTAAGATTGTCCAGAAGCATTTGTAAGTTTCTCCATGATCAATCATCAAAAAGTAGGTCAAAACATTGAGGTAGGCTTTGGACAGACAAAGCATCATTTCACTCTCACGGCCAAGCGGTGTGCTCGTTTGCCACAAAATTCACGAGCATCATCGACATACCATCGACAACCAAAACATATTGTCAAACATCAAGGAAAGTCATCACCGACCATGACCTAACTAAAAGATGTATTCTGAGCAACAAATCGCTAAAAATGACATCCATAAGTCATAAAGCTACACTGAAGCCATGGAAAGGTGTCACATAGCATCTACAAGCTTAGGTGATCAAGCTCAAGAGAAATCTAGTGAATTTTAAAATTGAAACAGAGCTAAAGGGGCTTAGGCCTAGCACTGATCTTCCCAATGCTTCAAAACAAAAGTTTTGCATTCTAAACATCGACTGGTATTTTTACACATACAAATGGTAATTTTTCCAGACTCTTCATTATGTTCAGCTCACATACCAAGTTTTATGAAAATTGGACCACGTGAAGCCAACATTTAGCCAAAAATCGTTGAGTAAGAGTCTTTGGGGGAAAAATGGTCTTATCCATAGAAAGAGTACTCTATACTCAGAAAAACTTGGCATAAGGCATGCACCTAGCATATACATCATACCCCAATGCTCATATATCAATTTTCCAAGAGTAGACATCATATGCATATGATGTCTAGACCTATCATAGAGAGGTTCTATCAGCATTTTGAGTATCCAAAATTCAACACCATGGCATATATAGCCTCTACACCAAGTTTTAGCATGAATGGGCATGTTTTGGTCATCATACACTTTGTTTTACAAATCAAAGAGTCAGAAAAACCTTCTATGGTCTCGGGCACATGAATCATTATTCAAATTAATTTCTGAACACATCAGTCTAATGCACACATCATGAGCAAGTTGTACACCAAGTTTGAGCCAAAAAATCCAACCTAGACATACGCGTATGATGTCTAGACCCCTAAATTTGACATCGTGTAGTGTTTTTGAGATCTCAAATACATTTATCATATCTTTATTAGCTTTCCCGCCAATTCTCGTCATATTTGGACATCAATTTGACCCTTTTTCACCCATATTGTAGAAAACAAAGCGTATAAACCCCATTCATGGCTTCTAATATTCAAATGCAAGCTCAATTTCAAATCTGATGCTATATGCACCATGCACATGCTATGGACATCCTACTCTATGAGTTTCCAATTGTTTGCACACAAAAGACATCATATGGGTGTGATGTCCCAAAGTGTCAAATTGTCAACCTGAAGGGGTATTGGCCTACCCAATGTTCTCATCTTATGCTCATGAGTCCCTACCACAAGTTTCAAGTCATTTGAACCTCATATACCCAAAATATAGTCATATTACCACTTCAGATATAGAAAAGAGATTCTAAGACAAAATATTACCCATTACTTGTTCAAATCTCATTCCAGTCATATATATGTGATGTACTTGCTATAGGCTATGCATAGGTGAAATATCACCTCATTCAGAGCACATAGACATCATACACGTATGATGTCTCATAGCATAAAATGAGTCCCTAAATTAACTTTCGACGACCTACATAGTATCCTTAGGCCCTAATTAGCTTGTGATTCAATTTTGAAATCATTTGGATAGCTAGAAGTTGATCAATTGTCAGATTAGTAAAAATACGCTAACTTTTGGACTTGGAGTGCAGGTAGGGTCCATGGAAGTTGGCAAGTCCCCAGTAAAGAAGAAAAGGATCTCCTTAAAAGATATCATTGCAGCAATAGAGACATTTGCAATTCCCAATGAGACATTGAAGCCGGCCAAAGCATGGATGGACAAAGTCACCCTAGAAGCAGAAGGTATAAATCTATACCAAGGAACTTTTAGAGATCTGCAAGGCAACATTGTGGATGTGAGATGGTTACTAGAGAACTCAATGAATATGCAAGTAAAGAGGGCATCCTCAATCACCTAGAAAGAGTGTATCTGCATGGATTTTTCACATTAGGCTGGCGTTGATTTCCAAAGAGTTTATGAGTTGACCACCACAATCAAGAAAGATGGCACAACGGTCCTCAGGACACTTGAGGGAGAAAGCAAAGAAGTCACCATTACACCTCAGATCATTGCCAATCCTTTGGGAATTCACAACAAAGGTAGCTCTATCAGACAAAGAAGAGGCGTAGTAGAGGTGTACTCTCAGAAGAAAACCAACCCAACTTCTGAAGACCTAGTGGATCCAAGGTCAATTAGCATCTGCAAGCTATACAACCAATTTTTCCATATCTGCAATAAGAGACCACAAAAGTACACAACCACACCTCATGCCATTGCAACCACTTTCACTTGGAAATTGAGGAGCAATGTACCAAAAGATGTGAACTATGCCCACTATATACATGAGCAGGTAGTGAACTTGGGGACTGATAAGCCCAAATACATTGGTGAAGTGAAGATCTTGGCCAAGATTGCATATGAATCTATTGGGGCAAGAGGGAAGTGGCCAGAACCACCCACCCAGAACGAGGACCTGAGACTAAAAGAAGATATAGAAGATGAACCCTTAGCAATAACTGCACCACCTGTCTCTACACGGCTTAGGAGAAAGTTGGAGATAGTGCAAGAAGAAAAGGAAGAGGAGCCACAAAAGAAAAAAGGGAAAACGATAATGTCCAAGGAGGACAGACCAAGGGAAACCATCAATTAGAAGGCGGTCGACATAAAAAGCAGGATAGAGAAATTCAAGGCCGAGCGAGCATTCAAAAGGGATTCCAAAGAGTATTGGATGCCAGAACCAAAGAAAATGGGTGGCAGTTCCTCTTGACCCCTGGAGGATCAATTTGATCACTACATCAAAACGTATGAAGATTCTCAGTGATTGATTGAATAGCAAGATCTTGAACCCTTCATCACTAAAGAAGTGATGGATATTAAGAGGAAACTTCAAGAGCAGTCGAAAGCAAAGGGAGAAAAAGAATAAAGAGATACCAAGACTAAGGGAGTAAGTGCAACATCACTAGAGTCTCCCCCTGAATTCCCCTGACCACCAAGCCCAAAGCCCTTTACAACTTAGGCATTAAAGCTCAAGCCAACACAAGAGGATAAAGAAAAGACCAATAGAAGCACCTATGACGATCTTCTTAAAGTTGGATACACATCTACGAATGCTTTTGAGGCAGTATATGGCATCTCTATCCCACCATGGGCTCCAAAAAGAGAAGAAAAGGTTGAGGGGAAACCACATGACAAAGGTACACAAGGAAGGGCACCTGAATTGCATATATCACCATCGGGAGTACCAGGGTTGGTACCAATCCCACCACTGCCAAGATAAAGGCATCTAGAGAGTCCATGGCATCCTCCTCCTATGGGAGTGTTGTTAAGTATGGGCCACCAAGTCCCCTTAGCTGGAACACTACCAAAGCCAATAGCAAGGAGTGTGGTAGCAGCTAACAAAGAAGATGTGAGAGCTGCCCACTAGATTTTAGACCGAATCCAAAAGAGATCTCTTACTATGGTAGAAGAAAACAGTATGCTCAAAACAAGAGAAGAGAATTTGATGAAGGAGCATGACAACCTCAAAAGAGAACTACAAATATATATTCAAAGAGAAAAAAGTGCAGCAAAAGAGCAAGAAGCACAAAGAAAAATCCTATAGGAAGCTGAAGCTGAGAGGGATACCGTCACATTGTAGATATCTGAAGTGTCAAAGGAGATCACCAACCTACAAGAGTAGAAAGAGAGGACTAAAGATGAGTTGAAATCAGGTGAAGATGAGATTATGGAGTTGAAGGACAAGTTAGACCTCCAAGAGCTAACCATACAAGGGTTGAGTGGAACCCCAAGGGCTGCTAGAGCAAGTGCAAGAGCAAACAACCAGGCTATACAAGTCTTGAAAGCCCAGATTGCGGCTTTGCAAAAGGAGTTAAATTTGGAGCAAAGGCAAAGAATACATATTGCAAAAGGTTCTTTAGCAGTTGAAGAAAGATAAAAAGCACATAAGCAAAAGCTACAAAAAGAGAGTGACGAGCCAAAACAACAATTGGAGATCTTGCAAGATCATGCTAATCAACAACGCAAAAGAGGCAACAAGAAGAGACGAGAAGGTGCAACAACAACTAGCAGAATTGAGGTAAGAAGTAGAGTGGGCACGAAGCAAAACTACATATCCGGGTCCAAGCGATTCAAGAGTCAACACCTAGCAAGAGCTTATCAAGATTCAAGAAATCTCAAAAGAACCTATATTGGTGGAGATACCTCCACAAATCCAAGAAGTAGGGAAGGAGCTAACAGTTGAAGAGGAGGCCCGTCTCCACAGTAATAGAGAAGGCCATTCAAGAAATTGCTAAAGCAACCATAGAGTAGGAGCAGAGGATGATACACTCTGTGGGAGTTCTAAATCTAGACACAAATGTGATAAGAGAGGAATGGATACAACCATCCCTCCCCTGCCCTTTTCTTAAATATGAAGTGCTTACAATGAAGAAGCACATACAGGCAAAGGAGATGACACCATTATTCAAGGGTGACATAAAAGATCAAGAAGTCTCCAAGATAATAGTAGACTCACAGCTTAAATGGCAAAAAGGATGTCTCACAAAGTACCCAGCATACCTCGTATGTCTGGTTGAGAGATCAAGAGATCATTTTTGGTGGGAACGATCCTCTAAAGAGGAATGTGTATAAGCCAAAGTTTTGTAACCCTAAGCAAACTTTTGAATTTATCAAACTATTGCGTTTATTGTGCCATGTCTGTGTAATTCACAGAGAGAGAGAGAGAGAGAGAGAGAGAGAGAGAGAGAGAGAGAAAGAGAGGTCTTATCTCTTTGCTACATGCACTATGGGGTAGCCATTGCAAAGCCGACACCATCAACAGGTTAGCAACGGTGAGGGCTATGCGTCAACACCAAGCTTGCAGATTTTTTATTCTGTTGTAAGACGAGATCCCACGATCTTCTGGGTGAGTTATCTTGCAAAACGTGTGTTTGTTTTGCAAATCCTTTATACCGATAAGTTTGGGGTGAGTAGAGCCCACACATTAGGATCATACAAGTTGAGAAACGGTCACTTGCCATAGACTACCTATCTTCATACATTTTTGTTGCACCAAGTGGTTACGAACAGGATATAGTGTCAAAGTCCATAGGGTAGTGACCTCGAGTAACCTGTGAGATTCAAGATGATTTGAGAACTTTTGGTCTTAATTTTGGTAGCCTGAGCATTGTGGATTGTTTTGAAATTACAAGCACATAGGATCTTAGGGTTCGATTTCCTATAATAGTGATTGTCTTAGAAGGTCGAGTATGTGATTAACAACCATCTGTTTGATTCAATGTGCCTACGGGTTGAGCTACATCCTTGGCCGACAGTTTGCTATGCTGGTTTAGTTCTCACTATGCTAGCATTTGCTTGTGTGGCAGATCCGCCAACACTATCTAAAAACACGTTGAATTATTCATGTACATCTTGCTTCAATACCTTGAACTTTGCATCCCAATCTGCAAGTGAACTCCTTTTCTTGAAGTCTTGGATAAAATGACCTTGAACCAACTTCCATGATTGATGATCGAGAACTTCCAACCCCTTGAACCAAGCTTTGGCTTTCCCTCGGATCACTAACGGCACAAACCAGAACTTAAATTTGTCGATTTCCGTCCACAAATTAGGAGAACTTTGGACTCAGTTTTGGGCCTTTTAGTTCTAGAGAGAGAGTGGTCCTCAACCAATGAGGAGGAGGCTAACGTTACGTTGAAAATCAGCATTTTAGAGTGAAACTAGTTGAGAAAGTAAGGAAAAACAAAAATTTTGTTATTCAAATTATACAATGTCACACTTTCAAATAGTTAACACCATATTAGTGAATTTGAGAATTTTCAAACTCCCACTTTCAACAACAACTTAAGATTTGACCACATGGTCAAATCTTAGCAAAAGTTTTGAGAGCATGGCTTGAAAGATCTTTTCAAGTGGAAGGCTTTAGTTTTAAAAAATAGTTTGAAATTTCTTCATATGGCCAAATCTTCAAGACATTGGTGATTCCCAATTTGGTTCTAAAGTCTCAAACTCTCTAATATGATGTCAAAGTGTAAATGTCATAAACTGTATTAACTATGTACCGAAGAGTTTCAGAACTTGCATTGAAGGCTCCATCTAGTATCTCTGTTCCCGCCCAAATGTAACTTTGAGTAACGCTACTTCCCTCTCAAAACTGTCTTCCCTCTCAAAACTTTGAGTAACTCTACTCTATGTTCTAGTGCACACCATGACTACCTCTGGAAGGCCTAGCACTACAATGACTCTGTTACCATTTTTAATAGTTATACTATAGATGATCAGTCAGGGACACCATCTAGAATAACTATCAGGAGCTGGGTACTATTGTAGACAAGGAGCAGGAAGATGAGGCAACACAATGATTTCGTGGAGGCTTTCAAGGGTCAAGTTAAAGAGGTTAAAGTGTGTGCACAAAGCAATCGAGTGAAAGAGGTCCTCAGACAACATGCTTTCTAGCACGCAGTCTTAAAGTTGCAAACATCACCTCCTAGTTTTCCACGGCATCGTTGTTAGAAGCTGGACACACCCTACAGAAAATGACTGCTCGGCAGATTATTTTTTTTTAAATTATTCATTTATTGAGAAAACCCGACATTTCACCTTTGTAAATATTGGGGCTTACAGAAGTTTCCAGATTGTATCCCAGTTTTGACATTTAGATTGAGTAGATGGTTAAGTTGGAACATTAGGGTTTGAGAATTGTAAGATATTTATACCACTTTTTGGCCTTAATGAAGGACGTTTTGTCATTTTAAAAAAGTTTGAAGTCTGTGAGTGAGCGTACTGTGTACGAGGGAGAGTGAGAGCTTCATCTTGACGCTACGCACGCACCGGTGGTCAGAATCGAGTGCGGAGAAGTGCAGCGTGTTGCCCACGACGACAGCTATGTGCCAATACCTACATTGCGCGCGTACGGTCCGGTTTTGTGAGCTCCATCTACGAGCTTCATTTGGTGATTCAGTGAGCATACGTTGTCTGAATTTTCATTGCAGCATATCCTCGCGTTCGCATTGAGTAGAGCTACACATTAGGCACTTTAGTTTTTGGAAATAACGACCTGCAGATTTTGGCCAGACATCCTACGTGATTTTGCACCAGGTGTTTTAGGTTGGGATTTTGGTTCATAGACCTTAGGGAGAGCGACCTATTGGTGTTAGTAGGGCCTCCTTCAAGTTCTGTGGTGTTTCAAGATTGTTTGATGGGTATTCGGCTCTAGAAAACGTTGTAGGAAGTTTCCTCTTATGCACTCCTGAAGGCTGTAGCTTAGACATTGGGTAGAGACCTCTGTAGGAATTAGTTAGGAGTCGGTTGAGTGTAGGTTGACACCCTATGCTTTCTTCCACGCGCCTGTGGGTCGAGCTTCATCCTTAGCTGACAAATCTTGTTAGGTGAGTTCTTGTTGTGCTGACGTCCGTCGCGACGTACCCGTCCAACATTGGTGTCGTTGCCGGGAATGAAAACCTTAGGTAGGTGACCGAGACTAGTCCTTGAGGATAGGGATTCTTTCGCTAGCCAAGAGTCTTGTTTTACATTTAGATAGGATCAGAGGGTGGAGGACTCTCTAGGTATTAGAGGGAGTCTAGGGGGCGTGTGTCTGGCCTAGATCCTTCGACTTAGGTAGATTTAGGTAGACTTAGGTAGTTTTTAGTTGAGTTGTGTTGTAAAGAGTAGGAGTTGGAGTGGTAGAAGCGGTGAAAGGAGAGCTTGAGAGTCCGGAGAGGCCAGGAAGCAACCAAAACACCATTATCACCATTTCACATGATGAGTAGGAGTAGAGTAAGGAGGACATCATGACTCAGGATCTAGAGCACTTCATGCATGTATACTTGCTTATTAGATTCATCACAAGGTTGTAAAAGACGCAAAAGTGTGTTTGAAAGCTGAATTGAACTCCAAAAGTTACTGTGAGTGTTTCTGATAGAGCTGCAGAGCATCAGGAGCATTTCTGTCAGGAAAAAAATTAATTTTAAGCCAGGAGACATCCTACGTGTAGGATGTCTACATGCTAATCTGGTGGGAATTTTGGAATTTTGACTTGACCAGTGTGTTTAGAAGGTAGGTTTTACCCTATTTTCACTTGGAAAGTGGAAATTTGACCATATCTTGACAGGATAAGGCCAGATAGAAAGAAATTGCCGGATATCCTACCCAAATTGTGCCAAGGTATTATTTTAAGACCAAAACCATAGGATGACTGCATGAGCATGATCTGTATGATATATTGAGTGACTGAGAGAGGTTTCATCTCATTTGGGTGAGAAAATTGGGTTCTAAGTAGACTTTAGCACTTTTGACTAAAAAAGACAGGAACAGCTAAAATTGGGGACTTTTCAAAACCCAAACCAAAATCTAAGCATACCAGTGGGTTTCTGACATGAAGGGAAAGCTGTGGGTCAAGTCTGGGGTCAAACAGGCCAAAAAGACATCCTACGTGTAGGATGTGTTTTGGGTGATCTGGCACTCCAACCCTAAATTTAAGCATACCAAAGTGATCAACACCTCAAGAGGAGTCTGTGATGTGAATTTGAAGCCATTTTGAGCAAAAAGACATGCTACGCATAGAATGTCTAAAGCAAGAAATTGAAGCTAGATACAGACTGTGGGCATAGCAAGGTGTTGTATAGCCTGAGGCAAGCCTCCTAGCCAATTTTGGTCCAAATTGGAGTTGATTAGACTAATTTGACCAACCGCAGGCTGTTGGAACAGATTTCTGATCCATTGACCAGCTTATAGGTGTCCAAATCAAAAAGTAAAAAGAGTTGTGGACTCAGCATATCAAGGGAAATCCATAGTGCAAAAATCCAGGCAAAATAGAGCAGGAGACATCCTACGCGTAGGATGTCTACTGGGACTTAGTGAAGAGAGAATTTGACTGAGCTTATACACTGAGGTTCTATTTGACTTTAAGGGTTCCAGAACTTCTTTCAGAAGTGACCTTGTTTGACCTTTTGACGGAGCAAAGACAAAATTGAGACTTTTCAGGTAAATTGACCAACATCTGAGGGAAGCACAGTTCTAGATTAGCAGACCTAATCCAGAACATCCGCAGTGTATAAAATAAAGTAGTGGTTGAGGTTAACTCTCCAGTTACACCAATCATTACTAAGATCACCTCTAGCGGTTAAATGCTTTGATTCGATTGCCGAAATTAAACACTTGTGTACAGGTATATTTAGCGCGGCAAAGCAAGAAGTTGTGCAAAAACTGATCCTTTGCTAGGTGAGTGGCTGGATTTGTGATAAGTTGCATTGCTAAGTTTGATGAATTTAAGATCAGGAAGATACATTTTTAGAGATCAGAAGGTGGCAGGTGACAAGGGTAGCTTAGTGTCTACCGAAGAAAGTGTAACTCGGGCAAGGCTAGATCCACTAGCACAGATTATTGAGGAGGGTAGTGATACTCACACTTCATCAGACAAATCCTTCTTCATGATGGGTAGTCAACAGCCAGGAGGTTTCACCTATGACGGAACAATGCCAAGAGGAAGCACCTCCCTAAATCCTTTGAATGATTCAAAGTTCACTGTGATCTTCTTAGAAGGAACAAACTCGACGGGAGACCTAGTTTATTCTGACTATCGGGGACGCAAGTGTATTTGTATTGAAGAAAGGCCGGCTCAGAGACTGGAGATAATTTGAGTCTATGATGATGGAGATAGGTTCCGAGACAAAAAGGAGAACCACTATCTGATAGTTAGTAACCATGAGGATTACAACAGATATGGAGATAACGTGGCGAAGGGGAAAATGGTTTCAGAAACTCAAGAACCACCTCCAAACATTGATCGACCTGGAGCGATTTTTATGTATGATAAGAAAACAACCAGGGTTTCAACTTATAATGAGAATGTGGGAATTTACAAGCATGAGAGCGAGGGAATAGTCTCTTACTTTCGCTGCAAAGAACCATATCCAAACGAGTTAAGCAAAGACAAGGTTATTTACTTATTCTCTTATGAAATTGCTATGGGGAAGGATATCGTTTTTGTTGATAGGTACGGGCGAGAATACCAACATATTCTCCCAGAGGAGTTAGAAAAGGCTACAATTCCAAGAGCATCAACATATGATCCCGATGAAGTGCCAAGAACCACCTACACCCCTAGCAGAGGAGTATGACGCGACCTCACATTCTACCCGACCGCAGACACTCAACAACCAAACCAACCAGCAACTCAGTCATCATTACAGGCATGGCTTCGACAGAGTGCAACATTGGAACGGGACCGAAATTGAGATGGTTATCAAGCCGCACGAGGGCTAAGGGATTTACAAGAACCACCACTCTATTCACAGTATCAAGGAGAGAGTAAGCCAAAAACTCAAGGGTCAACAGAGCCTAGAAGACCACCCATAGAACGAGTTCGAAGAGATGAACCATCTCTGGCAAGAACTGTTAGAAATTATGGCTTAGGAGCACCATTGGAAGAGGAATCAACCTACTACAAAAGGCCAGAGGAGGTATATAGATTGGGACGAGGAGATCCAATGATGAGATTTGTAGACCATCGTAGAATTAGACTTTCTCAAGTGCAAAAATGGGTAAACAAGAAATACACGGGAAACAGAGATCCGAGAGATCATGTAGCAGCCTTTGTGCGTGTAATTAGAGCTGAAGAAGTGTTAGATTTCCCTACCCAATTTGCAGGGTTTGGACTAACCCTAGAGGATGACGCTGCTACTTGGTTCAACTCTGTGGAGCGTAGAGACTTTGAGTATTTGGAGGAGGTGTTTGACGAGTTTATCGAGGAATTCCCACGAAGGGGGATAGCTCATAATACAGTCTCACAAATCCATAAATTCAAACAGAAAGACAGGGAATCTGTGCGAAAGGCAGTCCTGCGACTAAAAAGATATGTTAAGTTCTGCCCTGTGGAAGAACTGCCAACTCAGTCTAGACTTATGCTTATATTTATCCAAGAATTAAGGAATGCAAATCTCCAGAAGGACTTACATATGAAGAGGAGCACGATGTTGAATGAGTTAACTAAGGAGGCTCTTTACCTTGTGGATAATTGTGTGGTCTACAAAGAGGGTGAGTTCAAGGATCTTGATGATGATTCATCCTCACAACAAAGTGGAAGCAAGTCTTCTAAGACAGCTCCGAAAGGAGAAGTAGCTGTAAACCAAGAGCAGCTTGTAGAGGAAGTGCTAAAAAAGATTAACTTGTACGCCAAACCCCAGGCTAAACAGCCCAAGTGGTGTGCTATTGAACAAAAATGGACAAACCATGGGACGGAGGAATGTTATTATAATAAGGGATATGTGAGAGCGAGACCTTATGCTCCCCAAGCTCAGGTAGCATCTCCTCAAGTTCCACCGATGCCTAGGTATCAAGCAGGCAACCTACCGGGACCTGTAGGTGTAGAAAGACCACAACCAGTGTTGGGGTAACAACCAGCCCTACCAGGATTACGACCAGTTGGCATAATATACACATCAATGTTAATCGAATAAGAAGAGAAGGCTTTGGTGCCTATGCATGCATATTATGAAGATCCCAATGGATATGCTGCAAATCCTGTCTATTATCCACCGGAATAACCCCCAACACCAGAACCATGGAGCATGATAGGAGGTACAGGACCACCAACCGTGTTGCACAGGCAGCAGGGGAAGGAAGATATATCTTGGATGAACGAACATTGTTGCTCATAGCCAACGGAGGCATGGGCGGGCAGAGACATGCATACCGACAAAGAGGAGCTCAAGGAGCACCTCAACAGCCTAAAGGAACCTTCTACAAGTGTGGTGGAGACCACTAGCTAAGAGACTGTCCTCATGATGAAATCATTAGAGTCAACGCATATTGTACCGAGTGTGGAGTTACTCATTTGATTCCTGATTGCCCTAAGAACCTGAGCAAAGGAGCAAAAACTACCTTGAACATGATGGAAGCAGTGCCTTCGAGTGGAGGGTCAGAAAACGAAACAATAATCCCAATTCAGGCAGTGACGCGAGCCCAAGCTCAAAGAATGAAGAACGAACCTATAATTGAAGAGCCAAAAAACGATGCCCCAAGTTCAGAAACAAAAAATCAAAGAAGCACTTGGAAAGCTAGAAAGGTGCATATGAAAGCCAGGAAAGAACGAGAGCAAACGGCTCTATCCGAGGAGTTAAAACACACAAAGGATAGATTAGAGTGGTTAGAGGATCTAGCTAACCTAAGCTCGCACACTATGGAAAACATAGCACCCAAGGAAATAGCAGAACCCAAAAGTGCAGGATCAAGAGGATCAATGTTGGCAGAAAAGTTAAATGAGCAGTTAGATGCACTTCTAAAATCTTACAAAGCCAAACTCAAAAAGAACCAAACCCAAGAGCAAAGATGGATGACTTATCCATATGCTGAAATAGAAAAACAGAGGTTGGAAATGTGTAGAAAGATGATTGAAACATCTCAATCTTTGATAGAAAACCCGCGTGGTAAACCTGCAAATTGGCATGAAGTACCAGCTCCAACCCATATCAAACCAGCTTTAGAGGAACAAGTAGAAACGAAGGAAAGACTCACGAATGCCTATGAGTCTAGGGGAGAGCCTATCATAGTGCCAAATACAATAGATGAGGCAAGTAACGGGTTTCAGCCTAAAACATTGGTAGAAATGGGTAAGGATTGTAACGGTCTAGATGATCTGTGGAAGCAAATCCGTGAGTCCAACGAAGCTAACAGGGTGAGTTACCACAAGAACAACACAAGAAAAGAGAAAAATGAGATCTTACCGCCTATTGAAGAATTTCAGGCAAGATCACAAATGAACTTTGATATACATTCACAAGGGGGAGACCAAGGGTCAATTAGTTTGGGGCACAGCCAACCAGACTCGCTGAAAACTCTACCCTCTTACCTAGGAGAGTATGAAGCCAAATCTGAGGTGAGAGAAATCCCATCTCAAAGACTTTCTTCTAACAAAGTAATGGATTCACAAGGGTTGATTGAGTTATTGTCCACTCCTGTGGTATGCACAATCACATTAGCTGAACTCCTAAGGTTACGACCAAACATGTGGACCACAGTAGGCAAATGCCTAGAAAAATTTGGAGTGAAAGACCCCACCTCGAAGCTTCAGGAAGGGATCGGAGAATTGGATAGACCTGAACTAAACACTAGGCCAGTACCTTTAAACAAGGTTGGAGAGTATTGCAAGGGAGAAGATGGAAACACCACGCTACCAGTAGAATTCCAAGGAGTAGTTTCCAAAGCTATTCTTGACAGTGGAGCAGGAGTGGCTATTGCCACCAAGGAAATCTGGAAAAAATGGGGAAAACTAGCTTTGAGAGCTACTAGAATGAAATTGCAATTGGCAGATGGGTTCATGGAGAAGCCTGTAGGACTCTTAGAAAAAGTGATTGTCACCTTATGCGGAATTGAGTACGAGCATACATTTGCAATAGTCGATTTCGACAAAAAGAACAATTACAAGATCATCTTGGGAAGACCATTCATGAGACAATTAAAGATGGTCCAGGATTGGGGTTATGACCACATATACCTCAAACATGGCGAGACAACAACCAAAATAAACCTAAAAGACCATAGTTATAAGGATGTGAACCAGACACCAGTGGAAGAATTTGATTTAGCTACATTGGCAGGATCGGAACTCCCAATATGGTTAGGGCAACAAAAAGAGCTATGGATGTGCGGAGCTTCACATTGTGGGAGCTTAAAAAGAGAGGAATGTGTCTTAGAAAGAGCGATTGAGGACAAGGATTATATTCCGGAACCTTTTCCTGAAGATGCCTTTGAACCTCTGGAATGTGAACATATACTGGCAACATTGGATGTCTGTACCATTACAGATAGTCCAACAACAAAATTTTGCGATAAGGATGGCTATGATGTGCTACCCTATTACATGGTAAGCATTATACCTAGGGAAGATGAATTTGTAGAACCACCAGAACAAGAAGATTTTTATAACTCCTCTGAGCATCTGGAGGTAAATAACGATGCAGATAATGAGTGTTCAGACAACTCAAGTGAGCGTAGGGAGAAAATAGAGAATATCAAGTTTTATGATTTTGCTAATCAGCACCCTAGACGCCAGGAACGCTATAGGAGAAAACGAGCAGAAAACAAAATGCGAGAAAACTGATGCCCAGGATAAAAGATAAAACTCACTATCTAATGCTTGTAAAAGCAGAAGATTGTGTAAAAGATCATATATCGAAAAGATTCTCAAATGCTCGAAGGGAAGGAACACGAGAAGAAATAAGAAAAGTACGGAAAGCTAAAGCAGAAACAAAATCACAAAAATCTCTAAAATCAAAAAAAGAAACAACAAAAGACCTAGAGTGGACTAAATTGGAGCGTAAAAAGAAATACCAAGAACTAAAACGGTCTTTACGAGAGGTATGGAGTACTGAGGGAGATAGTGATGGTAAGGGGGAGTCACAAAAAGGAAACATGAATGTACCATCACACTATCGGAAATTCACCATTCAAGATAGAAAAATCATCATGACACCACCAATCAGGGAAAGAACAAACCAGGAATCTTACGATGGGCCAAAAAATGACAAACGGATAGACCTCGTTGAACCAGGTGAGAAGCCTCAGCCGGTCTATATAGCAACCGATTTAGAGCCTGAAGAAGAAGAACGGCTAACACAGCTTCTCAAGAAGTATAAAGATGTGTTTGCATGGTCCTACAAAGACCTCAAAGGAGTTGATCCATCGATATGCCAACATACAATTCCTTTGAAATCAAATGCCAAACCTAGTAAACAACGTCCTTATACATATAATGACACATTTGCTAAACGAATCAAAGAGGAGATCGATAAGCTGATGGATGTTGAATTCATCTATGAAATCGAACATACAGATTGGGTGTCACCCATTGTGGTTGTCCCCAAAAAGAACAGAATACTGCGAGTGTGTGTAAACCCAAAAAGATACATGCAGCCACCATAAGGGATATTTATCCCTTGCTGATCATAGAACGTGTACTTGAGAGGGTGGCCGGGAAAAGGGCTTATTCCTTTCTAGATGGGTTTTCAGGGTATAACCAACTGGCAATTGCAATAGAGGATCAACACAAAACAGTGTTTGCCATAGAATGGGGAATTTATGCGTATCGAGTTATGCCTTTTGGCTTAACTAATACCCCAGCTACCTTTCAAAGGTTAATGACGCACGCGTTCAAAGAATACCTGAGAATATTCTTAGAAATATACATGGATGATCTTTGTGTACACTCTCTTCTACGAGAGGAACATATTGACCATTTGCAAAAGGTATTTGAAAAATGCAGAACATATCGAATCTGTCTTAACCTAGAAAAGTGTATTTTATGGTTAAGCAAGGCCGCATCTTAGGACACATTGTCTCAAGAAATGGCATAACCACTAACCTAGATAAAATCAAAGTCATAGCAAACCTGTCCAGGCCTACTAATGCGAAACAAGTGCAATCCTTCATGGGACACTGCGGATATTATCGAAAATTCATATATATGTATGCAGTCATCGCACAACCTCTGTATTGTTTGTTAGTCAATTTCGACTAGACTGAGGAGTGCCAAACTTCATTCCAAAATCTGAAGGAAAACCTGGTATCAGCACCTGTACTTAAAGCACCGGATAGGAAAAAGATATTCCATGTTCACATTGATGCATCTGCATATGAAATCGGGAGTATTCTGGCTCAACCTGGAGACGGAACAATGTATTTTCTAGTTTGTTATGCAAGCCGACAGTTAAATAGTGCGAAAAAGAACTACACAACCACCGAAAGAGAGGGGTTAGGAATGATTTATGTTGTATATCGGCATTATTTGCTTCGCAAACAAATTTGTGTTCTTCATAGATCATCAAGCTCTTTTGTATCTGGTTAATAAACCATGCAATACTGGGGGGATTGTACGCTGGTTTATTATATTGCTAGATTTTGATTTCACAGTGGTAGTCAAAAGGGTAAAACTCATCTACGGGCGGATCATCTTTCAAGGCTACACAACAGGGAAGCTCCTGAAGGAGTAGATGATGACATACCAGATGCTTATCTTTTCAATATTGAAATGATACCCAAATGGTCTTAGGAAATTGTTAGCATTCTTTCTTTGGAGGTAGGTTTGATAACAAGAAAGACAGATCCAGAAACAAACAATTCGACAAACAAAAAAATTCCAGTTGATTGCAGGACAGTTGTATCATCTAGGATCGGACCAAATTCTACGACTATGTATAAATTTAGAGGAATTCGAGTGTTATCTTGAAGAAGCACATGTCCAGGATTGTGCATTTCATTGTTCAACAGTGAAAACACACTAGAGACTGAAACAGTTAGGGGTTTATTGGCCAACTATGTACACGGACATACATGCTTATGTTAACAATTGTGCTATATGTAGTGCCAACCAACCAGTGGATCACGTGATATTTTTTCAGGTAAACATTGCACCTGCATGGAGTCAATATATCATTGATTTCTTAACCACCAGGACATTCCCTGAAAACATAACAAGAGCACGGAAAAGGGCCATAGAGCTGGTGGCTCGCAACTATAGTTTAATTGGGAACCAACTCTATAAGTGAGAAAAGGACAATCGACTTAGAATCTGTGCAAGTGAAAGTGAATACCTGCTTATTCTAGAATACGCACATGGAGGCATAAGTGGAGGCCATTTTTCTTGCGATAAGACGGCAAAAATTGTCTTAACCCATAGGAATATGGTGGCCTATATTGCATATGGATGCTGACGAGTTTGTAAAGCGTTGTGACGCTTGTCAACGCACCAAGGTGCCGATAAAGAGAGATGAGATGCCACTACGGCCAATGATGGGAGCAAGGGCATTTGCAAAATGGGGCATTGATTTTGTGGGACCTATTTCACCCCCTGCGTATCGCACCCATACCCAATATATCATTGTAGCTACGAACTATCTCACGAAATGGACGGAAGCCAAGGCAACACAAAAAGCAGATGCACGAACCACTGCATAATTTTTGTATGAGAATGTTTTTGTACGATACGGTTTACCAATAGAAATTGTCAGTGATGAAGGAACACATTTTCTTAATGAAGTCATTGAATATCTGCTAGAGGAATTCATGGTCGTACATAGAAAATATGCTCCATATCATCCACAGGCAAATGGACAAGCTGAGGCCACAAATAAAACACTATGCACGGTTCTCACTAAAATTGTATCAGAGTCAAGAACAGATTGGAACCAGCAGCTACACTTAACACTATGGGCATACAGGGTAGCTTACAAAACATCGATAGGAACAACACCGTACAACATGGTGTTTGGTCTAAATGCTATATTACCCATAGAGTTTTTAATTCCAACTCTACGAGTAGCGAAACGCTTAGATTGGACAGGGCATGAGCTCTCTTCAAGAATAGATGATCTTGAAAAGATAGATGAACTTCGCTTGAGAGCTATAGCTTCAATCTATGCTAAAAAGAGAAGACAAAAGGAGTTTTTTGACAAGCATGTGTGCACAAAAGAGTTCAAAACTTAAAAAGCAAGGGATGGGACCCTTTGTGATTAGTGACCTATCACAAAGTGGAGCTATCAAGCTTGCTACATTAGCAGTTGAAGAAATGCCAAATTGGATTAGTGGGTGTCGATTGAAGAAATATCATTTACCACTAACACAAGACATGCTTCAACAAATCCATCAAGAAAAACAACGGATGAAGGAGAAACAGAGGGTACGAGAAGAAGCCCAAGCAGAAGCAAAAGAACGCATTGTAAAAAGAAGGCTTCTACAACAACAACAAAAAATGTGGATCACCGTTGCGAATCAATGCCATTCGACTAACGAATTTTGATGAAGACACAGTGGAGTCAATAATTGCAGTCAAAGTGGGTAGCAATCAAGTTGAATCGATGGCATTGCTTGATTCTGGAGCTCAAGAAAATTTGATCTCTTACAGATTATACAAACAGCTCAAGCCCCCAGGTCAACTTCATCCTACTCCACAAGTGTTGGGAAGTAGTACATCACATTTAAAAACATTGGGCTGGACTATATTGCATGTACAAGTACATCAATATATTTACTCACACAAGTTTTATGTGGTCGAGGATGAAAGCACACAACACCCCATGTTGTTGGGACAACCTTGGCAAAAAGAGTATAATATACAGATAGATTGGAATGCGAATGCAGTCAAGATTCAACAGGCACAAAAACAACAGGTGGTAGCCTTTACTCAGCAGCCCCGAAATAATCAGCTGCTAGCCATGCAATCATTGTATAAAACATCAAAAGGCAGGGTGCTACTAAAAAGAAAATAGGGAACTACCAACCATGCTCACTACATGCATAAGAAGTCACCAACCGCAGTGAAAAGATCAAGGTTACCAACAAAAGAAAAACAAGTATGGGTGCGGAAGGATAGAAATGACATGGCAGACAAACCACAATACAACAGAAGAATTCAACCGAAGTAGATAGTTCAACCAAAAACCAAGGGAATAAAACAGATATGGATCCCAAAGGAAATGCTCAGCAACAACTCAAATACGACTCGCATCTGAATCCCGAAACCGAAGCAACAGGAACTCCCTTCAGTACAAGCAACATCGGAAGGCAGACAACTGCATA
This sequence comes from Adiantum capillus-veneris, assembly GCF_014529385.1. Classification (NCBI taxonomy): domain Eukaryota; kingdom Viridiplantae; phylum Streptophyta; class Polypodiopsida; order Polypodiales; family Pteridaceae; genus Adiantum; species Adiantum capillus-veneris. The sequence continues at coordinate 64,836,263 of NC_140939.1, read as the reverse complement.
AGAAGCCGGCAAACCGCTTTATGTGGATGCCCAGCAGTAGCAAAACAATGACAACCGCGGAAGTAGCCATAAACCTACAAAAACCGGCAAGGCACACCTACACATGGAAAGCAAAAGAGACAAGGTCTACGGCCAATTCCGCCATGAAAATTCTCTCCAAGGAGATAACTACAGCCATATCGATAGTAGTGGCAAACCACACGACTTTTGCAAGAAAGACAATCAAACAAAGAGCAGTAGAGTTACAGCTTTTACTTGCAAAGAAAACAAGAAACCTCAACGGAGAATGCCAATAAGCATCTTGCTTATACCCTTCTCTTACACAACATTAATTTTTCCATGCATTGACCGGGTATACATAAAATAGGGCCACATTGCACGACCAAGCATTAGCACAATTTTTTTCAACCTATGCACGGCACATACTCCAAGGCGATACCTTGTCGTCCGGGAGGACTCCGGCTAGGAGGGGGGGAGGCATTCTCAAATGCGGACCCAATAGAAGAAAGAGCAAAAAAGGGCATGTTTTTCGACTATTTTAAGGGTTGTTGTTTGATTGCGAAATTTTCTGGACTAACCCAAGTACATATTCCCTTATACAACATGAATCTTCAGGTATATGGGACCAAACGCCAAATCAAGCCCTAGTTGTGTGTATATAAGTAAAAATAGCCATTTTTCGGACAAAATATTGGTAAAACGGAGAAATCCGGTTATAAAAATTTCATGTGAGTGTATATAATGCTTTGTGGTGATGTTTCTGATTTATCATGATTTTTGGGGATTTTTCGGGTTTGATTTGCTATTTTCCTTTTAATTTTGCTAATTTTCGGTAGAAAAACTTCAAAAATACAAAAAAGTAGGTCAAAAACGGTCATAATGAAAAACAAAAAATATGGGGATGATCAGTGACTATAGGACAACCTATGGCACAATGGGGGTGCAATTATGAGACTGGAGCGGAAAGCGTGTTTTGGCCAGATTTTGACCGAAACGTCAAATTTCTTGTAAACTGGGCAAATGGAGTCCAAATCAAGAAATTTTTGAGCCTAAACCGCATCTCGCAAGAAGTTGGGAGCACATGTCAAATTTCATGAAAAGTGGTTGGGGGACTCCCATTATAAGAATTTTTTACTTCATTTTAAGCTCATTTCCACTATTGACCTTTGAAAGAGAGCTCCTGCTACCTAGAGAGAACGGAACTTTTAGCAGCTTCTACAACGCGCACCACTACCCGACGGGCTTCAGACATGAGAGGTAGGCTCACCACCTTGAGCTTTTCGCGCATGTTTGTCGTTTTGTCGCGAAAACTAGTGTAGGGTTCACACAGAAAGCGGGCAGTAGAGACCTACAAGTAGAAGTGGCCACCTAACGGCTAACCCAAAAGCAATGAGACTTCATAGGCAGCTTACCCTAGCATAGGAGACCAGTCTTGGATTCCCAAAGGCAGTAGAAAACCATCGGGGAAAACCCTAATTCCTAGAGCCCCGCAAGCGGCCACCAAATGGAAAATCGACGGTGAGGCGCCCAAATGCTACCAAAATTCATGGGTAGGAGCATCTTGACATGCTTGACAATTCTATGTAGCCCACATGTCCAAAAGGTGACCCGAAGTGGCACTAAACTTCAAAAACGGCATCAGACACACAAAGCGTCAAATAGCTCTCGCGGACAAACCGCATGTCCGTTTGCCACCAAACTTCACGAGCGGCTTTCCTAGACCATCAACAACCAAGTCCTATGGTGGTAGACCACCACAAGTCATCAAAGACATGTAAACGCAACCACGGGTGCTTCTAGAGCAACAAATTTCCAAACGGAGCTCCAATGAAGCCAAAGTCGACAAAAAACATACGGCAAGGATCCCCAAGGAATCGGGAAGCTATCGAGACCAACATCAAGAAATTTCATCGCCGAAAAGCACTCCAAAAGTCAGAAAACGGCTCGGAGGCTCTGAAATCAACACAGGGAGTTACTTTCTATCTATTTGACTTTTTTGTTGAAATAAGGCTTAAAAGGGACTCAAGGGGACTAAGGGCAGGCACCAGTAGCAGTTTCCACAAAAAATTCATTAGGAGACATCCTACGCGGACATCCTACGCGTAGGATGTCTCAAGGATATTTCTAGGCACCAAATCTAACAACTCTCATCACACACATTTTCTGAATAGCCTTTACATACTAACCACCAAGTTTCATCACATTTGGACCAAAGTTGACCTTATATGTATGAAAAAAATGCAAAGTCAGGGCATAGAGGCAATAATGGGCCATAGACCTACCAAAACTTGTCCAAATCACATGAAACTTGCACAATACATTCATGGGCACATGGCCAACCAATCTGTGTGGTCACCTGCAAAAAATGTTGAAATAGACATCCTACGCGTAGGATGTCTTAATGACATTTTTGGCCAACAGAGGATGTTTTTCAATTCCAGATCTATTCATATCACCTTCAAGAGCTCATATATCAAGTTTCAAGCCATTCTAATCATTTTTGACCCGAACACCTCCAAGATACACTTTTTGAGCCCAAAAAACACTACACATGGTCTTACCAACACCAAATCTTGTCCAAATCAAAATCCAAGAGCAGAGCCATGTTCCACATGCCAAGGGCTACCCACAAAACAAATCTCAAGCTATTTTGTTGAAATAGACATCCTACGCGTAGGATGTCTCCAGCTCAAATTTGACCTTCTGTGGAAGAAGTGACATCATGGGAGCCATTACCATGGTGCAAGGAGCTCATATATCAATTTTCAACCCATTTGGATATCATTTGCCACTTGTTGTGGACATTCTACCCAATTTGTGAGCCTAAAGCCGGAATATGCCCAAAAATGCACTTTTTGATGCCCAAACGCAATTCCAATCACATAGCCATGTTGCACATGCCAAGGACCACGAGCATGTCAAGTATCACCAAAAACTGATGAAAAAGACATCCTACGCGTAGGATGTCTAAATGATAATTTTTTTCCATAATGACACTGTGAGAACATGCACAGTTTCCCAAGTTCCTTTTAAGTTTTATTTTCAATTTTCAAGTCATTTGGATAGTTAAAACTCAGTTTCTCGCTGATATGGAAAAAACGCTAACTTTGGACTACTGAGTGCAACAGGATCTATGGCAACGGAAAAATCACCGACAAAGAAGAGGAGGATGACCATAAAAGATTACCTGGAAGAAGTAGAGCCATTTGTCATCCCAGAAGGAACTATAAAGCCATCCAGCACGTGGATTCAAGAGGACTTGCTAGATTCTAATGATCTGAAGATCTACCAAGGCGTGTTCAAAGACACTAAAGAAAATGTAATAGAGCTACCCATGCTACCGCGGGAGCTCAATGAGTTTGTCAGAAGCAAGATGGCAGAGTACCTGGAGAAGATAGATCTCCACAATTATTTTGAATCTATGCCGGCAGGAATTGACATAAAAAGAGTATGGGATTTTGTGACTACAATCAAAGAAGATGGAATGGCCAGAGTTACGGATCTACAGGGCAAGCCAGACACTGTGATTGAAATCACAAAGAAAGTAGTGGCAGCTGCACTAGACCTCTCCAACAAAGGGGATAGTGTAACCAAAAGAAGAGATGAAGTCAAGGTGTACACAGAAAAGAAGAACAACTACACCTTTCAAGACATTGCAAATCCCAAAGTGGCCATCATGAGTCAGTTGTATAACCTGTATTTCCACATGTGTACAAATCGGACACAAAAGTACAGAATGCCGCCTGGAGCAATTGCCACAACCTTCACCTGGGCAATGTAGAAGAGCAAGCCGAAGGTAATCAACTATGCAGCCTATATCCATGATAATCTGGTGAAGATGGGCAACAAGAACCCCACCTACATTGTGCCGGGTGATCTGATCACGAAAGTGGTATATGGGGCATTGCATGCCAAGGGAAGATGGCGTGACCCTCCATCACAAAATGACTGGCTAAGGCTCAAGGAAGATAAGGAAGAGGAACAGCGCAAAGCACCCAGAGTTGCCACAAGGTTGAAACGCCGGTTAGAAACTGTGCAAGAGGAGCAGCCAAAGTTGAAGAAAGGAAAGAAAGAGAGTGTCCAAGTGCCGGTCAAAGAGACAAACTCACAGAAAGAAGCACAGCTAGAGCGGCTGATGGAACGCTTCAAAGCCAAAAGAGCCCTCAAGGGAGATTTGAGCGAGCTATGGAAGCCATCTCTGGAAACCATGTCGGGATCATCCCGAAGGGTACACAGAGACAGATTTGAAGATTGTATTAAGAATTTTGAAATTCTGGATGCTACTACGGAAAATATCCCAAATGTACCATTTACAGAACTAGAAGTGGATGAAGGCCGACGGCAACTGCTAGAAGAGCACGAAGGCCAAGAGAGAGAGAGACAAAGACAAAGGCGGACAGGGACTTCAAGAAAAAGCCGGCAACTCCACCTTCCAGCCCGGAGTCCAGCCCACCATCATCACCACCTCCTCGTAGCCCTCCACGAACTCAACAAAAGCAACAAATCTGAAGATCAAGAAGATTCAAGGCAAGAACAGAGCCAAGAGCAAGAGAAAAAAGAAGAAGCTAAGCCCAAAAGTGAGCAACCAGAGCCAAATGAAGCAAGGTATAACACGTTTCTAGATCTACTAGCTACTGGATATTCAAAAGAAGAGGCAGCCACAGTCGCATTTGACTTGGCAAGCACAGGGCCCAAAGAGCAGATGCAGAGCCTGTAGTTAGTGGAGCTAAAAGAGATGGCCACTTATACAGTGGACCTGCAGCCACCCACTGATGATTGGGATGTGGTAATGACCAAGCTAACCGGGCTCATGGCACAATCAATGGCCACGGAAGGTGAGATGGCTACTCTCAAAGCCAATGAAGCTTTTATCAAGTCTGAAGTCGACACTCTACAAAAACAAAGCCAAAGTCATATCGGGAGAGAAGCAAAGTTGCAAGCCAGTCTGGCAAATACATTGCAAAGATGCCAGGATATGGAAAGAGAAAATCAGGCAGCAGCTCAAAGACTGCAAGGAGCTGAAGAGGAGTACAGAAAACTCAGCAAGTTATTGACGGATGCAGAAAGGGAAAGGGACAACCTAACCCTACAACTTGCTAAAGAGTCCAAGGAAGTGGAAGCCATGCGGAATGCCAAAGAGAAGGCAGAAATAGAGCGAGAGGCTAGCCAGGATGAGGTCATTAAGTTAAAGATCAAACCATCCAACGGCTTTACGGGCATCTCCTGCCGAGTCAGAGCTACTAGCTCGACTCACACCACTTCAGAGAGTTAGCTTTATGAGGAGCAAATGAAAGAGCTCCAGAAGGATTTAACCTTAGAGAAAAAGCAGAGGCTGATGATGGCTGAGGGTCAGTAGTCATGCAAACCCGCATGGAAGAAGAACACAAGGCAATGCAAAATGAGCTAGAAACCATCAAGCGAAAGCTCGAGGAGGCGGAGAAGATAAATGCCGATTTGAACGACCTCCTTGTGAATATGGGAGAGCAAGCTGAAGCAGAAAAGCAGACATTCCAAAAGAAAATAGAAGAGCTGAGAGGCCAGTAGACAAAAGAGCAATTCAGCACTGGGCCAGCAGCCATGGAAGGAATAGATTTAGAGAATGTGGCAGATCTTGTGAACACACCCATGCTGTTAAGTATGGAGCCTGATTTACCCTTGTAATTTTCAGTGGTAAAAGCGCACATTTGTAAGGCCCCCATTATGAGGAGAAGCCATCGTGCGTGAAGGAAAATCACTCACCGGAAACCAAAATTTTCACGGACAAGAATCAGGGGCAACTTTAGAGGCCTCGGGGGTGGAGGCCCCCTGAGACTTTTTTTTTCGCCGGAATATTATGGTCGGACGGAGGCCGGAAAGTGGTCGGAAAACAACCGGTCGGTTGGCCGGTGGCCGGTAGTTAATGGCCGATGGCCGGTGGTCGGAAGTCAATGGCCGGTGGCCGGTGGCCGAATTCAAAAGCGGACTTGTCTTCTCAAGGGCGGCCACACATGGGCGGATTGGAGGGTCCGATTTGGACTTATTCGCACAAGGGTGGCTACACATGGCTGTCTCTCATAAGAGAGGGAAGCCCTTTTGGCCTATAAAAGGAGGCCATTTCTACACACATTTCATAGTGTGAAGATGATGCAACAAGGTGAGTGTGAGGTGGTGAGAGTGAAGCAAGGCGGGAGCTCTATCAAGGGTTTAATCCCTTTGTAAACTACTTCTTCTTTTGAAGTGCTAAAGCCATTGAGTGGCTTCTTTCCCATGGACGTAGCCCACATTGGGTGAACCACGTATATCGTGTGTACTCTCTCTCTCTCTCTACTCTATAATCTCTTGTGTGTGAAATCTATCTCTCTCCATTAAGTAATCTACTCAAAAATCTATTTACTACGTCTTATTTCCTAACACATGCAAGAGGAAATCCTTGGAGGACCCTCTCAAGAGCCACAAGATCTGACACAAGAAGAAGAAGAGAAGGTGCGAAAGGTCATAGAAGCGAAAATCAGAGACACGGCCAAAGAATCCTTGGAATGGGAGCAGAGGGTCTTTAAATCAATGACGATTCAAAAGATAGACGCCAGCAACCTTTGGCATGAATGGCTACAGCCCTCTCTCCCATATCCTTTGCTAAAGTACAAAGCCACCACAATCAACAAAAGAATCAGATAAGAGCCAACAGTGCCACTATACACAACAGATGTCTCCAAGCTTGAAGGGGTAAAGTTGATTGTCGACTCTCAACCCAGGTGGAGAAAAGCATGGCTGACGAAGTATCCACAGTATCTAATCCATCTGGTAGAGGCACCAAAAGTCATCAGAGATAACCTAAGTTTCTTTCCTCTACCAAGGATACAGATGTGGAAGGCCCATGAGCTACTGCAAAGAAGCCAACCTACTTGGCTAAACTATCCGAAGCTGCCAGGCTTGAAGGTAGGCGAGAGAATAAGTGTTCAATACATGGTGAAAACCCTCACGGGTGCCATCAAATTGTTCACTGGCTCGCCTGACCTATCTTGCATTATGATGAGAAAGATTTGGAAAATCCTTTTGGTAGTCTTCGAGACATTCAAACCAGGCCAGGCGATAGACAATATCTTCTTCTTTCAAGATACATACCGATGTGCATACGATCTGTCTGGTCAGCCTTCCAAGGAGGTGATACATGCATTGTATCAAAGGATCATGTTTTTGCCATCCTATCACCTCTAAGCCTTTGAAGAAGCTTTCTACACCGGCTTCTTCACAATCAGCATTGACATATTCGGCCCGACACTACTGGCTCAACATGCAAGATATGAGTCACTGCTCAAGATGAGAGAAAGCCTAAGATGACGAAGCAGCTCAACAGCCATGTCACGACGACATGAATAAGGAGGGGGGGAGTGTTATAAGCTGGACACACCCTATGGAAATGACTGCTTAGTAGATTATTATTTTTTGTAATTATTTATTTATTGAGAAAACCCAACATTTCACCTTTGTAAATATTGGGGCTTACAGAAGTTTCCATATTATCCCAGTTTTGACATTTAGATTGAGTAGATGGTTAAGTTGGAACATTAGGGTTTGAGAATTGTAAGGTATTTATACCACTTTTTGACCTTAATGAAGGACCTTTTGACATTTAAAAAAAAATTGAAGTCTATGATTGAGTGTACTGTGTACGAGGGAGAGTGAGAGCTTCATCTTGACACTATGCACGCACCGGTGGTCGGAATCGAGTGCGGAGAAGTGCAACGTGTTTCCCCCGATGAGAGCTACGCGCCAATACCTACATTGCGCGTGTACAGTCCGGTTTTGCGAGCTCCATCTACGAGTTTCATCTGGTGATTCGGTGAGCATACGTTGTCTGAATTTTCATTGCAGCATATCCACGCGTTCGCATTGAGTAGAGCTACACATTAGGCACTTTAGTTTTCGGAAATGACGACTTGCAAATTTCGGCCAGACATCCTACGTGATTTTTCACCAGGTGTTTTGGGTTGGGATTTTGGTTCATAGACGTTAGGGAGAGCGACCTATTGGTGTTAGTAGGGCCTTCTTCAAGTTCTGTGGTGTTTCGAGATTGTTTGATGGGTATTCGGCTCTAGAAAGCGTTGTAGGAAGTTTCCTCTTATGCACTCCTGAAGGCTGTAGCTTAGACATTGGGTAGAGACCTCTGTAGGAATTAGTTAGGAGTCGGTCTAGTGTAGGTTGACACCCTATGCTTGCTTCCATGCACCTGCGGGTCGAGCTTCCTCCTTAGCTGACAAATCTTGTTAGGTGAGTTCTCGCTGTGCTAACGTCCGCCGTCGCGGCGTACCTGTCCAACAATCATTCCAATTGTATGGTATTTTGAGCATATATCTCATTTAGTGCATGTTTATTTCCGAAGTCTTATGGTTGATATTATGTTTATTTCCGAAGTCTTATGGTTGATATTAATCCATTGAATAGGACGGCCTGGAAACCAGTTGAGATCATAGTTGGGATTTTTTATGCTTTCCATGTATTTATTGGTTAGCAAATGTACCGAGGAAGATCGCACAAGGAGCTTGCAAATAATAGAATATTCTTCTATGATATGTCATATTTGGAACCCCGAATATTGTCTGCCTAGGTTTGTGTGACTCAGTTGCCACTTCCATTGTTTGACAGCAAGGATTGGTCTTTGCAAGCGTCGCAAACTAGTGAAAGATTCAAGAATAGGTTGTTTCAGGATGTGTAGAAGTCCCTCCAGTATTTGATTGCTACAAAGATTGTTAGGCTCAATCTATTTATGCCTATTGAAGTGTTTGTAGATTTCTTCTTTGATAAGAAAATAAGAACGACTGCAACAATATTCATTTGCAAGTCTGAGAGTTGTTTGGACTTTTTAGATGATAATTGGGATAGGAAACACTCGGAGGGAAAAATTTGTATTTTGCAAAAGAAGTCCATAACTTGCAAGTACATTATAAGCTCTCAAAATTTCATAGTATCATTTTACTATTTTAGATGTCATCTTCTTAGTGGGCAGCGTATTCCACTTGACCAAGATATAGAGTAACTCTGAGAACAAACCTTTAGTAATGGAGATCTACTTTCGAGAGAGTCTACTTACTGTGATGGACACAATGTCAAGTACAACTGTTGCACAACTTATGGTAGATCTTACATAAGAAGACCTGCCATTGTGGCCACAAGTGTATACATTCAATCTCAACAATAGAAAGGTACTAACTAAATGGAGAAATTTCACTTGTTTTCAATGCCTTAAATTAATAGATACTAACACTTTGATTTCCTCAGGTTCCAAGACGCGAGGAGAGAACAACATTGTGCAAGGAGTCCCTCTCAAATACACTTCACTTGATTGATTGAATCGGAGGCTAGGTCACAAACCCTGTGCACGCAATGAGTGCACCCAAGATGTACACCCAAAAATGATTAATACAAAGACATTTTGTGTCGTTCATACATTGTCTCAAAATCAAAAACTTTCTATTGTCTCAATGCTTAATACATTGTAATTTTTAATTCAAAATTTATACAAAGAGGCAATGATTACTGCCTCTTGCCCGTGTTGCTACCACTTCTCCCCTACCCCCTACCTCGGTTGCTACCCCCCCCCCCCCCCCCCCCCCCCCCCGCCCCTATTGCTACCACTGCTCCCCTACCCTCTCCCCTTGTTGTTGCTCCTTCTCCATTGGGGGACACTAGTCTTGGGTTCCCTTTCACGTCTCTCAAATGCCTAGGCTTCATCCATGGCGTCCCAATCATCTTGAACCTGTGACGCTTCACTTTGTTCTCTCTCTTGACGAGATGACGTGCAACCCAATCCTCTACTTCTGCGGTGTTTGCATAATATTGATTGATTTATTCTTCCATGTATCGAACCTCATGTTGAATCTGTTGGTACCTCTACATCATTTCTTGGATGCGGGCTTGTTCAAACTCCTCAGCTCGTGCTCTTTCCTCTCTTGATTGACTATGCACCAAAATTATAATATGATGAATGGCCATTACAAAAAAATTGTGCACATCATAGGGGTTGTAGCTATGTAATTAAAGGTCATGTAGATGCGTGATAATAAGAAAGTAAGTAAAGAAGTATCGTCTTTTCATAAAGGCATTGCAACAATATAAGCACTTAAACAGTATGCGTACTTACATTGGTACATCCAAAATTCTTAGAAGGAGCATAGCATTCATACACATCCTCCAGCCACAACTGAAATCATCAATCTGAGTGGGCACGCTGACCCGTTGATGCTCAGTGGTAGCACCTAGATCATGTTCTAACAAAATGTGCTCAACACACAACAAATAAATTTTCTCGTGGAACTACACACATAAGAACTTGCTCATTAGGGCATTAGAAAAAGACACTACTTGCAAAAGCATAAAGATAATCCTTACGCCTTTACACGCCCATCGAATCCCCTGCTTTGCCCCAAGTTTTGGTAGTAGACGGCCTTCGCTTCAATGTCGAATAACACCAGACTCCAATGTTCACCACACAAAAAGAAAACATCAAAACTATCAACGATGAGAAATAGCAAGACCCTAGATCCAACATAGCTTTGCATACCAACACAAAACTCACCTTTGATTGTAGGCAGTGATCAGAAAGCACAATAGATATCAATTAACACTGCTGAGCCAAACCAACAACGTCAAAAATGACTTTCCATTGTTCTGAAGCATAGGCGATATAAGCGGATCTATTACATACATTTTGTCTTGCACATTCGCAGGCAGAAGCGAGATAGTGTGCTTGACATGAAAAAGAACTATCCTTTAGATTAGTTACTGGATACATCGAGATAGGTCAGAACGACGGAATACGGATCTTGAAATAATCTAAGTCCCTAATCGCTTGGTTCTGACCCGGGTCAATACCAAGTGATTAGTTGCCTTAAAGATATCCAAGTGTCTCTATTCTCTTGGTACTGACCTCAAACTAAGGTCAATACGAGCGAATAACAACCTTGTAAATTTTTAAGGGTCCCTATTTGCTTGGTACTGACCTTGACATCGTCACATAATAAAACTTATCTTTACCACATAGCAGCGTGGATGATTGCATCTGCTACCTTGGCATTTTGAGAAGTCAAGCATGCAGAGAAAATCGTGTCGATCAAGGTTGATAATGGAGGCCTCCTCTGATTGTCCGGGAAGAGGAATATGTGCTTAAAGAGGTACTGAATTGACAAGAATTTATAGTTCCTCTTCATTTTCTTCGTTGATCTGCTCTACAATATGCCAGTCTTCTCCGTGGTGGACTCTGGCTGAAGGGTTGTGGGATCCTCTCTTTCCTCCCTATGGGGCTCTGGTTCTACCTTTGTGGGTTCCTCTCTCGTTGGCTCAGGCTCTAAACTAGGTTTCTCTTTCCTGGTGGTCTCTCTCCCTACCTGTGCGGGCTAGAGCTCTGTATCTACTACATGTGCAGGCTCCTCCGTGAGACGTGCTCAAGCTCCTCCCGCCAGCCATAGCTGAAATCATCTATCTGAGTGGGCACGCTGACCCGTTGATGCTCAGTGGTAGCACCTAGATCATGTTCTAGCAAAATGTGCTCCACACACAACAAATAAATTTTCTTGTGGAACTACACACATAAGAACTTGCTCAGCAGGGCATTAGAAAAAGACACTACATACAAAAGCATAAAGATAATCCTTACGCCTTTACACGCCCATCGAATCCCCTGCTTTGCCCCAAGTTTTTGTAGTAGACGACCTTCGCTTTACTGTCGAATAACACCAGACTCCAATGTTCACTACACAAAAAGAAAACATCAAAACTATCAACGATGAGAAATAGCAAGACCCTAAATCCAACATAGCTTTGCATACCAACACAAAACTCACCTTTGATTGGCAGGCAATGATCAGAAAGCACAATATATCCCAATTAGCTCTCCTGAGCTAGCCCACCAAAAATGACATTCCATTGTTCTGAAGCATAGGTGATATAAGCGCATCTATTACATACATTTTGTCTTGCACATTCACAGGCAGAAGCAAGATAGTGTGCTTGACATGAAAAAGAATTTTTCTTTAGATTAGTTACTGGATATATAGAGATAGGTCAAAATGACACGAATACGGATCTTGAAATGGTCATCTAAGTCCCTAATCGCTTGGTTCTGACCCGGGTCAATACCAAGCGACTAGCTGCCTTAAAGATATCCAAGTGTCTCTATTCGCTTGGTACTGACCTCAAACTAAGGTCAATACCGAGCAAATAGCAACCTTGTAAATTTTTAAGGGTCCCTATTCGCTTGGTACTAACCTTGACAACGTCAGATAATCAAAATTATCTTTACCACATAGCAGCATGGACGACTGCATCTGCTACCTTGGCATTTGGAGGAGTCATGCATGCAGAGAAAATCGTGTCGATCAAGGTTGATAATGGAGGCCTCCTTTGATCGTCCAGAAAGAGGAATATGTGCTCGAAGAGTTACTGAATTGACAAGAATTTATAGTTCCTCTTCGTTTTCTTCGTTGATCTACTCTACAATATGCCAGTCTTCTCCCTGGTGGACTCTCGCTGAAGGGTTATGGGATCCTCTCTTTCCTCCCTACTAGGCTCTGGTTCTTCCTCTGCGGGTTCCTCTCTCGTTGGCTCGGGCTCTAAACCAGGTTTCTCTTTCCTGGTGGTCTCTGTCTGTACTTGTGCAGGCTCGAGCTCTGTCTCTACTACATGTGCAGGCTCCTCCGTGACGTGCTCAAGCTCCTTATGCATCTGTTTCTCTCAACCCTTGAAGGCTTTGCCTGTCGTGCACGAGGATGGACGGGGGGGATGTTAAGAATATCCATTGTCCTGTTGTCTCGAATTGGGACTGGCTGAAGCAGCCCATCGTAGAGGAAACATAGCCTGCGGAGGGTGTCAAAATCTTTGGGCATAATCGTGACACGATGCGCATGGTCCGCCAGGATGTAGCCATCATTGAAAAAATCATCAAGGTAATCCTTTGCAATCTCCTACAGGCAGAGAAGAGCACTGCTGGCCCATCGCATGCCCACTCTCCAATTCTCACATATCTCTTGCACCACTCATTGAAAGGGAAGCCTTGGAATGGCTGGCTGCATGTGCCTTTTGATCCTATGCACGCATCTGTGCGCCTCTTATTGGTGTCTTCTTGATTGAGAATGCAAGGACTCACCTGTCGCCCTTCTAGATGTGGCCTTTCCATGAGCCATCTCTACAAACAGCATAACGAAGAAACAACCACATTATGTGAGAGAATGTTACTTTCACACAAGGGGATCCACGTGTCAAACATAGCTACAAATATTATGGTCAATATCAAGCAAACCAGAGCATCAAATACAGTATTGACACCCCTATTCACTTGGCATTGACCTTGCAAATTTGAAGTGTAGAAAAGAATAAAAGATCTACAAACCGCACAACGAAAACACAACTACAAGGATATAGGAAGTACCAAGCGAATCAGAGCCCGAAATACAGTTCTATGGCCCCTATTCGCTTAGTATTGACCTTTCAAATTTGAACTATAGAAAAGAATGATAGGATACATGAGCACTGCGTAGAGATAGATCTGCATCGACAAATCGAGGCAGAAGAGGATGCGGCAAGTGGCGGGAGTACTTGTCCTTTTACTGTTTGCACACTGCGCGAAGGCTCAATTGGCACGGTGGTAGAGTTAAAATGCGATCCGAAAGCAAGCTGACGCTCGAAGGCAGGGTTACCTATCTCTAAACTTTGGGTGCTCACCATTATATGAGCAAAATCTTATGAGCGATATGAGCAACTCAAAAAAGATATACTGTTTGTAGACCTAATGTGAGCCTAGTATTTAAAAGCAATTTAAAAGATATTCTCTTGGAAACTACACATTGGAGATAAATCAGAGTTTAAAGTTCAATAAGATCTTTATATTTAAGGATTGAACAAGTCAATAATAGCTTAGTATTGAAAAGTTTAATAATTGGCAAAGTAGAATGTAATTTTTTTAAAAAAGATTCCATAAGTTTCATCCTAGTATGTGGCTACGATTTTGGGTGTGTTTTTTTGAGTGGAGTCGTCAAAGGTGTTGTCATGGCTTTGAGGAGGAAAAAGACAAAGGTGGCATATTGGAGGGAGAGAGAGAGAGAGAGAGAGAGAGAGAGAGAGATGGATGATGTGCGTCGCTAGAGATTACACTTATCATGGGTTAAAGAGAAAATCAGAGTAGGGATGAGGGTGATGCCACATGGAGGGCACCCCTTAACTTGAGTCAGACTTTCTCTCTGTGTATTTCTTTCTTTCACTCGCTCTTATTGACGGATAGATCTTTGAGGCATCTCGCGATTCCTCTTGCGACGTTAAAGTCTCTCTTCTTCTTTCTTGGTGTAGTTGCGCTCTCTCTCTCTCTCTCTCTCTCTCTCTCTCTCTCTCTCTCGGATAGGATAGATATTTGAGGCCTCATGGGATTCTTCTTACGATGTTAAAATCTTTTTCATGTGCTGGTTGATATGTAGGACATGGTGCACAAGCTCGATCGCCGCTACCTAAGGGAGCAAGCAATGGTTTAGTGAGCTAAGTGTAAGAGAATCTCTAGTGATTCTATCTAATCAATTGAGAATTGAGCCAATAAGGATACATCCTATTAACCTATGTAAAAAAGTATGCCATGTTGAGCTGTTCTTAGGTTTTCTATAGCTTCTTACTACTATGCTTAAATGTTCGACCATTAAATGAACAAAATAATTAGAAGATAAGCCTTTGACCCAAAAAAAAGTAATACATAATCATTAACTTAGATTTTTAATCCCTAAAAATTGTACTTTGATTGCATAACTAAAAAAAAATAAAATGAAACTTGATACAAAATAGAATAGATAGTACAAACGTTTGAATTGGATGGAATCCATAGAGATCCCTAGGCTTGGGCTCAAGAGGAAAAGGAAAAGGGGACACCAAAAAGAAAAAACTTCTTGCTTTCCACGTTTAATATCTCTAGATATTTAAGGTTTTCTTGGGATAGTTTCCAGCGACGTTAAAACTCTCTTCTTCTTCTTCTTCTTTTTCTTTTTTCTCTCTCTCTCTCTCTCTCTCTCTCTCTCTCTCCCTCCCTCCCTCCCCTACAACCAGTGTTGTAGGCCAGGAGAGTAGAAGAAAGTGGAGGTACCAATTGTGGATGAGTCACACAAGATACGCGCAAGGAGAGAATCATCAGATGGCATGCATGCGACACGAGCGACTGAGCTTGGAGGTGGAGATCAGCATGGCGACAAAGCAATACAAACACGAGGGAAGGGGTGGCAGGCGTCGCACGCCAAGCAAGGAACCCAAAAAATGTGCTTTTTTTAATGCAACAACTTGAGCACTGTTGGTGTGAGCTCGCAGATTGTGCAACAGTGGAAGATGGACGGAAAGGGGGTGGGCTAGGCCACGACAGTGAAGGGCAAGGGCACGAGAGGCAGGAGAGTCTCTCTCTCCATCTTGGCTGGGACACAACCTCGATTTTTGTGATGCATCTGAAAAGGAGGCAAGAGCGGTGACATTTCGTGGCAGGAGAGGAGACGAAACGAGCGAGGAGCTGGACGAGATGCGGCAGGAGACTACCCACAAAACTGTGTGTGTGTGTGTGTGTGTGTGTGTGTGTGTGTGTGTGTGTGTTACAGCGCCAGGGAGCCTGGGAGGGCTCTCACTAAGCTGGGAGCAAAAGGTCGCACCGAACAAGGGGTGAAACAAAGGCATGTGTTGTTGGGGAGAATTGTCAGAGGAGGATAGAGAGGATTGTTAGGGAAGGAGCAAGTGCAGATGGTGTGGCGACAGCTCTGCGAGCACCATCCAAGGATCACGGCAAAGCGGTGGTCGGAGTGTTGTGCAAGGGGTTAGGCAGGAACACACCTCGAAGTGAAAGCTTAAGGAAGCCAGTAGGTGGGAATCTCATAAGATTCCTGCTAACACTACAACATAACCCAAAGTTATCGACGCACTATATATCGACGGCCGTACCTTTCCACGCGGATATCGACGTTCTTTTATCCCGTCGATATACGCGTCGGAATAGCCGTCGATATGCGGGTGGCAAAGCATGCTTTTCCACGCGTATATCGACGGACATTACCACGCGTATATTGACACACATTTCGACGCTAAAAAATTGGGAAAAAAAAAGGAGAATCCTCGCGCAGGGGCCATTTTCGCCTTCAATCGCGCGCTCAGATCTTGGCCGAAACCTGTTGCGCAGGTATTATGGAACTCTTCCCCCCTCCCAACCCCCAACCCCTCTCTCTCTCTCTCTCTCTCTGTACATCGTGTGTGTGTGTGTGTGTGTGTAGGAGAGAGAGAGAGAGAGAGAGAGAGAGAGAGAGAGAGAGAGAGAGAGAGAGAGAGAGAGAGAATTAATGTATGCGTAGTAAATTAAAATTAAAGAAAGAGAAATTAAAGAGAGAAATGAAATGAAATGTTATATTAACGTCTTCAAAAGGCCAAAGTGACCTATGAGAACAGAAAGTTACAATGTGGTGGATCTGATACAAAGTCAGAATAACAAGATGACAAAATGACAAAATAAAATATTATGGAATCCTAAACTGTTGGGTGTGGACTAAGCAGCTAAAACAGCTAGCTGAGATAGGTAGATCATAGGAGATCAAGCATCTGTTCGTTGGACGACCTCATCAATCTCCTCCATGGTCAGTAGTCGGACCGGGTGTTGTGCATGTCGAGCCAAAGTGACCTGGATCCTCTGATGCATCCTCTATCGATGTTGTGTAGTCTGGCCTCCGCAGTCGTGGGCGTCTGGATCTCCCTAGCTCAGTCGCTCGTTCGATCAGTAGAGAGATAGGGAAGTAGAGAGAGAGAGAGAGAGAGAGAGAGAGAGAGAGAGAGAGAGAGAGAGAGAGAGAGAGAGAGAGAGATAGGAAAATAGAGATAGGGAATAGAGAGAGAGAGAAAGAGAGTGATATATATATATATATATATATATATATATATATATATATATATATATATATATATATATATAGAGAGAGAGAGAGAGAGAGAGAGAGAGAGAGAGAGAGAGAGGGAAGTGGAGAGCGAGACAGAAAGAGATAGGGAAATAGGGAAATAGAGAGAGAAAGAGAGAGATAGAGAGAGAGAGAGAGAGAGAGAGAGAGAGAGATAAAGAGATAGAGAGTGATATATATATATATATATATATATATATATATATATATATATATATATATATATATATATATATATATATATATATATATATATATATATATATATATATATATATATATATATATATATATATATATATATATATATATATATATATATAGAGAGAGAGAGAGAGAGAGAGAGAGAGAGAGAGTTAACTAGAGACAGCTACAGAGGTAGAGAGACAGAGACAGATAGTAGCTAGAGAAAGAGTTAGGTTGGCTGACCAATTGTGTGAAAAGGACAGAAACTCTCTCTATCTCTCTCTCTCTCTCTCTCTCTCTCTCTCTCTAGAAGAAACTATGGAACTAAAAGAGGCAAAGGGGTTTTGCCCGCTACATGCATTGCCATGTACACCTGGGAGTGCACGTATGTGTCTACCCATATAGGATTTGACCAATAAAGACGAGATTTTGACCCGGTGGTCCTGATCTCTGTACACCTCTAGACCGAGGTGTACGGAGATTGGGCAAGACTAGAGAATGCGAGGTAGTTTACATTGTGAGGAGCATTTATATTAAAACAACATTCATAATCATTGTAGATGGCAACGTCATCAACTAACATGGAGGAAAAGATTGCATGCTCGTGCACACTCTGCAAGTATCAAATCCTGTGCAAGCATAGGATATGTAATGAGCATGTGCACAAGTACGGAGAGTTTGCTAGAGAAACCGTACAGAATCTACGATACGACTCCTACGAAACGGGCATTAATTTTTGCGACATAGCACCTACATCTGAGAGAGAGAGAGAGAAAAAGGATTATGCGTGAAGGTCTAACCAATATAGAGCCAAGGATGGAAGCAGAAAAGGGCTTACACACAGAAGACGGCGGCATGGAGGAGATGTTGGATGCCTTCTTCCAGACAAGCGAGGAGAACGCTAACGAAACAGCACCAAAAGCCATGCGCCTATCTCCTGAAGACATGTTGAGGAAGTTGGCATGTCAACCAATCTATGAAGGCGCCAAAATATCTGTGCTTCGTACTTGTCTGGCGTTTTTGAATCTTCAGTCAATGTACGGGTGGTCAGATGCAAGCGTCACTGCTTTGTTTAGGTACGTAATTTACAAAAGAGATTTTCCAATTGCAACGGTGACGTGCTTGGAGAGCTTTTTAATTTAATGTGGCTTAAACAGGTTGTTGCGGGAGTAACTTTTCCCGGCTGGCAATGAAATGCCCCCCTCCAGGCCAGACACAAAGCAACTATTGACCTCAGTTGGCTTGGACTACAACAAAATTCATGCATGTCCAAATGATTGCATTCTTTTTCGCAATGAATTCGCAGATTGTCTGTCGTGTCCTAAGTGCGGAGCAATGCGCTACAAACAAGATGCAGTTGGCGAGACAGTGCCAGCTAAAGTGTTGCGGCATTTCCCTATTATTCCTAGGATAAAAAGCATGTTTCGTTGTGGTTACATTAAAAAGTTGATGCGGTGGCATTCTACGAATAGATCCATTGACGCAACATTTAGGGTGCCCGCTGATTCAAAAGCCTGGAGGCACATTGAAGATACATGGCCACATTTTAAGAGTGAACCACGTAATTTGCGTTTGGATACTTGTAGATGAAGATGCAATGGATGAAGACAATCTGCCAAAACGAGTTGGGGCAAAGTTATGTCTGCAATTAGAGATAGACGATGATACGGTGCAAGATCTTATCGATGATGCCTCACTCGTTGAGGCCTAGGCCTATAAGTGTTTGTGTGAAGACATTGATTTAAAATTAAGTTTAAAGTTAATTTAAACAAAGGTGTTCTGACGCTTTATTTTACTTTCTTTGTGCAGGACTTTAGTATGGCAGACCAGTTTCCAGATCCCGCTTCTATGAGTGCAGATGCATTTATGGGCTTCGTCACATGGATGACGCCCAGTCAGATGGCAGAGGCTTCTCAGTACTGGGTAGCCAGAGGCACGGGTACTACGTCTCCGAGCTTCACACCCGAGGGTCCGACGCCTATGGGAGGGACACCTATGGGGGGGACGCCTATGGGGGGAGGGATGCCTATGGGTACAACGCCTGCAAGGTCTCCCATCACGGCCGCTTCGACACCTAGAGGTGCGGAAGAGGCGGGTACGTCCGCAGCACATGCGCACTCGCCGATCTCAGCGATCGTCAGGTGGAGGTGGTGGTTGCTGTGGAGGAGGGTCCACAGATGCTTCGACCCCTCCTCGCTCACGACCCCCGTCCTACCCAGGCACACCTCTTGACACACCTCTTGGCACACCTCGGAAACCTTGGGGGGCACACGATCCTAGTACCTCCAAGCTCTATATTGTATGGGCATATGGTTCTGTTGACATGGATAGAGTCGGGAGTGAGATGAGACAGCGGATTCGCCAACTCGCGGAGCTGTAGTTTTCGACCAGTATTCTGACGTCTTGGCCTGACCAGGATGAGAAAAAAGTCAGTTATATAGTGGAGACCATCATGAGAGAGTACCAACCTACTCCAGGTTCAAAGGTTGTTCCGAGGAGGTGGATCAAGGGTGTTGCACGGGACACCGTGAAACATTGACGAGATGCAGCTCAGCAGGCTTTCAGGACTGGCTCGCTGAAGCCTTCGGGCATCCCATAGGAGACGTGGCAGCAGATCAGGGAGGATGAGCGTACAGTGGACACGCGGTTCAGATAGCAGCGTCAGGCTGCGCAGATACGATAGATGACCAGGGGGACATCTCATCTTGGTAGCGGAGGCTTCGACACCTTTGAGTATGAGTTTGTGAGTTTCTAATCCAATCTTAGCTATGGCGTTTTTTTAAACGTGATGAATCATGTATTCTTATATATTTGATTTTTATATAAACGCAGAATCTTGCGATGCATCGAGCCCCGACACGCCAGGAGGAGACATATGGATATCGCAGAGGTATCTATGAAGTATTGAATGATCTTGATGCTTCAGGAGAGCCTGTAGACTGGGAGTCCTTAGAGTCTCGCTGATCGCTCGAGGTGAGACGTTAATATGTGTGAGTTGATTTGATTAAATAAGTATATGTGAAGTAATATCGATACTAATTTTGTGACTTGTCCTATGTGCAGGTTGTGACGCATAGACATCAGTGGATTTCATATATATGCTTTGTGAGACACAGACACCCTTCTGTGTCTCTTTTTTGTATAGACATATATGGTTATGGTTATTGTTCAGACAGTTATTGTTTCTCTTATGGTTATGGTTATGGTTATGGTTATTGTTCAGACAGTTATTGCTTCTCTTATGGTTATGGTTATGGTTATTGTCATTGTCATTGTCATTGTATAGACATGGTTATTTCTCATATTCTCGTATAGATATGGTTATAGTTCTTGTTTTGTTTATGGTTATGTTTAACTTTCTGGTTATGCTTATGGTTATTGTTTTGTTTATGGTTATGGTTATCTGCATTATGGTTTTGATCAAAGTGGTTATGACCGGTTATGGTTTTAATTTGGTTATGGTTTTGCACAAACTAAGTTCGTTATGGTTATGGTTTTAAGTTGGTACGGTTATGGTTTTGCACAAAGTTCATTTCATTTCTTTCATTGGCCTTAAATATCATGTGAGATCCTACATGGATAGCATGTAGGAGGCGTATACATGATATGCTTTTTTTGAAAAGTTTATGTAAAAACGAAGGGAACTCTGTCAAAATTTTTGCGGGAGCACGGTTGATTTTGGTGCTGCTCGCTTTCTTGAGCAGAGGACAAGCAGTCTGGTTGTGGCTGTGTCCATCTTTTCACTGGGCACAGACCAGGTTGGTTGTCCTCTGTCCAAGAATTTTTTTTATGTTATGGTCGTCGCTATATGCGTCGCTAAGCCCGTCGAAATATGCGTCGATAATATTACCTTTCGACGCGTATATCGACACATATAACGACGTTTTTGTAGCGATGCGTATATCGACGGTTTTTTCGACGGGATGTGTCGAAATTTACGTCGAAGGTCCCCTTTTTTGAGCCATTTAGAAGAATCTAAAAGTCAAATATTATCTTCTCTAAACCCAAATATTGCTGACGACTCTTGCTAGCTTTTAGACCTTAACAACACCACTTCCACCAAAACTGTATATCTCTATATCTTTTTTCATCACGTGAGCATAGGGCTTTAAATGTGTACATAATTTGAAAAGCAATGGAGCACTTGTTACTATCTCTCTCTCTCTCTCTCTCTCTCTCTCTCTCACATGATAATGCTTTAAATGTACATGTTATAAAATGTACTCAAGGACACTCTTGAAGAACAGGTCTTAAGTTCAACTCTCCTCGTCTTAAGGTCTCTTGGGATAGTTTCCTACGACGTTAAAATACTCTTCTTTTTCAGCTGCTTCTTCTTCTTCACTGAGCTCGCTCTCTCTCTCTCTCTCTCTCTCTCTCTCTCCACACAAAATGTTCAAATAATACGAACGCTCGCTGAGTCATTTATTTGTACAAAGCACTAAACAAAAAAAAAAGGGTGAGAGTTCATCAAAATGCGGCCTCAACTGTTGAGGATGATCCGGCGCAGAGACTAAGCTCTCTAGTTGCAAGCTTTACCAGCTACTCCTTGCAGTCGTGTACTGTTGTCTGCATTGGACACGCTTTAATCCGAGCCACTTCAAGAGAGTCGAGGGAGGAAGAGGTTAATGGAGCACATCAAACAAAGGCAGTCTGCATTGGTCACTCTCGGTACGTCGCTGCCGCTGTGGCCTTTGAGAAGCCGTGGTCCAACGTGGCCACTGTGGCAGCGCTGGCGAAGGCGAGCGACTAGTATGCAGGTTCAGCCATGCAGGTATTTGTCACTAGGAGGAGGCTAGGCGGCCCTGACCAGTTTGATTGTTGCAGGCGTGGGTACTGGCCGGTCTGCACTTGATTAAAGAACAAGACACTTGAAATCGTCGCAGCTTCAATGTTCAAATCATTCAAGACCTGAACCCGCCGCCATAAATATTTCAGCTGGTCAAAGCAATCTGGATGGGTGAGATGCACATAGTAGTCGTGTGGGAAATGGAGCCAGCTCTTCTCGGCGATACCTCGCTTTTGAGGAGATTTTTGAAGAGGTTTGGTGAAACCCCTGCTAAGCGAAACCCATTTCAAGAGCTTTGCAACAATTTTCTACATTGATTTAGCTGGATGCATTGAGTTGGAAGATGGTAAAATATTCAGGTTGTTGGGAATACCAATGGGCTTCAATGTTACTTTCACCCAGAGATGGGATTGGGTAATTTCAAAGATTAGAAACAAGATGTATAGATGGCAAGGATATCAAACTTGGGCCTCTCCAGCAGGGCTTTTATCCTAAATCGCTACATTTTATCTTCTCTAATCTATTTTTTGTCTTGCTCGCAACCAGCTAAATACCAATTGGCCAAAGCAATAGCTCTGTTCAGGAATTTTCTATGGGGAGGAAACCTTGATTGTCCAAAGTTTCAAAAGTTGCTTGAGAAACATGCTGCCTTCCAAAGGACAAGGGAGGTTTGGGACTTTTAGACCTATCTAGACTTACAAATAAAATGGTAAGCAAATGGATTTTGAGAAGCACTCACTCTGATGATTTTTGGGCCTTATTGTTCAAGCGTAACATCATCCTTTGGCGATCCACCAGCTAGGGAGCGGAAATTTTTCGGTTGTGCACCCAGGTGAAGCGATTTTGCTATGAAGTTTTAACATCATTGAAGAAAAGTGGTTGGTTGAGGTGCAAGACTTCAACTTTTATGGAATTACTATCACAAAGGAGAAGCGACCTCAAAGGGACGGGGTATAGTCGAACAGTGTTCATCACAGGGAAGGAGGATGTGAAGGACTGGATTGCGGACTTCGAGTGGCATACGCTTGGTATGCACATTGTGAATGACGAAGCAAAGCTTCATGTATTTCCTCTTGCGCTCAAAGGAGAAGCTCGTGAGTGGTTTGAAGGTTTAGAGGAAGAGGAAAAGCAAACATGGGAGTAGGTGAAGCATGCAATTTTTGATAGGTTTGGAAAGAAACTAACTGCAACAGAAGCAACGACAAAATTGAGAGGTTTGCAGCAAGATGTTGATGCTAACTTTCAAGAGTTTTTGCAACACTTCAAAGGACTTTGGGTGCAAATTGGAGGCGGCATCCCAAGTACCTCCAGGGGATTTCTTTAAAGTACATCAGTTTATGGATTGTCTCCATCCAAGTGTAAGGGAGAAGCTCGATCAAGAGGAGCCTGCTACATTTGAAAGAGTTTTGGAAATTGCAGAGGCCAAGAGCAAGAAGTTCAAGAGAAGGTGGGAGCAAGGCATGACACATGCTGAGTCAATTGTGGTGCAACCAATGGTCCCCGTGGCAGCGGATGATAGAGTTGAGTGAGTGGTTCAAGGTCCGGATCTCGTTACGGCGCGGGTTTTGCATGATCTTGCTGGTCAGTTGTTGCAAGAATTAAGAATTAACATAATGAATAGAAACCAAAGAGAAGAGCGGCCAGCCGGGAAAGGTAGGGGACGGGGGCTACAAGGCAAATGCTATAATTGTGATGAAGAGGGTCACTACGCCACTGATTGTCCTGAACCTTGTCCTGAACCACCAAGAGAGAGAGGAGGGATATACCCCTTATATGGACGTGGTCGAGGGAAAAAAAACATCAAGATCGGGCACTAGAAGCACCACCTCCGCAACAACAACCACAACCATTGCCTGCAAATGGATAAGGAAGATCTATCAACATCATTACCCTTGAGCATCAAGATGTGGTTGTTTTGACCAATAAGAGATCTAGGCATGACAAGGAGAAGGAGACAGAAGAAGAGAGGGAAACAAGAGTAAGGAAAGGGAAGGCTAAAGTAGAAGACAAATCGGAGAGTAGCAAGAGGCGACGAGGAAGGAAAATAGGTCCAAAGGACTACCCCCTTGGCCAAGTTGTTGAAGACTATGATATTGTTGATGATATACGAAATCAAAAGGCAAATATAATATCTGGTCAATTGGTGGCTTTGAATGCTAAATTGAGGAGGCAGTGGACCAAGTGTGTGAGTACGTGCCTTCCTTAAAAAAAAGAAAATCATCAAAGCATGGTTTCATCCTTGAGTGTTAGTCACCCAATGGATATGGTGCCAATTTATGAAGCTATGTTGGGAAAGAAGACAGAAGTGCAAGCATATGTGGATGGTGGTGCCCAGGTATGTTTCATGATCAAGGCTATCATGAAGGAAGCAGGCATCAAGATGTTAGTGAACGCTTCGATCCGTATGAGAATGGCCAACCTCAAAAAGGCAAGGTGTCGTGGGATAGATGAATATGTGAAGATAGAAGTCGTAGGGATTGAGTGCTTGGTTTGTTGCAATGTGATGCAAGCGGGTGAGAATGCTTATCCAATCATTTTGGGGAGGCCACAGCTTATAAACCTTGGTGCTAAGCAGGATTGGGGCATGGTCTTGATCACCATCAAGGTTCACATAATGACAAGCTGCAGGAAAGAATTCTTTCTCTAGAGTTGTTGCAAATGAATAGAGAGAAAGCCAGTGATTATTATCTTCAACAAGCAGAGACAAGGATGGAGAAAATGAATAAGAGGCTACCAGAGAAAGGGATCAAAGAGGGAGATCTGGTGATGAAGTATGACTCTCGCTTGAATTTAACTTTTCAAAAGAAGTTGAGGGACAAATGGTTGGGTCCGTACAGAGTGAAGCATGTATTTCCTAATGGCACATATGAGTTGGAAAAATTTTCAGGGGAATGTTTGTGCTATAGAATAAATGGTTATAGATTGAAGAAAGATATTGTGAGGGATGTGGTTCCAGATGCAAATAGTCTCTTGGTTGAGCATAAATGTTCCACCTAGAGGGTGGGCAATGATGATAGACCGCTTTTCACGTGTACAAAGTAGCATGTATATGCATCATCATATGTACAAAAATATGTAAATACATGCATTTGGGAGCTTTGAAAAGTGGTTTTAAGTTTTTAAAAAAGATGCAGTGTGTACACATTGTAAATAGTCAGGTTCACTCGCCAGCAAAATCAGGCACATCTACATGCCTGGATAGGTTATCGAGGCCTTGGATATGGTTCTTGGTGGCCTCTTTTGGCTCTAGAGAATATTTTTGAGCTTTTTAGAATGTAAATAATGCAAGCGACAAGTGTGGGCACTCTCATCCCACTAGAGAAGTTTGGGACATGCAACAACTGTCTAGTTACGATGCATGATCTGCAGTGATGCGTGCACCGCTCTAAAGTGGTCAAAAATGTAATGTGGGGATGTGGAAAAGTGCTTTGCGTATGAAGGACCAAGCATACAAAATTTGGTGAATTTTGGAGTCCGTTTGGGGTTTTTCCTGCAAAAAATGTCTGTTGGGGGTCAAAATTGGGGCCAAAAAAGGTCAAAAAATGCTGTGAAAAGGCTTTAAAAAGCCACATCACTCACGGTGCCATGATGGTCTAGGCCGAGGGAGAATTTTTGAAGCCAATTTTTGGCACTTTCACCTCTCTGTGTGTGGGAGGAAGCAGGGTTCCTACAGGTGGTCTAGTGCAATCCTGTCGCGTTCGCGTCCTATTTTCGAGTGTGTGGAGGAGTGAATGAGAGATTTGTCTCTTCAATTTTTCACTTGGGAGAGTCTATGGAAGCTCTGAGGTTTCAATGTATGTGTGTGTGCATGGAATTGAGGGAAGACTACGACCTTGTATCGGTGCCATTAAGGTTGGCGCTACTCCAAAGAGTCCAACAGAGTGGAGTTCGGTGAAGGCTTTGCAATGGTTTGAGAGAGGCCTTTTGTGGCTGGAGTTTTTGAGGTTTTAATGGTTTTTATTGTATATTTTGGTCACCATCAAGTGTGATTTCAAGTGTTGATCAACTCGACTCACCTTGTAGTGTCTGCGGGCAAGCAAGGGCTTGTAGGTCGAGAGTTTGGAGTTTGAATTGAGCCTATGGGTAGTATTTTTTCTGATCTCTTGAGTGGTGGTGTGTGTGGATTGGAATTTAAGTAAATTCCTTGTGTGGTGTTGAGATGTTTGGGTGTGTGAGTGTGCGTACGGCATCTTTTGCTCCATCATCATTAGTGGTCTTTCTAGGTTTTTATCCTCAGTAATGGGCAGAAAGAAACATCATCTTGTATCGACTTCTACGCATCAACCAGACATAAGAGGTATGCTGGGTACTTTGTGAGCCATCCTTTTTTCCATTTAAGCTGTGAATCTACTATTATCTTGGAGACTTCTTGATCTTTTATGTCACCCTCAAATAATGGGGTGGTCTCCTTTTCCTTGATGCGCTTCTTCATTGTAAGCATTTCATATTTGATAAAAGAATAGGGGAGGGATGGTTGTATCCCTTTCTCTCTAGATTTATAATTCCCTCAAAGTGTAGCATCCTCTGCTCCCACTCTATTGTTGCTTTAGCACTTTCTTCAATGGTCTTCTCTATTAAACTGCGTAGGGGGGGCTCCTCTTCAACTGTTAGCTCATCTTGGATTTGTGGAGGTATCTCCACCAATATAGGTTCTTTTGAGCTTTTTTGAATCTCGATAATCTCTTTCTGGGCGTTGACTCCTGAGTTGCTTGGATCCGGATCTTTAGTTTGGCTTCGTGCCCTCTCTACTTCTTGCCTGATTCTGCTATAGCTGATGTTGCACCTTCTCGTCTCTTCTTGTTGCCTCTTATGCATTGTTGATTAGCATGAGCTTGCAAAATCTCCAACTGTTGTTTCAATTCATCGTTTTCTTTTTGTACCTTTTGTTGATGTGCTTTTAACCTTTCTTCAGCTGCTAAAGAACCTTTTGAAATATGTATTCTTTTCCTTTTCTCCAACTTTAATTCCTTTTGCAGAGCCGCAATCTCGGATTCCAAGACTTGTACAACCTGGTTGTCTGCTCCTGCACTTGCTCTAGTAGCCCTTGGGGTTCCTCTCAACCCTTGTATGGTTAGATCTTGGAGGTCTAACTTGTTCTTCAGCTCCATAATCTCATCTCGAGCTGATTCCAAATAATCTTCAGTCCTCTCTTTCTACTCTTGTAGGTTGGTGATCTCCTTTGACACTTCAACTATCTGCAGTGTGAGGGTATCCCTCTCATCTTGAGGTTCCTGTAGGATTTTTCTTCGTGCTTCTTGCTCTTTTGCTGCAGTTTTTGCTCTCTGAGTATATCTTTGTAGTTCTCTTTTAAGGTTGTCATGCTCTTTCATCAAATTCTCCTCTCTTGTTTTGAGCATACTGTTTCCTTCTACCATAGTGAGAGATCTCATTTGGATTCGGTCTAAAATCTAGTGGAAAACTCTCACATAAAGAAAATATCGTCACAGGTGGTTTTGTTGGTCTTTTCTTTATCCTCTTGGTGTTGGCTTGACCTTTGATGCCTGAGTTGTAAAGGGCTTTAGGCTTGGTGGTCGGTGAATTCAAGGGGAAACTCTAGTGATGTTGCACATCTTCCCTCAGTCTTGGTATCCTTTCTTCTTTTTCTACCTTTGCTTCTGACTGCTCTTGAAGTTTCTTCTTAATATCCATCACTTCTTCAATGGTGAAGGGTTCAAGATCTTGCTATTTAATCAATCACTCAAAATCTTCATACGCTCTGATGTAGTGATCAAATTGGTCCTCCAGGGGTCGAGAGGAACTGCCACCCATTATTTTTGGGTTTGACACCCAATACTCTTTGAAATGCCCTTAAAATGCTCTCTCGACCTTCAATTGCTCTATTAACCTTTTTATGCGGGCCTCCGCCTTCTGACTGTTGGTTTTCCTTCACATCTTTTGGTACACTGCTCCTCAATTCCCAAGTGAAAGTGGCTGCAATGTCATGAGGTGGGGTTGTCACGTACTTTTGTGGTCGCTTATTGCAAATATGGAAAAAGTGGTTGTGCAGCTTGCAGATGCTAATTACCCTTGGATCCACTAGGTCTTCAGAAGTTGGGTTGGTTTTCTTCTGAGAGTACACCTCTACTACGCCTCTTCTTTCTCTGATAGAGCTACCTTTGTTGTGCATTCCCAAAGAATTGTCAATGATCTGAGGTGTACTGGAAACTCTTTGGAAATCAATACCAACTGGCAATAATGTGGAAAATCCATGCAGATCCACTCTTTCTAGGTGATTGAGGATGCCCTCTTTACTTGCATATTCATTGAGTTCTCTAGGAACCATCGGCACATCCACAGTGTTGCCTTGCGGATCTCTGAAAGTTCCTTGGTATAGCTTTATGTCTCCTGCTTCTAGGGTGACTTCGTCCATCCATGATTTGGTCGGCTTCAATGTCTCATTGGGAATTGTGAATGGCTCTACTGCTGCAATGATATCTTTCAAGGCAATCCTTTTCTTCTTTATTGGTGACTTTCCGGCTTCCATTGACCCTACGTGCACTCCAAGTCCAAAAGTTAGCATCTTTTACTAAATCTGACAATTGATCAGCTTTTAGCTATCCAAATGATTTCAAAATTGAATCGGAAGCTAATTAGGGCCTAAGGATGCTATGTAGGTTGTCGAAAGTTAATTTAGGGACTCATTTTATGTTATGAGACATCATACGTGTATGATGTCTATGTTCTCTGAATGAGGTGAGATTTCACGTATGCATAACTTTATAGCATGTACATCACACATATATGCTTGGAATGAGATTAAAACAAGTAATGGGTAAGATTTTGTCTTAGAAACTCTTTCCCGTCTCTGAAGTGGTAATATGACTATATTTTGGGTATATGAGGTTCAAATGACTTGAAACTTGTGGTAGGGACTCATGAGCATAAGATAAGAACATTGGGTATGCCAAAACCTCTTCATATTGACAATTTGACACTTTGAGACATCATACTTGTATGATGTCTTTTGTCTGCAAAAAATTGGAAACTCATAGGGTAGGATGTCCATAGCATGTGCATAGTGCCTATAGCATCAGATTTGAAATTGAGCTTGTATTTGAATATCAGAAGCCATGAATGGATTTTGTACACTTTGTTTCTGCAATATGGGTGAAAAAGGGTCAAATTGATGTCCAAATATGATGAGAATTGGCGGAAATCTAATAAAGATATGATAAATGTATTTGAGATCTCAAAAACACTACACCATGTCAAATTCAGGGGTCTTGTCTAGGTTGGCTTTTTTGGCTCAAACTTGGTAACAGCTTGCTCATGATGTGTGCATTAGATTGGATAAGGATTCATGTGCCCAAGACCATAGAAGTTGTTTCTGACTCTTTGATTTGTAAAGTGAAGAATATGATGACCAAAACATGCCCAATCATGCTAAAACTTGGTGTAGAGGCTATATATGCCATGATATTGGTGATTTTGGATACTCAAAATGCTGACATAACCTCTCTATGATAGGTCTAGACATCATATGCATATGATGTCTACTCTTGGAAAATTGATATATAGCATTGGGGTATGATGTATATGCTAGGTGCATGCCTTGTGTCAAGTTTTTCTGAGTTTAGAGTACTCTTTCTATGGATAAGACCATATTTTTTCCAAAGACTCTAACTCAACTATTTTTGGCTAAATGTTGGCTTCATGTGGTCCAATTTTCATAAAAGTTGGTATGAGGAGCTGAATATAATGAAGAGTTTGGTGTGGAAAAATTACCATTTGTATGTGTAAAAATGCTAGCCAGACATCATACGCATATGATGTATAGAATGCAAAATTTTGGTTTTGAAGCATTGGGAAGATCACTGCTAGGCCTAAGCCCTTTTAGCTCTGTTTCAATTTTAAAACTCACTAGTTTAGCATGTTTGGTACTTCGTACTTTGAAATTGATTTCAGCATTTGGGGATGAATTTCTGTGATGATTTCTCTTGAGCTTGATCACTAAGTTTGTAGATGCTATGGGTAACCTTTCCATGGCTTCAGTGTAGCTTTAGGCCTTATGGACATCATTTTTAGCGATTTGTCGCTCATAATACGTCTTTTAGTTAGATGATGGTCGACGGCAACTTTCTTTGATGTTTCACCATATGTTCTGGTTGTCAATGGTATATCGGTGATCCTCGTGAATTTTGTGGCAAATGAGCACACCGCTTGGCCATGAGAGCCAAATGATTCTTTGTGTGTCTGAAGCCTAGCGATGTTTTGACCTACTTTTTGATGATTGATCATGGAGAAACTTACAAATGCTTGTAGAAAATCTTGAGAAGCACCTATCCCTGAAGTTTCGTGCCATTTTGTCGACTTATCTCCCTGCCTGGCTTTTGCAGGGCATGAGAAGTTAGGGTTTTTCTTGCTGACCTAAACCAACATTGGAGGGCATAGGCATTCTCATCTAGCCTAGGGTTAACCCCTATCAAGTCTTGTAGAAATTAGGTTAGTGGTTGTTGAGTTATGGTCCCTTTTCGATCTCTACCCACCGATGCCACATTAGTGCTTTCGTGAGTTTTTCGCGTTGAAGTTAGCGTTGAACAAGAAGAGCACATGGTAATGAGCTGAACTCTCATGTTTGGCGGCGACCAATGCCTTGTGTGCATCATACGAAGTTGTAGAAGGTCCACGCGCTCTAGGTCTCTCAAGCTCTTCTCTAACTATGAATAGTGGAAATGATAGTAGTAAGTGGACCCATAATATTTTATATCAGGGCACCGGGACCACTTGAAACAAATTTTGACATATGTTCCTAGCTTGTTGCAAAACGCACTTTAGACTAAAAAGTTTCTCCATTTGGACTTCGTTTGCCCCATTTTCAAAAAATTTGTCATTTTGTTCAAAAATTGGTTGGATGAACTTTTCGCAACATTTTCATAATTGCACCCCGACTTCACCATATGTTGCCCTTGACTTGTTGATCACTTACGCATTTTTCTTGTGTTATTACGTCATCATGTCACCTGTTTTTCCTATTTTTCTTTATTTTTCTCCAAAAAATTAATAAAAATAAAATAAAACAACTAAATTAATGTTAAAAATACTAATAAATCAAAACCATTAAAAAAATATCCAATAAGCTGATATGTACACTCAATTTTTATTTTTTTGGCCAAATTTCTCCTTTTTATCATATTTTAGCTCAAAAATTTGCTATTTTTACATATGTACACACACTCAGTTATGGCATTTTTCCTCATATATCTGTAGAATCATGTTAAATAAGGGCATGAGTACTCGGATTCAGAAAAAAAATCCACAATCAAACATAAAAAACCCAAAATCATAAAAAACAATGCTCCTTTTTTTGCACTCTAGATTCGCATTGACAATGCCTCCCACCTCCTCTTTGGAGTCCTCCAGGATGATAGTGTATCACCCTAGGGTATGTGTTGTGCATGGATATCAATAGTGTGCTAATGCAGGCCATGGAGTGTCTCCGTATATGCATACCCCAGTCAATGCATTGAAAAAATTAATGTTGTGCGAGAGGAGGGTATAAGCAATATGCTTATTGGCATTCAAAGTTGAGGCTTCTTGTTATGGCCTTACCTATATTAGAGCGGTGAAATAATAAGAATTCTAAATGTGACACTCTTTGTTTATTCAAAAGTGGATGCTCTTGACTTCCTAATTTGTATTGCGTTGTGTGTTCGCACATTTGTGTTTGCGTTGTGTGTTTGCACATTTGTTTGACTCCAAAGACCAAATTTGTCGTAGGCTTGGTCTGTTGTTTCGGAATCCAAATTTGAGGTTGACTCTATTGAGTTTTCCATAATCTCTTGGGTCCCAAATATTCTTTTCATTTTGTTCTGGTTTGCCTTGGTCTGTTGTTTGGGAATCCAAATTTGAGGTTGACTCTATTGAGTTTTCCATAATCTCTTGGGTTCCAAATATTCTTTTCATTTTGTTTTGGTTTTCTAGGCCCTTGTTTTGTTTGAATCCTAGGTGTTTGTACTGAAGGGAGTTCTGTGCTCTGTCTCTTTGGAATCCAGAGCTTGTGTGGATTACCTTGAACTGCAATCGCCTTCTTTGGCACCCATACTTTTGTGATATACTGTGAGTTTAGTTTTTTGGGTGTTTTATATGTCATTGGAGAGGTAGCTTTAAGCATGGTCTTCCAAGATTTTGCGGCTTCATCCTTCTTTATCCAGGTCTGCTTAGATTCTATTGCAAGATGTGACAACTGCCTTTTCTTTGTGGGTCACCCTGACATATTCACTGGCATTTTTTATGTGTTGGTGGTAACTTCCTCGGGTGGAACAAATGTAGAATTGATCTCTTTTAAAGTTCTCTTTGGTATCCATTGTTGAATTGTTGGAAGGAAGGGTTGTTTTCCCTTATCTATTGGCTACTGATGTTTTGTCAACTTTGTGTGCAGCAAATGGAATCACTTGGTTTTCCTTAGCATGCTCGATGTTGACTCTATCAGAGTTCCAATCAATGTGTACATTGTACTATCTGTGCCATGGCTTCTACCACATAAAACTTGTAGGTTTCTCTTCTACCACATAAAACTTATGCGGATAGACATATTGGTTTATTTTCACAAGTATGATTGTCCATCCCATTGCTTTGATTGAATTCTCCAGATACCTTTGAATATCCTATTGTGTGGGTTGAAGCTTTTTCTCAAGTGTAAGCTGCTTGTATAAGATGTAGAAAAAAATATTTCCTTGAGCTCTTGAATCTAAAATCGCACTTCCTTCCACTTGGTTACTTCCAACCTTGACTTTGATTGTGGGATCCACCGTGTCTATTTCATCAAATTTGGTTACTTTGAGTGCATTGATCCATAGTGGTTGTCCTTGCTATTGCCTTTTTCGTATTTCTTTCTCTTTACCATTCGTTCCTTCCGCTTGAGCTTCTTTGACTATTCGATGTTTTTCTTGCGTCCTTTTCTTCTCCTCATGGATTTTTTGAAGCATGTCCTAGGTTAGTGGAAGGTGATACTTTTTCAGCCTGCATCCACTAATCCAATTAGGCATTTCTTCCCCATCTAATGTAACAAGCTTGACAGTCCCACTTGGTGATATATGTTTGATCACAAGGGGTCCCATCCATCACTTTTTAAGTTTTTGGCATGTTGTTTTAATGTACAAAGCATGACATAATCGCCTGTTTTAAAATCTCGAGCGCACATGCTTATGAAAACATTTATTTTGCCTTCTTTTCTAGCGTAAATAGAAGCTACAACTTTCAAGAAAATCTCATAGAGCTTTTCAAGGTCATCTATTCTCGAAGATAATTCATGGTCTATGTTAGCGGGTCGCCTCGACGGACGTCTGCAACATAGCTTTCTGGCACTAACATAATGTCAATACTCAGGGAAAGTGACTTGGATGGGGCATGGAGACTCTATGAGATCGTCAATCTCACGAAGTGAACCTTAACAAGCAAACACAACAACTCTACAAGCAAACCAACACTCAATGATCAGGAAAATTTGCATATGTCCTTTCTCACAGCTCTAGGTCATCACGCCATTTCGGCACTCAAACGACTCGAAATGCAACGAACTTTTAGGAGGAGGTCTAGGACACCTAGGGGAAATATCCTAGCAAGTCTGGTCGCAATCTGACAAGGTACCAAAATCACGATCCATCATGAAAAAGGTCTTGAAAACTGCAACAGATCAATCTAGAAAGGTCGCCCTATGGTCTAAGAACACTCTCCTATGGTCAAAACGACTAAAAACAATGATTTAAGCACTCAAATCCGCAATTATATCTCACAGACGCGTAGTCGTGAACCATAGAAAAACTGACAATGCTTACACTTAAATTAAAGAGCAAAGAGAGAGGAACACAATGCAACTTTCGGATTTGAAAACTGATTACCCATTCATTAGTTGCGTCGATTACAAGTTTGGAGTAGCTCGTAGCTTGAGCATACTTTTTTTGAGCTCCCTTCTTCTAAAAATAAGCCTCCTTTCATATTAAGGTTATTGACCTTTATACCTAGGGCATTCTAAATGGCTAGTGGGCTAAAAGCACGCTTTGGTGGTACAAAAAGGACTGTCCTTGACAGCACCTTTGACAAATCTTTGAGCTACAATTTCTACATGTGACATGAAAAACTACATATCATACTATCTATCAGTGGATAGATCTTCAAAAGGAGAATCTAAAAACACAAGGTCCGAAAAGTCTTGACCTAAACTACAAAAATTTTACCAATTCCCACTTTTTCATTGGTAGAAGTAAAATAGGTCCTTTTTTTGTACCACCAAACCACGCTTTCACCCAGTGTGTGGCTGGTTTACATGGACCTTTACAAATATCATTACAACATTACAACTCAGGGAATTGATCCATTACTAGATTTACACAGAGTATCACTACACTAGCTCGAACAAAATAATAGAGTACAAATGTAGTGTCCGGCTTCGTGTCCGACCAGTTGGGCGCCCGTTTGATCTACCATCAAACATTTCCCCCTTCCTAATTTGTGTCGTCCCTTGACACGACCTTATGCAGTCTTGTCAGAGAGTTGTCTTCAGCTTGTCTTCAAGGTTGGTCTTCAGCTTGGGAAGTGCTTTGTCGCTGATGACACTCCCCCCTTCCTTGAGTGATTCATATCTTTCGTGTTGTTGATACGTGATTTGAGTGTGATTCTTGAGGCAACTTTTGTTCGTGTTGCACATTCTCCTCTTTGTTGCTAGTCTTGGCCACCATGAAGATGGATGTTGATGTGTTTGAGCTTATAGAACTGATCCTCTTTGGGGCGTGGACTTATTGATGGATTTGCTTTCAAGGTCCACTGCAATTTGAGTTGTCCGCAATAGGTCACCAATGTTGAAGCGTTGTGTGAGCTACGTATGGTTGTTGTGGATAGCTCTCTTGCAAAATTTTTCATTGCTTGGTGTTGTAGGCCATTTTTTGACTTGCCATTGTTTGATGGAGATTTGTTGTCGCCTTGAAGATAAAAGATGCTCTTGATAAGCATATGGAGACTTGCAGGTTGTGCTCCAAGTCATATTCTATTGATTTGGGTATCCATTTCCTTATTGTTGATGTAGAACGAATATATACAAGAAGTCGATGATGAGTTTTAGTTTAGGGTCTTAAAACCTGGATGACCAAAGGGAAAAACGTGCCTTTGGTATACGCTCTTATTGGAGCATTAGGCAAAATTTGGACTCACAAAGCGGCCTTTTAAGGAGTTTGACTTTATCTCTCTCTACCAAAACGGGCGCATGGATAAATTTTTACAAATAAACTCCAAAGTTGGCGGAGCTATGACAGTTAGAATGTCCTCTTCAAGCTCTATCTACTGATATATAGCACGCCATGAGATTCCTCATATTTTAGAAGATTCTTTTTTGATTCCCTTAGATTCCGATAGAGTTGTCACCTATGATGTGACAACTCTATCTACTGATATATAGTATGCCATGAGATTCCTCATATTTTAGAAGATGCTTTTTTTTATTCACCTATGATGTGACAACTCTATCTACTAATATATAGCACGCCATGAGATTCCTCATATTTTAGAAGATTCTTTTTTCTATTCACCTATGATGTGATAACTCTATCAGCATCTAAGTGAATAAAAAAAAGAATCTTCTAAAATATGAGGAATCTCATGACATGCTATATATCAATAGATAGAGCTCAAAGAGGACATTCTAACTGTCAAACCTCCGCCAACTTTGGAGTTTCTTTCCAAAAAATTATCCATGCTCCCATTTTGGTAGAGAGAGGTAAAGTCAAACTCCTTAAAGGACCCCTTTGTGAGTCCAAATTTTGCCTAATGTTGAGCATTTGGAGTTGAAGTACCTGTCATGCAAAGTGAGTGCTCGGGAGAAACAAAGGAAGAGTGCCTAATGCAAGTTCCATTTATGGGACACTCTATATCCATACAAGAAATTTTCAAACAAAAGCATGCAGTGTACGAGATGGAGTTGATGGGTGCTTCAAGGAACAAATGTAGCGCATGTGATATCAAAGGACGTCTCAATAGCTTCCATGTTTTTGAGAAGGGTTTTTGATGTAGAAGCTTTTCCACTCATACCTCACTGTGTTGAGTGTGTGAGTGTCTTTTGGACTTCTTCCTTCACTTACCACTATACTACAATGACTTCGACTCTTATGCTCACCTATACCAGCATGAGCAACACAACGTAATTATACCATCATGAGCGACACAACGTAATTATACTCAACTCTTCTAGCTTGAGCAATACCTAGAATAACTAAAACGCTTAGACCACAGAGAATATTACATGAAGTTTTGGGACTAACGCCTCACTCATTTAATGACTTAGCACGCCCGACTCTGACTTTTATTCCATGTATTTTTAATGGCAACTTGCACTTACTTGTTCAAAGCCAGTGACGGGAGCAAAGCAAACCCCGAACCCCGACGGCCTCTAAAACACCGGGGACCGAATGGCGCGCCTCGAGCTTGTCATGGTAAAGCAAACAGGGGGCACCACCTAGCTTCAGCGGCTAGGACGCAAACAACACACCACCATAACAAAGTTTTCATCCAAGAGAGATGGATGCTTGGGAGTAATGATGAAAAGGAAAGGGAATGACATCAAGTGAGAGAGAGAGAGAGAGAGTGAGGGAGGGGGTGTAGCGGCTTAGTACTTAGGCATCACAAAAGGATGGCGAATCCGCACACCCTTCACACATACACAAGCTCACTCCAAAACACAAGACTAGGTGGCGATTCCGCACACCTCACATGGGCAAAACATTGCAAGAAAACATACTCACAAAACCTCAAGCTTTATTTAGAGAATTAGGCGATGAAATGGGGAGCATAGGGTAGGGGAATGAGAAGGGAGAGAGTGGTAGAGCACATGGCGGATAGGTGGGAGTTGATGGCGAAGACTCGCACGAGGATTATGGCCATCATCCTTCATTTAGTTGCCCTTCATCTTCCATAGCCAAGGGTGTAGAAGTCATGCTCAAGACAAGCATGGTGATTGCGGTGATGCTGATGCTGTGGGTGTGTGTGTGTGCACTAGGCACACACAGTGCATAGTGTGTTCTTTGGTGATGTTGTGTGTGTTTTGTGTGATGGTGACCCCTCTTTATATAGGGGAGGAGGGGGGGGAGAAATTATAGAATTTAGAAATGAAGAAATCATTATCTACATAGGCCATGTGACTGTGGGCCCCACTTGTCTGGCTGTGTGTATATGTGCCAGAACAGCAGTCTCATGAGAGAGAGACTAAGAGAGAGAGAGATGGGTTGATGAAAAAAAGTGAGAGGTGACATGGAGAATAAAGTAATTACAAGAGGGGAGAGAGAGGAGTGTGCTCAGAGGTGAATCTGTGTGCAGATGTGTGTGAACACAAGAAAAATCAGTTAACCACCGGGTGGGGATGGGTCTGTGGGCACCTTTTTTAGTGAAACTGAGTGTGTGTGAGTGTGGGGGAGGTTATTTAGCTACAAGACAAGAGACATGGCGCCCTTTAGAGAGAGAGGGGGGTATTTGGGTCATGGGATATGATAGGAGAGAGAAAGAGGGGGTGGGGTATACTATTTTGGAAGATAGGGTAAGTTGCATGTGAGTTGGTGCATTATTAGTGTGTTATAATGCATTATTGGTGAGAGGTGGGGTAGCTTGAGGGGAGAGAGAAAGAAGAAAGGACAAGGGGAAGAGAGAGGGGGTTGACCTTTTAAGTGGAGGAGAGGAAAAGGGACACCCGGCGGGGCAACAGTGAAGAAAAAGGAGGCAAGGTGGGGATGGGCTACCCCGCAGGCATGAGGTGGCCTATTTTACCTTTCTTATATATTTACATACCTTTTTTATATATTTACATAATCATACTTTATTTTTTCGTACTTTTTTCCAATGCCTTTTATCACTTCCTCCATAAGAGGGGGTTTTCATGGGGTGGGGACGAGAGAAGAGGGGTATGGGAGCTTGGCTTGTGAAAATTCCCCATCATTAGCCCTCCCCTTTTGGCTAGAGGCATTCATGTCTCTAGTTCATCTGTTTGATCATTATCGTCGGAGGTGGCGGCTGATGGTGTGTCCTCATCTGGAATGTCAATTGGTGGAGCCTGGTCAAATCGAAGAAAATAAGGTTTAAGTCGCCAACCATTTACCCTGGTTTTATGAAGTTTTCCATCAGCCTCCATAAGCTGGTAGCTTCCATTGGCATACTTATTCCTGATGATGAAATGGCCTTCCCATCGGAGCAAGAGTTTCTTATCCTTGCACGTGTCGAAGCGATTGTCGTAGCGGAGCACCAACATTCCTTTCTTCAATTCTTTTTTCCCGAGATGCTCGTTAAAGCTAAGCCGTCTATGCTCTGCTTGTGCTGCATAATAATTTATTGCTTCTTCTCTGTCCAGTTGCAGTCTTTCCAAGTTGATGATGTGATCTCTCAAATGCATGTTGGGCTGTTGAAGCTGGCTTGCCATTACTCTGAGACTTTGTAGTTGCACTTCAATGGGCAAGATTGCTTCCTTACCAAATACTAGATGATACGGTGTGAATCCCAAGGATGTATGAAATGAAGTTCTGTAGGCCCATAAAGCTGGTAGTAGATACTTATCCCAGTCTCCAGGATGATTGTTTACCTGCTTGGTAATAATTTTAGAAACCATTCCATTTACCTTTTCAACTAGGCCATTACATTGAGGGTAATATGGTGAAGAGTGTCTCCTTGTAATGCCCAGTTTTTGAATTAATTCTCCTACCAAGTCTTCTCTAAAACCTGGCCCTCTATCAGAGATGATCTCTAAAGGTGTGCCAAACCTACAG
The DNA here is from genome assembly GCF_014529385.1 of Adiantum capillus-veneris. Classification (NCBI taxonomy): domain Eukaryota; kingdom Viridiplantae; phylum Streptophyta; class Polypodiopsida; order Polypodiales; family Pteridaceae; genus Adiantum; species Adiantum capillus-veneris. The sequence goes on along the minus strand of NC_140939.1, from coordinate 64,797,642 downwards.
CATATGTGCTCGTAGATAAATTTAGCTACCTCTACCGCTGTGATTCTAGTGGTGGTTGTAGCCTCTGCCCATCTAGTCATGTAGTTGACCCCCATGATAATGTAGAATTTTCCTGAGTTGGCCCTAGGTAATGGCCCAATGGCATCGATACCCCATTTTTCAAATGGGCCATATGAGAGAATAGGTGTCTGTGGTTCAGGCATAAGTGACGTAGTGCCGGCCTTTTGACACAACTTACATGTTTTGCACCAGTGGTGTACATCACGGTTGAGGCTAGGCCATATGAAGCCTGCCTGCAAGATTTTCCTACTTGTTATGTCTAGGGCAAAGTGACCACCACAAACCCCATCGTGATAGCTAGCAATTACTCCCGTGATTTCCTGAGAGAGAGGGACCTTCCTGAGTATTTGGTCCTTACCCTTACAGTACAAACCGTCATTGATGAGTCGATACCTTGTGGCCTTCCGCGTCAGCCATTGCTTCTGTCCCTTTGTTAAATCTGATGGGCATTCCCCTGTTTCCAAAAAATGCATGATGTCAAGAAAGGCATCACTTCCTTGAAATAGAGGGAGCTTTAGTTTTATTGCTCCAACCACCACTTCCTGTAGTCTTTCACTTGCTAGGGCATCTGCTTCTTGGTTTTGAGCCCTTGGGATATGGTGTATTTGAACTTCTTCAAACTTACCCAACAAGGTTTTTACACCACTTAAGTGAGTCCTTAAACTAGGATTCTTGCATGTCCATGCTCCATTTACTTGCCTTACCAGAAGTAGAGCATCCCCAAATACATTAAGGCGTTGTACACCTTGTGAGACGCACCATTGTAGACCCTTGGTTAGTGCTGCATACTCAGCTTCATTGTTAGAATGTGAATCTAACAATTGGCCCTACGAAAATACCTTTGTCCCTTTGTCATCAAACCACTATGCCTGCAGCTGCTTTGTCGGACGCTCGCTTGTAGGCTCCATCAAAGTAGAGAGAGTATGCTCCTTCTACCATCGGTGGTACTGGAGGTAATCGGACTTCTCCTTCCTTAGATTGCTTCTCCTTCCTTTCAAAGACTTGGTAGGTCATGAGTCCCCCCAAACTTGCCCTTGTCGTGCTTTCTACCCGTACCGTGTAGTCAAACTCTTGCAGACGAACTAGCCATTTAGTAATTCTAGCAGACACATCCATGTGTTGTACAACATAGGGAAATATTTCATCCGTGGTTAGAATCACAAATTGCTTAGGCAGCAAATATGACCTAAACTTTGTAGTTGCAAATCTAAGAGCTAGGACTAAGTGTTCCACATGGGTGAAACCTTTCTCTCCTGCTGTCATCATTCGACTAGAGAAGTAGATTGGCCTCATGAAAGATGTCGTCGTATCCTTTTGGAGTAGCACAGTCCCCAATGAGTCATCACCAACACTTGAGGTGACATAGAATTTTTCATCCCACTTAGGTGGTGAGATAGTTGGCAGAGTGGCTAAGACCTCCTTTACCTTGTTGTAGTGATGTTCGCTTTCCTCGTCCCAAGTGAAAGTTGATCTTTGAGTGAGTTGTTGCAGTGGTAGAACAAGTTGTGATAGTAGATGTATGAATCTACTTAAGTACCTCACCTTCTGTAGAAAAGAGACCAGTTGACGTGCGGTCGTTGGTGAAGGTAGGGCTATGAGTGCGGACACCTTACTTGGGTCGGCGTTGATACCTTTTGCTGAAATTTCATGGCCTAGTAGAATGACTTTACTCTCCCTAATGTGGCATTTATCCACATTTATTTCCCACCTAGGCTCTGCAACCTGGCCAAACCTTCAGTTACCTTTTCTAAATGTGAAATATGGGAGCTATATATACAAAAATCATCAATGAACACTCTTATGGATGTTCGAAAGAACGGTTGAAAAACATATGTGACATATCTTTGGAATGTGGCAGGTGCATTTGTGAGACCAAATGGCATAACCCTGTATACAAAACAACCCCATGGCGTGATAAAAGTGGTTTTTAGCTGATCTTCCAAGGCTATGCGTATTTGAAAGTATCCTGAATAACCATCACAGACGGTATAGCATTCAAAACCCGCTACTTCATTCAGAATTTCATCCAAGAAAGGGAGAGGAAAGTGGTCTCTCTTTGTAGCTGCATTTAGTGGTTTGTAGTCAACACAGACCCTCCACTTACCATTCTTTTTAGGCGTCACCACTACGGGTGACACCCATTCTGAGTTTTCTACAGGATAGATGAATCCCGCCTCTAGCAGTTTCCTTACTTCGGCCAAGAGTGCCTTTTCTTGTATGACCCCCAGTCGTCGTAGCTTTTGCACAACTGGTTTTACCCCTTCCTTCAGCTTAATATGATGTTCCACCACTGTAATGCCTATGATTCTTTCATAGTTGTCAATGAACAGGTTAGGAAATCCCATCAACATTTGCAAAAAACTATCTTTCTCCTCAAGTGTTAATTCCGTAGACAACATACCCTTAAACCTACTTCCTCCTAGGCCAGGTGATTTGCTCTCCTCTTCATTGGGTTGCCCTTTTGGTGATGGATCACCAGTTGTGCTTACCCTTTGTGGATCCTTCATAATGATAACCATCACATCAATGGAACTGTCACTTTCGTCGGTGGATGTGGTCTCCTCCTCAGAACTGGAAGATTCGCTAGTGGTTTCATCTGCCGATGTTTCCAGATTCATTTGCTTCTGCTTGCCAATCCTCATGTCGTAGTAGATTGTCTCCCCTTTCTTACCGGTCATGCGTAGAAGGCCAGTACCCCAGTCCAGTTTTGCCTTCATGGCCATCAACCATGGCCTTCCCAAAATTAGTGGATAGCCCTCCCCCTTAGTAGGCATTACAAAAACATCTACCTCTACCTCAGTGTTGAAAGCTTTGATTTTCACGGCACTTACCACACCCACACACTTTACTTTTGCGTTGTTTGCCATCTTTGCCTTGCATGGAGAAGGCATGTCAACCTCGAGCCGTAATCGAAGCATCATAGCTTCGCTCATTACACAGATTTGTGCACCTCCATCAATGTAGGTGTTTCCAACCCTCTTTCCTTTTATGTTTACGTCGACAATTGGAAGGATGTCATCCATGTTGCATCCCGAAATTGCTCCGGCTACCTTTGTTTTGGAGCGTCTTGTACTTACCATTTTAGACCATTGTTGCCTTACTTTAGGTACAAGATGTAGCAGCTGTGGCCATGTAATCTTCGGTCCTTGCTCTGCCACATCCAATGTTAGATCATAGGGCTTAGAACTTTCCCCTAGCTGGAAGTCGGTGATGCCCAATTTCCGTCGTGGCCTGGATGGCCTCTTGCTAGTTTCTCCTCTCATGCTTCTCTCATCATCTGATTGTGTAGCCTTCTCCCTCCTAGCTCTTTTCACAGTCATGGCCTCAAATGGTTCTAAAAAGGTTACCTTCTCCTTACCCTTGTCCCTCTCCTTTGCTCTGGGTGGATCCACTACTACGGCTTTTCCTTTCTCTTCTAGCCTTATGATGTTTACAGGGCGATCAGGTGGTGGGGCTGGTGGAAGAGGTGGGATGGATGCTTGTAGTGGTGTCTGGGGTGGACGTAGAATTTGTGTTGGTGGGGGTGGTGCTCGGGGTGGGGGTGTTCTTTCTCTAGGGGGCGACAATTGGTTCCTCCTACCTCCTCTATTATAGTTTTGTCGTGGTTCGGGACAATAGTACATACCGTGACCGTCTTCTCCGCAGTTGTAGCAACGATACTTCCTGTTTTGTCGTCGTGCTCTTCCAGGGTCTTGATCTCTTTCTTGACTCCTCCCTTGTTGTATTAAGTGGACAGACAAATTCTGCAGTTGGTCAGTAATATGGGCCAACATATCTTGTTGGTCATCTCTTACCCCAAGAGCCGGTGGTGGTGGTGGAATGGTGGTTGTCGTAGTTGCTGATCGACGCGATGTTCCTGATTCTGTTGACTCGGTTTCTTTGGCTTTCATTCGCAGCTTCTTGTCTTTAAGGCGAGTAATCTCAACGGCTAACTCGTACGTAGCTGGGAATCTACCTTTCACCTTCTCCTTGAGAAGCGGCCATAAGCCATGCGTGAACCGATCTTTTTTTAGGAAATCGGGTGCAGCTTCCCCCCTTGCCAGTGACTCAACCCACCGTTCCCACAAATCCACAAATTTGGACTCATAGGTGGCATATTCTAAAAGACCCTCCTGCTTCAAGTCTCTCAACTTGTCCCACAACTTTTCTGAAGTGGTACCTCCCCCAAAGCGCCTCTTAAAAGCGGTTTTTTAAGGGTTCCCAGTCATCCTTGGTTGCTTGTGGAAGTGCATTGTACCATGATCTAGCTTCTAGCTTCATGAGATGCTTAAAGATTCTAACCCGGGACTCATCCGTATCTTTGTTGCTCACTACACATGCTACTTCAAAGTCATCTAGGAAGTCTGTTACCAAATTCTCCCCCTTCTTTCCTTTAAATGTTGGAAATGCTACACTTGCCATGATTACTGAGAGAGAGCTAGAAAGACACACTGCTTAACTTGCAAAAGTTTTTTTCTTCTTTACAAGGAGGCGTGTATACCCTCTTATACTAGGACATAGATTAAAACTTCAAACGGTACATTGCCTTGTACCAAAGGTAAGACAAATGGCTGATCTGATGCCAGAACCTCAAAAAACCGCTCCCCACCTAGCATGGTGTCAATGACGTGCTGGTAGTGAGCCTTCAAGTCCAGTATTACCTTGATTGAGCGTACACGTGTTGGTATGTGTGATCTGTCTTGAGGTAGGTTGCACTGATTCATGTGAAGCTTAGAGGTGCTTAGTCACTGTCCAAGCTTGTGGGAGAGGGTGGTGTTCTTTCCTGAAACAAACTCAGTAGATCCCTAGTTTCTCTAGTGAGAGTGTGAGCCAATGCTTCCGTTATCTGTGCTGCAGCATCAGGTGCGACTTGAAAACTGACTGTGGTAATTACCTCGGTGACTTGACTTACCCGATTCTCAATGTAGAATAGTGTTGATTCTCTATTTTGTAGAGCTCCTTCCATTTTGTTGTTGTGGGTTGGTTGTAGGTTGCGGACATGGTTTCGACCTTCTCCTTCTTCTTCTTGGCACTTGGCCTATGTATATCCACTCGGTTTGGCGTGTTGGTTGACTCTCCCACTGCAAATCGATTACCGTTACGCCTGGCACTCGAGCTTCGATGGAGATGCAGAGTTCGTCTAGTTGTGCTTGGAGCTCTTCTTCTTCTGTCGTCCAATTAGCAAATCCTGCTAGCCATTCATCCATTCACAATAGTTTAAGGGTTTCAGTCTTGTAAACTGAAGGGTTTCATGAAAAGATCCTCAGTCGGGGCACCAAATGACGGGAGCAAAGCGAACCCCGAACCCCGACGGCCTCTAAAACACCGGGGACCGAATGGCGCGCCTCAAGCCTGTCATGGTAAAGCAAACAAGGGGCACCACCTAGCTTCAGCGGCTAGGACGCAAACAACACACCACCATAACAAAGTTTTCATCCAAGAGAGATGGATGCTTGGGAGTAATGATGAAAAGGAAAGGGAATGAGATCAAGTGAGAGAGAGAGAGAGAGAGAGAGAGTGAGGGAGGGGGTATAGCGGCTTAGTACTTAGGCATCACAAAAGGATGGCGAATCTGCACACCCTTCACACATACACAAGCTCACTCCAAAACACAAGACTAGGTGGCGATTCCGCACACCTCACATGGGCAAAACATTGCAAGAAAACATACTCACAAAACCTCAATCTTTATTTAGAGAATTAGGCGATGAAATGGGGAGCATAGGGTAGGGGAATGAGAAGGGAGAGAGTGGTAGAGCACATGGCGGATAGGTGGGAGTTGATGTCGAAGACTCGCACAAGGATTATGGCCATCATCCTTCATTTAGTTGACCTTCATCTTCCATAGCCAACAGTGTAGAGGTCATACTCAAGACAAGCATGGTGATTGCGGTGATGCTGATGGTGTGGGTGTGTGTGTGTGCACTAGGCACAGACAGTGCATAGTGTGTTCTTTGGTGATGTTGTGTGTGTTTTGTGTGATGGTGACCCCTCTTTATATAGGGGAGGAGGGGGGGAAGAAATTCTAGAATTTAGAAATGAAGAAATCATTATCTACATAGGCCATGTGACTGTGGGCCCCACTTGTCTGGCTGTGTGTATATGTGCCAGAACAGCAGTCTCATGAGAGAGAGACTAAGAGAGACAGATGGGTTGATGAAAAAAAGTGAGAGGTGACATGGAGAATAAAGTAATTACAAGAGGGGAGAGAGAGGAGTGTGTTCAGAGGTGAATCTGTGTGCAGATGTGTGTGAACACAAGAAAAATCAGGTAACCACCGGGTGGGGATGGGTCTGTGGACACCTTTTTTAGTGAAACTGAGTGCGTGTGAGTGTGGGGGAGGTTATTTAGCTACAAGACAAGATACATGGCGCCCTTTAGAGAGAGAGAGAGGGGGGTTTTTGGGTCATGGGATATGATAGGAGAGAGAAAGAGGGTGTGGGGTATACTATTTTGGAAGATAGGGTAAGTTGCATGTGAGTTGGTGCATTATTGGTGATTTATAATGCATTATTGGTGAGAGGTGGGGTAGCTTGAGGGTAGAGAGAAAGGAGAAAGGACAAGGGGAAGAGAGAGGGGGTTGACCTTTTAAGTGGAGGAGAGGAAAAGGGACACCCGGCGGGGCAACAGTGAAGAAAAAGGAGGCAAGGTGGGGATGGGTTACCCCGTAGGCATGAGATGGCCTATTTTACCTTTCTTATATATTTACATAATCATACTTTATTTTTTCTTACTTTTTTCCAATGCCTTTTATCATTTCCTCCATAAGAGGGGGTTTTCATGGGGTGGGGACAAGAGAAGAGGGGTATGGGAGCTTGGCTTGTGAAAAGTCCCCATCACCAGAAACTCAATTCCATAAGTTCTTGAAATGTAGGCCTCTTCCATTGTGTTGGTCTTTGGATGCCACCATTTTGTCGAGTAGGTTGGCATATTTTGGCTCCTCTTGACTTTCTTGTTGTATGTTGATACTTCTTTGTAAAACAAGTCCTTCAGCTCTAGTAGGGCTTGATGTAGCCTTTGCGTTAATTTCCTTGAGAAGTGATTGTCAAGATGTGTGGGTTCTCTGTGATTGAGTTTCCACTCGCAATTTTGGAACCCATCTTGTTTTTGGTCCTTGTGTGACCGTCTTTTGCATTTGCTCCTTTTGCTCGATGACTTGATAGACACTAGACTTTGGTAGCCAGATCTGATGAATTCCTTTGTAGAAGCCTTGCTTTTGTAATTGATGACAAGGTATCCATCTGGAGGTTGTAGAAGCCTTCGTTGCAGTTGGATTTTGTTGGCTATTGGTGATCATTGCTTGCCTTAGGGTAGAAGCTTGTGCTGCAGGATTTTTCTTGGTTGTTCCAGATTGAGCTACACTTTTTGGTAACCATATTTGAGTGTTACCTTCATAAAATCCTCGTGCTTTGAGTAGCTTCACTGGAATCATCCGCTGCTTTACCTATTTTTCTTGGGTAAGTGGACTAAGGTCTGACTTCGGCACCCATATTTCTCGTGTTGCCCGCTTGGAAGGTCTTTTCATCTGCCTTTTGTTGTTGTTCTTTTGCTTACCTGAGTTTTTTGTATTCCATTGATAGCTTGGCTTGCTCCTTGTAGAACTCTTTGGTTGAGGCGAGTAGATCCATGCTGTTACTTTAGGCTTTTTGGCCCAAACATTAACGTTTCCTTGTAAGTAGCCATGAGCAATGTGACTCATTTGATGCTACCCACCCTATCACCTTTTGTTGTTGTCGTTGAGCTTGTGCTTCATGTATCCAAACTGGGTCTTTGATTTTGATGTGCTCTTTGGATACCAACACTTGGTTGACCTTCTTTGGCTTCTTCTGGATGCTTTTTTGTGATGGAAACTTTGGTTGATAGAATTTTTGTTTTGGTTTCCATTGCATTGTCGATGGTTTGGCTCTTGATGTAGAGGCTTCGCGGGAAGTCTGATGGAAGCTCGTTGAAGGTAAAGTTGTCTGGCGAGGTTGATATACTTCAGTGTTTACCTTTGCTTTACCTTTTTCCGCGATGGTTGGTTGCTTCTTTTTTGCATTGAATTGAGGTGCTTTTGGGGCTTTGATGGTGTTGTTGTTGCGGCTTTTGATTGTTGTCGAAAGAAGACGTTCCTCTAGCTTTGTGTCAAGACTAGACTCTCCTCGATGTGATGGGAGTCGATTTTGTGTCAACTTGAGTACAGCTTCTGCAATGCCAAAGCTAGGAGTCGGTATTTTTGAACTTGTGTGCACGATCTCCTCTAGATCCTGTGATTGGTGGATTCCCATCATGATCCAAGTTTCATATGTCATTAGATTCTTTATTGCTTTTGGATCTATCACAGCTGAACATGTGATTTTGAGTCGTGTTTCTCCGCATATGCTAAATTTGATCATCGTAGGAGACACTCGATCTTCTTCCTTGTCCCTGTTCTTCTTTTGATCTTGTGTTTGTTGAAGGTTTGCTGTTGAACTTGGAAGCTTTTCTCCTTCATCTACTTTCATTTGAACTTTTTCTGGAGTCGGATTCTTTGAAAGAGCTTTTGTCAATTCTTCAGGTATATCAATGATGACATATTCTTGTGGTTGCTCTGCTTCCTTCATGTGCACTTTGGCATCATGCTCCATGATGTAGCTATCTGTTTCAACTTTTCTGCTTTCACACTCACAAACTTTCAACACCTTTATTGTAAATAAGGGAGTTATATCATAGTCTTCCTCATCACAGAATTTAGTCGGGGTCACCTCATTCACACACACATCAAGAGTCGCGAGCATTTGATCCCATCCAAAGGGTTCAAATAACTCCTCTGGAAATGGCTCTGGTAAATATGCCTCATCTTCTACTGAACGCTCTAGGATGCAATCCTGCTTTCTAAGACTTCCACTCCCAGGAGCTCCGTACATCCAAATATGCGCTTTTCTTTCCAAATCAGTTGTGGAGTTTAAGTCCTCCCCCGGGGCTCGTACTACATCTTTATAAGTATGATTTGTGACACTGATCTTCGTATTGACATCCTTGTGTCTCAAGTAGATATAGTCATAGCCCCAGTCTTGTACCATTTTGAGTTGATGCATGAATGGTCTGCACAATATGATATCAAATTTGCTGCTCTTGTCAAAATCCATTATGGAAAAGGTATGCTCATACTCAATGCCACACAACGATACAATGATTTGTTCTAATATTCTAATTGGTTTCTCCGTGTATCCATTCGTTAAATGAAGTTTCATTCGAGTTTTTCTAAGAGCAGGCTTTCCCCATTTTTTCCATATTTCTTCGGTTGCAATGGAAATTCCTACCCCACTATCTAATATAGCAACCATCTTTATGCCTTTGTACTCAAGTGGTAAGGTGGTTCTTCCTTCGTCTCCTTCACAGTAGTCACCCACCTTATTTACCGGTACTGGCTTTGTCTGTCGCTTCTTCGGGGAGGTGTCATCCATGTTTTCATATGCAAGTTGGTCATGAGAAGAAATTTTCAACCCCATGTTTTCCAAGTGTTTTCCCATTTGGCCCCATAGATACGGTCTAATTTTTAGTAGCTCTGAGAGATAAAGTGTGCATTGTACAGGAGAAGACATCAATTCATGCAAGCTCTTGGTATCCATCATTTGTGGTGTGGCTTTCCATTGAGAAGGTACAATTTTAACCTCGGATTTTGTCTCGTGTTCTCCTATGAAAGAAGGCAAAGTCTTTAGAGAGCGTTTACTCTCTTCAGATGCGACAGACCCGACATCCCCAGATCGTATATCTCATGGGAAAAATTCATGATCCATGTTTATCTGAGGTATAGGTGCTGATTGTAAAGTAGCACTACCATCTTTTTGGTTTCTGATTGATTCCCACAAGGATTGTGGCCACAGTTCTTCTACCTCCAGAATAGGCATCACTGCTTGTGAAGCCACCCCATTTGTGGTATTGGCTACTTCCCTTGTATCTAAAGGTGCCTCAAATTTTGGCTCTTCCTAGTCTTTGTTTACAATACCATGACTTTCTAATTCCTGGATTTTTTCACGGATTAGCACCTCCATTTTGGGAGCATCTGGAACTGGTTCCATAAGAGCTTGGGCCTTTTGGATGAGCTCCTTGCACATTTGCAACCTCTCTTTTTCATACCCTGGATGAGGGTACATTAGCCGTCTATCCTCGTGGGTTTGGTTGGGTTTTAGCCTAGCTTCATAAGCTTTGAAGCTCGCATCCAAAGGTTCAACCACTTTATCAACCAAGACTGAATCTCCTGAGTTAGTCTTTGACTCTTTAGGTCCCTTTGCGTTTTTGTTCCTTTCTTGCTCTTGTCTAAGCTGCTCTCTTGTTTGATTCAGTTTAGTTTCCAAATCCGCTTTCTCCTGCAGCCTCTTCGCTTTCATTTTATCCCGTTTGCCTTTCCATGATCTTCTTCCGAAGATTCTCATCGGTTTGATCTCAAATTATGTTTGAACAGGCAATGTGGCTTTTTCAACTGGTTTGTTTTTGGCAGCTTCTTGAGCTTGAGCTCGAGTCATCACCTTTAAAGGAATGGCGGGTTCTACCTCGGATCCGCTTGAAGAAGGCATCACGCCTACAACATTCATTGTTTCTTTCCCCTTGTAGTCTGGATTTGTAGCACAGTGTTGGCGTAGATGGTCTATACCACAACGTTCACAGAATACAAATAATTCAATTTGTGGACCCTTTTTTGGACAACTTCGTGTCCAATGATCACCTCCACACTCGTAGCATGGACCTTCTTGTTTCATAGCTGGTGATCCAACCAATGGTTGTTTTTGCCTTGTGAGGATGTTCTTTGAACCATACTCATGATGATTGGCTATGAACATGAGCGTATTCGCATCCATGGAGTACTGATTTCTCATGGGTTGTGGCACATAGGTTGGCTGAGTGTAGTTGACTACTACTTTACCATCGTTCAAAACAGGTGGTTGTTTCCCTAGCACACGTTGTGGCTTTGGTTGAGTGTTACACCATGGAGTGAGATGATCCCCTCCGCAAGTATTACATATCCTCAATTGAGGCTGTCGTACATCTAGGTTTTGTTGGTAGCCTTGGTTTATTCTTCTAATCACCCCCTCAACCACTTGATCAACGATTGGTTCCCAAGGAGTTTGAATATCTCTCTTTGTTGTTGATTCACTCTTTGGAGATGATGCACTACTAGTCGTGTTTTCTGTATCTTCAGTCACCTCTCTGTAGGCCTTGCAATTGTCAATCAGATATAGAGCTTCTCTAGTGACTTGCCCAAACGTCGTGCATCCTTTCAAATGTAGGTCCTTTTTGAGAGTTTCATTCCTTAAGCCCTCTATGAAGAGAATTGACAATCTCTCATCTTACGGTAACTCTCTCACAGGACATCTATCAATGTATTGTTTGAGGCGAAGCAAAGCTTCCTTCACTCTTTCATTTGCTTTTTGTTTGAAAGAATACATTTGGGACACTGTGTTATGTTTGATTCCCCTTTTTGAAAACTCCTCTACAAACTCTTGTAAGAGTTGTGCTATGTTTGGGAAATCATCTCTGTTTAGTGGCTGGAACCAAGACAAAGCTGTTCCTTCCAAAGTCAACCCAAATCCCTCATACTGAGTATGGAAATTTACAATTCGTTCAGCTCTCAACACTTGTTTGAAGAGTGAGACATGAGCATATGGATCCCTCGACCTATCGTATTTTGTCTTGACACATTGAGCCACTTGATATAGTCTTAATCGATGTGGTTCAGTCACCAATCTAAAAAATTCATGGTCTCTTGGAAAGATGTCTCTAGCTCTCACCTCTTGTCTTGGAGAAAATCCCGGTGGAATCCTCTCTGACGTGTACTCTGGCATCTTTTTTGACTAAAAGTAGTAAGTAGAGATCAGAGTACCCTTGTACGTGTATTGCTCTAAGTCAATTGGATCTACAAGTTTGTACTCTCTTCCATACTTATCTACCATTAAAACTTGCACTCCATTGGTATTTGTATACGTGAATGCATAGAGGTTCTTATGGGTGGTCAACTCCCTAGCATTGGGTTCTACACACTTGTAGAAGATATATGGATCCCCATATGTGAATCTATACAAGCCCTTATGAGTGTAATCCATAAGCACTCTCCTGGATTCATTGGCTTTGATGAATCTCACGTTTGGTTTGTTGATTAGAGGATGCCTCTCCTATAGGTATTCTCCCAACCCCCCTGTTGTTGGCATTGTAGCGTTTTCCATGTCTCTGAGTGGAGTAGAAAACCCTGGTGGTAAATGATTTGTCATGGTCAAGACTCACTCAAATTTCTCAAGATAGTACTTGACAAGCCCACTTTGGTTTAGTGCAACTTATCCCTTTTTTCCCCTGATAAGGTCTCTCAGAAGTTAGGATTTTTTGACTTTTTGGTCTCTGGACTGGTTTTGGGGTACCCTAAAAGTTTGGATGTAGGAAACCTAGTAAAAATTAGGTGTGTGCTATTGCCCGCAAGCTTTCTTCCTAGCTATACCTTACTCAATTTGGAGTTGTCTATCAAAAGTCAGAGCAGTTTTAGAGAACTGCACTTGAAACGGCACTCAAAACAGTCTCTGGACCAAAAAACAGGAACTTTCGCTTGTATCTTGGTCTCCAGAAGGTATTTTTAGCTCAAACTTGAGATTTGGGATGTCCTCAAGTATGTCTACATGATAACCAACTCAGATACCCCCACTATGTTGAGAGGTACATGGATCACGATCCATGTTCCCTGTCAATTTTTTTTTCTCCAAATTTTTTCAAATTTTCCCTGTGTGTAGACAAGGTCATATGCAGGCGATATACCAATTTTTAGCAAATTTTGAGGTTGAGGTACATGGATCGCGATCCATGTTCAACCACATCTAGACTTGTCCTCTTAGGGGTCTGTTCCTGACTATGTCCACAAGTTAAATCTCAATATTTTTGGATTTGGACTTGGTTTGATAGGTCAAATGGCCAATACTAGGTCTGCACAACGGTTTTCAGTCTGTCACCTGTTTTGTTCCCTTTTGACCCAAATTTGCTCAATATTTTTCAAAATTGGACTTGGGGATATGTTTCCTTGTGTATGCACTACTAATCTGGAAAGTTTCAAGTCAAGCTGTCACTATGGGTACATGGATTGTGATCAAGGTTTGGAGCCCAAGTTGACTTTTTTTGGTACCATTAGAATCAGCATGATTAGGAGGTCCTATGGTATCAATTTTTTTGAAAATGGACCTCTAGATTGGAAGTTAAGTCAATTCTGTCACTTTGTCAGAGTACTTTGCAGTTCTGGGCTTTTGGTTTGGTTTTTGGTATCCAAATTCACTTTTGAAAAGACCACTAGACTCCTGGTGATGTCCTCTAGCTATGGTGCAAGTTTGGTATCACTCTGGGACAAAGGAACATGGATCGCAATCCATATACCTATGTGTCAGATGATAATGAAACTTGGCACACAGCTTCCCTCTGGTCTCCTAATCCTTTCTATATGGTTTTTGTGTGATTTGGACTTGTTTAGGTCAGGCAAAAGTCAATTCACAGGTCTGTTTTAGGGTTTTCACCTTGAACAGTTTTTGGCTGTTTTCACCCACTTTTTGAACTTTTTTGACAAAATTTCTTGGGGGACTTTTGTTCACAATGGTCTCTGCTACAGGCTTGAAAAGTTTCTGTCCAAAAAATTCTCAGGGGTACATGGATCGCGATCCATGTTTCACCACTTTTGGATTTGAATTTTTGGTGTGCTGATAGCTTATGATGTTTGTAGCTTGCTCACCAAATCTTTTTGAATTTGGATCAATTTTGCCTAACCAAAACTGACTTATACAATCTGCTGCGACAGTTTTGACAATGTTCTATTTTTGGCTCTTTTGACCACTTTCTGCAACTTTTTTGCATATGGTTCTTTTGGGAAAGTTGTTTGTCTATGTGTCACGGCTATCCACTGCTCAAATCTCAGCCAAACAAATTTCAAAAAAATTTCATGAGGTACATGGATCGCGATCCATGTTTGACCACATTTTGACATGAAACTTGGTTAGCTTGTAGTCCATGTTATGGTGATACTCTTTCCCAAATCTTTTTGAATTTGGACAACTTTTTCCTAGTCAAAAGTGAGTTTTTCTATCTGCCCTACAGTTTTTGACTAGTTTTTGTATCTAGCTATTTTGATCAAGTTTTTTCAATTTTTGCTATAGTCCCTTTTGACAAAGTTGTTTCAAATGATATCAGGGATGTACTTGTTAAATATCAACCCCAAATGTCAAAAACGTACATGGATCGCAATCCATGTTTGGCAGCATTTTTTCATGAATTTTGTTCTCCAAGTTCTCTATGCCCTACAAAAGCCAAATCTCATCCCTTTTTGAATTTGGATCCCAAAATCTCAAGATTTACCCAATTTGTGTCTGAAATGCTTATATTTGTTGTTTTTCCCCTAACAACCAATTTTGATATGATTTTTGAGTTTTTCTTTCAAGCAAACTTGATTAGAGCAGTTTCCCAATGATGCTCATTGTAACCGGTCAGTTTTCACCAAAAATGGTTTTTTGTGGTACATGGATCGCGATCCATGTTCCTCCACAGACTCTTGCCAAACTTTCCAGATTGATTCTAGAGAGTATGTTGATGCCCTTGATCCATAAATTTTTGAATTTGGATCACTTTTGAGGTCTCTACCATCAAATTTTCAGAATTTCAGACTTATGGTCATTTTTGCCAAAATATGGTTTTCGCCCTTTTTTCCCTCAATCTTTTAGCCCAAATTTGATGGTCGTAGTTTCTACTTATTCTACTCCTAAGTACTAAAATGAAATTTGAAACAAAAACAAACAGAATGGTACAAAATAAAGTCGAAACGGAAAACGGTATAACACTCTGAAAGCATAGAGAAAATCGAAGAATGAAATGCTTTTGGCTATCGCACTCACAACCCTCTTTACTTTTCAAGAATAGATCTAGCAATTCCTCGACTTCTAGACTCTATCAAGCACTAAACCCCGTGTCTAACTGCTTCACTGCTAAGGTGTAAATGGAATGGAGAGACAAACTTAGAAAAAGAACGCTCTAAAAACGCACTAGGTCACTCACCATCTAAGGATCATATCTCTGGAACGGCACCAATGTTAGCGGGTCGTCGCGACACACGTCTGCAGCATAGCTTTCTGGCACTAACATAATGTCAATACTCAGGGAAAGTGACTCGGATGGGACACGGAGACTCTATGAGATCGTCAATCTCATGAAGTGAACCTTAACAAGCAAACACAACAACTCTACAAGCAAACCAACACTCAATGATCAGGAAAATCTGCATATGTCCTTTCTCATAACTCTAGGTCATCACGCCATTTCGGCACTCGAATGGACTTGAAATGCAACAAAAATTTAGGAGGAGGTCTAGGACACCTAGGGGCACTATCCTAGCAAGTCTGGTCGCAATCCGACAAGGTACCAAAATCATGATCCATCATGAAAAAGGTCTTGAAAACTACAACAGATTGGTCCACAAAGGTCGCCCTATGGTCTAAGAACAGTCTCCTATGGTCAAAACGACTAAAAACAATGATTTAAGCACTCAAATTTGCAATTATAGCTCACAGACGCATAGTCGCGAACCACAACAAAACTGACAATGCTTACACTTAAATTAAAGAGCAAAGAGAGAGGAACACAATGTAACTTTCAGATTTGAAAACTGATTACCCATTCATTAGTTGCGTCGATTACAATTTTGGAGCAGCTCGTAGCTTGAGCGTACGTTTTTTGAGCTCCCTTCTTCTTCTAAAAATAAGCCTCCTTTCACATTAAGGTTATTGACCTTTATACCTAGGGCATTCTAAATGGCCAGTGGCCGGTTTACATGGACCTTTACAAATATCATTACAGCATTACAACTCAGGGAATTGATCCATTACCTTGGGTAGCTCGGACATAATAATATAGTACAAATGTAGTGTCCGAGCTCGGACAAAATAATAGAGTACAAATGTAGTGTCCGGATTCGTGTCCGACCAGTTGGGCACCCGTTTGATCTGTCATCAAACAGTCTGTCCATTCTAGTTGCTTAGCTACCCTTAGCATTGGGATTAAAAACTCCAGGGGCAACATAGCATAAGACCAAACACCATATTATATGGTGTTGTTGCAGTAGATGTCTTATAGGCTACCCTGTAAGCCCACAATGTAGAGTGCAACTGTTGATCCCAATCCGTCCTTGAATCAGATACTATTATGTTGTGCATAGGGTCTTGTTTGTAGCTTCAGCCTATCCATTAGCATGTGGATCGTATGGAACCAACTTCTTATGAATTACCATGAATATATCTAGAAGATTTTCAATAACTTCATTAATGAAATGTGTGCCACAATCACTAAGAAGTTCTATTGGTAGACCATATCTAACAAAGACATGTTCATAGAGAAACAATGCAATGGTCCTTGCATTGGTTTTCTGTGTGGCTTTAGCTTCAGCCCATTTAGTGAGATGGTCCATAGCAACAATGACGTATTGGGTATGAATCTTGTAAGCGGGTATTGGGCCTACAAAGTATATACCCCACTTAGCGAAAAATTTATCTTCCATCATTGGCCTTAACTGCATCTCATCTCTCTTTATTGTTTGCACTTTGGGATGCTAGCAAGCATCACATCTTTAATTGTATTCTTCATCAACTATATGTAATGTAGGCCACCATATTCCCGCGGTTAAGACATTTTTTGTTGTCTTGTCCCATGAGAAATGGCCCTCCACTTATTCCTCCATGTGCATGCTCTAAGATTGAGAGATGCGTGCTCTTTGTTGCACTTTTCCTCTCTTATAGAGCTAATTTTCTATCAATGTGAAGTCTCGAGCCTCTATCTCTATAGATCTTTGATGTGCTATAGAGGTATTTTCAAGAAATGTTTGCGTTGTCAAGTAGTCAATTATATATTGGCTCCATTCTGGTGCTAATGTTACATAAAACAGTGTTGCGTGTTCTCCTGGTGGCTTAGGCCTGCATGTAACACAGTTAGTAGCATACTCATGAACATCAACACGCATATTTGGCCGATGAACTCCTAATTGTTCAAGCGCTAGTATGTTTTTAAATGCTCAGTCCTGAACATGTGCTTCTAAAAGATAGAAATTGTATTCTTCTAGACTTATGCATAATCGTAAAGTGTTATCTAGGCCAAAATGATACAAACATCTCTGCTGATTAATTGAAAATTATTGGATTGCCAAACTGTCTGTCATTTAAATTCTTTCTCAGTCGTATCAAATTCTCCTCCATAGCATAGTAAACTGATTATCTCCTGAGGCCACTTAGGTACCATTTCAACATTAAAAAGATACGCATCAGGGATGTCATCCTCTACGCCTTCTGGAGCTTCTCCATTTGGCAATCTGGACACATGATCTGCTTAAAGATATGTCTTTTCCTTTTTAACCACTACTGTAAAATCAAACTCCAGCAATATGATAAACCATCGTACAATGAGTCCGGTATTTCATGATTTGTTTACAAGGTATAAGAGGACTTGATAATCAATAAAAAACACAAACTAGTTGGCAAGGAGATAATACCAAAGTTTCTTAATAGCATATATCATCCCTAGCCTTCAGTGGTGATGTAGTTCTTTTCAAAATTGTTAAGCTCTCTGATGGCATAACAGACTGGGAGATCCATATTTCCTTCTCCTAGAACAAATGCCAAAGCATCAATGCGAACATGAAAGATCTTTTTCTAATCTGATTCTTTTAAAATTGAAGCAGATGTGAGTGCTTTCTTCAACTTTTTAAACGACTCCTCAAACTCTTATGTCCATTTAAAGACTACTATAAGTCTATATAGGGGCTGAGAAATGGCCGCATACATGTATATAAACTTCCTATCATAACTACATTGTCCCATAAAGCATTGTACATGCTTTGTGTTGTTTGGTCTAGGCATCTCTACAATCACTTTTATCTTATGCAAATCCATAGATATGCCATTTTCTAAGAAAATATGTCCCAGGATTCTACCTTGTCTACCCATGAATACACACTTTTTTGGGTTAAGGTAGATCCTATATGTCCTGCACTTCTTGAATTTTCTTTGAGGTGTTTTGTACATTCATGTCTCAAGAGAGAGAGTGTTTTGTATGTTCATCTCTCAAGAGAGAGTGTACACATAGATCATCCATATAAATTTCCAAGAATATCCTCAAGTATTCTTTAAAAGCATGTGTCATTAATCTCTTGAATGTTGCTGGGGAATTGGTCAATCCAAACGGCATTACCCTATATGCATATATACCCCACTTGGTGGAATATCTTGACTTATATTGATCTTCAGAAGCGATTGCAAGCTGATTGTAGCCAGAGAATCCATCTAAGAAGGAATATGTCCGCTTGCCTGCCACTCATTCTGAACATGTTCAATGATAGGTAATGGATAATTATCCCTTATTGTGGCTACATTAACCTTCTTGAGATTGACACACACTCGAAGTCTAACATTATTCTTGGGAACTACCACAATTGGAGATACCTAGTCAGTGTGTTCTATCTCATAAATGAACTCGGTTTTCTTTAGTTTATCAATCTCTTCCTTAATGCGCTTAGCAGATGTATCATTATACGTGTAAATAACTTTTTTCTAGGCTTTGCATCAAGTTTTAATGGGATCATGTGTTGGTATATTGTTGAATCTACTCCCTTTAAGTATTTATATGACCAAGAAAACACGTCCTTGTACTCCTTGAGAAGGCTTATGAGCTTCTCCTCTCGGACTCAGATCAGTTGCTATGTAAACTAGGCTTGGCTCTTCTCCTAGCTCTGTCAATTCTATCTTCTTTACATCCTTTGGCCCATCATAAGACTCCTTGGCCTTTCGCTCTCGTACGGGCTATGTCGAGGTTGTGTTATCAGTAACTTTATCTGTTAGATAATGTGTTTTTTGTAGTGGAAAGGCACACTCATTTTGTCATCATTTTTCTCACTCACTTCTTCACCACTCTCTATTTCCGTTGTCCACTCTTCCCTTAGGGTTTTCTTGAGATCTCTGTATTTCTTCTTTCTCTCAACTTTGGTTCATTTAGTTTCTCCGAACTCATCTGGTCTTGGTTCTTTTGTTTCTTTGGTTTTGTTTTAGTTTTGAGTCTTTTTTCTCAGGTTTCTTATGTTGTGTTGTGTTTTTGGATCTCAAGCTCTAGAAAATCTCTATGAAACTTGGTCCTTAACACTATCTTTAACTTTTGAAAACATCAAAATTTGTGTTTTGCCTCTTATTCTAGGCATCAGATTCTCTCTAGCCTTGTGTTCAGCTCTCTTGCTCTTATAGATTGTTGACATCTAGGTTTTTATTTGGAGAGTCATAGAACCTAAATCCGCTATTATTTTCTCTGGTTCACTCGGATTGTTAGTACATTCATTATCTTCATCCTCATCTCGCTCAAGATGGTTTGGTGAGTTGTAAAACAACTCCTCTTCGTCTACTTGTGTCAATTCATCTTTTTTGGGTTGTTCAGAGACTGTCTTCTTGCAAAATCTACTATAGCAAAGGTATGCTCATACTCTATGCTGCAAGTAATAACAACTACCTTCTCCATAATCCCTAGGGGTTTCTCCATATAACCATTCGCTAATTGAAATTTCATCCTTGTGGCCTCAAGGTACATTTTTTCCATGTTTCTTTAGTAGCGATGTCTACCCCAACTCCATTGTCAAGAATTTTTGTGGTTGTAACACCTTGAAACTCAATGAGAAGCGTAGTATTTCCATCCTTGGCTTCACAATACTCCACTATCTTGTTTAGGGGTATTGGTCCCATGTTTAACTGAGGCTTTTCTAGCTCTCTGATCCCTTCTTGTATCTGTGAAGTAGGAGTTCCAACAATGATCAAGCAATTTTACAAGACAAATTTTAACCAAAAAAAATAGTGAGACTAAATACCATTCTCTTCGGTTAGACTTAGATAATATCGGACACAATTAGTATGATCTTAAGATCATAGCGAGATTGTTAAAGTCTCACCCATTCTGGCTTGATATCGAAAAACAAATAGCTCAATTTAAAGCTTTAGCATACACTAAAAATAACTTTTCCCTTGATTGTACAACTGTGAAGTTTCATAATCACTCGACTCATGGTCTATGAGAGGTAGGGAGTAATCAGTGTCACCTGAACATCTCAAGGTGGTTGGTTTCAAGATGCATTTGTCTCTTGGTGGGTATTGAATGACCAAGAAAAAAAGGATGTCTTTGGGCTCACGAATGTTGGAGGTGCGCTTCAAAAAGGAGGTGAAGGTTTTTGATTTTAGTTATGATTGTAGAACGATCACGATGAAACTTGTCCTTCTCAACCTCCTCTATTGTGAGCTTCATTTTCCCTCAGGTAACTACTTTCCCTCAAGGTGGCGGTGATTGACGTAATGATAACTGCACCTTGTAAGTGGGTAGGATTGATGGCTATTGGTGGAGGTTTACGGGAGGTGTCCGGTTGCATCCGCCATGCAAGCAAGCTATAGATATGCAAGTGTAGCTAATTAAGGGAGAAAAGATAAACTAGTATGCATTGATTGATTCACTGTAGAAATGGTGTGAATTTAAAAAGAGGAGCAATGTTGTACCTTTCACCTCATATCGTCTCTTATTCTAAAGGTTCCATAGCATCTCTCCTCAAAGCTTTTGCCAAAAACTCTATGACATCACATAACAAATAAGATTTTGCATTAAAAGATGCATGGATGTGAAAACTTTCACATTATAATAAAAATGGATAGAGATGCATTTCATGCATTTGCAATGATAGTGACCATAGAAAAAAAGAAGAAAAAACCATACGTATGTATGGTGTGGAGTTGGCACCATTCTCCACACTTATAATAATGTTGTAGGGAACGTGCCTTTTCCCCGCCACTTTTATCCCCTCTAGTGTTGAAGAGGGACTTATGCTTCTCCTCCAGTGTTGGAGGGACTTTGTTATTGTAAATATACTACAATTGTACAAGGAAGAACTCATTACCAATGTTTTATGAAGACATGTATCATTCTGTGTTGCCATGCTGTGGTGTA
The DNA here is from genome assembly GCF_014529385.1 of Adiantum capillus-veneris. NCBI lineage: Eukaryota > Viridiplantae > Streptophyta > Polypodiopsida > Polypodiales > Pteridaceae > Adiantum > Adiantum capillus-veneris. The sequence goes on along the minus strand of NC_140939.1, from coordinate 64,776,627 downwards.
TCGTCCATGTGTCCCTTTGTTGGGCATCACAAAAATTATTCAGCCCTTGTCACATTCATCTACAATCTTTTGAATGAAAATGATGTAAATTCATTTTTTTGATATGTACGTGATGCGATCTAAGTACTTTTTGGATCACATAAGGAAATCAAAATACAGAGTATAATTGTACCTTTGGTACTGATCGTGTGGATCAATGCACAATCTTAAATGGATCCGCTACTAGAACTACCTTACATTGTTTCACCACCTTCCCACCAATATACGTTCTACCATCGTCATTCTACGACTTCTGCAAACATGTCGACTATCAAATTCACTTTTGCTATCATGCCTACCATTACTTGCACTACTTCTGATGTTCTTGGTTTCAGGGCATGTTGAATCGGTTTTATTGTCCGTTTGTAAGCTCATACCCACACACATAAACAAATTCATAGTGTTTGGGGCACTCCATCTCGCATATATATCGATCAAAACACCTTCAAGCACGAAATATTTCTCCAAGAGCCCTTGCTTTACATCTACTAAAAATAGCCTAGAGCTTTTTGGCACTTCCCTCTTGAAGCAAATCCTGCAATTAAGAGAGAGGCCATCACTTCACATCTTCTAAAAGCAGACTAAAGCTTTCTAGCCTTGACTTATGGGAAAAATCTTGCAATCAGTGCCTTCCAAGAGCCCACACTCCGGAAAGTAAGCTCATCAAGCAGTACTGGTGCTCTTTGAAGTGCACCACATTTACCAAACATGCCAACCAAGGTATTGCCACATATGACATCTTTTTCGAAAACCCCCTGATTAACAATTTTTATGCCCATATCAGCATCTTGCATAAATCCACGTGCCTTCAAAATGCACCTGATTGCATCTGGAGATAGGCCCTTGCTTCACATCTCCTGAAAAAAGCCCAGATTTCCTTGTGCTACCCCTTTTGGGCACATTCTATATTCGGACAAGAAATCTAGCATAGGAATCTCGTCAAAGACTTGTTGCACCATGGTAGCTGCACCTCATTTGACATACATACTGACCATCATGTTTCCCAAGCATGTGTTTGTTTTAAGTAACCCACTATTGAAAATATCAACATGAATCCTATTGCCTTGCTGGGGGGGGGGGGGTTGTCACTATGTATAAATTATGTATATCACATGCGTTTAAGGACTAATTCTAAAACTCCTTATTTGTGAATTTTGAAAAAGTGAATAGATCCTTTTCCTATTTAATGTGTAATTTTTTTTTCCAACTCCATTTTAAGGTACCCTTCTATATGTGAAAATGTGAAAAATAATGAAAGTTAATAACCCCTTCTGTTGCACTCATGTGATAGTCACATGATTATCAAGTGACCCCCCCCCCCCCCCCCCCCGAGCTGCCTTGGTACAAATACTTCTTCTCAACATAGTCTTTAACTGCACTCATAAAAGAAATACTTGTTTCCTAGCCCTACCCCTAATCCTGCAAGCAAAGATGACATCCCGCATAGGAATCTCATCAAAGACTTCTTGCACCGACCAACATCTTTCCAAAGTATGTGTTCTTTTCAAGTAATCCACTATCGCGAATATTAGCATGAATTTTACTGCCTTGGTACAAATCCTTCTTCTCAGCACATTCTTTAAGTGATCTCACAAAAGAAATACTTGTTTTCTGGCCTTGCCTCTATTGGGCATATCCTGCAATCAGAGACAACATCTCGCACAGGAAGCATGTCAAAGACTTATTGTGCCATGACAGATGCACCGCACTTGACATACATACTGACCAACATGTTCCCCAAATATGTGTTCGTTTCAAGTAACCCACTATCGTGAATATTAGCATGAATCCTACAGACTTGGTACAAACCTTCTTTTCAACACAATCTTTAAGTGGGATCACGAAAGAAATACTTGTTTTGTGGCCCTGCCTCTACTGGGCATATCCTGTAATTAGAGATGTCATCCCGCATAGGAATCTCATCAAAGACTTCTTGCACCATGAGAGGTGCACCGACCAACATGTTCCCCAAGTATGTGTTTTTTTCAAGTAATCCACTACCGCAAATATTAGCATGAATTTCACTACCTTGGTAAGAAATACTATTTTCCTGGCCTTGCCCTTGTTGGGTATATCTTGCAATCAGAGACAACATCCCGCATAGGAAGTTCGTCAAATACTTGTTGTGCCATGACAAGTGCACCCACTTCACATACATACTGACCAACATGTTCCCCAAGTATGTGTTCTTTTCAAGTAACCCACTATCACAAATATTAGCATGAATCCTACTACCTTGGTACAAATCCTTCTTCTCAGCAGAGTCTTTAAGTGAGCTCACAAAATAAATACTCGTTTCCTAGCCTTGCCCTTGTTGGGCATATCCTACAAATAGAGACAACATCCCTCACATGAATGGAGTCAATGACTTGTTGCACCATGGCAGGTGCACTGCACTTGACATGCATATTGACCAATATGTTCCCCAAGCATGCGTTCATTTCAAGTAATCCACTATTGCAAATATCAGCTTGAATTTACTGCCTTGGTACAAATCCTTCTTCTCAGCACAGTGTTTAAGTGATCTCACAAAAGGAATACTCATTTCCTAGCCCTTCCCCTGTTGGATATATCCTGTAATCAGAGAACATCCTGCATAGGAAGCTCGTGAAACACTTGTTGCACCATGACAGGTGCACCACACTTGATTTTCATACTCACCAACATGTTCCCCAAGCATGCATTCTTTTCAAGTAACCTGAAATCATTGCATTCCAAAGGGTGCCACTCAACAGTAAGCTCTCCCATATCATCTTTTTTTTACAGCCCATGACTAAGAGTATCAACGTGAATTTTTATGCCCATATCAACATCTTGCGTAGAGCCACATACCTTCAAGATGCACGCGTATGTAATTGCATCATGAGAGATGTGCATAAGTGAGTGCATCAAGAGAGAGGCCTTCACTTTGCATCCGATAAAAATAGCCTAGAGATTTATGGACCTGCTCGTGTTGTGCATATCTTGCAATCAATGCACTACAAGAGAGGACATTTGGACAGGAAGCTCCTCAAGCAGTTTATGTGCTTTCTAAAGTGCACCACATTTGGCATACATATCGACCAAGGCATTGCCAAGCACGACATTTATTAGAGTGAACTTTGAAAGTACACAATTCTGGTGTGGATATTGGTGTGTGAAAATCTAAAAGCTCGAAGGCAAAGGGACTCACCCTAGAGATTTGCTCGAGTTTTGGGTGTTGTTTGCTATTGGATTGCCTATATGTGAGTATATGGTTCTCTGAAGGGTTATAGATGAAGCTAATTCTTGTTTGCATTTAAAGAGAAAAAACTAATTGTCTCATTTGTTTTCTAGAATTTTTGACATTTTACATGGAGTGTACAATGTCAATCCTAAATAAAATCTTTTGGTTTTTCAGGCCCATTGGCATCGCATTTGGGTTGTTTTTTTCAAAAGAAACACTAAAAATGTCAAAATTGAGCATTGCCTTTGTTGTAGGTTTTCATACATTTATGGAATTTGTGCTTTTGTAAACTCTATCCATTTTTCATGTTTTTATCCCATTACATGAGAATGCTCAAACTTTTTTTGGCTTATGTATACATAGAGAGTAGTGAGAGCTATGGTTTTCTCACAAATATAGAAGCCTCAATGGAATTAATAATGCACTCTTATAGTATACGGAGATCACTCTTATAGTATACGGAGATCAACCACATGCTATAGTTATTATGCTGATTCAATTCTCTATGCACTTTTCAAATGATGTTAGATTACAAATGACTAAATGACTTAAGGAAATACATTAAAGGATGAAACTATGTTATCACTCGGAAATATCTGTAATCTCAACTCCATTATGCAACATTAAAGATATGGTTGTCACTACCTTGATCTCATGCATAGAGAATAAGTGCACATGTTGTCACCTTAGAGGTGGGAGGGATTACCAAAATTGAACCATACTTCTTCTTGCCCATAACAACATGCAGGTTACATACTAGTATTTCTTTGTTGTGGATTGTTATCCTAGACTGTCATTCATTAAACAATCTTGCTTCCTTTTTAAAATACAAATTAATCTTATAACAGTTTTAGATTGGTATAAGCTTATCCTAACATTACAAGACGTCGCGCAAAAATCAGCGCAGGTACCAACGAAACGAAGTTACTTTTTAAACAAAAAAACGTTGACATAGGCCTCGCAAGAGACGCCAACATCGTAGCATCGGAATGACCATCGTTATAGTGGACGTCGGAATAAACCTTCAAATAAGCGTCGAAATAAACAACATGATACGCATTGGCTTATCAGCTCAATATTGTTATCTCTTGAGAGCTCTACAAGTCTACATTGAGATATTTAAACCCTTCCCCTAGAGTGTTCACCTCCAATTGAGTGTCTTGTCTCTTTTTCCAATTCATGAACATAGCTATGGCTTTGTTGTCTTGAAGACCTAGTTGAAGTTCCCAAATCTCCCCTTTGTCAATCATCATTGCTTCTTCCAACATGGATACATGGTAAAGAGGGGGCATGGGAGAGAGAGAGAGAGAGAGAGAGAGAGAGAGAGAGAGAGAAGCTTTGGAGTCCATGCTCAAATGTCCTTAATATGTGGGCCTTTCCCACACTGCATCTGCTCCTAAGCCTATGGATGACATATGCCAAAGAAAGATTTCTAACCTCCAAGAAAATGAAGTAAATAAGGCACTAGAGTTGTGGTTGCATCCCTCTTAAAAGAATAGGAATAATTACTATCAAATAGGTAGTACCAACGTTTACATTAGCTGAAATCTAAAGAGATTCCTTGGTTTGGAGGTCAAAAGAAAAAAGGAAGGGAAAAAGAAAATTCTTGCTTTCCACGTGGAATAGATATTTAAGGTCTCTTGGCATAGTTTTCTACGACGTTAAAACTCTCTTCTTCTTCTCCTTCTCTCTCTCTCTCTCTCTCTCTCAGCTGCATGAGGCAGTGTGTGTCTGTGTGTCTGCTAGTAGCTCTCTCTCTCTCATGATTACGCGGCGACGACGGTCAGTAAAAATTGTAAAATTGTTTCTATGACTGTGTGGTGCATTGCAGTCTGAGGTTGAGAAAGGCGATGGGTTCCATGAGCTTAGGAGGACAGTGATTTGAGGTTGTGAGGGTGAGAGTGTTGTGTGTCGTCTTTGACTGGCTTGCAAGAGAGGCATGCTGTCAGCAACGCTACACCACTACGAGCAGGGGCGAAGATGGGGCTAAGGGCCAGGGGTAGATGCAAGAGACGGAAGCGGGGGCGAGGACTTGGCAAAACAAGGGGGGACGCACGCATCTCAGCCAAGGGTAGGTGCAAGAGACGGAAGCGAGGACGAGGACTTGGCAAAGCAAGCGGGGGCGCACGCATCTCAGCCAGGGGTAGGTGCAAGAGACGAAAGCGAGAGCGAGGACTTGACAAAGCAACGGAGAATGAGACTGGAGCCAATAGGTGGATGAGGGGGATCTTGAAAGATTCGACCTAAACAAATGGAGAGGACCAGTAGGTCTCTACCCATGTCAATTACTATCAAGTACTTAGGCACAATGACTTACATACCATGATGCCTAAATAATGCCCCGCTTCCAACAAAAACTAAAAGGAAGAAAAGTAGGTTGTTATAACTTATCATCACCTTTGCCCTGTGACACTAAATGGCAAGCATTATTGCCCACAGTTGCTCCCAAGAGTTGAGCACTTTACTATGGCCTTGAATAGACCTTGACATGTGGCACTAAATGACAAGCATTATTGCCACGTGGCACTTTACTATGACCTTGGGTAGGCCTTTCGATGTGGCACTAAATGACAAGAATTTGAAACTTTACTACCGTCTTGTGTATGTGTATGCCATTGTAATGCTTGCCATGTGGAAAGTGTTAAAAAGAAGCTTTATGCAATGCTCCACAATTCCTTTCAAGAGTTTGACATTTTGTTAGAGGTTTATTAAGGGTAAGAAAGTAAGGAGGAGATACTAAATAGAGGCTTGATAGATAGAAGTGTCACTTTATATGTGCGTCCAAAGTTTTGATGAGTCTATCTTTGGCCAAATGATAGTGAAGCCTTCACCTGGCAAATACAAATTACATGAAACTATAGACTATTACATGTAATTGTTTCTTCTTCAGAGAGAACCAAAATAAGTAGTACCAACGTTTGCATTAGCTGGAATCTAAAGAGATTCTTTGGTTTGGAGGTCAAAAGAAAAAAGGAAGGGAAAAAGAAAATTCTTGCTTTCCACGTGGAATAGATATTTAAGATCTCTTGGCATAGTTTCTTACGACGTTAAAACTCTCTTCTTCTTCTCTTTCGATCTCTCTCTCTGCTCACTCTCTCTCTCTGCTCACTGTCCTTGGTCTCTACACTTCTACAGCACCAGCTTCTCTCTCTCTCTCTCTCTCTCTCTCTCTCTCTCACCTACGTGAGGCAATGTGTGTCTGTGTGTCCACTAGTAGCTCTCTCTCTCTCTCTCTCATGATTACGCAGCGACGGCGATCAGTAAAGATTGTAAAATTGTTTCTATGATTGTGTGGTGCATTGCAGTCTGAGGTTGAGAAAGGCGATGGGTTCCATGAGCTTAGGAGGACAGTGATTTGAGGTTGTGAGGGTGAGAGTGTTGTGTGTCGTCTTTGACTGGCTTGCAAGAGAGGCATGCTATCAGCAACGCTGCACCACTACCAGCAGGGGCGAAGATGGGGCTAAGGGCCAGGGGTAGGTGCAAGAGACGGAAGGGAGGGCGAGGACTTGGCAAAGCAAGGGGGGGCGCATGCATCTCAGCCAGGGGTAGATGTAGGAGACGGAAGCGAGGACGAGGACTTGGCAAAGCAAGCGGGGGCGCACGCATCTCAGCCAGGGGTAGGTGCAGGAGACGGAAGCGAGGGTGAGGACTTGGCAAAGCAACGGAGAATGAGACTGGAGCCAATAGGTGGATGAGGGGGATCTTGAAAGATTCGACCTAAACAAATGGAGAGAACGAGTAAGTCTGTACCCATGTCTATTTAATAAGAATCTTGAAAGATCCCTTGGGAGAAAAGTTAATTTGAAAGGAAAAAGGAAGACGTCGTGTTCAAATCAAACTCTGTGTGTGTGTGTGTGTGTGTGTGTGTGTCACACCAAGCCGCGGATTCAGCGGTTGCAAGTTTTGTTTGTATGCTCCTTTATTTCTCCCGTCATGTGGTTGGAAGCTCTGTATCGTATGTTGGTGAGTTGACTTGCGTCCGTTCGTGAGTGCTTGTGAGTGATGGAGGAGAGCATGCATGGATAGGTGTGAGCGAAGTGTGAGGTAGAATCTGCAAGGTAGAACGAGGGGGCTACACAAACTCTCTCTCTCTCTCTCTCTCTCTCTCTCGTAGGTGAATCGGATAGTTTGTGGAGCCAAAGGACGTACAACGCAAGCCAGGTAACACAAGGAGAGGCTTGGATGCATCATGAGGTGAGGGGAGCACCCTACAGGTGATGACTTCTTCTTTGCATTGCGTGCAAGCAAAGCAACCGAGGGTGCAACCGTGTTCTCTGTGTGACTGTGGAAAGACGGTTGGGAGTTGCCTATAGGTTAGGCCTTCAGGAGGTGTTCGACGCACTTAACTTGTTGGACAATGAAGTTCATGCAGTCAAAGAAAGGATTTTGCCTATGGATGGCAGAGGCTAGTGGATGGTAGGGTTATTTTAGTCGAAAGTTCTATCAATAATCTAGATTTTGAAGCTCATGGTGCCTCTTACGGTGCTGTGGTGCCTGTGTTAAGACTCACCTTCCATGGCGAGCTTTGCGGAGCATGTTTGTCCCTCTCTCTCTACATTGCCTGCATCGACCGTTGGACCATTGTTTAGTCATGTCTTCTGATTTCTCTATTTGCCGCCCCACTATTCCTCCTTTCAGGTTCCAAGCTCGAAACAATGTTTCCTAAAGATTGCAGCAATGTCATGCAAGCAGGAGCGAAGGAAAATGGGAGGTATAGGGGGGTATCTAGCTGTCATGCAAAGCATGCAGCAATTGACAACTCAGGGAGCAACGAGCGCAGGCAATGGGCAAGGATTTTTTTTAATACCACGCCGTCAGCATTGGGCAGTAGGATTTCACAGTGTAGTGGTTAGGCGAAAAGTATTCAGCTTTGAGCCTGCATAGCCGAGCTCGATTCCACCATGAATGCAAGGCTGTTATCCTTGTGATTGGCACAGGAGGCGCATATGTGAAGGAATGTATGGAGATTCTGTATAATTGGAGGGGTTTGGTTTTTTGTTTGTTTTTTGTGCTTTTGGGGGGGGCGGGGGCCTTGAGACTAAGTGACACACATATTAAATGCACGGTGGAGTAATGGGATCAATGGTCGGGGTTGCAGGGCGGGATCTCGAGGAGCAATAAACCCGATCAGCGAGAAAAACGAGACGCATCATCAAAAAGGCGAGGCGTATTAAACATGGCCAACGGGATCAGCGAGAAAAACGAGACGCATCATCAAAAAGGCGAGGCGTATTAAACATGGCCAACGGGAAAAATGAGGCGTCGTGGGGCAATTTGAACCCAAGACCTGATCTTCCGGGTTTAGGGTCACATAGGCTAACCATCTCATCTGCACATGCATTGTGTACCCACAATCGTTTTTACAACATTATATTATAAGTTAACTTGCATTTTTCAGGATGTATAGGTTTAGTGTCCGTCCATGTTTAGTTTTTGATTTGAGTGTTGCGACTGCGATCTCCTCTGCTTTTGCGCGTTGAGCTCCTCCGCCTTTGATCCCATGCCCCCCCCCCCCCCCCCCAAATATGGGTGTTGCTTAGTGCTGATTTGGGGGGAGAGAGAGAGAGAGAGAGAGAGAGAGAGAGAGAGAGAGAGAGAGAGAGAGAGATTTGACAAATTGACATACACATAAAGACCTTGTGGTGTTGAATCCACGTGCTTTCAAGTGACATGCTTCTAAGGAGGGATGCAATAATTGTAGACATGAATGATTCGATACAACCTTTTTTTTTGCAAAACTCACAATTGTGAGTGGATAGTATTAACATCAGAAATATACATCAATCTCAAGCTCAGACCGAACCTTGAGGGTCAGAGGATTACAAATTCTTTGCTTGGCAGAGCAACCGCTACTCCTAGGCTTTACTTATTACAAGATGTCATCATGATCTGCATGGTTCTGGACCAGTCCTCTGAGGCTTGTTTTCCTCTGATCATGTGGATCGTCACTCTGCTCTCTTGTATGATTTCACAAAAACTTGCCACAGCCAGATCCCCCTTAAACACTCTGCGGTTCCTTGCTTGCCAAATATGGTGAAAGAAGTAGTACCTGATTATTTGAGTGCAAACAATAATAGCGGGACTTCCCATCCTGTTACTACCAAAGATCAGATCATTCTTGAAGAACTTAATTTTCCAAGTCCTTTGAATCCACTTGCATATTTTCCCAGCCAGGCCACTGATAGCTTGTCATCCCATGAACAGGTAGGCTAGGTCTTCACTAGCTATTCTGCACCCCGAGCAACCAGAAGACCCGATTCCTCTTTCTTGTATCTTTACGCCCGTCGGCAGAGCACCCCACATCACTTTCCACAAAAAAACCTTCATATACTGAGGCCACCTTGGCTTCCAGATCTTCTCCATGACTTCCTCCCACCGTTTTTCCGTCCAGTGCCTCTTCCATAACTTGTTGAGGGGGCTACACCAGTTCTCCTCGTGCATTAGTGCATGGTAAATGCCTTTAGAATGAGGTTTCCAGAAGAGGCTACTCTCGGGCCATCTCCAAGCATCCCACCCAAAATTGGATTCACAAATTGGCATCACCACCTTATCAAGCTCCTTTAACACCCTGTAGACTAGTAAGATCTCAAAGCCATTCAGTTGATATTGAATTGCTACAGAGTCGGCAGTTTTCCAGCACTTATTGTTACCATCCCAGAATTGCTTCAGTCGAACGAGCCCCTTATTATTCACATTCCTAGCTATTTCTACCCAATAGGGGCTTTGTGGCGGCCCCAATATTTTAGAGAGCCAAGGGGACCAGTGCAAAATGGAGTTCTTGAAGTATCTGGTTTTTTATCCCCATTCCAAAACCTCAGTTGCTCGTTTGCACTTCCTCACCAGTTCCCCTGAGAGTCCACCAGAACTAATATTAGACCACTTCAGGGCGAGAAGTTTGTCGTGCATCACAACCCCCTTCCACTATCCCCCTTTCGATCCCAGATTAGCTGCATCAAGCATTTCCTTGGTCATGATAGCCCAAGCTTTGGTCCTGTTTAACCAATGAGACCATAAATTTGGCACACAGGGCCTCAGCATGGGATATTGCACGCGGCCTCGACTCTTCCTTATCTTCAGAGCCCTAAAGAAATGTGCTTGGTTAGCAGGCTCTAGTTGAAGACAGGATGTCTTCTTCCCATGCAAAACAAGCCTCCAATCATAATCACTTTCTCTATTAAAACGATTTGATAACAACATGAGATTCATGCATGCATTCTAAAAGTGAAGGTTCGTGTTGTTATTCCAAAAAAACAAAATGAGACAAACATATAGTCATCTAGGTCATCTGGGCTCATTTGTTTAGGAAGAATCTTGGAAGATGCTTAATGGGAAAGTAATGAGAAAACTAATGTGCAATCTAAACAAAAGAATCCAATGAAAATGCAGGTCCAATAGTATATGAAAGCAATAAATATTTAATATGTTCACGTAACTCTCTTCCTCTTTAAGTCTTTTTTAAGAAAACCAACAAACTTTTAAATGTTAACTTTTCGATTATGGCCATACTTTAGGAGGCTATTTCGATCAGCAATAAGATTTGGGAGGAAGGTGTTTTGAGGGGCTATTTCAACAGGCAATAAGATTCTAGTCAAAGGAATTGGATCCAATAGATGTTCATGATACAAAGCGGCGAGTGAAAATCCCCTGCACTTGATCAAAGATTGTTTGACTATAAACGGATTGGCAATCAAGGTCTGCAAATGGATATAGAAGATTTGGAGATTTTTTTTTTTGCAGGAACTACTTAATCATGGGAGGGAAGTTTATAAAGACCCAAGCTATGTTAGCATACAAGTGCATGTGCCTTGCCCGACTGCCCAGGCTATGGGCGTCCACCCCCACTGATACTTTATTTTTGTGTACATATACAAAGAATAAGGGGTAGCTCATACTAGAGTCTTGCTTCACCCACACACTGTGTACTCTCTTGGTCCTGCTGCGTTTCTCCTCTTTTTGGGCATTTTTCACATCAAGTGCAAATATTCTCCATGGCTAACAACAACACAGTGTGTTCAAGATGTTTGTTGTTGAGGATAGATTGGTTTCGGAAATATTGTGCAGGGCATTGATGTATAGTATAGATCTAAGGGTGTAGGCAATGTGGAGGATGTTGCAGGTTTTGGTGACATGGTTGTTGTTGCCAGAGTTGTTTTACCTACGACTGAGCAAGCTCGTTGGGATGTGAGAGATATGCAGGTTCATGCGTTGATTATGTTGTCTATGAAGCACACGATTAATCCTCATATTTGTTCAACAAAATCTACAAAACAAGTTTGGGATATTCTGGTTGTTCTTTAGACAAGTCGCAATGAGGCTAAAATTGCATTGTTGCGTAAAGAGCAAGAGTCGAAGATTATACTCATAAAAATATAATTCAATAAACATAGAAAACGATAAAACAATTTGATGAAATATAAATCAACCGATGTGCCTATGATCCTTTGAAATGGCCATGGCTCGTCATAAGCATGGTAGGAATATGTAATTTCTTAGATATATCAATATAACTTGTGAGTTTTGCCCAAAAAAAAAAGTCCTTAAACGAAAAGACTTTACAAATCAATTAAAAACTTTATTGAATCAATACTTTACATCATGGATTGAACTCTTATGAATACACTATTTACTCTTTTGTTCTACAAGCTTTTTTCATTTTCAACATGACAATTTCCAAACAAATGAATGCAGCTTTGGAAAATAGCAGTTGAAAGAACATAACAAAAATACTTTTAAGCTTTTAGAGGGACACATGTCAAACAATCAAATTGAATGACCTTCACCCATATGGACACTATTATACTAAGGCCTTTAGCATGCCAAAAAAGGTGGAAGAGGACCAAAAATATTATCGGTGACCCAATATTCAATGGCCCTCTTTAAAGAGAGAGATACACAAATATCAACACCTCTCACAAAGACATAAAAAAAATATTCAAAAATAAATAAATGGCCATGTGACACTAATATACAAGCTTTACCCAATGGTCCACAATTGCACAACAAATCCAATGCTTTATGAAGGACTCCTTAATGCTTTATCAAGGAATCCTTATATAGTTCCACAAAGGATGCTATGCTTACAATTTTCTCCACCAATTGAAGGGTTTTGAGAAATTTTACTCAATCAAAGGTAGAGCCTTTTTGTTTCATGATGCTAATTTAGGCTTTCTTTGTTTTAGAATGCCAACGTCAACCTTCACTTTATTTATGAGGCTTTTAGTGTGTTGTGTGTGTGTGTGTGGAGGGATGGAGAGAGAGAAAGAGAGAGAGAGAGAGATATATATTTTATTTTCTTTGCACATCAATTTTACTCTTTGCTATTTTTTTGATAACTAATATGAAAGACGTACCATTTTGATTTTAACTACTTTGAACTTTTTTGCTTCCATCTCACTTGAGGATGGGAAGATGGAGGAAAGATGTATGTCAACTTATAATCATAGCGCTTGAAAAGTCCACAAAAAGGTCAATTACTAGCTACAAAGAAATAAAAAGAGAAAATATGTAGCCTAAACATTAGAATAAGTCTTAGAAAAAGAGATCAGATTTATAAAATTTTCTCTTTAAAAACGCATAGACTGGAATTGTGTATAGAAAGACTTACAAATGTTTATATACTTCATTTGATTATAATTGAATGGATCCTTTCATAAATAGCTTTATTTGAATTCGTTTGTAGTTTGTTGGTTTTTAAAATTTTTTTGCCACTCACAATTATGAGTGGAGAAGTTATATTAACTTAGTGTACCTATGTATAAAAGACTTCAAGCATAGCTCATGCCTTGAGGGATCAACAATACTACAGAGTGGATTTTTGGTAGCAAACCTATGCAAGTTACTTGAGAGAGATCCATACAATGTAGGGTAGCATCCTCAAGCTGGCTTGTACCACTATCTTTCTTTGTGATGTCAACTAGAATGGAGTGTTATAGCTTTTAATGCTTTGACCCACTTACCAAAGCTTCTCTTTTTTTCAATAGATACAACCACTTCCTTGCTTCCTTGGATAATCTCGTCATTTTCACAACGCACCTATTTTAGAATTCCAGACTTGTTTAAAGTAGCAAAAGTGGACTACTTGTATACATGTGAGAATACGTTGAAAAGTGCATGTGCACAGATGCGTGCAAGACTCTAGTATGAGTTGCCCCTTATTTTTTGTATATGTACACAAAAATAAGGTATCAGTGGATGGATGCCCATAGCCTGGTCAGCTGGGCAAGGCACATGTGCATGCACCCCAACAATCTTCCACTTAAAGGCGAATGTGCCAATAAATGGATCCTACTAGCTAAACTACTAGTATGTACAAGAAAACATGTGAGGACTCTCTCAACCTACGTCCACTCGCTCCCTCAGTCAATCTACATGCAGTCGTATCGGCTCTCGTGGTAGGCGATCGTGCATACCCACGCTAGATGCTACATGTAAATCTCGTAGACTTCTTTGTATGGTCTGCAAAACTCCACTATGCATTATGCTAGTGTGAGTCATCTCACGACTAACAATCCGTGCTGCAAACGCTCCCACTATAGCTGTTAGGTCGGGCCATGACACTGACAAGTCGTACACGAGACGCCCAAACACTGACAGAATCTACGTAAACCTAGTTGTACTCTCCTCCCCTACGCTATGTGCATACTCTGCATCATTAGGACTAGTTGTCAGAAATGGATGTGTTGACTCTAACTCCTGGAGGACCACCTCCCCTTCATCCATAGGGGCTTGATGCGTGTGTGTTGGTATCACCTCATCAGCCTCTAGCATGATCATATAAAAAAACTCCATACCTGTCATCTCATCCTATGTCTTTAGGGAGCAGACCTGCTCTACCTCTGCCTACAAAAATTCTGACAACACCTGTTGTGTCTCACTAGAGCACTGCCACTCTACCTCAGTCTCTAGAGAGTCTACTAGCACGTCATGCATAACTAAATGCTTTGTCTTATGAGCATGGTGGGGCTCACCTGCAAAGGAGACATGTATCGTCTCTCGCTCAAAGCATGCCAGTAAAAAAATTGAGACTATGCCATCTCGAACCTCAGACACATGCATATGATATACCAGGCCGTTGCGGGCTCCTCTGGCAATCACTAATGAACCACAATGCATCTGGGAAAATTGCTCTCTAAGCAGTATCTGACAACCAAAGTTTGCTAACTGTTTCATTGAGATCAAGCCCTGTCTCTGCTAAGCAACATTGCGCACATGTCGTAGCGTGTATGATGCACCACTGGGCAATGACAAAGAAACATCTCTTGCACCCTCTATGTTAAACGCCGAACCATCGGCCAAGTGTAGGCAACCAAAAATCCCACTAGAGAAGGTGTTAAACCAATCACAATGCGGTGTGACATGGAAAACTGCATCCTCATCTAGCAGCCAACGTGGAGAACTGTCACTTCTCAAAGACATGTAATCAGGAGGAATGCTAAAGGAAAATGTGACTCGATCACTAAAGTCTCTAAAAGAGGACTCTAAACCATGAACCATAACACTACTCAATGCCAATGAATAGAAATATCAAAATGAATCCACAATTTCACATACAATGGCAATCCGCACTCAACCTATATCCACGGAGTGATCGCGTATAAACAAGCGTTGAAAAAGTTGCAATCCAGAAACCTAATCAATTATGTGAAAACAATGCTCTCATGAGAGTTCATGGGCACTTGAACGTGCTCGCCAAAATGCATGTACAATGGGCATCAACCATGCGCCATAACCATATGCAAATCCATCTACAAAGATCATAAACAAAGGCACAAAATTTCTTGCCAAAGTATCTTGTGAAAACCTGTGAAAGAAGCTCCACCTAGGTGCTCCAAAAATCGTGTCTCTAAAGAGACCACTTCGATGGTGTGTAAACGCCTCTGTGACTCTTTGCACAAATCTACCAAAAACCCTGAAACCACAAGCTCTGCACAAGCTAAAATTGCATCTTCAGCTCAAAATTTATGCACCCACTTAAAGAATCTACCATGCTTCCAAAAGTGCATCAAACTCGCACACTATGCGAAAACAAAAAACGTGCAATTTCTGTATACAGTTAGTCTAAGCTGAATATCAGCAAAACGGTGAGGAGTTTGTAAAAACTTTCTTCTGCAAAGTTATAGTCCATGTCGAAAAGGATGGGCCGGTGGAGAAAAATATTCAAATCTGTCTTCTACAAGGAGACAAACAAATCTCAAAACAGTACTGCTATGCACACAGTTTTTAGGGCAACACCTTCACTTACACACAATCTTTCACACTATCTTCTAATCTTCCACAAGAGCATACATCACTCTTAGTTGAGCTGATAAGCTCCCATTGCATTCTCGCAAAGCTTTGGAAATTTATTAATCTCTCCCGGTCGAGAGCGAGCGAGCTATTGCCTCGAAGCTCTCAAAGTTGTCGTGCTCTCTACGATCACGACTCTGATACTAGTTGAAGAATGTCTGTACACGGATGCATGCATGCATGGTGCGGTGTGCATGAGCATGTTCTCAAGCTAAAGACTCTTGAGCCACTACTCTCACTTACTAATTGGAATCCTAATTAGCATTAGAATTCATTAAATTTCTCATCAAACTTGCATTTAGATTGGTGCTTTGGTATCAATTTTGCATCATTTGCACCTTCAAATTAAAATTTTCAACTTTACAATTGCCAAGCATTGCCCACATCATTGCAAAGTACTCCTCAAGCACTTTCCATAGAGCCCCTACCTCTTCAATCCAAGCCTAGGAGCTCCCTCTACACCATCCCCAATTTTTGCTTGAAATAGGTGTGTGTGTGTGTGTGTGTGTGTGTGTGTGTGTGTGTTGTGTGAATCTTTTTCGGATTTAAAATATAATCCTTAACTTCTAGATTCATATCAAGAAAAGCCAAAGGCTGTGTTCGCTAGCTTGCCTTGAGCGTCCTATTGTCAATCATGTGGGGTCTTGAGGGAACTTGGGCGGATCTGTATAATGCGGCAAGCGTTACTTGAATCTGTGGGGTCGGGTCCGCAAGGGGTGCTTCACGGAGACAACCTTCTTTTTTCTCATCAACTCGACCCGTGCTGCCAGGAAGCTAACCGCCCTGCCCCCACCTGCCCAAAGGCTTGCCCGCTTTGCCCGTGCTGCCCGAGGCTACCCCCGCCTTGCCTGTGCTGCCCAAATCTGCCCTGTGTGCCTGTGCTGCCCAAGCCTGACCCCGCTGCTCGGATTCTTCCCAGAGGTTGTTTCCCATGGTCTGGAGAGCCTAGCGAACCTAAGCATCCAAGGGTGGTTCACACCAAGTCTACAAAGGAAAACACCTAATCCCACCGAGCTTTAGCAAAACCATTCAAAAGGGTTGCAGATCACTCAAAGAGAACCATTGAGCTCTCAAAAGGGAGCCTTCCAAAAGGCATTCAAAGACGGACCTCAAGATCTCATAAAAATTCAAAAGAACTTCTCCAAGCACAGATTTCAAAAAAAAAACTTTTAAGAGCACTATCTATTGTGACGAGGGGCTTCACTCTAGTGAAGAGGAGCTTCACACAAGGGGATCTCTCTCTCTCTCTCTCTCTCTCTCTCTCTCTCTCTATATATATATATATATATATATATATCTATCTATCTATCTATCTATCTATCTTGCAATGAACCCTAAAAATTTGCAGCCAAGCTCAAAAATTTGCAAATAAATCTTCTATCATCTTTGAAGAGGAAATTATGCTCATGTAAAAAGGTAGACACTGGCTAGGAGAGTCTACTAAGCTAAGACCCCTCTATTAGCACAATTGGGAGACAAGAGAATAGAAAAATTCAATGGGGAAGGGTTTCACACCTGGCAAACAAAATTAAGAGGATACCTTATGAGAAAATGTTTGTGGTCTGTCATCAACATTGCCTTAGAGCAATAAGCCAAACCCGATGGAGTGCACACTAGGACATCCACACCCATAGCAAGTGCACAAAATTTGGACAAAGATGGAACTAGAGTTAGGAATCATCATCACCTCCTTGTATGGAAACTATGCGCATTTTATAGACGAATGTAAGCACGCACATGAATCCTGTCATGTCCTAGAAAGAAATTTTGGGGCCAGGGCCAAAAGAAGTAAAGTTAGTCTCAAAAGACAACTTTACAAAATTATTACGATTGAAGGGGAGGACATTGCTAGCCTAGTAAATAGGCTTAAGAGCATTGTCACACAGCTCACTTACATCCACGTCAAAGTACTAGAAGATGAAAAAGTGGCCGTACTATTAAATGCACTTCCACCTTCCTTGACCACTTAGTCCTAATTCTTGATGAAAAAGAACCAGCTCCACCTTTCCAAGATGTCATCAACTCAATCCAAGAAGAAGAAAGAAAGAAAAAAGGTTCATTGACCTCATTAGGAGGGGCTTTTGTCACGACATTCTCAAGGCTAAGATATTCACCGTCAACATCATCAGCAAGAAGAAAGTGTTATGAATGTCGAAGAATGGGATACGTAGCAAAAGACTGTTACGCAAACAATCTAGCAACAAATGCGGTAATAAGGGACGCCCTCCTTCTCGATGCTACTCAAATGGAGGTACTAGTAGTGGAGAAAGGAACAGTAGTAGAAGCAACAACTGAAGCTACAAAGGATCATCTCACATGGTAGAAGACGAAAAAGACGAAGGCAAGAACAACCTTGTCTTTTATAAAGACGTACTTTGAAGCTGAAGCCTCTCTACTTGTAGGGGGGATTTTTTTTTTCTTGTGTATTATCATTCTATATGGATTTTGTTAGCTTGTGTGGATATTACCATCCTGTGTGGATACCAACTTATAATCGTGTGTGGATATTTCATCTTCAGTATTTTGTCTTAGTCCAAACCTCAAGGGGAGGATTGTAAATTGGGAGGTTTGTCCAAAAGTACGAGTCAAGGAGAGAAGAGTGGAATTATCCCACATGCTGTGGAGCAAGCTGTAGAGCTACTTAAAGCTCATTTCATGAATGAATAAACACAACTCTATTTTGCACTACATGCTTGTCTATGGTGAGCCTGTGCTAAGCTAAGTCAATACTCAAGATTGTGTTTATGAGTCCAAGCTAATTCTATCTTGGAATCTAATTCACTTGAGTGATAATCTTGCACACTCACACACTTGCACGATGTTTCTCTTTCATCCACCCTAGCTAGCACAATCCCATTGCTAACAATATATACATAAGATTTGGCTATAGTTATCATCTACATATGTATAAGATTCTTGATGTAGCGTCCTTGTTACCTTGTTTCTTCCTCTGAGGTCTCCGAGAAGGATGCTCGAAGGGGGTGCTATGAGACAGGGCCAAATAGGGGCCGGCATTGTACAGGGAATGTTGTGTGGGGTAGCAGGCATCGATAGATATGGGGTGATCTATTGGGAGGATTCTCCATATCATCGATGCTCCTCCCTTGTTGACGATTTTTCTTTTATTGGACAAAGGGTGAGATGATTTGGTTTGGTGCCATCTACAAAGGCTTGTTTGAGTGGAAATTAAAGGAGCCCTTTTTGGCTGCAGATGCCATTTAATTCTAGGGCTTGACTCCCTCTGATAGCATGCTCAGCTATGAGACCTCACTTTGGTGGTTTTTCGTTGCCATTTGTGCTTGTTGGTCACATCTTTGTGCTTTTTTTCAACTTGTGTGGGGCATGTGGTGCCGATGATAGGGGAATCAGTGGCTCCTTGGATGATCCTTTAGTGATGGTGACTATGGGCATCCCTATGTTCTCTCTTCGGACATCTATCGTGCGGAAAATCTTGGTGGGCCACAGCCCTATCGGATTAGCTGCATCCTCCTCTCGGCTCCCCTTTCGACAAATGCTCCTAGATCAGTCGATCCCCCTATTAGGGTGGCTCCCCTTTCTAGCCTTTGGTGCAACCAAAAAACGATCGAGGCTAGGAGTGGTCATAGGCCAGGGTATGTATATTCACAAGTGCATGCCAGGGGAGTAGGCATGAATGTCCTAGGCAAGTAAATGATTGCTAGAATGCATGCTTGAGGTGCTTTTTTGGACTATAATGGCTCCATGATGGGCTAAGAAGGTTGGAAGATAAAGGTGCCCCAAGAGCTAGAATTGTGTTGAACAATGTGGTCCTCAAGGCGCTCTACGAGCTGGTACAGACGACTCCTCAAACGGAGTTACAAGATGAAAGTTATTGCAATTTGAAGGTGACATGGACAACTATAAATGGGTGGTGAAATCAAAGATGAGTGCATGGGCTTCAATTTATGGGGCATGCTGATGTTTTTAGATTGACAATCAGAGTTGAGATTCCCAAGATATGGCGAGTTGAAGTGTTGCTGAGGGCCACTTGTCTGCCAATTTGACCGCCTTGATAGATGTGCCATCAAGGGTTTTCTCATTGCCAAGGTTCTTGGTTGTAGTATGTAGTGTATGGGGTTAGCTAAAAGTGACAGGGTCTCAATTGGAGTTGTGATTGGCAAGATACCCAATCCAAATTGGTAGACAATCACGATGGAAGGGAGTCAGATGGTTTTCCCATTTTTGGGTGCGTTGTTTGAGGGCACGTGAAGGTCAAAGTGCCGCAAAGCTCTTGAGGGTCAAAGTTGGTGATGCGCACTTGTGCCACAACTTTACCATAAGGGAATTTGACCTTCAAACAGTACGGGAGGGGTCAAAGTGGGTCAAAAAACTATTTTTCTTTGGATGTTTTGGTGGTTTGTTTAAGTGTTTGGAGGGTTCTTGATCACAAGATGCCATGTGGAATTTGGTTAATCCCGTATGGAATGCATTGATTGAGAAGGCCATGGTATAAATGGAGGATTGAACCCCATTTATGAAGCAACCAAGAGAGAGAGAGAGAGAGAGAGAGAGAGAGAGAGAGAGAGAGAGCGGGAGCTATGGAGATCTCCTCACCCCCCTCACATGCCTATGAGCGCATCTGCTGCTGATGGCATTTCGAGATAGTCTATGGCATACGACAATGGCGTCTATCGGCAGGCATTGGCCAGCTATTGACAATGATGACATGGCACTCCACGCCCCCAAGGGTTGGTTCTTGTGGGCCATATGGCCCGTATTTTTTGAAGGTAAGTCCCCCCCCCCCTGAGAGAGAGATGTGAAGCCTCGAGAATCACCAGTGGCACTAGCGATGTCGCTAGTGCTCCTGGATCTAGAAAGGGAGAAGGGAAATTGGTAAATTCGAAGGACACCACCCTCTCCAAGAGTTACCAAATCAAGCCACCAAGTGGACCAATTAGCACCTCTACAAAAGGGGTTTTTTAAATCATTTTGGGGATTTTTTATAGCCGTTGAATCATGCAGAGAGGTTTTTAGATAGAGGTGTGTGCCTCTCAAGCCCATGAAATTTTTTTCTTGAAACTAGACATAGTTCTAGCATTAGAAATTTTGTATATGTTCTTCTGAAGCAAGATCAAGGCCATTGTCACCCAATTTGGTGTCCTTTTTTCCTTCCCTACTTCTCTTTCTCCTACTCTTGTAGTGTCATGCAGTGCCAGAAGTGTGGATGTGTGTGCCCCTCGAATGGGCATTGTTTTGTGTAAAGAGAGTGAGAGAGAGATAGTGTGTGTGTTGCAAGGTTTAAGACAAACCGTGATGGTAGGTGTTTGCAGTGTTGTGATCTTGCCGGGTTTGTGTGTTGGAATGTGTGTGAATGGTGGTTTGCTAGTGTAATGTGTACTTTTGGAAGGTGTTTTTGAGAGGATAGGGTTGCTATGAATGCCATGAGCTATAAAGAGGCTGTTGTGTTGGTGTTTTGAGTGTGTTCCTTTTTCCCCCACTCCATCTTTTGGTGCCCCCACAGAGGAGTACACTGCTTTCTCCTAGGTTGATGAGAAGGCAAAATGTTTTGCGTAGGAAAGCATGGTGATACGGAGCTATGGACCAATTTTCACAGGCGAGGAGAAACCAGACAAGTGGATGGCAGATTTTGAGTTGTATATGCTATCACTATGTATGCCTAACAAGGATAGCGAGATGCAAACTTCTCGAGTCTACATGGCTTACTATGTAGAATTTTTTGGTTTTTAATACATTTATCACTCACAATTTGTGAGTTTGGGAAAAAAATTCTACATGACGCTGACATCTTTACTTCACAGATACGACGTACATAAAACTATAGACTAATACATGTAATTTTTTTGCTTTAGAGAGAAACGAGGGTCAAGTATATGTCATAAGTCAATGCCTGGTCAACATCCCATCACAAGAAATAAAAGACAAGAAGTTTGCCATCATTAACTTGCCAAGAGTCACATGTTTTACCGATGCCTTAGGTAGACCAAAAAAATTCCATGAATAGGACTACGTAATAACCGAAACAAAAGGACTCTTCCCAATCTTTGAAAGAGACACACACACACACACATTTATCTGACATACACATATAGACCTTGTAAGTGGAATGCTTCTAATGAGAGGTGTAATAATTGTAGATATGGATATTATTGGATACAACATTGAGATTGCCTTTCTCATGCAAAACAATTCTCCGATCACAACCTTTCAACTCAATGTTATTGAAGGTTATTGACGAAATCAACCAAAAAAAAAATAATCAATTCTTCACTTGAAAAGGCATGTCCCCTTTTATAATAGTATAGATAGATATTTTGTTTTTCTATTTCTCCTTGTTGACATTATTTTACTTTTTGAGCAACATGATGATAAGTTGAGACACATTTTTCCACCCTTGGGTCCTTATTGTCGAGCAGAAGAACTATTCAAGCTTTTTCAAGAAAAAAATAGCTACAAACCAAAATAATGTGTCTTTTATAATACTTATAAAAAATATAGCAAAATATAATATTGATTTGCAAAGAAAATAATCTCTCTCTCTCTCTCTCTCTCTCTCTCTCACACACACACACACACACACACACACACATACACACACAAGAACACAACACACTAAAGAGCTAATAAATAAGGTGAAGTTTCACGTTGGTATTATAAAGGAAAGGAAGCCTAATTAAAAAGAAGTGACACGGAAGGACTACTCATTTACAAACTTAACAAGGTGGACTATGGCCTACACAAGGCTATTTTAGAAGAATTTCATAATAAAAATCTTCCATTGTGAGAGAGAAAAATAGAATGTGACACTAGTATTGGAAAACATGCCCTATCACAATAAAATATTATGCTTTAAAAAAAATATAACAATTAACTATTTATATTATAATATATTTTAAAAGCATTAAGATAATGTTTGACACAATACTCAATGTCCCTCTTTCAAAATAGAGATACACAAATGTCAACACTCTTTCACGAGGGCTTTGAAAAAATAAAAAATAAGTGAAAGAATCACAGTGGCTTTCTAAAACAATTAGAACATGATAAAATCATTAGGTTGAGTTTAAGTAGAATTAGTGTTCAAGAAGGATTGCCTCAACTTAGTCTTGAGCCAGTTGAAAATGGAGACTAGCTAGTTGCAAACCATGGTAAAGGGAACAAAAATTGGTAACATATGGGAGAAAAAAGTTCAAAAATCTTGCAAATTTTAAATTTATGCGAGTATTTATGGTTTGCTTCTTTGTGGGAAGGAAACTCAGCTGGCGGCCGCTTAGTAAAAGAGACTTCTTTGATATTGACTAGAATTAAGTTATAGAATGTAAGAAAAGTCAAGCCATGTTAGACTATGAAAGGAAATGTGAAATAAAAAAGAACTCATTACTATGTGTGTGTGTGTGATAGGATTTACTAGAATTATGCAAGTGAAGTTTCACTTTAACATTCTAAAACAATAGAATGCAAGAAAATCCTAGACATGTTAGGATATGAAATGAAAGTGAAATAAAAAGATCCATTTACTATTTAAACAAATTAAAGGGTCACGACGGCTTTCAAAAACAATAAGAAAGTGATAAAATTGTTAGGTTGAATTAAACTAGTATCAGTGTTTGGGAAAGGATTGCCTCAGCTTAGTCTTGAGCCGATTGAAAATCGAGACTAGCTAACTGTAAACCATGGTAAATGGAAGAAAAACCGATGAAATATGTGAGAAAATCGTCCAAAAATTTTACAAATCTCAAAATTTCTACTAGTATTTTTTATTTTCTTCTTTGTGAGGAAGAAACTTGATCAACAGCCGCTTAATAAAGAGACTTTTTCAAACGTTAACACTCGCTGGAATCAAGCTATAAAATGCAAGAAATGTAAAGCCATGTGAAGCACTACAAGAGGCTATTCATATTAGCGACGCTCACACAACGACGCTCAAAAAATAAATTCCCGGCGTCGCTATGAGCGTCGCAAATGTCTTTGTAAATTTGCGACGCTCATAGCGACGCCAGCTGGGCTAAAAAAATAACCGAGCGCACCCAAAAACTCAGATCTCAGATCTGAGTTTTTCGGCACCCTCAAGCAAGGAGCAGGTAACGCTCTTCCTCTCTCCCCCTCTCTCTCTCTCTCTCTCTCTTTTTCTTCTCCACACACACACACACACACACACACACGAGGAGAGGAAGGAGAGCCAGGTATGCTCCTTCCCTCTCCTCATTCTCACGTTCCCTTCCCCTCTTTCTCTCTCCCTCTCTCTCTCTCTCACACACACACATAGTGTTTTTGAGAGAGAGAGAGAGAGAGAGAGAGAGAGAGAGAGTACAAACAAAAACAAAAACGCACACACACATACATAAACAAAGAATGCACACACACATTGAGAGAGGAAAAGAGAGAGAGAGCATGCATAAACAAAAAACGCACGCATTGAGAGAGGAAAAGAGAGAGAGAACGTGCATAAACAAAAAACATAGTGGCTCACACTGTGCAGATGACTTGCTCTCCTTTTGCAAGACTCACGATTACACGCCCCCCCCCTCTCTCTCTCTCTCGTCCAAATCTCAACAACCAAGAATTGGTTGAAAGTGTTTGCTAGACTTACAGCTGCAAAGAAAGGTGCTGCAAACGAAAGGCAAGACGAAGGGGCCAAAAGACGGAGCAATAGAGTGGTAGTGTGTGAGAGAGAGTCTAGCTGTGTTTCCCATGTACTGAACATTTAAGTACACCACTCATATGCTAAGCGAGTGGGCTCATGTAATTGATTAATGGAATACAATTTTTACCATCTTATTGTGTCATCTCTTTATTTGCACTAAACTTTGTCATTGTTTTGAAGTTACTTTATGTTGTCATTCAAATAGTGTTTAACTATGTGTACCATTTTTTAGGCCCCAAAAAAATTTGTGCTGAGAATCAAGTTAGCCAATAACTTTTGTAGTTGATACATTCTTGTACATAACTAGCTTGCGCGACCCGCCTATTGGCGGGTCTCGCTTGCTCTTATTATGACACAAATTAAATTAATGACACACGTGTCAGAACTCTGAGCGGCTCTCTCTTTGGATGGGTGTTGTCACACACACACTCACTCACACAAAGTTTTGTATCTAGTTCTCATGGGTGGTCCTCTCTCTCTCTCTCTCTCTCTCTCTCTCTCTCTCTCTCTCTCTCTCTCTCTCTCTCTCCCCCCAGTGTTAAATCACTCGTGTACCTATGTACTCTCTTCAGTTAACATTGGAGAGCAAGACGACGTGTCACGTCGCGTTCAGTGGCGCTCACTGTGTGCGCGTGTGTGTGTCATACTCGTTGTTTGGTCAGGCCGACTCAGAGCACACTCGCGAGATTTTTTCCTATGATAATGGCCTGCAGTGCAGGTTGTGCGTCCGTGCTGTGTGCGCGTGCCTGGCTAGGCTCAAGACCAAAGGTTGAGCACGTAGGCCAGCATGTTCAGTGAGGCAGAATTCGCCAAGGCAACAGGGCAAGAGCAAAAGATACATCATCCTCTCTCTCTCTCTCTCTCTCTCTCTCTCTCTCTCTCTCTCTCTCTCTCTCTCTCTCTCTCTCTCTCTCTCTCTCTCTCTCTCTCTGATGCGGTTGAGGCAGCGCCATTATGGACATTGGACGGGCAATGCAAAAAGGGGGGGCGGGGCATGCTATGCACGTTCTCAAGGAGGGAGGTGGGGGTCCAGGGGATACTGTGGCAAACCCACACAAAGGAGGACATATTCTCTCTCTCTTTTTGAATGCAGCAAAGGCCGCTGTGTGTCAGACACCTGGACACTGTGACAGTCGTCGGCTCAGATTCACAAAGAGAGAGAGAGAGAGAGAGAGAGAGAGAGAGGAGAGCGAGATAGATGAACTTGAGAGTGTCGCTATGGCTCCCAATTCATCTATTTCTCTTGACAGCAAAGGCATAAACGATGAGGACTACGAAAAACAAGAGGTATTAATTAATTTTTGTTTTGTGATTACGTTAATTTTCATTGTTGCATTCTGAAATCTTATTTACCTATTGATTTCTTTGTAGAATGTTGTGGACCTGGATGAGCATGCAGGTCGGGGAGGAGATGGTAGGCGCCAAGCTTTTGGATGGCAGTCATCTCTTGCGCATTACCTTGGCAAGCTCCCCCACGACGGCTTTGCGATAATCCACAAGGAGTACACTCCTTGTGGTCAATTTTGGGTGTCAATGATGAAAGCAATGAGCCACATCCTATGTATGTCAACCATATCTCAAGCCTCCCAAGTTATATATCTTGTAAATAAATCTCTGGCCAGTGCTGCATTTGCGACACACATTCGTGGTCGTGTGCTTTGTAACGTGGCCTTAAGCCAAGCTGTAGGTCTAAGCAATGTGGAACAAATTGCTTGGGATGTGTTGCACAAATAGCTTCCTTGCGCCCAAGAGCGCCGAGAAAACATTGCTCGCCATATCTTAGATGGATGAAGCACTCAATAGCTGCATAAATCTTGTAAGTAACTCCAAATTTGTAATGAGATATATCACATCTTTGTACTTTGCTATTTCAAATTTCGAATGGGACTTGATGTTAACTGGTACTTTACATCTTCTGTATTGAGTTTATGGTACGATAGACAGTAGGTGATTGGTTCTATCTTGTGATATGATTGTGCAGTTCTCTGAACCAGAATAAAGGGTTTTTTTCATATAAATAACACCAAAAAAGCATAATATCACTGTATTTTTGTAAACCTAGCCTAAAGAAGGTTTAAAAAAGTTGTCTGGGGCCTGCCGCAAAGGCGCGCGGGAAGGCAAAAGTAACAGTTACTTTTGCCTTTCTCGCGCGCCTCTGTCGGCAGGCCCCCACTAGACAGCTTTTTTAAGCCTTCTTTAGGCTAGGTTTACAAAAATACAGTGATATTATGCTTTTTTGGTTATTCAATCAACCACACTTGGTTGACAGCTCTTCTATCGACATCTCTCTCTCTCTCTCTCTCTCTCTCTCTCTCTCTCTCTCTACTTAGTTTTACTTATATCACTTAAAACACAAATGTACACGACTTGTTATATTTGAAAAAGCCATGACTCGTTATATTTTAAAAAGATATCTTTACATTGCCAAAATTGCATAAAGTCAAATTCAATCTCTCTCTCTCCTCTGATTCGACGCGCAAGAGCTAAATCCTTGGGCATTATTGTCACCCGTTTTGCATGAATAGCACACAAGTTGGTGTCTTCAAAAAGAGAAATTAGATGATATTCTACCGCTTCTTGCAGATCTTCTATGACGATACCTTGAACTCAAAACGCCATTCAATAACTTTGCATGATCTCTTTCACCAAACGTGCGAATGGTGCCTTGCGGATGAGAAGGTCTGAAGTTTTTTGATAGTGATGAATCCCTTGCAACGCCTTTGGAATGCGTCGCTTCATAGCAGGAGCCCGTTGTTGAGGGATGGTAGGATCTGGGACATGGGCCTTGCGAGGGCGAACCTTGAAAAACTTTTTCTTTCTACGAGAGGGCTTGCGAGGAGGAGCTTGCGCATCTTCAAGGCCACCATGTGCTCCGACTGGCTCTTCAACTCCACCCTGCGCTCCAACTGGGTCGTCTTCTACATCCTCAAAATCCTCTTCATTAGTAACCCATGATCACCTCTAGGTTGATCTGACGGCAGAGCGCCCTCCCCAATTCCAAAAAAATGCCCATGGTTTTTACACACAAGAATCACCAAGCATATGGGTGAAAGCATGTTAACCTGTCGCGCTTTCTGTGCTAGTTAGCAGTTTCAAGTTAGCACATCTTCAAAAAGTTGGACGTCCAGTAATTTTTTTACAAATAATATCAAAATTTGTCGGAGGTTGTACATTTGGATTCCTTGTTTCAAGTACTTTCTATTGATATATCATATGTCATAGATCTTGGAGATGTAGCTCAAGTTATTGTACTAGTTAGCATATGTCAAAATTGTGCTAGTTAGCATTGTCCGGGACATGAAAAAGCATGACAGGTTAACATGCTTTCACCCAGCATTGACTTTTGCAAAAAACATTGCCTCATTCATGAGTGTCACACTCATACGTTCGAATCTCCGTCCTTTGACAATTTGACATTCATCTAGCTTAAGAATAAATATGAGCTTCTCTCCAAGTACTGAAACAACACAGGAATTGAATTGTTATACTAAATGATATTCAATACAAATAAAAAATGACATTACAATTTGTATTACCTTGTGGAGACAAAGCATAAAATTTAACCATAGCTCATTGTAGTCGTTTCAAGTCAACAAAAATATTGTTAATTTGATGATAACTAAAAGACTTTGCCCCATTAGGAATAGTATTGCCTCCCTTTATATTACCACGTGACTTGGCATTGGTGGAAGAGTACATCATGGATCCTTCAATGTGTTTGTATTCGCCAAGGGATTCCCGAACGAGATCATTGTTTGCTTTTTTTGCAAGTTGGACCCTATGTGGAATAGGAAATAAATTCTCGGTGATGCCTTGCTCTCGTAATGCATCTTTCATCAATCCATGAAGTGCATGGTATGCATTTGTGTTGATCCCAACCTCATCACAAGCTCTCTGGACATCATCCTCAGACACAAGGTTAGAGATCTTTTTTAGGATCTCCTTTGTGATGGCATCTTTCATGTGTTTGGCCTTTTCACAACCTATGATGTAACGTATATCTTCCTTTGAGATGCATCCTAGGAGAAGATTGCAACGGTCCTCTTGTCTAAAACTTCCACACACATCTTGTATATATGTCCTATTTCAAAAGGTGAACCGAGTTACAAATTGATGGAAACTATTTGAGAGTTATGAACATTGTGAATTAAAAAAAATACCTGGTTGCCGTGATCCGTTTCTTACGTGCCCCTCCATTAGAGGCTAAGTTTTCAATGGAAGAGAACTCCCTCTTACACTCACGCATGCCAAATGGAGTGGCTTTTAGGTGCATCATTGCAATCTATAGCTTAGTTACCTCTGTTTCTGTAGCTTTCATCTCCTCTTTAAGATCTTTGAGTTGTTTCTCTGTGGAATGTAGTTGTTGTTGGAGATTTGTGGAATGAATGTGTAACACTTGACATTGTTGTCGGAAATATGCCGACGCACCTGCGTGATTGGAGTCCAATCTCTTAAAATACCCAAGAAGACCACGTTCTCCTTCTCCCACATATTTGATTAAGCTTGGGAGTGTATGGAATGTCTGATGACAGCCCACGAGCGGATCTTTTGGATACAACCCTCCATCAAGCCACAAGTCAACATTGGTTTCTCCTCGAAACCGTCATACGGATGCTGGTTGAAATGCTTTCTCGTCATTTTTTTTGTGGGAGCAAATTCGATCGGTAGACGCAGACTGACATTAGTTGACCTAGTAGATGACGGCGCAGGTGATTCATTGGTTATGTCGCGAAGAGACATGGTGAAAAGTTATGATGGGGAAAATTTTTAATAAGATATACTTTTTGGGATAAACAGACAATTTTTGGGATAAAAAGACTTAAAAATATATTTTTTCATATATAGGTTCAATTTTTGAGCTCAAAGGAGGGAAATTTTTAAATTTTAAAAATTTCAATTTTTAGGCTTTATTAGATGGACGTTTTGATGATGTGGCATTATCTATTTATTATTGGAATTAATGTAGAGAGAGACCCAAGGAATTTTAGATTTGGAAGGCTTATAAAAGCTAGATTCTTCTAAAAAAATATTTTTTTCTATATATATATATATATATATATATATATATATGGACCTTTTTAAAGCTTAAAAGATCCATTTTGAAGATTTTATTAAAAAATCATTTTGTGGGGTGAATTGATGCATGAGCTGAAAAGTGGAAGCCATAACTACTTACTCTCTTTGGGGAATTAATGTAGAGAGGGACCCAAGGAATTTTAGATTTGGAGCTTATAAAAGCTAGATTCTTCTAAAAGAATATTGTTATATATATATATATATATATATATATAGGGACCTTTTGAAAGCTTAAAAGATCCATTTTGAAGATTTTATTAAAAAATCATTTTTTTGGGGTGAATTGATGCACGAACTGAAAAGTGGATTTTGTCATAATTACTTACTCTCTTTGTTTGGTGATAGGTAGAGAGAATGGTTCTTCTCTCTACTTTTACTCCCCTCTCTTTCCTACTTTATCCCCTCTCTTCCTCCTACTTTACCACCCTCATTCCCTACTTTCCCCCCCTCTCCTATCTAGAGAGAAGTTAGAGAGAGAGCTACAAAAGTAGCCCTATTTATTGTCTTTGTTCCCTCCATCCCCTACAAAATTAGCTTTAATCCCTTAAAATTAGGAATCCTTACATGGCCCCAAGGGGGTCCAATTTTTTCCTGATGTGATAATACAAAAAGACGCACACATAAGAGATTGCAAGCGGAAGGAGTATATTAAGATGTATTCAACATACAAAATATGAATAAGGTGTGCAAAGGATCTCTATAGGAATTACAATATAAAGCTAGGATTTACTTGAGATAATTTACAATGAAGGGGAGTCTCCCTTTTATAGGAGATTGGGTGGCTTTCTCTATAAGTTTTATGTAGTGATCATTCTTAAAAATGGGCATGTGTATTCCACTAAAGTGAACATGTGTATTCCACTAAAGTAGAATCTTTCTATGTACTCCATTATGATCATGCTTTTTTCCAGTCACTATGTACTGGCAGAGTCATAGCATTGTGGATGACATCAGTGCCTTAGGTCACTAGGAGTTAGTGGAGAGGCAATAATATTACTCCACCTGGCCTATGGGATGGGTTGAGGATGTCAGCGAAGACGTTGCAGACGCCTTTTATATGTTCGTACTTGTAGTTCCACTTGGCAAACCAAGGGGTTTGTGAGAATAGACGTTGCAGACGCCTTTTATATGTTCGTACTTGTAGTTCCACTTGGCAAACCAAGGGGTTTGTGAGAATAGGCGTTTGTCATTGTCGGGGCAAGAATGTGCATCCGTTAGCCAGATACGGATCTGCTTGTGGTAGGGTTGCAACTTTAGTTGGAGTGGCTGCTTAAGTTATGTTAAACTCATTAAGATATACATTTGACCATTCCTGTGAAGGAATGGTGTACTAAAGTTGTTGGAGAATAGTTGCATGATGACCTTTTGCCTTCCATCGGAATTTGAAATACTTGTGGTTGAAGGTGATAGGCTACAATCTGTCAAAAATATCATTGCCAATGATCATATCATAACTTGGCTGAGAACAGAAATAGGCAAAGATAGGTATTTTGGCTTCTCCAAGCAGTAGCCATAATTTGATCTGATTTTTCAACTCTTCAGATTTGTTAGCACATTTGATCAGAAATGGTTTATCTAGTTTCTCCCAGTAATTTTCAGGAGAGTCAAACTAGCTCCTGTATCTAGTATAGCATTGAGAGAATTCTGAAATTTTGTATTTAGAATTATTGTAATGGAGACTCCTTTTAGTGGTAAGAGATTGTTATCTCCATTTATAGGTTCTTGAATTTCTTTTTGTTGTGAAGAGATGCTCTTTTACCTGTTTGGCGATCTTTGTAAGGCTTTGATGATTATTCAAAATTAACCTTGTGTTGTGACACATGGTGGTTCAGATGTCATCAATGTCTTCTAGAAGTTTGTCAAGTTTAGAGAGAACTAAACTTGAGTAGCTAGAGTTTTTGATTGGGTGTTTGCTGGGTAGAACCATTTTTCTAATGGTTGCTTATCTTTTCTATTGCTCTGCATAGATGATTCTTCTGAGATTTTCTCATGGGTATACTTATTATCTATTATCTGAGTAAAGACTTGAAGCTCTATAGGATCATCAACCCATTGCTGAACTTGTCTGTTGATTGGATTGATCCATGCTTTCTTTATGGATTCAAGGTTAATTGGTTTGATTTGTTCAGCATCCAATTGCTTTGGTTGGTCATCTTCTCCAGAGATTTCGGCTTCAAAATTAGAGTCTGCATAGTTATCATAAAACTTTCTCCAGTCTCCATACTATGATGATCTAAGTATAGCCACCTTGGTATTGATCCATTTGGATTTATCTTTATCATTTTGAGGGCTGAGAGGGTATTCTAGATCTAGAATAGCTTCTTCTTTTTTATGGGAATAATAGGTAAAGGAGACTACTTTTCTTGCATGAGTTAGAAATGGTAGATCTTCTGTCGGAATACCATCAATATTGATTGCTGGAGATTCCAAGATATCTTGTCTTTGTTCTTCACTAATTTCCTGAACTGTAATAGAGACATTATCTTTAGTTGATGAAGAGCTTGATCTTGTCTCTCTAGACGAGGAAGCTAGGGGTAATTTTCTTTTGAAAGGGGCTCTGCCAATTACCATGATATCCGCTTTTAGAGGTAGGATATCTTTAAGATTTTGAATATCTTCTTCGGATAAATGATTACCTTTTGAAGTTGGCTCAGATAGTTGTTCTTTTGGTAGCAAGATATCCCATGGAATTGGAGCAAGTGGAGTTGGGACATTTTGAGAGAACTGAGGTGGAGTTGGGGTATTTTGAGAGAACTAAGAAGTCTCACCCCCCCAAGAAAGGAAAGTGGTTTTGCTTGTGGTTAGACCAGCTTCCCATCTAAGGAGAGCCTGCTTTTTTTTCTAACATGAACTCTCGTCTTCTTGCTCTTTTTGATGAAATTCTTCATAAGAGTGATCCTGTTTATGTTGGGATATTGATGGAATATCTTGAGGAAAATCAGAAGCTTCTTCATCAGAACTAGAGGAATTGGAGGGTGTTCTTCCTGGTGGCAATTCTTGGAGAGGTCAAGCTTGGATTTTTCCTAAGACCAAATTGCTGCGATGAAGTTGTGATCAAAGAGAGGCTGACTTGCTTTGATTTGTTTTAATTTCATTTTAGTGGCGAAGGCTGGAATGACCATGCGTTCTAAAGCTGGTTCTTTTGGCTTATCAACTTCTCGTAAAGCATTTATGAGCTGCTTGTGATAAGTAGATGCTTCTTTAGAGTTGTGTTGAGAAAAGGTCTTTTTACCTGGTCTTTCAGATTCTAAAGAAGAGTCTAAATTGCTTGAAGCAGAGTCATCCGGTTGGAATTATTGTTTTCCTTTGGAAAACTTTTTCCATTGTTGCGGGTTGAAGGGAGTAGGCATGAAAAAGCCAAGCTTGACCTCTCCAAGAATGGCTTGAGGGAGTAGCCAATGACCTTGTTTACCACAAATAAAACATTTATTGTCATTCTTTAAGGATGTGGACTTAAATCTTCTAAAAAACCTGTGCTTGGGTTTCTTTCCAAAATTCTTCTCCTTCTTTCCCTTCTTTGAATACTTGCAGAACATTTTTTCTTTTTGTCTGCACATCCAAAATCTCTGGAGTAGTAATGCTGTTTGCAGAATTTCTTCGAAGGTTTGGAATCTTTTAATTCTTTTTGTGCCTGGTTTTGAATACATAGTGCCTATATGACCACATGTAGATCTTGGATTATATCTCTAAGAGTTTCTATTTGGAGATTTAGATTTTGGTTATCCAGCTTCTCAGTAATGAGCTTTGTAATAGCTTTTGGTAGTTTGTGCACAAATTCTACTTTGATTTCCCCAGAATGGTATTTTCTTGCTTTGTATATCAGGTTTCTGTAATAAATACAGATCTGAGCCTCATGAAAGGCTTGTAAGGATAGCGTTGCCTGATCTTCTTGTTGTCCAATGAATTCTTTATATATGCTCTCTATTAGGAGTAAGAGAGGCGAGGAATTACCTGTAGGTTGTAAGATAGAGTTTTGATCTCTAGAGGTAACATTTCCCACCACCTTTTAAGGATACCTATAAAACCATTAACTGCAGCTTCTACTGCAGTTTGTTGTCGCATTCACCTAAATAACATTTACTGATAAATCCAATTATGCATGTATTCCAAAACAAGAATGATGTCCTCTTGTTCTAAATTATCAATGATGTAAAAGGTAATGTCACCTACCTTTTTTATACCTTGCAAAAATTGGGGATGTTTAGGAGCTTGGGCTGCACTTGTTGAGGCTTCATGTTCATCCTTTTCCATTTGTAATGGCACCAGAGGGATTTTGGCTTCTGAATCATCGATTTTTGATTCTTCCTAAGAAAAAGGGCTGTCAAATTCTATTGGAGGAGATGGAAGATTGTTAGGAATAATTTCTACTTGAAGTCCATTGTAAACTATTTCATCATAGAAAGAGTCAAACTCATCCTAGTCACCATAGACAAATGCAGGACCATAATCTTTAATACGATCTCTGTGTTCTACCACTGACATATTCCATACTGTCTCAAATTGTTCTTCAGTCCATTTGTAGTCGATGGATTCTATGGCTACACATTTAGGGATTTTGGATGATGGTTTACCTGTATTATCAATTAGTTTGTTGCAATTTTTGTGGCAACAAGCAAGAGTGTAAAGATCTCTATCATCTTCATCAGATAAGCCACTTTGTGACTGGTAATAAAGCTGCTCTGCAGCTTTCCAGTCTTCCCACCCTGGTTCAATGTCTGAAGAAATATCATTTTCTTAGTCAGCATTCAAGACATTGAAGAATAGATTTTTCTAGAGTGACCAGAGCGACCGTGCAATGAGGGTTTATAGAAAGAGAAGTAGGGTAGCTCTAGGGAAGAGGGGACAATTAACTCTGTATGTAAAGAGGAGGGAGATGCGTCAAACTGTTGTTGTAATTGAATTTGCATATTAGCAAGTTTATGAGCAGACTCAGTAATTCGTTCCAGCTTATGCAATTCGTTCAATTGCTTCAAGCAAATGCAACTTGACAGTATGTTAATTGCTTGGCAACAATTCGGGGTGAGGTTTTGCTTGATCAGGCATAGTTACATAAGGAGCTATAAAGATTTTATTGGTATCGGAGAAAATAAAATCTTTTCCTTTGATCATGCAAAACTGGATAGTAAAAGCAGATGAGGACGAGTTTAGTTTTCCAATTACTCTTAGGCAATGCCTGCAAAAGGTTTTGTCTTTATTTTCAAAGGTTCCAAATGATGGCAATCCTTTATTCGCATAGCTCTAGACTTTGTAGGGCTTTTATGCACAATAGCATAAGAAATAGGCTTTTGTGAACTAATTAAATAATTAGAGGAATTTATACTATATACTCTTAGAGTTCTATTTATATGCTCTATTTGTAGTGTAGACTTTATATCTACTGCCCAATTTTTTTGGAAGTTTAACTTCCGACCAAGCAATTTGATCACAACGAAGCATCTGAAAATGATCATCTGAGCGCATAATGATGTTCTGCCCTTTATGATCTTTTTTCTCACTCGTTGTCAAATTTTCTTCATATATTGCTGGTAATCCGGAGTTAGTTGCTCTTCCTAAGACAGAGAAGGAAATTTCTACATTGGGTGTTAGATGCTTTAGACCACAACCAACAATTTTTATTGCAAGGGTTAAGGCTTCGCCAAAATAAGGGTCGTCTAGCGACACATTATAGTTTGGGTGAGCTTCCAAATAGACGGGTCCGTCTGCAAGGTTGCTTTGAATTCCTCCAAGGAATTCATCCTGCAAATTTTTGTGTCTTGTATCTAAAATCATAACAAAACATGATACAGCTAGGCCTTCTCTAAAAAGGGGTTTACATCTATTTGTACACAGCCAAGATGGACAAAGTGATAGCCCCTTTTTAGGGCTTCTGCTTTATCATGTTGGAGGATCTTAGTGAGCTTAATGAAATGCATTTGATTATCTGAGGGAATAGATGCAACTAACCTATTATTTGAATACACAGTGGAAGCTCTAAGCTTAAATAAATTTTTATGTATATATACTTGATCGGGTTTAAGTTTTGGGATTTGCCATTGAGCAAAAGGTTTGACTTCTTCTACTGCCATAGAGAGGTGTGCAAAAGACTTGGTCACTTTTGACAAAGATCTATTCAAGAATTCCATTGAAGTTTACCTAAAATTGAGTCGAGTGGTAGGAATTTCTGCAGGAATTTTTGCAAGAGTTTATCGAGGATTTTTGCCTATGGCTTACTCTCAAATTCCTGCGAGACCCGTCGAACCATGCGACCATGTGACCTTGCCTTACCACACAATTTTGGAAACAACAATTGATTCTTTAGTGGATGTTGTTAAAAGGGAAAAAGGCTTTGCTAACCTTCTTGGTAGTTACCAAAGATAACCTTCAATGCACTTAATAATAGTTTAGTCAATAATAGTTTAGTCAATAGTTTAACTAGGCTCTAATACCAAAAGAAGCACACATAAGAGATTGCAAGAGAAAGGGGTATATTAGATGTATTCAACATAAAGTTTTTAAGGAATGATGACCTAACGACTGTGCTTGAGGTCTGTGAGCGAAGCGTAATGCCGATCTAACTATTGTGCTACGAGTGAAGCTGCCAGACGAGATGTGAGCGAAGCGTGAGTGGCAAGCCTATTGGACGTATTTGCTGGCCTTGACTGTGCTGCTTTGAGCAAGACCAAGCCGTTGAGTGCTTATCGCCTGCAAATCGCCCCTACTCCCTAAGCATCCCCGCCTCCCCTCCAGCCCGCCGGCATACACGGCCTGCATTCGCCGAGCCCGCTTCCCCCCCCCCCCCCCTTTCGTCTGCTGGACAGGGTGAAGCGATTATTAACTTGCCTTAATAATTGTCTTTTTGGTTGTGTATGCATCGTGATTATTAACTTTAATAATCGTCTTCTTATAAGCCTTGTGCATGTGGAGAGTCACACGGTAGCAACAATTATAAGCCTTGTGCATGTGGAGAGTCACGCGATAGCAGCAAGGTGGAGCATCGCCCCCGCCACCCCCCCACCCTCCCACTGCAGTGATAATTAACTATTATCTTAAAGAGATAGCGAGTATTAGTATCTCTTTCGTAAGGCGATTATTAACCCTTGTATAACTTGGTGGAGGTGAGGTCTTGCACCGCGCCATGGCGAGCTCTTCTAAGTCGTCCTACGCCAAAGCAGGGCAGGCAAGAGCAGCCCGACGCTCTGAAGGCTATTGAGGCGACATGCGAACTTGCGAAGTTGGGCGCCGTTGATAGCGGGCAAAGCTCTCTGACTAATTTTAGTAAGGAGGAACTGAAACAAAGAAAGATGCAAGTGGAAAAAGACCTAGCGGCAATCCTGGGTGCACTATCATTGAACAAAAGGTCGCACGAAGATCAGGCAACGCAGGAGGATGATGCTGAAGTGGCCAAAGGGGACAGAGCTTTCCAAGCACATAAGAAGGCTCTCCCGCAGCGTGTCGAGGTGGACGATGCCGTTACGGTGGTTGTTCCCCTTGCCATTGTGAAAAAACAACTTGTGGAAGTTGAAAATTCCACGCTGGTCTTTGCGTTTATGGGGAGAGTTCCCAATAGAATTGAGCTCTGTAATTGGCTTTGCAGTCCACTGGTGTTGAATCAGCACGGCTCGATAATGTTCACCCAATATATAGAAAAAGGATTCGTGTCAGTTCAGTTCAATGACAATGTAATGGTTGAGAGGGTTTTGGCAAAAAGCCCGTTGTTCTTCAATCGCACGCCGGGGTGCGTGCTCCCTTGGGACCCTTTGTTTGAATCTAACGAGACATTCAAGGATCTCTGCCCAGTATGGTTGGAGTTTGTCAACCTCCCAGTTTGGCTTAGGAATAACCTAAAGGACCTCGCAGCTTCGCTTGGTGATCCACTGTTTGTCCCATCTGCCAGAGCCTCATGTGTAGCAGCAAAAAAGGTATGTATCTAGTGGGCTCTAAGGAAGCCACAGCCAAAGAACTTGGTGGTGAATGTTGGGGCAGGACTAAAGGTCATTGTTGGCGGATACTCCGCGACGGACGTCAGCACAGCGAGAACTCACCTAACAAGATTTGTCAGCTAAGGACGAAGCTTGATCTGCAAGCGCGTGGAAGCAAGTATAGTGTGTCAATCTACACTCGACCGACTCTCGACTAATTCCTACAGAGGTCTCTATCCAATGTCTAAGCTACAACCTTCAAGAGTGCATAAGAAGAGGTTTCCTACAACGCTTCCAAGAGCCAAATACCAATCAAACGTTCTCGAAACGCCACAGAACTTGAAGGAGACCCTACTATCACCAATAGGTCGCTCTCTCTAAGGTCTATGAGCCAAAATCCCAACCCTAAACACCTTGTGCAAAATCACGTAGGATGTCTGGTCGAAATTTACAGGTCGTCGTTTCCAAAAACTAAAGTGTCTCGTGTGTATCTCTACTCAATGCGAACACGTGGATATGCTGAAATGCGAAAACGGATAACATATGCTCACCGAATCACCA
Source organism: Adiantum capillus-veneris (assembly GCF_014529385.1). Classification (NCBI taxonomy): domain Eukaryota; kingdom Viridiplantae; phylum Streptophyta; class Polypodiopsida; order Polypodiales; family Pteridaceae; genus Adiantum; species Adiantum capillus-veneris. Next base: position 64,738,943 of record NC_140939.1, on the reverse strand, counting down.
GATGAAGCTCGCGGGTCGAGCTCGCAAAACCAGACGGTACGCTTGCAATCTAGCTATTGGCGCGTAGCTCTTGTCGGGGGCAACACGGTGCACTTCTCCGCACTCGACTCCGACTATCGGTGCATGCGTAACGTCAAAATGAAACTCTCACTCTCTCTCGGTACACAGTACGCTCACTCATAGACAGAACTCTTTTAAAAATGACAAAGGTTTTTTTCATTAAGGTCAAAAAGTGGTATAAATACCTTACAATCTCAAACCTTAATGTTCCAATTTAACCATCTACTCAATCTAAATGTCAAAAATGGGATATAATCGAGAAGCTTTTGTAAGCCCCACTATTTACAAAGGTGAAATGTCGAGTTTTTTCAATAAATGAATAATTACAAAAATAATATTCCGTTGAGCTCCATAGGGTGTGTCCCGCTGCTAACACTCCCCCCCTCCTTGTTCATGTCGTCCCCGACATGGCAATTGAGCTGCGTCTTCAGTGTAGGCTTTCTCTCATCTTGAGAAGGGACTCATATCTCGCATGTTGAGCTAGTAGCGTCGGGCCGAATATGTCTGTGCTGATTGTGAAGAAGCCGCTGTAGAAGGCTTCTTCAAAGGCCTGGAGGTGATAAGATGGCAAAAACATAATCCTTTGATACAATGCATGTATCACCTCGTGAGAAGGCTAACCAGACAGATCGTATGCACATATGTATGTATCTTGAAAGAAGAAGATACTGTCTGTCACCTGGCTTGGTTTGAAGGTCTCGAAGACTGCCAAAAGTGTTTTACATATCTTTCCCATCATGATGCAAGATAGGTCAGGCGAGCCAGTGAACAATTTGATGGCGCCCGTTAGGGTTTTCACCATGTATTGCTCACTTATTCTCTCGCCTGCCTTCAAGCCTTGCAGCTTCGGGTAGTTTAGCCAAGTGAGTTGGCTTCTCTGCAACAACTCATGGGCTTTCCATGTCCTCATTCTTGGTAGAGGGCAGAAACTGAGGTTATCTCTGATCACTTTAGGTGCCTCTACCAGATGAATCTTTCTCCACCTGGGCTGAGAGTCCACTATCAGCTTGACTTCTTCAGGTTTGGAGATATCTGCTTTGTACAATGGCACAGTTGGCTCCTCTTTTATTCGTTTGTTGATTGTGGCAGCTTCATATTTTAGCAGAGGATATGGGAGAGAGGGCTGTAGCCATTCACGCCGAAGGTTACTGGCATCTATCTTCTGAATAGTCATCGACTTAAACACCCTCTGCTCCCACTCCAATGCTTCTCTGGTTGTGTCTTTGACTGCTGCTTTTATGGCCTTTTTCAACTTCTCTTCTTCTTCTTGTGTCAGATCTTGTGGCTCTTGTGAGGGTCCCACTAGGATTTCCTCTTGCATGGTGGTGTCCACTGGATCTGACACATTCTCTATGTCAATACCCTCCATGTTGCTGGCCCGGTGCTAAACTGCTTCTCTTCCGTTTGTTGCTGGCCTCTCAGCTCTTCTATTTGCTTCTGAAGTGTCTTCTTTTCCTCTTCTGCTTGCTCTCCCATGTTTACTAGGATGTCGTTTAGATCTGCATTTATCTTTTCCACCTCCTCGAGCTTTCTCTTGATTTCTTCTAACTCATTCTTCATGGCTTGATTTTCTTCTTCTAGGCGGTTTTGCATTACCATAGACCCCTCGGCCAGCATCAGCCTTTGCATCTTCTCCAGTGTTAACTCCTTTTGGAGCTCCTTCATTTGTTCTTCATATAGCTCATTCTCTGAAGTGGTGTCAGTTGAGCTAGTAGCTCTGACTCTGGCAGGAGATGCCCGCAGCCTTTGGATGGTTTAATCTTTGACTGTAATCTGATCTTTCAGCTAGATCACTTCATCCTGGCTCGCTTCATGCTCTATCTCCGCCTTTTCTTTGGCATTCCTCAGGGTTTCCACTTCTTTGGATTCTTCAGCAAGTTGTAGGGTTAGGTTGTCCTTTCTCTCTCTGCATCTATCAATGACTTGCTGATTTTCTTGTATTCTTCTTCAGCTCTTTCAAGCTTGTTTTCTACTGCCTGATTTTCTCGTTCCATCTTCTGGCATCTTTGTAATGCCGCGTCTAAACTAGCTTGTAGCTTTGTTTGTTTGTCCATATTCTCTTGGCTTTGTCTTTGTAGTGCGTTGACTTCAGCCTTGATCTGAACTTCTTTCGATTTGAGATTATCAATCTCACTTTCCGTGGCCATTGATCTTGCCCTAAGCCGGGTTAGCTTGTGCATCATCACATCCCAGTCATTGGTCGGGGGCTGTAGGTCCTCTGTATCGGTGGCCATCTCTTTTAGTTCCACTAATCGTAGGCTCTGTATCTATTCCTTGGGACTTGTGCTTGCCAACTCAAAGGCCACAGTGGCTACCTCTTCTCGTGAATAACCCGCAGCTAGTAGATCAAGAAATATTCTGAAGTTGTTTTCTTCTAGATCTAACTTCTCCTCTTTCGGTTCAGCTTCTTATTTATGCTCTTTCTCTTGCTTTGAATCTTCTTGTTCATCCTCCTTTTTTTGGGTTTGTGGAGGGCTAAGAGGAGGTGGTGATGGCGGTGGGCTGGACTCCCTGCTTGACGGTGGAATTGTTGGCTTCTTCTTGAAGTCCCGGTCTGCCTGGTCTTTCTTTCCCTTTCTTGGCCTTCCTGCTCTTCCAACAGCTGCCGTCGTACTTCATCCACTTCTTCTTCTGTAAAAGGGACATCAGGGATATTTTCTATCGTAGCATCCAGGATCTCAAAACTTTTTATGTAGTCTTCAAACCGATCTCGGTGCACCCTTTGAGACAATCCCGACATGGCTTCTAGGGAGGGCTTCCACAGCTTGCTTAGATCTGCCTTGAGTGCTCTTTCAGCTCTGAAGCTTTCCATTAGTTGCTCTAACCGTGCCGCTTTTTGTGATTTGGTTTCTTTGATCGAAACTTGTACACTTTCCTTCTTTCCTTTCTTCGACTCCGGCGGCTCTTTTAGCACGGTTACTAACTAGCGCTTCAAATGCGTGGCAACTCTGGGTGCCCTGGGAGGTTCTTCTTCTTTATCTTCTTTCAGCTTTAACCAATCATTCCGTGAAGGAGGTTCTGGTCAGTTTCCCTTGGCATGCAGGGCTCCATAAACCACTTTTGTTATTAGCTCACCAGGTACAATGTAGGTGGGATTTTTGTTCCCCATCTTCACCAGGTTGTCATGGATGTAGGCAACATAATTGATCACTTTTGGCTTGCTTTTCTGCATTGCCCAAGTGAAGGTGGTGGCAATGGCTCGAGGTGGCATTCTGTACTTTTGTGGCCACTTTGTACACATGTGGAAGTATTGGTTGTAGAGCTGGCTCATGATAGCCACTTTTGGGTTTGCAATGTCTTCAAAAGTGTAGTTGTTCTTCTTTTTGGAGTACACCTTGACTTCATCTCGGCGCTTTGTCACACTATCTCCCTTGTTGGAGATGTCAAGAGCGGCTTCCATCACCCTCTCTGTGATGACAATCATGGTATCCGGCTTGCCTTGCAGATCAGTGACTCTGGCCACTCCATCTTCTTTGATAGTGGTTACAAATTCCCACACTCTTTTGATGTCAATCCCCGCTGGCAAAGCTTCAAAGTAGTTATGAAGGTCCAGCTTTTCCAGATAATCTCCCATCTTGCTTCTGACAAATTCGTTGAGCTCCCGTGGTATCATGGGTAGCTCTACTGCATTTCCTTCCGTATCTTTGAACACGCCTCGGTAGATCTTCAAATCATTGGACTCTATAAGATCATCCTGAATCCATGTGCTGGTTGGCTTCAGGGTTCCTTCTGGGATCACAAATGGCTCTACTTCTTCCAAGTAGTCTTTTATTGTCATTCTCTTCTTCTTTGCCGGTGATTTTGCGGCTGCCATGGATCCTGTTGCACTCAGTAGTCCGAAGTTAGTGTCTTTTCCATATCAGCTGAGAAATTGAGTTTTAACTATCCAAATGACTTGAAAATTGAAAATAAAACTTAAAAGGAACTAGGAAACTCTGCATGTGCTCACAGTATCATTCTGGCCAAAAATTATCATTTAGACATCCTACACGTAGGATGTCTATCTTGCCTGTTTTTGGTGAAACTTGGTAAGCTGGTGGTCCTTGACTTGTTGAACATGGCTATGTGATTGGAATTGGGTTTGGGCATCAAAAAGTGCATTTCTGGGCAGATTCAGGCTTTTGGCTTACAAATTGGGTAGGATGTCCTCAATAGGTGGCAAATCGTATTCAAATGGGTTGAAAGTTGATATACAAGCTCCTTGCACCATGTTAATGGCCCCTATGAAGTCAGTTCTTGCATAGTAGGTCAAAATCATGCTGGAGAAATATATAATCTTTGCAAGGCTCTGTTGATTATGGCTAATCAACTTTATGTTATGACATACTCTCATTAGGATGTCACCAATTTTTTCATACAGTCTACTAAGTTTAGTAGGAACCAAACTTTTATCTTTTGGCATTCCTGATTGGGTGGTCATTAGGTAGAACCTTTATTCTACTGAGTGCTTACTTTTTCTCTTGCTCTGTATAGATGATGTTGTCTAGATTTGATCCTCGGATTTCCTTTCATCTATTATTGAGCAAGGGCTTGAAGCTCTTTAGGGTTATCAATCCAGTTTTGAATTTGTCTGTTGATACGATTGATCCATGCTTTCTTTATAACTTCAAGACATATGATTTGTTTGTTGATGTAGAAGGCTCTATAGATCCAATTTGAATTGGAATATTCAATTATTCCTTTCTGCAGTAGCTCATCAACTTCCTTTCTACATTTCTCAGGGTCTATAGTAAACATATTGAGTATGAAGCTTTGGTGGGATTTGCTTTAGGGATAGTTGGAAGAGTAATCATATATTTCTCTTGATCCCAAAAAGCAAATGGGTTGCCAGTGGGAATTGGCATAGGCGGATCATAAACAGCTTTATCTTTTTCTTTTCCACTTGTTGGATTACTGCTAGAATTGTTATCAAAGAAAGGTTTAGTTTCTTTGACTTCCTTCTTTTGGCCAGGGCTGGTATTGTCATTCTTTTTGATTCTAGTGCATCGGCTTGTTCTACTTTAAGAGATTTTTCGGCTTGCTTCTGCAAAATGGATACTTTTGATCGGCCTTTTTTAGTTGTTGAAGAAGAATTGAAACTACTTGTTTCTCATTTTCCAATCCTGTTTTTCTTCGAAGAACACTTTTTATGTCTATGAGGATTGAAAGATGTGTATATGAAATCTCCTACAAGATAGTCTTTAGATTCAGAATCAGAACTTGAAGAATCATTTGTAGAGGTAGAGACTTAGCTGCTTGAAGAGTCTTCTGTTGAGGAAGAGGCTTCATTGCTTGAAGAGTCTTCTGTTGAGGAAGAGGCTTCACTTTCAAATTTTTCCATGCTGAATTGGAAATATGAGATTTCATTGAAAGTAGTTATTTCTGAAGCAGATTCTTTTCTTTCCATTTGTAATGGGAGCTGCACTTCATGATCTATGTCAACAGTGGACATATTCCAAATTGGTTCAATCCGGTCTTATTCCCAACTATAGTTGATTATTAGAAATGTAGTATCTCCTACAATTCTAACTCCTTGCATAGCTTGGGGAATTGGTGGAATGGGTGGAGCAATAGTAGAGGCATCTTCCATTGGCTTATCCTTTTCCTTATGTAGAGGCACTTTTGAGATGTACACTGTTGCGTTTTTTGATACTAAAGAAATTAATACATGTGAATCATCAATTTCACTTTCACAAGTGTCTTCTTCTATGCCAAAATTATAGTTGTAAGGAGAAGATGGAAGTTGAGCTGGAATATATTCTTCTTGGAGGCTGTTATAAATTGTTTCTTGTAGATATAATCAGATTGATTTAGATCTCCATGAAAAACTGTATTATGGTCTTTAATACCTGGTGTGTAATCTGCATAGGTTCTATCCCTTTTATGATTATCTGAGTTATCTTCCCATGCATAGTTATTTGTTTCAAATGATACACCTGCTGGGACTTTGAAGAGGAGTTTACTTGTGTTGTCAATAAGATTTTTTCCTTTAAGACAACGAGTAATAGTATGAAAATCTCTCCTCGCATTAAACTTAGTATTCGGCAAGCTGCTTTGCAGCTTGTTGACAAGCCGCTTTGTCGCTATACAAGCATCCCACCCTGGTTCTTCATTTGAAGAATTATCCTGTTCATTTGTAAACTCCATGACATTTAAGAAAAAATATATGTCAGAGTGACCAGGAGTTTTATGCGTAAATGGTTTGGCAAATGACAGGCTTGATATACTGGGAGATAGGGAAGGAACAATGAGATTTGTATGCAAAGAGGAAGGATAGGCTTGAAGAAGCTTTTGCATACTATTTACCAACGTTGGTGCAGCCAACGTTGGTCCGAGCTAAAAAGTGGTCCATGCCAAGCAAGGGTTGCAGGTAGGTGCAATGCAACAGGTTAGGGTAGGTACCAAGGTCCTGCGCAGTCAAAGGGTAGCGGGAATGTATGTCTTAAGTGGCTTTTTAGGCCAAAAGAGCTAAAGTATGATCCCATAACGGATGACAAGTGAAGGTGTTTGAAGTGTTAAGTCAGTGCTCTAGAAGGTAGTACTCAGTGTGCTCTAGAAGCTGGTCCAGACAGCTCGTCAAACAGAGCCTCGGTGCTCAAGATATTGCAGTTCAAAGTTAGAAGGTGTTGCAGATCCTCGACGAGTAGGGCAGCTGGGGACAGATGTCCCAGATAGATGTTAGTAAATAAATGCATGGAGCTCAAATTATGGAGTGTACCTATCTTTTCGAATTGCAAATCAGAGCTCGGGGTAGCAAGTTATGGCTATTTAAAGATTTTCTGGGGGCTAGGTCTGTGCCCACTTTCCCGCATTGGAGGATATGCCATTTGGCATCTTTTTGGCCTTGCCAAGGTTCTTGGTGATAGTGTGCATCATGTGAAGGTAGCACAAATCGACGGTTCATCAACCGAATGCACGGTCAGCAACATACAACAGGATGAAGTTGGGAGCTAATGTTAAGCAGGGGATTAGCAAATGTTTTTTACCTTTTTTGTGGCCTCTGATAGCAAGCTCGAAGGAGACCAAACACAATGAAGCTTGCCTGTGTTGGAGTCGGCACAACGGTTGTCTCAGTCGGCGGGCTTTGCGGCTTGAAAATCCGACCCCTGATCGGAATGTTGCAAGTTTATGAAGTCGGGGAGATATTTTAGTATAAGGATTTTATCCAAAGGGATATTTTTGGGCATTGGAGGTCATTATAAGAGGGGGTGCCCTGTCATGTTGCCACGTGGCAGGGTTTAGCCCCACATGCCCAAGGTAGGCCTAGCGGTGTGGGGTATATAGCAAGGAATGCGCACCCCTCGTAGGCATCAAAGAGCTTGGAGCTCGTGGCTATGGAGTTTGATGATGGAGCCGCTTGCAGCTCTGTGCGGTGGCGCACGGGGCTGTTTTGGACGATGGAGGTTGCGCGCGGCAATAGCCGGCGGCCAATGGTGGAGGATTATGGCAGCTCGCTAGCGGTCTAGCTGGTGGCATGGCGCTCCAAATGGGGGCCGAGTTCACACGGACGGAAGCCCCACCCAATCTTTTGAAGGTACACCCCCCCCCCCCCCCCCCCCCCCCAGCGATATCACTAATGGTAGGGTAAGGGGGGCGTCCCGCAGGGATGAAGAGAGGGCCAGAGCAGCCGGGCCTGAACCGGGTCAAAAGCCAAGGGAGATCCCCATGTGAAAGAAGAGAGAGAGAGAGAGAGAGAGAGAGAGAGAGAGAGAGAGAGAGAGAGAGAGAGAGAGAGAGAGAGAGAGAGAGAGAGAGAGAGAGAGAGAGAGAGAGAGAGAGAGAGAGAGAAGGCAGGACAAAGGGTCAAAAGGAGGAGCAGTGCAAGATAGACCTTCCAAAGGGTGAAAAATAAAGGAGAAAAAGGGAAAAATAAAAAATGCCTAGGGGGAATAGCGACATCGCTAATGCCCCCCCCCCCCCCCCCCCCCCAAGTGCAAGAGAGAAAGATGAAGCCAGAGGCGGCTACGTGGTCTCCTCCCAAAGTTACCAAATGTGGATGCAAGGTAGACCAATCAGAGTCCAATGCCCAAATTGAAAGGGGCACCCTTATATAAACCATTTTTTATACTTTTTTCATGCTTTTTGCCAGAGTAGGCTTCTTGCGAGGGCCTTGAGCCGATGAGCCTGCAGGGAGCCAAGATAGGGAGTGTTTGTGAGTTCTTGGGTTGGTTTTTTGGCAGAGGAGTGTTCCTTCCAAACCCTTTGTAATTTCTCTTGAAAATGGCCATGGTGATGGCATTGCAAGCTTGGTACATGCCTTTTGAAGTGCAATCAAGCCACTCTTGCCCCATTTTGTTGTCGTTTCCCCTTCCCCCCTTCTCTTTTTCCTGCTCTTGTGTTCTCCCGTGGTGTCGGCAGTCCGACAGTGTTTTGTGTGAGAGAGTGAGATTGACCGGTTGTGTGTGTGTGTGTGTGTGTGTGTGTGTGTAAGGGTGGAGATAGACCGTGGCAATAGGTGTGTGTTGTGTGGGGGATTTGTGGAGTGTGTGAGCATTGGAAATTGACCAGGCGGTGGTCTGCTAGTGAGAAGTGTGTTTTTTTAAAGGTGTTTTTAAAAAGTAGAGGTGTGTTGTGGATACCCTGAGCTATAGAGAGGCCCTTGTGTTTGCATCGGGCGTGTTCCCCCAGTCCCTCTCTCCATCTTCTGGTGCCCCCATGGAGGAGCGTGCTCATGCTCCTAGTTGATGTCAAAGCGATGATTTTGGTGATGACAAAGGTGCGGCCTTTGAAGAGCAGGTGCTGCTAGTGATGGCTTGGGCGCGGGATTTCCCATTTTCACTGGGGTCGAAGATGCAAAAACCTGGCGTCAAGATTATGGATTGTTTGTGCTAAAAAGCGATTTATCGAGAGAAGACCGTGTGGTATAGGTGTTCCTGCTCCTAGTTTGTGGGGTAAAGGGAGGCTATGGTTTGATAGCCTTGGTGACGAGGAAAAGGCAGCCCCAGAGGTGGCTTTTTGAAGCAGATTTGTAGTGGATGCATAGCTAGAAGAAGTAAAGTGAAAGCTAGACAATTCGAAGCAAAGCTTGGAGGGTGATTTTCAAGCGTTCAAGTGGGAGTTTGAAGCCCTTTGGGGAAAATTAATCAAGGTAATTGTTGCAAAAAATGCAAACTTTTTGAAGTTGAGCAAATTCATGGATTGCGTGCATGAATAAGTGTGTGATAAGGTTGAATTAGATGGCCCGGTGTCATACGAAGAGGTAGTAGCTCTAGCAAAAGGGCGGACCAAAAAGATGTTGAAGAAGAGTAAAGCTAAGCAAGGTTTGCCACACGTTGTGATGCCAAGACAATGTGATGTGGTGGTAGCCGCGAGCCAGAGGTAATACAAAGAGAAGTGCATGTGCCAGAAGAACCAAGGGTTCTTTGGCTACAACGAGACAGGGTGGTTCCTAAGCCAAAGATGCCAGCTAGAGCGGCTCCAATTGTGGAGGAAGTGCAGGTGGTTCTAGAGTGGACAAAGGATGTGCTGCCAAGTTTGAGTGTGGTTGTTGAAGCTCCATTGAAGTGTGGTAAATAACAAACAGTGCAGTTTGCAGATGAGGTCAAAGCGGTGAGGCTAGAAGAGATTCTTAAGCTTGAAACAGAGGAAGAGATTGAGTCGAGTGACAGTAGCTCTATGGATGCAGATACGAGTTGGGAGACCGAGTCGTCTCGATCCAGGTATGACAAGTTTGACCTCTTGCATTGAGGCGGTCCGGGGCGGACAACAAGAGAGGCGACCTCTAAACACCTCTCAAGGCTCCCATGCTGCTCAATTGGGGTTGGAGCAACCACAAGCAAGAAACAACAACAACAAACCCACAGCCAAACAAATGAAGGGGCACCACCTAGTTATGGTATGCAAACTAGGACGCAAGAGAGATTTTGGCACAACCAAGAGGATGCGCCACAAAACACACACAAGCAACCTCACACCAAGACTCACATAAAATGGGCCAGAGAGAGCTAGATCAAAGGGAAGAGAGAGAGGAATGGATCTTGCGTAATACGTTATTTGTGACTTGCAAATGGAGATGGTTCGTTATGTTGCTATCGTAGAGCTTGTACAAAACTCACTCAATGCTTAGTGAATGCTAAACATTGCCAACACACACACACACACACACACACACACACACACACAGTCTTAGGGTGTGGGAGACCTCTCACCACATACCCTCTTACAATGGACACAAAATTGGCAATGAAAACACACTAAAACACTCTCTGAAACAAGATAAACGATAAAACTCAAAGTACACAAGTCACCTGGATTTCACTAAACCGTATCGCACAAGTGGAAGGACGAAGATTTGAACGTCGAATCACGCCTTTGATGCACCAAACCTCAATTTATGGATGATGGAGGAACATGTACAATAGTGGTTTTGAGATATTGAACTCACGCTCTCTCACTTGCAATGTGTAGCTTGAAAGCTTCTCTCACACCAAGAGTGAAGCTCACAAAGTGGTTGCTACACCTAAGTCTCTCCTCACGCATAGAGTGTTGGGGTGCTATGTGAGATATTGGAGGTTGTTTTACAAGAAGGAGAGGGACCTATTTATAGGTTGGAGACCCCTCATTAAGATTATTGGAAATCCTAATTACAAACTAACAAATCAGGATTATGATTTTTTTTTAATATCAAAACATTGCGGCCTTCTTTGTCTACTTGAGTCATGGATGTGGGCTCAAAAGAGAGCATTATTGATGGTATATAAGGTGAAAGTAGAGTTTTAAGGAATGAGAGAGAGAAAGAGAGAGAGAGAGAGAGAGAGAGAGAGAGAGTTACTATCCACATGTCTTGAGGTGAGGTGTCTTTTATGGTTAGGTCAATGGCTATTTTGTGTTAGGATGTTAGTGGTTAGTGTTAGTAATCACTAGAAAGTTAATGATATATTTACAATGGGTAGAATGGGGTGGATGGTTGAATGAAGTGAGAAAATCCTTGTGATGGTGAAGCTTGAAGAAGTTTTTGACTTACTTGTGTAGGTTCTCAAAATGACTATCGATCTTCTTCTTTGTCTTCTCTTCTTTACGCCACCGCCGCCAAGGTTGATTATCGCGATGAAAATGGTAATTTGGTTGATGAGATCTCTTGATTTGCAGAGGTTAAGCATGGTTTACATGCTGAATTTTATGTATATAGAGAAGGGATAAGATGGAATTGTACTTTGGAAGTAATAGAGAGAGGCATAGAGATGGTGTATGTACATGGAGAGCTCATATGAGAGCTATGGGAGTAAGAGGGGAGGTTAATGGTGAAGAAGGTGAGAGAAACCATTGAAGGTGCAGGTTTAAGTGAGGGATTGAGAAGAATGAGTGTGTGTGTGTGTGTGTGTGTGTGTGTGTAGAAGTGTGGAAAGAGGTGAGAGAAGACTATGGGCTACTTGTGAGAAAAGTGGACAGGCTGGGGTCCACTCAAAAAATCCTAGCTCATCGGTGGTTGCTCCAAAAATCACCAAAATTTTTGAGGTGATTACTCAGCTCTTGTTCCACATTTTCTCTTTTGACCACCGCTCCAAATTCGAAGTGGAGATGGGTGCCAAAAATCTCACCAAAAAGCCTGTTTTTATGCATACAAAAGTCTTTTAGTGGCCCCCTCCTTGTTGAATTTGTACAATGCATCCAAGAGTGATCCCCTCCTTTGTCATATTATAATACAAATCATCCAAGTTTCCCTTTACACATGCATGGAGGAGGATTATTGGTGAATAAAGAAATATATACATGGTGGGACTAGTGTATGGACTATTCATGGATTTTAGCTCGATGAGCACATGGTGTTAGAATAATGAGTATATAATAATAAACAAAATATGGAGAAATTATGGATATGGAAAGATATTGGAATCATATGATATGGTCCCTCTTTGTATTATTTTGGGTGAAAGAGGAAAAGGTATGCAAGTAAATGAAATAATATAATAAACGTGACTAAGGGAGTAGAAATCATTTTTTGTTTTCACGAGGGTGAGGGTGAAAATGTGGGAGTGATTTGTATAAAAGAAAAATATGAGGTTAGAGTATGTATATATTCACAAAAAATATACTTATGGTGTAAGAGGATGAAAGAAGGCATACACAGGTTTAATTAAACACACACCTAAGTATAAATATTTAAATAAAATACCAGAATAATTATAAAAATCCCTATATTTAGGCCATATATACAATGCAATATTTACACACAAATGGGCCATAATATATTTTATTTTATTTATTTTTTTGGCTCAACTAGCCCAGTGACTAGCTAATTGAGGGTTTTTAAGAAAATATGGAGAAAGTCCCCTAACTCATAGACACCTATGTACATTGAAATGGTAGGGATAGCCACACTGTTTGGGTGATTTTGGTAGGGTGAGTTAGCTCACTATGACAATTATGGAAAGCCGAAAAACGGCTATCAGCATGTAAGTGGAGAAGCAGGAAATGTGTGCAAGGAGCAGCATGAAGTGCAAGCCGAGATGCCTAATGAAGACCAGGTGGAGCAATTCGGGCCTACAGGTGAAGATCAAGTAAAGTTGGTGTGCGGTGCCATTCTAATGGCCATGTGGGTAAAGGTAGTTGTGGAATGCACCATAGTGGTGCAACATGTGCAGAGTTTTGCCAAAAAGGATAGGGAAATCTTACCTATGGTGGTGGAGCTTGATGCAACGGTAGAGGAGGTACTCGAAGCGCAGGTGATTGCAACTGACAAGCAAGTGGTGCTTATCAACCTTGAAGGGTCAGTTGATGAAGAGGAGCTCAACGATGATGGAATTGAGTGCATGGCAGGTGAGAAGGACAATGCGGAGTCAAAGATAGAGGTGCTTCCTATGCAGTCAATGCACTCTATGACAAGTGATGCAGATTCCAAGGTGGTGTCTAAGATTTCCAAGGAGATTTGTGAGTGGTGGTTGAGAGGGATGCTGATAAAAGTGGTTGTGCAGTGGATTGTTGAGCAAGTACAGGATCTGCTAGATGAGGATCTAGCTTTACATGGATGGGAAGGTGGGTCAGGTATGTCAAGAGTGTTAGTTGAGCAGGATGGTGCTCTCTTTGGTGTTCTTGGAAGTGCTTTGTTGTGAGTGGACAATTTGCCAATGAGTGCTTGGAGTGGTCGAGGTATGTTGCTGATGGTTTGGGTATGCAGTTCGCTATGTGCCTTGGTGTGTGGCACTATGCAAAGTTGTTATAGATGGACGGAAGAGATCAGTGGACGTTCTCTGAACCTGGCAGTTGATGACAGGTAAAGCAAGGGGTTGGGCAACCCGCTTGAACAAAAGCGGCAGGTGGCAAGTGTCAATTTTTGTACATATGCTAGATGTTTTTGTGGTGTACAGAGAATTTGTTTGGGTGTGCAGTTTTTTTTGTGCAATAAGCCTTTGTGTGGTTGAACATAAATGTTCAACGAGGGGGTGGGCAATGATGGTGCATCCCAAGTTGGTCCGAGCTAGAAAGTGGTCTATGCCAAGAAAGAGTTGCAGGCAGGCATAGTGCAGAAGGTTAGGGCAGGTACCAAGGTCCTAGGAAGTTAAAGGGTAGCGGGAATGTATGTCTTAAGCCGTTTTTTAGGCCAAAAGAGCTAAAGGATGAGCCTAGATGGGATGACAAGTGAAGCTACCCGAAGTGTCGAGTCGGTGCTCTGGAAGATAGTGCTCAATGTGCTCTAGAAACTAGTCCAGACGGCTCGTCAAACGGAGCCCCGGTGCTCAAGATATTGCAGTTCAAAGTTAGAAGGTGTTGCAGAGCCTCGACAGGTAGGGCAGATGGGGACATATGGCCCAGACAGATGTTAGCAGATAGATGCATGGAACTCAAATTATGGAGCATACCTGTCTTTTCAGATTGCGAATCAAAGCTCGGGGTAGCAAGTTATGGCTATTTGAAGATTTTTCGGGGGCCGGATCTGTGCCCACTTACCTGCATCAAAGGATAGACCATTTGGCATCTTTTTGGCCTCGCCAAGGTTCTTGGTGATAGTGTGCATCATGTGAAGGTATCACAAATCGATGGTTCATCAATCGGATGCTCGATCAGCAAGATATAACAGGATGAAGTCGGGAGCTAATGTTAAGAAGGGAATTGGCAGATGTTTTCTACCTTTTTTGTAGCCTCGGATAACGAGCTTGAAGGAGACCAAAGACAATGAAGCTTGCCCGTGTTGGAGTCAGCACAACGGAGTCTCAGCCGGCGGGCTTTGCGGCTTGGAAATCCGACCCCAAACTGGAATGTTGCAAGTTTATGAAGTGGGGGGGAAATTTTAGTATGAGGGTTTTTTTCAAAGGGATATTTTTGGGCATTGGAGGCCATTCTAAGAGGGGGCACCGTGTCGTGCTGCCATGTGGCAGGGTTTAGCCCCACATTCCTAAGGCAGGCCTAGAGGCGTGGGGTATATAGCAAGGAATGCGCACCCATCGTAGGCATCAAAGAGCTTGGAGCTCGTGGCTATGGAGTTTGATGGAGCCTCTTGCGGCTTGCGCAGTGGCACGCAGGGCGGTTTTGGACGGCGAAGGCTACGCGCGGCGATAGCCAGCGGTTAGTGGTGGAGGATGATGGCAGCTCGCTAGTGGTCTAGCTGGTGACATGGCCTAGTGCTCCCAATGGGGGCCGAGTTCACACGGACGGCAGTCCCACCCCATCTTTTGAAGATGGACCCCCCCCCCCCCCCCCTGCCCCATTAGCGATATCGCTAATGGTAGGGTAAGGGGCGCGTCCCGCAAGGATGAAGAGAGGGCTTGAGTAGTCGGGCCCGAACCGGGTCAAATGCCAAGGGAGAGTCCCCCATGTGAAAGAGAGAGAGAGAGAGAGAGAGAGAGAGAGAGAGAGAGAGAGAGAGAGAGAGAGAGAGAGAGAGAGAGAGAGAGAGAAGGCAGGACAGAGGGTCAAAAGGAAGGGTAGTGTAAGATAGACCTTCCAAAGGGTGAAAAATGAAGGAGAAAAAGGGGAAAACAAAAAATGCCTAGGGGAATAGCGACATCGCTAATGCCCCCCCCCCCCAAGTGCAAGAGAGCAAGATGAAGCCAGAGGCCGCTACCTCCTCCCAAAGTTACCAAATGTGGACCAATCAGAGCCCAAATTCCCAAATTGAAAGGGGCACCCTTATATAAACAATTTTTTAGCCTTTTTCATGCTTTTTGCCAGAGTACACTTGTTTTCTATTACCTTAGGTGCCTCATTGAGTTGCAAGGGTGGTAAGGTACTCTCCCATGATTTTATTTGCAACGTTGTTGTAGGTGGTGAACTTACAACGGGAGGTGCAAACTCTTCTTGTTTGTATGGATATGTACAATGGTAGGTGGAGGTTGTGTCGAAGCTTCTATTTCCATATAGGAACTACATGAAGAACAAGAAGCTTCATTTGACTTCCCTGGTCCTGAGCTAGGTGGAACAAATCGTTCTTTCTTCGGTACCCAAACTAGCTCTGGAGCGGGTATGTAGTACTCCGTGATTGTTTCCTTTCCACGATCTTCAATTTGTTTTGGAGCTACGGGATTGGGCTCACATGGGCCAAGTGAGAGGTAAGAGCACAATTTACATTTTGGCACCCAGATTTGATCATTTTCTTCATAGTAGCCTTGGGCTTCTAATAGTTTTTTAGGAATCCAACACAATGTTTCTTTACATTTCTTGGGGTGAGTGGGACGTCTCTTACCAGGCTTCTGTCTTTGAGCACTAGCTATGGTCGCTAAAGAAGCTTTAGGGACCCACTTGTATGTTTTCTTTGTTATATTAGGATGGGTCTTGTGTGTCTCAAGCTTTATTTCAACTACAGCAGTTGAAGCTCTAGACAGTTAGGCTATGGAGACATATGGTTCAACCTCCTGGACATAAGATGTTTTGGGTTTTATTTCCTTAAGAGGCAATATCTCAAGGACTATCGCTTGAGTGGTAGGGCTAAGAGTTGGTTTCTACGTTGTGACACCCCGAGACCCCCAATCAATAGTGCATTTGGCGTGCGTCCTAGGTTTATATTGCCCTCCGTAGTTCCAATAGGCATGACCAAAAACTCTTGAGTTACAACCCCATTGTCATAACTAACCGAAGTGTGCCAGATTCCAAAAATCACAGTTTTTTTCTTGTCGACACCCTTGACTTGGATAATACTCTCAGATAGAGGTGGCTTTCCCAACTAACACCATACTCCATATGAAAACAGATTATAATTAGCACCCGTGTCCAATAAGGCATTATATAGCACTTTTCCATAGGTGCTATTTAGCTCAATAGGGTATTGTAGAGGTGTGTCAGACTCCAAACAATCATCCTCTGTTTCAACGTGGAATGCATGTGTAACTCCAAGGTTGGCCTCTTGTTGGTGTCGTATGCGTTGTTGTCGCCTCTTTAGCCTGAGCTTGAGCTTGTATCTTCTTCAATTCTGTTTGTGCCTTGGCTGCCTTTTTTTAATGGATGGCATGTAATTCCTCTTGGCTTAAAGGATCATATTATCTTTTAAATTTGGTCCCATTGAGGAATCCAATGGTTTCAACTCCATCAAGAGTCTCCACACGAATGGTCCCTTGTGGGGTGATTTCGCATACTCTATAGGTTCCTTTTCCCACATATTTCAACCTTTTCTTTTTGTTGTTACGCACTCCATACATAAGGACTTTATCATCACCAACATTGATATCCTTGTTCTTTAGATGACGGTCAAACCATTTCTTCCTCCTATATTTATCCACAAATGCGTTCTGCACAGCCAATTGCCTTTCTTCCTCTAACCTTTCAAGGATATATAAGCGCTCAACTAAAGGGTTACCATCCCAACCTTCTTGCAAAGCTACACGCAGACTAGGAATTACAAACTCCCATGGAATAACTGCTTCTTGTCCATATACCATCTTAAACGGTGTGCAGTTAATGGCAACTTTGTACGCAATACAATAAGCCCATAAAGCTGAAGTCATCTTTAAATCCCAATCTGTGCAATGAGCTTCCACCGTTTTGGTCAAGATAGAGATTAAGGTCTTGTTGGTGCTCTCAGCTTGGCCATTTGCTTGTAGTTGGTAGTGAGCTCTTTTATCACTCATTTATAAAATGACTACCATTGTCACTCACAATCTCAAAGGGACAACCAAATCTTGTAATAATGTCCTCAAAGAGAAACCTGGCAATTGACCTCGCATCAGCCTTATGTGTCACTCTGGCTTCCGCCCACTTTTTCACATAGTCAGTGGGCCACGATAATATATCAAGATTGAGTGCTACAAGCTGCCAAACTAATTGGACCTACAAAGTCCAACCCCCATTTTTCAAATGGTTGAGTCACTTTAATAGGATGTAAGGGCATCTTATCCTTTCATTGTGTGATCTTGTAACGCTAGCATTCATCACATCCTCTTGCAAAAAGTGATGCATCTTTAAATAAGTTAGGCCACCAATAGCTTGATTGCAACACCTTTCTAGTTGTTAGTTCCCCTGAGAAATGTCCTCTGGCTATACCCATTTGGACTTCTTGAAGTATGTACAAATACTCATCCTCGCGGGCACAACGTCTAAGAATATTGTCCTTCCCTAGCCTGTAGAGAGTTCCTGCAATGAGAGAATAAGGTTCACATTCTTTTCACAGTTTTCGAGCTATGTCCTTATGAAGCTCTTTGGGTGTAAAACCATTAACTAGAAAGTTCACAATCTTCTCACTCTATTCAAGTATGGTCTTGACTAGGAATAGAGAAGTATCAGGTAAATCATCATCGACTCCTGTAGGGAATTCACCATTGGGTATGCGAGACAAATGATCCGCCATGACATGTTTTTTACCAGGTCTCACTACAACGGCAAAATCAAACTCAAGGAGAATTAACAACCATCGTGTAATTCTTCCCGTGGAATAAGGTTTATTTACTAGATGCAACAAGGCTTGATGATCAACATAGAAAACAAACTTGTTCACCAGAAGGTAGTAGAGAAATTTCTTCACTGCAAATATCATACCTAAACCTTCTCGCTCTATAGTGGTGTAGTTTCTCTCGGCATCATTCAATTGACAACTTGCAAAGATAATGGGGTAGTCCAATTTATGTTCTCCTGGTTGAGCTAGAACACACCCAATAGCAAAGTTCGGTGCATCAATATGCACATGGAAAATTACATTCCAATCGGGCACTCGTTGAATAGGAGCTCTAGTCAAGGTCTTTTTCAATGACTCATAAGCATGGTCACACTCCGCGGTCCAGTGGAACTCAATAAGAAGCTTGTACAAAGGATGAGCTATATTGGCAAAGTTTAAAATAAACCGTCGGTAATAATCAACATGGACCATGAACCTTTGAACTCCTTTATAGTTTGTGGAAATCCCATTTTTGGATACTATATTATATACTCCATCAATGGCTTTAATTTTACTCTCATCTGTGGAAATCCCATTTTTGGATACTATATGCCCTCAAATGACTCCATGTTAACCCAAAATTGGCATTTGAAAGGGTTTAAGGAGACGCGATACAAATCTGCACTTCTCAAACACTTTTTGTAAGCATGATAGATGTTCTTTCCAAGAGGAATAAACACAAAGGTCATCTAAGAAAGCTTCGCAAAACTCCCTCAAATATTATGTAAAAGCAGTGTTTATTAATATTTGAAAGGTAGCAGGGGCGTTGGTTAAGCCAAAAGCTATAACACAAAATGCGAACACTCCAAATTTGGTTACAAAGGCTATTTTAGCTTGGTCCTCTAGCGCAATTGTGATTTAATTGTAGCCATAGTACCCATCTAAAAAGCTATAAGCTTCCTTCCTTGCAACTCTTTCAAGCAGATGTTCTGAATATGGAAACGGGTAGTGGCCCTTCTAGTGCGGCATTGACTTTCTTGAGATCCACACACACTCTAAGTTTCCCATTCTTTTTTGGCACAATCACCATTGGAGACACCCATTCTGAGTGCTCAATAGGGTATATGAATCCGCATTTCACAAGATTTTCAATCTCTTCTTGAACGATCTTTGCATATTTACGATTCATTGGGTAGGGTCGTTGCTGAACTAGTTTAGCCATGCTATGCTATTCATGGGGATTGTGTGTTGCACCACGGAAGGTGGAACACATTTCATATCATGATATATCCAAGAAAATATATCCCTAAATTCCTTGAAAATTTCTTTAAGTACACACTCTTCAGTCTCTGTTAGATCTTGGGCAATGAAAACAGGTTTGGACTCTTCTCCTGGGTCTGCTATCTCTATTTTCTTAACTATCATTGGACCACCATAGACTCCATTGCTTCCATCAATAGGATTTCTTTGAGCCTTTGTATACACAACTCTATGTTCCTTTGTGGTGTAGGATTTGAAATGTTCAGGTGCAAGGTGTAAGTAAGTGGGGTACTGTTGTTTTGTGCACTGTGATTTCACTTCCGATTCCTTTTGTTGTTGAGCTAACTCTCGATTTTGTCATCTCCTTATGGTACAGCTCAACTTTAGCTTTTGTGTAGCCTCTACTTGTGTGATGTCAATGGGTTGTGGACTACACCACATAACACTTTGAAGGTATTCACCACCGCAGTTATCTACCAACTTCCGATGAGCATCATATGCCCCTATATAATTAAGCCATTCTACGGTAGATTTCTTTTCCTTTATTCTAGCACACGCATTTGCTCGATATCGTCGCCTCTTATATCTCTTACTCTTCTTGTCTAATTTTTGATTGCGACTTATCTCTAGTGAAGAGTCACTAGATGAATCGTTACTTGTGTCTTCTGCTCCCTTGGATAGATTGTCATCTAGGGTACCACTGGACCCTGAATGGTTTGTCCCCACATTTGCACTAAGATTTAACTCAGATTATTTTTCCTAAGAGTCAATTTCAATTGATTATTCTGACCCCAAATCGTGTGGGCTAAAGTCTTGTGAGACGCTACTGGTTCCAATGCCAGTCAGAGACCTTTATCTTGTAGGTCATCAAAAGCTATATGCATTGCTTCTAGCAGATATAAGGGTACGAGTGGTGGAATTTCATCCCCCTCATGTGTTACCTAGGTCGTCCCCCTATTTTCCCAAGTGTCTATGGTTGTTGCTAGGTGGACCCAATCCACATTGTCCGACTCAGTTATCCTAGGTAGTACATCCATATAAGGAGAATCTTCCCCAACATCAGTATCCGCTTTACACGTGTAATAATACTGTAATGGGGCCGAGTGAACTGTGGTGTCAGATCTATGATCAATTATAACCTGTTTCCTAGAGGATGTGCTCAACCAGTTACTAGATCCACTCAAATGACAGAATCTTGGAACTGCAACTAGACATGGTTTTCAGACCAGTCATGCACCATTTTGGCTTCCCTCATGAAAGGACGTCCTAAGAGCATCTCAGATGCCATAGTGTGCTTGGAGAAATCCATAACAATGAAGGTAATTCTTATTTTATGTCCAATGACCTTGATCTTGAGATCTTCTAGCATCCCAATAGGTTTAACAATAGACCCATTGGCCATATTTACTACTATGGTTGTGGTTCCAAGGTGAGGTCTTCGCATAGTTTCCCAACAATTTTTAGTTACAATGCTAACCCCAGCGCCATCATCAAGGATTCCCTTCACAATTAATCCCTTGATAGTGATTGGTTGCATTGGATTCATCACCCTCAAAGTATTGTCCCAACTTGTTAACATGTATTTCTACAATAGGGTTCTCATCTAGGTTGGGTTGTGGATCTAAGTGTTCCTCCTCTATTTGCATCTCCCTAACTCCATCCATCTGTGCAAATTGTGGTAGCCCGACCTTCAATTCTCCATTGAGGAAAGCTCAAAGAGCTAAGAATACCTCAGGGTCTCCATATAGTTTGGACATGATGGTGGTTCTAACCTCTGAAACCATGAAATCCATCAATTTGGCAATATTTAATGGCACCTTTTGGGCTTAAATCCTTGACGTGGGGAAGATCGGATCTCCATTTCTTCGATAGGGTCAGGTAGTCCCTCTGTAATTTTTTTCTTTCCAGCAAGAAGTAAGTATTTCCACTTTCCCATGACTTTAAGTCACTTTCTTCTTGGATAGCACTAGGTATGGCTAGGGGTCTATGGGCTTTCTGAGGTTGTTGTTGTGTAGAGAACACTGTGTCTGTAATCTGGATCTGCCTAGGTGCTGGCTCTAGATCCCTTTGGGTATCTTCTACCAAACTCCATTATTGCTTGACCCGCTCGATCTCCTCCATAGGGTTTGGATAAGTTCCTTTCTTCTTCTTGAATCCTGGCCATTGTGGCTCATAACAATCTTCCTTGTTGGTCTCTTTATTAGTGGTTGTTTTGGTCTCCATGGTTTCACCTAAATCAGAATCCTCTCTACTGTTGTTCATATATATGGGGTCATCACCAGTCCCTATGTTGGTCTTTGAACAGGGGTCTGACTTCGCTGATTTTTTCGATCTCTTCCTTTGTGTTTTCTTCTTTTTTTGAGATTGGGTAATTGATGCCGTGTCTCTTTCTTCAAGAATACAATTTTGTTTTTGGCGCAACGATCGTGTGAGCACATTTACTGGTACCACAGGTGTACTTTGTGATGGCTCCTTCATAACCTCAATCAAGTTTAATTGCATGATCTTCGACGCATTTGGATTATTTGGACATTGGGCAATCAAATGATCTATGCCACATAGATTACACATGAGTAGCGGCATTGTAGACATGCTTGATTGATTTGTTTTCATTAGTGTGGTTTTATTTTGTAGCCTAATAGGACACTCAACCACACGATGTGGACCTCCACACCCATAGCATTGAAGAGGTGGTCTCCTAGCAATGTAATTGATATTTTGGTCTCTTGCAGCAAGAGCAGCTACTTGATAGACAGGTTTAACTTGTCCCTAATAGTCCTCCATGTAGTATTGTGGACTTTCTTCAAGCGCATCAATCCCATAGGCAATATTAGGGTCTATATCTTTCTCACAGTCTTCCAAACAAGCAATAGATGACTCACAACCCACTTGATTCACAAGAGTGATTCTCAGACGTGGTGGTTGCAGTCCTAGCACTCGAGGTGATAAGGGTGTTGTTTGAACAACATTTTGGGCCCTAGGGACCATGTGTTGTGACATTTTGTTCAAGAGGTGGGGCCGGTATCAATGCAGGCCCTCGAGGTGTATTTGTCCATGCTAAGGTTGGTCTATTGGCCATTGATCACTTAAATACTATGAAATCCTTAGCTTGATGACCATACCTTCCACATGCATTGCAATTCCCATTGAATTTCACTCTAAAAGTAGAGCAGTCACTGGTACTATGCAGACCATAGCATACTCAGCACCATTGTCGCTCCCTTCTTGGATGGATATGATTGTTTTGTGGAGCACGATTGTCTCTAAGACTCTCCTGAATGGCCTTGGTGAGATTTGCTAAAGTCATCTCAGCTATCTTTGGCTCCTTAGCAATAGGCTTTAGGGTCATTGGTTGATGCCCCGATGCTTACGAGCTAATAGATTTAGGCTCAATAGACACTTTTTATCCTTGAATCATTAAATTTTCCTCCAATTGGATCGCATTGGTGGTGACTGCTTCCCAAGTGGTGATACCTCTAATGACTAGGCCATTGTAGATATCCTCAAGTCGTAAACCCTAATGAATCTATCAAGCAATTGATTATTATTGAAGCGCTCATTTGGATTACAATGAGAATTCAAATGCTTCAAGCGACTAAAAAATTCTGACACTCCTTCCTCTCATTGGAGCTGAGAGGTTACACCCCAAAGCACTCCCTCTCGTATGTATTCTTTCAAGAACAATCTCCTAAGAGTAGGGTAAATCATTTTTTCTTCCACCCTTAGGGTTCTATACCAATCCCTTGCCTTCTCATTTAAGGTTAGGCTTAAAGCATTACTCTTATGCAGGTCATTGTGTTCTCCTAAAGAATCACAGATTGTTCAAACACTTTGATATGCTTTCTCACATCCCCGTCTCCACTAAACTTTTGTGTGAGCTTGGCTATTTGTACTTCCTTAGTTCTAGGTTCTCTATCATGCATGTTACACAGATTCTCAACAATAGATCGATTCATAGCTTGAGAAAATATTGCCAGATAACCTAAGTGAGTAGGCACAGTGGTTGAAGGCACTCTAGAGACTACATGTGGAGTATTGGCATTGGGCTTGGCGCATAGGAAGCCCTTGGGTTCCATGTTTGGTACAGTGTTGTGCCCTGTGGCAGCCCAAAGTTCATATGTGTGGCCCTAGGCATAGCAGGCATCGGATGTGACATGCTAATGCTAGCCAGTGTGGTCCCATGGAAATAAGATCTTGGATATTGTGGTTGTGGAGCTAGGTTGTTGAAACAATAGGAGGGGTAGGGGCTACATGAGTACGAGGAACATAGGTGTATACGATTGGTACACACTTGTAGGTACTGTTGCAGGCATTGAGCCACCATGTAGTGGTGCTTTACTAACAAATGAGATCCATGGCATGTATTTTGGCATGCCCATCATTGGGGTAGGCATGGTAGCCGTGGTGTCATCAAGGGAGAGATGAGCTAGACTTGGAAAGGTAAAGCTATCACTTGTGGGCTCAGATTGCAATGAGACCCTTGGCGAAACAACATATGGAGGATCCATCAAACTTATCGAGGGAGTCTCCATTTGCGATAAGGTTGGTTGTTTAGCCTTCCCTGTATCCAAGAATATCATGAGACCAGTTGAAGGCATGTGGATCCCCTTGTTCTGTCTCTCTAGCTCAATAACCCTATGGATGACCTCACAAACTCTTTGTTGTTGATCTTCCACACTAGTAGCACCCATTGTGGATTGTAGGACATCTAACCAACCCATGTGATGGGTGTGACCTGTGTATAGGTCGGTTAGAGTTTCCATTTTTAGTTCGTACTCGCAGTTCTCATTTAAGAACGCTCCATCTAGGATTGAGGTGCTAGGGGTGTCCTTTCGAAACTAGATGCAATGTGGCTCTCTATGGGTTGACCCTTAGTGGTCGCTCATTTAAGAGCACTCGATTGCTCTCCTAGCAATGATATTGACATATGGGCTTTCACTTTTAACTCCCTTCATTGCTCCACCTTGCGTAAGCTCTCGATTTCCTTTTCCCTAGCCGCAATGATATATTGCTCAACCTCTTACACTTTGGCAAGGCTTCTACCATCAGGTAATATAACCTCGGAGGGAATAGCTCTGAAGAGTCAGGGGGTGCAGTGAATGGAGTATTCACGTGCACATTCTCTAAGAGCATGGGGTCTACGTTGGTCATGAATGACAAATTTACTTCCCCACCCCCCTCATTCACATCGTTAGCTCCATGTTTGGAGTGAGTGTCTCTACTAAAGGTGTTAACCACCGGTGCCACCAAGTGACCACCTTTTATGTAGCCACGGGCCGGGCTTGTCGGACCCGCTAGTATGTATATGCTATTGGCCGAGTTTGTCGGTCAGGTAGGAAGGGATAAGAGTGATCGCTGATGAGAGGCGCACTCTAAAACTAGAATGTATAAGTTTGGGTAAGATTGGCTAAGTGCGGGTGCCCAAATGTGAACGGACAAGCCCATATGAAAAGTCAATCTAAACCTAAAATACCTCATTCTCTCATTTATGCAATGCAAGAAGAGTGCTCTTGCTCCATATCCTTCTCCGTCTCCCTTGTGTACTAGTGTGTGTGTGTGTGTGTGAGTGTGTGCGCGTGCGAGAGAGAGAGAGAGAGAGAGAGAGAGAGAGAGAGAGAGAGAGAGAGAGAGAGTGATCAATCATTGCGGTGCACAATGGCAGCGAGGCGGTTGAGCACAGCGTAGCAGCGTGTCCCTCTTCTTCGCGGTGAGGAATCCTCCACGACAACAAGCGTAGAGCGGTGAGTGACACACCGACGTCATCGTTGAGCTTACTAGTTTAGGCGAGTTGCATGCTTGGATCCATCTGTGGCTCACACACAGCGTATTGGCAAGTTCCTTGCATTGACACGTGCGACAAACATGCACATTTTTGGCACCGTTGCCCAGGAATCACCTTGCGCTAAGCTCAAGAGGCACTCTATGCTTCTTATGTGAGTCTTTGAGTTAGGAAGGAAGAGGAATAAGAAGAAGTTGTTTTCTGCAAATTTTTATTTCCTGCATAATTTTTGTTTACTACGAATGCCTACTTGCACAATTAGTAGTCAATGTGTTTTTATTGAATGAGTGTTTTCTGTCAATGTCTGCTTGCATAGTCTTTTATTTTGTTTGTATAGTGAGCGTGTTAGCTAGTGAATGAGTAAACATTTAGCAAAGTAGGTAGATTCACTGTTCACTCTCAGTTAGTAATTAGCAAAGTAGTTAGTTGAAGAAGAGATAAGGTTAGCTTAGTGAGGAGAGGAGGCAAAAAGTTTTGTGTGTGTGGCCCAAAAAGGCCACCAAAACCGCGCACGCGGGCAACCCAAAAAAAACAAACCAAAAATATTTAAGCGTGAGACATGAGTGTGTTCTACGAAAATTTTGGATCGGGATCGGGATCGGGATCGAGATCATTTTCCCAAGCCCAAGCCTCAGTCTTATGATATATATTAGACTCACTCTTATATATATACCCTACCTCCACAAGAGGGAATCAGGGCATGTGGGATACGTTCCTCAAATCCTCCACCATCCCCTTCACACTCACCCTTTGGACTTATTAATTCTAGCCCTCTCCTCACCTAGGAAAAGACTAGTTTTAGGATTCTGAGGGCTGTACGTAACCAAATCGAGGGCTGTACAGCACGGCACGTCCTCTAGCCAAGATACTCGTTTTGAGATATCGCACGCCATATTGTGTGGCTCGATTAAAAAAGGAACCAAAAATACAAAAAAAATTGGGTTGTAAACACCTTAAAAAAATAAAAAATAAAAAATAAAAAAATAGGTTAGCGGCCTCCAGAGCCACTCACCAACACCTCTAGAGTGTCAAGGTCACATGCACCTACGCTCTGGGTGTGTGCTAGAGGACGAGCACATCGAGAGTGTTTTCGTTTACACGGACACTCATTATTCCTCTACCTTAGGCTCTAGGCCCTCAACGGGAACCAAGGTAGTACCACTCAAGACGCGCGTATAGCGTCTAGTGACTCTTCCTCTGACTACGACGTCATGGAGGGTTACCCAATGCCTAATCATGATAGCTCAAGCCAAGACATGCATGCCACGGGCCCACGGTCCGGGCCGAGTGTGCTTAGCTGCTTGAAGGAAACCTTTAATAGAGCCAGGTGCTCCAAACATGGAGCTAACGATGTAAATGAGGGGGGTGGGGAAGTAAATTCGCCATTCATGACCAATGTAGATCCCATGCTCTTAGAGAGTGTTCACGTGAATGCTTCATTCACTGCACCCCCTAACTCCTCTGAGATATTCCCCTCCGAGGTTATATTACCCGATGGTAGAAGCCTTGCCGAAGTGCAAGAGGTTGAGCGATATATCATTGTGGCTAGGGAAAAGGAAATCGAGAGCTTACGCAAGGCAGAGCAACAAAGAGAGTTTAAAGCAAAAGCCCCTATGTCAATATCCTTGCTAGGAGAGTAATCGAGTGCTCCTGACTTAGCAACCGCTAAGGTCCAACCCCTAGAGAGCAACATTGCATCTAGCTCAAAGGACACCCCTAGCACCTCAAGCCTAGATGAAGAGTTCTTAAATGAGAACTTGGAGTACGAACTATAAATGTAAACTCTAACCGACCTATACACAGGTCACACCTATCATGTGGGTTGGTTAGATGTCCTACAATCCACAACGGGAGCTACTAGTCTGGAGGACCAACAACAAAGAGTTTGTGAGGTCATCCATAGGGTTATTGAGTTAAAGAGACAGAAAAAAGGAATCAACATGCCTTCAACGGGTCTCGTGAGATTCTTGGATACAGGGAAGGCTAAAAAACCAACCTTATCGCAAATGGAGACTCCCTCGGTACGTCCGATGGATCCTCCATATGTTGTTTCGCCAGGGGTCTCAATGCAATCTGAGCCCACAAGCGATAGCTTTATTTTTCCAAGTCTCGATCATCTTTCCCTTGATGACACCATGGCTACCATGCCTACCCCAATGATGGGCATGCCAAGAAACACTCCATGGACCTCATTTGTTAGTAAAGCACCGCTACATGGTAGCTTAATGCCCGCAACAGTACCTACGAGTGTGTACCAATCGTATACCCCCATGGGTCCTCGTACTCATGTAGTCCCTACCCCTTCCATTGTTTCAACAACCTATGCTCCACAACCGCAACACCCAAGTTCTTATCTCCATGGGACTATACCGGCTAGCATTAGCATGTCACATCCGACGTCTGCTATACCTAGGACCACACATATGAACTTTGGGCCACCACATGGCACAACACCGTACCCAACATGGAACCCAAGGGCTTCCTATGTGCCAAGCCCAATGCCAATACCTACTCCACATGTAGTCTCTAGAGCGCCTTCAACCATGGTGCCTGCTCACTTAGGTGACTTGGCAACATTTGCTCAAGCTATCGATCATTCTATTGCTGAGAATATGCGTAACACGCTTGATAGAGAGCCTAGAAGTAAGGCAATACAAATAGCCAAGCTCACACAAAAATTTAATGGAGACGGGGATGTGAGAAAGCATATCAAAGTGTTTGAACAAATATGCGATTCTCTAGGAGAACACAGTGACCTGCATAAGTGTAATGCTTTAAGCCTAACCTTAAGTGGGAAGGTAGGGGATTGGTATAGAACCCTAAGGGTAGAAGAAAAAACGATTTACCCTACTCTTAGGAGATTGTTCTTGAAAAAATACATACAAGAGGGATTACTTTGGGGTGTAGCATCTCAGCTCCAGAAAGCCCAACGAGAGGAAGGAGAGTTGGTGAGAGGATTTCTTAGTCTCTTAAAGCATTAGAATGTTTGTTGCAATCCAAATGAGCGCTTCAACAATAACCAATTGCTCGATAGATTCATTAGGGGATTACGACATGAGGATATCCACAATGGCCTAGTCATTAGAGGTATCACCACTTGGGAAGCAGTCACCACCAATGCAATCCAATTGGAGGATAATTTAATGATTCAAGGAGAAAGAGTGTCTGTTGAGCCTAAATCTATTAGCTTGCAAGCATTGGGGCATCAACCAATGACCCTAAAGCCTATTGCTAAGGAGCCAAAGATATCTGAGATGACTTTAGCAGATCTCACCAAGGCCATTCAACATAGTACCAGTGAATGCCCTACTTTTAGAGTGAAATTCAATGGGAATTGCAATGCATGTGGGAGGTATGGTCATCAAGCTAAGGATTGCATAGTAATTAAGCACACGATGGCCAATAGACCCACCTTAGCATGGACAGACACACCTTGAGTTCCTGCATTGATGCCGACTCCACTCCTTGAATAAACGTCACAACACATGGTCCCTAGGGCCCAAAATGTTGTTCAAACAACACCTTTACCACCTCCAATGCTAGGAACGCAACCACCACATCCGAGAATCAGTTCTGTGAATCAAGTGAGTTGTGAGTCATCTATTGCATGTTTGGAAGGCTGTGAGGAAGATATAGACCCTAATATTGCCTATGGGATGGATGCACTTGAAGAAAGTCCACAATACTACATGGAGGACTATTGGGATTAAGTCAAACATGTTTATCAAGTAGCTGCTCTTGCTGTAAGAGGCCAAAATATCAATTACACCGCCAAGAGACCACCTCTTCAATGCTATGAGTGTGGAGGTCCACATCGTGTAGCCAAGTGTCCTATTAGGCTTCAAAAGAACGCCACACTAATAAAAACCAATCAAGTGAGCACGTCTACAATGCCAATACTCATGTGTAATTGATGTGCATAGATCATTTGATTTCCCAATGTCCAAATAATCCAAATGCACCGAAGATCACACCATTAAACTTGATTGGAGTTACCAAGGAGCCATCACAAAGTACATCTATGGTACCAGTAAACGTACTCACACGATCGATGATCCAAAAAAAAAAATCTTGAAGAAAGAGAAACGGCATCAATTGCCCTATCTCAAAAGAAGAAGAAAACTTGAAGGAAGAGATCGCAAAAAGCAGCGCAGTCTGACCCCAGTTCAAAGACCAACATAGGGACTAGTGACGACCCTGTATATATGAACGACGCTGAAGAGGATTCTGATTTAGGTGAAACCATGGACACCAAAACAACCACTAGGAAAGAAACCAACAAGGAAGATCTTTATAAGCCACAATGGCCAAGATCCAAGAAGAAGATAGGAACTTACCCAAACCTTACAGAGGAGATCGAGCGAGTCAAGCAATTAAGGATTTTGGTAGAAGATACCCAAAGGGATCTGGAGCTAGCACCTAGGCAGAACCAAATTACAGACACAGTGTTCCCTACACAACAACAACCTCACCAAGTCCATAGACCCTTAGCCATACCTAGTGTCATCCAAGAAGAAAGTGACTTAAATGGGAAAGTGGATGTACTTACTTCTTGATGGAAAGAATGTCTAAGGAGGGACTACCTGACCCTATCAAAGAAATGGAGATCCCATCTTCCCCATGTCAAGGGACTGAAGCCCAAAAGGTGTCGTTAAATATTGCTAAATTGATGGATTTCATGGCTTTAGAGGTTAGAACCACCATCTTGTCCAAACTATATGGAGAACCTCAGCTATTCTTAGCTCTTCAAGCTTTCCTCAATAGATAACTAAAGGTCGGGGTACCATAATTTGCACAGATGGATAGAGCTAGGGAGATGCCAATAGAGGAGGAACACTTAGATCCACAACCCAACCTAGATGAGAACCTTGTTGTAGAAATACTTGTTAACAAGTTGGGACAATACTTTGAGGGAGATGAATCCAACGCAACCATACCAATCACTACCAAGGGATTAACTGTGAAGGGAATCCTTGATGGTGGCGTCGGGGTTAGCATTGTGACTAAAAATTGCTGGGAAACTATGCGAAGACCTTACCTTGCGACCACAACCACATTAGTAAAGATGGCCAATGGGTCTATTGTTAAGCCTATTGGGATGCTAGAAGATCTCAAGATCAAGGTCTTTGGACATAAAATAAGAATTACCTTCATTGTTATGGATTTCTCCAAGCACACTATGGAATCTGAGATGATCCTAGGATGTCCTTTCATCACGGAAGCAAAAATGGTGCATGACTGGTCTAAAAACCATGTCTACTTGCAGTTCCAAGATTCTATCAATTGAGGGGATCTTGTAACAAGTCGAGCACATCCTCTAGGAAACAAGTTTATAGTTGATCATAGATCTGACACCACAGTTCACTCGGCCCCATTCCAGTATTGTTACACGTGTAAAGCGGACACTGATATTGGAGAAGATTCTCCTTATATGGATGTACTACCTAAGATGACTGATTCGGACAATGTGGATTGGGTTCACCTAGCAGCAACCATAGACACTTGGGGAAATAGGGGGACGACTTGGGTAACACCTGAGGGGGATGAAATTCCACCACGCATACCCTTAAATATGCTAGAAGCAATGCATATAGCTTCGGATGACCTACAAGATGAAGGTTTGACTGGCATTGGAACCAATAGCGCCTCTCAAGACTATAGCCCACATGATTTGCGGTCCGAATCATCAATTGAAATTGACTATGAGGACGGATAATCTGAGTTAAATCTTAGTGCAAATGTGGGGACAAACCATTCAAGACCCCGTGGCACCCTAGATGACAATCTATCCAAGGGAGCAGAAGACACAAGTAGTGATTCATCTAGTGACTCTTCCCTAGAGATTGGTCGTGATAAAAAATTAGACAAGAAGAGTAAGAAATATAAGAGGCAACAATATCGAGAAAATGTGCATGCTAGAATAAATGAAAAGAAATATACTGTAGAATGGATAATTATATAGGAGTATGTGATGCTCATCAAAAGTTGGTAGATAATTGGGGTGAATACCTTCAAATAATTATGTGGTGTAGTCCAAAACCCATTGACATCGCACAACTAGAGGCTACAGAGAAGCCAAATTTGAGCCATACCGTAAGGAGACGACAAAATCGAGAGTTAGCTCAACAACAAAAGGAGTTGAAAGTGAAATCACTGTCCACAGAACAACAGGACCCCACAGACTTACACCCTTGCACATGAACAATTCAAATCCTACACCACAAAGGAACGTAAGGTTGTGTATACAAAGGCTCAAAGAAAACCTATCGATGGAAGCAATGGAGTCTATGACAATCCAATGAGAGTTAAGGAGATAGAGCTAGCAGAACCAGGAGAAGAGTCCAAACCTGTTTTCATTGCCCAAGATCTGACAGGGATTGAAGAGTGTGTACTTAAAGAACTTCTCAAGGAATTCAAGGATATATTTGCATGGACATATCATGATATGAAAGGTATTCCACCTTCCGTGGTGCAACACATAATCCCCATGAATAGCATGGCTAAACCAGTTTAGCAATGACCCTACCCAATGAATCCTTAATATGCAAAGATCATTCAAGAAGAGATTGAAAAGCTTGTGAAATGAGGATTCATATACCGTATTGAGCACTCAGAATGGATGTCTCCAATAGTGATTGTGCCAAAAAAGAATGGGAAACTCAGAGTGTGCGTGGATCTCAACAAGGTCAATGTCTCCACTAAAAGGGACCATTACTGCTTGCCATATTTAGAACATGTGCTTGAAAGAGTTGCAGGGAAGGTTGCAGGGAAGGAAGCTTATAGCGTTTTAGATGGGTACTCTGGCTACAATCAAATCACAATTGTGCTAGAGGAACAAGCTAAAATAGCCTTTATAACCGAATTTGGAGTGTTCGTATTTCGTGTTATGGCTTTTGGCTTATGCAATGCCCCTACTACCTTTCAAAGATTAATAAACACTGATTTTAGAGAATATTTGAGAGAGTTTTGCGAAGCTTTTTTAGATGACCTTTGTGTCTATTCCTCTTGGGAAGAACATCTATCATGCTTACGAAAAGTGTTTGAGAAGTGCAGATTGTATCGCATCTCCTTAAACCCTTTCAAATGCCAATTCTGGGTTAAGCATGGAGTCATTTTAGGGCATATAGTGTCCAAAAATGGGATCTCCACAGATGAGAGCAAAA
Organism: Adiantum capillus-veneris; assembly: GCF_014529385.1. Taxonomy (NCBI): domain Eukaryota; kingdom Viridiplantae; phylum Streptophyta; class Polypodiopsida; order Polypodiales; family Pteridaceae; genus Adiantum; species Adiantum capillus-veneris. The sequence continues at coordinate 64,706,968 of NC_140939.1, read as the reverse complement.
TTAAAGCCATTGTTGAATTGCCACCACCTACAAACTATAAAGGAGTTGAAAGGTTCATGGGCCATGTTGGTTATTACCGACAGTTTATTTGAAACTTTGCCGAGATAGCTCGTCCTTTGTACAAGCTTCTTATTGAGTTCCACTGGACCGTGGAGTGTGACCATGCTTATGAGTCATTGAAAAAGACCTTGACTAGCACTCCTATTCTACGAGTGCCCGATTGGAATGTAATTTTTCATGTGCATATTGATGCATCAAACTTTGTTATTGGGTGTGTTCTAGCTCAACCAGGAGAACATAAATTGGACTACCCAATAAGCTTTGCAAGTCGTCAATTGAATGATGTTGAGAGAAACTACACCACTACACCGTGAGAAGGGTTAGGGATGATTTATGCAGTGAAGAAATTTTGCTACTACCTTCTGGCCAACAAGTTTGTTTTCTATGTTGATCATCAATCCTTGTTGTATCTAGTAAATAAACCTTGTTCCATGGGAAGAATTACACGATGGTTGTTAATTCTCCTTGAGTTTGATTTTACCGTTGTGGTGAGACCTGGTAAAAGACATGTCATGGAGGATCATTTGTCTCGCATACCCAATGGTGAAGCCCCTACTGGAGTCGATGATGAATTGCCTGATACTCCTCTATTCCTAGTTGAGACCATACCTGAATGGAGTGAGAAGATTGTGAACTTTTTAGTTAACGGTTTTCCACCCAAGGAGCTTCGTAAGTACATAACTCGAAAATTGTTAAAAGAGTGTGAACCTTATTCTCTCAACGTAGGAACTCTCTACAGGCTAGGGAAGGATGATATTCTTAGAAATTGTGCCCGTGAGAATGACTATTTATACATACTGCAAGAAGCCCACATGGGTATAGCCGGAGGAAATTTCTCATGGGAACTAACAGCTAGAAAGGTGTTGCAATCAGCCTATTGGTAGCCTACCTTATTCAAGGATGCATCACTTTTTGCAAAAGGATGTGATGAATGCCAACATTACAAGGTCACACAATGAAAGGATAAGATGCCCTTAAATCCTGTTAAAGTGACTCAACCATTTGAAAAATGGGGTTTGGACTTTGTAGGCCCAATTAGTCCGGCAGCTCGTAGCACTCAATCTTGATATATTATCGTTTCCACTGACTATGTAACAAAGTGGACGGGAGCTAGGGTGACATGTAAGGCTGATGCGAGGTCAATTGCCAAGTTTCTCTTCGAGAGAATTGTTACAAGATTTGGTTGTCCTTTTGAGATTGTGAGTGACAATGGTACTCATTTTATGAATGGAGTGATAAAAGAACTTACTACCAACTTCATGATAGCTCACCATATAAGTCTACACCTTATTATCCACAAGCAAATGGCCAAGCTGAGAGTACCAACAAAACTCTCATTTCCATTTTGACAAAAACAGTTGAGGCTCATCGCACAGATTGGGATTTAAAGCTGACTTCAGCTTTATGGGCTTATCATACTGCGTACAAAGTTTCCATTAACTGCACAGCATTTAAGATGGTGTATGGCCAAGAAGCGGTTATGCCATGGGAGTCTGTCATTCCTAGTCTTAGAGTAGCTTCTCAAGAAGGTTGGAATGGTAACCCCTTAGTTCAACGATCGTATATCCTTGAAAGGCTAGATGAAGAGAGGCAATTGGCTGTGCAAAATGTACTTTTGTGGAGAAAGATAGGAGAAAGAAATGGTTTGGCCGTCATCTAAAGAACAAGGATATCAATGTGAGTGATAAAGTCCTTATGTATGGAGTGCGCAATGAAAAGAAAAAGTTGAAATATGCAGGAAAAGGACCATACAGAGTATGTGAAATCACCCCACAAGGGACCATTCGTGTGGAGACTCTTGATGGAGTTGAAACCATTGGATTCCTGAATGGGATAAAATTTAAAAATATTATGATCCTTTAAACTAAGAGAAGCTACGTGCCACCCATCAAAAAAAGGTAGCCAAGGCACAAACAAAATTGAAGAAGATACAAGCTCAACCTGAGGCTAAAGAGCAACAACAACACATAAGACGCCACCGAGAGGCTAACCTTGGAGTTACACATTCATACCACGTTGAAACAGAGGATGATTGGTTGTATTCTGGCACACCTCTACGATACCCTATTAAGCTAAATAACACCTATGGAAAAGTTCTATATAACACCTTACTGGACACGAGTGCTAAATATAATCTTTTGTCATATGGAGTATGGTGTCAGTTGTTGGGAAAGCCACCCCTATCGGAGAGTATTATCCAAGTCAAGGGTGTCAACAAGAAAAAAACTGCGGTTTTTGGAATTTGACACACTTCTGTCAGTTATGACAATGGGATTGTAGCTCAAGACGTTTTGGTCGTGCCTGCTGGAACTATGGAGGGCAATATAAACTTAGGATGCACGTGGATGATAGCCACCAAATGAACTATTGATTGGGGGACTATGGGTGTGACAACATAGAAACCAACTCTTAGCCCTACCACTTAAGCCATAGTCCCTAAAATATTGCCTCTTAAGGAAATAAAACCCAAAGCATTGCATGTCCAGGAGGTTGAACCATATGTCCCCATAGACCAACACTCTAGAGCTTCAACTGCTATAGTTGAAATAAAGCTTGAAACACACAAGACCCATCCTAATATAACAAGGAAAACATACAAGTGGGTCCCTAAAGCTTCTTTAGCAACCATAGATAGTGCTCAAAGACAGGAGCTGGATAAGAGACATCCCACTCATCCCAAGAAATGTATAGAAACGTTCCGTTGGATTCCTAAAGGACTATTGGAATCCCAAGACTACTATGAGGGAAATGATCAAATCTGGGTGCCAAAACATAGATTGTGTTCTTATCTGTCACCTCTGACCCATGTGAGCCCAATCTTGTAGCTCCAAAACGAATTGATGATCGCGAAATAAAAAAAATCACAGAATGCTACACACCCGCTCGCTCCAAATCTAGTTTGGGTACCGAAGAAAGAACGATTTGTTCCACCTAGCTCAGGAACAGGGAAGTCAAATGAAGCTTCTCACTCTTCATGTAGTTCCTATACGGAAATAGAAGCTTTAACACAATCTCCACCTACCATTGTACATATCCATACAAGCAAGGAAGAGTTTGTACCTCCCATTGTAAGTTCACCACCTACAACAACGTTTGCAAATAAAATCATGGGACAATACCTTACCAACCTTGCAACTAGATGAAACACATAGGGAGGTCAAAAACTATTGGTTAAAGCCTTCGCCCATAACAACTTGGAACAATTGGTTCCAAAATGTGACAAGATCATTCCAAAAGGTATGATCTACCCAAGGAAGGGGGGAGTGTTTGCTCACATTCAGCATTCACTTGCTTCCTTCTCAACCTTCCTCCCTGACCTCTCAATCTCCCAATCTTGAGGAATGTATATATAAAGCCTTATACTTACAGAAACAAGATAAAAAAGTAAAAGAGCAAGAGCCCCCAGACAAAAATCTGGAAACCTATGAGTTCTATACATAGCACAAAATCATAAACACATTATGCACAAGGGCACCACCTTTTGACACGACCCTTGTAATATTTGCACTCTTAACCTTCATCTATCTGTCTGTACAGATATGGCTAGTATACAAGAGTCATCCACTCCTGCCTTGGGTGAGAGATACCCTCGTTACTTTTTACAAGTGTTTCACATGGTCTTTCCAGTGCTTGCCTGTGTGAATGGGATTTGGTAGGTACGCTAGCATGTGAGACAAATTTTGATGAATTAGAATGGCTGATATGTCTCTTGACCATGACTGATCCATACTTGATAGAGAGTGTTTCTCCCATTGTACAAGCCTACCCTTTTGACCAAGATGACTATAGACGTATAGTGACCTTCTTAGTAAACATTGGTGGCTCTAATGATGAAGACGATTTACATGATTACACGGATGGCACATATGGTCTCACGGATGATGACTTTGTTTTTCTAGACGACGAGGATAGGGGTTTAGCCTTAGGGTTTCCCCCCAATCTCTATAATATCCTATTCCCTTGAATCTCTACGGGGAGTGAATATAATTAGGTTAGGGTTCCTTATGTTTTTTAATTGTGTTCAATAAGTATTGGTACCTCTTCCCACTGATGTGCCTCTGGAAGGTGGATGTTTGGTGGTGACTATTGTGCACTTTGTGACTATATAAAATACCTTCTAAGGACATCAACAATGGATTTTTACATGTTACAATGGATGTTCTCCATTATATCAGGTGTACTACTTCCTTTTATCTATGCTTTCCATAGTTACATGTTTGCATCTTGTCATTTGAGTTTTAACAATGCATAAAATTTATGAAGTGACATTGCCAATTTAGATGCTATAATTTTTTCAAACTTCTAGTACCTTGTTCTTCTCTTTGACTTTGGTCTATTAGCTAGCTTTAAGTAGGTATCAGGACCTTACGCTAAACTAGGCAACTTAATTGCTAACTTTAATTCCTAAATAGTCTATTAATTGTAGTAACTTTAGTAATGTTTTAGGCTATGAAGAAACAAAACTTGTGTTTGGGAAGTCCATGTGTTAAGCTGGTATTTGAGACCTCCAGTCTCCTGGCTAGTTTATGCTCAAGCTGGTATTTGAGACCTCGAGTCCCCCAGCTACTTGTTGCAACTATGACAACAACAAAAAATAAAAAAAAGGAGGAAAAAAGAAAAATAAAAAGAAAAGAGAAAGTAAATAGCACAAAATTCCTTGTATTTCATGTTGATCACACTTAAGTGGTATAAGTGACAAGATCACTAGTCTTTAGACCTCGACGAGCATTCCTAGGGTTAACTACTCTTTGATCGAAATTTTTTAATTAACGTTGGTCAATTTAGTACTTACTTTAGACCTAGCTCTTGTGTACTTCTCTTAGAGTCAACCTAATAGACCTTAACTCAATTGCATTTCATTTACGTACTACGCTTGTTCTAGTTGGCAATATGACAATTCATGAACTTTTTTGCATTTCTTAGAATATCAGGTATGCATCTCACTTATTGCACGCCTGCACATGATGCCTTTGAGCTTTCACAATGATGTTTTCTTCTGCTATACATGTACTCCTATCATGGATCCCGATACTGCACTGTTATATTCCGAGGGCGGAATCTACTTTAGGAAGGGGGGCATGTTAACCACCGGTGCCACCAAATGACCACCTTTTATGTAGCCACGGGCCGGGCTTGTTGGACCCGCTAGTATGTATATGATATTGGCCCGGTTTTTCGGTCAGGTAGGAATGAATAAGAGTGATCGTCGATGAGAGGCGCACTCTAAAACTAGAACGTATAAGTTTGAGTAAGATTGGCTAAGTGTGGGCGCCGAAATGTGAACGGACAAGCCCATATAAAAGTCAATCTAAACCTAAAAAACCTCATTCTCTCATTTGTGCAATGCAAGAAGAATGCTCTTGTTCCATCTCCCTTACGGTGTACGTGTGTGTGCTTGAGAGAGAGAGAGAGAGTGATCGAGCATTGCAACGCACGACAGCTGCGGCGAGGCGGTTGATCGCGGCGTAGCGGAGTCTCCCTCTTCTTCGCGGCGAGGAATCCTCCATGACAGCAAGCGTAGAGCGGTGAGTGACACATCATCATCTTTAAGCTTACTAGTTTAGGTTATTTTCATGCTTGGAGCCATCTATGGCTCTCACACAGCGTATTGGCAAGTTCCTTGCATTGACACGTGCGACAGATGCGCACAAAAGTTTTCCTTCAAGCGGCTATGCACGCTCAGCCCGAACCGTGGGCCCATGGCATGCATGTCTTGGCTTGAGCTATCGGGATTAGGCATTGGGTAACCCTCCAAGACGTTGTAGTTAGAGGAAGAGTCATTGGACGCAATATGCGGGTCCTGAGCTGTACTACCTTGGGTTCCCACTAAGGGCCTAGAGCCTAAGGTAGAGGAATAATGAGTACCAGTGTAAATGGAGACAGTCTCGATGTGCTCATCCTCTAGCACACGACGAGAGCGTAGGTGCATGTGACCCCGACACTCTAGAGGTGTTGGTGAGTGCCCGTGAAGGCCGCTCACCTAGTTTTTTAGGTATTTACAATCCAATTCATTGTATTTTTTGTCCCTTTTCTTAATCGAGCCAGAGAATATGACATGTGATAGCTCAAAATGAGCGTCTTAGCTAGAGGGACATTATGTGCTTTACAATCCCCAATTCGGTTACGTATAGCCCTCGGAATCCTAAAACTAGTCTTTTCCTAGGTGGGGAGAGGACTAGAATTAGTAAGTCCAAAGGGTGAGTGTGAAGGGGATGATGGAGGACTTGAGGAACTTGTCCCACTTACCCTCATTCCTTCTTGTGGGGGTAGGGTATATATATAAGACTGAGTATAGTATATATCATAAGTCTGAGGACTGAGGCCTAGGCGTGGGCTTGGGCTTGGGGAAATGATCCCGATCCAAAATTTTCATAGAACACACTCCACGCCTCACGCTTAAAAATTTTTGTTTTTTTGTTGGTTTTTTTGTGCGATCATCGCACGTATGGCCTTTTTGGACCACACACACACTACACCTTTACCTACTCTCTTATCTAACCTAACCTTATCTCCTCTACAGCTAACTACTCTGCTAACTACTAACTGACAGTGAAGCTTCCTACTCTACTAACTCCTTACTCATTCACTATCTAACACACTAACTACTAACTTTGCAAATAAAAAACTGTATAAAAGCAGACATTGGCAGAAAACACTCATTCACTACTAACACACTAACTACTAACTGTGCAAAAGATTATGTGCAAGCAAACATTGGCAGAAAACAGAGATTATGCAAAAAATAAAAACTTGTAGAAAATAACTTCTTCTTCTTCCTCTTCCTTCCTAACACAAACACTCACAAAAGAAGCACAGAGTGCCTCTTGAGCTTAGTGCAGGGCGATTCCCCGGTAGCGGCGCCAAAAATGTGGGCTTATGCCGCACGTATCAAAGCAAGGGACTTGCCTAACACTATGTGTGAGCCATAGATGGCTCCAAGCACGCAACTAGCCTAAGCTATTAAGCTCAAAGATGAGAATGGTGTGTTACTCACCGCTCTACTCTTGCTCTCGTGGAAGATTCCTCACCGCAAAGAAGAGGGAGCCATCATTGCGCCGCGCTCAACCGCCTCGCTGCCGTCGTGCCGCCATAATGTGATCGCACACACACACACACACACATTCTCTCTCTCTCTCTCTCTCTCTCTCTCTCTCTCTCTCTCTCTCTCTCTCTTTCTCTCTCTCTCAAGAACACATGCACACACTAGTACACAAAAGAGACGGAGAAGGAGATGGAGCAAGAGCACTCTTCTTGCATTGCACAAATGAGAGAATCCCCTATTTTAGGTTTAGATTGACTTTTATATGGGCTTGCATGTTCACATTTGGGCGCCCACACTTAGCCATCTTACCCAAACATTATAGGTTCCAATTTAGAGTGCACCTCTCATCGATGATCACTCTTAACCATTCCTAATTGACCGACAAGCCCGGCCGATAACATAATATACTACTAGTGGGTCCGACAAGCCCAGTCCATGGCTACATAAAAGGTGGTCGCTTGGTGGTAACATCGAGTAGTTTTTCACATTAGGTGTAGCATTTACCATGGCTGACAACAACACAGACGTGTTCAAGATGTTTGTTGTTGAGGATAGATTGGATGGGGAAAATTACCCTGTGTGGGTTTATATGATGCAATGTGTCCTTGTGTCAAAAAGTTTTTAGAATATTTTGCAGGGCAGTACGTCGATTCTGAGGATGTAGGCAATGTTGGGGATGTTTGCAAGTTTTGGTGGCAGGATTGCTACTGTCAGAGCTGTTTTGCCTATGGCTGAGCAAGCTCGTTTTGGGATGTAAGAAATGCGCAGGATCATGCATTGATTGCGTTGTCTATGATGCACACTATTACTCCTCACATTCGTTCAACAAAATCTACAAAACAGGCTTGGGATATTCAGACCGATCTCTATGCAAGTCGCAACGAGGATAAATTTGCATTGCTAGATAAAGAGATGGAGTCGAAGATTATTCATGCGGAAGATGAGATGGAAACTTTCCTTGCTGGTGTCAAGGATATCCACAAACAACTTATTTTTGTAGGTGAAGTCATTTCTGATAGTTACCTTGTGCAGATTGTTCTTGATGCTTTGCCAGATTCTTACCTGATTTTTTCTAGTACTTGGAGACTTATCACCCAAGGAAATCCCAAAGTTGTCAAGTTAAATGCATTATACACATTCCTGCTGCAAGAGTCACTTTTCAAAAAAAATCAGACTAGAAAACTTGTAGTTAAACAGGCCTTTATTGCTGCTCAAAGAAAAGGTGGTAACAGCAATGTAGCCACTTCTCATGGTTCTTCTATGAGTGGTAAATCACCAGTTGCCAATGCTTCTGCTGGCAGTAATTTGTTTGAGAATTTTGGTGAAAAAGGAAAAATAAAATGCATTGCCATTATTGTAAATCTAACCATCAATTAATCAAGCAGTGTCCGAAATTGAAGACAAAAGAGGCTAAGAAAAACGAGGTTGGATCAACTACAAGGTCCATTACAAGTGCAACTATTGTGTAATCTTCTGTGAAAGGAGATTGTGATGCTGATGTAGATGCAGAGTGGGCTTTTAGTGTAGAGTGTACTTATGATCTTGCTGTCCTTGATGCATGCATGTCAGTTGCTATAGATTCACATGTGTGGTATTTTGACAATGGTGATACAAAGCACATTACCTCACATACAATGTACAGTGCCTTATACACCTCAACAAAATGGTGCTGCTGAGAGGGAAAACAGGTCACTTGCAAAAATAGCACAATTTATGGTCAAAAGTCAATCTTTTCCCCATTCAGTTTGGCTTGAGGCCATCATGTGTGCCACTTATGTACTTAGTAGGTGTCCTACAAAATATTTGCAATCTATGACTCCTTATGAAACATAGCATGATAGAAAGCCTTCTATTGAGCACATGCATGTTTTTGGTTGTTTGGCATATGATTTGATGCCACAAACGTAGCGCAGAAGATTGGATGATAAGACAGTCAAATGCATTTTTGTTGTTATTGAGGTGAGAGTAATTCGTGTACTTGTCTCCACCCAACTGTGCTATCTTCTAGCCTCCCCCAAGCATACAAACTATTCGATCGTGCCAATGGCCTTGCCCGTAGGACCCATGTCCTTACATTACCCCCCCCCCCCCCCCCCCCCCCCCCTTGGAGAATTGTTTTCGTCCTAAAAAACAAACGTAGGAAAACGTTTCTTAAGTGCGGAGACATTCTCCCATGTAGAACCTTCTTCAGGTCTATCTAGCCATTTTACCAACAACTATCGTCTGACATGATGTCTGGTGCGAAGTCAAAATCTTTTCGGATTCATGAGGGATGCTTGGCGGTTTGGTAAGGTCAACTACCACATCTGTGTCAACAATGACGTTATCATTTTGTCCTAGCTGTTTTCGTCAATGGCTAACATGAAAAACAGGATGCACTCGTGAGTGCTTAGGAAGAGCTAACTTATAGGCCACTTGACCTATATGTTTGAGAATGGTAAACGGTAAACAATAGTGTGGTAAAAGTTTAGCCACTTTTCCCATCTTCAGACTTTTTGAATGCTCTGAAACTTTGAGGAAAACCTTGTCTCCTTCTTCGAAAGTAGCAAAACGACGATGCTCATCAGCGTACTTCTTATATCGATCTTGAGCTTGCTTAACATTCTGTCGAGCAACTCGAAGCATATCAAAATTGTCTTGGAGATAATCTTTCACTTGTTGTATCTTCTCCTTAGCCAACCCCACTGTAATGGGTGATCTAGGTTGAAACCATATAAAAACATATATGGATCAAGCCCTGTAGTCACATGCTTTGAACTATTATAACCAAATTCCAATATAGGTAAGTAGTCTTTCCAATTGGTTTGCTTCTTGCTAACATACGCTCATAGCATATCCTCCAGCACTTGATTAACTCTTTCGGTTTGACTATCTATTTCTAGATGATCAGTTGTACTAAGATTAAGTGTAGTTTTCAAATTTTGAAACACAGCTCTCCAAAAGTGATTATCGAACTTTCGATCTCTGTCACCAATGATACTAGCTGGAAGACCATAGAGTCTATATATATGTTCTACAAATAGCTGTGCTAATTCCGACGACTTAACCGTAGTCTTGGTGGGAATGAATCGTCCCATGTTTGTTAGACGGTCTATAATTACCCACATGGCATCATGGCCACGATTTGTAGTAGATAGTCCTACTATAAAATCCATAGAGATACTCTCCCACATACCTTGTGGAATCTCTAAAGTATGTAAAAGGCTACCTACCTTGAGGTGCTCTGTCTTATTTACTTGGCACTATTGGCAGTTTAGTACTGATGGGGGCTTTTCACAAGCCAAGCTCCCATACCCCTCTTCTCTCGTCCCCACCCCATGAAAACCCCCTCTTATGGAGGGAGTGATAAAAGGCATTGGGAAAAGTAAGAAAAAAATAAAGTATGATTATGTAAATATATAAGAAAGGTAAAATAGGCCACCTCATGCCTGCAGGGTAGCCCATCCCCACCTTGCCTCCTTTTTCTTCACTGTTGCCCCGCCAGGTGTCCCTTTTCCTCTCCTCCACTCAAAAGGTCAACCCCCTCTCTCTTCCCCTTGTCCGTTCTCCTTTCTCTCTCCCCTCAAGCTACCCCACCTCTCACCAATAATGCATTATAACTCACCAATAATGCACCCTAATTCACATGCAACTTACCCTATCTTCCAAAATAGTATACCCCACCCCCTCTTTCTCTCTCCTATCATATCCCATGACCCAAATACCCCCCTCTCTCTCTAAAGGGCGCCATGTCTCTTGTCTTGTAGCTAAATAACCTCCCCCACACTCACACACACTCAGTTTCACTGAAAAAGGTGCCCACAGACCCATCCCCACCCGGTGGTTACCTGATTTTTCTTGGGTTCACACACATCTGCACACAAATTCACCTCTGAACACACTCCCCTCTCTCCCCTCTTATAATTAATTTATTCTCCATGTCACCTCTCACTTTTTTTCATCAACCCATCTCTCTCTCTTAGTCTCTCTCTCATGAGACTGCTGTTCTGGCACATATACACACAACCAGACAAGTGGGGCCCACAGTCACATGGCCTATGTAGATAATGATTTCTTCATTTCTAAATTCTAGAATTTCTCCCCCCTCCTCCCCTATATAAAGAGGGGTCACCATCACACTAAACAGACACACCGTCACCAAAGAGTACACTATGCACTGTGTGTGCCTAGTGCACACACACACACACACAACATCACCAAAGAACACACTATGCATTGTGTGTGCCTAGTGCACACACACACACCCAAACCATCATCATCACTGCAATCACCATGCTTGTCTTGAGCATGACCTCTACACCCTTGGCTATGGAAGATGAAGGGCAACTAAATGAAGGATGATGGCCATGACCCTCGTGCGAGTCTTCGCCATCAACTCCCACCTATCCGCCATGTGCTCTACCACTCTCTCCCTTCTCATTCCCCTTACCCTATGCTCCCCATTTCATCTCCTTATTCTCTATATAAAGCTTGAGGTTTTGTGAGTATGTTTTCTTGAAATGTTTTGCCCATGTGAGGTGTGCGGAATCGCCACCTAGTCTTGTGTTTGGAGTGAGCTTGTGTATGTGTGAAGGGTGTGCGGATTCGCCATCCTTTTGTGGTGCCTAAGTACTAAGCCGCTATACCCCCTCCCTCACTCTCTCTCTCTCTCTCTCTCTCTCTCTCTCTCTCTCTCTCTCTCTCTCTCTCTCTCTCTCTCTCACTTGATCTCATTCCCTTTCCTCTTCATCATTACTCCCAAGCATCCATCTCTCTTGGATGAAAACTTTGTTATGGTGGTGTGTTGTTTGCGTCCTAGCCACTGAAGCTAGGTGGTGCCCCTGTTTGCTTTACCATGACAGGCTCGAGGCGCGCCATTCGGTCCCCGGTGTTTTAGAGGCCGTCGGGGTTCGGGGTTCGCTTTGCTCCCGTCATTTGGTGCCCCCACTGAGGATCTTTTCATGAAACCCTTCAGTTTACAAGACTGAAACCCCTAAACTATTGTGAATGGATGAATGGCTAGCAAGATTTGTTAATTGGACGACAGAAGAAGAAGAGCTACAAGCACAACTAGACGAACTCCGCATCCCCATCGAAGCTCGAGTGCCAGGCGTAACAGTAATCGATTTGCAGTGGGAGAGTCAACCAACACGCCAAACCCAGTGGATATACATAGGCCAAGTGCCAAGAAGAAGAAGGAGAAGGTCGAAACCATGTCCGCAACCTACAACCAACCCACAACAACAAAATGGAAGGAGCTCTACACAATAGAGAATCAACACTATTCTACTTTGAGAATCGGGTAACTCAAGTCACCGAGGTAATTATCACAGTCAGTTTTCAAGTCGCACCTGATGCTGCAGGACAGATAACGGAAGCATTGGCTCACACTCTCGTTAGAGAAACTAGGGATCTACTGAGTTTGTTTCACGAAAGAACACCACCCTCTCCCACAAGCTTGGACAGTGACTAAGCACCTCTAAGCTTCACATGAATCAGTACAACCTACCTCAAGACAGATCACACATACCAACACGTGTACGCTCAATCAAGGTAATACTGGATTTGAAGGCTCACTACCAGCACGTCATTGACACCATGCCGGGTGGGGAGCGGTTTTTGGAGGTTCTGGCATCAGATCAACCATTTGTCTTACCTTTGGTACAAGGCAATGTACCGTTTGAAGTTTTAATCTATGTCCTAGTATAAGAGGGTATACATGCCTCCTTGTAAAGAAGAAAAAAACTTTTGCAAGTTAAGCAGTGTGTCTTTCTAGCTCTCTCTCAGTAATCATGGCAAGTGTAGCATTTCCAACATTTAAAGGAAAGAAGGGGGAGGATTTGGTAACAGACTTCCTAGATGACTTTGAAGTAGCATGTGTAGTGAGCAACAAAGATACGGATGAATCCCGGGTTAGAATATTTAAGCATCTCATGAAGCTAGAAGCTAGATCATGGTACAATGCACTTCCACAAGCAACCAAGGATGACTGGGACCCCTTAAAAACCGCTTTTAAGAGGCGCTTTGGGGGAGGTACCACTTCAGAAAAGTTGTGGGACAAGTTGAGAGACTTGAAGCAGGAGGGTCTTTTAGAATATGCCACCTATGAGTCCAAATTTGTGGATTTGTGGGAACGGTGGGTTGAGTCACTGGCAAGGGGGGAAGTTGCACCCGATTTCCTAAAAAAAGATCGGTTCACGCATGGCTTATGGCCGCTTCTCAAGGAGAAGGTGAAAGGTAGATTCCCGGCTACGTACGAGTTAGCCGTTGAGATTGCTCGCCTTAAAGACAAGAAGCTGCGAATGAAAGCCAAAGAAACCGAGTCAACAGAATCAGGAACATCGCGTCGACCAGCAACTACGACAACCACCATTCCACCACCACCACCAGCTCTTGGGGTAAGAGATGACCAACAAGATATGTTGGCCCATATTACTGACCAACTGCAGAATTTGTCTGTCCACTTAATACAAGAAGGGAGGAGTCAAGAAAGAGATCAAGACCCTGGAAGAACACAACGACAAAACAGGGAGTATCATTGCTACAACTGCGGAGAAGACGGTCACGGTATGTACTACTGTCCCAAACCACGACAAAACTATAATAGAGGAGGTAGGAGGAACCAATTGTCACCCCCTAGAGAAAGAACACCCCCACCCCGAGCACCACCCCCACCAACACAAATTCTACGTCCACCCCAGACACCACTACAAGCATCCATCCCACCTCTTCCACCAGCCCCACCACCTGATCGCCCTGTAAACATCATAAGGCTAGAAGAGAAAGGAAAAGCCATAGTAGTGGATCCACCGAGAGCAAAGGAGAGGGACAAGGGTAAGGAGAAGGTAACCTTTTTAGAACCACTTGAAGCCATGACTATGAAAAGAGCTAGGAGGGAGAAAGCTACACAATCAGATGATGAGAGAAGCATGAGAGGAGAAACTAGCAAGAGGCCATCCAGGCCACGACGGAAATTGGGCATCACCGACTTCCAGCTAGGGGAAAGTTCTAAGCCCTATGATCTAACATTGGATGTGGCAGAGCAAGGACCGAAGATTACATGGCCACAGCTGCTACATCTTGCACCAAAAGTAAGGTGACAATGTTCTAAAATGGTAAGTACAAGACGCTCCAAAACAAAGGTAGCCGGAGCAATTTCGGGATGCAACATGGATGACATCCTTCCAATTGTCGACGTAAACATAAAAGGAAAGAGGGTTGGAAACACCTACATTGATGGAGGTGCACAAATCTGTGTAATGAGCGAAGCTATGATGCTTCGATTAGGGCTCGAGGTTGACAGGCCTTCTCCATGCAAGGCAAAGATGGCAAACAACGCAAAAGTAAAGTGTGTGGGTGTGGTAAGTGCCGTGAAAATCAAAGCTTTCAACACTGAGGTAGAGGTAGATGTTTTTGTAATGCCTACTAAGGGGGAGGGCTATCCACTAATTTTGGAAAGGCCATGGTTGATGGCCATGAAGGCAAAACAAGACTGGGGTACTGGCCTTCTACGCGTGACCGGTAAGAAAGGGGAGACAATCTACTACGACATGAGGATTGGCAAGCAGAAGCAAATGAATCTGGAAACATCGGCAGATGAAACCACTAGCGAATCTTCCAGTTCTAAGGAGGAGACCACATCCACCGACGAAAGTGACAGTTCCATTGATGTGATGGGTATCATTATGAAGGATCCACAAAGGGTAAGCACAACTGGTGATCCATCACCAAAAGGGCAACCCAATGAAGAGGAGAGCAAATCACCTGGCCTAGGAGGAAGTAGGTTGAAGGGTATGTTGTCTACGGAATTAACACTTGAGGAGAAATATAGTTTTTTGCAAATGTTGATGGGATTTTCTAACCTGTTCATTGACAACTATGAAAGAATCACAGGCATTACGGTGGTGGAACATCATATTAAGCTGAAGGAAGGGGTAAAACCAGTTGTGCAAAAGCTACGACGACTGGGGGTCATACAAGAAAAGGCACTCTTGGCCGAGGTAAGGAAACTGCTAGAGGCGGGATTCATCTATGCTGTAGAAAACTCAGAATGGGTGTCACCCGTAGTGGTGACGCCTAAAAAGAATGGTAAGTGGAGGGTATGTGTTGACTACAAACCACTAAATGCAGCTACAAAGAGAGACCACTTTCCTCTCCCTTTCTTGGATGAAATTCTGAATGAAGTAGCGGGTTTTGAATGCTATACCGTCTGTGATGGTTATTCAGGATACTTTCAAATACGCATAGCCTTGGAAGATCAGCTAAAAACCACTTTTATCACGCCATGGGGTTGTTTTGCATACAGGGTTATGTCATTTGGTCTCACAAATGCACCTGCCACATTCCAAAGATATGTCACATATGTTTTTCAACCGTTCTTTGGAACATCCATAAGAGTGTTCATTGATGATTTTTGTATATATAGCTTCCATATTTCACATTTAGAAAAGGTAACTGAAGGTTTGGCCAGGTTGCAAAGCCTAGGTGGGCAATTAAATGTGGATAAATGTCACATTGGGGAGAGTAAAGTCATTCTACTAGGCCATGAAATTTCAGCAAGAGGTATCAATGCCGACCCAAGTAAGGTGTCCGCACTCATAGCCCTACCTTCACCAACGACCGCACGTCAACTAGTCTCTTTTCTATAGAAGGTGAGGTATTTAAGTAGATTCATACATCTACTATCACAACTTGTTCTACCACTGCAACAACTCACTCAAAGATCAACTTTCACTTGGGACGAGGAAAGCGAACATCACTACAACAAGGTAAAGGAAGTCTTAGCCACTCTGCCAACTATCTCACCACCTAAGTGGGATGAAAAATTCTATGTCACCTCAAGTGTTGGTGATGACTCATTGGGGGCTGTGCTACTCCAAAAGGATACGACGACATCTTTCATGAGGCCAATCTACTTCTCTAGTCGAATGATGACAGCAGGAGAGAAAGGTTTCACCCATGTGGAACACTTAGTCCTAGCTCTTAGATTTGCAACTACAAAGTTTAGGTCATATTTGCTACCTAAGCAATTTGTGATTCTAACCACGGATGAAATATTTCCCTATGTTGTACAACACATGGATGTGTCTGCTAGAATTACTAAATGGCTAGTTCGTCTGCAAGAGTTTGACTACACGGTACAGGTAGAAAGCACGACAAGGGCAAGTTTAGGGGGACTCATGACCTACCAAGTCTTTGAAGGGAAGGAGAAGCAATCTAAGGAAGGAGAAGTCCAATTACCTCCAGTACCACCGATGGTAGAAGGAGCATACTCTCTCTACTTTGATGGAGCCTACAAGCGAGCGTCCGACAAAGCAGCTGCAGGCATAGTGGTCTTTGATGACAAAGGGACAAAGGTATTTTCGTTGGGCCAATTGTTAGATTCACATTCTAACAATGAAGCTGAGTATGCAGCACTAACCAAGGGTCTACAATGGTGCGTCTCACAAGGTGTACAACGCCTTAATGTATTTGGGGATGCTCTACTTCTGGTAAGGCAAGTAAATGGAGCATGGACATGCAAGAATCCTAGTTTAAGGACTCACTTAAGTGGTGTAAAAACCTTGTTGGGTAAGTTTGAAGAAGTTCAAATACACCATATCCCAAGGGCTCAAAACCAAGAAGCAGATGCCCTAGCAAGTGAAAGACTACAAGAAGTGGTGGTTGGAGCAATAAAACTAAAGCTCCCTCTATTTCAAGGCAGTGATGCCTTGCCTGACATCATGCATTTTTTGGAAACAGGGGAATGCCCATCAGATTTAACAAAGGGACAGAAGCAATGGCTGACGCGGAAGGCCACAAGGTATCGACTCATCAATGATGGTTTGTACTGTAAGGGTAAGGACCAAATACTCAGGAAGGTCCCTCTCTCTCACGAAATCACGGGAGTAATTGCTAGCTATCACGACGGGGTTTGTGGTGGTCACTTTGCCCTAGACATAACAAATAGGAAAATCTTGCAGGCAGGCTTCATATGGCCTAGCCTCAACCGTGATGTACACCATTGGTGCAAAACGTGTAAGTTGTGTCAAAAGGCCGGCACTAGGTCACTTATGCCTAAACCACAGACACCTATTCTCTCATATGGCCCATTTGAAAAATGGGGTATCGATGCCATTGGGCCATTACCTAGGGCCAACTCAGGAAAATTCTACATTATCATGGGGGTCGATTACATGACTAGATGGGCAGAGGCTACAGCCACCACTAGAATCACAGCGGTAGAGGTAGCTAAATTTATCTACGAGCACATATGCTGTAGGTTTGGCACACCTTTAGAGATCATCTCTGATAGAGAGCCAGGTTTCAGAGCAGACTTGGTAGGAGAATTAATGCAGAAACTGGGCATTACAAGGAGGCACTCTTCACCATATTACCCTCAATGTAATTGCCTAGTTGAAAAGGTAAATGGAATGGTTTCTAAAATTATTACCAAGCAGGTAAACAATCATCCCGGAGACTGGGATAAGTATCTACTACCAGCTTTATGGGCCTACAAAACTTCATTTCGTACATCCTTGGGATTCACACCGTATCATCTAGTATTTGGTAAGGAAGCAATCTTGCCCATTGAAGTGCAACTACAAAGTCTCAGAGTAATGGCAAGCCAACTTCAACAACCCAACATGCATTTGAGAGATCACATCATCAACTTGGAAAGACTGCAGCTGGACAGAGAAGAAGCAATAAATTATTATGTAGCACAAGCAGAGCATAGACGGCTTAGCTTTAACGAGCATCTCCGGAAAAAAGAATTGAAGAAAGGAATGTTGGTGCTCCGCTACAACAATCGCTTCGACACGCGCAAGGATAAGAAACTCCTGCTCCGATGGGAAGGCCCTTTCATCATCAGGAAAAAGTATGCCAATGGAAGCTACCAGCTTATGGAGGCTAATGGAAAACTTCATAAAACCAGGGTAAATGGTTGGCGACTTAAACCTTCTTTTCTTCGATTTGACCAGGCTCCACCAATTGACATTCCAGATGAGGACACACCATCAACCGCCACCTCCGACGATAATGATCAAACAAATGAGCTAGAGACATGAATGCCTCTAGCCAAAAGGGGAGGGCTAATGATGGGGGCTTTTCACAAGCCAAGCTCCCATACCCCTCTTCTCTCGTCCCCACCCCATGAAAACCCCCTCTTATGGAGGGAGTGATAAAAGGCATTGGAAAAAGTAAGAAAAAAATAAAGTATGATTATGTAAATATATAAGAAAGGTAAAATAGGCCACCTCATGCCTGCGGGGTAGCCCATCCCCACCTTGCCTCCTTTTTCTTCACTGTTGCCCCGCCGGGTGTCCCTTTTCCTCTCCTCCACTCAAAAGGTTAACCCCCTCTCTCTTCCCCTTGTCCGTTCTCCTTTCTCTCTCCCCTCAAGCTACCCCACCTCTCACCAATAATGCATTATAACTCACCAATAATGCACCCTAACTCATATGCAACTTACCCTATCTTCCAAAATAGTATACCCCACCCCCTCTTTCTCTCTCCTATCATATCCCATGACCCAAATACCCCCCTCTCTCTCTAAAGGGCTCCATGTCTCTTGTCTTGTAGCTAAATAACCTCCCCCACACTCACACACACTCAGTTTCACTGAAAAAGGTGCCCACAGACCCATCCCCACCCGGTGGTTACCTGATTTTTCTTGGGTTCACACACATCTGCACACAAATTCACCTCTGAACACACTCCCCTCTCTCCCCTCTTGTAATTACTTTATTCTCCATGTCACCTCTCACTTTTTTTCATCAACCCATCTCTCTCTCTTAGTCTCTCTCTCATGAGACTGTTGTTCTGGCACATATACACACAACCAGACAAGTGGGGCCCACAGTCACATGGCCTATGTAGATAATGATTTCTTCATTTCTAAATTCTAGAATTTCTCCCCCCTCCTCCCCTATATAAAGAGGGGTCACCATCACACTAAACACACACACCGTCACCAAAGAGTACACTATGCACTGTGTGTGCCTAGTGCACACACACACACAACATCACCAAAGAACACACTATGCACTGTGTGTGCCTAGTGCACACACACACACCCACACCATCACCATCACCGCAATCACCATGCTTGTCTTGAGCATGACCTCTACACCCTTGGCTATGGAAGATGAAGGGCAACTAAATGAAGGATAATGGCCATAACCCTCGTGCGAGTCTTCGCCATCAACTCCCACCTATCCGCCATGTGCTCTACCACTCTCTCCCTTCTCATTCCCCTTACCCTATGCTCCCCATTTCATCGCCTTATTCTCTAAATAAAGCTTGAGGTTTTGTGAGTATGTTTTCTTGAAATGTTTTGCCCATGTGAGGTGTGCGGAATCGCCACCTAGTCTTGTGTTTGGAGTGAGCTTGTGTATGTGTGAAGGGTGTGCGGATTCGCCATCCTTTTGTGGTGCCTAAGTACTAAGCCGCTATACCCCCTCCCTCTCTCTCTCTCTCTCTCTCTCTCTCTCTCTCTCTCTCTCTCTCTCTCTCTCTCTCTCTCTCTCTCTCACTTGATCTCATTCCCTTTCCTCTTCATCATTACTCCCAAGCATCCATCTCTCTTGGATGAAAACTTTGTTATGGTGGTGTGTTGTTTGCGTCCTAGCCGCTGAAGCTAGGTGGTGCCCCTATTTGCTTTACCATGACAGGCTCGAGGCGCGCCATTCGGTCCACGGTGTTTTAGAGGCCGTCGGGGTTCGGGGTTCGCTTTGCTCCCGTCAGTACGTACTCTTGAACATCATAATGTAGGCCTGACCAATAAAATTGTCGTTGGCATACGTCTTACGAATACATGGATGACCAGCACTTGGACTAGCATGACACTCAATTAATATTTGGCGCCTAGTGTTTAAGTCCTTTGGCACACATACTCTACCCTTGTGAATTAAGTAGCCTTCATCAATGGAAAAATTCTTCCATCACTTAAGCTCTTCCTGAGTAGGGGTGGAGCTCTGTGTGTTGGAGGTTTTATATGTGCATGCACAGACATGTTGATCTGGTTGTACAAAGACATGTGAGTGTGAGGGATCCCTTTTTAAAATTCCACTCCACACTTTAACATATGATTGATCTTGTGCACACTTGCCACGTAATGACTCCAAAAATTCACTCTTTTTTTTCGTAAAATCAAGTGAATTAATCTGAGAGAGGCATCCAACTTAGTGCATCCGCTACTACATTATATTGCCCCTTGCGATATCGTAGCTTACAATCATAATCTTGAAGGAGCTCTGTCCATCTAGCTTTGCGACCCTTCAAGTCCGTTTGAGTAGTAAACCATTAATACTCTCATGGTCAAAAACTACTTCAAACTCGGCACCATATAAATAGTGTCGCCACTTTTGTAAAGCGTGTATTATGGCATAGCGCTCTCTCCCATAGACATAATAATTCTGTTGAGCTCTATCTAAATTTTACTTTCAAAGACTATAGGTCTTCCCTCTTGGAGAAGTACAACACCAATTGCTTTATCATTAGCATCAGTCTCTACCACAAACGGCTTAAGCGGGTCAACGATTGCTAGGATGGGAGCAGTGGCCACAACTACCTTGAGTTGTTGAAAATTGCATTGATGGGCTTCTTCCCAAGAAAAGTTCTTACCTTTTTCTTTAAGTTGATCGGACACAGGAACAACAATTTTGGCATAATCACGGATATATTGTCGATAAAATCCAGCCATGCCTAAGAAGATTTGAAGCTCCTCAACCGTGTTGGGATGTGGCCATCAAAGAATGGTAGCGACCTTGGCAATGTCCATTTTGATGCCAGAATAAGAGATCACATGAGCGAGGTAATTTATCTCTATTTTCAAGAAATCGCACTTGCTTTCCTTAGCATACAAAGCGTGAGCCAGTAGCTGTTCGAACACTAATCTCGTAAGTGTTCTATGTGTTCATCTTCAGTCTTACTGTAAATGAGAATGTCATCAAAGAAAACCACAATAAATTTTCCAAGATAGGGACGTAAGACACTATCCATGAGATTCATAAATGTAGCTAGAGCATTGGTTAGACCAAAAGGCATAACCAAAAATTCAAAATGCCCGAACGGTGTTCTAAAGGCAGTTTTAGAGATATCTTTCAAAAGGATACGCACCTGGTGGTAACCTGAATGAAGATCTATCTTTGTATAGTATCTTACCTCATGGACTTGATCAAACAACTCATCCACTCAAGGCAGAGGATACTTGTTCTTGATGATTATGGCGTTTAATCCGCGATAATCTATGCACATGCGCATAGTACCATCTTTCTTTTTTACCAATAGAATTGGTGATGCCCAAGGCGAAGTGCTAGGTCTAATGAAACCATGGGTGAGGTAGTCAGCCAACTAACTATCAACGTCCTTGGCCTCACTAGCACTCATACAATAAGGTGTTTTACTCACCGGTTTAGTGCTCAACAAGACATCTATACCATGTTGCACATCACGTGTAGGGGGTAAAGCCATCGTAAATCACTTGAGAATACATCACTATACTCCGTGAGTAAGTGAGTCAGCTTTTTCCATGCAAAAGGAGAAAGTCAACTAGAGTTATGCTGGGATGGAGAATTTTGTAATTCCTATAATGTTTGTTTGACAACAATTGCACGTTGCTCAATAGAATTAAAATTGAGAGCACTTTGCTCTTGAGAATTGTTAACACTTTGCTTATCATTAAAGTTCATTGAACTTTTCATACCATAACTAGAATTCACAGCACTTTGCTCTGGAGAATTCACAAAACTTGGAGACAAGCAGTAACACAAAAAGACTTCATCTATTAAATCTGCTTTCTATAAAATAGAAAGCTCGGCTGTACATATAAGAGGTGCAGATGGTATATTTTTCTCACCAAAAAAAAGCACATGTTTACCATTGGCCAGAAAGGATAGGGAGTTGTATTTATAACTAGTGTGCAGTGTGTTTCGTAAACCATGTAGCCACTTCCATCCTAAACTACATCAGCACGGTCCATGTTCATAACTTGAAAGTCAAGGGTCATCGTATGATCTTTAACTACAAGCTCAACCCCTTGAACTACCGTGTCCCATACTTACTTATCATTTCCAGAAATTTGTTCTACCACATACTTGTGGGAGCAGGGAGTCTATGTAAGCTTCAATTTCTTGGCTAGCTTATAGTTCAGGAAGTTATGAGTTGCACCATTATCCACTAAAATATGAACACTTTGTCCGTTAAGTGTGCCATGCATGCGAATCAACTCATGGGGGCCAAAGGTGGGCTTCCACATTGAAGCAAGCACACAACACTTGTGCTTTTCTTCCATATGAAGAACCTATACAACACAATATTTAGGAGATAGCTTGGATACCAGTGAAAGGGCGAGAGTAATGCGTGTGCTAGTCTCCACCCAATCGTGATATCTTATAGCCTCCCCCTAGCGTACACACTATCCGGCTTTGCCGGTGGCCTTGCCCGTAGGACCCATGTCCTTACAATTATAGTACTAAAATTAAAGGTTACAGGTTGTATCATCCACAAACAAAGCGTATTTCAATCTCACAAGACGTTGTGTTTGTGGAAGATTCTGTTTAGCCCTTGTTGTCATGTCCTAGAGATTGTAATGTAAGCTCACATGACATTTATGACTCTTTGCTTCCTCTTTCAGTGGTGGTGAAAGTTCGAATGTAAATTCCAATGAGGCAAATGTACAACCTATGGTGGTTTTGAAAATGTTATAGATCAGCCTATTACTAATGCAGATGTACATGATGTACTTGATGAGGAAAGGGTTGAGAATGAGTAGGCTAGAGGTATGCCTCATTAGATGGTGCATACTTTGCATGATAGTAAATTGGATGCACCTTTTTCTAGTCGTAATCTTTCAGGTTCTTGCCATGCATCTTATGCATCAAATTGCTATGCTTTGGCTATGTCTAGTTATGTGATGTTGAGAAACCTCTGTTTTTTTATGAAGCACATAATTCAAAAAATTGGATGGCTGCCATGCAATCAGAATATGATGCACTTATAGAAAATGACACATGGACTTTATGTAATTTGCCTCCTAGCAAAAATACCATTGGTACAAAGTGGATTTACAAGTTGAAATGCATGTCGGATGGTGAGATTGATCGCTATAAGGCTGGACTTATTGCAAAGGGTTCAACAAAAAGGCATAGATTATGAAGAGACATTTGCTCCCACTTGTTGTATGACTACTATGCATTTTCTATGTGCATTGTAGCTCATTTTGGTTGGGATATACATCCATCAGACATTGTTATACTGCTTTCTCGAATGGTGACATATTTGAGGAAGTTTATGTAACGTAGCCTCACGGTTTTGTCAAGAAAGGAAAAGAGGATAAAGTGTGCAAATGTAAGAAAGATTTGTATGGGTTGAAGCAATCTTCTCGCGCTTGGTATGAAAAGGATGACACTCATTTGGTCAAAGGAGGCTTTTGACAGTCCAACAAAAATCACATTGTATGTAAAGAGTGAGGGTGATATACTTCTCATTGTCGTTCTCTATGTAGATAATTTGATGATCAATGGACCAAATGAGAGACATGTTGCTAAATTTAAGGCTAATTTGAATTCTACATTCAAGATGAAAGATCCAAGGTTGTTGCATGATTACTGGGCATATAGTTTAAGCAGTGTGATGGTGGTATTGCCTTGTGTCAGACAAGTTACATAGAGACATTGCTATGTAAGTTTGGACTTGAGGATTACAAACCTATTGCCACTCCCACAGAAATATGTTTGAAATTGAGTCTTCATGATGATGGTGATCCTGCCAATGTCACTCTTTACCAAACTACTATTGGCTGCCTTATTTATGTATGCAACATGAGGCCGGATATTCAGTTTGCAGTCTCACAAGTCAACAGATTCATGGTCTATGCATTGGCAGGCTATCAAGAGTATTTTTTACTACTTGAGTGGCACTTTACATCTTGGCTTGTCTTATCCCAAGGGGGATCATTTCTGCAAGGCTTACATGCTTTTTCAGACTCAAATTGGGCTGGTTGTTTTGACACGCGAGTGTCCACAAGTGATTTTTGTTTCATGCTCGCATATCATGTATCTCATGGTTGAGCAAGAGATGGCGCTTTAGGGAGTTTTATTGATCCATCAGATGCTGTCTACAGCCAATATTGCTCCATACGATCCACATTGCTAAGGTCAACCCTGGCTCCCAAAGTATCTTTCTTGCCGGTCAGATGGTCCCATAGTAGATTACCCACATTCTTGAATATGTGCATTGGATCGAGCAAGTGATTGATCATGAGTCAGGGCCAATATGGTAACTCGTACCATAGAGAGAGTCTCTTCATCCCTGGGGACGAACCGTCATCACACATCTCCTTCTGCTCTAACCATGCTTGTGTAGACATCCTCGGTGGCTCTCTTCCCAAAAAGTCATCGCGTAACACATGATTCTCTGGAAGATACGCTTGATGACCTTCGTAGATTTGCTTCTTCAATGAGGATGCTCGATGTGCATTCAGTCTAGGTCCACCTGTGACACATGCTTTGTATCCGCTTGTTTGAAGCCCTGCATGTATACACATGATAATAGATAAGCTTGAGAAAAACCAAGATTTACAGTGTTTGAGTTTAAGTGTAAGTCACCTGAGCATTCTGCTAGTCCGGGATAGTCATGCATGGTCCACATTAGAATGCCTCTCATCAAAGCATTCCGTTGACCTGTGTGTCG
Organism: Adiantum capillus-veneris; assembly: GCF_014529385.1. NCBI lineage: Eukaryota > Viridiplantae > Streptophyta > Polypodiopsida > Polypodiales > Pteridaceae > Adiantum > Adiantum capillus-veneris. The sequence continues at coordinate 64,682,214 of NC_140939.1, read as the reverse complement.
ACTCATATCCACCACTTCTATGCCAATCCACAATTGTTGTATCTCTTCCAATAGTGGACGAAGATACACATCCATATTCTTCACTTTATACCACCTTAGCATAGTCAAGCTTAGCCATAGGTGCCCCTTCTTCGAAGTCAACCACGGGGGAATGTTGTAGTTGACAATGACAACGGTCCATACATTGTAAGATGTTGATCTTTGACCAAATAAATTTACGCCATCCATAGCCAGGCCTAGGCGCAAATTTTGAGCTTCCCTAGCAGAATCCAACCATGTTTCATCTATATGTTTCCAGGCTGCACAATCTGCAGGAATCCATAGCACACCATCCGAAGATTCATTCTCCTCATTCCATGATGCTAGGACAGCCATGGACTTACATTCAAAAAAATGCTTGATGCGAGGAAGCAGAGGAAAATGTCTCAAAACCTTTTATAGAATTTTTGTTCCGTGGAGATCTACTCGATATCTCTCGGAATCACATTTCGGACACTTCTCCATGTCTATGTATTCCCCTCTGAAAAGAATGCAGTCGTTAGGACAAGCGTGGATTGAATTGTAATCCATCCCCAAGTTTTTCAAGGTCTTTCTTGCTTCCTCTCTGGAATTTGGCATCACATTATCAGCTGGCAGTATGTGCTCTTTGACCAATCTACACAGCAAAAAAAATGCGGTACAATTGTGCAAAAATCTATCAGATCATTATACATCTAGATCTTTTATTAAAGTAAACACATTGTAATAGATCACATAAAAAGTGTTGTGGCACTAGTGTCACTCCATCCAAACTTTGTCTACATGTTGAGAAGAACCAGAAGCGCCTTCAATCTAGACACACATTGGAGAGGGGGAATAGGAAACACACCCAGCACACCAAATGTTTGCCTCTGTATAGCCCAGGGATTCCACAACACCCCTAACCTCTCAAATAACACCTTCAAATTGGCTAATTTGCACTAACAATCCCACTGTAGCATACCGAACTACCGCCTCGCACCTTGCAAGAAACACCCTTCAGCATAAACACACCCATACTGCTCAACTCACCCTTTTCGACTCACAAAACACCCCAATTCTACCCTCCAAGTGCACCCTCCAAGTTGCTGGCAAACCCTCTGCAAACATCGGCAAGTACACAAGGAGCAAGAAAAAAAGGGGGGATGGGGAGAAGCAACACAAGATATAGGGGCTAATACTTGGTATTACTGCATAGGAGGTAGTACAGTAGAATATGCAACTCCAATGGCAAGCTTTGCACTACACAAGCTTGAAACCTTCAATCACTCCCTCTGGCCAAAAAAAGCCCTTGAAAAATCACTCCTTTTTCCTTTTATAAGGCTTAGCTAAGGCTAAAAATGAAAAAAAACATGAGCCATCTAGCTCGTACAACTTAACTGGAGCTTCTTTTAGAAATTCCCATTTGCATGGCTACCACTTGGCATTTTCTTGGTGTTTGGCATCTGCCTGGTGCATACTTACTCAATTTGGTTGCTCCGCTCACCTTTGGGCTCCCATTTTTTACTTGCACTTTGAAGCTTTCAAGTTCCCTTTTGCTACCTTTTGGTGGGATTCCTCCCCTTGATTGGTTTTACATCTGCCACCCTCCTTCTCTCGCTCTGTTGTGAGACACAACCCCTATTATGCACTGAAGAGGGGGAGGCAATAGCGAGGTCGCTATTGCTCCCTCCCTCTAAGTTCAAAAATTGGGCCTTGTGGCTGCGGGCACGGGAGCTTGCCATGTCATCACCGCCGTCAACGGCCTACACAGGCAACACCGTCGGCCAACGCCAGTGACCAGCACCACTGATGTCAACAAAAACCGCCACTCGCCACCCAGGGCAGCTCGCGCAGCGCCTACGTCTACTCCAGACATAGCTCTCGCCATATGGGAGCTCGCCTACCTCTTTGAATGCCATTGAATGGTCACGGGCTAGGCCAAATCCCTCGCCATCTGGCCCCGATCTCTTGCATATGGGTTTATTCGGATGCCACATGGCAGTCCCTTGGTGAGTTGCCTCCAAAAGCTTGAAACTCCAATTTTTTCTTCAAAAAAAAAAAAAGCAAATTCATTTTGTTTTTTCCCACTGCTTGCACTGCCTGCCAATTGCTCGTCGGCGATCCGATCATCGAGCCGCAAAACCCGGCCAAAAAGTCACTCAACCGGCTCTGACTACTGCCTACCTTGCCGCACTTCACAATTATTCAAGCCCCCGAACCGAAGCCGCAAACTTTGATCAAATCATCTGAAATCCAATCCGGACAAATGCACCTAATCTTTCGACTCCAATATCTCCCCGCTCCAGACTCCGTTTGACGTGCAGTCACTTCCTGTTAGCATCATATGCTGCATGTTATGTACGAAACACCTGGCAAGCTCATGAAAACACCAGATGGTGCCTTTCCCAATGCGGGCAAGTGGGCTCAAAATTGGCCCCCGAAAAAACTTTAATTGACTATATCTTGCTAACCCGAGCTCCGTTTTGCAATCCGAGAAGGTAGGTATGCTCCATAAAGCGAGCGCTATACATATAACCTTTGACCCCTTCCTGGGCCACTTCTCCATAGCTGCCCTGTCCGGCAAAAATTTGCAATACCTTGAACCTTCATCTTCAAAAACTTGGCATCCGTAGGTCAGTTTGATGAGCCGTTTGGACCTGCTCCTTCGGCACTTCAAGCTCTACATTACTGGGCCAAAAAACTTCACTTTGTATCTCCTTCATTTGCTTCTCCAATTAGCCCCTCATGGAGCCTTCCTTGGCCTATATACCACATCAAGCATACATACCCGCTGCTGCTTGTCGACCCATGATCTTCCGAGTTGCTCCTTCCTTTTGCCAAGCCTCTGATTTCCTGCACATATCTCTCCATGCCACCTTCTAGAGTTGAAACACTTTGGCTCTACCATCATTGCCCACCCCCCAGTTGATCATTTATGCTCAACCAGTTAAGAGCTTGATCACCTTATAAACTGCAAACACTCTACACCTTTTGAGGAATTTTCAAAAAACTTGACCGTATCTACACAGTTTTATTCCTGACATATGGGGACATTGTTAAGGTTGGTTGCCCAACCCCCTCCATAAGAACCTGATGCACTGCTGGCACCAACTCCCTCTCAAAATAGAGCTTGAGACGTAGACCATTAACCCTATGTTTGAGGAACCGACCATCCATCCTTATTAGTGCATAAGTACCATTGGGAAAAACTTGATGAACCTTGTAAGGTCCCGTCCACTTTTTTTTGAACTTCTTTTGAAAGTTGAAGTCAATATATCTCTCGTACTTCATCACTAGATCGCCCTTCTCAATCCGCTTTGCTGGCAAATGTTGCTTGAAGTTTGCTACCCTTTTCTCTCGTTGCTTAACATAAAAATCTGCAGCCACCTCATGATCCATCTTCAAAGTTTCAAGACTTGTAATCCTATCCTACAAAACATCTTGATGAGTCTTATTGATTCGCCACAAACCTTTGAGAGCCCCTAATTGCACATGCATAGGTAGTACCACTTCCCTGCCATATACCAACTCATATGGAGTAAAGTTGGTAGCCACCTTATATGAAGTCCTGTAAGCCCACAAACATTTTTCAAGGTTATATTCCCACCCTTTAACCTACTGGTATATGTACTTTGTAAGCATCTTGACTATCGGCCCATTGGCACTCTCCACCAAACCATTGCATTGTGGATGGTATGGAGATGAAAATCGATGTTGAATCCCCAATTTGTCCACCAAGGCACGCACCAACTTACTTATGAACCCTTGTCCTCGATCTCATATAAGCACCCAAGGCACTCCAAAACAACAACATATGCAATCAAATACAAACTGAGCAACAGTATGTGCATTACCTCTTTGACCTCTTTAGCCTCGACCCACCGGGTAAGGTAGTCTATGGCCACTACCACATATTTCTTACCGCTCGCTGACTTGGGCAATGGACCAATTGCATCCAAACCCACTTTTCAAAAGCATCATGTGCGATGATAGCCCCTTCTGCTCGGATACCAGTCGTCTTTCACCCATCACTTGGCACTGATGACACGTCTTGCACCTATAATGCACATCTCGCACAACAGAAGGCCACCAAAACCCACTTCTTAAGATACGAAACAAGACTTGACTCTTACCCTCATGACCGCTTTCTTTGTGGCATTGCTCCAATACCATACCAATCTCCTTCTTGTAAAGGACTCTATGTACCGTGCATCATAAGATCTTCTCCAATCAGAGTGAACTTTTTAGCTCTTTGAACAACTCTCCTTTTTTGTAGCTTGGAAAGACCGTCAGAACATTGACCTTTACTCAAGAAATCATCAATATCCTTCAAAGTCTCTCTACCTGCATAAGTAGCCGGTCCCACATACAAACTCGACACATGAGTCTGAACACGATTTCTAGCCAACCAATCTGCTTCCTGGTTTTGCTCTCTTCTCACATGTTTGAACTGCACTGCTTCAAAAAACTTCAACACCTTCTTTATAGAGAAAAACCAATTCTTGAGAGAATCCCTCTTTACCTGTCATTGGCCCAAAAGTTGTTTGACAACTAGTAGAGCATCACCTTTTACTACTAACCTTGATATGCCAAACTCAATGCACTGCTTGAGTCCCAGATGTAGAGTAATATATTCCGCTTCATTGTTGGTATGCACCTCCTCCAAGTCGTAAGCTTTGGAAAAAATAATTGTGCCGTGCGGGTCTTGAATGACCACACCTCCACCTTCTTTCTGTGTTACCCTTCTGTAAAAGCACCATCAAACCACATAGTGAAGGCCCCTTCCAAGTCCGGTTCCTCCTTGTCCTCCTCTCATACCACTCTTGGATAAATTGGTAACTCAACCTCCTTGTTGACTAGGATATCCGCCAATTGAGACCGTCTCGTGTGGTCCACTTTGAACTCAAACTCAAACTCTTGAACCTCTATTATCCACTTCATGATTCGTTTCCCTGGCTTCAAGTGTAGCACCACTTCAGGCAAAAGATTGTTAGTAGTCAACACATAAAACTTTCAAACAATCAGATACACTTTGAACTTCCTGTAGGCAAAGACCAAAGCCATCACCCATTGTTCCACCTCCGTATAAGTAGCTTCCTCGGGACTAATGATCCTGATTTCGAAGTAAGTAGGCTTATAACTCCTCCTCACCTTTTGTAGCAATACTGCTCCGATAGCCACGGTTCCCCCCATCATAGCAATATAAAAATCATCCTCATGGTTAGGAGGGCATACTGTAGGCAACTGAAATAGAATACCTTTCACTTTGTCAAATGCTTCTTGAGCTTTCTCATCCCATTGAAATCCATGCACCTGTTGAGCCCTTTTCTAAAGAGGGTATACATATTGAGACAACATCCAAAAGAAGTGGGATAAATGCTTTAACTTAATCACGAATGATGCCAATCCCGTTGCACTGGTTGGAGGCTCCATAAGAACCAATGCTTTCACCTTCTTTAGGTCTGCTTCAATTCCGTTCTGTGATACCACATGACCTAGCAACTGAACCCTTGGTTGTGCTACCTTGCACTTCTTCGAATTCAATTCACCTCCTTCTTCATCTAGCCTTTGAAAACATAGCCTTAACTTGGACAAATGTTCTGCCCTGGAACTATAGCAACCAATATCATCCATAAACAATTTGATCAACTTACCCAAGTATGGCCCGAACACCTTGTTCATCCAATCTTGAAATGTCGCATACGCATTCACCAGTCCAAAAGGCATCCTGCGGCGGTAAGCAAAGCAACCCCATGGAGAAATGAAGGTAGTCTTTAACTAGTCCTCCAAAGCAATACCAATATGAAAATATCCTGAAAAACCATCCATAATGGAATAGCGTTCATGTCCGGCAACCTGGTTTAAAATCTCATCCTCAAATGGCAGGGGGTAATGATTCCGCTTGGTCGCAGCATTCAAAGGCTTTAGTCTACACATACTCGCCATTTTTCATTTTTCTTTGGGGTAATGACAACATGAGAGACCCACTCAGACTCTTTTACTGGATATATAATACCTGCCTCGAGCAACTTGTTGATCTCTTGCCATAGAGCCTCCTTTTAAAAAACCCCCAACCTCTTGAGCTTCTGTGCTTTTGGCCTGTATCCTTCTTTAAGTAGGATCTGATGCTCCACTCCTTTGGCTCCCCTCAGATCTTTATACTCTGTTGCAAATAGGTCGGGATAGGATGCACATAGGTCCATATAGCCTTCCTTCTCCTGTTTTATTAAATCCATACCTAGCATATCTTCCACCTCTTTAGCATTCAAACTACAAACCGGAACTTGCATACCTCTCCTTGCAATGGTAGATTCTACTGTGACTCCGAATAAATCTGTATCCAACTTCAATAAATCCTCATCACTCTCCTCCTCCTCGACACTAGTCAAACCTTCATCATAAGTAGACTCAGTTTGATACTCATAACTGGTACTGAAATCTCGATTATCTCCGCCGGCTGATGGATGAAAATGGCTCTCCTTGGTCTTTAGATCCAACACAATCTGTCCTCCATTTTCCCGATCTGGCAAGGTAAAGACCCCTGTCTCCCAATCTTGCTTGGCTCTAATTGCCAACAACCATGGCCTTCCCAATATAATTGGATAAGTGTTTTCTTTTGCTTTCATGACAAAAAAATCGATTAAGCATTCAACTCCCATAATCTTTACCTTCACATCTTGTGCCACTCCTAAACACCGAGCTTTGGCATGGTTAGCCATCCTCATTTGCACATTGGACTTGACAATAGCTTTAATGCCAATATCCCTCATAGCAGATTCAGTAATCACAAAGACTTGGGCACCACCATCAATGTAGGCTTGAACATGTTTCTTCTTCTCAAGCAAAACATCCACCACTGGAAGCACATCGGTCGTACTCCCCACCCTTAAGGCTAGATTCTGTACCGCATGCACATCTCCTCCCACTCAAGGAAGCCTCGTACTGACACTGGTTGACCACTACCTTCTTAACTTAGGGTTTAATGCAAGAAGCTGCCCAAAAGTGATGTTAGCCTTTTGATGTTGAACATCTCTTACCAGATCATACTCCGGATTACCGCGTCCCAACTGAAAATCTTTTTGAGTAATTCTTCGTCTTTGCATTCTTCTTCTTGGCTCTGGCTGCTCTCTACCTTCATTTACCTTTTCTTTCCCCTTCTTTGCTCTAGTTTCACACTCCATCTCAGTCTCTCTTTCACCTCGTGCTCTTTTGTTGGCCATAATGTCAACCTCCTGCCTATCATACACCAATAATGTTAACCCTTTGTACTTCATCATTACCTGATGAAGCTGCCTGCACTTGGTTTTCAACTACTTGCTTCTCTCTTTGGCCATTAAATTGTGCCTGACCCCTGCCTTGACTAAACAGAGGATACATGCCGCCCTTGGTGGGTGAGGGCAATCTGGAGCATAGTGACCTTCCTCTCCACAATTGTAACACATGCCAGGCAATTGCTTAGCCCTGCCTCTTCCTGTCCTTGCTTGACCTCTGTCCATAACACTTAAACGCAACTCTTGCATTTGCTCAGACAAATCTTGAACTATACGTACCCATTGTTGAGGAACGGTTGCTACCCTTCGATTGGGCTGATTCTCTGTTTGAACTTCTTCTCTCGGACTCGAAGTTGGATTGGGAACCATCGCCTCGTACCCCAACGCACCTTGCTCAATCTTCTTCTTTATTTTCCGGCTCTTAGACCGTGCAATAGCAACAACCCCATTGTAATTCTCTGGGCCCTCAAAATCCACCTTTTCACGAACTTTGGGATGCAAACAAGCCATAAACTTTTCCAATTTAAAGTACTCACCACCATTGACCAACTGCATGGCCACTACAAAGTCCCTCCAGCACTCTTCAAAGCGGGCGAGGAAGACGCCAAATTCCTCGTTCACGTCCTGCTTCAAATTTTTCAATCTTGCATCCAAATCAACAGGAGATACCTCTTTTCAAAAATCTTGTAGAAAACCGGCCCGCAACGCCGGACACATAAGTCTTGGCTCTCCCTCCAAAGCATAGAACCATGTCTTTGCTTTTCCCCGCATCAACAACGGAATCGTTTGCATTTTGCTATATTCATTTTGCATATGCAGTGATAGCATATACAACTCGAAATCGGCCATCCACTCTTCCAGATCTTCTTCTTCGGTGAAAACTGGTCCATAACTATGTGTTGCCATCTCTCCTTGATGGAAACAACCATCTTTGATCAACACCGACGAGCAATCAGCTGCTCCTCCATGGGGGCATCAGAAGATGGAGAGAGGGAGTAGGGAACACACCCAGCACACCAAATGTTTGCCTCTCTATAGCCCATGGATTCCACAGCACCCCTAACCTCTCAAATAACACCTTCAAATTGGCTAATTTGCACTAACAATCCCACTGTATCATACCGAACTACCGCCTCGCACCTTGCAAGAAACACCCTTCAGCATAAACACACCCACACTGCTCAACTCACCCTTTCCGACTCACAAAACATCCCAATTCTACCCTCCTAGTGACACCCTTCATGTTGTAGGCAAACCCTCAGCAAACACCGGCAAGTACACAAGGAGCAAGAAAAAAAGGGGGGATGGGGAGAAGCACCACAAGATATAGGGGCTAATACTTGGTATTACTGCATAGAGAGGTAGTACAGTAGAATATGCAACTCCAATGGCAAGCTTTGCACTACACATGCTTGAAACCTTCAATCACTCCCTCTGGCCAAAAAAAGCCCTTGAAAAATCACTCCTTTTTCCTTTTATAAGGCTTAGCTAAGGCTAAAAATGAAAAAAACATGAGCCATCTAGCTCATACAAATTTACTAGAGCTTCTTCTAGAAATTCCCATGTGCACGGCTACCACTTTGCATTTTCTTGGTGTTTGGCATCTGCCCGGTGCATACTTACTCAATTTGGTTGCTCCTCTCACCTTTGGGCTCCCATTTTTGACTTGCACTTTGAAGCTTTCAAGTTCCCTCTTGCTACCTTTTGATGGGATTCCTCCCCTTGATTGGTTTTACATTTGCCGCCCTCCTTCTCTCTCTCAGCTGTGGGACACAACCCCTATTATGCACTGGGGAGGGGGAGGCAATAGCGAGGTCGCTATTGCTCCCTCCCTCTAAGTTCAAAAATTGGGCCTTGCGGCCGTGGGCACGGGCGCTTGCCACATCATCACCACCATCAATGGCCTACATAGGCAACACCACCGGCCAATGCCAGCGATCAGTGCCACTGATGTCAACAAAAACCGCCACTCACCGCCACGGCAGCTCGCACAGCGCCTGCATCTACTCCGCCATAGGTCTCACCATATGGGAGCTCGCCTCCCTCTCTAAATGCTATTGAATGGTCACGGGCTAGGCCAAATACCCCGCCATCTGGCCCCAGTCCTTTGCATATGGGTTTATTTGGAGGCCACATGGCAGTCCCTTGGTGAGTTGCCTCCAAAAGCTTGAAACTCAAATTTTTTCTCAAAAAAAAAAAATCCCAAGTTCATTTTGTTTTTTTCCACTGCTTGCATTGCCTACCAATTGCTCATCGGCGATCCGATCATCAAGCCGCAAAACTTGGTTGAAAGCTCACTGAGCTGACTCCAACTACCGCCTACCTTGCCACACTTCACAATTCTCCGAGCCCCCGAACCAAGGCCCCAAATTTTGATCAAATCATCTGCAATCCAATCCGGATAAATGCACCTAATCTTCCGACTCCAATATCTCCCCGCTCCAGACTCCGTTTGACAAGCATTCACTTCCTGTTAGCATCATACGTTGCATACTATGTACCAAACACTTGGCGAGCTCATGAAAACACCAGATGGTTCCTTTCCCAATGCGGGCAAGTGGGCTCAAAACTGGCCCCCGAAAAAACTTCAATTGACTATATCTTGCTAACCCGAGCTCCGTTTTGCAATCCGAGAAGACAGGTATGCTCCATACCGCGAGCACTACACATATAACCTTTGACCCTTCCCAGGCCACTTGTCCATAACTGCCCTGTCCGGCAATAATCTGCAACACCTTGAACCTTCATCTTTCAACAACTTGGCATCTGTAGCTCAGTTTGATGAGCCGTTTGGACCTGCTCCTTCAGCACTTCAAGCTCTACATTACTTGGCCAAAAAACTGCACTTTGCATCTTCTTCATTTGCTTCTCCAATTAGCCTCTCATGGAGCCTTCCTTGGCCTATATACCACATCAGGCATACATATCAGCTGCTGCTTCTCAACCCATGATCTTCCTAGCTGCTCCTTCCTTTTGCCAAGCCTCTGCTTGCCTGCACATATCTCTCCATAGCACCTTCTAGAGTCGACACACTTTGGTTAAACCAACGTGCTCCATCATACAATGGCATATCGCCTTCACTTTTCATATCATCATAGATAAGCCTTTCTAAATCCATGATCGTCTCGATCATTTCATCGATCTCGGGCTCAAATATTGCCTTGTTGGGAATGTGATCTGCATGATCATCCCCCGAGCTGTCAGAGGCTACATCTTGTGGCCTCACATATGATGCTTGACCAAAGCGTCTGTGAGCACATCTATTGGGTTGCAAGATTGCTGCTTGTTGGCCAGCGTTAGAGTCCCCGTTGAGTTATAATTGGCAACAATTGGATCTATAATAGATGGACCAAACTTGCCAAATTCGTGAACGTGCTGCAAAGAAACGCATCTTGTCCGTTGCACATCATGCTTGCATTGATTACAAGGACATAAGATCCTCATTGAGAGATAGGTGTTTCGGTTGGATGGCCCCACATCCTCGTCACTACTAATAATGAGGATGAAAACTTTATAACCTGGACATAAATTTAATCTTCTATTGGAATCCTCCATATTTTATCTCTCTCTCTCTCTCTCTCTCTCTCTCTCTCTCTCTCTCTCTCTCTCTCTCTCTCTCTCTCTCTCTCTCTCTCTCTCTTTGTTCACACTATAAACTACCTCACATTCTCTATTCATGTCCAATCCCCGCACACCTTGGTCTAGAGGTGCACGGAGATCAAGACCACCGGGTTATAATCTCGTCTTTATTGGTCAATGACTATATTTGTGGGTACAAAAAATCTATCCCCCACGTCTACATGATAGTGCATGTAGTGGACAAAACCCCTTTGCCTCTTCTCTAGTTGTAGCATTTCACAGCATCTTAACATCTTTTCACAGTAGATCTTTGTTCGAGGGATTACTTAGCACATTCCATGTTGGCCTCCAATCTGAGTATCATGCCGTTGAAATCTTTCCAGCTTAAGGTCGCATCCGTAGAGAGGAAGAGAGGGATCACCGTTCGTCTAACTCTAATTTTTTTACCGTAATCTTGAAGGTAGACTCTAATATAAAAACTCGATCCAAAATTTGATCTTAAATCTAACCTAATTGAACATGTGGTGATTTGTGGCTAATTGAATATGGTTAATGTGTGAGTTAATAGGTGTCAGATTTTGATTGGAATATGCATATTGTTGTATAACTAGTGTTTGCTCTTTGGGCAAAGCGCACCTTCATTGACATGCACTAAAATCTAACCTAAATATAAAAAAGCTAGTCCATTGAACATAAATCTAGATCTAATTCAATCTTAAACTCAAAATAAACCTAAATCTAATCTAATATAACGTAAATAAATCTAAATATAATCTAACGTAAATCTAACTCAAAATAAGCCTAAATCTAATCTAACGTAAATTTAAATCTAACCTAATTTTAAACTCAACATAAACATAAATCTAAATGTAATCTAACCTAATCTAATTTAAATTTTAACATAATCTCTTTCTCTTTTTGTTTTCTCCCCTTACCTCTCTCTTTCGCTTTTCCCCCTCTCTCTCTCTCTCTCTTTGGTTTTTTATTCTCTCTCTCTTTCTCTTTGTTTTCTCCTCTCTCTCTCTCCTCTCTCTCAATGTGTGTGTGTATGCATTCTTTGTTTATGCAAGTGTGTGTGTTTTTTGTTTATGCATGTGCTCTCTCTCTCTCTCTCTCTCTCTCTCTCTCTCTCTCTCTCTCTCTCAAAAACACAATGTGTGTGTGTGTGTGTGTGTGTGTGTGTGTGTGAGAGAGAGAGAGAGAGAGAGAGAGAGAAAGAGGGGAAGGGAACATGAGAGAGAGGATAGGGAAGGAATAGACCTATCTCTCCTTCCTCTCCTCGTGTGTGTGTGTGTGTGTGTGTGTGTGTGTGTGTGTGTGTGTGTGGAGAAGAAAGAGAGAGGGAGGGAGCACGGGTTACCTCTTTGCTTCCTTGAGCGCCAAAAATTCAGATCGAAGATCTGAGTTTTCGGGTGCTCTCGGTTTATTTTTTACCCTTGTCGGTGTCGCTATGTTATAAATAAACTAGCGATGCTTATAGCGACGCCCATAGCAACGCCGTGAATTTTCACTTTTAAGCATCGCACTGCGAGCGTCGCTAATGTGAAGTACCTCTTGTAGTGTGTGATAGAATGAATCCCTCTTCTTGTTTGATAATCTTTGCAAGGCTATGTTGATTATGGCTAATCAACGTTATGTTATGGCATACTCTTGTTGGGATGTCACCAATTTTTTCTTAAAACCTGCTAAGTTTAGTGGGAACCAAACTTTTATCTTTTGGCGTTCCTGATTCGGTGGTCATTAGGTAGAACCGTTATTCTACTGAGTGCTTACTTTTTCTCTTGCTCTGTATAAATGATGTTGTCTGGATTTAATCTTGGGATTTCCTTTCATCTGTTATTTGAGCAAGGGCTTGAAGCTCTTTAGGGTTATCAATCCACTCTTGAATTTGTCTGTTGATAGGATTGATCCATGCTTTCTTTACGACTTCAAAACTTATGATTTGTTTGTTGATGTAGAAGGCTCTACAGATCCAATTTGAATTGGAATATTCAATTATTCCGTTCTACAGTAGCTCATCAGCTTCCTTTCTGCATTGCTCAGGGTCTATAGTAAACATTCCTGACTGTGAAGCTTTGGTGGGATTTGGTTTAGGGATAGTTGGAAGAGTAATCATATATTTCTCTTGATCCCAAAAAGCAAATGGGTTGTCAGTGGAATTGGCATAGGCTGTTTATCATCCAATTGCTCAGGAAGATTAGCTTCTTCAGGGGTATTGGAATCTAAATTAGAGTCTGCAGAGTTGGTATGAAGATTTCTCCAGTCATAGTATTTTGACACCTTTTGTATTGAGACATCGGTGTCAATCCACTTCGATTTATCTCTATAAGATTGAATCTAGAGAGGGTATTCTAGATCCAAAATAAATTCTTCTTCTTTAGAATAATGGTCAGAAGAGTTTACCTTTTCTGAAGAGGTGAGATATGATAGATATTCTGCAGGAATACCATCAATACTAATTGCTGGAGATTCTAGGATATCTTATCTCTCTGCTTCACTAATTTCTTTTACTAAAATTGAGACATGATCTTTGATTTGAGACTCTACCTTTACTGACTGAAAAGCTGGGGTTTGATTCTCCTGATGAAGAAGTTGGATGTGATTCTCTCATTAGAGGAGTTCAGCCAATTATCGCGATATCTACCTTTGGTGGTTGGATATCTTTAATGCCACTTTGGCATTTGTTGGCCACTTGTAATTCTGTAGTGTTGGCCTTTTGTAACTCTGTAAATTCTTCAATAGGTGTTGATCCTTTTGTTTCTTAGACAGAGTTAATGCTTTTGAGCTTTGCGTATCTTTTGTTGTCTATACTTTTGGCTTACTGGGAAAAGCTAATAATTCCTTAAGCCTTTGAATTTCTTCAGAGGTAAAAGAATGACCTTTTGGTGAGTGCTTTTCTGTTGATGCAGTTATACCTATTGTTGGTGTAGTCATGCTTGTTGTAGATGTTGCATGTAAGTCCATTGTTGGTGTAGCATTGGTTGTTGATGTTGAGTCCATTGTTGGTGTAGCACTGGTTGTTGATGTCGTTGAGGTTAAGAGTTGGTTTCTTGTGGTAGGCAATATTTTTCTTACTTCACCCCGCCGTAAAGAGTGAAGAGCTTTCTCTTTAACCTTAAGATCAGCGTCCCAATGGAGTAGTGCTTCTTGTTTAGCAAGAAGTTCTTCCCTTTGCTTAAGATCTTTCTCCTTTTGGAGCAAAACATCGAATGAGAAAGGAATGGGGGGTTTGGACTTTGATGCCCTGGCTAGCTTGTAGTAATCTGAAGCTGATGAAGAGTAGAATTATCTTTGTTGTGGATCATGAACATATTTATCTTTTACTTTTCCACTTGCCGGATTACTGCTAAAACTGTTATCAAAGAAAGGTTTAGTTTCTTTGACTTTCTTTGACTTCCTTCTTTTGGCCAAGGCTAGTATTGTCATACTTTCTGATGCTAGTGTATCTGCTTGTTCTGCTTTAAGAGATGCTTTTGCTTGCTTTTGCAAAATGGATACTGTTGATTGGCCTTTTTTAGTTGTTGAAGAAGAACTGAAACTACTTGTTTTTTATTTTTCAATCCTGTTTTTCTTAGAAGAATACTTCTTATGTCTATGAGGATTGAAAGATGTGTATATGAAATCTCCTGCATGATAGTCTTTAGATTCAGAATCAAAAGTTGAAGAATCTACCTCTTGAAGATAAAAAGACTATCCTGTAGAATACGAGTGAGGATTTATATCATTCTACATTATTCATCCAGTAGTGTAATTGATGTTCACTTGAATCTGCAACGCAAGGCAAGGTTGCGGTAACATGGTAGCAAGGTACGAATTGGTAGCCATCGGCGTTAAGGCTAGAAGGAAAGCCACTGAGCCATAGGCATAAAGGTCCTCGGTAAATTCCTATGTAAAGTCTCGTGTAATGCGTCCGCTATAAATCCCCATCTTTCAGGTAAGCTTCAATGGCATTCTTGAATATATATTTGTCTAAAGTGACCAAGTGTCTCGCAATTCTCTCATTAGCAGTAGAAGAAGCCGAACGATCATCTCAATTGCAAATACCACAATTAAATCTCGAACAAGTCTATCATCATACACGTTTAATTGAATCCTTATGTATCCAACATATCTTCAAATTATAGATCCTATAATTCTATCACTTAATGCATTTCATTATGCTCACCGAGATCCTCCAAAAGGACAAAATGGAAGCCATTTGGAGAGGCAATCGTTTTGTAAATTTGTTGTATAGATATTTTAGAGTTTTTAGGATCTGTCAATAGAATTCTTAAATCAAAATTCATAAGTTTTAGATAGTAATCATTAGTAAAATTCTCACATTACTAGCCATAAGTAGAATTCTCATATTAGAATTTGAAGAAAGAATTCTTTGTGCATATTTTTGTATTACGAATCTAAATTCATTTAATTTTATGATTAGCTCGTTGAAGCCATTGATATCTTCTATAACCCCTAAAAGCCCAACAAAATCAAGGGCAATGCCAGCCAAAGATTGCATCATGCATACAAAAACGTTTGCATCTAATGAGCAAACTTTCTAAAAATATTGCCTAAGATTAATTGATAAAGCCTCTGCTTCATCCTTGGCATATTTAATATAGTTTTGTATGATTGAAGAAAAGATTTCATTATCTCTGATAATAATAAAATCTTCCTTGCACCATATGTAAAAATGGATGATCACACAAAACCTAGACCTGAGGTTTTACAAAGAAACTATCAGACAATAAAGCTACATGTGCTTAAACAACAGTTGTTTGGATTGCATACGTTCGAGGGGGCAATGGGGAAACACGCCCGGCACAAACACAATGTCCTCTCTATAGCTCGGGGTATCCCTAACACCCGTATCTTCTCGAAAAACACCTTTAAAAAAACACACTTCTCACGAGTAGACCAGTGCCTGCTCAATTTTCAATGCTCATACACTCCACAAATCCACCACACAATGCACACCTACTGCACGGTCTGTCTCCACCCTTACACACACACACACACACACAATCGCTCAATCTCACTCTCTCACACAAAACATCGATGGTACGGGGGGGCACACACATCCACACTGCCGTCACCATGGGAGAACACACGAGAAAGAGAAAGAGAAAGAGAAGGGGGGAAGGTGAAACGACAACAAAATGGGGCAATAGTGGCTTGATTGCACTTCAAAAGGCATGTACCAAGCTTGAAATTCCATCACCATGGCCATTTTCAAGAGAAACTACACTCACAAAGGGAGATCATTGATTTCTTTAGACTACATACATAGCATTCAGATGAGCAGGCATCACAGAGACTTCAGAGTCCACTTGTACCAGAGGTCCAGACGCCCATGACTGCAAGGGTCATCAAGACATCGGTGGAAGCTATATCAGAGGGTCCTAACTGTTCTGACACAACATGGGAGACCCCTAGTCAGAGTACCCACCATTAGACTTCTCTGCAATCGTCGTCCACTGTTGCTACTCCCACCATTGCGGAGAGCATCGACTCTCTCTCTCTCTCTCTCTCTCTCTCTCTCTCTCTCTCTCTCTCTCTCTCTCTCTCTCTCTCTCTCTCTCTCTCTCTCTCTCTCTCTCTCTCTCTCTCTCTCTCTCTCTCTCTCTCTCTCTCTCTCTCTCTCTCTCTCTCTCTCTCTCTCTCTCTCTCTCTCTGTGCATCTCAAGAGACACCCTCGCTTGGCATCTACCAAAAACAATTCATAGCTTCTTGGCCCTGCCCATATTGGGCATATCCCGCAATCAGTGCATTCCAAGAGATAAAGATATCCTGGTCAAGAAGCTCCTTGAACACATTTTGTGCTTTATGAAGTGCACCACATTTGTGCTTTATGAGGCTACACTTGTCGTACAGCGCTCATACACATCCTCTGTGTGTGTGTGTGTGTGTGTGTGTGTGTGTGTGTGTGTGTGTGTGTGTGTGTGTGTGTGTGTGTGTGTGTGTGTGTGTGTGTGTGTGTGTGTGTGTGTGTGTGTGTGTGTGTGTGTGTGTGTGTGTGTGTGTGTGTGCGTGTGTGACATAGTCAGGGTTTGCGTTTGTTGTGGCGGTAGGTCTCGAGGAGCGAGGTTGGTGAAATCAGATGGATGTTGTGGCGGTGTCCAGGCCCATGCAATGCAAAACTCTCTCTCTCTCTCTCTCTCTCTCTCTCTCTCTCTCTCTCTCTCTCTCTCTCTCTCTCTCTCTCTCTCCACCCTCGCTTGGCGTCTGCCGAAAACAGCTCAGAGATTCTTAGCCGTGCCCATGTTGGGCATATCCCACAATCAATACATTCCAAGAGATAACCATATCCCGGTCAAGAAGCTCCTCGAACACTTTTTGTGCTTTATGAAGTGCACCACATTTATGCGTTATGAGGCTACAGATCCTCTCTCTCTCTCTCTCTCTCTCTCTCTCTCTCTCTCTCTCTCTCTCTCTCTCTCTCTCTCTCTCTCTCTCTCTCTCTCTCTCTCTCTCTCACGTAGCCGAGGTTTGTGTTTGCTATGGCGGCACGTCTCGAGAGGAGCGAGGTGGATGAAATCAAAGGGATGTTGTGGCAGTGTCTAGACCCACGCAATGCAAAGCTCTCTCTCTCTCTCTCTCTCTCTCTCTCTCTCTCTCTCTCTCTCTCTCTCTCTCTCTCTCTCTCTCTCTCTCTCTCTCTCTCTCTCTCTCTCTCTCTCTCTCTCTCTCTCTCTCTTTCATTGCATCTCAAGAGACACCCTCGCTTGGTGTCTATCGAAAAAAGCTCAGAGCCTCTTGGCCCTGCCCATGTTGGGCATATCCCGCAATCACTGCATTCCAAGAGATAACGATATCCTGGTCAAGAAGCTACTCGAACACTTTTTGTGCTTTATGAAGTGCACCACATTTGGCATACATGTCGACCAAGGCACTGTTAATATACGCCAACAATTACAACTGCGAATTCTTGAACGCACTTGTTCAAAACCCATCGTACAAGATTCGGGCATGCAATTTACAGAAGCACTGATAATTGAGACAAAATGCTCTGAAAATCACCCGAAACTTTCATCCCCTAATTTTCTACAACCAGTAGACTCACAGAGCAGACAAACCACATCATCAAAAAGAAAATTGCGATGTATTTAAATCCTCTCCATTGAAGTTGGGACCACGTGCTGCAATTCCCATTCGCACCAAATTTCTTTTTCACTTATTGTATGGGCGATACCATTTTTCCCCACCAAATGTCTCCACATTATTGGGTCCAACAACCTCAAAAAGAGATGCAATTGACGTGCACACCACACCAATCCTGTGAGCAGCCCATGCTCATAAACCTATAAAAGGCACAGGGGAAACAAAAGAAATTTGCTGAAGTAGTGACCTCAAATGAAAAAATAGAGGCCAATGATTAGTGGGGCTTTGGCTGCTACTAAAAGGTGGAGAAGATGGTGAGCAGGTCTTGTCAAGCTTGCATGTTTCCGTACTTCCGCATGATTCTTACCCCTGCTTCCCTTATCATCTTCCTCGGCTCCATCACTCTGCACCTGCCTGGCACACACTCTCCCCCCGTGGGGGGGTTGAAGCATGGCTCTTCATGACGCCCTGTTAAACGGGCTCACAACCTATCTCCCCTCAAACATCATGGATATTACCACCGCTTCCTCCCCTGTTCGCCTCAATCGCCCCCTTTCAAACACTCAGAGGGTCGGAAGCCCAAAGGGCCAACCCCAGGTCACTCAACTAGGAGATACCCCTGGTGGTATGCCGAGTAGCTTCAAACCTGTTTTTGCTGGTACAAGCAACCTTCAACCAATACAAAGGACTCCTGTTCAAGTGCTAACAAGGTCTCCTGTTCAATCGTACGCTGAGGCCATCAGAGGACAGCAAGATAGAACATTTACAAATGTGCTTCAACATGGGATAGCATGTATGATACCTAACCTTTCTAAGTTCCATAGCCCTACTTGGAATATACATGAAGGTTTCCCTATGGAAGACATTGATTCTCTCAATGCACATAATGTCTCTTTTGCTCCTATATTGCCACATGGGCTTCAGTGTGGCAGGGACAAAGCAAAGGTCCAGACTCAGATGGTGATAAAATAGACACTCAGAACATAAATGCCCCTCCTGCTAGTGCTCAAGGTAATACAAAAGCAGGTACCTCCACTGAGTCTGTAGAAGGCATTGTTATTTAAAAACAAGACCTTCAAGCTTGGTTCTCCCAACTGTCTGACAGAGTACTAATAGGGCTCTGCCATGGGCCAAGACCTTCTTTGGATACTCTGAAATCATGGGTAGCCTCCAACTGGGAAAGTAGAAACCTCTACCCTCAGCATATTCAGTATCTACCGAACAACTACTATCTCTTCTTTTTTGAAGATGCTAACATCTCCTTGCAAGTAATCTCTGAAGGGCAGTGGCTTATCAAAAACACCCCTATCTCCTTCTACAAATGGTACAAGGGCTTCAACCCTAAAGGAGAGAAGCCAACAAAGGTACCTGTCTGGGTCGATTTCCCGGATTTTCCAGTTGAATATTATCCTTGGCTGAGAAATTTGGGTAATTCTATTGGAAAGGTCTTGGGGCAAAAGGCTAGGGGTGGAATAAACCCTAAATGGGATCCGCAGCTTCTCATTGAAGTTGACATTAGTAAAACCCCTCAAACCAAAATCCCAATTAGGGACTGTACTGGGACTCTGTTGCATGAGCAGAAAATTTTGTACCGTAACCTACGTAACTCGTGCTTCCACTGCTTTCAACAAGGTCATCTTATAAGGGAATGCCCTTCCCTGCTCAAAGAAAAAGCCGCTCATCAATATGATAAAGACCCTAAAGTTCAATTGCCCAAGGTCAACCAACAAGCTTCCAAAAAGCCTGCGCCTAGAATTGCAAAGAAAAAATCCCTGTCTTCTGCTAACAGTAATTATTTTGATGTCCTCCTGGAGGAGGTATTTGAACCATTTGCTGGTCCTTCAGTCCTTCCTCGGGCTGAATCTCCAAAAGAGACCAACGGGGCACCAAAATTTCCCCTGGACCCTAACAGCCAATTCCCCATTGGCCCAGCTAATGAGAAGCCAATTCCCCTCTCTAGCCCGCATACCACTCAGGTGGCTCATCCGAAGCAGAAAGTGATAGTGAGTATGTCCAGAGTACTCAAGGCATGCAGCAAGAGGCTTCAGCTGAAATGCTCAAATTTGCTAGGGAACACGACTTAGAAGATCACAAAAAAAAGATGGAACTAGACAGCTCTCCCATACCTTCTGTAGACATCTTGATGTCTCAGGCAGAGGAAGAGAGTTTACCTAACTTCAAGGGTCCAAAGCACAAGAGAAACGTCAAGAAGTCTACTGACCCTAACAGGGCTTCTGTATCATTGATTAAACCAAACAAAAACTCTAAAAAATGAAAAGTCCTAACCTCAAAGGCCTTACCCTAAATTGTAAAGGGCTTACAGATGCAACCAGGCCAATGGTAATCAAAAAGTGGCTTGTTGATTTGTCTATGCAACCTGACTTTTTATGCTTGCAGGAACTCAAAATAGCAGGAAAGAATCTGGAAATGAATCTTAATAGAATCAGCTCAGGGTATAAATGGTTTTTCACAAACCACAGTGGTGGAAAAGGAGGTTGTGCAGTAGGAATTGCTTCCAAATGGTCCAAGGTAATTGCTAGCTCCCAGTCGTCCACTAGAGGCACTTGGACTGCAGTCACATTATCTGATCCAATCAACTACACTATAGTAAGTGTCTATGCCCCCAATGCTGTTTCTGAACGGTCTCTATGCTGGAAAGAGTTGGCTGGTTTGCCCAAAAATATCTTGATTGCAGGTGATTTCAATATGGTAGAACATATCTCTGATAGGTCAAGGTCACTTGGTCAAACTCTAGCAGGGACAGAAAAAGTATGCTGGTTAGACTTGTTGGATGCCTTGAATATTATAGATGTATCAGAAGACTGTGGATTTACATGGAGCAACAACCAAGTTGGTGAATGCTTCAGGGCTGCTAGATTGCACAGATTCTATATGTCGGTTAATGTGTTGTAGGACCACTGGTTGGTTAAGTGTAAATCCGATGCTTCTTTGACCTTATCTGACCATAAGTCTATCTTCATTGATCTGTTGAGGTCTGATACTACTTATAAGGTTGGTTGGCCTCACTTAGATCAATCTTTGCTTGGTATAAACTTCATAAAAGAAAAGATTAAAAGCATTTTGCATTGTGCATTCTGTTCTAACAATTCTCCAGGCAAAGCTTGGGAAGTAGCCCTGCACCAAATACAGCATACTCTGACCTTATATAAAAAAATGGACAAAGACCTTAGAGCAAAAAGAAGAGTGATGATACATGGGGAGCTCTCCAAACTGGAGAAAAGCTCATCCAGTTCTGACCACCCCTCTAAGAGACTCACTGAGCTTAGAAATGAACTCAGGCTGAAGCCAACAGTGCCCTTGCTTTCACTAGGGAATACTGGGCTGGCAAGATTGATAGGCCTACCAAAAACATGTTTCGATTACTTAAAAAGAAAAAGGCGAAGGATTTCATTCCCCCTCTTAAGGGACAGGGAGGTCTCTTGGCCCAGACCCAAAAGGAGAATTTAACCATTGCTTATGAACACTTTACCAAAGTATTCTCTGAAGCTCCCATAAGAGACCAAAAGACTCAAGAAGCAAGGGCAAAAATTGCCTTGCTTAGAGGGAAGATTATGCCTAGTTCAATGGCCAACCCCCTGGAAGCACCTATCTCTGAAGGGGAGCTCAGAGAATGCATTGATAAATTGAAAGCTGGTAAATCTCCAGAGCTGGATGGAGTACCAAATGAATTTTTTAAAATGTACAAAGACTTTGTGGCCCCTTACCTGATTCTAGTGTGGCAAGAAGCTGTTAAAAAAGGATCTCTTCCAGCCTGTATAAATACTGGGGTGGTCAGACTCCTTCATAAAAAAGGTAGCAAGGAGGAGTTGAATAACTGGAGACCCATCACCTATCTGACTTCTATCTACAAAATTTTTGCTCTAGCTCTGGGGAGAAGACTTAGCCCCTTCAATCATCCTCAAAGAGAAAAAAGGGTTCATTAAAGGAAGATTCATTCTGGATGCAATTATTTCTCTATGGGAGGGCATGGAATATGCCTATGAAACTGAACAAGATTTTCTGTTCTTCAAAGTTGACTTTGATAAAGCCTATGATAGAATTGAGTGGGACTTCATTCTACAAGCTCTGCATGATATTGGTTTTGGTAAAAGTTTCATAAAGTTTGTGCATGTTCTTCTTGGAAATGCTTTTTCTAAAGTAGCCATAAATGGTGAATTAACTGACCTCATTACTCTCAAAAGATCCATAAGGCAAGGGTGTCCCATAGCACCTCTGTTTTTTGCTATAGTTTTAGATGCATTGGGGTGGTTAATAAAGGATCAGATGCAAAAAGGCTTGCTCAAGGGTATTCAAATTGCACGCTCAGATGTTGATTTATGCCTCCAGATGTTTGCAGATGACACTAATGCTCTGTGTAAACTTGATCAGGGGTCTGCTGATGCATTTCTGAACTGTTTAAACACTTTTTGTACAGCCAGTGGCTCTCAGATTAACCATCAGAAAACAGGAGTTAAAGCTTCAAAAGGTTCAGTCCCACAATCAGTGATTGATGTTGGTTGCCAGGTTCTTCCTAATGGACACATTTTCAGATTGCTTGGCATACCAATGGGCTTTAAGGTGTCAATGACCCAAAGGGGGGAATGGGTTATGGACAGATTCAGAAAGAAGGTTTTGATGTGGCAAAACATGCAGCCTAATCTGGCTGCCAGATCCTTTGTGCTCAATCACTATATCTTGCCATCCATAATTTATTACCTATCTTGTTGGAAACCCACCAAACAGCAGTTGAACCACGTCATAACCCTTGCTAGAAGATTTCTGTGGGGGGGCACAGATGAAATTCATAAGGTTGCAAAAGTTTCTTGGAACACTTGTTGTATGCCCAAAATAAGAGGAGGTATGGGCATTCTGAATTTAGAAAAGCTAGCCAACAAGATGGCAGGTAAGTGGATAGCTAGATCTGTGTCTTCTGATGATTTCTGGGCTTGTCTTATCAAAAGAAATATTAGCAAATTCTCAGTTCAGTCTTATAAAGCTTGAAAAAATCTCTCCTTGTGGGATACTATCACTTCCACTGTCATGCTAACACCTGCTGGCAGCACCCTAACTGTTGCTCTTTGGAAGTCTTGGTTTGAGATTAGGAAAAGCATGCATATCTCCTTGAAAAAGGCCTCGTCTCATGACTTTCTGATGTAGGACTCTATATGGATCGGTTTCATCCCTCAGAAAACAGGAAGAAAACTTAATATCAAGGCTCATAAATGCTTCAAACCAGGCTTCCACAAATGGGCAGACCTGTATAGAAATGGTGAATGGGTCTCAGCTGAAATGCTTTCTAACACTAATTTGTCTCCTGGCTGTTGTTCTGAACTTCTGAACAGGATTATTGAGCTTAAAGGTTTGCTCCAAACTGAAGAGATAGCTAGGACCAAGCATGGAAATGTCAAAGAATGGGCCTGGAAAGCAATCTCCAGCTACAGCATGGTTCCGAATTTCGATGAAGCACTAAGGAAGAATCTGAATAAGAAATGGAACTTGCAATGGAACTCGGGGCCATGGAGCTACAGATTTAAATGTATTTGGAGCTTTGCTTACCCCATTACGCATAGCTATCTTGCCTGGTCCATTATGCATCAAGGTGTATGGACTGGAGCCAGAGCACTTAAAGCTAAAATTGGAGATGGAAAATGCAAAAGATGTCAGGCAGAAGAAGACTTATCTCACATCTTTTTTGGATGCAAAGCTAATAAGAGAAAGCTGCAGCTGATTCAATATTGTTGCTCAAGCCTACACCCTCAACCTCTTACAATTAATGAAATTCTCCTTGGAGAATGTAATAGACTCGACATCCCCCTGTGGAATCTATGGAGAATGGAGTATTTATGGGCCTGCTGGACCCAAAGGAATGAAGCAATATTCCAATCTCAGTTCAAAGACAACTCTTGTGTTTTCTCCATGGAACTTAAAAGAATAGCTGTTAAATCCTCCAAACAGATGATAGATGTGTACAGTCAGCCTCTTAACTCTCTTCAAAAGTGCCTAAGTTGGCAGTGTAGGCGGGATGCCATGATCTCATTTTACTCCTCAGATAGACTTAGGATGATTTGTCTGGCCTTATCTTTGTAAAGAAGTCGGGATGCCTCTCTTCCCTCCTGTGAGGCACTGTTGTAAAGCTCCACACCTTTTTTAATACAATTTCATGTTTTCTCAAAAAAAAATAGAGGCTACACAGAGTGCTGAGAGTAGATTATCTCTCTGTACGATTCCTGACTGTTCTGGCACAACATGGGAGACCCCTAGTCAGAGTACCCACCATTAGACTTCTCTGCAATCGTCGCCACATGTTGCTACTCCCACCATTACGGAGAGCATCGACTCTCTCTCTCTCTCTCTCTCTCTCTCTCTCTCTCTCTCTCTCTCTCTCTCTCTCTCTCTCTCTCTCTCTCTCTCTCTCTCTCTCTCTCTCTCTCTCTCTCTCTCTCTCTCACACACACACACACACACACACACACACACACACACACACACACACACACACACACAATGGGCTACATCATTGGTGCGTTAGCAAGGTGTATCACCTACCTGCATTTCTCCCACTGTTGAGGCCACAAAAAGCCAACACTTGCCGGGCGGCGAGTACACATCCTCTCTCTCTCTCTCTCTCTCTCTCTCTCTCTCTCTCTCTCTCTCTCTCTCTCTCTCTCTCTCTCTCTCTCTCTCTCTCTCTCTCTCTCTCTCTCTCTCTCTCTCTCTCTCTCAACCGGGGTTTGCATTTGTCGTGGGTGGCAGGCCTCGAGGAGGGAGGTGGTTGAAATCAGACGGATGTTTTGGCAGTGTGCGCACCCACGCAATGAAAAATTGTGTGTGTGTGTGTGTGTGTGTGTGTGTGTGTGTGTGTGTGTGTGTGTGTGTGTGTGTGTGTGTGTGTGTGTGTGTGTGTGTGTGTGTGACATAGTCAGGGTTTGCGTTTGTTGTGGCGGTAGGTCTCGAGGAGCGAGGTGGGTAAAATAAGAGGGATGTTGTGGCGGTGTTCGGGCCCAGGCAATGCAAAACTCTCTCTCTCTCTCTCTTTCTCTGTGTGTGTGTGTGTGTGACGTAGCCGAGGTTTGCATTTGATGTGGCGGCACCTCTCGAGAGGAGCGTGGTGGATAAAATCAGAGGGATGTTGTGGCGGTGTCCAGACCCACGCAATGCAAAACTCTCTCTCTCTCTCTCTCTCTCTCTCTCTCTCTCTCTACATCTCAAGAGATACCCTCACTTGGCGTCTGTCGAAAAAAGCTCAGAGCTTCTTGGCCCTGCCCATGTTGGGTATATCCCGCGATCAGTGCATTCCAAGAGATAACGATATCCTTGTCAAGAAGCTACTCGAACACTTTTTGTGCTTTATGAAGTGCACCACATTTGGCATACACCAAGGCAGTGCCAATATAGGCCAACAATTACAATTGCCAATTCTTGAAAACACTTGTTCAAAAACCATCGTACCAATTTACAGAAGCGCTGATAATTGAGACAAAATGCTCTGAAAATCACCCGAAACTTTCATCCCTAATTATCTACAGCCAGTAGACTCACAGAGCAGACAAACCGCATCATCAAGAAGAAAATTGCGATGTATTTAAATCCTCTCCATTGAAGTTGGGACCAGGTGCTGCAATTTCCATTCGCACCAAATTTCTTTTTCACTTATTGTATGGACGATACTATTTTTCCCCACCAAATGTCTCCACATTATTGGGTCCAACAACCTCAAAAAGAGATGCAATTGTCGTGCACACCACACCACTCCTGTGAGCATTGGGAGTCCTCTCTCTCTCTCTCTCTCTCTCTCTCTCTCTCTCTCTCTCTCCGATCTCTCGTATCAGGCACCGGAAAATTTGAGCCTTGAAAATAAATGAGCCAAATCTCTCTCTCTCTCTCTCTCTCTCTCGCGCGCGTGCGCGCGACTGGGTCCCTTGCCTTCGTGAGCTTCTTGGTGAGGCTCACATGGCGGATTCTTGTGAGCCAGCAGCAAACAAATGGAAGCACATGTGCAGAGAATATGGCAGCGCAAGCTGGGAGAAACTGTGCAGAGCAATGGAGGTCGCAAAATTCTCTTCTCCCTCCCGCGTGCATACTGAGCACTGCGCTGCCCTACCATGGTTTTCGTACGCGCGCGAGACCAAGGATCCAGAGACGTGTGTTGCGGCCCGCCACAATCAAATGAAAGCATTGGGAATTCGAGGCCTCTCACACACACTCACAAACTCTCTTGCAGCTCCAAGTCCTGACGGCATCTCTCTCTCTCTCTCTCTCTCTCTCTCTCTCTCTCTCGTTGTGTCTCACTGTTTGTGCAGGGCTCACTGTCGGAATGTGTTGGAGCAAGCACTTCTTGTCATGTGGCAAAGGGGGCGGTGGGGGGCGGTGGGGATCCTTCCCCCTTTTATACTAGTACTAGTACGGCCGGTCGCCTTCTACGGCCTCTCTCTCTTTCTCTCTTCCTCTTTTGGAACGTAGCTTTCATCTCGCAGCTTGTGCCACGTGTAAAGGGGACTCCCCTCCGCCATATTATGTTAAGTAGATTTATACTATATAGATATATTCTCCCACAATTTTCAAAAACCCAAAGAAATGTTAGCCAACGTTGTCGTGATGAAAGTTTACAACGCCTACGGCTGCAAGCAAATCATATGCTGCCAAACAAAAAGTTACCCATTACAAATGGCGCAAGGATTGCACTCTGTGTGACTATGGAGAGAGCTTGTGGCGCATGAGGGGAGAATGTTGTGTTGGCTCCCATTTCACTCTACGAGACGAGGCGCTTAGGGTAGAAGTCCCGATTTAGGGACAAGTTAACTCGGCGTGCTCTTGCGAGCTCATTTATGCACTAAATCGAGCATGGAGAGGCACAAAAGATAGCGTTGCCTTGCAAGAGTATGCAACAAAAATCGCAACTAGAATGGAGCTCCGCAGGAAAAGATTGACTCGATCTTCAAATTTGTGTGTAACAAAAACGAGCACCAGTTTCAGCAGATGCGCGGGTGGAGTACAGAGGCGTTTCGGCCAACAAGGATTGAACCCACGATCCAATGGTCAGGATTTTATAGTAGTTACGCTAGCCACGAAAGTACATACGCGGATGTACCTCTAAATGGGA
This sequence comes from Adiantum capillus-veneris, assembly GCF_014529385.1. Taxonomy (NCBI): domain Eukaryota; kingdom Viridiplantae; phylum Streptophyta; class Polypodiopsida; order Polypodiales; family Pteridaceae; genus Adiantum; species Adiantum capillus-veneris. The sequence goes on along the minus strand of NC_140939.1, from coordinate 64,655,181 downwards.
GCATTTGCATGTTGAACTTTGGGGGTCGACGGATCCCTGAAGAGGGATTGGTCTTTTAAGTGGGGCTTTTACCCTAGGTGTATGGCAATTTGCAAAATGAAAGAGTTGGAGGCAATAATCGACAAATTTTGAGCACGAGTGGTGGAGAAAGAAGGGAAGCAAACAAGTTCATATTTCTATAGGGATTTTGAGTGGGATGGGAAGGCATGCTCAATGCACATGGGACATTGAATATTGAAAATTTAAATAATTGAGCCTTGTGCCCGTGAAAAATTTGGATTGTCAATGCTCATAATGTTACAACAGAGGCAGGTGTCCCTCTTGTAGCGCTTGAGGTCATAATAATATATAGGCTAGAGGTGACGAGCGAACAGACACAGAGGATGGAACGCTTTTGCTGATCTGGACACCTCTCTCTCCAAAGTTCAAAAGAGGAAACGGCGTACACGCATTGCATATTTGGCATCACTCCATCATCCTCGTCATCTCGAAATCTCTGTAGGTATATACATACGAGTCCAGTAGAGAGAGAGAGAGAGAGTGTATGTGCGCCTAGTGAGCAACTCTACGTGGCACTAATGATGGAACCCACATAGGTTTCTAGATAGACATAGAATAGAGCCAAGAGAGCCCCAACCGGGTTCTACCCAAGCCTCCCCTCGACCATATTAGCACGCCCAAAAGTGAAGGGATCAGCGGTGGAAGTTTAATTCGTTGTTGATGGAGTTTCATGGATAAAAATTTGTGGTTCCAATTGTCGCAGATGCGCCTTGAACCCCGGACCTTCCACTCAGATGTGCAACACCCTATCCAAACCCACCTAGCACGTGGGGCTGCACGGATTATGCGACTACGAGTATAAAACTTGCCCACTCGGCAACGGATATCCGATAGTCCAAATTGCACCACTCTACCGATCACATGCCCTGTTGTCGATCCCTCGACGAGGACCCCATGTCACATATAGACGAGGCAAGCCTCCTATCGTCGCCTATGAGTTTCAACTCTACTAAAACTGGCAGAGTTGGAAAAAAGTCTTCTACCCCCGCTCATCTCGACAAATTGCTTGTTCACGCTGGTTGCAGTAGGCAAAATAGATGAGGCGTCGCGAAGATTCTATCCTTGCCTATGCGGATCCACTCTCGACTGATCATAGAGCTCCACTATTGTTTGTAGAGTCTCCAAATCTCCACTCAGTGTCGCTCCCTCTGCTTCTCTTGTCGTATACTTGAGATAGTCACTCATCAAAAGCTCCCTATATCACCAACATTCAAGAGATGATTAATACTAGGGAAAATTACCAAAATACCCCTCTAATTTGAGGAAATTCCCAAAATACCCCTCAAATTTCAAAAATTCCCAAAATACCCTTGTGTCTATTTTGGTTGGAATGTTCAAGATTTTTCTAATCTTCATTCGTTTTTGACAATTGAGATCCGTTTTTGAGTGCTCAGCATGTAATTTGTCACCAGTTACCACCGCAAAAAAGACAATTATGTCTAAAAATAATGAAGCAATTCATCTCCAAAGCCTACGTAACCAACTCAAATAGTAGTTTTAGCATCTTGTACGATAGACAATCACTCTTCTTGTGAAGACCTACAGAAACATTTATTTTTCGAGAAATTTAGTCTCACAACTAGGGGTATTTTGGGAATTTTGGAAAATTTGAAGGACATTTTGGAAATTTATGACAAAATATCAAGGGCATTTTGGGAATTTTTGAAATTTGAGGGGTATTTTGAGAATTTCCTCAAATTAAAAGGGTATTTTGGTAATTTCCCCTTAATAATACGCCTCTAATGAAAGTATACATTTTTGGATAACAATAATCCTCTTTTGTTAACTCATGTGATATGCTACACACTTTCAAAATTGACTGCCTAGTCGAATAGTATTGTCCAAGGCTTGCCAAAGACACTTAACAGAAAAAAAAGGGCACATTTAAAACTCTCCCAAAATTTTCAACAAATCCATGAACATTTGGGAGAGTTTCACATGTGCCCTTTTTTTTTTCTCTCAGGCTATCCAAGAAATCAAGAAAAATGATTTTTTCCCTTTGACAAAGGAGGAACCTGGAGGAGTGGAATCGTGATGTTGGCTAGCCTAGGGCTATCCCTTTGTAATATTTGGAATGGTCAACACACCTCAAGGCTCGGTACTAGCTTGAGGATGCTTTGTACAACTCTTTAAGATTTTAATGCATACACCCACTCACAATTGTGAGCTAAGGAAAAAAAAAATCTCTCAAATTTCAGATTAAAATTTGAAGCATTTGCAAGTATTCACACTAGAATCTATGTAATTTTGTCGATTTTCTTTAAGGCAAGTTCGCAATCCAATCTAGATTTTGTAATTTCAGCTAGCTAGAAAATACACTCAATTGTGGCTTTTGCCAAGCATTGGCATAATCCTCTCCAGAGCTACCTTGATCACATGTCGCATGTGCTTTAAGCAGCTAGGGATTGACCCACAAACTTACAAATATGGCTCTCTTTAGGACAAACTATGAAGCATTTGGCATTTTTAACACTAAAATATGTAAATAATTTATTGTTTTACAAGGCAAGCATAGAATCTAGTTCGGATTTTGCAATTTTAAATCGTGAAAAATACACTAAAGGCCAGCTTTTGCGAGCACTGCTTGCAAAACACACCCATCAAAGTCCAGGGTCGGGGGGCTGCACACCACAACCATACATCTACAGCAATTAATACAGAACTTCATTTGCAATTGTATGATGATTGCCACCTCAACACAAGTAATGCAGTTATCCAGTAACCAATCGGTGGTGTACAACCCAGCATACGAAATGTAATCGGCTTGTCCTTCATCGTCTGCCCTCTGTGCCAGTGTGTGTCGTCTATGCAATTGTGTGGTCCTCCTCCCCTGGACATTTGACGATCGGAAATAGTCCCTTGCTAACCATTACCTGTTTTTAATGCTCCCACCAATGGCTGAAGGCAGGGAACGACCATTCCCTACACCTTCTCATTTAGAGGCTGCCCATGTGCTAAGGGCCAATACAACAGCCTACAAGGGACATGTTGAGAGCATTGCTCATGTAAAACCTTTGCTTTATCCAATCAAAATACATGTTTCTCATGGACATGGCATGTTTAAGCCTTTTTCAACCAGTTTTTAAGGACAACAAATAAAGGTTCCAAGTTGTTTACAAAAATCAAGACGCCAAACCGGCACCCTAGATCCCATTGAAGGATGTGGCTCACCGTGCCATTCTTGCCAATGGCATCCATGCTAGAGAGGGAGAGAGGATCTATGTGATGAGCCTTGAACTTAAGACCTAGTGTGTGTGTGCGCGCGTGGGGGAGGGAGAGAGAGAGAGAGAGAGAGAGAGAGAGGAGGTTTTAGGCTGGGTTCAGACTGAACCGGGGGAAGAAACAAGCCTTCGTAAGTCTACCGCCGCCTAGTGTGAACAGTGTGGAGGAGGAAAAGTGAAAAAGTGAAGGGGGTTGAGAGAGGTCATCAACTCTTGCAGGGGCGGGGGGGGGAAGGGGGGGGGGGGGGGGGGGGGGGGGGGGGGGGGGGGGGGGTCGGAAGAAAAATGGAGGGCCCGGTGGAAGAGTGCCTCAACTCCAACCAATCAAATTTCGCCATGGAGGATTGACGCCCCTTTGCATTTTTCTTCCGCCGCCTATTATGCACAAAGTTTTGAACTCAATACCTATTTTGTGTGTGTGTGTGTGTGTGTGTGTGTTGTGAGAGAGAGAGAGAGAGAGAGAGAGAGAGAGAGAGAGAGATCTTGTAAATCTCACATGATGTAATACCACCAACTGGTCTGTCTCACTTTCTCTTGTCGTTTAAGCAAATGAAAAAAAAAAAAAATCAAGGAAGAGGAGAGAGAGAGAGAGAGACAGAGAAGCCTACCTACGTCCTGAATAAAACTTCGAAGGGGGTTACCCAACATAAAACAATCACCAAGGACGTGTATGCCTTGACGGCATGTAGCCTTATACTTATACTTATACTAGGACTCAGGAGGAGTTGTATCAAGCACATACACATACTCTCTGGGGACACTGGGACGGTATTCAAGATTCTGCGATTGGGTCCGACAATACACACACATACCCTATTATACAAAATGCTTCAAAGCAAATCCATGACTCATATTGAAATCCAATTCTCTCTCTCTCTCTCTCTCTCTCTCTCTCTGAGTGAAGCTCTTCTTCATTGAGTTACCAGGATTCTCAAGACACTCAGTTAGCGCTCTCTCTCTCTCTCTCTCTCTCTCTCTCTCTCTCTCTCTGAGTGAAGCTCTTCATTGAGTACATGGATTCTCATGACACTGAGTTAGCTCTCTCCTCTCCCCTTTTGGAAGACTTACCAAGCAAGCCCCCTTCAAGCTTTCTTGGCAGAGTAAAACACACATTTGCAAGCTTCTTCTCCACAGTACTATCCCTCAAGAACACCACCTTCATCTTAGCAGGCCCTGTTGTTGCATTCCTCATATGGCAATTCTTGCACATCGACTCCGACACAACTGGGAATGCCGTCCCCATGATTGCCGTAATGAGCTGGGTCTTCATATGGTGGGTGACGGAGGCCATCCCCATCGCCGTTACAGCATTAGCCCCTCTGTTTTTGCTGCCTTTCTTGCAATTAAGGACAGCAGCAGAGGTCTCCAAGTCTTACATGAATGACACCATTTTCTTGCTCATAGGCTCATTCATATTGGCTGCTGCTGTGGAGCACTACGACTTGCACAAGAGAATGGCACTGAAGATGCTCGTGGTGCTCGGTGGGAAGAAGATGGACCCATGGCTACTCTTGTTGGGCTTCTGTATGGGGACGGCCTTTGTGAGCATGTGGATACACAACACAGCTGCTGCGGTGATGATGATGCCAGTTGGGTTGGGCGTGTTGCAGAAGGCAGGTTCAAGTACGGAAAATGGGGAGACAGTAGGGGCGACAAAGAGTGCCACAAAAATCGATGACGATGGAGCGACGCCGCAAAGCCACATGCCATTGAGTGATGACGAAGATGCTGCAGGAGCCATGGAAGGCGTGACAGAGAGGAGGCTGCAAATGGCAAAGAAGCACGTGCAGAATTTCTCAAAGGCGGTCGTGCTGGCGATCGGGTACGGGGCGACGCTGGGGGGGATGTCGACCTTGACGGGGACGGGGGTGAACTTGATTTTGGCAGGGCTATACGAGAGCGCCTTTCCGGATGCCGACCCCATAACATATTTGCAGTGGCTCATGTTTGGGCTGCCTCTGGCGGTGGCTATGGTGTGCTTCTTGTGGCTGCTTCTCTGCTTCTGGTTCTGCCCGCGCTCTTCGGTGCCCTCGATCGCTCGCTCCCTCCATGGCTCCCACGTTCATCAGGAACTTGCCTCTCTCGGTTAGTATGTGTATTCACTATTTCACAGTGTCAATGGGTTCAATGCCTGGTGGCCTCTTCGTCTCTTCTTTTGAGCATTCCTCTCTTTTGACCACAAGGTCTTGTGTTCAAAAGGTTAATTGCAACCTATAAACGAGCACAAAGGCTTGTTTTCAACTCTTCATTGCACCCTCAAAATGCGCTCTCTCTCTCTCTCTCTCTCTCTCTCTCTCTCTCTCGCGCGTCACGCGAGGCTTAGTTATCAGTTATTGATAACTATGCCAACTATGCACGCACAAAGCATTAAATAAATAACTAAGCCTCTTGCATGGTCACGCGAGGTTTAGTTTTTCATTCATCCTCCCAACTGTGCCTTGAACAACTTCACAACTATGCCAAAATCGGCATAGTTACAAAGGGTAGGCTTAGCAACTCATTTAATGCTCCTGTTTGCGTGTGACCAAGAATGAGGCTTAGTTATTTGTTCAAATAACTGATAACTAAGCCTCGCGTGACCATTGCCTTAGTGGATCACCATCCTAGGCACTCGTCACACCACCTGCATAGTACCAGAGTTACTTTTTGGAATAACTCTCCCACCTCATGCACGATCACTCGTGCACCAGTTATTTGTCTTTTATGCAACTCACTAAGTGTATACATCATCTAGCATATCGATAGGCGGTTTTTTCGCACATTTTTTGGTCATGGTGAATGATGTGGTACTTGAATTCATTGTAGTTTCTATTCCTATGGACACCATGTGTGGCAAAGGAATGGTACCAACAGTTTTCTTTACATTCCCTAAAACATGCTCTTTTTTTCTCTTTTTGGTTTGACACATGCATATATTTGGAATATGGAATATTTGACACTTTGTATTTGATAAACTTGGCTCAGGTCCAATGTCCTTTGCTGAGATAGCAGTCCTTGGGGTTTTTGGGGTAATACACCCGATTTCAACTACCGTTGTTTTGCGATTGACGATAATCTCTCAGAGAAATTCAATTATTGAAGGCCTTTTATGCATGTGCAGGTTCTCGTTCTCTTATGGCTTACCAAGTCAATTGGCACAAATATTGCTGGTTGGGGGGATTTGTTCAATGATTATCCGGCCAACGGCACTGTCAGCGTAAGTATCACTAGCACACTCATGTGGCTTTGGGGCAAATTGCTCTTGCATGGTCTTCATTAACTATACCCACTTGCATTCAAAGACTTGTCATCCCATGATATTGTCATTGCCTCATAGAGGCCACCTAGAATATGTGTACCTATTACGTGCATTCAACAGAAAATATTTTCAATTTTTAGAAAAATATTTTTGACTTATAAAAGGGTAAAATTTAAGAAGCTTCAAAACAAGATGACTCATTGAGTAGGGAAAGGGTGTACAACAGTGTTGGAAAAAAACTGGGGTCTAGTGCATTTTAACCGGCTGGAATTATAAATCCCGATTAGATTTTGAGCTTGCCTTTAAGAAAACTAGCAAATTTCCACAAGTTCTAGTGAAATTATCGACAAAAGCTTCAAATGAATTTCAAATTTCCCCTTATTTTGATCGGTTAGAAAAAATGTTTTTTTCTAGCCCTGGTGTACAATAAGTTGGCAATCCTTGGCTTTTATGAAAAATTTGATTTTATTAATTTCTTGTAGATATTAATGGCTACTACCTTGTTCATCATCCCAAATAGAAGGAGGGCAGGTGAAAAGCTCATGACTTGGACCCAATGCAAAGGCATTCCATGGGGCATTATTTTGTTACTTGGAGGAGGTAAGATCCCAATTCTCTATTAAAAAAGAAGTGACTTTTCACACCTCATTCTATATTAATTCAAATTTATGGGCCAAATTTTGGGATGCTAATGGTGGTAGACACCGATAATGTTGCAGGATTTGCATTAGCAGATGGGATGAGTGCAAGTGGACTATCGACAGTGATCTCGGAAGAGTTGGATTTCTTACAAGTAGCACCCTATGTCTTGATAACACCCATCATTGGTATTTTGACAGGCATCATGACAGAGTTCACCTCCAACAATTCCACAGCTACCATCTTTGTAGCTCTAGTGGCGCAAGTCGCCACCTCGATTGGTCGACACCCCTTGTTCCTCATGGTGCCTGCTGCTGTCGGCGCCCAATTCTCATACATGCTTCCCATTGCCACCCCTCCTAATGCAGTTGCCTTCTCCTCTGGCTACCTCTCCACCTTTGACATGGTTGCTATTGGCTTCATCCAAAAGTTTGTGGGCATCATATTGCTGTCGGTATTTATGCCAACTCTAGGTATGTCCACTGTGTGTGTATGTGTGTATGTGTGTGTGTGTGTGTGATAGAGAGAGAGAGAGGAAGAAGAAGAAGAGAGTTTTAACATCGTAGGAAACTATCCGAAGAGACCTTATAGATCTAAATGATGAGGAGAGTTGAACTCAAGACCTGTTATTCATGAGGAAATGGCATAACCAATCTACCACACTTGGGTGATAGAAAGGTTATACCATTTTCCTATCTTTATTAGCGTGCGTGTACACACACAGCCACACACACGAGAAGAAGAGAGTTTTAATGTTGCAGGAAACTATCCAAAGAGACCTTAAAGATCTATCCGACGAGGAGAGTTAAACTCAAGACCTGCTATTGAAGAGGCTAACAAACTAGGATATAATTCTCAAATAGAATTAAAAAATGGGAATGGCATGCTCAAAAGTTTTATAATAGGACATGGGCTCTAGAGAATTATAGGCTTACGTTTCATGAAGGCCCCCACATTTTGTGACGAGGCCTTCTTATTAGGAAAGGGTATGTAAACAAAACAATGGATATTTAACACGTGTCTTTGGAAGAAGTTTAGGTTTGAAATAGTACACAATGATTGCTATACTTTGCGTGGTTAAGGTTCTTTTTAATATTTTTTTCCCAAAGGGAATTGTGTCTACACCAAGGGGGACCAAATTTCGTTTGCCCTTATCATCATTTTTACATAAAACACGTGTCAAATATAAAAAATAAACTATTGTTATGGTTAATTTTTGGAAGTTTTGGTGCTTTGGGGATGCATGTATGTAAATATTTGCATATAGGTTAAAACACATATTAAAACACATTTACATGGGTATACTCATATTGTAGGGATTCTCTCACACACACAAGCACTTGCTTATGAGCATCACTTGAGAGAGAGAGAGAGAGAGAGAGAGAGAGAGAGGGGGACAAACTTCGGCCAAGAATAGACATTGCTTCACTAATCTTTTTTCTGTCTTTGCTTTTCAGGTGCTGTAGTTTTTAAAACAAACTCGTCTTGATGGAAATAACCGACCTTTAGATCTGTCTAGAGAAGCTAAAATTGCATCCTCTACACAATTTGATGGAAATCTCTACGGGAATCACTTCAAATTGCGATTCGGAAATGTGGTTTTCCAAAGACGGCCATCTCTCGTCAAAGCAATCATGTGCATCGGTCATCTATAAGGATGGTCATGAATGGGCAAGGTTGCAAGCTCACCTCAATTCCATACTATTCATGCAAATGCATTGAGCAACTTCCAATGCATTGAGAAATATAATTTTTGAAGCCATGTATATAATTACATTCCCACTAATTTGTCAAAATTTTCCCTCTCCTCACATTAAGGCTAAAGAGAGCTGCCTCTGAAGCATTCTCTTGGTGTGAGCAATCTTATACAAGACAATTAGGTAGTGCCATTCTTAATCAATCTTGTATTGGCTACAAAATCAACTTGTTAGTGGGGAGAAGATACCAGTGAGCCATTTTGTGGGTGTGAGTACACAAAGACATGCTTCTATCTTGGTTCATCATCATTTCAATGCTGTAATTTCTTTTTCTTTAGCAGTTCGGGCATATTTATATATGTACCACCCGATCAAATACAAAGGTGCGCCTTGGGCATCGCTCGATCGTAAGCAAACCTGTGACTCGGGTCATGGCACTCGAATGCTCAACAAACTGAGCTAGCTCCCGATGGCTCAATGCTCTTAAAAATTTATTTTTATAATGTCTCTTTTGAAATTATGAATTGAAAGGAAATATGGGTTGTCACTAGTCTTCAGGTTTCAATCCAAGTTTTCAAGATTGCAACATGACACATTATATCTCATTATGTAGCCACTTCCAAGTGCAACAAAATATGTCATGATAACGGAGGCTCAAATGGTGGTTAAGTTCTGAGAACTCGAAATCCACCATATCTATCTCAATTGATGCAATTGGGGAGAGGAATTGTAGAGTGCTCGAGTGGGTGTGACCATTCCCTAAGAGCCCGAAAAGAGCCATACCTACAAAAAAAAAGAGAAATGTTAAAGAAACCCCTCCTGTTTTTTTGGCCAAACTGACAAATGTATTATAAAATTCCACCCAAAAAAAGTACAACCTCAAGCCGGAGTTGAGCCTCGAGGGGCCGTTGGTTACACCAAAAAAGTTACACGGCCTCAACCAAAGGCGTAAAAGAAAATCCATGAGCCCTTACCCATCGTAATAAATCTCGAGGGCGAGAGTTGCTCGATTCCACTCGTCCGAATTCTTCCTTTTTTACCAATCGCCATAATCGTTTTCTTAATTTCTTGGATAATCTTTGTGAGGTTAGGTATAGAGAGGATCTTTTCGAACACACTGCGGTTCTTGGCCTTCTCAATTTGATGAAAGAAGCACAGCCAAACAACCCCAATTTATAACCTTGAGGTTTAAGAAGATTAAGAGGAAGAAAATTAATGTCCTAACCTTTCAAGCATTAAAAGTGACGTGACATAGTAGTTGATCTTCTATACTATACTAGCTCACATGATTGGCCTTCAGCAGGTCTCGCTCGCTCTTATCAAGGGTGTGTGTGTGTGTGTGTGTGTGTGTGTGTGTGTGTCTTTATACATCTCTCCATGACACACATGGTATTTATAAGGTGTAAAAAATACTTTCTACTTTTTTTTTTCAAAGCTCACAATGGTGAGTAAATTTCTATTGATAGCAACAAAAAATTACATATTCTTGCCATGCTCGTGCCGAGCCATGACATCTCTAGGAGGTCACTGATACATCAGCTAACAAGGGAGCCATCTCGCGAACAATGTAGGGTCCTTATCTATAAGAGTCAATTAAAATGGTATCAATTACCTTGTTTCATTCATCAAAGTTCTTACGTTTTTCGTAGGCTAGGATCATCCCCTTGCTTTCTTGTATTATCTCTATGAACCTGGCTGTTACCATGGTTTTGTCAAATAAATGACCGTTCCTAGCCTTCTAGACCTGATCGAAGTAGCAAAATCTAACAATTTGTGTTGCAATAAGCAGCTCCTAGATTTTAATAGCCTTCCCTCCCAAGAATAGATCGTTCTTATAGAAGTCTATCTTCCAAGTCCTTTGCACCCATTTGCATATCTTACTCGCAAGGCCGCTGATTGCAGGGCATTCCTTGAAAAGGTGGGAGAGGTCTTCGCTAGCCATTCTGCATTGAGAGCATGTATTCGGGCCAATTCCCCTAGCTAGAGCCTTTACCCAAGTCGGCAAGGCTCCCCACAGTACCTTCCAGAGAAAGACCTTCATATTGAGTGGCCACTGTGGGAACCAGATGTTCTTGGTGATTTTCTCCCATCTTGACTCTAGACACTTCATGCCCCATTGTTTGTTCAATGGAAAGAACCAACCATCGAAGCCATAAGTGTGTGGTATACTTCTTTTTTTTGAGGCTAAAAGAAGTGTCTATCCTTAGGCCATCGCCATGCTTTCCATACGAACTTAGACTCACAGCTAGGTAGGCACTACTTGTCGATCCGTTTCAGGGCTCTGTTGATCACAAGCCTTTCAATCCCATCCAGATTGTACTAGAGAACCATTTGGTATGTTCTTTTCCATCGGTTATTGCCATAATGCCGCAGTTGGTTGAGACATCGGATGCCTTTGATATTGATCTTTCTAGAAGCTTTCCTCCAAAATGAGTTCAGAGAGATGATTCCCACCTTAGTCTATACTTCAAGAAACAACGCTTGGGCATGATGCCATTTAATCTATTTATGTGCTTCTGACATCAATTAAAGTTATATATTGTGTGCAAGCTCTACATCATGCATGATAGGAGAGGGAGAGGAAGAGGGAAAGTATGCCTTGCGTAGCCGTCTACTTACCAAATCTCTCTCTCTCTCTCTCTCTCTCTCTCTCTCTCTCTCTCTCTCTCTCTCTCTCTACATAGGTGTGGCAAGGTGAGCCATGAGGCAAGGAGCCTGGGTGGGTGGAGTCTCGATTTCACTTAAGTGACCACCCATACTTTTCCAAGTTTAGGAATAAAGCATTAACTCCATGGTAGCGCGAGCCACGATGACGGCTTTGGTTTAACTTGGAATTTTCCAACCTTATATGTAGCACCCATTTGGCCTTGTGTAGGTAGGAGAGACCCTTTTCTGATGATCTTAATTTTTTCCACCTTACCTTTCCCGATTAGAATGAGCATGTGTTGACACCTGCTAGGGGACTATCTTTGCCCTTATATGTAAGTAGCCATTAAAAGGACAAAAAAAGGAGCTCAAGACAAAGCTTAAAACATTTGGTGGAAGCAAGTGAACATATGCACTCTCCAAGCCTAGGGAGTCCAAGTGAGATCCACTTACCCAAGCGTCACCGTCGCATGCAAAACGAGAAGCCAATTGAAGTAGACTCTTCTTCGGTCATCCATGAGCATAACATTAGCCAAAATAAATGGCAAGTGCGATTATGGATATGCTGGTTTGGATTTATTTTTTGTTAAATGCACTAGGTGTTATGGGCCCTAGTGTTTAGCAAACGATTATTTGGAGCGGCGTGCACATTCATGACATTAGTAGCTTCTAAAGCATTTTGCAATATATATGCAATATCTCTATGAGATTAATTGTAGATCTACCAATCACCAATAGAGGTCATGGCTTGGTTTGGGTGCTTATAGATTATCTCACTAAAGTTAAGAAAGATGGTTGTTCCTAACATTGTTGATTAATCAACAATGCTTCAAGGAATTGTGATCCCCATTTACCAATCATTTTGGAGGACTGTCTGTAATAAACGGTGGGGATGCACATATCAGTAATGTCAATCATCCAGAGTAGATAGGAGATTACAAATGTTAATCTTGTGCTAAAGGATACGCTAAGTGCATACGTTAGCACCAAGCAATCCATTTGAAAAAGGTTATCTTTCTAGTTGGAGTTTGCTTACCATGAGACAAAACATGTTGCGACTAAGTTTAACCTCTTCATGTTCAAATCAGATTCTCAACCTTGAACGTCGGTTATGGTGGGGTTGTAAACTGATGAAGAATGATATTAAGTCAAGGACTTATACTTTGCTGATGAGTTACGTCAGATAGTTACTTTCATGGAAAGTGAAAATAGGTACTCCTTTAAGTAAACCTTACTTGTGATAAGTCATTTAGCATACTCAAGTGAGTTCTAAATGGAGTCCATATGCTACATTGGCGGATATGGTCCGGTTACACAAGATGGTTGCAAAGGGAAAAGAATGTGGAAACTCAAGATTCTCTTCTTGATTTTGTTGAACCTCCTACTGAAACGTGTTTTGATCAGATAGACAGCTGGATCAATGAAGAATGCCACTGCAAAAAACATTAGTGTTCTTATGAAGTTATCACCACATTTGTCTTTGAGGACAAGAATGCTTCTCCAAGGGAGTAATGGCATGCCTAGGGTAAGACCGGGCATGCCAAGGGCTAGGACGGACATGAAATCAAGGGGTGCTATATTTTAATAGGATATGAGTCTATATATAGTGAGGTTGGGTAGAGATTTGCATGGTCCAATCCCCTCTGGTCTCAGGTATACTTTACAAGATTGGGTTCTTGACTTAGGTGTATCTTTTCATGTGACTCCTCACATTGAGTGGTTCAGTACATATGATGCAGCCCGTAAAGGTTATGTTCATCTTGGAAATGATTTTCCTTGTGACATAGTTGGTTTGGATAATGTGCAACCAAAGTTTCAAAATGGCTCTTCATTTAGGCTAAAGAATGTGATACGTATGCCAAAGATTACCAAGATCTTGCTTACAACACATTTGGTTATAGTTCGTCAAAGATCACAAAGGTTCTTTAGTTGTAGCACATGGTTCAAAGTCTAGAACTTTGTACATGCTACATGTATCCAATGTTAAAAATCGTGTAATTTGTGTAGCCGAGCAACCAAGTGTTTCTTTGTGGCATATCTGGTTAGGACATATGTATCAAAAGGGAATGAAAGTATTTTCTTGTTGTGGTTATGTTCCTGGCTTGAATTTCTCAGAATTCTCAATTTTTGAGCATTGCCTTTTTGGTAAACAAACACATTCATCACAAAAAAGAGGCAACACCCAAAAAGGTGACATGTTAGAGTTAGTGCATAGTGAGGTGTGTGGGCCTATGCCTAACATATCCATAAGGGTTCATTATTACATGTATACATGAATTCTCAAGGAACGTGTGGGTATATCCTCTTAGAAACAAGGATGAATCATTTCAAAGTTTCAAAATTTTGTGATATTAGTGGAGAATTAGTATGGCAAGAAAGTCACGTGCTTAAGGTCACACAATGGTGGTGAGTATGTTAGTAAAGCCTTTCAAAATGTTTTTTTATTTTTAAGGCATCAAAAGAGAGTTGACTAGTCCATATAACCCTCCACAAAAAGGTGTTGCTGAGAGGATGAACTGTACCATACAAGAGAAACTATGTATCGTGTTGTCTAATGCAGAAGTGCCTAATGAATTTTGGGTAGAAGCATTAGCTACAGTTGTCCATCTTATTAATAGATCTCAAAGGCTTTAGATGAGAAGGTACCTGAAGAGCTTTGGTCTAGCAAGCCACCTTCTTACAAGCATCTTAGAGTTTGGCTATAAGGCATGTTTTCATGTTCCAAAGGAGTTCAAGAACAAGCTAGCTCCCGAATCAAAGGAATTCATATTTCTTGGCTATGGAAATCCTTGCGAGATGGGATATCAATTATGGGATCCTAAAGCTAAAAGGATTGTTCGCAACAATGATGTATACTTCAACGAAGAGAACATGCATACGAAGCCTACGCATACAGTGGAGGTTATGAGTGTTATCTTCCAAGAAGATGGGATTGTTTACAATAGGGCTGAAATGCATAATGTTGGACAACAAGGCCAAATGCTCCTATAATACAAGATGTTGTTGAGGGACAATAGGCTCAACTTGCTCTTAGAAGGTTTGCAAGAGTTTCAAGGCCTCCTTATAGATATGTTCCCTCATTGGATTACATTATTTTAATAGATTGTGGAGAGGCCTCCTATTGTAAAAAGTCCATGTTAACATAAGACAAGGTGAAGTGGAAAAAGCTATGCATTTAAAAATGGACTCACTGCATAAGAATGAAGTTGGTTTGGTTGCCTGAAGGTAAACAGGCACTCGTTCGGGGCGTCGCGGAAAAGGGGCCGCGCCGGCTCACCTGCGATGCAAACGGGGCCTGCAGGCAAGCAAACGCATACACAAGAACGCAACTTGAAAACTGAACGTAAGAGGGACACGAGAGTGAGGGACGCGAACGAATGATCAATATCATAAGAAAGTGCCGAATACAAGGGACGCAAGTAATCACATGAAAACGGGGCTGGCAAGTTAAGGGAAGTATTACCATGCAAATCAATGTACAAACTAAAGATCACACCTCATGATAATAAACCCAAGTACAAGGCATGGCTTGGTGCTAAAGGATTTAAGAAATAGTAAGGTATTGACTTTAATAAGATATTTACTCCAGATATCAAGATGACTACTTTTTTGCAGTGTGTACTTGTGTTGATTGCTAAAGCGGACATGGAACTTGACCAGTTCAATTTCAAGATGGCATTCATGCATGGTGATCTTCAAGAAGAAATTTATATGTAGCAGCCAAAAGGTTTTGTTGAGAAGGGTAAAAAAGACTAGGTGTGTCAGTTAGAAAAGATTAAATAGTCATCAAGGGAGTGGTATCATAAATTGCACTCATTTATGCTCTCTGAAGGCTACAAAAAGAGTGCTATGGAGTCATTGCCTCTACACTAAGCAAGATAAAGATGGTAGTTTATTGATTTTTGTCCTTTACGTGGATGACATGTTGATTGTGAGGAAAAGAAGTGATGGCATTTTAGCCTTGAAATTCAAATCTATGTGCAAACTATGAGATGAAATACATGGATGAAGCAAGCCATATCCTTGGCATGCGCATTAGGTGAGTCATAACCTATCAAATGCATGAATTTTCATGACATTGTAGATATGCCTTTGCTAAAACATCTGAACCATAATAGAAGTGGAACAAAAATCACATTCAAGCTCGAATAATGAAAAATTTGCATTGTCGTGAAAGAGACTTGCTATGTGCATAATAGGTATGAAGAATTGCAACATAAAAGCTAAAACAACCATCAATTAATGTTGTGTACAGGACTTCTTACATCAATAATTCTTACTAGATATCTAACAATTTCTCGCCACTTGAAATTGTCCCTAATATTGCATGCTTGAAGTGGTCTAAGAAATGGATTTGACCAGCATGTAGGGACTCTCACACGACACATTATTAGGAAAGAAGGTACTAGTGTCAGTCCCAAACACTCATATTTGCCACATGTGGAATATGTCTCATATAATGATGTTAGTACAAGTAACATTTATCAAGTACAAGAAGTACTTGTGTGTGAAGGTAATTGAAAACACTTGGCGATATGAGTGAGGAGGACTCTCATAAACTATTCTCCACACTGCTAAACCAAACTCCATAAGAGTTCCTAGACCAGGTTGCACACTCTGTGGCTGCCAAAAATGACCCCTACCATGCCAGGTCTATGACCTTCTTGAAGAGGTGACTACTAAAGCAATAAATAATACCTAGAGTGGGACCTAGATTCCATCATAAGGAAAATCAACAAGAAAAAATTATCAGAGGAGGTACGTGGTACATTAACCTCGACTCCTTCCTGTAACTGCTACCACTTAGATGTGCATGACCATGTCATTTGCATCAAAGCAAGTTGTGCAACATTGTTGTGCAACCCAAAAAAAATCTTGGGTTTAGCTTGTCCAAGAATGCTTGGTCTTGGCTTGGCACCTTAAAAGTTTTGATTAAATTCCAAAAGTATATACTGCAAAAACCACTAGGTAGATGCGTACCATCAAAGGCTTGCTACCAATTTCTCATTCACAAGTTGGGTTGTACCCCAAAAAAATGGGCTCCTATAGACACAATTGGTTCTATTAAATAAGCAAAAGATCCTCTCAAGTTTGAATCTTTTTCACAACTAGATCATTTAAACAAACATATATCCTCATTGAGAGAAAGATTCTAACTTGATAGCCATGTCATTCTTGTTTGCTATAGAATCAAATCACCATATGTATTGTATGCACCTTGTACATAGAACCAATGGTATATATAGTGCCCATCGATGTAGTCATATGCAACAAGGACAACCAAATATATCAGCCTCAATTGATATCGAGTAAAAGGTTAAAGCTATGGGTAACTCTTGCAACATCTTCAATAGGAGAAATATAACTATTGGAAACAAAGAGGATCTTACCTATATTGAAGTAATCCCACAATTCTAGTGCAGGCGGAGACCACCTTAGTGTGAATCCACCTTTTTGATTGACGATTAGCAAGAAAATCACCAGCCATTATGTGGCAATGATGTCCTTGACAAAGTAACCTGCATCATAGAAAAAGCATATAATTTTTTTGGGTGGAATGAATTCCACCTTACTAGCACGCCTTGCATGTTACACAACATAAATAGATAGATAATCCCTTGGCTACAATGACGGCCTCAGAAGTTGGAATTGATATCCCTAACTACCTTGCACTATCTAAAACTGGTATTGATACATTCAATTTCAATTTGACCTTGTCATACGTAAAATATGAACTTGTATCTCAGTTTCCCTAGCACTTGGGGCTTTGTCGTAGATCCTATCTCAATGAACAAGGCACTGGCATGGGGTAGAAGCCCTGTGTTGAGTATGGATCCTATTTACCCTTGTATTTTTAATTCTAGAAACACACATTTGTAAGAACCCCTTTATGCGAAGAAGCCATCGTGCAAGAGAAAAATTGCTCATTGAAATATCCTCTTTCGTCAAAATATATTGGTCGATAGTCAATGGCTTGTGGCCAGTGGTGGTAGGCAATCAATGGCTAGTGGGTGGCGTTTAATGGTCAGTGTCTATACATGGGCGGCTACACATGGACATCTACCTCTCATGACAGAGGGAAGCCCATTGAGACTCCTTTGCATCTACAAAAGGAGGCCTCTTCTACAAATGAAAATAGAGGGAAGTGAGAGAAGCAAGGAGAAGTGAGAAGAAGTATGTTAACCCTCATGGACACCCTATCACCTTCAATAGACACCTTATTATTTATTTGATTCAGTCATGGACCCGGCTTGTTGGTCCAATAGGTGTGTAGGTGATCGCTGGTGAGAGACGCACCGCTTATCTTATTTTTACAATAGTTTTGCAACGACCGGCCACTATGGGCGCCCATGTTTGAATGGGTCAAACTCTTATAAAAGGTCCATTTGACCTAAAAATATTAATTCTTTGAGGTGCAAGCTAAGAAGTGCTCTTGCTCCATCTCTGTCTCCTTCTCCTTTGTGTGCTCATGCGCGCTGTCGAGGGATATGTGTTCGCTACGTGAGCCGGGCAAGTGCCGAGCCTCTGGCTGTGGGAGGTGTGAAAGGGAGAGAACAAGAACAACAGATGTAACTGAATCTGGAAATCACCGTAATCATCAATTAATTGATTAACGCTTGAGTACAACTTAATCCTTAGCCAAGGCGGGCTGTTAACAGCACCGTCACTTGGATCATCTGCTAACTGGGAATTTAAGCTCCCGCTTTACAGAATTAACCGGGCCGTTAACGACACCGGACTTATCAGAATGTTAAATCAATTTCTAGGTGATGACGGTTATGGAAATTTTTCTCATGTTGCTTCTTCTGCTTCAAATGCCCCGTGGATTCTGCAGTCTTCAATTCTGGTCACTACCTCAATCTCAAGCTTCAGTAGTTATTAATTATCCTTCTTTGTACGCTTGCACTTACTTATCTGCCGTTTATGAATTTTTATGTCTCCTCTAATCCACTTGCTCTGATCGCCTTTGGTGCTCTGACTCTCTTTTTCTTGAGTACCTTATCTTGCCGAAATCTGTTTATCTGCTCTTGCCAAGCATCGTTTCCCTTGTCGAGATCTGCCTTACCTGCTCTTGCCTCTTGCTTTGGTTCAAGACCAAGCTCGCCTTTGCCTTAAGTTTCCCGCCTTAGTTGCTTCAGAAAAAGCCTCAAGCTCCTTCCTCTTCTTGCTTGATTCGCTTTGATAAGTTTCTCGCATTGCTTGCTTCTTGTTCAAGCTCGAGTAGGAGAGAGAAAGAGCTTTGCCTTGTATATCTTGCCGAGAAAGAGAGATTAAACCTCCTGGCTCCCCTATGTCACCATGGCCGAGAGAGAGAGAGATAGAGAATCCTCTCTTGCTTTGATTGGAGATGGAGAGAGAGAGAGAGACCTCGCCTTGGCTCCCTTCCTCCTCGCCTTGCTTAGATTAGGAATTGAGAGAGAGGGCTCGCCCTTCTTGGCCCTTGCCTCCTTGCCTGAGCCGGAGATCGAGAGAGAGCTCCTTCCTTGCCTCTTCGGCTCCTCCTGAATCTCCTCGTAATCTCCTCCTTCCCTTCCTCGCCTTGGCTCCCCTTTCGTTTCTTGCTTCGAATGCCTTTTCATGCAAAAAAGCCCTTTTCTCTTAATAGCGTGCCCTCCCTCCCTTAGCAACGACGGCGCCGTCGTTGCTAGGGAGGCATAAAAAACCCCCCCTATGATGTGGAAGGCTCGGAATTCGACAGCGCCGATGACGACCCCGTTGGTGCCGGAAGGGAGCGCCATGGACTCCTCAGCATTTTTCGTCTCTGCCACGAGCTCGTTAGAGCACCCTGCAAGCCGCCACGAGCGTCTTTCCTCCTCTCTGCGCTCGCCTACGCTGCCTGCCTCAGGATTCGTCTTTCTTTTTTTTCTTCCCTCAGTTCACACTTTATTTTTCCACTTAAGTGGGCGGCCACCTCTTGAGGTCATGGGCAGGCATCGGTTTTTGGGCGGCTAAGCCCTTTTTGTCTCAAGTTAGGGCGGCCAAGTCCCCTCCTTAGACATACATAAAGGCACCCCCTTTGGTACGCATGCCGGCCGAAGCATTGCCAACTACAACTGAACATCAAAAACAAATCGCCAAGCACGACATCTTCCCACAACAGTCATTAACTAACAATTTCTTCGTAAATTTTACTGTGTATACCAGCATCTCAAATAATGCCACATGGTTCTAAGATGCACGCATAGGTGATTGCACTTCGGCGAAAGGCATTCTCTTCGCACTCGGTTGTTTATAGCTTGCATCAGATTACCAGATAATGCCTAAATTATCCAGCTCAGCACAGTGCCGGCAACTGACACTGGCCTCAATCCATATTATCTCATGAACCCGGACTCGATCTGACGAGCCGGCAGCTGACACCGGCCTCAATCCATATTATCTCATGAACCCGGACTCGGTTTGACGAGCCGTTAATTCCTTTAGACTTCTCAAACTGCATAGAAACATACAAATCTTGATGAGGCTGTAAAATTCCTAGATGGCACACCGGCCGAGTAGACCGGGTTGGTACAGAACCGGCCCCCGGTGAATCTTTAATGGCCAATAACTTGGCAACCGGAACTCCGATTGCTGATCTGTAAAGACCGACGCTCTCCACAAAGTGAGCTCTTCAAGTTCGTGCTTTCATTTCAATTCTGTCACCTCAACTGCAGTTGCCCAATCCGGTACGGATCTGCATTAACTCAAACTTCAAACTGCCATAACTTCTTCCCCGTAGCTCCAATCGATGAGCTGTAAAGACAGACCGATAGAGCACTTCAAGCACTGCAGTTCTGGATCATAATATCCCATCTGTGCTCACTTCAAGCATACTCATTTTTGGCATCATTGAGGCATCTTTTGGCCCTTTTAAGCCGCATCTGGCATACATCAATAATTAACTTGGCATGTTAACAAGCCCTGATCGTTGCTCACTAAATGTGTAGGCTTCGAAGAAGCTTAGCTTGCATTCCTCTGCTCTTTTTCTCTACATGGCAGCGGAGCTGCACGACAGCGCACGTGTGTGTGTGTGTGTATGCTTGAGAGAGAGAGAGAGAGAGAGAGAGAGAGAGAGAGAGAGAGAGAGAGAGAGAGAGAGAGAGAAAGAGAGAGAGAGAGAGAGAGCATTGCCGTGGCATCGGCGGAGGCGAGGCAATTGAGCGCAGCATCGGTGGTGGCTCCTTCTTCTTTGCAGCACAAGATCCTTCACGACTGAAGCATTGAGCGGTGAGTGACATGCCATTGCTTCTTTGTGCTTGCTAGGACTGTCTAGTTGTGTGCTTGCAGCCTTTCGAGGCTCGCACACAGTGCACATGCAAGTTCCTACCTCCGACACATACAGAAAAGCGCACATTTTTAGCACCGATGTCGGGGACTGCCTGCACTAAGCTTAAGGAGCACTTAATGCTACCTCAAGAAGCCTTCACTGCCATTTTTGGTTTTTGTTGAGTTGTGTGAGAACTATTAAGTGGCTACAATGGGTAGTTTTAGCAGGTTTTTGTAATCTCTGTTAAGTGCTGCAGTGTACTTGTTTTTTTTAGATTTGTTAGATCTGTAATAGGTGTTAGAGATCTGTTAGTTAGTATAAATTGGTAATGGGTAGCACTAGACGGTGAGTAGATTGAGTACTCTGTGAGTGAGCAGTGTTACTGTGTTAGGAAGTGTAGACAGTGTGTATCTTACTGTGTTAGACAGTGTGTGAGCAGAAGTAATTAGTATTAATTAGTTGTGTTAATTGCAAGGAGGTTAGACAGAGCTTGACGCCCACGTGGCAACATTATCCATAGAAAAATATTTTTTCTTTAAAAAATAAATAAAATAAAATAATAAAAAATGCTCGAAATATCTGAGATAAAAAAGAAAATCCATTAAAGAAAAAGAAAATTTAAAAAAATCTCATTTTAAAAAGAAGGGACCGGGATCAGGATCTTCTCCCAGGACCAGGACCAGGACCAAAACCAAGACTAAGCCCAGGCCTCAGTTCTCAGTCTTATGATATAGTATACACACTAATATATATATAAAGTCTAGGACCTCAAGTGAAGGGAGGGCATGTGGGACAAGTTACTCAAGTCCTCCACCATTCCCTTCACACTCACCCTTTGGACTTACTAATTCTAGCCCTCTTCCCACCTAGGAAAAGACTACTTTTAGGATTTCAAGGGCTTTACGTAACCGAATCGGTGGCTCTAAAGCACGGCATGTCCCTCTAGCCAAGATGCTCGTATTGAGCTATCACACGCCATATTTCGTGGCTTGGTTAGAAAAAAAGACCAAAAATAACAAAAAATTTGGGTTGTAAAGACCTAAAAAACTAGGTGAGTGGCCTTTACGGGCACTCACCAACACTTCTAGAGTGTTGAGGTCACATGCACCTAGTACCTACATTCTGGTTGTGTGCTAGAGAAAGATCACATACAGAGTGTCTTCATTTATGTGGGCACTCATTATTCCTCCACCTTATGCTCTAGGCCCTCAGCAGGAACCCAAGGTAGTACCACTCATGACCCACATATTATGTCTAGTGATACTTCCTCTGACTACGACATCATGAAAGGTTACCCGATGCCTAACCCCGAT
Source organism: Adiantum capillus-veneris (assembly GCF_014529385.1). Lineage (NCBI taxonomy): Eukaryota > Viridiplantae > Streptophyta > Polypodiopsida > Polypodiales > Pteridaceae > Adiantum > Adiantum capillus-veneris. Next base: position 64,633,120 of record NC_140939.1, on the reverse strand, counting down.
AGTTCAAGCGAAGACATGCATGCCATGGGCCCACAGTCTAGGCCCAGTGTGCTTAGCCGCTTGGAGGATACTTTTAGTAGAGCAACTTGCTCCGAACATGGAGCTAACGATGTGAATGAAGGGGGGGGGACTGTGGGGGGAGTAAATTCACCATTCATGACCAATGTAGACCCCATGCTTTTGGAGAGGGTGCATGTGAATACTCCATTCACTGCACCCCATGACTCTTCAGAGTTATTCCCCTCCGAGGTTATATTACCTAATGGTAGAAGCCTTGCCAAAGTCCAAGAGGTTGAGAGATATATCATTCTGGCTAGGGAAAAGAAAGTCAAGAGCCTACGCAAGGCGGAGCAATGGAGAGAGCTTAAGGCAAAGGCCCCTATGTCAACATCCATGCTAGTCGAGCAATCGAGTGCTCCTAGATTAGCAACCACTAAGGGTCAACCCATAGAGAGCCACATTGCATCTAGTTCAAAGGACACCCCTAGCCCCTCAATCCTGGATGGAGCGTTTCTAAATGAGAACTGGGAGTATGAACTACAAACAAAAACTCTAACCGACCTATACACAGGTCACACCTATCACGTGGGTTGGTTAGATCTCCTACAATCCACAATGGGTGCTACTAGCGTAGAGGATCAACAACAAAGAGTTTTTGATGTCATCCATAGGGTTATTGAGCTAGAGAGGCATAACAAAGAGCCACATGCCTTCAATGGGTCTCATGAGATTCCTAGATATAGGGAAGGCTAAGCAACCAACTTTATCAGAAATGGAGGCTTCCTCGATAAGTCTGATGGATATTCCATATGTTGCTTTGCTAGGGTAGTACAATCTGAGCCCACAAGTGATAGCTTTACCTTTCCAAGTTTAGCTCAACTTTCTCTTTATGACACCATGGATACCATGCCTACCACAGTGATGGGAATGACAAAAAACATGTCATGGACCTCATTTGTTAGTAAAGCACCGCTACATGGTAGCTCAATGCTTGCAACAATACCTACAAGTGTGTATCATTCATATGCACCTATGGGTCCTTGTACTCATATAGCTCCTACCCCTCTCATTGTTTCAACAACTTATGCTCCACAACCACAACATCCAAGCTCTTATTTCAATGGGACCATACCAGCTAGCGTTAGCATGTCACATCCAATGTCTTTATGTCTAGGGCCACACATATAAACTTTGGACCACCACATGGCACAACATCATACCCAACTTGGAACCCAAGGGCTGCATATACGCCAAACTTAATGCAAACCCCATTCCACATGCAGTCCCGAGAGCGCATGTCCCCACTATACCTACTCACTTAGGTGACTTGGAAACCTTTGCTCAAACTATTGGTCGATCCATTGCTAAGAATATGCATAACACATCGGATAGAGATCCTAGAAGTAAGGCACTGCAAATAGCCAAAGCTCACACAAATATTTAGTGGAGATGGGGACGTGAGAAATCATATCAAAGTATTTGAACAAATATGCGATTCCATACTAGGAGAACACAATGACCTACATAAGAGTAATTCTTTAAGCCTGACCTTGAGTGGAAAGGCTAGGGATTGGTATAGAACCCTAAGGATGGAGGAGAAAACGATCTACCCTACTCTTAGGAGATTGTTCTTGAAAGAATACATACAAGAGGGAGTACTTTGGGGTGTAGCATTTCAGCTCCAAAAATCCCAACGAGAGGAAGGGGAGTCAGTGAGAGACTTTATTAGTCACTTGAAGCATTTGAGTTCTCGTTGTAATCCAAATGAGCGCTTCAATAATAACCAATTTCTTGATAGATTCATTAGAGGATTATGACATGAGGATATCTACAATGGCCTAGTCATCAGAGGAATCACCACTTGAGAAGCAGTCCCCACCAATGCGATCCAATTGGAGGACAACCTAATGATTCAAGGAGAAAGAGTGTCTATTGAGCTTAAATCTACTAGCTTGCAAGCATTGGGACATGAGCCAATGACCATAATGCATATTGCTAAAGAGCCAAAGATATCTGAGATGACTTTAGCAGATCTCACCAAGGCCATTCAAGAGAGTCTTAGAGACAATCGTGATCCACAAAACAACCATATGTATCCAAGAAGGGAGCAGCAATGGTGCTCAGTTTGCTATGGTCTGCATAGTACTAGTGAATGTCCTACTTCTAGAGTAAAATTTTAATGGGAATTGCAATGCCTGTGGGAGGCATGGTCATCAAGACAAGGATTGCATAGTGTTTAAATGTGTGATGGCCAATAGACCAACCTTAGCATGGACACACACACCTTGAGTGCCTGCCGCTTGATGCCGGTCCCACCTCTTGAACAAACCTCACAACACATGGTCCCCAAGGCCAAAAATGTTGTTCAAACAGCACCCTTACCACCTTCAGTGCTAGGACCACAACCACCACATTTGAGAATCACTGTTGTGAATCAAGTGGGTTGTGAGTCATCTATTGCTTGTTTGGAAGGAAGTGAGGAAGATATAGACCCTAACATTGCCTATGGGATTGATGCACTTGAAGAAAGTCCACAATATTACATGGAGGACTATTGGGGACAAGTCAAACATGTTTATCAAGTAGCTGCTCTTGCAGCAAGAGGCCAAAATATCAATTACACTGCCAAGAGACCACCTCTTCAATGCTACGAGTGTGGGGGTCCACATCGTGTAGCCGAGTGTCCTATCAGATTACAAAAGAATGCCATATTCTTGAAAATCGATCAAGCGAGCACATCCACAATGCCAATACTCATTTGTAATCGATGTGGCATAGATCATTTGATTGCTCAATGTCCGAATAATCCAAATACACCAAAGGTAATGCCATTGAATTTAATTGGGACTGAGGAGCTAACACAAAGTACGCATGTGGTACCAATAAGTGTACTCACGCGATTGATGCTTCAAAACCAAAATTATATTCTTGAAGAAAGAGAGACAGCATCAATTTCTCAATCTCAGAAGAAGAAGAAAACACGAAGGAAGAGATCGCAAAAAGCAGCGGTCAGACCCCAATTCAAAGACCAACATAGGGACTGGTGACGACCCTGTATATATGAACAACGTTGAAGAGGATTCTAATTTAGGTGAAACCATGGAGACTAAAATGACCACTAGGAAAGAAAAAAACAAGGAAGATTGCCATGAGCCACAATGGCTAGGGCCCAAGAAAAAGATAGGAACGTACCCAAACCCTATAGAGGAGATCGAGCGAGTCAAGCAAATGATGGGTTTGGTAGAAGATCCCCAAAGGGATCTAGAGCCAACACCCAGGCAGATCCAGTTTACAGACACAATGTTCCCTACGCAAAAACAACCTCATAAATTCCATAGACTACTAGTCATACCTAGTGTTATCCAAGAAGAAAATGGCTTTAAGTCATGGAAAAGTGGGCATGCTCCCTTCTTGTTGGAGAGAATGTTTACAGAGGGACTACCCGACCCTATCAAAGAAATGGAGATCCCATCTCCCCCATGTCAAGGGACTTAAGCCCAAAAGGTACCGTTAAATATTGCCAAATTGATGGATTTCATGGCTTCAAAAGTTAGAGCCACCATCATGTCCAAACTATATGGAGACCTCGCTAGGGAGGTGTCAATAGAGGAGGAACACTTTGATCCACAACCCAACCTAGATGAGAACTCTGTTGTTGAAATACATGTTAACAAGTTGGGACAATACTTTGAAGGTGATGAATCCAATGCGACCATACCAATCACTACTAAGGGATTTACTATGAAGTGAACCCTTGATGGTGGCGCTGGGGTTAGCATCACAACTAAAAATTGATGGGAAACTATGGGGAGACCTCACTTTGGGACTACAAACATAGTAGTAAAGATGGCCAATGGGACTATTGTTAAACCTATTGGGGTGCTAGAAGATCTCAAGATCAAGGTCTTTGGACACAAAATAAGGAATACCTTCATTGCTATGGATTTTTCCAAGCCCACTATGTCATCCCAGGTGATCTTAGGACGTCCTTTCATGAGGGAAGCAAAAATGGTGCATGACTGGTCTGAAAACCATGTCTACTTGGAGTTCCAAGATTCTATCATTCAAGGTTATCTAGTAACTGGTCGGGCACATCCTCTAGGAAACAAATTTATAATTGATCATAGATCTGACACCACAGTTCACTCGGCCCCATTTTAGTATTGTTACACGTGTAACATGGACACTGATGTTGGGAAAGATTCCCCTTATATGGATGTTCTGCCTGGGATGACTGAGTCTAACAATGTGGATTGGGTCCACCTAGCAGTAACCATAGACACTTGGATAAATAGGGGGATGACCTGGGTAACACCTAAGGGGGATGAAATGCCACCACTCATACCTTTAAATATGATAGGATCAATGCATATAGCTTCTAATAAGGCCCATTGCAATATAATAAGAAAAACATACAAATGGATCTTTAAAGCTTCTTTAGCAATAATTTTTTATACTAAGAAACGGAAGCCTTGTAAGAAACGCCCCACTCGCTCCTAGAAATGTAAGAAAACATTGTGTTGGATGCCTAAAAGACTATTGAAAGATGAAGGCTACTATGAAGGAAATGATTAAATCTGGGTTCCAAAATGTAAATTGTGTTCTTACCATGTCACCTGACCCATTTGAGACAAATCCTATAACGATAAAGCCGATTGAAGCTCGTGGGAAGGGAAAGATCACAAAACACTATACACCTCATCTGGAGCTAGTTTGGGTACCCAAGCAAGAACGACTTGTTTTGTTCGGCTCAATTATAGAAAAATCAAATGAAGCTTCTTGCTCTTCATGATGTTCATATACAAAAATAGAAGCTTTGACACAACCTCCACCTACCATTGTACATATCCATACAAACGAGAAAGAATTTGCACCTCCCATTGTAAGTTCACCGCCTACAACAATGTTGCAAATAAAACCATGGGAGAGTACCTTACCACCCTTGCAACTAAATGAAACACCTAGGGCAGTCGAAAACTATTGGTCAAAGTCTTCACCCATAACAACTTGCAACAATTGGTTTCAAAAGGTGACGATATCATTCCAAAAGGTATGATCTACCCAAGGAAGGGGGGAGTGTTTTCTGACTTCCATCATTCACTTGCTCCCCTCTTAGCCTTCCTCCCTGACCTCTCAATCTCCCAATCTTAGGGAATGTATATATATATATCCCTATACTCAAGAAAACAAAAAATTAAAAAATTAAAAGAGCAAGAGCCACCAAAAAAAAAGCTAGAAACCTAGAAGTTCTAGTACTTGACCCAAAATCCTAAAAACACATTATGCACAAGAACCAACCTTTTGACATGACCCTTATAATATTTTCACACTAACCATCATCTATTTGTGTGTACAGATATGGATAGTATGCTAGAGTCATCCACTCCTACCTTGGGTGAGAGGTACTCTCTTTACTTTTCACAAGTGTTTCACATAGTCTACCCCATGCTTGCCTGTGAATGGGATTTGGTAGATGTGCTAGCATGTGAGAAGAATTTTGATGAATTAGAATGGTTGATACGTCTCTTGACCACGACTGATCCATATTTAGTAGAGAACGTCTCTCCGATTGCACAAGCTTACCCTCTTGACCAAGATGACTATAGACATCTAGTGATGTTCTTAGTGAACATGTATGCCTCTAATGATGAGAACAGTTACATGATTACACGGATGGCACATACGATCTCACAGATAATGACTTTGTTTTTCTTGACGATGATGAGGGTAGGGGTTTAGACCTAGGGCTACCCACCCATCTATTCAATATCATGTTCCCTTGACTCTCTAATCGGTGCAAATAGTTAGGTTAGGGTTCCTTATGTTGTTTGATTATGTTCAATAAAGGTTGGTGCCTCTTACCACCCATTGATGTGCCTCCTAGAGGTATTCCTTGTGTTTTCTAGTGTGTATTGGAACGCTTGCCATTGTTAGGATTTTGAAATTCATGGAATCTTTCTCTAGTTCACTCTTAGAATCAAGTGCGATCATTAATCCAAACAGGTGTTTCTTGTCCATTAGCATTCCCTCTTTGTCTTCTTTTTAGCATCAATGTTTTTCTGCTTTAAATGTGATTGGTAGCACAATATTCATCACATTTTCTTAGATTAAAAATTAGATTCTATATAATTTTTTTGTCATAATCCATTGTCTAGGTTTCAAAATCAAGCAGTCTGACTAAGCTAGGAGTTAGAGATCTTCTCTTAATACCATGGGGAATGACTTCCTAATAATCAATGGTTACTTTAGGTTCTCAATCCGATTTAGGGAGCATTGTGTGCAATATACTAGGGCTTTCTAGTGGGCTTAGTCCCTATTGACCTTTAGCTTAAGTATTATAAAGGGAGTTTACTCGAAGTTCAAAATTGAAATGCACTGATAAATTTTAAAAAAAAATCAAAAGTGTCACAATGCAGAATCTTAAGCTCCGACCGCATGCGGGAGCGCCGTGAGGTTTTCCTTCGACTCTGACGTCTTGGGCCTTTCTACACCATAGTCCAGGGTGTAGTCCGATGGAATTACCAACCACCTGTGTGGCTCTTCCCTCCCCCCATTTCTTGATTTAGCCCCATTGTACATATACTGGTTTTTTCATTGGGAGAGTCTCCCGCCATGGTTGTTGTAGCCCTCTCTTGAAGAGGTGGTTGTAGCCCTATGGGCAGTTTCAGTAACTAATAGAAGGATCTTTTTTTCAAAAAAAAAAAGAATCTTAAGCTGGAAGAGAAATCCCAACTTGATTTGGTACTTCACTCACATGTATTGCCTATGGTACTAGAGGTGTAGAGGTTCCCAGTGTGAGTGCTTTTCCTTGAGAATAAAAAAGCCCAAGGCATACAAAATAAGTACACAAATCAAAATTGAATCAATGTGAAAAAACTTGGGGGGTCAAAGAAAAATGAATAAGTCAGGTGATGATTTCATGAGCAATTTTTACAAAGTCTTCTAGGTATAGCCTCTAGTCAGCCCTCGAACATCAAATACTTTGCTCTTGCAATTAAATAGCTTAATTGACCAGAGAGAATTGAGAAACCTTGCCCATGGTATTAATAGTTGACCTCTAGTACCTCTCAATTGTTAAATTATCGATCCCAAACTTGTTTATTTTTTACCTTTATAATTGCTCATGCGTTTGATTATATTACAGTTTAATATTTTACTGCTAACAAATTGTTTAATATTCTGTTACCAATCAATTTATGGGCCTACAACTGCATATGCTTTTTAATTGTATATGAGAATGCAATTTTAGTGACAATTTTGGTTGATTTTGTAGTGATTGAAGAAAGCTAAGGACATTCAATCTCGGATGCTCTTCCACCTCGATGAATCGGCTTCATCTCAATAGCTTTTGAGGACGGAATCTACATCAAGAAGGGCGGCATGTTAACCGTCACGGACACCCTATCACCTTTGATGGACGCCTTATTATTTATTTGATTGAGTCATGGACCATGCTTGTTGGTCCAATAGGTATGTAGGTGATCTTCAATGAGAGACGCACCACTTATCTTATTTTACAATAGTTTTGCAATGACCGGTCACTGTGGGTGCCCATGTGTGAATGGGTCAAACTCTTATAAAAGATCCATTGGACCTAAAAATTCTCATTCTTTGAGGTGAAAGCTAAGAAGTGCTCTTGCTCCATCTCTGTTTCCTTCTCCTTTGTGTGTTCATGTGTGTATGCGTGTATGTGTATGCTTGAGAGAGAGAGAGAGAGAGAGATCGAGCATTATGGCGGCATCGACGACGACGAGGCAGTTGATGAGCTATTTTTTGGGGCTATTTATGGATCACTCTACTCAACTTGGTCTCACCTATATATATGTATCTTGTCCTCGATATGAATCAGTATTTGGGAGCGTACATGGTGTGTCTCTTGTCTTGTCTCTCTCACTCTCACTCTCTCTTTCTCTCCACATCTCAACCTTAAAAATCACGATTATTTACTTTCTAGCCAAAATGGGGGAATTTTGATATTTTGCCATCATACATCCAAAGTACATGATGTGTTAAGCCCACTAGCCAAGTTTGAACCAATTTGGAGCTCAAAATCTCCAATTTCCATTATATCTACTGTTTCAGAGACCTAAAGCCAAGATTTGGTACCATTTTCACCCTATGTATCTAAATGAGCCCATATTTCACTCAGAGCATGTATTTGGTATATACTTCAAGCCTGTGATGCCAAGTTTGCAAAAAGTTGGAGAAATTACTCAACTGTCGCGATTATTTACTTTGGTTGCAAATTTTTGTTTGAACTTTACAATTTTGTTCCTTGCACGTTTTTATGCAACTATGCTTGTTCAAAAATTGATTTGAAGCAAATTGGACCAAAATTGTCAGCATTGCAGACGAAAGGACATTTCAGAGAAAAATCTAACAACTCTGCTAACTTTGACACTCTATTCACTGAACAGGAGCCATGCAAGCAGTAGAGAGGGCCAAGAAGAAGCTCAACCAAAAATAAAAGTTGCAAGAACTACCAACATACCAACTGGACCCCGATTCAGTCAAAACCGCCAAGGCAACCTATCTCTCAAAGGAATAGCTGGAGGAGCATCACACCACAATGTTCACCGGCAGATTCAAGAGTGAGGAGGGACATCAGATAGAGTTGCAAATCCTACCAAAAGAAGTGTATGATGTCACCGCGAAGCCTGAGACCAAAGAAGCCAACCGCAGGCTAGGACTTAGAGATTTCTATGAACAGGAGTCGTGCGGTGTGGATTTCCAAAAAGCTTACGAGCTTTTATCCACGATCAAGGAAGATGGAAGTGCGTAGAGTTCTGACCCACAAGGGAACAAAGTCGAAGTGGTGATCACCAAGGAAATAGTGGCAGAGGTACTCAGATTGCCCATAGAATGAATGACAATGAGGGCAAGGAATAGAAAGACAGCCAGAACTTTCACAAAAGAAACCTCCGCGACCACCTTTTCGGACCTTATTCCAATAAGCAGGTGGAAGAGTCCAGCCAAGTTATACCACCAACACTTCCACTTCTTGGCTAAGAGGCCACCAAGGTATACCACGCCCAATCATGCGGTTGCCACCACCTTCACGCAAGTTCTCAAGTCAACAACCAGGCAATCGGTGGACCATGCACAATACGTCTTGACCACTTTGAAAGGAATAAAGAAAGAAGGAAAGATCACATACCTGGGTGCACTAGAGGTGTTGACAAGGATTACATATCATGCCATCGGCATCGGCATCGGCATCGTCAACAACCTACCACCTACCCCAAACCAAAACACTTGGATAGTGTCAGCTCAACCATCTCTTCGAGCTACAAGATCGGCCAAGAGATCCTACAAATCTGATGAAGAATCGGCTGAAAGCTCGCCGGAAAGGCACAGTAGTGAAAGCTTGGATAATGAAGAAAAGAGAGCATGAAGGGAAGAAATGAAGAGAAAAGCCATGGCAGCATACCAAGAAGAGCCTGTGCAAAATCAAGCCCGGTTTGAAAGAGAGAAACACGCATACCAACACAGTCAACAAGCACAAGGAAAGGACCCAAAAAAATGGGTGCCTAGTGGATTTAAGGGACCAAGGATCAAGCATCACACCAGGAAGCAGGCTAAAGAACCCGCTGAAGTACTGGAACAGATGTACCAAGAAGCAGAATCTTTAAAGCTAAAGGAAGCCGAAGAAGCGGCAAAGAAGGAAAAAGAGATGGAAGAACATCAAGATCATGCAGAGGAGACCATTGCACAAGGAGAAGCACAACATGCCCAAGGTGATGTGTCTCCCCACATCTCTTCTCCTGTCTCTGAACACCAAGATTAACCAATGCCGAGCCCACCACCATCACTAGCAATTAAAGACACAACAAATGAGCCAACGAAAGAAGCAGATGAATCTGCACAAGAACCAGAACACAAAGAGGCAGTTGAATCTTCACCAGAAGCTGAATCTACACAATGAGCAGCTGGATCTACTCAAGAGCATCCAATAGAGAAAGATCTAGAGACAGAAAAGGTAGCAAGTCCTGCAACAAAAGAGGACACCACACAGTTTGAGCAGCCAAAGGAGCAAAAGGCAAAGGAACCACCCTCTACCACAGCACAACAAGAGAAGGCCGAGGCACCACCCTCTACTCCACAAAAAAAAGAACAGCCACAGCTACAAGAACAACAACAACCAGTCGTCCTGACACAACCAACAGACACCCATGAGGCTGCAAAAACATCAAGACAGCCGGCACGCAATGAAGACTGGCAATTCAATGACGAAGTCATCCTACAAGGTAACTAATATGCTAAGCAAATGCAAGAGATGATAGAAAGACTTCGCTCAACAGCACTTGTCCATAGCATACGGGCCAAAGAGTTAGAGATGGTGATCGACGCACTCCAAGGGCAGTTAGACGACAGACTTATTGTCATCACCGATCTGCAAAGGCAAGTGCGGGAGCTGAGAGCAGAAGTTGAACAACATCAACTCGCTAGAGATAAGCAACAAAAAGAAATGGAGGAGTCCGGGTGAGCTGCTTACCAAACTGTTAGATGCATGCAAAGCCAAGGATGATTAGCTGACGGAAGTTACAAATGAACTTCTCACTACCACCTTATCAACTCAAAAAATCCAGGTACAGTTAGATGTAGCCAATGCTTCTCTACAGTACTCAGAACAAAGAATCAATAATCAGGCAATATTCTTGCGGCAAATACGAGAAAATCCAATTGTCGCCTCGATCAAAGGTACAGATGAGGTCTACAAGGAACTCAAAAAGAAAAAATAAAGACCTAGAGCTGGAGCTAAAGTTAAAGCAATCTTAGTGCATAGACCTAGCCTTGAGGCGGGTCCAAAGAGAAGATGAATTGTTGAAGGAGATAGATGAACTCAAAAGAGCCAACCAGCTACAGAGAGTGGGAAGGCCGGGAACGCAAGAAGAGGCAGGCACTTTGGAATAGCCTTCGATAGAAATACCCTCAGTATCCTTTGCTGGCATGGAGACACAAGCCGTAGTAGAGCTGAGTGGCAAGGAAGAATTTCAGGTACCCATCATAGAAGAAGACACAGTGCCCATGGTCCAGCTCTCAAAGGCTAAAGAAGATGCACTAAAAGAAAAAGTTACACAAGAGGTAGATGAGCAGTGGAAGGCAGCAATGGATTGGGAGCTGAGAGTACTTCATTCTGTCAATGTCACACAACTCACTCCCAATCAAATAAATGTGCAATGGCACCAACAATACGTGCCCTACCCTCTGATTAAAGTTGAGTGGCTACAAGTAAAAGAAAGAATTTAAACAGACATGCAAGTCGAGGGCGCAGATAAATACCACCCAAAGTGGAGGTTGAGCTGGCTGAACAAGAACCCAAGGTACTTGATTCTGTTCATGAGAGCACCTACGGCCCTACAAAAGGATCCCACCTTCTGTCCTGTACCAAGAGTAAGGACCTGGATAGCACATGAGGCACTACTAAAGAAGTGGACAACTTGGCTGAATTACCCCAGATTGCCTGCTCTAGAAAAGGGACTAACGACTGAAGAATACATGGTGAAAACCCTAAAGGGCGCCATGTCATTTTCAAAAGTCTACCAAAATTGTCATGTGCTATGCTATAAAAAATCTGCCGAATGCTGCTCACCTGCATCGAAGTGTTCAATGAGCCAAAGCAAGCAGGCACCCCTTGGATGTCATTCCTCGAGGGTAACAAAGGTTTGTGCTATGATCTCAGTGGCCAACCTTCCAAGGAAGTCCTCTATGGCTTCTATGCCAGATGCATGTTTCTACCTTCTCACAATATGCTGGCATTCGAGGAAGCGTTCTACACGAGATAATTCACTTGTCGAATGAAGATATTTGCACCAGTGATCAGAAACCTGACCTCAAGGTTTGTAGGCTACTCAGCAGTGGAGTTGAAAAACAGAGTAACCATGAAGTTCTTGCAAGTGCCGGATAAGGAACGGAAAATAAGATATCAAAAGGATCTAACAACACTTAAAGACCACCTCGCCAGCCGCCAGCCCGAAGACTACTTTAGCCCATAAAGCTGTGTCAAGGGACGACACATGCGAGGAGGGGACAGATACCACGAATACCATTTTTAGGAGTTCTCATTGTAAAAACACTTATTATTTTGATAAATCGAGAATATTGTAACTCGTATTTTCTCGGATAAACTCTATAATTAATGAGCCGGGGCTACAAGCTTCCAACTTGTATCAACCTATCATTACCCATCTTTGGTAGAACTCCCAGATTATTAGTTTTGACCACCAAAAACCTTGGCTAAGGTATAAAAGCCATTTTTTGTAAGTTATTGTTAAGTTTTGGATAATGAAATACACAGTGTGAGCTAACGGCGCTCACTCCTCTCCTTCTTGCACTTCCTACTCCCTCCCCAGTTGTCACATTGCAGTCGCGTTTGTTGCATTGCAACTATAGGTAAGAGCTCTACGCATTGACGTAAGCACGTCACAGTAATTTGTAGCTTTTGGTGTCACCAACCTGCGGCCTAATTTCATCATAGCTAGGAATTTACACTTTCAAATCAAAAACTAAGCATAGGCGGGGTATTAGGGCATCATTGCTAAGCATTTAGATGCATTATGGGTCGAAAACGACTAGGTCAAAAAAAGTTGTTAATAATTGCGATTTTGGAACTTGACCTAAAGTGGGGTTTGACACCATAAGCATGTGTGCTTAGGTCTTATAAACATGACCTAGAAGTTTCGTTATGTTTGGATGTCATCTTATGCTATAACAGATGTGATTTGTTTGCCGATGAGCGATTGGCTTTTGGTGATTTAAGTCACTTGAGTGTAGCTTGAGTTAGGTGCGAGTTGTTAGTTGTTTTCCAAGAGATTGACACCCTCTTGTAGCCTCTATTCACTAGTTGAGTCAGCTTTGTCCCGTGGCTTGACAATTAATCGTGGTTCTCGCTAATACTGCAATAAGATAGGATGATGATGTTAAACATGCATCCCACAGTATTTTTTGAGATGTGTTTGGTGATAAGTGGGTGTGCATTCATGGCTTGTACTAAAAGGAGCGGATTACTAGCAATTGCCATTTCAAGGCTATCACTAGACTTTATAGATGATGTGTCTGGTATTGACTCTTGTCTCTCTATTGTGGGAATATTGTTGGCTACACTCTTGTTTTTTATTTTGGCATTCTAAAAAAGATACCTGGTATCTTCTATTATGGAAGAAAAATTGACATAAGTTACCTGATTACCAACTGTAAAATGCACTTGGTTGTCGAGCCATTGTATATACACTTTGTATTTGTGTTGCCATGGTGTGCCCAATATTAGCTAATTACTTGAGGCATATGGTGGTAGTACAAAGAAGTTATGGGGACACACATATTCATTGATGTGTATCGTGAGCTCCACAAAACCTGTAGCAAAAAGTGATAGTCCATTGAAGCTTGTAAATGTTTTTTTTCAAAGGTAGTAGGACCAGTTATGGCATTTGCTGGTACATATTCAAATTTATTGTATTCAAATGCACACCAAGTACCAACACATGAATAGGTACCATTTTGGCTCCTAGCTTGACAAGATGTGTGGGTTCACATTTTCATCATCCTCCTCGCACAGTTTTATGCATTTTGAGTTGTCCTTTTCTTTGCATCCTTTTTGTTGCGTACTCTTGAATCTCAAGATCTTGATTCTCTTTCTTGTTTCTAGCTACATGTGTCTTTTTTAGCATCTCTTGAGTCAATGGCAAGTGATATTTTTAAAGCCTGTATCCACTGATCCAGTTTGGCATTTCTTGTTCATCCAATGTAGCAATCTTTATGGCCCACTTGGTGATATGGAGTGAATCATGAATGGTCCCATTCCTCATTTTTTCATTTGGCTTGAGAGTGTAGACAAGCACATAATCTCCTGGTGCGAAGTCTTTGGATTTCACATGCTTGTTGTCATGAAACTCTTTCATGTATCATTTTTGGGTGTAGATTGTGGTTACTTCCTTTAACCTAATTTCATCAAACTTTTTGAGGTTGTCCAAACGGGTAGACCATTCATGTCCATTCCATTTGAGTTTATTTGGTATCTACAAGTTGGAATTATAAACTCTATGGGTAGTATCACATTAAATCCAAACACCATGTTATAAGGTGTAGTTCCTAGAATAGTTTTGTATGCAGCTCTATAGGCCTAAACAGTAGAGTGCAAATTTTGATGCCAATCCAATCTATTGTCATTCACAATTTTGGTTAGAACTATGCTCAAGACTTTGTTTTTACTCTCAACTTGACCACCACCTTATGGGTGATATGGAGTCAATGTTTTGTGTGTGACTATGAATTTGTCAAGCAAAAGCTCAATGACTTCGTTAACAAAATGTGTCTCGATCAAAAAAAAATCAATAGGCAAATTGTGCCGCGTGAAAATATTTTCATACAAGAATTGTGTTGTAGTGTGTGCATCATTGTTTTGTGTGGCTTTGGCCTCAACCCACTTGGTTAAATAGTCTATAGCCAATATAATATATTGTGCCGCGTGAAAATATTTTCATACAAGAATTGTGTTGTAGTGTGTGCATCATTGTTTTGTGTGGCTTTGGCCTCAACCCACTTGGTTAAATAGTCTATAGCCAATATAATATATTTTGCATGAGTTTTATAAGTTGGTGGTGCTACGGGACCCACAAAATCTAGCCCTCACTTGGGAAACATATGTGCTTCTATCATCGGTCTCATTGGCATTTCATCCTTTTTTATTGAAATTTTTGTTCTTTGGCATTCATCACATCATTTTAGGTATGCTTCAACATCCATAAAGAGTGTCGGCCACCAAATTTTGGCAGCATTATAGCCTTAGCCGTTTTTCAGCAAAAAAATGAACTCTCGCTTGCCCCGAATGTGCTTCATGCAAGATCGGTATGTACTCACTTTCTAATGCACAAAGTTGAGTTGATTATCTCTGCAACACTTGTACAATTGGTTGTGAATAAATTCATATGACTGTACTTCAATTTTGATTGATTTCATCCTTTGATTGGACAAATTCCGAGGGAATAAAACGTGGTTCAAACAATCCACAATATACTTACTCCAATGTAGTGCTATATTCACCTGACCACTGAGTAGTGTACTTCCTTAGGGGCTCTGTTTGCACATGATTTACATTTCTTGACATACATGTGTGCCTCAAAGTCATGGCCAAAAGACTACCATTTTCATGAAATTTTGATAGGTTTTGATTTTTTCCATAATGGATAAAGTTCGTGCGATATGCGCTTCTCTAAGGTACAAAGGAATATCAGAGGTTTTGATATGCAATTGTAGGATGTCATGTGAACCCTATGATATATTCATCTGCTAAGAAGTGATTCTCTCTCAGTCTATTTACAATTTCCCTGTAGACAAAAGTGGAATTATACTCTCACTCCATCTATGTATCATTTCTAGGTTCAAGAGATATGCATCTAGCAACTCATCTTCAACTCCTTCTGGGTTCTCTCCATTTAGTAGCCTAGAAAGGTGATCAACTGTTGATGGGTTGACCCCTTCTTTACCAAAATTATGAAATCAAATTCAAGCAAGATGATGAATTACCTCACTATCCATGCATGGCTTGTTGACCAGATACAATAGTGCTTGATGATCCACAAATAAAATGAATTGATTGTCTAGGAGATAATGCTTGAATCATCAATAGTGTAAACCATTCCCAATCCTTTCCTTTCTGTATTTGTGTAATTATGTTCAACATTGTTCAATAAATGGCTGGCATATCATTTGGAAAAATCCAGAGTCCCTTCACCAGGTTTTGCCTTGATACATCCAATGGCAAAAGCAGAGGCATCCATATGATCATGAAAGATTTTGCTCCAATTTGGTGCTGATACCAATGCTTGTTTCAACTTTTGAAGATTCCTCACAATCTTCTGTCCAATCAAAAGTCACAATTAAACCATATAGAGGCTTAACAATGACCATGTACATGTAGATAAACTTTCTATAGTATGCACAATGTGCCATAAATGATTAAACCTCTTTCAATATCTTTGGACATGGCATATCCACAATCACCTTGATTTTGTCCATATTCATGGATATTCCATTGGTTGATACACTATGACATAGGATTTTGCTATGTCTAACCATGAAAACACATTTTTCTAGATTAAGGAAAATCCGATAGGTGCAGCTGGTTGTTTGATGATGATTTTGTGATCTTGAATAGTGTACTTCTTGTAATGCAATAATACACTTACTCTGTCCTTTCACGATTTTTTCCCATTTTTGTTTCCACTTCCGTTTTAGTTTCCACACTTCTTTCAATGTCCATTTTAGTTCACTGTATTTCTTTTTTTACTCAATCTTTGTCCATCTAGGAGCGCTAAGGGCTTCCACTGCCTTTGATGTGTCCTTGGGAGGTTTTGTTGTTTGTCCTTTTTTCAATTTCAATCTGTTTGGCTGAGAAGGTCTTGATGATTTCCCAATTACTTTGTCTTTTATGCAATCAAGGGCACCCATCAATATCAAGTAAGACTATTTTCCTTCAATGTGACACATTGGAATGTTTCTCATTCCCCTTTTTGTGATCCTAGATTTTTTATTTGAAAAAAATAAATAAATCTAAGATTTGTTTCTAGATCACTCTCATGACCTTTTGATTTTTCATCATCCGCACTGAGCTCTAAGTATTTGTGAGTATCAAGGGTGTCAGAGTGACATTTATTAATTGACTCCCTAACATCCTCTAGAGTGTGGCTTGAATAATTTCCCATGGTCAAATCTCCAATAGAAATCTCATCTTGGATACACAAACAACGTACTTTTGTCTTCAACTCTCATTCCACTTCATTATTCTTGATTGTTGCTCGGTTATTTCTCTCTAAATTCACTCGGCTCATGCAAAAAGGTACTAAGTCCAAGCCATTTTCATTGCAAAATTTGGTAGGTATGATCTCATTGACACACACATTTAAGGTGACCAAAATTTGAGTCCACTCCAAGGGTTCCATTATTATTTCAGGTAAAGGCTCAGGTATATAGTCAAAATCTTTTCTGGCTCCCTTGCGTTCGTCTCTGACAGAATTTTCATAGTCTGAAGCTCCACATATCCATAGGTGAGCTTTAGAATTCAACCATACAGGTACTTCCAACTCTGTAATAGTTGTAGAGTCAAAGTCCTCTATGGATGTTGTTTGTACACCTTTGTACCTGTGGTCAATTATGTTGATGCCGGTAGTGGTCTCCATGTGGTGCAAGTAGATATAACCATAGCCCCAGTCGTGAACCATCCTTAACTGCTGCACAAATGGCCTTCTTAGAATAACATCATAATTATTCTTAGTACCAAAATCTACTACATCAAACATATGTTCGTACTTAATTCCACAAAAATTCATTACCACCTGTTCCAAAATACCAATTGGCTTTGCAATATAGCCATCACCTAGTTCATTAGGAAAAAATTGGACTCTCAAAGGGGCTCTATAAGGACTTTGACTTTCTCTGTCTTGTCCAAAGTGGATGCATAGTAAAATTTTTACAAATGAAATCAAAATTTGTTAGACCTGTTGGAATTAGAATGTGCTCATTGAGATCTATCCATGATATATAGCATGCCATTAATTTCCTTATATTCTAGAAGATTCCATTTTTTGATGTGACAACTCCATTTTATAAATGGAATCTCTCCCCACATTTCAACTTCACTGAGGAGGTCATAACTTCTACAAATCAACTCCAAATTTGTCAGAGTTTGGGGATTTAGAACCTACTTTCTAAGATCTTTCCAATGATATGTTGGTTGATAAGGTTTTGATAAAGCAATCATGGACTTCACCGAGTTGCCCACTTTGAACAAGAGAGACAAAGTCAAACATTCTTATAGGGCCCCTCTGAGAGTCCAAACTTTTCCTAATGGCAGCCTCATCTATGT
Organism: Adiantum capillus-veneris; assembly: GCF_014529385.1. Taxonomy (NCBI): domain Eukaryota; kingdom Viridiplantae; phylum Streptophyta; class Polypodiopsida; order Polypodiales; family Pteridaceae; genus Adiantum; species Adiantum capillus-veneris. The sequence goes on along the minus strand of NC_140939.1, from coordinate 64,615,260 downwards.
TCTTCTAAGGGCAGGTTTTCCCCATTTCTCCCAAATCAATTTAGTAGCAATGGCAACCCCCGCTTCGCTATCTGGGATTGCAATGGTTTCTACTCCTTGGTGCTCTATGGGCAGTGTGGTGTTTCCCACTTTGTAATCATCAACTTTGTTTATGGAAAATGGCTCTGTATCCTTTTTGGCTTGATTTCACTCCTCCATTTCTTGGTTTAAAGTTTTAATTGGGTGTCTGATTCCCATCTTCTCAAGACATTTTCCACATGTGCGGTTTGATTTGTAGCATCTTGACCACCATTAGAGTACAACTCACTGGTGTTGAGATGAGTTCTTACAACCCTTGATAATCTATGATTGGTCTAAAGGTTCCTCGTTGTGGTGGTAGGCCACAACATTAGATTTCCCTTCATAAGGACTCAAGTAAGAAGGTGGCTCCCTAAATATTTCCTCCCTACTATCCTCTAATTTCTATGTACCATGGTCGCCATACATGGATTGCATGGCCATGACATTGTAAGGGTTGACTTTAGTAATTGGTGTTGATCCCCTTTCTTTATTCTCAAATCTCGTCTTCCTTACCAGGTTCCAAAGTTTTTCATGCCGATCGTCTTTGACCTCTGGCACACTAGATGGTATCTGGTAAACAAAGTCACCCGTAGTGTTCTCTGCCACTTGAGTTGCCAAGTATATTTTATAAGTGTTTACCTTTTCTTCCTCTAGATGGTGTTTCAACTCTTTTTATTTGTCTCATTCATTGATCATATCCTATCACTTTTGGCTTGCAATTAAAACTTCATGATCTTATTATAGTTCTCCATAAGGGATTGAGCAGTCTCAATCAACTTCTTGCACGTCTCTAGTCAAAGCTTTTTCCATTCCGCATAAGGATAAGTCAGCCATATATGTTCCATTGTCTGGCAATTGTCCAATCTAGCTTTGCGTGTGCCTTCAAAATTGATGGCTTGAATTTGTTGTCAACTAGCACCAAACCTCTAGAACTAACTTTCTTTGGCCTAGTTTCACTTAGGTTCTATTCAATCTCATGTATTTCCTCTAGCACAACACTAGACTTGGGCTTTTCTAGTTGATGTGATTCGTCTTGGGAGAGTTCAGTTGTAGCATCCTTTAGCTTCCACTCTATCTCGTGTGGATTTCCTAATTGATTTTGCACTAACAAATTTTGCACTAGTTGTGATTTTATTGGAGGCATATCTAGGTGGTGGTGGTGTTGGTCTATTTGGTTGATACTGAGGATTTGTTGGCATTGTTTGCTAGTATTGAGGGTTAGGTTGATAAGTACTTTCTTAAAGTTTCCCTCAATTATAGCGGCATTCCTCAGTGGCATGGTTCGTACACCTATTCTCAATTTCACACCACTTCTGCTTAGGGTATGGTTGCGGCAACTTATTGCATTGTTGTGTATGATAGTCTTCTCCACAAATTAAGCATCGCCTCAATGATGATACTCTCTAGTTCTAAACTCCCAACTTTTGTCCCATTCTCCTAAGAAGTTTATTTGCAAGTTGTTCGGTGTTCATGGGTGTTTGCTGATGTGGTGGAATTTTTGTCGTACTTGATCCACTAGCTGTAGATCAAGAATCTAAAAGATTTGCATATGCATCTTGTGACACTTCTCCATAAATTCGGCAGTTGTCCACTAGGTAGATGACTTCTTTTATGACCTCGTCCAACACCATACATTTTTTCAATTGCAAGTCCTTCTTGATATGCTCGTTCTTGAGCCCCTCTATGAACAATACAGCTTGGTGATCCTCTTGAGGTTTCTCATGTGGTGGACACCTCTCAATGTATTTCTTGAATTGCAAAGTAGACTCTTGGATTTTATCACCCTTTTTCTACTTGAAGGAATGAATATGTGACACAGTATTGTGTTTGATCCTGTCATGGAAACCTCCTCTATGAAATCTTGTAGCAATGCTTCTATATTCCCATAGTCTTCCCATCTTAAGGGTTGGAACCAAGTAAGGGATGTGCCTTTGAGCTTCAAGCTGGATGTGGAAATTAGTGATAAATTCAGCTCTCAATACATGTTTGAAAGATTTTGAATGTGCATGGGGATCATTTGATCCATTGTACTTCAAAGCTATGAATTTTTCCACTTGCGACGGGAACTTGGGTCTTGAATTAGCAACATATCTCACCATTCGCGGAGCTCCTTCAAATGCTTCCTCATATGGGGATGTTGACAATCTCAATGTAGCTCTAGGTGCATCTCTCATAGTTATGTTTGGTCTCACTCTTTCAGTAGGGTGTGGCATGGATGACCCAGGCTCTAGTTTTGACAAGTGACTCCTTCTCATCCACGGATCTGGAACTTTTGTTTACCTGATCCTGCTTTATGAGTACTCTCTACATGGGGTGGAATCTCACTAACTCGGTCCATAAAACTTACCTCCTTTTCAAAAGCCTTTTTGTGGGACATTTTAATTAATTAGATGATAGAAAATCATTCTCCCCAATAAGAACGCTTTTCCATGTCTACCATGTATGCGTACATATACTCGTGCCCTTTACTATCTACCAAAATATGTTGTTTACCCGTTCCAAATTGGTAGACATACATATACATTCTCTTGGTGTTGGTAAGTTCCACTAGGCTTACGTCTTCCCTAATGTAATAGTTTTCCCCCTCTTTGGTCATTAACTTTTACACTCCCATCGTAGGATCATCTACAAGCACTCTTTCTAGCTATTTCATGGATGTGAATCTAGCTCGTGGGTCATTCTTTAGTGGAGGTCTCTCAAATTACTTCGTAAACTTTCTCTTTGGTTTCGGTCATTCCCATAGCATCTACAAGATCAAGTTATCATCCTAAGATAGAGAACCCCTCTCTCGTCAATATATCGGTCTTCATCATCAACAACCTCAACTTGCTGAGAGAGATTTTTATTGCCCCATGAATGTTGGGATGCAAGTATCCATCTTAGATCAATGATTGCAACTTAGCATATCAATGAAGAGCTCTTTGCGATTATGGCCATCATTGTGGCTAGGATTGCTTTTGTATTTTTTGTCTCTGTCATGATGTCTCTATCTTCTTTACCTTCTCTTATGTCGACCATGAGTATTTGGATCTCCATCATTGTCTTCCATGCGAGTGTCGACTATTGCTTCTATGATCTACCATCAAAATTGAGTAAGTTTTATCCTCTTCTTTCAACTTAGAATCCATAATTGGCAAGGAATCTTATCAAAAATATCAGAGGAGTTTAGATGATCCCATCACATTAATTTTGGTCTACTCTTCTACGTGTTTGGTGAGAGTGATCAACATTTGAGCACACAATAGAAGTAGATAAATTCAATTCTTTAGATTATGCATCAATGAGTTCCATTAGGCTCAAAAATAACAAGGATGTAGCTAGTGGTTGAATGCAATTCGAATGATTCAATAAGTTGGTTAGGGATATTATAACTAGAGTCCCACTGGGAGAGATATTTGAGGCAAATGGATGCCATGTTGGTGCAATAGGGGGGCAAAGGTGGGTTGAGAGGTGTCTAGGAAATAGGGATGATGTGAGAGAGGGTTGTGGGAAAATCAGTGGCTATAAGGCCCCTTTTTTTATTATTTATTATTATCAATTTTATAACCTTGGCTATGTAGCCTACTAGCTTCACTTTAAAAAAATCCAACTAGCTGGATTATTGCCCCCCTCCCCGTTGTCCTATACTACTTCTGATCACAATGCATTTTACCGCGTCTAGCCTACTACCACCATGTTGTCGCCATGCTACACTACTATGCCTATTGACGTTGCCCCATGTCCATACAGACATATCTTGTCCTTGCATAACCAGAATAAGAGAGAGACAGAGAGAGATTTTATTATCGTCCTTGGAGGTCAAATATGACCTATGGGACCAAAGCTGCATGTGATGTAGTATGTGTATGGATGAGGAGTGACTATCTACGCTCCAAAATTGTGGTGATGAGAGTCGCAATGGAGAGGCCACACCATGACTGGGAGAGGAAAGTGTGTAGGTCTAAGTCATGGCTGAAAATGTGAGAGAAGCAAGTTCAGATGTGACCAAAAGCTGAGTACTCTAGTAGTGTGGTACTCAGATGGGACTCAAACTCTCGAACATGCAATGAGCATGATGTGCACAATTGATTTGACTCTTCTCCATTGCCCCAACGCCCTGTCTCGCATCAAAGGAAATGGGAGCTAAGCCAAATGGTTGCGATAGTGCATATCATCGACAAGGGGATAGGCTCAAGCATGTCAATGTGAGTATGGTTTCCCAAACCACTTTTTTATGTCTTGCATCCATCTCGTGCTCAAGATCTTGCTTTATACGTCTTTTGAACTTTTTTGCTTGCTTCCTATGCAATTGTAGGAAGTCAATGTGAGGGGTTTTGACGCATCTTTATCATGGACTCCACAACCATTTCCATGCTTATAACCTCAATTGGAAGAGATCTCGACTCAAGAAGTAGGAGCATATATGGTGTTTGTGTCTTAACTTGGAGAAAGTTTGTAAAAAAACGCTTTTGGACATTCTCAAACTCTTTCCAAGTAGACTTTGAGATGCTCCCGCTCCACACTTCAACTCCATAAAGAAGGACCGGTGTCACCAATGCATCAAAAAGGTACTTCTTGAGAACCCAACACTTGATGTTTCCCGTATTACACGTTCTCAAGTGCATAATATGCTCTCTTTCCCGCTTCCACACAACGCATAGTACATTCATGCCACTTGTGATTGGACGGAACCTCAAGGCCAAGGTACTTAAGCTCTCCACAACTTCAAGTGTCTCGTTGTTGTACACAATGCATGGCTTCTCGCTATGGTTGATTTTCACAAGCATAACCTTTGTTTTGGATTCATTCACAATCAGCCCACTATGCAAACAAGTTCTCAAGGACAACCATAATCTTTTTTGCATCTTCTAAAGTGTGTGTTAGCACTGTATGATCCACATACAACAAAATCATGATTACCGCATTGCAAATAGTGACCTCTTCAATGCCTTCTTCTTGCATAAAGTCATGTACCATTTGTTCCAATTGATCGATGCATAGACCAAAGAGAGTTGGTGACAATGGGCATCCTTGTTTAACCTCAATAGTGCTTATAAATTGTTTTGAAACTCCTCTTCCCATGCGCAATTGACACATCACTTTCTCATAGATTCCAGAAACTGCAAGCATAAACTCACTTGGCACTTGGAGTTCTTCCATCCTTCTCCACAAATTGTTACGTGAAATCATATCAAAGGCTTTCTTAAAGTCCACAAAACAACAATACAATCACTTTCCTTTCAACCGACTTTCCTCCATGAGAACACAAAGAGTGACAAGATGATCAATGGTGCTATCGCATCGACAAAAACCTGCTTGTCCTTTTGCACGCTTATCATTCTCTTCATTCCAATCACTCAATTTCATCTCCATTATGCACCCAAACAACTTTTCTATGAAAGACCTAATCATTATAGTTTGGTAGGTGTTTACATTCTTTACATCCCCTCCTTTATGCAAAGGCTTGACCCAATTAGTACTCCAATCATAAGGCATACCATGTTGAAATGAAAGATTGAACATAACACACATCCACTCATGGGTAAAATCTTCCATCCATTTGATCATCTTCGACTTGATACCTTGAAGATCTCCCGCTTTGCGAGTGGCCAACTTTTCAAGCCCACCGCATACATCCTCAATAGTAAAAAAAGAGGGCATAGATGGGAGTGAACCATAAAATGACATTTTTCAGCATTTGGTTGCTGATATAATTGCGTACAATGTGTGTACATATCCGGAATACTCAAGTTACCAAAATTCTTAGCCCGTTTGCCCCTCAAGTTTCTCCAAAATCTTCTACATGCACGTGCCTTTTCTTGGACTTGAAAAAGTTGTTGCTTTACTTCCCATCTTCTTCAATGTTTTGACTCAATGCCTTGTATGTATGCACCTGACTTTCATAGTTGTCTTTGTCCATAGTTGCATCAAGCTTTATCAACGACTTTTGAGCATCTTGACATTCTTTATCAAACCAACTTTTGTGTGATCTATCTTTGGTGATACCATGGAGATGATTTATGACAAAGCATTCTTCGGGACAAGAACACACAGCTTTCTTGAAAGCTTCCCATTTAGTTTCCAATGATGCATCATATTGAAGCTTTGTCATCCATAACTTTTGCTCAACCATTTCAATGTACATTGGTGCCCATTTGAAATCCATGCATAGTGATAACTTCTCTTCCCTTTGGCTGAGATTATCATGCTTAGTTGCTTCTCCACATGCAAGGTCAATACATAAGGTTTGATGGTCTGATTCCGGGGTCCCTTGGCCAAACATAAAACTCTTTATGCGATACATGATGGCTTTGAAGAGTAGCATAAAATCAATCACACTATCCCCATTATGTTTTCTACATGTAAATCAAATGGTTCCACTTCACAAAGATATACCATTGGCAACAATGAGCATACCCGTGCTATTATACATGTGTAAAAGTAACTTTTCATAGTGGTCGCTCTTTCTTATCCATTGAAGTACGATCACACAAGTGAACTTCCTCCAACTCCCTTGAAATGTATGGCATATCAGATTGTTGAGTATCATCTTGCAATTTTTTTGTGTGAGCATTCATATCCCCAAATACAATAACATCACCTTCGCCTTTGAAATAAGCAATGTCCTCTTCTAAATCAAAAAATGGCTGATCTCTATCCATACAAGCATAAAAGGGGGAACCATGATGAGGAATGTAGCAACCGAGTACAAAAATGGGTGCTCTTTTTGCTATCATAATTTTCTGCCATACATAACGTTTGTACTTGTCATCTTTCTCAATTGATACAAAATCTTCCAATCCTTTCTTAACCATACATGCTACCCCACCTTTCCCTCTTTGTTGCTTGAGATTTTTTGACCACATCAATGAATGTACAATGTAATCCTCCAAGCCATTAATCCTTTGTGTATCATGCTCCCAAATTTCAACAAGAAGAACAACACCGTCTTTGCTTGTAAGTTCATCAATGCCAACCCCCGCATTCCATGGGTATCCAGTGCAATTTCAAAGGAATATTTTCAATTGTAACTTGGCATCATAGGTCATGCATCCCTATTTTCTTGAGGGACTTGCCTCCTCCTTGGGCACATAATTTAGAGAGAGAGAGAGAGAGAGATGATCAATGAGCACCACATCATCTTTGAGCTATGAGTGAGGGGTGGGTGAGTGTCAAAAGGCATGCACGTAGTTGGGAAGTTGTTATTTCTTGCAGCTATGAACAGTAGGTTGGCACACCAATCAAAGAGAGTGATAGAATGTCACATGCAACAAAGAATGAAAAGGAAAAAGGTTGAGTCGGTTAGAAAAAGTTTCTTTGAATAGATTTTTGGAGCTAGGTGTGGCTACTAGGTTATGCTTGCAAAGGAGTGGTAGAGAGAGAGAGAGAGAGAGAGAGAGAGAGAGAGAGAGAGAGAGAGAGAGAGAGAGAGAGAGAGAGAGAGAGAGAGAGTTTGCATGATTGGTGGTGGTTGGCAAGTGAGGGTGTGTGTGTGCACACATGTGTAGAAAATGAGAGGGAGAGAGAGAGAGATGAAGAAATATGACCTTGCAACCATGTGGGTCAAACAACAGTAGTGCATCCATGTAATTAGGTGGTGTGTGCTAGTTGTCATGACACTTGCTGACACGTCTGGACAGCAACATCAGTACAATCATCATTGACCTTTCCAAGTGCTCCTTGCAGTTTTGACAATTGTTTTTGTGAAATTTGTGCTGCTACTCTCTCTTTTCTGTCTACGTATAGCTACTATGGTTGCTTGCCATTGCACAATCAGATATACAAACCACTTGATATTATGTCATGGGTTGTTGGGTTTGTGTCCCACACATGGTAGAAAAATTGGCTATCTTGTTTTCATCTTGAGTATTTATTTGCAAGTTCAAGACTCATCAAATAGGTTTGTGAGGTCTCTTGTTGGAAATGATCCGAAAACACTAAAATTTCTTCTTGTTCTACTTCTTCTTTTGAGCCGAGAACATTTTCATGCAACTACATTTTTTTATTTTTTTTTAATACATATCGATATTATCCCAAGCTGGTATACACAAGAAGAAATGTTTTTCTTCTTGTGGAAAGTCCCTCTAAGAAAATTCTTGTTCTACTTCTTTTCCTTGCCATAAATCTCACATAATTTGCACTTCAATTTTCCCCCTTTTTTATTCTTCTTTAGAATACTATAATATTTACACAATTCTACAAATAGTATCTACATAGCATGTGCGATTCATGTTATCATTGCCAATTAAGGAAGAACCCTTTCATGCAAAGAGCACTCACACTTAACACCTCAAAGAAGAATTTAAATAACTAAAATAAACAAAAATAAACTTAGCTTTGATAGTTGTAAGCATAATTCTCCATGGCCATTACTGTTGCAAACTCAAGAGCGTAACCACATCTTTGATATTACTCCAACAATCAAAAGCATAGAAGGTCTACAAAATACCAAAAATGACATAGTGAGCTCTCTTGAGAGCATTGTTTTTGCATTGATCAGTTTTTTGGGTTGCAACTCTTTTGGTGCCTAAATATGTGCAGTCACTCTATATGTGTACATTGAGTGGAGATTGCCATTGTATCTGACATATTGGAGCCATTCTGGCATTACTCTTTGGCATTGAGTAGTGGTTTTGGTTTATGGTTTTGAGTCTTCTTTCAAAGGCTATAGTGGTTAAGGTTTACTCTCAATTTTCCATAACTTTTATTGATAGATTTTGGTCACTTTATAGTGGTCAATACCTTCTTCCAGTTTGACTGATGCGGTTTATGGTTAATATTTTGCTTAAGATTTTGCTTTGTTTATAGGGGAGACTCTGTCCAATTTTCCCTAGAATTCTCGCCATATTTTTGGCTAGATTTCCATACAGTCACATTAATGAGCAAATGGTTTTTTTGCACACAGACATGTGGTGTTCATGTACCCACACTTGCAAGGGTACATATGAGATGTAGGCTCGTGTGGCTCTGAGTGATAGGTAGCCAAATTTGAGCTTTGGTAGTGGTTGAGTTGTTCTCCCACTCCCTCTACAAATTCTAGGTACATTTGGCAATTGAGACTTGCATCCGTGTGACAATTGCAAAGCATAGTGTGCTACACTATTGTGGAGATTTTAGAGTGCTATTGAGCTCTTTTGAGAGCATTTTCTACCCATTGGGAGCTCCTTTTGGTCTAGGTTTGGTGCACTTTTCTTCGGCATTGGTTTATGCGCATTGCCCTTGTACATGTTGTAGAGCCATAGCTCTTATTTATCCCATTTTTTATAGCCATTGTTTTGGTCACAGTGGTCGAGTTATAGAGTATGCTCATTATGGCTACACATTATGAGTTATGATTGGCGGGACCCCTAGGCTTTTATGAGGGTTAACTTGTGCAAGGGATCAAAGACGGTGCAGTCGTTGCCCCCCCCCCCCCCCCCCCCCCCCCCCTTTTGAGTAAAAGGGCAACCCCATGTGCTAAGAGAGAGAGGAGTTACCGTCCCTTAAAAAATTCCTAGTAGGGATGCCTAAATGGACCAATCCAATGCAAGTTTCCAAAAGGTTGCAAAGCCCTCTATAGGAGACTACAAAAAACATTTTGTGGGGGCTTCTTTGGTTTATGCACAGGCCTTGTAAATAGGTTATTTTGAGCATTATTGGCACGTGTTGTGTTCATTCCCCCTTCTTTTTTTATTGCTCTTGTACAATTTATGATGTCGAGTGCATGTGTGGGTGTACACAAAACCGGCTATGTTCTATGTTGCAAAGAGAGAGAAAGAGAAGTGTTGTGAGTAAAGGTCTATGGAATGAGTAGTGCAGTGTGATGTTCTGATGGTGTGCCTTCACAATTCAAAGCATGGGACTGATTCTATTTTGTAGTAGCTAGATACTTCAATATCACAACTATTGAGATGATGCACAGTTTCTTTGCATCTGGCCATGGAAAGGGCAAGCACAATGGGCTGGTGCAATGCTCAAAATAGCTCTTACATAAGAGAACTTGAAATCTAACAGATGGGTATTACATAACGCTTCATGTGTAGTTGCATTCCTTAGCACAACCCTTTAGAAATAATGTCCATTGACAAGGAAGAGGATTGATTGTCTGTTCAGGGAGGTCAAGCTCGGTGATGTAGACAAAGACAAAGAGTGGGATTGCATGTGGATCAAAGGGTCTCAATCCTTCCACTATGTCAATGGCTACAGTCAATTAGATATGCATGGGCTAAGGTGTAGATCACTCCCCTGATTTTGTCATGCGTGCATGAAAGGCCGATGGAGGAGATGTGTAAACAAAGACCACATCGAGGGGCGGGAGTACTTGTGGATACAATCCAATATCAATTATGAAACCAATAGAGGATCATTGAGTGAGATGAAGAGTTACCAGGAGCACCCATGTATGATGGCCACCATGATACATGAGTGATGCCTTGATGGTTGGCCAAAACTTTGCAGAGTGAATGTAGAAGGATCATGTGAAGACTTCTACATCTTGAAGTGCACTAACATCAAGTGCTTGACCATAAAATCTAAAAGGAATGGATGGCATAATTGTATTAAAAAAAACTCGACTCTTCTACAACAAGGTAAATGGGCATGATGATACCTACATCCTTTTGGATGACAGCCCCCCGCTTTTAGCTACTCCCACTTGGTGTGATGCATTGGGTTTTGGATGTGCCTGGTGGAAGGTGAGTCTAATGTATATGAATTCTTGAATGGTGTATTTGAACAAACCTATAATAGCATGCCCCCAAAGGAGAACTTGTAAGTTCTAACTTTTAAGCACTCCCCTAACACGGTCATATCTTTGACAGCAATGTCTACCACCTTCGCACCACATATAAGTACTTTCAAGCCACTCAGAGAGCACTATGAACCACTTGGAAGCACATTCAGCCCACTTGACAATCACTTGGTGAAAACTTTTAGACCACTTGACAAGCACTTTTGGGTCACTTGACAAGCACTTTTAGACTACTTGATAAGCACTTTCTTGCCACTTGACAGGCACTTTTAAGTAATTGAACAAGTACTTTATGACCACTTGGTAAGCACTTTTAGGCCACTAGACAAGCACTTTAGGACCACTTGCAAAGCACTTAAAGACCACTTGTCAAGCACTTTCAATCTTAAGAGAAGCACTTTAAGACCACTTGACAAGTACTTATAGGCTACTTGATAAGCACTAATAACAAATCCCCAGGCAAGCACTTACAAACCAATTGACAAGCATGTTCCAGTGTTTTGAGGGTAAATCTATCACCTACATAGTCAGAACAATGTTTGTACCCTCTGACAAAACCACAATAGAAACTAAAATATAAAAATGATGCCAGATCGACACAACAAATTTCCAAACCCACATTCATTTACTTTTGTGTGTATTATAGGGAGTATTGGCAATTAGCTACACAGTGTGTGGGAGCTTGTTGTCATGGCAATAGCTACACAAGGAGTGTAGGGGATATAAGCGGTCCTCTATAGTTATCTTCGAAAAGATGGGAGCTTGAATGTTTCTGCTCTTTCCAACATTGTCTCCAAAACTAGTGCAATTCCATCGTTGCAAAGACTTATCTCTAGAATCAAAAGGGCACTCTCTGAAAATTTTTTCTATGTCAACACTTTCCGCCCATTGTATCACAAACTCGGTCACATCCTCTGTTAGGAGATTTTACCATTTCCCCTCATTCTATTTTTCCACTTCAGGAAGAATTACATAACATGCAGTATCATTGAAGTACATCTTATATAAGGAGTCATCTGGCACAAGTGTGTTTAACTTATTGAACTTTGGGAAGAGATGCCAAAAGGTATCCATCTTTGTGAAGAACATTGGTCTAGGAGGATCAAACATGATTTCAAATTTAGCTCCATACAAATAATGACGCCACTTCTTTGGTGCGTGAATAATTGCATGGAGTTCACGCTCATAAATATAATATTATGTTGAGCATGATCAAGCTTATTTCTTTGAAAGGCAAATAGCCTACATTTTTGAAGTAAAAGCACACCTATTGCCCTATCACTTGCATCTATCTCAATGGTTTAAGAGGATCAATAATGGCTAATGTAAGATCAAGAGCAAAAACAAATTTAAGTTTTTTGAAACTCCTTTGCTACTCTTAAGCCAGCAAAAATGTAAGTGATTGCCTTAGTTTTTCAACTGACCCATCATAGGAAAATCAATCTTAGCATAATCTTGCACAAAGTTATGATAGAAACTAGCCAATCCAACAAAAATTTGAAGCTCATCAAAGTTATGAGAATGAGGCCATCTCACAACCGCTTCCACCTTGGAAGGATCCAACTATGTGCCCTTGTATGAAATCAAATGATCAAGGCAATGGATTTTAGTTTGCAAGAAATCACATTTCCTTAGCATACAATGGATGCTCTCATAGGAAATCAAACACTTGTCTAAGATGATCTTGCAAGTGCTCTTCTTCAGTAGCACTAGAATTAAGATGTCATCGAAAAAACAATTAAAAACTCACCCAAACAAGGTTTCAAGATAGCATTCATTTCATGAATGTTGCAGGAACACTAGTGAAACCAAAAGGCATCACTAATTTTTTTTAATGTGATTGAACCGTGTTTGAAGGGCTACTAGGCTACGGGTTTCTGGGCAAGGCCCAATGGGAACATTCAAGGGGGTTCAAACCAATAAGTAGGGAAGATGCAGGATGGGAGGAACAGGTGGTTTCCTAGACCACCCTTGGTGGTGTGCGGAGAATATATGAGATTTTCATGGAAGTGCATGGATTTTCTCTCTCCCCCCTCTCACGCACTTAGACAAGGCTATGGTAGTCTTGACTGCGAGCCAAGAAGCATGAAAGAATGAGCCCTAGAATGCACAAGGTCACCCCATCCACCTACACCAATTTTCATGCTATTTCTCTTGGAGGATTCATGCCGAGTTGAGGAGAAATTTTTGTTTTTGTTGTTCTCTAATATGAGCATAATGTGCAAATGTCCTCCCGTCTTTCTTTTGGCATGTGCTGCCTATGCCATGGTTGGAGTTGGGCAGCCTAGTTCACACTCAAAGGCTACTTGCTCTTTAAAAAAATGGAAGTGATAACCTTGCTTACACACACACTCACACATTGACGCTATGTTTCTCTTTCATCCACCATAGCTAGCACGATCCAATTCCCAACAATTGGTATCATAGCTTTAGGTTATGCTAGCTAGGTTTGTCATTATGCATTAGTGTGTGTTAATTCTTAGCATCTCCATTAGATTGATTAGCATTTCATAATTATTGTTACAGCCCATTGACATTTTCATAACTAGTTGCATCGCTCACTAATTAAGCACTAATCTAGCTATGTGTGGGCATGTCCTTGGCACACCCAAGAGGCCACTACCCTCCATGGCTAGGTAGACTTGATTAGGGAGAGGATTAGCATCCTTTTGTGTTGCATTTTAGATTTCCCCTTTGTGTCAATTTTTGCATCATTTGCCTCTTTGATTAAATTCATTGAACTCATTTTCTTTTTGCATTGCTCACCTCATCCCGAAGTGCTCATCTCAAGCTTTCCATAGAGCCTTCAAGCTCTGCAATCCGAGCCCGAGAACTCCATTAAACCTACCCTCAAAGTTACCTATATTTAGGTGTGTGTGTGTATGGAGCCTGCTAGCTCGAGTTTAAGAGTTTATTTTTAGGAGCTCCTTCACAAGCAAAGCTCGTGGGCTTTGTTGGCTAGTGCACCACATATGGGTGTTGACTCGTGGGGTCCAAGGCTCAAATCGACTTAGCTATTTCCAGCAAGCTAGGAGGACCCAAAATTCGCATCAAATTGGCTTTTTTAGCAAATCGGGTCCACTAGGGACTGTTCCTGCCGCACCTTTTTGGCCCGCCTACCCGACGACCTGTCCCCGCCTGCCTGACAAGCTGCCTTGCTGCCTGCGCCTGCCCCAACTGCCCGGAACTTCCCACCTTTCTTGTTGACACTAGCACCGGCTCCACTAGTGGGCCATCCCGCGGCATACTCCATCTCCCTCAGCCCTTAACAGGCCTCCTTTCCCACAGGGATTAAACCCTTGCTCCCACGGTCTGACTACCAGTAGCATCACGGCTACCAAAAAGGCAGTTCTCACCGACTGCGGCATTGCAACAATTCAAAGAAGTTTATTGCCAAGCTTCAAGGAGGGTTTCTTTCGAGCATCAAAAGCAAAAGCAAAGGGTGATTTCCCCTATCTGTGAAGAGGGGCTTCACCGACGATGAAGAGGAGCTTCACATTGAAGGAAAATTCCAAAGTACACATTGATCTTGCAGCCAAGCACAACAACTTCTTGCAATGTATGTAATTATATTCGTCTACATGGATGACATTATAAATGTGCTTTTGTAAGGGGATAGATATTGGCATTGGAGAGTCTCCAAATTACTAAAACCTCTCCATGTGTGAAGACTTTGTGACAATGTGTATGAGAAACACCGCATGCTTGGGCTCTTGGAGTATGACCAAGATGGAAGAGAAAGCATTAATTTTTTGCATATACCTTTTCATAGGATAGCTTTGCATATTGTTGCATGTCATTATCATGCATGGAATAAAGCCTGATTGCACAACAAAAAGGGGGACAGAAGCACTTGCTCGAGGGGAGGATACGAAGTCAAAGACCAGGAATCAATTGAAAGCAACAGCAGAAGCAACGAAGGCAAGAGACCAAAAAAAAGGATGAGCTCACATGGTAGAAGACGAAGAAGACAATGGAGAGACTAACCTTGTCTTTTATGAAGACATACTTTGAAGATGAAGCCTCTCTACTTGTAGGGGAGGACTTTTATTTTCATGTGTGGATATTATCATCTTGTATGGATTTTGTCAGCCTATGTGGATTTTACCATCCTGTTTGGATACCAGCTTATCATCCTGTGTGGATCATGCATCTTCAGTATTTTGTCATAGTCCAAACCTCAAGGGGAGGATTGTAAAGTGTGAGCTTTGTCCTAAAGTGTGAGTCAAGGAGAGAAGAGTGGAATTATCCCACATGCTATGGAGCAAGGCTGTAGAGCTACTTAAAGCTCATTTCATGAATGAATAAACACAACTCTATTTTGCACTACATGCTTGTCTATGGTGAGCTTGTGCTAAGCTAAGTCAAAACTCAAGATTGTGTTTATGAGTCCAAGCTAATTCTATCTTGGAACCTAATTCACTTGAGTGATAACCTTGCTTACACACACACTCACACATTGACACTATGTTTCTCTTTCATCCACCAGAGCTAGCACGATCCAATTCCCAATAGTCACAACAAAGCCAAGCAAGGAAACCAAGGCAAGGCCTTGTGCTTGATAGTTTTATTTGGGATTGTTGTGGAAAATCTTCAAAGCAAACATCTATAGCCAAGCACAAAATTTGAAGAGAAGCAATTGAGAAAAGGCTTATAAAATCTTGGATCTTGATCACGTTTTTTGTAAAAAAATAAAAAAACAACCGACACAGCCCAACACACATGTTATTACAAACGCATGAATTGCATAGACCAAAATTTGGAGTCCACCTAAGAACAAGGGACCTCCGGAGTCTTGAAGAGTCACAGAAGCAAACCACCAAGGACCAATAAGGAGTTATGAGCTCTGAGAGCGGGGTTGGGTAAGAAACGTATCTTGGTTTTTTTTCAATAATTATCATACCTTCTCAATTTTTGCAACTTTTAAACTTTGTGCTTGAGAAGTTGACAGAAAGGTGACCAAGTACGATGAAGCAATGCCTCAAAATTTTTGTCATTAGTCAAGCTAAGATGAATCATGGCACAATAAAGGATTGTGACAATCAAGGTCAGTGACAATATTTCACTAACACATAAAAAAAGAGCATGACTTTGTAGTGAAAGCAATGTTGCCATCAAATTCTGGTGCCAACACAACTTGTTAAGGGCATACAAACCGATTAGGGCAAGTAAGACAATTACGAACTATAGTGATAATACCAATCCAAATCAAAGTGTTGTAGGGAAGAAAGGCTTCTTCTCCATGCAAGGATACTTAAAGCCCATGGAACACGTGGAAAGGTAAGTTTCAAGACAAGCCCATGGAAAGATAATTTTCAAGGCAAGCCACGTTTATGATCCGGGTTCAAAGCACATACCCTAAAACCCTAAGGGCTCCAATTAGGCCTTTATCCAAAAACATGCAATGAGCATGACTTTGTACAAGGCTTATCAAAGTAGAATCTTGTGAGAACAATGGAGTTGGATACCGGCTGAGGTAGCCATTCAACTTTGGCCAAAAGCCCATAAGCAAGTTAAAATCAAAGTTCAGATTCTAAACTTATTGAATCTTGCATCTCTCTCCTTAATCCAAGCACGGAAAGCCAAGGTTGCTTATGTAAAGCAAGGGTTTGAACTCAAGCAAAGAATGCTAGGTAAGTTTACTGAAATATTTTCTCTCAATATTGGATCATCTTTTATCATTGCACTAGTGTAGTAATGACATGCATTAACTACAGGCACTCTTTATGCTTCCACAACTCAACGAGTTCTATTTGTTGTCGAGGATCGACAAGGTCAATTTTATTTTCACTTTTCCAGTTGTCCATTGTTACGATGAAGCAAGGATCAATCAGCGTCCAAGGTAAGTTTTTGATAATTGAGCAAGGCTCAACAATAGAACATAAGCAATTTTGACTTTACAGTAGTCTTCTTTCACGGTGTCTCTCACAGCTTGGCGCTTGAAAAAATTTATCATGCATGGCATATGACAAATTAGAAGGCTTTGTCACACAAGCTTGACATTTTTTTATTTTTGAGATGTCATTATCAAAAGCAAGGCTTCAATTTTCTAGATATAGATTGCTCTCTTCCAAAGTTTGCAATATGCTATCAACATATGGACTTGGGGTCTTTGCAAGGGTATATGAATGGTTATCCAATATGACCAAGCCAAGGGGCTTACTAGAAACATAGGACATACTCCAAGTATATTAGTGTTGAGAAGACAAAGAAAGAGAAGAACAGAGAGATGGTACGCAGAGAGCGCAACCCCAAAGTGTGAGAATACACACATAGTATGGTATATATATAGAGGGGACCCATGGCTATATTTAGAGTAGCTTCACATATAAGCTCAATAGCCCCGCTCAAACAAGGACCCTGAACTGTAAATGAAAAAACCCTTGGGTTCTCAAAAAAAAAACCCACAACCCTATATATACACACCTCTATATTAATATATTATTCAGGAGCTACATCACTCCTATTGCATGCAATGATATCCTCAAAGGCTCAATAAAATGATCTGATTAACACTTCAAATACTTCAAAGAATGCTTTGGTTCATCTTTAGCTTCGATGAATGTATACCATCTTTGAGAAACTTCACTTTGTCTCTAAGTTGTGTATAATCTGTCAATATCACAAAATCAAAGAGCACAAGATAGAAATCATATCAATGTTAGAGAAATACATGAACATATTTTTTTTGGACACAGTTTGCAACACTTTTGTCTTATGTGATGTGAACTAATGTTCTGTGTGCGCCAATAAAAAATGTCACGGACATGGACACACAAACATCATTTGAAGCACCGTCAAGAGGCAAGCATCGGTGATTGAATTTGGAGAGATGCCTTCACTTGTGACCTATTGAAAACATCACAGAGCTTCTTTTCTTTGCCACATATTGAACCAAGCAATACCAAGCACACTTTGTTAGCGTATCTGAAAAAAAGGGGGGGTTGGAGCACCCCCATTGTCCACATGCGTGTGGATGATGAGGCGCTCCAGCCTCCCCTTTTTTTCTAGAGCTTTATACTTTGTTTCTAGAGCATTAGGCCTTTTGCACACACAGGTAGCAGACAAAGCTTGGACGTTAAGAGGGTGCTTACAGCTCCTCCTCCATTTTTTTGTTACTTACTAAATACAAAATATTAAAAAAAATTGATTTTAAAAATATTTTTTCAGTACATGAAGAGGTCAAAATATCCAAAATTCCAGAAAAAAAGGTGGGCAAGAGCCCCTTATCATCCCACAAGCCCGCGAATGATTGGGGGGCTCTTGCCTCCCCTTTTTTTCCAAATGTTTGGATATTTTGACCTATTCATGTACTCAAAATATCCAAATTTTGGGGGAAGAAAGGGGGGCATGAGCTCCCCATCATCTGCACACATGCAAATGATCAGGGGCACTTCTGCCCCTCGTTTTTTCCAAAAATTTGGATATTTTTGCTTTTTCATGCACTCAAAAACTATTTTTTAGGTCAAATTTTCATAAATATTTTCTTAAATTTAATAGCTAGCCAAAATATGGTGGAGGAGCAGTGAGCACCCTCTCATTGTCCACGCGCGCAAACCGGTGGAGTGCTCTAGCTCTCTCTCTTTTTTCAAAATTTTGGATTTATACCATCCTACGGGGCCTCAACGGAGCTAGTGTTTTCTTCTTTTTCTGAAGCATTTGGATTCTACATTCGAACATGCCTCAATGGAGATTTTAAATCAGAAAAAAAGGGGGGGGGGGGGGGGGGGGGGGGGAGTTAGAGCCTCACACGTGGATGATAAAAAAAACCTACCCCCCCCCCAGTCTTATTTCTAATGCTCCTCCAAAAAGCTGTGGTGGCTATTAAAGAAAGTAACTTATTTCTTTAATAGCTGCGGTGGCTATTAAAGAAAGTAACTTATTTCTTTTTTTGTAAATACTCCTCTCTCTACCCACCTATGCATGTAATATTTTTGTGAAATAAAGAAAAGGCAATTAGGTGGCTCGGACCCCCTTGTTTTTCACAAAAAATGATGCATATAACCAGAGAGAGAGAGAGAGAGAGAGAGAGAGAGAGAGAGAGAGAGAGATCTACCCGAATTGGATATCAATGTGAGAGGGGCAAACGATAGTGGGATCGCCTAACAAGAGAGAACAATGACAACAAGAGTGTCATAAAATATAATATCTAGCTTTACCGAATGATTTTCTCATATTAAACTGATCACTTAATATGGGAAGATAAAAGGGGAACAAGAGTTAGTATATATATATGTGCTTCTAGACCTATCTCAACAGGGGACCAAAAGGAGAAATGGTTGCATCTCAATAGGGGGCCATAAGGAGACAATCTACCAAAGAGCAATGTGTAATAAGTGCTTCTAGATTTACCTCAGCAAGGGACCAAGAGGAGAGATGGTTACATCTCAAAAGGGGGTCCAAACTGAGGTAGTCTATCAAAAAGCAACGTGCATCTAATAGAGCTTAAAAGACCTTAGGGTTAGCTTCATTAAAGACCTCCAAAAGTTAGTGTTAAAAAGTCATTTGACCTTATGCAAGCTAGGGCTAACCTTGAGGTGGAAATCGTACCTAAGCATGAGGTCTAAGATTCTTAAAGTGGTTGTGGGAACCTTACCCAAAGCTTGAGGTGATTTTTATGCTTAAATGACTAAGGTTTTTGAAATGTTAAATTCAAAGATAAATTCTCAAGAGGCATGAACATCCATGCTTGATTGACTAAGGCTTGAAGTATTCAATTCAAAACAAATGACTTAAGAAGCATAAAAGACACATGCTTGCTTGATTGACTAAGTCCTTGAAGTATTCAATTCAATCAAATGACTTAATATACATAAAAGACACATGTTCATATGATCCTCCACACGTGGCCCTCATGATGTGCTTGAATGCTATTGGTTAGGTTTTAAAGGAGTCCAATGAGAATTTAGATACACAAAAATAAATAATCAAGTTCTTTCTCTCAAAGAGAAAAAAAGGACACATATCCAAATGAAATAATAAAATAATACAAGAGAGAGAGAGAGAGAGGTGTGGACCAAGCATGAGGGGGGGGTATACTCTTCCACACACACACACATTCTCTCATTGTGTGGAGTGCAAAATACAAGAGCTCCATCTTCTTCTCCAAGTTTGTTGAGAAGTGGAGATCCAACACCAACACTCTTGGCTATGGAATGCAAATCTAACCAAGAGCCATGCTTCAATGCTTACGCTTGCCATCTTCTTCATCTTCATTACTATGCTATTATGTTATGCTAAGCAAGAAGAGTGATGATAAGTGAGGAACTATTTCTTTCTCGTATGGAATGTTTCTTCTTCCTCTCCATACCCTCATTCCCCGCTAGCTCTCTCCACCTTCAAAGGTGTATGAGGCCTTGGGATAGTTAATTCTTTTTGCACAGTTTATGTTAAGCTCGTGATGCATGAAGCTTTCCATCTTCATAGCATCACCAAGGTCACAAGGAGCACAAAGATTGTATTATAACAAAGTCTCTCTTGATGGGAGAATCTTTAATACAAATGCCTTTTGAAGGCGGGACCGGCTCCAAGTAAATCCGGTCCTCATCTATTTTCATGTTCTCTAATACTCTCTCTCTTGCAAAAGTATTGTTCATGCCACGTTAATTAAGTACTATGTTTATGTTGCAACCATCAATTATGTTCACCCTCCAAGTTCTCAAAGTAATCTCACAAAAATGCTCACTCTAATTTTCTTAATTCCGTTATTCTCAAAGTTCATAGGCCATTTACATTACATTGGTATCGGAGCATTTGGTTTCTATTTTCTTGCTTAAGAAGAGAGGTCCTTGAGTAGCCTATTAATGGTTGATTTTGTTAATTATATTAGGGTAAGTGGGACTGGGATCTATTATCGGTTTAGTTGAGCCCACTATGTGAGGTATGGTGCACACCTCGGGAGCTTTGGTCTTAATAATGGGGTATTTTTAAACTTGCATATGGCTTTACCATTATTGAGCCATAAGAAGTCCAAAAGGAGCTATCCCTCGACAATTCTGTTATGTTAGACCCACTCCACTACTCACTATAATTAACCAATTCGAGCCGTGGGTGTAGATACTTAAGTGCTTATTTTCAAAGGCTAAGAGGAGTAGCAACTAGGGTTTTGAGTTTCCAAAGAATACACTAAGTAAACACATAATTATAATTAGCATGGTTGACAATAACCAAGAGAGTAGAATGAACATTGATAACTTTGATTTTGCACATGAAGGTGCTAATGATGATTCTCCATGTTTATCAATTATCACGTTACTAGGTTGCATCAAGCTATAGGCAACCCTACTTTGCAAGCCGAAGTTACCCAACAACTTCGTGCTTATGGGATTTCTTGAAGAGAGAGCTTAGGAGGTCTCTTGATGAGACTCCCAAAAGAAGACTCTCTCCCATAAGAGAGGAGGAATCCAAAGAATGAGAAAGAAGTGAATCCCTAAGTTTCTCTAAAGATGTGGCTCCATGAAGATGGCCATCTAGACTATCGCCAACTCTAAGAGAATACAAGAGGAGAGGACATCACAAAACTTACCCAGCATGGCGAAGGTCCCAAAAGCTCAAGAAGTTCAAAGAGGGAGGAAAGAGTATCTCTTTCCTCACCTATGATGGCACCTTTGGTGCCACCAACAAAGTATTGGCCTTCATCCAACAATGTGATGAGACCTTTGGAAACAAGGGCTTCACGGAGTCCTCCGAGCTACACCATGTAGCTATGCACTTCTAGAAATCTACTTGTCAATGATGTGCTAGCCTTTGTTAGGAAATAAGACGTAGCTAAATAGATTTTTGAGTAGATTACTTAATGGAGAGAGATAGATTTCACACACAAGAGATTATAGAGTAGAGAGAGAGAGAGAGAGAGTACACACGATATACGTGGTTCACCCAATGTGGGCTACGTCCACGGGAAAGCAGCCACTCAATGGCTTTAGCACTTCAAAAGAAGAAGTAGTTTACAAAGGGATTAAACCCTTAATAGAGCTCCCGCCTTGCTTCACTCTCACCACCTCACACTCACCTTGTTGCATCAACTTCACACTATGAAATGTGTGTAGAAATGGCCTCCTTTTATAGGCCAAAAGGGCTGCCCTCTCTTATGAGAGACAGCCATGTCTAGCCGCCCTTGTGCGAATAATTCCAAATCGGACCCTCCAATCCGCCCATGTGTGGCCGCCCTTGAGAAGACAAGTCCGCTTTTGAATTCGGCCACCGGCCATTGACTTCCGACCACCGGCCATCGGCCATTGACTATCGGCCACCGGCCAACCGACCAGTTGTTTTCCGACAACTTTCCGGCCGCCGTCTGGCCATAATATTCCGGCAAAAAGGAATATTCCGGCGAAAATAGTCTCGGGGGCGGAGGCCCCCAAAGCCTCTAAAGTTTCCCATGATTCTTGTCTGTGAAAATTTTGGTTTCCGGTGAGTGATTTTCCTTCACGCACACTGGCTCTCCTCATAATGGGGGCCTTACAAATGTGCGCTTTTACCACAAAAAATTACAAGGGTAAATCAGGCTCCATACTTAACAGCCTTCATGGCAATGGCAAGGCCCCAAAGACATGGAAAAATCTACGAGTTTGCATCATGAAGCAGTTCCTTACAAGCGATGCAAAGGACAAAGTGCTTACCAAATGGCGGAGTTTGAAGCTACTCTTCAATGAGTCTATCCACAAATATGTAGACAAGTTTTGGGGTTTACATCTCAAAGCTATAGTCTTTCAAAGGATAGACTTCATCAAACAAAAGCAACAATTTTGTGTGGTATTACCTGAAGAAATGGCCGAGTATGTCAACTCACAATGGCCTAGCACTATGACCAAAGCCATCCACCACACTATGGTTGCTTCAAGGATCAATTTCCAACAAGGGGTGAGATGAAATTTCAAGCCCATGGAAAACAAGGATCGAAGTGAATCTAAAGGGAAGAGTAATGCTCAAAACTCTTCCCAAGGCAACACCAGCACCAACAACAACAAGGCCAAGGAGAAAGAATCTTACAAAGGTAAAAAAATAAACTCTCTCCCAAAGAATTAGAAGCCTTTTGTAAAGACCATAAATGCTTTAAGTGTGGGGAGCAAGGACATGGTTATCATTCTTGCTCCAAAAGACCTGTATACAATGACACTCCTAGAGCATCCATGGTTGAATCTCCAAAAGAGGATACTCATTGCAAAGGCTCATTCCTCTCCTATTGTTGGGGGAAAGTAAGGGAGCATGATGCCTTCATCTTGTTTGACCCTGGTTCTACTCACAACTTCATATCAACCAAGTTGGGAATTCAAGCTTTTGAGATGGGAGATACTGTAATTGCTGACACAGCTTTCAAGGGATAGCAAGCCTCCGTTACTCCCTTGATTGGGAAGTGAGGCTTCATGTCCAAAGCTACGTCGACAAAGAAGACTTTTTTTTTATCTCTCCTCTCCAACATCAGGATGTTATCCTAGGGGCACCATGGTTCAATCGCATGGCTGCCAACATGAAGCTCCCTAAAAGGAGAATCTACTTCACCTATAGGAAAAAGAGCATGCACATAGATGATAACAAGTTGGGGAACACCATATCGTTGGTAAATACGCTTGCTTTTGATAAATCAATGAAAAGCTCTATTTTTAAATATATAATTTTTGTAAGAGAATCTATAAATGATTCTAATGTTTTCACAAGTAGCAATAAAGGGAATTAAGAGGAATTAGAGTTGTTTAGTTTCCTAAATGGATTCCAACATGTTTTCAATGATGACATCCCTAGTGAGCTACCTCCAAAACAAGGGGATGATGAGACCATGCAATAGAGCTTCTACTAGGAATTCTCAGCTCCTAATAAACCTCCTTATTGAGTTTCACAAGCTCAACAAAAGGAGATCATGAGGCAATTGCATGAATTGGTGGAAAAAGGGATGGTGAGGCCTAGCTCCTCTCTATTCTGTTCACCAGTACTTTTAGTGCAAAAGAAAGATGACACATATCACGTGTGTCGAGTTTAGAGCACTAAATACGATCACTGACAAATGCTCTAGCTGCATTCAAACTTATGATGGAAAAAAATCTTTAGGCCACTCAAATTCTCTTGAGGAGTACAAGTGACACCTCCAGGTAATCTTTCAAGTTGTGAGAGAGAATACGCTTTTCATTAATCAAAAGAAAAGTGAATTTTTCCTACAAGACATTCAATATTTAGGTCACATTATCTATCAAGATGGTATATTTATGAATCCATCAAAGTTGTAGGTAATAAAAGCATGAGCTAAGAAGCTTTATTGGTATTTGTGCATACTATAGATGCTTAATAGCAAAATTCTCTCAAATAGCAGGACCATTGCATGACTTAACAAGGAAGAACGTTAAGTACTCATGGACTGCTAAAGAACAAAATGCTTTTGAAAAGCTCAAAGAGAAGCTTACCTCTCAAATAGTCCTTATGCTTTCGGATCTCTCAAAGCCATTTGAGGTCCAATGTGATGCTTGTGGTGATTGTCTTGGAGCAGTTTTGCTTCAAGAAGGGCATGCCATAGCATATGAGAGCCGAAGGCGCAATGTCAATGAACGGGTCTTGGGCGTATACGAAAAAGAGCTTTTAGTTGTTCTACATGCCCTAGACACATGGAAACACTATCTCTTTGGGGCTTTATTCATCCTATGAACGGATCACAAAGTCTCAAGTACTTCATGACAAAAACCAAGCTTTTCAACAAACAAATGAGGTGGGAAAATTTTCTTTCGCAATTTAAATTTCATGTTGCTCACATTGTTGGCAAGCATAATCAAGTGGTCGATGCACTTTCACAATGGCCAAGGATAAATGTGGTGTCTATATCAACTCACAACGATCTATCTTTTATGATAGATGAGTATGCTACTGACCAAGAATTCAAGTAGGTAATTACAGCCTTTGCATTAGGGAAGAAAAAAAGAACCATTGACCTTGAAGGATGGTTATCTTCCAAACGGCAATAGGCTATGTGTTACTCACCCACACAATAATAAATTCATGTATGAATCCCATGCTTCTCCTTACATGGTGGGATTCTCCTTACATGGGGCAAATAAGGATTCCATAATCTACTCTTCAAGGAGTAGAAATGTATTTTTGTTGGTCTACCATCAAAAGTAAACATACAAGAGTATGTTTCAAAATGCATGGTGTACCAAAAATTGAAATTTGATTGAGGGAAGCAAATTGGATTGTTTCAGTCCTCGTCGACAGGCTTAGCAAGAAAACACACTCTATGCCTGTCAAAAAGACAACTAAGGCACATCAAACGATAACCCTCTCTAGATCTCCAATTTTCAAGTATCATGGCTTGCCAACATCCATAGTGTCAAACAAAGATCCTAGAATGACCAGTAATTTCTAGAAGAGTCTCTTTGAAAATCTAGGAAGTAGATTAAATTTCTCTTTTGGCCTATCATCCACAAAAGGATGAGGCAAAGTGAAATAACTAATCTAACAATTCTTGAATCTACTAAAAGCCTATGTCATGGAAGTAGATCAATGTTCTCAATGAGAGAATTATCTACCTCTTATAGAGTATGCGTACAATGACATTGTACATACTTCTAAGGGGAAAGCACCTATCAAGGTTAAAGAGGGAAGATCCAAAACTCCCCTACTACTTAATGTATATGGGAAGATCTTCACTGTTGATGAATATAGTGTTACCATAAACATGTGGTAGTGATGTTGTGAACACACTAGGACCGCCGGGGCATTTTTCCCTCTTTAGGAGGGTTTTTCCCCCCAGCATTGTATATACACCCAGCACTCTATGGATATCTATCTTTCTATTGCACACTAAGTAACACACTCTCTATTGTGGCTTCTTTCGTCTTCTCCAAGTTGTGTGCATTTCTTTGCAACCCTAATTCCAACAATTGGTATTAAAGCAGGTTACATCTTCCCGGGCTTAGTCGATAGCTACTCCAGCACACGCCTGCTCACTTTCTCCAATTTTACAGTGAGGTTTGGCGAGCGTTCGCAGGTCGATAAATATTTTGGGAATACTCGTAGAGCTTAGTCTGCTCAGATTTTTGATTCGGGCTCATTTCGACCTCCGTTTCCACTACAGGCAGGTCTGCACAGGCAATTTCGTCATTTTATGCAGAATTTTTGTCAGTGCCGATTTTTGCATAACAGGTGCCTTACAGTCTTCTACGGTTTGTGCTAAATAGCATGTGCTGTTCCCGCTCTGTTTCTCCTATTTTTGGGCAGTTTTCACATCGGGTTCAGTATTTACCATGGCTGACAACAACATAGATGTCTTCAAGATGTTTGCTGTTGAGGACAGGTTGGATGGAGACAATTACCCTATGTGGGCTTATATTATGCAACATGTTCTTATATCAAAGGGCGTCTAGAATATTATGCAGGGCATCGATGTACATCCTGGTTCTGAGGATGTAGGCGATGTTGAGGATGTTGCAGGTCTTGCTGCAAGGATTGCTGCTATTAGAGTTGTTTTGCCTACGGTAGAACAATCTTGTTGGGATGTAAAGGATGTGCAGGCTCATGCATTGATTGTGTTGTCTGTGAAGCGCACCATTATTCCTCACATCCGTTCAGCAAAATCTGCAAAACAGGCTTGGGATATTCTAGCAGGTCTTTATGCAAGCCGCAATGAGGCTAAAATTGCTTTGCTGCGTAAAGAGCTAGAGTCGAAGATTATGCATGAGGAAGATGATATGGACACTTTCCTTGCTAGTGTCAAGGATATCAATAAGCAACTTATTTCTGCAGGTGAAGTCATTTCAGACACTTCCCTTGTGCAGATTGTTCTTGATACCTTACCAGATTCTTACCAGACTTTTGCTTGTACTTGGAGACTTATGACCCAAGGAAATCCTGAAGTTGTCAAGTTTGATGCATTATGCACATTGCTGTTGCAAGAGTCACATTCTAGAAAAAACAGGACTAGGTAGTGTGCAATTGAACACGCTTTTATTGCTTCTCAGAGAAAGGGTGGTAACAGCAATATAGCCACTTCTTATGGTTCTTCTGCAAGTGGAAAAAATTATGTTCCTAATGCTTTTGCTGGCAGCAATTTGTTTGGAAATTCTGGTCATAAGGGCAAAAAAAAAACGTGTTGCCATTATTGTAAAGCTAATGATCACTTGATCAAGTCATGTCCTAAGTTGAAGGCCAAAGAGGCTAAGAAGAAAGAGGGTGGTTCCACTGCAAATGTTGGTGCCACTACAAATGCAGCCATTGTTGAGTCTTCTGTGAAAGGAGACTATGTTGCTGATGTTGATGCAGAATGGTCTTTTAACGCAGAGTGCACTTACAATCCTGTTGTCCATGATGCATGCTTGTCAATTGCTGCAGATTCACATGTGTGGTATTTTGACAGTGGTGCTACAAAGCACATTACCTCACATCGTGAATTGTTCACCTCTCTCAAGTCTGTCTCTCATGGGAATTCATTCACTTGTGCCAACAATGCCTCTTATCCGGTTCAGGGAGTTGGAAAGATTGTGCTTACTGCTGCAAATGGCAGTTCCTTCACACTTGTTGATGCACTTTATGTACCTGGGATCAAGAAGAATCTCTTGTCTGTATCCGCACTTGCTAGACTTGGACTTGTAGCCAAATTTGTGGATGACAGATGTACAGTTCATGATCTCAGTTTTGGTGATGAAATTGTTGCATCTGGCCTTTTGTGCCGTGGGCTGTATAAGGTCACTTTGTATGACAAGTGTGGATAAAATTTTGCAAATGCTATTGCAGATTCAAGGGCTATTTCAGATGCAAAACTTTGACATGCACGTTTTGGTCATCTAAATTTTGTCAGTTTGCTGCGTTTGAAGAAATCTGATATGGTTGCTTCTTTGCCACCTCTTGAAGCACCTGTCAAACATGTTTGTGAAGGCTATATTTTGGGTAAGATGCAGCATTCTAATTTTCCAAAGGATGGTTCAGTTCGGGCCACATGCAGGCTGATGTCTAGATTGGTTCATAATGCATCTTGTGCATAGTGATGTTTGTGGGCCCATGCAAACTCTGTCCTTGGGCAATTACCTTTACTTCGTGACTTTTGTTGATGATTACTCCAGGCATGCATGTTTATTTCCACTTAAAGCGAAGTCCGAAGTTTTTATGTGCTTCAAAAAATTTCTGGCTATGGCTGAAAATGCCTTGAAATGTATTATGCACACCCTCTATTCTGGTCGATGGGGGGAGTATATGTCTCATGAATTCAATGCATTTCTGTCTAGTCGTGGGATAAAACACCAATGTACAGTGCCTTATACACCTCAGCAAAATGGTGTTGCTGAGAGGAAAAACAGGTCACTTACGAAAATGGCACGATGTATGGTCAAAAGTCAAGCTTTGCCGTATTCTTTTTGGCTTGAGGCCATCATGTGTGCCACTTATGTACTAAACAGGTGTCCTACGAAAGCTTTGCAGTCTATTACTCCATGTGAAGCATGGCATGATAGAAAGCCTTCTATTGAGCACATGCGTGTTTTTGGCTGTTTGGAATATGCTTTGGTGCCAGAAACACAACGCAAAAAATTGGATGATAAGGCTGTCAAATGTATTTTTGTTGGTTATGCTGAAAGCAAAGATTATAGGTTGTATCATCCACAAGCAAACTGTATTCTGGTTTCACGGGATGTAGTGTTTGTGGAAGATTCTGTTCAGCCCTTGTGTCATGTACTAGAGACAGTAATGTAAGCTCACAATACATTTATGACACTTTGTTGCCTCTTTTCGGTGGTGAAAATACAAATGTAAGTTCCAATGAGGCAAATGTACAGCCTATGGGGGTTTCTGAAAATGTTACAGATCAGCCTATTATTGATGCAGATGTACATGATGTACTTGATGAGGAAAGGCCTAAAAATGAGCAAGCTAGAGGTATGCCAAAATGGCTGGTGCACACTTTGCGTTATAGTAAATTGGATGCACCTTTGTCTAGTCGAACTGGTTCAGGCTCTCGCCATGTATCTTATGCATCATATTGTTATGCTTTAGCTGTGTCTCGCTTACATGATGTTGAGGAGCCTCTGTCTTTTGATGAAGGACAAAATTCAAAAAATTGGATGACTGCCATGCAATCAAAATATGATGCACTTATAGAAAATTACACATGGACTTTATGTGATTTGCCTCCTGGCAAAAAGGCCATTGGTACGAAGTGGGTTTACAAGTTGAAATGCAAGTCGGATGGTGAGATCGATCGCCATAAGGCTCGACTTGTTGCAAAGGGTCATGCATAGCAAAAAGTCATAGATTATGAAGAAACTTTTGCTCCCACTTGTCGTATGACTACTGTGCATTTTCTATGTGCATTGGCAGCTCATTTTGGTTGGGATGTACATCAGTCAGACATTGTTACTGCTTTCTTGAATGGTGACATATTTGAGGAAGTTTATGTAACGCAGCCTCACGGTTTTTTCATAAAAGGACAAGAGGACAAAGTGTGCAGATGTAAGAAGGCTTTGTATAGGTTGAAGCAATCTCCTCGTGCTTGGTATGAGAAAGCTGACACTCATTTGGTCAAACGAGGCTTTCGTAAACAGTCCAACAGAAAGCACATTGTATGTAAAGCGTGAGGGTGATGTGCTTCTCATTGTGGTTCTTTATGTCGATGATTTGTTGATAACTGGACCAAATGAGAGACATATTGCTGAATCTAAGGCTGATTTGGTTGCTACTTTCAAGATGAAAGATTTGGGGCTGTTGCATTATTACTTGGGTATACAGTTTAAGCAGTGTGATGGTGGTATTGCCTTGGGTCAGAAAAGTTACATAGAGACATTGCTATGTAAGTTTGGACTTGAGGATTGCAAACCTATTGCCACTCGCATGGAAACAGGTTTGAAGTTGAGTCTACATGATGCTAGCGATCCTGCTGATTTC
Organism: Adiantum capillus-veneris; assembly: GCF_014529385.1. Classification (NCBI taxonomy): domain Eukaryota; kingdom Viridiplantae; phylum Streptophyta; class Polypodiopsida; order Polypodiales; family Pteridaceae; genus Adiantum; species Adiantum capillus-veneris. The sequence goes on along the minus strand of NC_140939.1, from coordinate 64,585,640 downwards.
ACTCTTTATCAAACTGTTGTTGGCTGCCTCATTTATGTATGCTACACAAGGCCGGATATTCAGTTTGCAGTCTCACAGGTCAGCAGATTTATGCATAGCCCAGGGTCTAAGCATTGGCAAGCTGTCAAGAGGATTTTCTGCTACCTTAGTGGCACTTTACATCTTGGCTTGTTTTATCCCAAGAGGGGATCATTTCCGCCAGACTTACATGCTTTTTCAGACTCAGATTGGGCTGCTTTTTTTGACACGCAAGTCTCCACAAGTAGTTTTTGTTTCATGCTTGGCAGTTCATGTATATCATGGTTCAACAAGAAGCAACCTACTGTGGCCACTTCGAGTTGTGAGACTGAGTACAAGGCAGTCTTCACAGCTACGGTGGAATGTGTATGGCTCAAACACCTTATGGCTGATTTGGGTGTTGGACACGACACTGCCAACACTATCTACACTGACAGTCAGAGCACATTGGCAGTTGTAAGGAACCCAGTTTTTCATGCTCGCAGAAAGCACATTGAGGTGCATAACCACTATGTCAGGGAGAGGCTCTCAGTAGGAGAGATCAGCTTGGCTTATGTGCCAACACAGGACAACCTTACAGATCTTTTCACAAAGGCATTGTCTCGTGAGAAGCTTGAAGCTTTCCGCAAAGCTTTGAGCTTACTCCCCTTTGTGGACTGATCATGTCCTCAGGGCATGGCACTTCCCTTTATCATGTGCCAGCTCTCGTTCACCGCGTCACTCCAGGGGGGATTTTTTACCATATACATGTGGTAGTGATGTGTGTGAACACACTAAGACCGCCGGGGCATTTTTTTCCTCTTTAGGAGGTTTTTTTCCCCGAGCATTGTATATACGCCCATCACTCTAGGGCTATCTATCTTTCCATTGCACACTAAGTAACACACTCTCTATTGTGTGCCTTGAGCTTGTTTCGTCTTCTCCAAGCTGTGTGCGTTTCTCTGCAACCCTAATTCCAACATATAGCTAAGACTTACAAGAATCTTTTCCAAAGAGTAAAAAGGGTTATATCCATCTTACACCAAAGGCAAAAAGGGTTGCTGCTAATAAGCACGGAAGAGCCGCAGCCTTTAAGAAAAATGATTGGGTCTTGCTAAAGTTTCCCAATGCTCATCTAAGGCATACTACGGATAAAATTCTTATGGGCCACCAAGAGTATTATGCTAAACTAGCAAAAAGATACTATGGTCCTTTTTAAATTAATGAGATGGATTATCAATTAAAGTTTCCCAACCATTGGCTCATTCCCAATGTTAACCATGTGAGCCTACTCAAGCCTTACAAAGGAGAGTCACAAAAAGAACCAATAATGGAGGACCCGCTAGAGATCGAAGATCAAGAAGAGGTGTTGCAGCCCAAATAGATTCTTCGACACACGAAGACAAGGTACTAAAAAACAATAAGATTATCCAATGATATCTTGTTAAGTTTAAGAATTATCCTTTTAAAGATGCTAGATGGAGAAGGAACCTCGCTTAAGGATAATATGAACCTTGTCAATGCTTACAATGCTACACTAGAGTAAGCAAATGAAAATGCATTTTAAATGAGCAACATTTTTGTCTTATAAGACTCATTCTCTTTCTTTTATTGTGCTCAAAATTTAAGAAGTATGCATGCTTAGGATCATGTTTGTGGTGACTACGCCTCCCAAACACCAAACTTGTCACTCTACTTTGGAAGTATGATATGGACTAAAGAGCAGACATGCTTGCGGCAGCTAAGTCTCTCGAGCACCAAATGGATTAGTCATCCATTCTAAAATGATATCGTAGGGTAAAAAGGGATTCTCTATCCGCTAAGAAACATGGACTAATGACTAGGATTTATTTTCTCTACCTCGTAGTCGACGATGAGTATGATTTCAAGAGCGAGATAATGTCATAAAATATAATATCTAGCTTTACCAAATGATTTTCTCATATTGAACTAATCACTTAATATGGGAAGATAAAAGGGGAACATGAGTTAGTATATATATATGTGCTTCTAGACCTATCTCAACAGGGGACCGAAAGGAGAAATGGTTGCATTTCAATAGGGGTCCAAAAGGAGATGGTCTACCAAAGAGCAATGTTTAATAATTGCTTCTAGATTTACCTCAGCAAGAGACCAAGAGGAGAGATGGTTACATCAAAAGGGTCCAAACAAAGGTAGTCTATCAAAAAGCAATGTGCATCTAATGGAGCTTAAAAGACCTTAGGGTTAGCTTCATTAAAGACCTCCAAAAGTTAGTGTTAAAAAGTCCTTTGACCTTACGTAAGCTAGAGCTAACCTCAAGGTGCGAATCATCCAAAGCATGAAGTGCTAAGACGCTAAAGTGGTTGTGAGAACCTTACCCAAAGCTTGAGGTGATTTTTATGCTTAAATGACTAAGGTTTTTGAAATGTTGAATTCAAAGATAAATTCTCAAGAAGCATGAACGTCCATACTTGATTGACTAAGGCTTGAATTATTTAGTTCAAAACAAATGACTTAAGAAGCATAAAAGACACATGCTTGCTTGATTGATTAAGTCCTTAAAGTATTCAATTCAGTCAAATGACTTAATAAGCATAAAAGACACATGTTCAAATGATCCTCCACATGTGGCCCTCATGATGTGCTTGAATGCTATTTGTTAGGTTTTAAAGGGGTCCAACAATGAGAACCTAGATAGATAAAAATAAATAATTAAGTTCTTTCTCTCAAAGAGGATGTAATGGAAATGGCCTATGAACTTAGAGAATAGCGGAATTAAGAGAATTAGAGTGAACAACTTTGAGAGCATAGAGGGTGAACTTAATTGGTAGTAGCAACTTAATCATAACACTTAATTAACTAGGCATGAGCAATACTTTTGCAAGAGAGAGAGTTTAGAGAATATGACAACAGTTGAGGACCGGATTTATGTGGAGCCGGTCCCCCCTCCAAAAGGCATTTGTATTATAGATTCTCTCATTAAGAGAGACTTGGTACAATACAATATTTGTGTTCCTTGAGACCTCTTTGGCGGTATGAATATGGAAGCTTCATACACCAAGCTTTTGCTTAATAGCAACAATCAATCTTAGCTTGAAAACAATCAAGAACTTCTGAGCATTATCAATACTTGTGTTCTGTAAATCATTGGGTTCATGAAGATGTAAACTTTTATGCATCAACTTGTGTTTAAAGCAACAATAAATCTACCTTGCAATACAATTAATCTATTTGCAATAAACCATTAGCCTTCTTGAAATAAGCATAACATAAACTTGTGGAAAGCATTGACTATCCCAAGCCTTAGTCCCAAGACCTCAAACACCTTCGAAGCTAGAGAGAGCTAGCAGGGAATGGGGGTAGGGAAGAGGAAGAATAAGTATTCCATAGGAGGAGAAAGAAATAGTTTCTCACTTATTATCTCTTTTTGCTTAGCATACATAATAGCATAGTAATGAAGATAAAGAAGATGGCAAGCTTAACCATTGAAGCATAGCTCTCGGTTGGATTTGCATTCCATAGCCAATGGTGTTGGTGTAGGCTCTCAACTTCTCAAGAGCTTGGAGAAGGAGATGGAGCTCTTGCACCTTACATAGCACACCATGAGACAGTTTGTGAGTGTGCGTGGGTGAGTATACCCCCTAAGCAACCCCCTAGCTTGCTTGGGTCGACCCCCCCTTGTAGCTCATTCTTGAAGCTCATTGGGCCCCTCCAGGCCTAGCCAATCACAAGCAGGAGGCATTACAAGCAGCAAGGGTAGCCGTGCATATGGAGAAGCATGAGATTCATACATAACTTTCTCACGAAGGGAATGTGTAACACATAGCCTATTGCCGTGGTGCGACCATGCTCACTAGCATCTATATACATGTTCTTTCCCCTATAGTAGGTGAAGTAGATTCTCCTTTCAGGGAACTTCATGTTGGCATCCATGTGATCGAACCATGGAGCCCCTAGGATAGCATCCTGATGTTGGAGAGGAGAGATGAAGAAGTCTTCTTTGTCGACATGGCTTTGGACATGAAGCCTCAACTTCCCAATCAAGGGAGTAACGGAGCCTTGTTGTCCCTTGAAAGCTGCGTCAGCCATTACCATATCTCCCATCTCAAAATCTTGAATGCCCAGCTTGGTGGCCAACTCCATTGATATGAAGTTGTGAGTAGAGCCAGGGTCAAACAAGTTGAAGGCATCATGCTCTCTTACCTTTCCCCAAGCATAGGAAAGTGATGATCCTTTGCAATGAGCATCCTCTTTTGGATCTTTGATGGTGGAACCTCTAGGAGTCTCATTGCAAGTATTCTTCTTGGGGCAAGAACGATAGCCATGTCCTTGCTCCGCACACTTGAAACACTTATGATCCTTGCAAAAAGCTTCAAGCTCTTCAGGAGAGAGTTTGTTTTTACCTTTGTAAACTCCCTTTTCCTTGGACCGATTGTTGTTGTTGTCGTTGTTGGAAGTTCCTTGGGAAGAATTTTGAACATTGGTTTTCCCCTTTGCATCATTTTTGTCTTTGTTTTCCATGGGCTTGATATTATGTCTAGCCCCTTGATGGAAATTGATGCATGAAGCAAACATGGTGTGATGGATTACTTCGCTAATAGTACCAGGCCGTTGAGAGTTGATGTATTCGGACATCTCTTCAGGTAATCCCACACAGAATTGCTGCCTTTGCTTGGCAAAGTCTATCTTTTGAAAGATAGTAGCCTTGAGATGTAAATCCCAAAACTTGTCTACATACTTGTGGATAGACTCATGAGAGAGAAGCTTCAAGCTGTGCCATTCGGTAAGCACTTTGTCCTTTGCATCTCTTGCAAGGAATTGCTTCATGATGGAAACTCGTAGAGTTTTCCATGTCTTTGGGGCTTCACCATTGCCACAAAGGCTAGCCCACCAGTGACGAGCTGATTTTTGGAAGTGCATAGCTACATGGCATAGCTTGGAGGACTCTGTGAAGCCCTCATCTCCAAAGGACACATCAAATTGCTGGATGAAGGCCAACACGGTAGCACCAAAGGTGCCATCATAGGTAAGGAAAGTGGTGTTCTTACGTCCCTCCTTGCACTTCTTCAGCTTCTTGGACCTTCTCCATACCGGATAGGACTTGCGATGGCCTTTCCTCTTGGGCTCTTTGAGAGAAGAGTCGCTACCTTCATTGGAATATGAGGAAGGTGATGAAGATGGAGAAAAGGGTGACCTCTTTCTCTCCGTTTCCTTCTTTTGGTACCTCTCTTCCCTTTTGTGATAACAAGGAGGAGGACTTTGCGGGGATATTTCCTTGTTGGGGGAAGTTGAAGATCGTTGAGGTCGCCGTCTTCTTGAAGCCACATCTTCGGAAGTATTGGGAGACTCACTTCTTTATCCTTCCCTTGGTGAAGGCTCTATAGTAGAGACTTCACCTCTCTTCTTGGATGGAGGTAAGCCCGCTAGTAAACGTATAAGCGCTTTGTATGGGTTCTCCACTTCTCTCACCGTAGAGATCCCTCTCTTGGAAATCTCTCGAAGATACTTCTCAGGTGTGCTCTCTATTGGGGGAGTTTGGAGAATCCCATAACTATGAAGTTGTTTGAAAACTTCACCTTGTAGGGCTGGGTTTCCCATAGCTTGTTGCAGCTTACAAACAAGACAATTGATAAACATGGGAGCATCATCATTAACACCTTCATGTGTAAAATCAAAGTTATTAATGTTCATTCTACTCTCTCTCTCTTATTGCCAGCCATGCTAGCTAAACTTATGTGATTACTTAGGATACTCTTTGGCAAGTCAAAATTTTAATTGCTACTCCTCATACCCTGTGCAAATCCGGCTCTTAAGTATCTACACCCACGGCTCGAAGGGGTTAATTATAGAGAGTAGAGGAGTAGGTCTTAACATAGCAGAGTTGCCGAGGGCTAGCTCCTTTCAGACTTCTTATGGCTCAATAATGGTAAAGCCGTAGGCAAGTCTAAAAAGACTCCATTATTAAGTCCAAAGCTCCTGAGGTCTGCACCATATCCCACATAGTGGGCTCAACAAAATCGATAATAGATCCCAGCTCCACTTACCCTAATATAATTAACAACATCAACCATTTATAGGGTACTTAAGGACCTCTCTTCTTAAGCAAGAAAAGAGAAACCAAATGCTATGATACCAATGTAATGGAAATGGCCTATGAACTTAGAGATAGCGGAATTAAGAGAATTAGAGTGAGCAACTTTGAGAGCATAGAGGGTGAACTTAATTGGTAGTAGCAACTTAATCATAACACTTAATTAACTAGGCATGAGCAATACTTTTGCAAAAGAGAGAGTTTAGAGAATATGACAATAGCTGAGGACCGGATTTAGGAGGAGCCGGTCCCCCCTCCAAAAGGCATTTGTATTATAGATTCTCTCATTAAGAGAGACTTGGTAAAATACAATATTTGTGTTCCTTGAGACCTCTTTGGTGGTATGAAGATGGAAGCTTCATACACCAAGATTTTGCTTAATAGCAACAATCAATCTTAGCTTGAAAACAATCAAGAACTTGTGAGCATTATCAATCCTTGTGTTCCCTAAATCATTTGGGTGCATGAAGATGTAAACTTGTATGCATCAACTTGTGTTCAAAGCAACAATTAATCTACTTGCAATAAACCATTAGACTTAATAACATAAACTTGTGGAAAGCATTGACTATCCCAAGACCTCAAACACCTTCGAAGCCGGAGAGAGCTAGCAGGGAATGAGGGTAGAGAAGAGGAAGAAGAAGTATTCCATAAGAGAAAGAAATAGTTCCTCACTTATCATCACTCTTTTTGCTTAGCATACATATTAGCATAGTAATGAAGATGGAGAAGATGGCAAGCTTCAGAATTGAAGCATAGCTCTTGGTTGGATTTGCATTCCATGGCCAAGAGTGTTGGTGTAGGATCTCAACTTCTCAAGGAGCTTGGAGAAGGAGGTGGAGCTCTTGCACCTTACATAGCACACCATGAGAGAGTTTGTGAGTGTGTGTGGGTGAGTATACCCCCTAAGCAACCCCCTAGCTTGCTTGGGTCGACCCCTCCTTGTAGCTCATGCTTGAAGCTCATTGGACCCCTCCAGGCCTAGCCAATCACAAGCAGGAGGCATTACAAGCAGTAAGGGTAGCCTTGGGACAAGTGTCCCCCTTTCCCCTTTGAGAGAGAGGACTTGACAAATGCAAAATCAACTAACTAAATCTCCTAAATTATCATTGGACCCCTTGGGTGGCCAACCAATAGGCTTCCGGCACACCATGAGGGCAACATGAGGAGGAACTTGACAAGTGTCCCTTTTGCTTTCATTGTACCATGCATGCCTTGTGTGAGTGTGTGGGTATTCTCTCTCATCCCCCCTCATGTAGGGCTCGCCCCCTCCGATTGAATATTTGACTTTTTGACACCTGAAGCCCCTCATGCATAGGCCCAGTTCCCACCACAAGCTTGGGCCTTAAGCATTTTAAGCTTGGGCTGGGTTCTCACCTCAAGTATAGCCCTAGCATCTCAAGCATGTCAAGCACCTACAGCATCTCAATCATCAATCACCTCAAGCATCTCAAGCACCTCAAGCATCAAGGACCTCAAACACCTTAGTCATCAAGAAGGACAAGCAGGACAAGCACCTCGAGCTAGGTCGGGTTCCCGCCCCAAGCTCAGCCCTAGCTTACCTAACGTCAAAGGACTTTTACACACATTATTGGAGGTCTTCAATGAAGATAACCCTAAGGTCTTAGGCTCCATTGGTTAGCCTTGCTCTTTGATATACCATCTCTCATTTGGGCCCATTTACTATTGGCCCCATGTTGAAATAGATCTATAAGCACATGTCTATATCTTCACCCTTGTTCCCGTTTATTCTCCCACATTAAGTGATTAGTTTAATATGAGAAAATCATTTGGGTTGGTTAGATATTAGATATTAGATTTTATGACAGAGGAAAAAGAGTACACATGTCCAAATGAAATAATAAAATAATACAAGAGAGAGAGAGGTGTGGACCAAGCATGAGGGGGGGTATACTCTCCCACATACACACACATTCTCTCATTGTGTGGAGTGCAAAATGCAAGAGCTCCATCTCCTTCTCCAAGTTTGTTGAGAAGTGGAGATCCAACACCAACACTCTTGGCTATGGAATGCAAATCCAACCAAGAGCCATGCTTCAATGCTTAAGCTTGCCATCTTCTTCATCTTCATTACTATGCTATTATGCTATGCTAAGCAAGAAGAGTGATGATAAGTGAAGAACTATTTCTTTCTCGTATGGAATGTTTCTTCTTCCTCTTCCCTACCCTCATTCCCTGCTAGCTCTCTCCACCTTTGAAGATGTTTGAGGCCTTGGGACTGAAGCTTGGGATAGTTAATGCTTTTTGCACAGTTTATGTTAAGCTCGTGATGCATGAAGCTTTCCATCTTCATAGCATCACGAAGGTCACAAGGAACACAAATATTGTATCGTAACAAAGTCTCTGTTGATGGGAGAATCTATAATACAAACGTCTTTTTGGAGGGGGGACCGGCTCCAAGTATATCCGGTCCTCATCTATTGTCACGTTCTCTAATACTCTCTCTCTCTTGCAAAAGTATTGTTCATGCCAAGTTAATTAAGTACTATGTTTATGTTGCTATCATCAATTAAGTTCACCCTCCAAGATCTCAAAGTAATCTCACAAAAATGCTCACTCTAATTTTCTTAATTCGGCTATTCTCAAAGTTCATAGGTCATTTACATTACGGAAGAGAAGGATGAATGGGTCACATAGCAAGAGAGGAAGTTGGTGGATGTTCCTCCATGCTTATGATAGAGTGAACTAGAAGATGGGCACTCTAGCTTCCCTCACCATTTTAGGGTATGATCACATCACAATGATCATACTCTATAACTCAACCATTATGACTAAAACAATGGCCGTCAAAAATGGGATGAATAAGGGTTATGGCTCTACAACATGTACAAGGCAAATGTGCATAAACCAATGCCGAAGAGAAATGCACCAAACCTTGACCGAAAGGAGCTCCTTGTGGGGAGAAAATGCTTACGGCTCCTCTAACAGAGCCCCGGTGTGAAAGATATCAAAGTTCAAAGCTAAAAGGCTTTGCAGATCCCTGATGGACAAGGCAGAGCGGGATAGATGGCTAGAGCTAATGTCAGTAGATAGGATTGAAGAGCTCTACTTTTGAAGCATGCAGGTCTTCCTAGATTATCAATCGGAGCTCCAGAGAGACAAATATGGCCAATTGGATATTTGTCGGGGGTAGTTATGGGCCGACTTGCCTGCATTGAAAAGCATGCCAATTGGGATTTTTAGGGCCTCTAGTAGGTTCTAGAATGTATAGGGTAAGCCAAAATTGACAGCTTGTCGAACAAGATTACGAGGGCCAAGATATTGTGGTCAGAATTTTGTGCCAAAAGACGGCACGGCAATGCCGGATATTTTTTTTGTCTTTTGGGCGGCTCGATTTGCAAGCCTGACGAGGCTAAAATGGTACAAGGATTGGCAAGTTTGAAGTTGGGATTGCCAACTTCTAGTGACGTTTCACAGCTCGAGCATCGAACAATTGAGCATGAAGTGACAATGGTGTAAAGTTGGGGCAAAAAAAGAGGAAGCAAAATGAAATTTGGTGAGTTCATATGGTTTTTTTGGGGGGCCTTGGGGTGCCACATGGCATGTGCATTACCCCATATGCACAACCGGGTATGGAGCATGGTATGTATACAAGGACATGCCCCCCCCCCCCCCCTCCCCCCCAAAGCAAAGAGAGTGAGAGATACCCCTCCCCAGGGGTCTATGCACAAAATATACAATTTACACCTTCATACAATTTTCAATATACATCACAGTTGCAGAAGCGTTTGCATAGGGGAGGAGTTCTCAGCGCATGACCAAGCATGGAGTTTAGGCCATGAGCCAGACTGCATCCAGAGGCACCTAGCGACCCCTCAATGAGTGTTATGGAATGAAAGCGTAAAGGAAAATATAACAGTGTGGAGAGTGAACATATGTGTACACCGCATTGCGGGGGGGGGGGGGAGAGAGAGAGAGAGAGAGAGAGAGAGAGAGAGAGAGAGAGAGAATGAGAATATAGTGGAGGGTGAAATAGAGTGTCTCAGAGACACGAGAGAATGACAACTGAGAATCTTTAAATGCCCCATCTAAATGAAACAGGCAGCCATATATTAATGACATGACAAAAATTTGGGTACACTATAACATCAAAGTAATATGACAAAATAACTAGCAGAGCATTGGACCCTATGTAGGGATCGACTGGTCCACCCATCCACTTCCGCTCTACTACGAACAGAGAGAATTTCACTTCGCCGGGAGAAAGCCAGAACACCTCCAACCTACTGAGTTAGACATAAGTTGAGGCCGCTTCGCCTCCCTCCATCAACCCCAGCTCTGAAAGGATCCTAAGTACCAGTAGGTGGTAGGGTAGACACCACTACATCGTTAGGAAAATTGGCCAAACACTCCTTGAACTGTTGAGCTTGCCACCTGTACAAGTAGTTATGTTTGATGAACTTCCCTAGTTTCCCTCAGAGCACATAAATGAAACTCATCGGACTGAGTTGCTAAACCATGAGGTTTTTTTGACATTTACCTAGACCTTCTTCATCCTTTTCCTATGTAGGAACCTTGTCAAAAATCTTGACAGTCATTCTAGAGATACCATCACTCTCTTCGACGGGACTACTTCTTCTTTACTCAAATCTACCAAAAATCTCAAACCCTAAACTATGTATAAGCTAAAATTATATCTTCAACCTTTGAATTTATGTACACAGTGCTCTCAAAAGTGCATCATACTAACACACTACACAAAATAGTAAACCTAAAATTTCTTGTATACAATCAATCTGAGTTGATTATCAGCAAATCGGTGAGGAATTTGCAAAAATTCTCTTTTGCAAAGTTGTAGACTACGTCAAAATGGAGGAGAATTGTGGACAAAAATTTTAGATCAACATTCTACAAGGAGAAAACAATCTGCAAAACAGTGTTGCAATGCACACATAGTTTTTAGGGCGGCACTTTCACCTACACACTATATTCCATATTGCCTTCTAAGCTTCCACAAGAGCATACATCACTCTTAGCTAAACTTATAAGCTCCCATTTTGTTCTCACAAAGCTTCCAAGCTTTCTTGCTCCCACCACCACCGAGAGTTCTCAGAAAATGCACTATGTAATCATGTTAATGTATAACGTGAGTTCGAAAGGAGGGGTCTTAAAATGCAAAAAAATTGGGCAATTTAATAGAGATACATTAAAATAAGGGGTTTTTATATTAAATTTTAGGAAAATTTCCTAAAATAAGGGGTTATTTTATTCATTCAAACATGTGAAAAGAGGGATTTTTTAAATACCCCATGAACGCATGTTATATAGGGGGGGGTACTGAACGGTGAACCCCTCGAGCGAGAGTGAGCAAGCTATTATCTCGGAGCTCTTGACATTTTCGTGCTTCCCGCTTTGTCATGTGCTCTCATACCATTTGAAGGGGTGTGCGAATGCGGTGCGTGTGCAAAGAGGGAGAAGGGGGGGGGGGGGGGGGGGGAGAGAGAGAGAGAGAGAGAGAGAGAGATTGAATTATCGTCCATGGAGGTCATATATGACCCATGGGACCAAAAAACACATTACAACAATTTCTCCTCAGTGCGGGCTGATACATATCAGTTAAGGACTGAGGGTCCATCAAGAGGGTAGAGTAGAGAAAAAGAGAGGACAAAAACCTTAGGAGGGTCGGCTGAGGGGGGAGCTAGTTTGGGGTTTCAAAACTCCTGGATGATCGCTTTTCCACCTCGATAGACTGCCCATTTGCCTTGCTTACATGCTTCATGCATCTTCTTGAGCTCGCTCACTTTACTCTTGAGTTGATTCATGGTCAATTCTTCAGCAATCCAAGTCTTTTTTCCCTTGAGAAGTCGAGATTGACATAGAATCTTCATACGCTCATCTTTGTCCTTGAAAGTGGGTATGCAATGCTCGGCTGGCACATTTCTATGTGTATCATTGATCTAGGCAACAATTCGGGCTTGATATAGATAGGTTGGAGAATGTTATTGAGCTTGATGATTGCTTCCTCAAGGGTGTCCTCCGTGGTACACCATGGTGGGTGTAGTCCCCCTAATCTTGACCTTGAGACCAAGAAATTCTTGTAACCAGCATTCTTGTAGGGCCGCTTGTATCTTGGTGTCAATATTCTTATGTGTTGCTTCATGTGATTCTTTTTGCACTACCATGACAGTTTCAATGAGTAAGGCTTTGACTGCGTGCGCTTTTTCAAGTAGAGCTTGGCTCTCTACTTCCTTCGCATCTTCAAGCTTGCGTAGACGTTCTTTGAGTCTCTCATTCTCCCCGACAAGTTCAAGAATATGAGCCTCAAGGGCTGTGATTCGTGCTTCTTGGCGGGGCGACGGGGTCCTTCCTTGGTGCCGCTGCCACCGCAAGAAAGCTCTTGCGTGCAATAGGGGTGCCAAAGGATGACATCAAGCCAAGAATTCATATTGGGCACACAGTGGTGCGTGATATTGAGGGCTTATACTGATTTTAAGTTTTTTGGAAGCATTAAGCCATGCTCTGTGTAAGCGGGTTAAGAGAAAATGAACGAGCAGAGGATGGGGCTTGAGTTCAACCGGCTGAGAGAGGGGGAGAGAGAGAGAGAGAGAGAGTTTCTTGAGACCAAAACACTTATGCTGCTGACGAGCGGGTCTTAACAGATGCAGCAAACGCCCCATTGACGAGCATGTCACAAAAGACAGGTTTTGGGCGTGGGCATGGGGCAAAGCTCGGGCATTAACGCCCCCCACAGAGCCGCTCCACGCAAGGGAGACGCGCAGGGGTTGAGACTTAGGGTTCGATGAGCAGGCTTTGATGAGAGAGAGAGAGAGAGAGAGAGAGAGAGAGAGAGAGAGAGAGAGAGAGAGAGAGAGAGAGAGAGAGAGAGAGAGAGAGAGAGAACACACCTAGTGGGGTGGAGCAAAGTTGCAACAAGCAGAACTCACTCCTTATTCTTCTATGTATATAAAGAATAAGTGAGTGGGTTAGTGAGGTCAGTGGGTGGCAGACTACATTGGACATCCGTCCTAGGGCAAGGCACATGTCGCCTTTACCCAACATGAAATGCATGAAGAAGGCATAAAAGATATGCCAAAAAATCATATGAAAATCGTCCATGAAAGACCATAAATTGATGCACTAAAATCACTGCCAAAGTAACATGTGGAAACCTGTCAAGAACTTTGACCAACAAGGTTTGAAAGCCAATAAGGCTATGCACAAAGAACAAAGAAAGTGTCCTTCAAAAACCACAATGACGATACATCAAGACCACATGCAATATGGCTACCAGAATCTCTTAAACCATAGAGAAGAGCATAAGTATGCGTATGTGGGTAGATAGAAGTGCATGCCAAGTAGATGAGTCCGTAGAAAGAAGTATCTACCAAAACCTTCCAATGAAACTCCACCTATAGCTGCCTCCCACTACCAACAAGATCTCTCCTTGTGTTTCGCTCCCTATGATGTTCAAGAGCATGTGTGTATGCACACCAGTAGAGAGACTAACCAAACATGCCTACCTGTGGGAAATTGATGTCAGAGTCAATGCCAAGCAGACATTGGGGCCGATGTTGTCTTCCATCGTTGGACAAAAGTGCCTCGCCAATGCTCGAAGATGCCAAAGGAGAGCCAATGTGCTCCTTCTCTCACGTGCTATGCTGAAGTTGCCAATGCCAAAAAGATGACAAAAAATTGATGAGAAATCCATATGTGCCACTCCAAGAGGGGTTGCACGCGTCCAGAAGCCACGAGGAATACCACAGCTCTGATACCTTGTGAGCATGATAGGTGCAAAAGCGGTGTCGATGCATGTGGAGTGCGAGGAAGGAGAAAGACCTTGTGGATATATGTTTCCGATGATAACTATAGTATTCCATGTTTTATATCCCTCTTGATATACATACAAGGAAAGTGACTTGCATCTCCCAAATCCTTTATAGAAAATTGCAAACTAAGTGACTTCTTCAAAATGGCAATCTTGTCTTTAGACTTCCCGTCAATGATCATATCATCAACATAAAGTATCAAAATGATAAGTGAACCATTGTTCAACTTTGGGGCATACAAGTTGTGATCTTCTTGGATTTGTTCATAACCTTGGGACTGCAGGTACTTATCAAATTTTTGGTACCATTGTCTTGAGCCTTGCTTTAGGCCATACAATGCCTTATGTAGTCTACACACCACTTCGGCCCTCATAGGCTTTTCAGCTTCAATTTCAAACCCCCTTGTGGTTGTTTCATGTATACATATTTTGCTAGACCCCAATGAAGGAAAGCCGTCTTCACGAAGCCGTCTTCACGTCCATCTAAACAAGTTCCATGTCATCAATGGCTACTAGTCCAAGCACAAGATGCAATCCAGTCATCTTGATTACTAGAGAGAAAACATCATCAAAGTCCATGCCCTTCTTTTCCTTGAATCCCTCACCAACCAATCTAGCCTTATACTTAGGCTCATGATCGTTTGCTGTGTATTTCTTCTTATACACCCATTTGCAAGGCAAGGCTTGTTTGCCCACTATCAATTCTGTCAATTTCCAAGTTTCATTTTGTTGGAAATTGTGGGCTTTGTCCTGTGTTGGTGTGTACCTCCTCTGCCCTACTAGGATGCATAGGTGGCACACAACCATGTGTTAGCATGTGGAAAAGGTACTCAAGGGTGTGGGTACCCACGGGGGTCATTACTAAAGGGTGTGGACTCACTTAGAGTTAGTTAATGGACCCCTACATTGGCTTGAAAGGTCACCCATGAGTTTGCAAGTTGGATGTGCTGATTTGGAGCCTTTGTATGATGTCATCAATGATGCCAGATGAGATGCCTACGTCAGCTCTATATAACGAGCCCTTTGTACACACTTTCATGTTGAATCAATCAATCTAGTTTTGCGTCTACAATCTACTCTATCTCTATTGTGTATTTAACATTGTCATTGGCATGTTAGCACCATGAATGCTTCTCTCTCTAATTCTCCCTAAATTCTACAAGTGGTATCAGAGCTATTAGGGTGATTAGCATCGCCTAATCATTGTTAAGATCCTTAGCCTCTCTATTCTTCTCTCCCCATTGCATACCTCATGCCTAATTAGCATTCAATTGGTTAACATGAGCATGTTCTTGAGTTTAAAGACTCTTGGGACACTACTCACTAGCTTTTGGATGCTCAATTAGCATTAAGATTCACTAGTTAGTGCTTAAGTGTTTGTACTTGCATGTAGGAGCATTAATAAAGTGATTTTTGTCTACTTTGGAGTCATAATTACTCTCTCATCAAAACGACACTTCAATAACCACCCGTGTGTGGAGAAAGACCATGGGAAGAGCTCTCTCTAGAGCCATAGAATGCTCAATTTGGTCGCCAGGAAAGCCTTCAATGGTGGAAGATAAACTTTACGTGCAAACCTTGTCTTTTGCATCATAGCAAGCTAGTGAAGTGTGTGTGTGTGTGTGTGTGTGTGTGTGTGTGTGTGTGTGTGTGTGTGTGTGTGTGTGTGTGTGTGTGTGTGTGTGTGTGTGTGCGCGTGCGTGTGTGTGTGTGTGTGTGTGTGGAGCCCCTCAAGAAGATCTCTCAAATGAGCCAATTCATGCTCAATTTGGAGCACATTTGATCAATCTATTCTCAACCAAACTCCTACATCAACGACCTCAAGTCTTGCAGAATCAGCCTCTCCGACAAGCAAGCGAACTTGGCAGCGTGGTCCATGGTGAATATCCTAATTTTGGTGGGCTCGTGAGGTCGAGGGTTCAAACCCTCTCCCATTTTGGCTAGCAAACTGGGTGGACCTCAAAGAAGTTTCAACTTACTTCACTAGCGTTGACGTGTCCAGGCAACAGCTGTTCACATGACGACGACTTCAAGTACCGCACCTGGACGCCAAGCTACATCAAAAAACGAGATAAAAAGCTTATCGGGTCCGCAAGAGAGCCTTCACATGCTAGCGACATTGTTTCATCTTTTTGGCTTCTCGCTCTCGCAGCCTGCAAACCTAACATATCCGGTCCAACACATAGCGGAGTCCCACGAGCCCTCACCGGACTCTTCTCTGGTGGCCTGTCACACCCATAATCAGTGTTTCAGGCCAGGACTTGACAGCTTCCAAACCTTGAGCTCTAAGGCTTACAAGAGGAACTCCAAGGTTTCAGCAAGCATTTCAAAGGCTTCAACTCTGTCAAGATTCTAAAAGGACTATTCCCTCTTCAAGAGGGGATTCAAAAGGAGATTTAGAGCTTCAACCTCAAGCTTCAAGTTTCCCTCGAAACTTCAGAATTAAAAACACCTCAAACAACTTCTTAAGCACCTAAAATGGCAATTCCTTCGTGCATCAAAGCTTCGAGGCAAGCTTAAAAGGAATCAAAGAAGGACTTCAAGGAGGAACTTCAAAGATTTTTTAGGGTTGATCTTAAGAAACATTTTCTTAGTCTCCAAAAGCTTCAAGGAGAGCCATAAGCACATCAAAGCTACCAGGGCTTTGAAGAAAATTTTAACAAGCATTCAAAGGCAACTTTGAGCTTCAAGTCTAAAGAACATCAATGGCTTCTTCAAGCATACAAAACAAAGCTTCAAGGAATCTCTCTCTCTCATGTTAGGTTTAATGGCCATGTGGCCGATCGCCCATCACTAACTGCTACTAACCTTAAGTGTACAGATATATGCTTGTGTGAGCCACTAGCACTAAGTATAATGTGTATTGTGCCTTAGTTCATAAGATAGAGAAGAAAGAAAGGGGGCTCACAGTGTGTGTTGGCTCTCCCCCTCCAACCTGTGTGTGTGGCTATGGTGGTGTGTGTGTGTGTGTGTGTGTGTGTGTGTGTGTGTGTGTGTGTGTGTGTGTGTGTGTGTGTGTGTGTGTGTGTATTCTTCTTCCTCTTCCGCTGTACTCCCGACTCCTCTCCTTCATTTGGTATCAGAGCGGTTTCATGCTCAAAATCGCTTCCGTGCGTGCGCACTTTCAAGAGTGCAAACAGGATTCCGACTTCGGCATCAGCAAATTCGGCATTCCGAGAGCGAGTTCCAACGGGCGTCGTAGGGTTTTACCCCCCTTTCGGAGCCATTCATGCCATCAGAAACCTCATTCGAGCTACAGTTCAGGAGCTGCATTTTTCAGTCCTCTTTTGTAGTTTGTGTTGCAGAGCTTCCATAGCCATTACAGGTACCATTGTCGTAGACTCTGCCATCTACGAGAGCCACGGCTCATTTGGGAGTGTGTAGCCTCTTTCAGAGTGGCCTCATACACACACATAGAGTGGAGTTTGATGGCATTGTCTTCTTTGACTACAGGTACAGGTACATATACATAGAGCAGCTTGGTTAGCTTTCCCTGTGCTTCTCGACCTCGATCTCGGCTTTGGCTACGTCATTGGCATCGACTCACAGGCTACAGGTTTCAGTACTTGCGATATTCTGGTTCTAGTGGGAGCAGTTTTTTATGCATACATACATATGTTGACACTTTTGACAGTGTTTGAGCTCTTTTGAGAGCGGTTTGACTCCTCGCAAGGATATTTCTTTACATGCACAAGCTTTTGGTGCCTATTTGAGCGTGGTGACAAACTTGTACATTTTTTGTGGATACTGCCATTGTACGCTTTTGTGGAGCCATCTTTTGGCTAGTACGGCATTCTCGGCCATTTCTGAGACTTGGCTATACGTTTTGCTGCATAACCTACATTGTTGAAGGTCGATAGCGTGAGGTTTTCATTGAGCTGGGGTATTCTCAAATGTGGAGATACCTTTGGTGATACAAGTAGCGGAAGCATCCCTTACAAGGCCTCGCCATAGGACATGTATAGAGTGGTATAGGTGCTTTTGACGCCGAGTTGGCGATCTATGGTCAGTTTGACAGTTTATGCGCCTTGGTTGGTCTCTATACAATATGATTTTGAGAGGCATTTCCCTCTTTTATGCTTTGTGAGTGACATACTTGGTCATTTTTCCTCGTATTTTGGTTGACATAGTCCCAAATACAAAGGAGACTCTGCCAAAAAATTTCCAATGAATCTTTTGGTAGTTTTGTCATTATGTCTACTAGCAAAGACCATGACATATATGACTAAAAAAGTTTGATGGCACTAATTTTCAACTTTGGAGGAACCAAATGCATGATGTGCTTGTCCAAAAGAAGCAAAAGCTTTCTATTGCCTATGTGGCTAGAATTGAAGATATGCACCTCATATGCACATGACTCAGTTTTAGTGGGAGGAGCTTGATGAGCTATGCAGGTCTACGATTAGATTGCACCTTGGTGAGTCGGTGTACTTTTCAGTGTTAGAATGCGAGACTACTCATGCCTTATGGCATAAATTATGTGACACTTACGAAAAGGATACGGCTAGCAATAAGGTTTTCCTAATGCGAAAACTTTTCAACCTTCGTATGAAGGAATCATCTAGCGTTGCCAGCCATATCAATGATTTTGATTCTCTTTTGGTCTAGATTTGTGCACAACGCATGACCATTGATGATGAGATGAAAGCAAGCTTTTTGCTTTGTTCGTTGCCACCCGTTTGGGACGCTAAAATGGTATGCTAAAATACGATGATGTTACTAGTGTACTTTTGTCAGAGGATATGCATTGAAAGACCATGACTAGCTTGCATTATGGCGAAGCTCATTATGTGCAAAGGGATGATAAGCAACATAAGGGCCGTTCTTCACAACGTGAGTCCAAGAAAGAGGTCAATAGAGATGCATCAAAGGGTAGATCAAAGTCTCGTGGTCGCCACAATGTTCAATGCCATTATTGTGATAAGTTTGGTCACGTAAAGAAGGATTGTTATGCTTGGAAGCGTGACAAAGAGAAGGGCAAAGGTAAATGCAAAGATCATGATGATAAAGAGAAGAAACCAAAGAGTTCGGTTAAGATTGAAGAACTGACCATAGTTCAAGATGATAGTGATGTGCAAGACATTAATATGTTGACTGAAAATAATGGTCTTTTATGATGCACATGAAACTCTATCTTTGCAGAGTTTTATGCCAGTTGAACTCCTTGTTAGTGGTGAAGTATCCCATACATGGATTCTTGATTCGGGTGCTTCGTTGCATGTCACACTTCATAGGCATTGGTTTACTACATGCGAGGAAACCATTGGCTCTGTTACACTTGGTGATAGTTACTCTTGTGACATTGTTGGCATAGGTGATATTGCCATGGTTATGGAAAATGGGGTGAAGCTTATCATCCATAATGTGCGTCATGTTCCAGCCTTGACATGCAGGATGTCTTGATGACTTGGGTTACAAAGTTACTTTTCATAAGCAGTCTTGGCGTGTTGCAAAGGGTCATTTTATTATAGCCCATGGTTCTAAAGTTGGTTCACTTTATCCTCTTTATGTTTCTGATAAAAGCAGTGTTCTTTCTGTAACCGAGATGCCAACCATTGCTTTGTGGCATAGCTGGTTAGGACATATGTCAAAGAAGGGAATGGAGACACTCTCTCGTTTGGGCTACTCACCGTCTTTGTCATTTTTTTATTTTTCCTTTTGTGAGAACTGTCAATATGGGAAGCAAACCGGACACATCGTACACATTCTTTTGACAAAGAAAGAAAACCCTTAGAGCTTGTGCATAGTGATTTATGTGGGCCTATTCCTTCTAAATCCCATGGTGGTGCGTCCTATTATGTTACATTCATTGACGATGCAACATGTGATGTTTGGGTCGAGGCCATGAAGTCTAAATATGAGACCTTTTCTTGCTTCAAGACGTTCTTATCTAGTGTTGAAACTCAATCTAAACATAAGTTGAAAGCTTTGCACTCAGACAATGGCAGAGAATATGTCTCCAAAGAGTTTACAAACTTCTATTCAAGTAAGGGAATTAAGCCTGAGTTTACAACTCCTTATACCCCTACACAAAATGATGTTGCGGAACGAATGAATAGGACCATCCAAGAGCGGATTATGTCTATGCTATCACAGGCTAATTTACCGCAAGCGTTTTGGGCTAAAGCTTTATACATAGCCGTGTACTTGATCAATAGATCCCCATATGCTTCATTACAGTTTCGTGTACCTTTGGAGTTATGGTCAGGACATAAATTGTCTTATGAAAAATTCCGCACATTTTGTTGTGAAGCTTATGCACATGTACCCAAGGAGTTGTGTGCTAAGCTAGATCCTAAGTCCAGGAAATGCATCTTCATGGCTATGGTGTAGATGGTCAATTTGGCTATCGTTTATGGGATCCGGAAAGTCGATCAGTGATCCGTAGCAGTGATGTTTTCTTTAATGAGACTAAGATGCATAGACAGCTAGTGAAAGAGGTTGAATTCCGAAAAGTGACATTTTTCGATGTATCACCTCCTGTGCATACAGCTCCCGAGCCACTTCCTACACAGGCTAGTACAAGTTTTGATCAGCCGCAGAGATCTCGAAGAGTCTCACATCCGCCATAATGTTTTGCTCCAAGCGTGGATTTTGTTTTGTTGACAGATAGTAGTGAGCCTTCTTGTTACAAAGAGGCTATGCTAGCCAATGATAAGGTTCAATGGGAACATGCTATGAAGAGGAAGCTGTCCAGTATTGCAAAGAACAAAACATGGGAACTTGTTCCATTGCCAAAAGGTAGGAAAGCATTGCCTTGTAAATGGGTTTACAAGAAGAAGATTGACAATTACAAAGCTTGTTTAGTAGCCAAAGGTTTTAAGCAAAAATATGGTGTTGATTTCCAAGAAATCTCTTTGTTAGTGGTCAAGATGACCACATTGAGAATGTTGCTTGCTTTGGTTGCCACTGAAGATATGGAGCTTGATCAAATGGATGTCATTACAGCTTTCTTACATGGTGATCTCGAGGAAGAGATTTATATGCAACAACCTGAAGGGTTTGTGCTAAAGGGCAAGGAACATTTGGTATGTAAGCTTCTGAAAAGTCTTTATGGCTTGAAGCAATCATCCAGACAATATTATCAAAAGTTTGATACATTTATGCGCTCCCTAGGCTATAAGCGCAGTAATAAGGATCCACGTCTTTACGTGAAAAAGACAACCCAATGGACAACTTATTATGCTTATCCTTTATGTAGATGACATGCTTATTGCTGGTCATTCCAAGAAGGACATTGCTGACTTGAAAACCAAGTTGAAAAGTCAATTTGACATAAAAGATTTGGGTGAAGCCAATCACATTTTGGATATGCGCATTACTCGTGACCGTAAGAACAGGTTGTTGTACCTTTCTCAAAAAGAGTATGTGCACAAGGTTCTTGATCATTTCAACATGCAGAAGGGGAAAGCTTTGAGTACTCCATTGCTTGCATATTTGAAACTTAGCAAGAATGACTATCCCAAATCCGCTGAGGAAAAAGCTGCGATGGCTAAGGTTCCTTATGCTTCAGCTTGTGGTAGTCTCATGTATGCCTTGGTGGCTACAAGACCCGACATTGCACATGCAGTGGGAGTTGTCAGCATATTTATGTCTAACCCTAGTAAAAAGCATTGGGATGCTGTCAAGTTGATTCTCAGATACTTGAGTGGCACTAGAGATAGACAATTATACTATGGTCATGGAGAGTCATCCATTCAGGGATTTGTAGATTGTGATTATGCAGGCTGTGTTGATAGTCGTAAATCAACAACAGGTTAGATTTACACATTTGTTGGTTCTACTATTTCTTGGAGATCCGTTCTTCACGACTGTACATCCATTTCTACCACAGATGCAGAGTATGCTGCATTGAGTGAGGCATGCAAAGAATCTATTTGGCTTGCTCGCCTAGTGAAAGATCTTGGATTGGAGCAGCGTACACCAGTACTTCATTGTGATAGTCAGAGTGCTATTGCCTTGGCTAACAATCCAGTGTTTCATTCCAGAACGAAACACATCGATGTGCGTTATCACTTCAGGCGTGAATGCCTGGCAAACAAGAGCCTTGATTTAGTGAAGATTCCTACATCAGAGAACACAGCGGATGCACTCACTAAAAGTCTCTCTAGCCATTAGTTTCAGCACTGTCATGAGTTGATGGGCATTGGGTGAAGAGTGGTTCTCTTCCATTCTTATGGTTTCCCACATTGGCCACCAAGTGGGAGAATGTTAGGTTTAATGGCCATGTGGTCGACCGCCCATCACTAACTGCTATTAACCCTAAGTGTACAGATATACACTTGTGTGAGCCACTAACACTAAGTAAAATGTGTATTGTGACTTAGAGCATAAGATAGAGAAGAAAGAAATGGGGCACACAGTGTGTGTTGGCTCTCTCCCTCCAACCTGTGTGTGTGGCTATGGTGGAATGTGTGTGTGTGTGTGTGTGTGTGTGTGTGTGTGTGTGTGTGTGTGTGTGTGTGTGTGTGTGTGTGTGTGTGTGTATTCTTCTTCCTCTTGTGCTGTGCTCCTGGATCCTCTCCTTCATCTCTTCAAATCTTGTACTTTAAGCTAAAATTTTTGCATCCATGGCACCACCTAGCGCAATGTATGCCATAATTATCATTAAGGATTTCATCATGTGCGTCTGTACTAAGTTTAGACAGTGTCCTTGGCATAAATATGAAGCGATAAGACCTCTCCAATGCACAATGGGAGAGCAAAGGAGAGATCTACCTTCAAGGGGAGGAAAATTAGCATCAATTTTCTTTTTTCATTGGTGTTATTTAGATTTTCATTTTCATTCAATAAGGCTCTTGAGCAAGCTATGGCGTCAACCATGGCAGCAGCAGCACCAAGATGGTGCGGGCAGCAGAGTCAGAAGACGAAGAAGTAGGAGTGGAGGAGGACATACAATGAAGTTGTGGGAATGAAAGTTTTGTAGACTCTTGAACTAGAGCTGTGTGTTGAACTCCTGGATTGGATTTGTGCTCCTGGATTGGACTATTGATCATGAGTTGTCTCCTAGATTGGAGATGGTCCTCTGGATTGGGGATGATGGTCAACCTAGATTCGCGTAGCTATTTTCTATTTTCATAGTCCAAACCCCAAAGGGGAGGGTTGTTGGGAATTGTGGGCTTTGTCCTATGTTGGTGAGTGTCTCCTCTATCCTACTGGGATGTATAGGTGGCAGATAACCATGTGTTAGCATGTGGAAAAGGTACTCAAGGGTGTGGGTACCCATGGGGGTCATTACTAGAGGGTATGGACTCACCTAAAGTTAGTTGATGGACCCCTAAATTGGCTTGAAAGGTCACCCACGAGTTTGCAAGTTGGACGAGATGATTTGGAGCCTTTGTATGATGTCATCGGTGATGCCAAATGAGATGTCTAAGCCAGCTCTATATAATGAGCCCTTTGTACACACTTTCATGTTGAATCAATCAATCTAGTTTTTTGTCTATGGCCTACTCTATTTCTATTGTGTATTTAACATTGTCATTGGCATGTTAGCACCATGAATGATCCTCTCTCTAATCCTCCCTATACACATTTGCCATAATCGAGTTATACTCTAATTGCATTGCCTGCTCCCATTCACACTATCTTCCATCTAAATGGCCTCTTGGTATTAGTAGATAGTCTCTCCATAGCAGTCAGTGACCAACAAGTAGTCTAGCCCTAACTGAAAACATTTAGGGGCACGAGAGACTCATGTAGATCTCCTCACTATGTGACTGGACTTTTCTCTCTCAGGAGCAATCGTAGTGATAGGAACATCACTAGTAGATTGAGCTATTTGTTTGATCTCACTAGAGGCTATGTCCTCAATTTTTGACCTTGTGATACTCAACCTCTTTTATAGGTTTTCTATACATCTTTGACTCGTTGAAGATAGGTTGCGAGTTGCAAATGACTTTTCTAGATTCCGAGTGCCAAAGATGATAGCCCATCTCTCCAGCTACACCATATCCAATGAAGATGCATTTGTGTGATTTGGGATCTAGCTTCTTGTGTAGCTCTTTAGGGACATGTGAGAATGCCACATACCCAAATACTCGTAATCTCTGGCTTCTTCCAAGTATGCATCTCCTGCAAAATCTTATAGTTAGGTGGCATACTAGGCAAACGATTAATAATGTAAACTGCTTTTAAAATAGCTTCTCCGAAAAACTCGGGAAGTAAGTTCACCATAGATAACGTGGCTGTGAATCTCTCTTGGATTTTCCTATTCATACACTCAGTAATGCCATTTTGAGCAGGTATGTTTGGCATAATAAACTATTGTCTAAAATTCTTGAAAATGGAAACGTACTCTCCCCATTGTCAGTGCGTAAAGCCTTTAGCTTCTTGTTTGACGGGTTCTCTACCATGGCAAGGAATAGTTGGAATGTAGAAAAAACTTCATCTTTCCTCTTCAAGAGGTAGATCCACACCTTCGAGGTAGATTCATCTATGAATGTTAGGAAATATAACACCCCTCCTAGAGATTTATGCAGCGTAGTCCCACATAGATCACTATGCACCAAATCAAGAGGATTCCCTAACCTTCTATTCAATAATGAAGTGGTAATAGTTTGTTTTCCATAAATGCAAGGTGCAAACCACTATGAGGCTAGGCTCTTTGTGAGAGCATTTGTAGGGTTATCATCTGTATGAACTTTGTGAATCATCCAAGAACTATTGTTTCTAAGAACTATAGTATAGCCCAAATCATCAAGCTGACCAACTAACACTAAGCTCTTAGTCAACTTTGCCACGTGTCTGGACACCTTGAAGAATAAACTCGGTGCCATTATGAATACATAACCTCACATCTCCAATGCCACAAATGTCAACCTGATATAAGTCACCTAGCTTGACCGACCCATGCATAGAAGCATAACTAGAGAACCATTCCCTATGGGGAGTAACATGGAAATTGGCACTTGTGTCAATGATCTAGTTTTGCACGTAGCACTCATCAAGAACCAATAATGCATTTGGACTCAAATTGGCAGTGAATATCAAGACATCAAACGGCTGCAGAACGTTAGGAACAACCTTAGCTAGTGGAGATTCAGCTACATTGAGCTCCTCGATTTTCACACTACCCTTAAGAGGGTCAAGCTTGACAAGGCTATACCCTTTTCACATTGCAAAATGCAATAATATTTCTTCAAATAGCCTTTCTTGTGGCAATTAGTTGTAAAATGCAAAAACAAGCTATTGAACTCATTTAAGTGTGAATAAACATTTTTTCCCTCTATCATGTTCAAACACATGAGCTTTTTCATAAGAAAAACTTTGTTCAAGACACTCTTGCCAATGTGCCATCTCAATCTAAGCAAGAAGACTCCCATAATTCCAATGCAGTGGTCCATAATCGTGAAGAAAATAGACTCACCAAGGTACAGGCGAATGGTTGCCATAGTATAAGCATCAAGCTCCTCCCACCGATCATCAATGTAAACATCCACTTTATGCCCTTTTAATGGCATTACAAGGCCCTTATTGACAAAATTATCAAGCATATGCTTCGCAAAGTTTGTGGCACTGATAGGGCCTTTTAATGGCATTGCAAGGCCCTTATTGACCAAATTATCAAGCATGTGCTAATTCCATATCTCAAAGTTTGTGCCATCAAACTTCTTGATATAATACTCTTCTTTTCTAGAAGTTCCAATCATAAGTAACAAGAGCAAACAGAAGAGAGTGCGACTAGGAATTTATGGCAAAAAATTCTACAAAAATTAGTGCAGAGTCTCCTCTGTAAAGGAATAAAAAATCTCAAGCAAAAGTCAACAAAAAACAATGCATAAATTGTAAAGAGTGTTGAGATGTCATAAAATCTAATATCTAACCAACCCAAATGATTTTCTCATATTAAATTGATCACTTAATGTGGGAGAATAAACGGGAACAAGTATTAAGATATAGATATGTGCTTATAGATCTATCTCAACACGAGGCCAATAGTAAAGGGGCCCAAATGGGAGATGGTCTATCAAGAGCAAGGCTAACCAATGGAGCATAAGACCTTAGGGTTAGCTTCATTGAAGACCTCCAATAATGTGTGTAAAAGTCCTTTGACCTTAGGTAAGCTAGGGCTGAGCTTGAGGTGGGAACCCGGCCCAAACTCAAGGTGCTTGTCGTGCTTGAGGTGCTTGTCCTGCTTGAGGTGCTTGTCATGCTTGAGGTCCTTGATTAAGATGCTTGAGGTGCTTGACTGGCTCCATGCTTGAGGTGCTTGACTTGGTGCATGATTAAGGTGCTTGAGGTGCCTTGAGAAGCTTGCCTGAGATGCTTGTGGGAACACCCCCTACTTCAAGTGCTTAGTCATGCTTGATGACTAAGGGGCTTGCTCATCCAAAGTCAAAAAGATCCCTACAAGGAGGGGGGCGAGCCTACAGGGGGGGGGGGGGGATGAGAGAGAACACACACACACACACACAAGGGAAGCCCCAGCTTGAAGAGGCAGCAAGGACACTTGTCAAGTTCCTCCTCATGTTGCCCTCATGGTGTGCCTGAAACCTATTGGTTGGCCACCCAAGGGGTCCAATGATAATAAAGGATATTTAATTAATTGATTTTGCATTTATCAAGTCCTCTCTCTCAAAGAGGAAAGGGGGACACTTGTCCCAAGGCTATCCCTGTTGCTTGTAATGGCTCCTGCTTGTGATTGGCTAGGCCTGGAGGGGTCCAATGAGCTTCAAGCATGAGCTACAAGGGGGGGGTCGACCCAAGAAAGCTAGGGGGGTGCTTAGGGGGTATACTCACCCACACACACTCACAAATACTCTCATTGTGTACTATGCAAAGTGCAAGAGCTCCCTCTCTTTCTCCAAGCAAGTAGAGGTTGGGAGCCTACACCAACACTCTTGGCTATGGAGTGCAAATCCATCCAAGAGCCATGCTTCAATGCTTGAGCTTGCCATCTATTTCTTCTTCATTACTATGCTATTATGTATGCTAGCACAAGAGTTATGATAAGTGATGAACTAGCTCTTTCTCGTATAAAATGTTTCTTCTTCCTCTTCCCTACCCTCATTCCCTGCTAGCTCTCTCCACCTTCGAAGGTGTTTGAGGTCTTGGGACTGAGGCTTGGTATAGTTAAAGCTTTCTTCAAGTTTAGGTTATGCTATGATGGTGATGCATGAAGCTTTCCATCTTCATTGCTTCACCTAGGTCACAAGGAACACAAAGAATGTATTGTAACAAGTCTCTCTTTATGGGAGAAATCATAATACAAATGCCTATTGGAGGGGGTACCGGCTCCACATAAATCCGGTCCTCAATTGTTGTCATGTTCTCTAAATTCTCTCTCTTGCAAAAGTATTGTCTATGCCAAGTAACTAATTGCTATGATTATGTTGCTATCTTCAATTATGTCAACCCGCTATGCTCACAAAATCATTTCTAGAAAGTAATCTCATTAAATTCCGCTACTCTCAAATTGAATAGGCAAATTCCATTACATTGGTATCAGAGCATTTGGTTTCTCTTTTCTTGCTTAAGAAGAGAGGTCCTTAAGTAGCCTATAAATGGTTGATGTTGTTAATTATAATAGAGTAAGTGGAACTGGGATCTAATATCGGTTTTGTTAAGCCCACTATGTGGGGGATGGTGCACACCTCGGGAGCTTTGGACTTAATAATGGAGTCTTTTTAGACTTGCCTACGGCTTACCCATTATTGAGCCATAAGAAGTCTGAAAGGAGCTAGCCCTTGGCAACTCTGCTATGTTAGACCTACTCCTCTACTCTCTATAATTAACCACTTTGAGCCGTGGGTGTAGATACTTAAGAGCCGATTTTCAAAGGCTAAGAGGAGTGGCAACTAAGGTTTTGTATTGCCAAAGCATACACTAAGTATAAACATAAATTTTGTTAACATGGCTGACAATAATCAAGAGAGTAGAATGAACATTGATAGCTTTGATTTTGCACATGAAGGTGCTAATGATGATGCTCCCATGTTTGTGAATTATCTCGTCACTAGGTTGCAACAAGCTATGGGTAACCCTGCTTTGCAAGCCAAAGTTACTCAACAACTTCGTGCTTATGGAATTTCCCTTCCTCTCCCAGAGGAGAGAGAGCTTAGGAGGCCTCTTGAAGAGACCCCCAAAAGAAGACTCTCTCCCATTCGAGAGGAGGAATCCAAAGAGAAAGAAAGCAATGACAGTCTAAGTTCTTCTGAAGATGTGGCTCCACGAAGACGGCGGTCTAGACGATCGCCTACTCCTCCCAAGAGGAAAAGAGCAACCCATAGTCCTTCTCCTCATCACTCTAAAAGGAAAGAGAGGAAACAAAGGAAGAAAAGGGCTAGGAAGAGGTCACCCTCTTCTCCTTCTTCTTCACCTTCCTCCTCTTCCGATGAAAGTTATGGCTATTCTCCTAGAGAATACAAGAGGGGAGGACATCGCAAATCATTTCCTGCATGGCGAAGGTCACAAAAGCTAAATAAGTTCAAGGAGGGAGGAAAGAGTATCTCTTTTCTCACCTATGATGGCACCTTTGGTGCTATCGACAAAGTGTTGGCCTTCATCCAGCAATTTGATGCAGCCTTTGGGGACGAGGGCTTCACAGAGTCCTCCAAGCTACGCCATGTAGCTATGCACTTCCAAAAATCAGCTCGTCAATGGTGGGCTAGCCTTCGTGGCAATGGAGAAGCCCCAAAGACATGGAAAACTCTACGAGTTTCCATCATGAAGCAATTTCTTCCAAGTGATACTAAAGATAAAGTTCTTACCGAATGGCGCGGCTTGAAGCTTCTCTCTCATGAGTCTATCAACAAGTATGTAGACAAGTTTTGGGATTTACATCTCAAAGCTACTGTCTTTCAAAAGATAGACTTTTCCGATCAAAGACAGCAATTCTGTGCGCGATTACCTGAAGAGATGGCCGAATACATCAACTCTCAACGGCCCGATACTATTACCGAAGTAATCCACCACACCATGGTTGCTTCACGCATCAATTTCCATCAAGGGGCTAGACGTAATGTCAAGCCCATGGAAAACAAAGATAAAAATGATGCAAAGGGGAAATCCAATGCTCAAAATAATTCCCAAGGCACTTCCAACAACAACAATAACAACAACAACAATCGGTCCAAGGAGAAGGGAGTTTACAAAGGTAAAAACAAACTCTCTCCTGAAGAGCTTGAAGCTTTTCGCAAGGACCATAAGTGTTTCAAGTGTGGGGAGCAAGGACATGGCCCCAAGAAGAATACTCGCAATGAGACTCCTAGGGCTTCCACCATCGAAGCTCCAAAAGAGGATGCTCATTGCAAAGGATCATCACTTTCCTATGCGTGGGGAAAGGTAAGAGAGCATGATGCCTTCATCTTGTTTGACCCAGGCTCTACTCTCAACTTCATATCAATAGAGTTGGCCACCAAGTTGGGCATTCAAGCTTTTGAGATGGGAGATATAGTAACAGCTGATGCAGCTTTCAAGGGACAACAAGCCTCCGTTACTCCCTTGATTGGGAAGTTGAGGCTTCATGTCCAAAGCTATGTCGACAAAGAAGACTTCTTCGTCTCTCCTGTCCAACATCAGGATGTTATCCTAGGGGCACCATGGTTTGATCGCATGGCTGCCAACATGAGGTTCCCTGAAAGGAGAATTTACTTCACCTACAGGGGAAAGAACATGTATATAGATGCTAGTGAGCGTGGTCGCACTATTCCACTTGTAAATCCTCTTTCTTTTGATAAATCAATGAAGAGCTCAGTTTCTGCGTACATGATTTATGTCAAAGAGTCTCTAAAAGCTAATTATGTTTCATCAAATGAAAATGATAGGAATCAAGAAGAGTTAGACTTGTCTACTTTTCTAAAAGGATTCCAAGATGTGTTCATCGATGATATCCCTATGGACCTACCTCCAAAACGAGGGGATGATGACCATCGTATTGAGCTCCTTCCAGGAAGCTCACCACCTAACAAACCTCCTTATCGAGTCTCACAAGCTCAACAAGAGGAGATTATGAGGCAAGTACAGGAATTGGTAGACAAAGGGATGGTGAGGCCTAGTTCCTCTCCCTTTTGTTCTCCAGTACTTTTAGTGCAAAAGAAAGATGGTACATACCATATGTGTGTGGACTATCGAGCACTAAACCATATCACTATCAAAAACAGATTTCCCGTGCCTCGGGTAGAAGATCTGTTTGATAAGCTACAAGGCTCTACCTACTTCAGTAGGATTGACCTTAAGAGTGGCTATCATCAAATAAGGATAGTGGATGAAGATATCCTAAAGACCGCGTTTCGCACAACATTTGGTCTTTATGAATATCTAGTCATGCCTTTTGGCTTGACTAATGCACCAGTTACTTTCAATCGTCTCATGGAGAAAATTTTTAGACCATATCGTAAATTCACTGGAGTGTTTTTTGATGATATCATCATCTACTCCAAGTCTTTGGAGGAACATAAGCAACATCTCCAAGTTATTTTTCAAGCCTTGAGGGAGAACAAACTTTTTCTCAACCAAAAGAAAAGTGAATTCTTCCTTCAAGAGATTCAATATCTAGGTCATATTATCTCTCACGATGGTATTCGTATGGATCCATCAAAGTTAGAGGTAATAAAATCATGGCCTAACCCAAGGAATCTACATGAGCTAAGAAGCTTTATTGGTATGTGTGCATACTATAGACGCTTCATAGCAAAATTCTCTCAAGTAGCAGGACCACTACACGACTTAACAAAGAAGAACGTTAAGTTTGTATGGACTGCTAAGGAGCAAAATGCTTTTGAAAAACTCAAAGAGAAGCTTACTTCCCAACCAATCCTCGTGCTTCCGGATCTCTCAAAGCCATTTGAGGTCCAATGTGATGCTTGTGGTGATTGCCTTGGAGCGGTTTTGCTTCAAGAAGGGCATGCCATAACATATGAGAGCCGAAGGCTCAATAGTGATGAACGAGTCTTGGGCATTTATGAGAAAGAGCTTTTAGCTGTTCTACATGCCCTAGACACATGGAAGCACTACCTATTGGGGACTCCATTTATCCTACGAACCGACCACCAAAGTCTCAAGTATTTCATGACGCAAACCAAGCTTTCCGACAAACAAATGAGGTGGGCAAATTTTCTTTCGCAATTTAATTTCCATATTGCTCACATAGCTGGTAAGCACAATCAAGTTGCCGATGCACTTTCACGACGACCAAAAGTTAATGCGGTGTCTATAGCTACTCACAATGATCTATCCTCTATGATAGATGAGTATACTACTGACCCTGACTTTAGAGACATAATGTCAGCCCTTGCTTTGGGGAAGAAAGAGGAACCATTCACCTTGCAGGATGGTTATCTTCTCCATGGCAATAGGCTATGTGTTACCCATTCCCTTCGTGAGAAGGTTATGTATGAATCCCATGCTCCTCCATATGCAGGGCATAGAGGTATTCAACCTACTCTCCGAGGAGTAGAGACGTATTTCTATTGGCCTACCATGAAAGTGGACATACAAGAGTATGTTTCAAAATGTGTAGTATGCCAAAAGACCAAGTATGATAGAGGGAAGCAACCTGGATTACTCCAGCCATTGCCTATTCCAAATTCACCATGGGAGAGTATATCCATGGATTTCATCTTTGGATTACCCAAGTCTATCCATGGGAATACAGGAATATGGACAATAGTCGACAGGTTTAGCAAGCAAGCACATTTTATTCCTGTCAAAAAGACTATTAAGGCACATCAAATGGCAACTCTCTTCATATCTCAGATTTTCAAGCACCATGGATTACCCACATCCATCGTGTCAGATAGAGATCCTAGAATGACCAGTAATTTTTGGAAAGGTCTCTTTGAAAATCTAGGAACAAGATTGAATTTCTCTTCGGCCTATCACCCACAAACGGATGGCCAAAGTGAGATAGCCAATCTTACGATACTCGATCTACTCAAGACTTATGTTACCGAAGTAGATCAACGCTCACAATGGGAAAAGTATTTACCTCTAGTAGTGTATGCCTACAATAATATTGTCCATACTTCTACGGGGAAAGCACCTTTCGAGATCATAGAGGGAAGACCTAAAAGTCCCTTGCTACTCAAAGTACATGGGAAGATCTTCGCCGCCGATGAGTATAGCCGTGACCTACAAGAATCTTTTCAAAAGATTAGGGAGGCTATAGCTATCTCTCAACAAAGGCAAAAAGCTGCTGCTGATAAGCACAGAAGAGCCTTAATGTTCAAAGAAAATGATTGGGTCTTACTCAAGTTTCCTAAGGCTCGATTAAGGCAAACGACGGGCAAAAATCCTACGGGCCATCAAAAGTATTATGCTAAACTAGCAAAAAGATACTATGGTCCTTTCCAAATCTTGAAGCCCATCAATGAGACGGCTTATCAACTCAAGTTGCCCAACCATTGGCTTATACACAATGCCTTTCATGTAAGCCTACTTAAGCCCTACAAAGGAGAGCCACCAACTGAACCATTATTGAAGACCCTCCCGAAGTTGAAGACCAAGAAGAGGTGCTACAACCCGAAGCTGTCCTTCGGCATGAAGACAAGGTACTACGACATGGTAAGATAATCCGACGCTATCTTATTAAGTTCAAGAATTATCCTTTTGAAGATGCTAGATGGATGCAAGGAGTACAACTTAAGGATAGTATGAACCTTGTCAATGCTTACTATGCTACATTAGAGTAAGCAAATGTACAAATTTCTTTTAAATGACTCATGTTTTTGTCTTATAAGACTAGTCCTCTTTTTAATTGTGCACAAATTTAACTAGTATGCATGCTTAGGATCATGTTTGTGATGACGACGTCTCTCAAACACCAAGTAGAATTTGTCACTCTACTTTGGGAGAATGAAATGGACTAAAGAGCAGACATGCTTGCGGCAACTATGTCTCCCAAGCACCAAATGGATTAGTCATCCATCTTGGAAAGATGTCGTAGGGTAAAAAAGGGATCCTCTACCCGCTAAGTACGATTGACTAATGACTAAGGCTTTATCTCTTCTACCTCATAGTCGAGGACGACTATGATTTCAAGAGAGAGGTAATGTCATAAAATCTAATATCTAACCAACCCAAATGATTTTCTCATATTAAATTGATCACTTAATGTGGGAGATTAAACGGGAACAAGTGTTAAGATATAGATATGTGCTTATAGATCTATCTCAACACGTGGCCAATAGTAAAGGGGCCCAAATGGGAGATGGTCTATCAAGAGCAAGGTTAACCAATAGAGCATAAGACCTTAGGGTTAGCTTCATTGAAGACCTCCAATAATGTGTGTAAAAGTCCTTTGACCTTAGGTAAGCTAGGGCTGAGCTTGAGGTGGGAACCCGGCCCAAACTCAAGGTGCTTGTTGTGCTTGAGGTGCTTGTCTTGCTTGAGGTGCTTGTCATGCTTGAGGTGCTTGATTAAGATGCTTGAGGTGCTTGACTGGCTCCATGCTTGAGGTGCTTGACTTGGTGCATGATTAAGGTGCTTGAGGTGCCTTGAGAAGCTTGTCTGAGATGCTTGTGGGAACACCCCCTACTTCAAGTGCTTAGTCATGCTTGATGACTAAGGGGCTTGCTCATCCAAAGTCAAAAAGATCCCTACAAGGAGGGGGGCGAGCCTACAAGGGGGGGGGGGGGGGGGGGGGATGAGAGAGAACACACACACACACACACAAGGGAAGCCCCAGCTTGAAGAGGCAGCAAGGACACTTGTCAAGTTCCTCCTCATGTTGCCCTCATGGTGTGCCTGAAACCTATTGGTTGGCCACCCAAGGGGTCCAATGATAATAAAGGATATTTAATTAATTGATTTTGCATTTATCAAGTCCTCTCTCTCAAAGAGGAAAGGGGGACACTTGTCCCAAGGCTATCCCTGTTGCTTGTAATGGCTCCTACTTGTGATTGGCTAGGCCTAGAGGGGTCCAATGAGCTTCAAGCATGAGCTACAAGGGGGGGTCGACCCAAGCAAGCTAGGGGGGTGATTAGGGGGTATACTCACCCACACACACTCACAAATACTCTCATTGTGTACTATGCAAAGTGCAAGAGCTCCCTCTCTTTCTCCAAGCAAGTAGAGGTTGAGAGCCTACACCAACAATCTTGGCTATGGAGTGCAAATCCATCCAAGAGCCATGCTTCAATGCTTGAGCTTGCCATCTATTTCTTCTTCATTACTATGCTATTATGTATGCTAGCACAAGAGTTATGATAAGTGATGAACTAGCTCTTTCTCGTATAAAATGTTTCTTCTTCCTCTTCCCTACCCTCATTCCCTGCTAGCTCTCTCCACCTTCGAAGGTGTTTGAGGTATTGGGACTGAGGCTTGGTATAGTTAAAGCTTTCTTCAAGTTTAGGTTATGCTATGATGGTGATGCATGAAGCTTTCCATCTTCATTGCTTCACCTAGGTCACAAGGAACACAAAGAATGTATTGTAACAAGTCTCTCTTTATGGGAGAAATCATAATACAAATGCCTATTGGAGGGGGTACCGGCTCCACATAAATCCGGTCCTCAACTGTTGTCATGTTCTCTAAATAATCTCTCTTGCAAAAGTATTGTCTATGCCAAGTAAACTAATTGCTATGATTATGTTGCTATCTTCAATTATGTCAACCCGCTATGCTCACAAAATCATTTCTAGAAAGTACTCTCATTCAATTCCGCTACTCTCAAATTGAATAGGCAAATTCCATTACATGAGAGGGCATCAACTAGCATATACTGCTCAAAATAACTATCAAAAGATTGCCAACATGGCATCAAAGCACCTATGCCCTTCTATACATATCCTATGGCAAGGCCACGAGTGGGATCTCTAGCAACCTTATCCACCTTGCATTGGGTAACATGGCCCCTAATGTTTAGCTTCAAAAAACCTCACATAATGACACTCACAAAAGGTTATGCAGACATGATCTAGCCACAGTCTAAAAAATGCTTGGGACTGCCAAAACAAGTCAAAATTGGCTCCACAATGGTGTACAATGGTAATATCCACAATGCAATGTACATGGGTTGTAACAAGCACTTCTAAATGTAAGGCATGCACTCAAACAGATGCCAACAAGTGTGCAAGCAAAGATCACATAAGTCAGCTCCTTGCAGGGAGTAAAACTTTCTCAACAGAGCTCATAGCACAAAATTCATTCCAAGATATGCATAATCCATACACATAAAACTCCCATTGGAACAAAAAAGATGCAAAAACCTTGTATTTAGCTATTGTAGACCTTGTGAGTGTAAGAGAGTTGCAACCTATAGATCCAAAGATTACAATTTCAAGAATAGACCACAAGTATATACATCATAGTCAAAGACGCATACGGCAAAACAAAATTGCTCTAAAAAATGCATAGAACTGCTACTAATGGCAAGGTGTAACCTGCCTCCCACTACTGACAAGATTTCTCTCTATCTCGCTCTCTACAATGTCAGCGAGTGTGTGAGAATCTCTAGTTGATGTCACATTCATCATTGATGTCGATGTCAAGTGTCACTAGAAGAGGCACCTCACCCAAGCAAGCCGATTTCGAAAGAAAATCCGATGTCATAAGCCGAGAAAATGAGTTGTTGATGTTGAAAAAACACTGAGTGTCAAATGCCAAATGCCGAAGAAGCCGATGCTATCAAAGTCAATGCCAAATAGAAGTGCTCGCCAATACTAAAGACACAAAATGAGAGGCGTGTGTATGTTCGATGCCAAAAAGTGTCACGCAATGCCATGTGTGTGCACCATGAGAGAGGTAAGGAAGCTCTCTCTCTCCTCTCTCTCTCTTTCATGTGCTCTCTTCTATAACGGTGTGGGTGTGGGGGTGTTTGTGTGTAGTACACACACAATCTCTCATGCTTCTCTCACATAGGTTATGCTACCTCCAAGATCCCCCAGTGCTTTCTCTACCTCTATCTATTATGCTATAGAGCACAAAAACTCCTTGTTTCAATGTTGCTTCCCAAAATACATAACACTATGGTTTTTCTTCTTTTTGCTTTTGCAATCTCTAGTGCTACATGTAGAACCTTGCGTTCTATTTTTAATTTATAGAGCTCTACTTGCCTTGCTAGCGCTATGTATTCAATACTTCCTTCAGCTTGTGGCCCATTAATGTCCTTTCACTAGCATTAGAAGGTTTCAACGCTATTTGCACAATTTAAAAGATGGTGTCCCCTTTACTTTGCCAAGCTTTCTACTCGTATTCTACAGACAGATTGTTGATACACATATCTCAAAAATTTATTCTCTTTGCTAAGGCTCTAAGCCTTTATTTGGTTTGAGATATAAGTGTATGCAAGCAGGGCGAGGCTACCATCAAAACCACTCTCGGATACTACTTGTGAAGTACACGCACATGGATGCATACGTGCATGTGTGCGGAGGGGGGAGAAGCAGAAAGTTGGATTTGGGTGGAGCACAATGAGGATAAGAATACCTCATGCTCATTATTCTTTCTGTTTAAGTAAAGAATAAGTTAGTGATGGGCTAGTTACGTAGTGGGCGTCTGGCCACTTGGCCTGAACCCCAACATCTCTCTCCTTCACAATGACTGAAATTATCTTTCTCTCTCCTCTCTCTTCATTGCTTGCAACAACCACACGATTCTCTCTTCTCTTTATTTGTTACCCAATGATCCCTATGTGTAAGGTCTTCTTATGAAATATCCATTTCCACATTGTGTTCCTCCTTTTTCTTCTCCACAAAGCCACATAGAGAGGGAGGACCTCAACATTCTTACCACGCTTCTAGGGCTAGAGAGGGAAACAAAAAAAAAAATTATTCCTCTTCTTCTAACCAACTATGTCTTCATACCCTTAAATCGATATATCGATTAATTATGTTAACGAAAATTCTTCTTCTTTTACCTTGCAATGTGATTGGTCGCATGCATCATACTTGCTTAATCATAATGCTCTTATTAACTATAATTAAAGTATGTGAGTATGATGCATTTTTGAAAGAGCGACGGTGCTCAAAGCTGTGTGCATAAATTGTGAGGTTGGATGAAATTTAAGCTTGTGTAGAGCTTGAGGTTTGAAGTTTTTGGTAAATTTAGGCAAAGACAAAGCAGGTAGAAACATAGAGTGCATCTCATTTTTTTGTTCTTGAGCTCCAAAATGTAGTTTTTGCATACCTCTCTTATATGGACTCGGATATCTATAATCTTGGAGTCTAACCAAGACATGCTTCAGATGCATTGGTGACATCACTTTTTCGAAAATCTCCATTAAGTTTTGCAGTCATGTGTGTTTTTGGCCTTTGATGTATGCTATGTGCGGTTGAGAGACTAAGTTTTTGATATTATGGCTAGCCACATATTGGCTTGTAGATTGCTTTCTAGGGGTGCTATTACACATAGGTTTTTACAAGGACGGGTTACATGTTTCATCTAATTGTAGTTTTCACACTTTGTAGCATATTTACACTTGTGTGGGATGCATAGAGTATT
Source organism: Adiantum capillus-veneris (assembly GCF_014529385.1). NCBI lineage: Eukaryota > Viridiplantae > Streptophyta > Polypodiopsida > Polypodiales > Pteridaceae > Adiantum > Adiantum capillus-veneris. The sequence continues at coordinate 64,548,402 of NC_140939.1, read as the reverse complement.
ATGATTGCTCTATGGTTAGGCATAGTTTTATGTGTTGTGCAATTTTGAATGCTTATGTGCTCTTTTGAGAGCAGTTCATCCACAAAGCAAATGGCTTTGGTTTATGCTTGCAGTTTTTATACACATGCAATTTTTTGTGTATTGTGCTTGCTACAATTCTTGCATTGGGAATCACGTTGATGCATACTTTCATGCGATTTGGTGTATGAATGTTTCTTTGATGTGGGGGAAGTTGTTCTCCCACTTTGAGACATACTCGATCATTAATCTAGACACTCGCTTTGATATTCAATATGTATGACATTATGAGTCTACATTGATGTGGGGGTTGAGTTGTTCTCCCACTTTGAGACATATGCGGTCATTAATCTAGACACTCACTTTGATATTTGATATGTATGACATTTATGGGTCTACATTGATGACTCATGAGAGATGAAGATCTCATTTACGTCGACATTTGAGATGTTCTAATTGTGATCATACATGATACATTAGATGTCATTGCTTTAGGTGTATAACGCAACAAAGGAGACATATGTGTGATGGAAATTTGATGATGATGCCAATCAGAGAGATGATTGCAGTGACTGAGTATGCCAATGATGGTGTCATCAAGTTTGCCTCTAGTTTACCTCCAACCTACTTGATGTCTTTGGACATACTTTCTTCATGATGGTTGCTAGATGACAACACTCCTCTCCATATCACACCATGTGGCAATTGGTTTAATATATAGTGGGAGACTGTGTTGTGTGCATGGTTGAACATATGACATTGTTGGTGCATGAGATGTTTGTTCGTCATTGCCTAATGGTGCATCTTATACTCTACGTCATATGCGTTGTGTTCCTAAGCTAAAACAAAGCTTTATCTCAATGAGATACCTCAGAGACAGTGGATGCCATGCACTGCTTGGAGAGCATCTTTTTAGATGCATTGGGGTTCATTAGTGATTGCGAGAGGTGATAGGAGTGGCATCGTATACCTATTGCATGTTTAACATGTCTCTATTCCATTGCAGACATGTAGAGAGCAAGAGACGAGACGTCTCTTTTGCAGATGAGCTCCATGATGCTTAGACATTGCATGTAGAGCCAACTATGCATGCTATGTCTGTGGATACAGGGGTAGAGCAACATTGCTCTAGTGAGTCATAATATGATGAGTCATCATGTACAATGAAAAGATGATTGATTTGGAACTTTTTGATATGCTCATGATAGAGGCTATCGTGGTTATGTCAGGATGTTTGGATATAGTTCCTATGGATGGGGGGAGGTGATGAATACCCGAGAGTTGACACATCTATACACAACTTCTCTTGATGATGCATATGATGCAGATAGTATTGAGACGTTCTGGTTAGTGAAGATCACACAAGTATCAGCAGTGTTTGAGACTCTCATGTATGACCTTCTAGTGTTAAGACCCGACATAGCAGTTGCAATATGAGCTTTTGCAATTGGGATTGTTAGTCATGCAATGACTGACACTAGCATGATACATGGTGGAGCTATGCAAGTTATTACAAGATACCTACAAGATGCATGTAGGCTCTAGTAGCGATGCACATATGTTGGTTATCACTAGAGTTGATAAAGTTGCATGCATACACTTTGACAGAGCCACTGGGCGTAGGTTGAAAGATCATCTCTCACTGTTGTATATACTAGTAGCTAGCTAGTAGGTGGGAGCGGGATAGAATGGCTATTAGGCCGGTGTGGACCAGTATTGCTAAAGGAAATGGAATGTAAAAAGGTATATATACATTGCATGCACGCTACCTAACCTCTTGATATTGTTGATAAGAAGAGTACAATGGCAACTGGCTTTCCAATGTGAGAGGGATTTTCATTTTCTACATTATCACCCTTCACTTTTGCATTGTGGGTGTTTTGAAAGGTTTTTCATTTTTTAATTCACTACTAGCATGCCTACTTGTGCAACTTTTAAAAGGATCAATACTTCGTGAGATTCTCCATTCACTTGGCTTCCTTTCGCTTTATGTGGAGTCCTCTGCATAGCGTAACTGCCTTTGGCAGGTTGTCATTACATGACATACCTCGATTCCCTCCTTTTCCGACCCTCCTATCTCCTCATCCTGTTCCTTCTCCCCATCTGGACTAAATGGTGGTTGCTTCCCTTATCCTCATCCTCCTGGCCTCACCCAACTCCCCTCGCCTCCGTTCCATCAACGTATACCCTTTCACCATTGTCTCCCTTCCCCCTTGTGCAACGATCCCCCCACAATCACTTTCGTATGCATCGCCAAACAAGATCTTTTGACATACGTGGTTTGCATGCAGACAAATGAGAGGGAGAGACACTTTCTTCTAATTCTAGCAGGAGACAGAGAGAGCTTCACTTCACATCTGTTCATCAACCACAAAAATTGAGAAAACACCATGAGAAAGAGAGGGAGAATTTCTTTCGACTCTTTCAAAATTAAGCACGTGCATAGAATCTCGAAAGATTCTCCTTTCAATTTTATATTCAAAAATGGGTATCACCTATTGAATTTTCAAATTAAAATTCCAGTACGTGAAAGAGTGGTAAAAAAAGTTAATCATGGTTCTCTTGAGAGAGACGAGAGAATTGGTACAATTGAAATTTGAAAGAGGCCTTTGGGGATAGTTGCACCCAATTCACCGATCCTTTGGCAAGAGCATTTAATTTAAGTCAAAATAATCATTATTCCTGTGTCAAGGCAATGACAATAATAAATAATAAATAATTGCATAGAGAATGCTATACCACAAGAGGTTACACGTGGCCACAATTTCGTGGAGCTCCACGCATAAGGCTGCCTCTACAACGGCGGTAGCCTTCGAGCTGGTTTGCTGTTATCAAGGGTTGCACCCAGGGACATCTAGGGTTCACGTGGCAGATCTTGCAGTGCCTCCAATTGTCTGACCGAAGCAACGAGCTTTGCCATGTGTTTTCCTCTGTGTTGCCATTAGGTTTCCCTCGCAGATGCTCTGCGTAGCATGCTAGCATTTTTACATCATCAGACATGTCTCTGCGTATTAAGGCTGTGGTCGAAAAGTTCATCAAGGAGCTTAAGGAAGCCCTTGAAGCTGATCTACACGACCGGGTTATGAAAGAGCGTGAAATGCAGAGCTACATTGAGGAAAGAGAACGCGAAGTGGCTGAACGAGAAGCGGCCTGGAAGGCCGAGCTTGCACGCAGAGAGGTGATCTTTTGTTATCACGTTTAGTTTGTTGTTGATTTTTATATTGTGTTATGCACAGCGATTTGATAAGGATGATAGAGTCATGACCATCTTAGAACGTTTGTGTTTAGGCTTGGCAAGTTAACAAGAGCTAAACAAATAACAGGATTGGCTAAGGTCGAATAATATCTTGGGTTTAATGATTAGATGAGGACAGCGACCGTGGAATCTTTCGATGCAGAAGATGTGGCTGAAAGTTGCTAACATACCCAGAACACACTAGGTAGCAATCTTCTTAGTTTGACAAATTTTCCTCAGAGGGTCTTTGGGCAGGTTATCCTTGGGTCTCTTTGAGTAAAAGTAGAACAGAGAGTGAGAAAATACATTCTTTTCAAATGGAGGGCAAAACAAGAATTTTTGAGGAACAAGGTGTATTACTTCTTTGGTATGGGATGGGAGCTGGTGTGACTACCGGGTTATGAAAATTCTTGTTTTGGCCCGCCAATCCTCTATGACAGGCTCCATCAGTGCCGCACTTCTGATCATGCTTTTGCTGCTAGCTCAAGATCACCCTCTTGTGGCCTTCAGCTACCCACATCGGGTCGGCATTCATTGCTACATCAAAATAGGCCCAGGGATGCATTACCACGCTGGTAATCATCCTAGAGTCCAGTTGAGTGGTGCATTTAGGTATGGAATCTATATACATTCATTCATGCAATCTAAAGCAAATAGCACATCGGTGTGGGGAGCCCTATTGTGTGTCCTCTCTCTCTCTCTCTCTCTACTTCTCTACCTCATCTGACTTGATTCTCTCCATTGACTTCGTAAAGGGAACCATTAATAATGCAAAGTTACATTCACTAACGCAAGGTTAGCAACATAATAATTGATTGTGTGATTGCTCGATTCTACCTAATCTCTCAGTTCCAATGTATTAGACATTGGTATCAAGAGACTTGTTTTCTCCTTGAGTGTAGGGAAAAGCAAACATTGTGTATTGGCTGTTGCAATCGTGGTGCATTTATGAGGGGATAGATAGTCCCTTGGACCGAAGTCTATTACGCCTCTCTTGCACAAGGGAAGAAATCTTTGCATGGTGAAAACCTACCATTGCGTGTAGGATTGTGTGACTTGAGTGTAGGGAAAAGCAAACATAGGATACCTCTTGTCGTTGTCATGGTGTGCTTACAAGGGGATAGATAGTGCCTTGGAGCGAAGTCTATTATGCCTCTCTTGCACAAGGGAAGAAATCCTTGCATCGTGAAAACCTGTAGTGGCATGGAGGATACTTCTACAACAAATGGTCCTCTAGTGACTGTAACAGACTTGGAAACTCCAAGTCAAGAATCAATCGCGACAACACCAAATAACCAGTTCAAAACAATTCACAGATCACAATAGATTTGCACTGGCCCGACGATTGGCCCCAAAGATTGGCGTCCCTTTCGGTATTTTTTTTGTATTAATCAGTTCAAAGTACAAGAGAGTGGCTTGGGTTTCACTCTTAGACTCTGCGTCCAGATGCCCTTAGAAGTGAAGGCCCAAACCACTTATTTAAATGTTTACAAGGGATGCCAAAAGCAGAGCCCCAAAAGCTTCAAATCAAAAGCAATTGCTTTCGCTCTCTCACAGACAGTCAAAACTTGAAAGCAAAAGCATTCTCTCTCTGTTTCTCATTGCGTAGAGAAAAAGCAAGATTTGCGTCGCTCAAAACCATTTTTTTTCCACCTCCGCGATTTCCGAAAATTAGGGTTTTTAGCAAAAATTAGGGTTTGCAAGAATTTTAGGGTTTTTGGCAGAAATTAGGGTTTCTGCTGTCCGTAGCCACGTCATCACTTTGTGACATACCCTCCTCTTGAAAGCATTGTAATCGATCGCGATTACGCCTGCAAAACCGACAAAAGCTATAAACCGTCTTAGCAGACACTGACTATTAGTACCTACGTACTAGGAACACACATCTAGCACATCTACAAAATCGACAGTCACATCACACGGCATCACAAGACATCACCAGACATCACAGGACATTCAACATTCATTCGGATCTTAGACCATGATTTATCGGCAATGTAGCTAGCAATCACATCTAGGTCCAATCGGGACCTCATCGATGTCCGATTGACTAACCCTTATTGCAACCATGTCTATTTGAGATTAATTAGACCAAAATGCTGCAGTCATTTCATCTATCAGTTCCTGCACTCAAAAGAAGTCAAGAACAAATCAGTATCATTATGAGGAATTCCATTTCATAAAGTCATCCAGCAGACTACTGTCAGCTCTCAGTATCCCTGAAGCTCAAAGAGACATCAGTGACTTTAGTATCAAAATCAAGGTATCTGTTGACAAAGGAGCGGAGTAACTCCCCTCTTGTGCATCCCACTGCACCAGATCTTTGGCCAAGCTGAATTTCTGGGTTCCGTTTGGAGTAGACTATGCTAAACCAAAACATCGAGGTAAAGTTTCACAATCCGAGGAGTATCTGCTAGGTCCTCCTCCTCCATCCACTTCGTATCAAATGCAGGAAAGTTCTTGAACTTAACCAAGAACCGCCTTCGGACTTTACCTTTCTTCGTATCGTTATGTGCCAAAATCTGTTCATGAACAAGGATCTCCTCGTTTTTTCCTACTTCGGGTTGCTCATCAAGCTCCCCATCTTCAGGCACATCACCCTTAACAGATTTCAAGAGACTCACATGCAGTGCATTGTGAATCCTCCAAGTGTCTGGCAGTTTCAATCGGAAGGAGACATCATTTATCTTTTGAGTGATCTAGAAAGGTCCGTAGTACCGCATACTCAGCTTTGGAAAAAGCCTCTCCTTTCCCTTTTTCTTTCTTAGGTGTGCCTTCTCAAAACGTAAGAGCACCCAATCATCCTCCTTCAATTTCAAGTCGCGACGATGGCGATCCGCTGCCTTTTTCTGTCGTTCTTGAGACTCCTGCAAAGTCTCGCGAACCTTGGCAAAAGCCGTATCCAAATCTCGCGAATATTCATCCGCTTCAAATATCTAATCTTTCGTGCTCAAGAAGGATGGAATCTTTGCAGCACTTTCAACAATCTCAAATGGCGTCTTCCCCGTCGAAGAGTGTATCTTGTTATTGTAGGCAAATTCCACCAAAGGTAAGTTCTTGTTGGAATTAGGGTTGCAGAGAAACACACACAGCTTGGAGAAGACGAAGGAAGCTCAAGGCACACGATAGAGAGTGTGTTACTTGGTGTGCTATGGAAAGATAGATAGCCCTAGAGTGATGGGCGTATATACAATGCACGGGGGAAAAAACCTCCTAAAGAGGGAAAAAATGCCCCGGCGGTCCTAGTGTGTTCACACACATCACTACCACATGTATATGGTAACAAATCCCCCCTGGAGTGATGCGGTGAACGAGAGCTGGCACATGAGTAAAGGGAAGTGCCATGCCCCGAGGACAGGATCAGTCCACAAAGGGGAGTAAGCCCAAAGCTTTGCGGAAAGCTTCAAGCTTCTCACGAGACAATGCCTTTGTGAAAAGATCTGCAAGGTTGTCCTGTGTTGGCACATAAGCCAAGCTGATCTCTCCTGCTGAGAGCCTCTCCCTGACATAGTGGTAATGCACCTCAATGTGCTTTGTGCGAGCATGAAAAACTGGGTTCCTCGCAACTGCCAATGTGCTCTGACTGTCAGTGTGGATAGTGTTGGCAGTGTCCTGTCCAACACCCAAGTCAGCCATAAGGCGTCTGAGCCATACACACTCAACCGTAGCTGTGAAGATTGCCCTGTACTCAGCCTCACAACTCGAAGTGGCCACAGTAGGTTGCTTCTTGCTCAACCATGATATACATGAACTGCCAAGCATGAAACAAAAACCACTTGTGGACACTCGCGTGTCAAAACAACCAGCCCAATCTGAGTCCAAAAAAGCATGTAAGTCTGGCGGCAATGATCCCCCCTTGGGATAAAACAAGCCAAGATGTAAAGTGCCACTAAGGTAGCGGAAAATCCTCTTGACAGCCTGCCAATGCTTAGACCCTGGGCTATGCATAAATCTGCTGACCTGCGAGACTGCAAACTGAATATCTGGCCTCGTGTTGCATACATAAATGAGGCAGCCAACAGCAGTTTGGTAAAGAGTGACATCAGCAGGATCGCCAGCATCATGTAGACTCAACTTCAAACCTGTTTCCATGGGAGTGGCAATAGGTTTGCAATCCTCAAGTCCAAACTTACATAGCAATGTCTCTATGTAACTTTTCTGACACAAGGCAATACCACCATCACACTGCTTAAACTGTATACCCAAGTAATGATGCAACAGCCCCAAATCTTTCATCTTGAAAGTAGCATTCAAATCAGCCTTAAATTCAGCAATATGTCTCTCATTTGGTCCAGTGATCAGCAAATCATCAACATAAAGAACCACAATGAGAAATACATCATCCTCACGCTTTACATACAATGTGCTTTCTGTTGGATTGTTACGAAAGCCTCGTTTAACCAAATGAGTGTCAGCTTTCTCATACCAAGCACGAGGAGATTGCTTCAACCCATACAAAGCCTTCTTACATTTGCACACTTTGTCCTCTTGTTCTTTTATGACAAAACCGCGAGGCTGCGTTACATAAACTTTCTCAAATATGTCACCATTCAAGAAAGCAGTAACAATGTCTGATTGATGTACATCCCAACCAAAATGAGCTGCCAATGCACATAGAAAACGCACAGTAGTCATACGACAAGTGGGAGCAAAAGTCTCTTCATAATCTATGCCTTTTTGTTGTGCATAACCCTTTGCAACAAGTCGAGCCTTATGGCGATCGATCTCACCATCCGGCTTGCGTTTCAACTTGTAAACCCACTTCGTACCAATGGCCTTTTTGCCAGGAGGCAAATCACATAAAGTCCATGTGTCATTCTCTATAAGTGCATCATATTCTGATTTCATGGCAGCAATCCAATTTTCTGAATTTTGTGCTTCATCAAAAGACAGAGGCTCCTCAACATCATGTAAACTAGACACAGCCAAAGCATAACAATCTGATGCATAAGATGCATGGCGAGAGCCTGAACGAGTACGACTAGATAAAGGTGCATCCCATTTACTGTCACGCAAAGTGTGCACCAGCCATTTTGGCATACCTCTAGCCTGCTCATTTTCAGCCCTTTCCTCATCAAGTACATCATGTACATCTGCATCAGTAATAGGCTGTTCTAAAACATTTTCAGAAACCCCCATAGGCTGTACATTTGCCTCATTGGAACTTACATTCGTATTTCCACCACTGAAAAGAGGCAACAAAGTGTCATAAATGTCCTGTGAGCTTACATTACTGTCTCTAGTACATGACAGCAAGGGCTGAACAGAGTCTTCCACAAACACTACATCCCGTGAAACCAGAATACGTTTTGTTTGCGGATGATACAACCTGTAACCTTTGCTTTCAGCACTATAACCAACAAAAATACATTTGACAGCCTTATCATCCAATTTTCTGCGCTGCACTTGTGGCACCAAAGCATATGCCAAACAGCCAAAAACACGCATGTGCTCAATAGAAGGTTTTCTATCATGCCATGCTTCATATGGAGTAATAGACTGCAAAGCTTTCGTAGGACACCTGTTAAGTACATAAGTGGCACACATGATGGCCTCAAGCCAAAAAGAATGCTGAAAAGCTTGACTTTTGACCATACATCGTGCCATTTCCGTTAGTGACCTGTTTTTCCTCTCAGCAACACCATTTTGCTGAGGTGTATAAGACACTGTACATTGGTGTTTTATCCCACGACTAGCCAGAAATGCATTAAATTCATGAGACATATACTCCCCCCCTCGATCGGAACGGAGGGTGCCCATAGTATATTTTGAGACATTTTCAGCCATAGCCAAAAATTGTTTGAAGCACATAAAAACTTTGGACTTCGCTTTAAGCGGAAATACCCATGCATGCCTGGAGTAATCATCAATGAAAGTCACGAAGTACAGGTAATTGCCCAAGGACGGAGTTTGCATGGGCCCACAAACATCACTATGCACAAGCTGCAACCTGCATGTGGCCCTAACTGAACCATCCTTTGGAAACTTAGAACGCTGCATTTTACCCAGAATACAGCCTTCACAAACATGTTTGACAAGTGCTTCAAGAGGCGGCAAAGAAGCAACCATATCAGATTTCTGCAAACGCAGCAAACTGGCAAAATTCAGATGACCAAAACGTGCATGCCAAAGTTTTGCATCTGAAATAGCCCTTGAATCTGCAACAGCATTTGCAAAATTTTGTCCACACTTGTCATACAAAGTGAGCTTATACAGCCCACGGCACAAAAGCCCAGATGCAACAATTTCATCACCAAAACTGAGATCATGAACTGTACATCTGTCATCCACAAATTTGACTACAAGTCCAAGTCTAGCAAGTGCAGATACAGACAAGAGATTCTTCTTGATCCCAGGTACATAAAGTGCATCAACAAGTGTGAAGGAACTGCCATTAGCAGCAGTGAGCACAATCTTTCCAACTCCCTGAATTGGATAAGAGGCGTTGTTGGCACAAGTGACTGAATTCCCATGAGGGACAGACTCGAGAGAGGTAAACAATTCACGATGTGAGGTAATGTGCTTTGTAGCACCACTGTCGAAATACCACACATGTGAATCTGCAACAACTGACAAGCATGCATCATGGACAGCAGGATTGTAAGTGCACTCTGCGCTAAAAGCCCATTCTGCATCAACATCAGCATCACAATCTCCTTTCACAGAAGACTCAACAATGGCTGCATTTGTAGTGGAACCAGCATTTGCAGTGGAACCACCCTCTTTCTTCTTAGCCTCTTTGGCCTTCAACTTAGGACACGACTTGATCAAGTGATCATTGGCTTTACAATAATGGCAACGCATCTTCTTTTTGCCCTTATCACCAGAATTGCCAGACGAAGTGCTGCCAGCAGAAGCATTAGGAACAGAATTTTTGCCACTCGCAGCAGAACCATAAGAAGTGGCTGCATTACTGTTACCACCCTTTCTTTGAGAAGCAATAAAAGCCTGTTCAACTGCACGCTGCCTAGTCCTGTTTTTTCTAGAAAGTGACTCTTGCAACAGCAATGTGCATAATGCATCAAACTTGACAACTTCAGGATTTCCTTGGGTCATGAGTCTCCAAGTACTAGCAAAAGTCTGGTAGGAATCTGGTAAGGGATCAAGAACAGTCTGCACAAGGGAACTGTCCGAAATGACTTCACCTGCAGAAATGAGTTGCTCATTGATATCCTTGACACTAGCAAGGAAAGTGTCCATATCATCTTCCTCATGCATAATCTTCGACTCTAGCTCTTTACGCAGCAAAGCAATTTTAGCCTCATTGCGGCTTGCATAAAGACCTGCTAGAATATCCCAAGCCTGTTTTGCAGATTTTGCTGAACGGATGTGAGGAATAATGGTGCGCTTCACAGACAACGCAATCAATGCATGAGCCTGTGCATCCTTAACATCCCAACGAGCTTGTTCTGCCGTAGGCAAAACAACTCTAACAGCTGCAATCCTTGCAGCAAGACCTGCAACATCCTCAACATCGCCTACATCTTCAGAACCAGGACGTACATCAATGCCCTGCACAATGTTCCAGACACCTTTTGACACAAGAACATGTTGCATCATATAAGCCCACATAGGGTAGTTGTCCCCATCCAACCTGTCCTCAGCAGCAAACATCTTGAACACATCTGTGTTGTTGTTGTCAGCCATGGTAAATGCTGCACCTGATGTGAAAACTGTCCGAAAATAGGAGAAATGGAGCGGGAACAACTTGTGCTATATAGCACAAACCGTAGAAGACTATAAGGCACCTGTTATGCAGAAAACGGCACTGACAGAAAATCTGCACAAAATGACGAAATAGCCTGTGCAGTACTGCCTGTAGTGGAAACGGAGGCCGAAATGAGCCCAAATCAAAATTTTGAGCAGACCGAGCTCTTCGAGCTCGCCCAAAATATTTGTCGACCTGCGAACGCTCGCCAAAGCTCACTGAAATCGGAGAAAGTGAGGAGGCGTGTGCTGGAGCAGCTGGCGACTAAGCCCGGGAGGACGTGACCTGCTCTGATACCAATTGTTGGAATTAGGGTTGCAGAGAAACACACAGCTTGGAGAAGACGAAGGAAGCTCAAGGCACACGATAGAGAGTGTGTTACTTAGTGTGCTATGGAAAGATAGATAGCCCTAGAGTGATGGGCGTATATACAATGCACGGGGGAAAAAACCTCCTAAAGAGGGAAAAAATGCCCCGGCGGTCCTAGTGTGTTCACACACATCACTACCACATGTATATGGTAACAGTTCTTTTCCCATCGAGTCTTCTGATCCGAGATACAAGACTTCAATAAATTTAAAACCACTGAATTGGCAATCTCAGATTGCCCGTTAGTCTGCAAGTGGAATGATGACGAGAATTGCAACCGCGTGCCAATGTTCTCCCAAATTGCCTTCTAAAACAAACTCATAAATCTGGGGTCTCTGTCGGAGACAATCGTCTCAGACGTGCCATGTAATCAGAAAATCATCGTGATCATTCTGTGTTCTCGGGAGATCAAAAATGAAATCCATTTCAATATTTTCCCAGGGGCAAGTAGGTATGGGTAAAGGCTGTAACAATTCCTGTTCCTTATGCTTGTCAAACTTGACCTTCTGGCATATTGCGCACAAACTCTTCCACATTCTTTTTGAGTCTCGGCCAAAAGAAGTATCTCTCTACCCCTTCATGGTGGTAGCAATGCCGCGGTGACCCGTAAAAGGTGGACAGTGGCATTCAGTCATAACCTTTTCCCGCAACGGCTGTGTAATGCACAACATAGTCTTTCTCATCAAGTAGCCTTCCCGAAGGGAGTATCCAGCTACTGTCTCCCCATCCCGTATCTGTGTGAAAATATCTGCAAAATCTGTATCTGTGGCATACTGATCGATCATATCCTCGAAGCTCCTATGATGTATCACGGAAATAGCCAGAACCAACGGCTTCCGAGACAAAGCATCTGCCACCACATTCTTCTGTCCCTGCACATGGACAATCTGGAAGTGAAACTGTGACAAGATGTTCGTCCACCGCATCTGCTTTTCCGAAAGCTACTTCTGTGGCAAGAAGTAGCGCAAACTCTGATGGTCTGTAAACATAGTAAAATCTGCTCCGAGTAGGTAATGCCGCCACTAAGTAAGAGCATGGATAACCACCAAAAGCTCTTTCTCATAAATTTGTGCTGTCATCTCCGGCCTAGAGAACAATCGGCTCTTGTAAGCAATGACATGGCCTTCTTGCATCAAGACCGCACCCAGACTACGACCATAAGCATCACAAAATACTTCAAATGACTTCTGCAAGTCCGGCAAAGTCAAATATGGTCCTGTAGTCAATTTCTTTTTCAATGTCTGAAAGGCAGTCACCTCTGTGGATCCCCACGAGAAAGGGACTCCTTTCTGTATCAAGTTATGCAAAGGGGAAGCAACCTCTGCAAACTTTCGAATGAACCGTCTGTAGTACGAACACAATCCCAAGAAGCTTTCAACTTCATGGACATTCTTCAAATCGGGCCAATCACGGATAGTGTCTATCTTGGCCGGATCCATTTGCACTCTTGTTGTTGCTGAGACAAAGTGTCCCAAAAAAATGTATCTCTGAAGCATATGATCTTTGTGTTCTGCTTAAAGTGCCAACAAATAGCCTGTACTCTTGAAAAATCTTGTCCATCATCCGGTTAAATGTCGCAGGAGCATTGGTTAAGCCAAACGGTATCACCAAAAACTCAAATAACCCCAAAAGTCGTTCGAAAGGTTGTCTTGTAGATGTCTCCCGTCGTGATTCGGATCTGATGATATCCACTCTTCAAGTCAATCCTGCTAAAGCACGAGGATCCCTGGTGAATCGCGGAAATAGCCAAAATCTCTGGCTTGCGAGACAATTCGTCTACCACTAAGTTCTTCTATCCTTGAACATCGACGATCTGAAAGTGAAACTATAGTTTGTCCACCTCATTTTTTTGTTGGAAAGTTGTTTCTGAGACAAGAAGTATCGCAACCTCTGGTAGTCGGTGAACACTGTAAAGTCGGCTCCGAGTAGAAAATAGTGCCATTGACTAAGAGCATGGATAATTGCCAAAAGCTCTTTCTCATAAATCTGTGCAACCCGTTCTGGGCGTGAAAACATTTTGCTCGCATAAGCTATAACGTGGCCCTCTTGCATTAAGACCACTCCAACTTCGCTCCCAGACTGCGACCACGGGCATCACAGTAAAACTTCAAATGGCCTTTGCAAGTATGGTAATACGAGCACTGAACCAGTTTTTTAGAGTCTTAAAGGCTATAATCTGAGATGGTCTCCAAGAAAAAGGAACCCCTTTTTGTATCAACATATGCAATGGAAAAGCAATCTCTGCAAATCGAATGAAGTGTCGATAATAAGAGCACAAACCCCAAAAACTTCATGAGAGGCTTAGAGGCTGAAATCTCAGATGGTCCCCAAGGAAAGGAAACCCCTTTTTGTATCAAAATATGCAACGAAGAAGCAATCTCCACAAATTTTTGAATGAACCGTCGATAATATTATGAGCACAAACCCAAAAAGCTTTGAATTTTGTGTACATTCTTCAAATCTGGCATGGTTTCAACCTTGGCCTGGACCATTTTTACACCCTCCGCAGAGACAATGTGTTCCAGAAAGTGTATCTTTGGCAAGAAAAACTCGCTCTTTTTCCCATTAACTACAAGGCGATGTCGCCGTAGTGCTTGGAAAACCTGTAACAGATGGTGTCTGTGCTCTACTTAACTCTTGGAGAATACGATGATGTCGTCAAAAAAGTTGTTGACAAATGATCCGCACTTTCAAAAAATCTTGTCCATCACCTATTGAACGTTGCAGGAGCATTTGTGAGATTGAAAGGTATCACCAAATACTCGTACAATCCGAAGGATGTCTTACGCGGTCTTGTATACATCTCCAGGATCGATCTTGATATGATGATAGTGTAAGGTGCAGCGGATGTGAATGTTGAACTTTGCTCAAGATGAGTGCTCCGAACTGTGCTCAAGGTTCCTTTTACTTATGGAAGGGAGAGCTTTCCGTTCCTTTAGTGAGAGAGTGCAAATGATCACAAACAAAGTGGTAAACACTGAATGAAGGTGCTGAGACTGAGAGATAGAGAGAGAAGAATATGGCACTAGAAAAATTGTCAAACCCTCCTCCGAAGGCCCCACTCTCTATGGTGAGAGCGGTCTACTATTGATTGCACAAATCTCTACAGCGATGGACTTGCCGACGATGTCGACGACGATGAGGATGGCGACGAGACGGGCTGAAAACTGAAAACGCTAAGGGCTGAAATCTGCAAATCTTGTATCTGCTGAATTCTGACTCTATGTCGGTGACGACGGCGATGACGACGATGTGACGACGACGCGCTGAAAACGCAGATGCTGAAATCTGCGTTTTCCGGGCTGAATCTGCAAACGTTGGCTGATCTGACTGTCACAAGACGGGCACCACGTGCCAATAGAAAAGAACAGATTGAACATACTTTTAGCACTTCAATAACAATTGAATTGAAAGAGAGAGACGACACGCGACACAGAATGGCGGAATTCCACCCCAGAGAGTATTGGCCCCAAACCTTGGCGCCCCTTTTCGTATTTCTTTAATTGCATCAACACAGTACAAGCCGGTACTCCAGACTCCAGGAAGCATGCCAGAGAATGAGCCCTAGCCTCATATTTAAAGGCCCTTGGCCTAAAAAGCAATTACAGTGAAAAGCCTTCAAACTTAAAAGCATCTGGTCTAAAAGCAAAGCCAAAAAGCTGCCAGCGTAAATCATGAAATCCGTACAGCTTGCCACGTCATCAGCCAGCACAAAACGCGGAAATCTCCCTGCTGCCCTTAGGGTTAGGGTTAGGGTTTCTGCAGTTTTAGGGTTTATGGCAACATAATTAGGGTTTACAGGTTTTAGGGTTAGGGTTTCTAGAATTAGGATTTGCAGGTTTTAGGGTTAGGAGTTAGGGTTTCTGGCAGAAATTAGGGTTAGGGTTTTTGCTCTCGGGCAGCCACGTCATCACTTTGTGATAGTTTAGGCCCCTGGGCCACATCTGTAAGTTGGCTCCATTCTTTAGGCTTTGACACGTCAGCAGTTTGTTACACTGACCGTGCGGCGAGGATCTACTGCGGGAAGGTGAGATGTGCAAGGTTCGGGGGCTGGGGTGCGGAGTCTATATGCTGAAAACTGAAAACGCTGATGCAGGAAATGGTTATGACGCGGGGAATCTGCAAAACACTAGGTTGAAATGCTGGTCCAAAAACGCTAGGGCTGAATCTGTATCTGTTGCAGAAAACGCTAGGAAAACTGCATACGCCAGGTTGATTCTGCAAGTGGCAAAACGCTGGGGCTGGTCTGCACTTGGTGAAAAACGTTGGCTGTCTTTGGTGGCTTGAAAACGGTAGGTCCTCTTGCCGTCTTGCTGAGAAGGTGCACTTCAACTGTGGTCTGCTGCCTCTTCTGCCAGAAACTGCTAGCGCTAGCTTTTCTTATATACTTCCTTAGTCAATTTGCTCTACCTAGTTTCCCAACAAAGTCACTTATTAATAATAAGTGAAAAATGGCTAAAATAGGAAAAATATTTATGTGCACTGTAAAAATGCTCCTGATGGTAATCTGATGATTATGCTGTGTGCAACTTGAGAATATGCATCTACTCTAAGTGCCTAGACATGCACGGTCTGCAAAAAGACTCACAAAATTGCCAGAACACTTCCTAAGATAAGCTAACTGAACTGAACTGAACCCTTGTCATGAAGTAGCTTGTCCACGTACTCATAGGGTTAGATGTGCACGTGACAAATAGCCACTTTTCAAGCCGATTCTTTTGAAACTTGTGGAACCCTATAGCGTGTCCAATATATCATTGATCCTAGGTATTGGAAACTTGTTCTTGATGGTGATTTTGTTGAGAGTGTTGTAGTCAATGCACATTCTTCAAGGTCCATCTTTCTTTAATACTAACAACAATGGCAAACATTAGGGTGATGTATTGGGCTGAATGAGACCCTTCTCTAGAAGCTCTTTCACTTGGTTCACAATATCCTCGTTTTGGGCTTTGCTAACTTGGTAAGGTGGCCGGCTTGGTGGTGTGCTGCTGGGAATCAAATTAATGGTGTGATCTTCAAGACAGAGGTAACTCTCCCAGTAGGCCTTCAAAGAAACAATCAGCTTAAGCTTGCAGAAAGTCTTGTCGTTCGTTCTCAAGATCGAACAAATTTGACGTTTTATTGTCATCCAACTCATTTTAGTAGATCGAGTAAACAAACGGACTAGATTTCATTAATTTGGAAATGGCTGAAGCCGATACAAGTGGGACGGACTTGCCCTTTAATTTTACATCAAGTACTATATCTCTACCCTTCTCTTTCTTCAATGTAGCTTTTCTCGGCCTGTCGACCACAACGTTGTTCTTGTGGAACTAGGGGATTCCCAAAAAGAAGTCACACCCTTCCAAAGGCATGATGTAATAGTTCTCGTACCCTAGATACCCCTGACAACGCAACCGTAGTTTGCCTGTAAGAGGTGTAATGGCAACTTCCCGTCCTGATGCAACTAGAATTGCCTCGGCCGATGGTTTCCTCTGGCGTAATTCCAAATCGAGCCACCAATTCAGTTGAGATGAAGTTGGCTTTGGCTCCTCCATCAAAGAAGATGAGGGCTTCTTGATCTCGTACTTTGCGCCATGCTCTACAGAGCTCATCCATTTGTTCAGGGTCGGTCCTCACAAAATCCGATACCAGTCTTGCTTTTGTCTTTTCTTTCTTGGTTCGCTCCTCTGTTGCTCTGGAAGTCTTTGGCTTGTCCTCTGTCTGATCATTAGATGCTTTGTTGGGGCACCTGGCAAGCACATGGCCTTGTTCCCTGTAGCATTTACCTTCTTTGTAGTACTCGTCTCGTTGCTTTGCTGACAATCAAGGGCCCAAAGGTTTCTTTTTCTACTGCTTACCCTTCCGTCTATTACTGTTTTTTAATTCTTGCCCATTCCGGACTGCCACAAGCCTATCAGTAGGGTAAGTCAAAGTGCGTGTGTGCATTGCAAACCCTTCCTTGGCATGTCCCATTAACCGTTGCATGGACTTGGATTTCTTCTGCAGACAATAACTGCGTTTCTCTTTGGGTAGTTGACAATAAAATCGCTCAATTTGTTGCTTGAAGGTAATTTTCTTGAAAGAAGAGGCCAGTGTTACAAATTGATGAAGCGGCAGCTCTGCCCGGACACACGCGTGTTGACTGTACGGACGTTGACGTGGAAAAAGTACGTATCCTCGGAATTTCCGCTAACATGTTGACGTGGCAGGCTGTACGAACAGGCCCGCTTTTTGCGCTAACAATTGTACGGAATTTCCGTAAATTGCACTGATTGCTTTTTGGACAGTTTTTGGAGCCTGAAGCTTTGGGGACTGTTTGCTTTTGAGTTTTGAAGGGCTCTGCTTTTGGCATCCCTTGTAAGAATAAAAAGGCCCAAAGGACCTCTCTTCAAAGCATCTGGACGCAGAGTCTGAGAGCGAGGACCCTATGGGAGTTGTACTTTGCTCAAAGATTAATATGAAAGACATACCGAAAGGGGCGCCAGTCTTTGGGGCCAATCTCTCTGGGCACGGAACTATATCGGGCTGTGTCGACCAAATTGAACTGTGATTTTAAAGTTGTGAAGTATTTTAAGTGAATCTCTCTCGCGTCGCGATAGATTCTAGACTTGGGGTGCCCAAGTTTGTTACAGTGGTATTAGAGCATCAGGCTGTGCTTTTCTCAAAGCATACCGGTCCTGTCAAATTACAGACAGGGCACTTTTGGAAATTGTTATTTTAGGTATCTTCGGTCCCGACCCCGGACTTATTAGCCACTCCCAGCCTTCATACATCGCGCATCGGGCGTGCTCCTATCTTTATCGCTCTGTCTTACAGGGCATAAAGCCATAAAGAATCCCACATTACTTATGGATTCCAACAAGAATCAGTCGACTTCTTTTGCATCTGCCAATGCGGGAGGAGATCACGAAGAAGATTCTCATGATCAAACAGAGGAAGAGTACGGCCCACCTCGGCCTACTTAGTACGAACTTGAAGAGATGGAACATCGACAGCAGGTTGACGAGGCAAGAAAGCAGATGATTAAAATTGCGAAGGACCCGAAATTAGCAAAATTTTTGTCTCAACAATTCATCGCAGAAGTGTACACCCAGTGGCAGAAAGCCACACAACCACCCATCAAACCGGCGATCAAGAAGCCTCCTACTCCGAGAATGTTTACTGAAGAAGAACTCCATGATGCGGTCCAAGCCCAAATCAATCAGCTTCTGACACGAAGAAGCCGCCGGAAAAGGAACTGAAATAATGGAACAAGGGATCTAATTTCCCTGGTTACTTGGGTCAAAAATCCACCTTTGAAAACTCCAGAAAGCAGAAGAAGCGTGTAAGCTTCGAAGGATTGCACAACTCATCCTCATCTTCTTCTGACTCGAGTGATGAGGACAAGAAGGGAAAAAAACAACGGAAAGATCACATGTTTTATGCAAAAAGAAAGCATTTTTATAGAGCCAATCAATATGATTTCCTCGACGACAAGGGCAAAAAGCCCAAAGAATTCAAAGAGGGAGGACATGTAGTAAAATTTGAGCACTTTTCAAGGTTTTGAGATGCTCCCAAGGCTTTAGCCTTTGTCCAACAGTTTGACATAGCATTTTCTGGAGGCCCCTATACAAAGCACTCCAAGATTAGATGGAGACATCCTTTCTGGAAGGCAATGCACGGGCATGGGGGTCCACTCTGTTGTTAAGGAAACAAGCGCCGACAAAGTGGTTGAAATTTAAGAAACTCTTTATTTCTTCATGGCTCACACAAGAATACAAACGAGACGTGATTACTGACTGGAACCATCTCCGGATGGTCAAGACAGAATGTTTGGATTCTTACTGTGAAAGATTCTGGGAAATTTTTCTACCTGGTCATCCTTTAAGAAGACCAGTTTTAAGGAGCAAATTGAATGATTTTGTTGTGGGCTTCCCAAAGAAATTTGAGACTACTGTCTCGAAAGGAAGTCCGAGTCTACACAACAGTTGATGGGACATGCGAAGCGGGGATTTGCTATACATTCGGGTGAATTAACTTACCCATCAGATGAACCTTCAACAAGTCATAGCAGAAACAATCGACGAAGAGATAGACGACCTTCTCTCACATAACACCAAAGAGATAAATATCTCAAAGCAGGAAAGTGTTTTGAATGTGGAGAACAAGGACATGCTCCAAAAGGGCACAAGAATTAGGATGACTGGCAGATTGAAAGAACAGCAGGACGAGGCGATACTCGTTCCAGAACAGATTTTTGAATTAGCATTACTTTGCTTTATGAATTTATGAAACAAGACTTTTTGGAAGATGATTTTAAATTTTGAATAAAACTAATGTTTTATGAAAGATTGTGTTAATTCTAGAAAAAGAGCAGAATTAAGAATGAGATGGAGCAGTGACAGCTCCCGAATGAACCTGATAACGAATATGAATCACGACTGATTCAATGGAATGAATGATTGAACCACTCTGTTCATTATGAATTTAGTAATAAATTGGGATCCTCGGAGATGATTCTCACACACGACAGTGCTTGAGGCGACAGGTTCTCGCGCACGACAATGCTTGAAGCTTATGACTACTTGCACACGACAGTGCTTGAGTCAAAAATTCTCTTTAGACATGATCGCAATATGGGATTAGTTAACTCGACATCAATGAGGTCCAGAATGGATCTAGATGTGGTTACTAAATAGTTGCTGGCAGTCATTGTCTGAGATTTGGAATGAATATTTATGTGATTTATTGTCATGTGATGTGATGTCATGTGCAGTGATATGACTGTCGTCTTTGTACATGTGCTAGATGTGTTGTGTCTAGTGCGTAGGTACTAACAGTCAGTGTCTACTAAGACAATTTATGGCTTCTGTCTATTTTGCAGGCGTAATCGAGGGCAATTACAATTCTTTCAAGAGGGGGTATGTCACAAATTGATGGCGCGATGGTTCTGTCTAGACACACACGCGTGTTGATTGTACGGAGGCTAACGTGGCAACAGTACGGATCCCTGTAATTTCCGCTGACTTGCTGACGTGGCAGGATGTACGGATATGCCCGCTTTTTGCGCTGACAACTGTACAGAATTTCCGTAAATTGCGTTGATTGCTTTTTGGGCAGTTTTTGGAGCCTGAAGCTTTTGGGACTGTTTGCTTTTGAGTTTTGAAGCTTTTGGGACTCTGCTTTTGGCATCCCTTGTAAGAATAAAAGGGCCCAAAGGGCCTCACTCTTCAAAGCATCTGGACGCAGAGTCTGAGAGCGAGGACCTTGCGGGAGTTGTACTTTGCTTAAAGATTAATATAAAAGAAATACCGAGAGGGGCGCCAGTCTTTGGGGCCAATCTCTCTGGGCATGGAACTACGCTGGGCCGTGTCGACCAAATTGAACAGTGATTTTGAAGCTGTGAAGTATTTTAAGCAAATCTCTCTCGTGTCGTGACAGATTCTAGACTTGGGATGCCCAAGTTTGTTATAGCAAGCAGATAAATATCGCAAATCTCTGACAACAGACATCCAATGTGTCTTCCTTAGTCATCCTAAGATGATCCCAAGCTATGATTACATCTTGCTCGTATTCGTGAGTGAGCCATGAAGAAGAGTTTAGGTATCTCCTTGGATTCGTCCTATCGGTTCCAGTTTCTCCCAGGGACACATGTTAGGGAGTGAGGGCTATTTTGTGGCTGTGCTCGACCAGTGTGAGGTAGGTTTCTCATGTCGGGATGTATTTAGCCATGTTTAGCCTTGGGTTTTGGCTCAGTTTCATGGCCAGTTTGGCTCCTATAGAAACAAAGGTTTTTGCCCCATTCCAGATGCTCCCATACGCCCTATGGCCTCTCTCTAACACTTCTCTTCCTTGTTGGCTGGTCGTGGGGGTTGATACTTGGGTCAGCAGCCTTTGAGCTGACCCTATATAGGCCCGTTGGGGAGCCTCTTTATTGTAGACCAGCCCCAATCTGGGATGCCCTCCCTTGGGTGCTCCTGGGGGGCAGCCCTTTCAGACCGGCGCCAGTGGGCAGGAAGGGGGCCAGCCAACGTTTTGGGTAGCTCCCATATCTGCGCTTTTGGAGCAGCCGCCAACAGCAGAGGAGGGACAGCCCAACTTTTTTGGGCAGCCCCCTTGCCAGCGTTTTTAGGGTGAATCCAGCATAGCTTCTCCTCGGAGTTTCCTTCTAAAGGCATCCCTTCCGTAGGGCATCAAGTGCAGAGGCAGCTACCTTGATTATGGTGCAGGCCTATGAGAGTGGAGGTCCCCATGTTCTCTAGAGAGCAGCCACATTGGCAGCCTTGAGGCATGTCCCTCTACCCCTTCATTTCGTTCTTGATGCCAGGAGGAGGATCGGTCTCAAAGCGATGGCCCATGTTGAGACCGAGCTTGTGGTCTCGTGTGCAGGAGCAGTTGGCAGTGTTAGTAGTAGTCGCAGTTGTGTGTACCTCGGGTCTATCCAGTGGGCATGTCAGTTCTATGCCGGACCACCCTTGGTCACTTGTATGAGCAGCTTCTTATCAGCATGGAGAGCCTTTCCCAAATCTCTCTCTCTCTCTCTCTCTCTCTCTCTCACAGATGCCCTGTCTCTTTCTACCTCAGTGATCTCTCTTCTCTGCAGGTGTGCCTTGTTCATGTATGTGGCTTTGCAGGCGTTCTAGATCGGAGTCGAGGTGTCCACCGAATCATGAGCCAGTTCTTGTCTTCATTGCAATTTGCATCTTCCGTTGCCACCTTGACATGGTATCATAGCCCTAGGTGTCACGACGCTCGGATTTGGCTAATCTGGTGCTGTTTTGGACTTGATTGAGAGAGAAGAAGCTTGCTGTTTTTTCTTGGTTTTCTGTTTGGGGCAGGTTTGGGTATGTGGAGGCTATGGATCCTCGTCTATGACTTCCCCGCCTTTACCCTTGTTTACCCCGACCTCTCTTCACCGAGGGGAATCCGATGGGGGTTTCAGGATGTGTAGCAGTACTGGATTTCTTTGGTTTTCCCAAATGAAGTCATGTTGCCGTGCCTTTCCGCAGGGGGAGCAAGCATATGGTTGTTGGATCTAGAGGGGGAGCTATTCATTTCCAGCTTCTTCTTGAGAGAAGTGTTTGGACAGCAATAGGATTTTCTTCAACACTTGTGGAGCAGATTTCTATGGCTGTGTTCTCTTTAAGGAGATCGATTGGAAGATTTGCTGTGCCTTTTGCAAATGCATGTCTTCTTGGAATTGTCGACCGAGCTTCCTATCTGATGGGTAGCAAGTTGATGATTCGGTTGCGTTTTTGTACCAGATTGTGGATTATGGATGATAGAGGGAGATCACTTTTCTTCTAGAAGCAGAGGATGCTCTTTGATTTTCCATCCAAGGATGGAAAGTTCCAGTTTGTAAGCTATTTCTAACGGATGTTTTTGAATGAAGCTCAGTGTCCACCTTCATTTTTTCATGGGACTAGCAACATGCCCAACTTTGTAGTCTTTTTGGGGCAGTATATCTTGGCTGCTAGAGAATGTATTGCAAATATTGTGGCTCTTCTGTTTCCCGTAGTGCTTTGAAATAGCTCGTGTTGTGCTAGTTGTGTGACGAAGGGTCTTGTGTGTTGTATGTTTGCACATTAATATCCACTCGGTTTATTGCCTCATTATGTTTTTGCAAAGTTTGATTAGGTTTTCGAGTTGCTGCTTGCTTTTGACTGAGCAGTGAGAAGTTTGGTTGTGGTCATGAATGGTTGATGTGTTTTCTGTCCTTACCCATTTTTTGCTTTGTATTGCAGAGCGAGATTGCAAAACAAGAGGCAAGGTTGAAAATTGAACGAGAAAATCTAGAAAAAGAGAAAAGTGTGCTTATGGGCACAGCCTCTGATAATCAAGACGGCGCTTTAGAGATAACTGTTAGTGGCGAAAAGTACAGATGTTTAAGATTTTCAAAGGCAAAAAAGTAGGGGAGTATTGAGCCTGGCGAAGGCGAGCTTCAGCCTTCATCATGAAGCAGCATCTTGGAGGTGACAATGGAAAGTGTCTTATATCTATGCATTCTTTATCAAATTGATGCCTCTGTAAATTATACTTGACAAAATATGATGACCATTGTACACTACAAGATCTGAGGGAAACTTAGTTGCATCTATTGAAGTGGTGCCTCTTTGCTTGTCAGGAATTTATGGCAAGGGCAAAAAAAGGTTGTTTCTGCACAATGAAGTTATTGAGCTGCTGTGCTTTGGATTGTATGTTCTCTTTTGGTGTTCTTGTGTGTGATAGCTTGGTATGTTGGCCTACATAAGGCCTCATCAGTAAAGCATTGAACTCTTGGAAGCAAATGTGGACCGTTGGATAAAGCTCGTCGACTTGTCAATTAGTGCCACATGGCAAGTAAATGATTGCAGACTTTTTTCCTTCCTATTTCTTACAAGGAAAGAATTGAGCAGAGTCCTTCATGCGTCAAGGATATTAATAATATCAACTCTAATGATTGGTCACACTTATACTTGAAACCAAGAGAGGAGGCGATTTCTTTTGGTGGCTACTAATGATGGTTTAGTAAAGAGGAAAGTCTTTTTTTGAGACAATGGTTGTTTGGTGGCTACTAATGATGGTTAAGAAAGAGGAAAGTCTTTTTTTGAGACAATGGTTGTTCTCATGATCTCGTACGCAATCTCTTGCTTTTTCATTGGTTATCCTCTGTTTTTTCTTGTAATACTCTAGCAAAATTACCTACAAGCTTTAAGGAACCCTGTCTCATTTTTTAGTCTAATAAAATAAAATGGAAACCACCAAGTGTGTTAATCTAATGTTGGACTCGGCATTGACTAAGCATTGTCTTTTGTATATGTAGGCAATTGTGACGTTTGGTTTCTTCTTTCTATAAAGAGGGGCATTGAGTAGTGGGTCAAGGCTAGATGCAAAAGCTTTTTATGTTTATACAACTTAGTGGAAAGTAGAATATTATCAAAGAAGGCAATCACACAATTTGGTTATCAATAAAGATTCTATCCATCTTGCGACGTTGAGTAATAGTTCCATTTGTGAGGCAATACAAAAAATTCATAGTCACCACTTTGAGTCCGAACAAATGACAGTTTAATCCATTCTTATTCAAAGTTAATCAGATTTCAAATATAGTTTTTTTGAGTTTATCAAGCAAATCATCAATACAAGGAATGAGATACCTATTCTTTATAGACACTTTATTTGAAGCATTGTAGTCTATGCAATCCCTTTAGGAATTAATTCTCTTTTCAATTAGTAAGACAATGGCTCCAAAAGGGGAATTGGAAGGTTGTATCAAGCCCTTTGTCAAGTAGTTTAGTGCCTTGTCTTTGAGTTTGTTTTTTTGGAACGAGTTCTTTCCTATATAAAGTGTTATGAAGATGCTGACTACATGGAATAAGGTCTATCCTATAATCTTTGGGCTAAGAACCGATTAGGTGCGTCAAATTTTTACTTTGGGTACATTATATGGAATCTAGGAAAGATTTCATCTTTGAGTTTCAAAGGAAAAAGGGAGGGAACGACACATGAAGGAGAACGAGAACGAGATTTTTTTTTGATGCAAAAAGCTAGGCGACAGATGGAGGAGGAGAAGAAGAAGATTGTTTTAACGTCGTGGGAAACCATCCTGAGAGTGTGTCTTCCTCATCCCGTTCAGAGTCGATCAAGTGCCTTCTTGGTACTGGTTGCCTTCACCTCTTGATAACTACCAATGAAGTTGATGCGGAGGCAAACTTGCATTTCTTTCTCTCTCTATTCCTTGCCCAGGGCAACCTGCCCTTGTTCCCGTCAGAGAATGGCCCATCGGCTCTCTCTCTATTCCTTGCGCAGGGTGAGGGACTAGGGTGGCTTTTGAAGGCTTCGCAGGTTTTTTTAGTTTTTTTTTTTTTTTTTTGGGGGGGGGGGGGGGGGGGGGGGGCTCAAGACTAAAGAACACGGGTCTTGAATGAAGACTTCGTCACGGAGGAGAACCCCACGGACAAGTTGCGTCCATAAAACTTGGACAAATTTTGTAAGCTCGGACATCCGAGGTGTAAACTCAGACAAGCATAAATGAGTATAAACTCACCCCATTTCAACCAAAAATCATTGCGTGCGCCTGGTTAGCACATTGGGTTGCCACATTGCCCGTCTGGGTTCGAGTCTCGGTGGTGGAAGCGTCGCCGTTTTTTTTCCGTTGTCGAATCTCCTCAAGATCCTCGTCGTCCGACATCTGCCGTCGATCCCATGGCCGGGTCTTCATTCAAGACCCCGTGCCATTTAGTCACGAGTGTGGGGGAGGGGGGGGGGAAGGCTCGTTCTCGCTTCTCGCTTGCACACTTGCATGCCCGCAAGTGCCAGTCATAGGAGTTGCCTAACTATGGAAGCGGAGGGTGGCGGGGTGCATGGAGCAAGCTTGGGGAGGACCATTCCACTTTTGCCTTTGAATTGGAGATTCTCAAGGACTCTAAGAAGCTAATTAATGGGTTTTACTCCAATGGGTTTGAACCAGTAGGGGGTACTAGCTGTAGGGGATACTAGTTGGGTAGCTATGGAGGGTAGTTTATAGGAAAACAATTTTGATACCATAAAAGATATGAGTGATTTGATACAACGGTTGGTGAAGGAGAGGACTCTTTGACTTCATTAGTATAAATCAAGTATCATTTCTTATCATTGGTTGGTGAAGGAGAAGACTCTTTGACTTCATTAATATAAATTAAGTATCATTTCTTATCATTGCATTCTGCACACTAAGTTTGTATGTGATAGATTAATGGAAGCATTTGAAGTGATTTATCTCTAAAGAGTATAAGTAATTCCTCAATTTTTTTGAAAGTCAATGCATGTGTAGAATAATCGGTATCATGATTGTATTGATGACAAAACGACATACTTAGAATGATATCTATGGAATACGAGGTGCAATAATGAAATTCTTCTTTTTATTCTCCACTGGGGCTATATAAGCCACCACTCATGTACATATCATTGTTCCATTAGTACATTCTCATTGTGCATTACTCGTTGCCTTGCATAAAGCTCTCTCTCTCTCTCTCTCTCTCTCTCTCTCTCTCTCTCTCTCTCTCCAACATGGTATCAGAGCGAGATAATCAAGATTCTCATTTTCATTATTTTCATTTTCAAATTATTTATGCTTTAAATTCCTATTGGAGTGGGAGGTATCTATCTAGTTGGCGACAGTTGGAGGATTTTCTATCTAATTAGACTATGGATAAATTTAAGCTATGATGTCATCCCAAAAATCAAATTGGGAGGCTTTTTAAAGGCCCGAATTTTGAGAATTATGGTGCATGGCATTTTCTCCCAAGATCGCGCACTATCAGATTACCATATCCATGAGCTCTTGAGCTTCAAGCCCTCAACCATCTCACGCAAGCCACCAAGGGTGCCTCCATCAAGGGGGAGCCACCCTTGGCACCAAGCGCCCCGCGCCCCCTCTCTCTTTTATGCCTCCACTCAGCAGGCTACCACCCCACTTTGCATCTCTTCCTTGCTGCCTTTCATTGCTCAACAGCCAGGGCTTTCATCTTCCATCCCTTTCACCTCCATTGGGCAACACTTCAAACTATCTAGCACTACAATCTCATGCCATATGCTTCTAGATACACACCCTTAGCTGATTGCACCGCTTACTCTCTCACTCAATATGATAGAAGCCTAAGAAGGTCTTATTTCTTGCTTAATAAGAGTTTCTAAACTCTCAAGGGGGACATTCTAATAAGTATTATTAGCCACAACATGGCATTGGAAGGAGACCACTGTCATTTCAATCCAATCTTATGATAATGACTGTTCAACAAAGTCAATGGCTCATTCAAAGCACAACCGTCAAAAGTTATTGAGATCACCATTCTCAAAGGCTACAATCTCAACACGAGCCAACTCGTTAAATGATGAATCTATGGAAACAGAAGGACAGAAAATAATCAATGGTACCTCAAGCCACGATACTACAATTCAGCCATAGCCACCACTCTAGGCCCTCTTCTTGTGTAAACTATGGAGCTCTAGGGCCTAAGTAGTGGGGAACTCCAACATCCACTCCCATCTAGAGGAGACGACTCTAGCCTTCTCAAGGATCCATAAGATATTGAGAGAGTTCATCCAATATCCAAGATCAATGCACTGATTTGGATTGAGAGCTACTTTCTCCCCTAAATAATTTTGAATTAAAAAATCATGAAAACTTTTTTTTTATTTATTGCACTACACGAACAACCTCAAAGATTTTTCCTATGGGTTTTACTTTGATGTGCATATATTATGTTTGTAAGACTTTAGACACTACCCATGTCTTTGACAAGTGGTGAGACCGCCCATGCATCATTTCCTTCAGTTCACTTCATGGGCTACAATTATGAAACTACCCTTTTCTATTGCTCATTTGTAAAGGATTTTGTGGAATCATGGGGGTTTGTCTGGTCTCTGAGTCGTATATAGAACATGTGGAGGTTAACCTTTGAACCAAATAACATAGGCCTCTGAGCCATGTTGTCTTTTGTTTAGTCTCTGAGCCATGTAGGGTCCTGACACTTTTACGTACATCAATAATCTTTTGAGCTTGATGTCATCTCAACAGTTAGCTCCACCAATGAGCTGAAGGGGGATTTGTTGGCTTTATGGGATACCTCTCTAGCCTAGCACACTACACCTAACATAGTTGATTAAGTCACTATTCATTGACATTGCACACCATTGGGGATATATAAGTTACCACTCATGTACATTTCATGATTCCATTAGTAAAATTCTCATTGAGTATTGCTCCTTGCCTTGTGTCGAATTTGATGGTCAGTGAATAGTGGGGTTGTTGTTGGAAGATGTAGGTAGGACAAAAAGAGTTGGAGCTATAAGTGTTTGCAATTGTTTTGTAAGAGATTGAATCTTATTTTCACCATCACAAGCAAAAGAAAATGCCTCATATATAGAGAAAGGCTTAACTATCTTTAACTCATCTTGGATACCTTTTTGAAATCCCCGTCTTTTGTTGAAGTTCAAGCATCCAATGGTTTCATCAAGTAATATAAATTTTCTATCATGGATTCAAAGAGATCATAAAAAAGCATTACATGCTCGCAAGTTGTGCATTGGAAAAAAGAGAAAACCATATGTAAGTATGATGGGGAAGTGGAACCATCCTCAACACCTAGTTAAATCTTAGGGAACGTGCCCTTCCCTCAGATATTTGTTTTCTCCTTTACCGTTGAAGGGTCTGGATATTCTTCTCCTTTAGTTTTAGAGGGTTGCTATTATGATTCTCCTTTGAAGTAGTGTCACATTCTTTTTGGATTTGTAGTGCATGAGGAAGAATTATTACCTTCAACTTTTGTAAAACCCATGAGTGCTCTCTTCCTCGTAACAAGCCATAGTTGGAAGCTTCTACATTTTTATATTGTAAACCCAAACACTAAAAAAGACCCATCGGATTTGGCGAGGGACAACTTGATGGCTATAAGAAGTGCATCAAACATACTAGCTTTTAGACCCTACCCTTGCCCTTGTTGAGCATATTCTACAATCCATGCACTCCAAGAGACGACTTCATTGGATATACATAAATCTCTTCTATCAATTGGGTCCTTTGCTGCTAGTCTTGCAACTCTCCTCTCTCTTTGGCTAAAGAAGATCGTGTCATTGCAACTTTTCGAAGTGAACTATTTGGTTTTTTAATGATTTTCACACGTGACACATCAATGGAGTACCTTGTTTGCCCTCTTAAGAAGGCTATTTCATCTTCATTGAGCTCAATTTTAAACTCCTCTTAAATGCTTTTGTCCTGATAGAAGAGTCCAAATCCATCAACATCATAATTTGGGTAATCCCTCACATCCACGACCCCTATCCCTATTAGCTACTTAGCTGCCCATCCCTCTTAAGAAGGCTAGTTCATCTTCATCCAGCTCAATTTCAAACTCCTCTTCATTGCTCTTTTCTTGAGATAAGAGTCCAGATCCATCAACATCATAATTTGGGTAATCGCTCATATCCAAGACCCCTGTCCCTATTAGTTGCTTAGCTTCCCATCCCTCAAGCCGTGAATTCATTCTCTTTAGTGGTTGCCTAGAAGTGCTCATTTCATACTCCTCTATAATGATAATCATAGAAAGACCTTTGCAGCTTGAGCAAGGCTAATTCATACTCATCCAAAGATCTTCTTTTATTTGTTGAAGATCTTGACCTGTCTTTTGGTCCACATCTCTCATGGAAAGGTAAATTTTATTCCCAATCATGAAAACAAATGTCACCCATACCTCTTGATCTCTCTTCACAACAACTTTTATATTAGCAATCATATGTGTGGCAATTTGCAATACATGAGTAATCTCTTTGTTTGATCATGAACCCCGCAAGCTGCACAAAGCAACCATGATCCATGACACATAAAACCCTACCTTGGGCATCATTGAAAAACTCAAGCTCCTTTGGATGATGCCCTTTTGAAGAGCTAGGGTTTCTTAATGTTCATCATTGTCATCACTGCCAACATATCCAAT
This sequence comes from Adiantum capillus-veneris, assembly GCF_014529385.1. Lineage (NCBI taxonomy): Eukaryota > Viridiplantae > Streptophyta > Polypodiopsida > Polypodiales > Pteridaceae > Adiantum > Adiantum capillus-veneris. The sequence goes on along the minus strand of NC_140939.1, from coordinate 64,518,656 downwards.
ATATCCATCCTTGTGATCGTCATCCTCTTCGTGAGTCCTTCAATCACCATCCTTGTGGCTAAAATCCCTTCTATAGTCATCCTCTCAGTCATGGTCTCTTTGTCTTTCATACCTTCTCTCATGTTCACCATTTGTATTGTGATCCTCTCAGTCATGGTCTCTAAGTTGTATTTCATACCTTCTCTCATGTCACTCATTTCTATCGCGATCTCCATCATCATGTTGATCATGTCTATTGTGCTCTTCACATCTCTTCTATTGCTATGGTATTTCTATTCATAATCATCATCACTGCCAACATATCCATTGTATTTATCCTTGCAGTCATCATGCTCTCTCTGTGCGTCCTTCAATCACCATCCCTATGGCTAATGTCCCTCCTCTATTCATCCTAACTGCTTCTCGTCTCCTATTATTCAACTCTCTCCTGCTCTAGCTATTAGCACTTCTTGTGAGCTGGCTATTGGCTTCCTCACCTTTTTGGCCTGTGATGATGATCTCTGGCTATTATTTACTTCTTCTACTTGCTCTCACTTGTTGGAGGATGGTGACTATGCTAAATATTACTACTCTGCTATCCTTGAAGCTCCATCTTCGACTGCTACTTTTTGACATCAAATTCTATATGCTTGCAATTCCTCATACTTCTGCTGGTGTAATTAAAGACTCGATTGCTTTGTTTCTTTTAGTTGCAATGGAAACAAAGAGTTGGTCACTCTCGTTGAGTTTATTGTGCTTACGATCCCTTGTATATTCATCATGAACAACTTCTCATCTCTTGTTGTTCGGCTCTCTCCTGCTCTAGCTATTGGCTTCCTCACCTTTTTAATTAGCTCGTGTTGATCACCTCTAGAAATTCTCGCTTCTTCCAGTAACTCTCGTTTGTTGTGGGATGGTGCTGGTGCTAAATATTACTACTCCACTGTACTTGTGCTCGAAGGTCCATCTTGGGTTGTGGCTTTTTGATGTCAAATTCTCTAGCAAGGCTTGTAATTGGTTGTGCCCAAAGAAAATCTCTAGTTGAGATTATTCACTCACACTAAAACCACCCACCTTAAAGCACACCACATCCCCTCTTTTCTATTATTAATTTAAAAATCCTCAAAAACGCTTGGGTGGCGTGAAGCACTTTGCTTCCAAGTTTCATGACATCTCCCTTAGAAAATCATGGTAGAAATCTATCAAAAAATGCGTACAATCTAGCACTTTCCTCTTTGTTTCATAGAGTTAAAGAGGTAATTGTGGGTGATGGATACACCTATGGACTGTGACATAGCCTATGTTGCAACCAACGATGATTGGATGAGCCCTACTAAGCACCGAGCAAACTTTATTGAGCGAAATTACATGTAACACACACACACACACACACACACACACACACACACACAGAGAGAGAGAGAGAGAGAGAGAGAGAGAGAGAGAGAGAGAGAGAGAGAGAGGGAATTATTTGTTGTGATATTGAAGTAAAGAGAAACATCTTTATTGAGCACTAATTAACGTCATTTATTAATAACAAAGTATATTCACGTTTGGCTTCATCAAGTACAAAACATGATATTTTAGCATGAATCACACTTGTCATTGATGAAGGCATGTCTTCTACGTGGCTTGTATTGGGGTCAGCCCAACTTGGGCGGTCACTTGAGTGCGAACTCTTGTAAATGCCTTTATAATGCTCATCAAAATCTAATGATAACTTTCTTTCATTTGTATAGTTTGTGTGAATCTTATCTTCTCCTCTCTATCCCTCATAGCTATATCGGTTCTAAAAGCAGTGCGCTTCCGCTTCGGAGCTCAACAATTGGTATCAGAGCCGATGGTTAAATGGTCCTAAGCATGGAAATATTTGTCGAAGTAGAGTTCTTAGGATATGAAGAGTATAGGGGATTGGTCTACTGGTTGCACATAAGAATACAATGCTGTAAGGCAGATATTGGTCAAATTGGAGAAAATCAAAGTGTATTGATGGAAGTGGAGCTTGCTGGGGGCTTCTCAAGGACCGCTCGTCTTCGTGTCTATCCCTCATTCTGGCATGGTCACCCAACGGGAATATTTATAAGGTTTAAGTCTCTGAATGGGATCAATTATAGCATCAGCATAAAAAGCGAGGAGTTGCAACGCTGTTGCCCTGTTGTTGGTGGCTATGGAGTGGCAGATGAAACAATATCCAAAAGAGGAGGGTGTCACTTATAGAATCTTCTAAATATTGTGCATGTGCCGCTGGAGAAGAAGCAGCAGTTGCAAGGTGGGCAAGAAAGAGATCATCTACAGCAATCGGAATGCCCATCGCCCGAATGTTTTGCAAACACATGGCAGAAGCAACCCGAAGGCATCAGACTTGTGCTTGCAGGTGGGAAAGGTCCTTGTCTAAAGCAAGGTGCAGCCATTGCAGTGCTCGAAGGCAGCCAGCGTTGCAGTAGGTCAATGACACACACACACACACACACACACACACCCTCGGTGTGTGGTGCGCATGCATGGGCATGTGAGCGCGCGCGCGCGCGCGGGAAAGGTCCTTGTCTAAAGCAAGGTGCAGCCATTGCAGTGCTCGAAGGCAGCCAGCGTTGCAGTAGGTCAATGACACACACACACACACACACTCGGTGTGTGGTGCGCAAGCATGGGCATGTGTGTGTGGCGCGCGCGCGCGCGCGCGCACACACACACACACACACACACACATTCACACGTCGTCAACGATATGGCATCGAAGATTTGTCAGCGCTGACGTCCCTGAATCAAAAATTTCTTTTATTTTTTAATAAAAAAAAGCTTCTTTTAAAAACTAAGTTACCTTTTTTAGCTTTGAGGTCGTTCCAGCATGATTTTTGCTCAGCAATGGTTCATTAACGATGAACACTGCTCCTTACAAGGGTGGGGTGTAGGTGTGTTGAAACATGTTAACATAATGATTATGATATGTATGCTATCATTTTGTGTTTGGCGCTTACACATGTGACATAGCCTTCCTTCAAAAGCCAAAACATGAATGTATATTGACGTGTATGTCAAAGGACACAACTCACAAATTAGTACTTGCCTCCATGTGTGTCAAGAAGTCTATGTCAAATCCATATTGTGTGGGATTAGACACTACCCATGGAGTCGTCGTATTCGATAAGACCTTCCCTGTGACAAGCTCCATTTTGTATTTCGCTCTCGTGAGGTTATTGGGTAAACCTTAAACCCAAGGTTTGGGAGTAAACCAAAACCCCCGCATATTGGTAGCTCTGAAGTAGCACCAGGTTATGGGAAAACCTACAACACTTGGTTTTGAGAAAACCTAAAACTCACGTTTGCCGAGTATACCAAGAAATTGTGGATTCATGAGAGTGTAGCACTTAGTTCAAGGGGACGTATGACTGTTTTGTACAGCTAGGATAAGTACTCTTGTGAACCATGGTGATGAATCATGTTGAACCACCATGATGTATCAAGTACTAAACCTAGGAATGAACTTATGATGAAGATTATGCCAAGTTTGGCCGAAGGGGGGGCGATTGTTGGGTCAACCCAACTTGGGCGGTCACTTGAGTGTGAACTCTTGTAAATGCCTTTCCTTTATAAGGCTCATCAAAATCTAATGATAACTCTCTTTCATTTGTACAATTTGTGTGCATCTTATCTTCTCCCCTCTCCTCTGTTCTTTGCTCTCTATCCCTCATAGCTATGTTGGTTTGAGAAGCAGTGCGCTTTTTCAACAGCTTGTTGTGAGTACAAACAGTGTACCATGGATTCTATGATGTACTACGTAGAGGTACAAACATTGTACCTCGACGTGGCTTGTCGCTAGTACAAACATCATACCATGGTACAAACATCATACCATGGATCCTATGTGGATTGTCGTGAGTACCAAAATTGTACCATGGATCCCGTGTGGCTTGTCATTAGTAAGAACATTGTACAATATGGATCTTGCACCATCCTTCTCACCTCCGCCTCAATGTACACCTGCAAGCACTTCAATGAAACAAAAATTAACACATCAAAGTAAATCAACCGTTTTAAACACTGCAAATAAAGTTAGAAAAAATAATTCAAAATCGCATCAATAGCTCGATTAGATGCTCTCATATATCACAATGAAGATAACGCTTGCAAAACCAAAGTATAAGTAAGGGGAGGTACTCAAAGAATAACATGTCCATGGCCAAAGGAAGTGGAATGCTCATCGAACGGGTTCCCAATGCGAGGCCTATTTTCCTCATCCACCACATTTGCAAAAGTCGAGGCCTCCTATCTCTCTCACCCTTTAGACCGGGGACAAAGAAGAGGTAACACAAATATCAAAATTAAAGCCTCATCACTATCCAAGGTTGCACATGCACATCTCAAAGAGAGACATGATCTAAGGACAAGAGTAGTCCCTCAACCAGACTTCAACCAAAGGCCCTTTGATTGGCACAAGACTAGAAATATAAGAAGCACTACGCTACATGTATCCACGCCATGCAAGTTGGTTTAGGATCATGGACTTTGACAAGTAGTGTTTCATGATAGTATTTGTAGGATTCATGCCCATGGAGCAAAAAATGGTGTGCTATGAGTAATGTAAAGTGGAGGTGGTGCACCACACCTATGAACGAAGAACAACATCAAACTATCACACCGCAAAGAAACATGATAAACCCTAAGAAAAACATAGTTTGATCAATTAACACATAAATTACTAACAACGACATCAACCTCATAATCTCCACCTATATCCATAAATTCATAAGGTGAATGATGAATAACCATAACCTGACAATGAATAGTCCAGTCAAACGCTTTACTTGTCCTCTTAATCCAATCAACAATATCACCTATCACATTGAAATCGAAGTTTTGACATAATTAAACAAAGCAACAATATTTCAACTAGTTTAGGATAGAAGATCCTTTACCTGCAGTACATCCCATGACAAGAAGGCGTCCAAAACTTGTCAATGTACTGAGTGTCAAATGGATGGGAGATCTCACATGCTCCTTAGTGCATGCATCCCATCGAGGTTGTGAGGGCATAGAATGTAGGACACCTCTAAAAGGAAATTCCACAAAAGAAAAATTGATAGACCACGGAACGAGCCTACCATCCCTTCTGTATCCACCAACGTTTGTAGATCAAACTCTAACTATATGCTCATGTAGAGGCATCCATGTCAGTGACTATACACTCAAACGAGAATCACATGCAATGTAACATTTAATGGCCTAGTAACTTGTGTGTAGTAGAAAATAGCATGAACATAGTGAGCATTTCATTAGAATAGATTCCTAATGAGCATAACAAGAGTGCCTAGGTGGAGAGAGCAAAAAAAAGCATAACACCTAGTTAGATAGGCATGAACAATACTTCAAAAGAGAGAGAAATTTAACTATTGACAACAGTTGAGGACCAGATTTACATGGAGCCGGTCCACCCTCCAAAAGGCTTTGTATTATAGGTTCCCCCCATGAAGGGAGACATTTTATGATACAATTATTTGTGTTCCTTCAATAACTAGCTAGTGCAATGAAGATGGAAGCTTCAAGCACTAAGCAAATACTTATAAAACACAACATCAATTCCCTCACGGTCTCAGACCAAGACCTCACACACCTTCGAAGATGGTGAGGGCTAGCGGGGTATGAGAGTAGATTGAGAGGAAGGAGTAGTCCTACGAGAAAGAAGTACATCTCCTCACATACTCACTCATAATAGCTTAGCATAGCATAGCTTAGTAATTAGCATGGTAGAGGAGATGAGCATGCATTGAAGCTTGGCTCTTGGTTGGATTTGCATCACAAAGCCAAGAGTTGTTGGTGTAGGCCTCCCTTCTCACAAGCTTGGAGTAGATGATGAGCTTTTCATTAAATCTTGAGAAGGAGAGAGAGAGTCTTCTTGCTTCACACATGAGCTAGTGTGAGTGTGTGTGGAATAATGCCTTGACAAATTCAACCCCCTCTCTCTCTTGGTCGACCCCTCTTGCATTTACTCATGCAGACACCCCATTGGCCCATGCCAGGCTTAGCCAGTAAGAACTAAATAGCATAAGTGCTAGCCTTCTGACATGTGTCCCCCTTTCCCCTTTTGTGAGAGCTTTATGTAATTAATTAATGAAACTAAACTCTCATTGTACCCCTTTGTCTTGTGGCCAATAGGAATCAGGCAAGCCATGGGGCTGCTGAATGCTCATTGGACCCCTTGGGAGACTGGCCAATAGTCTTCTAGAGAGCTTAATTATTATTGGTTCTTTTATTAAGTGGTTTTAAATAATTAAGCTAGATTTACTCTAGCCTAATTCTCATTGGTCCACCTCTATGGCCATCCAATAGAATTTGAGTGCACCTTGTGGGCAACTGGGCTAGGTAGCTGACATGTGTCCCCTATTCCCTTTGTGTAAAGGGTGCTTGTGAGTGTGTGTGTGTGTGTGTTTCTCTCTCATCCCCTACTTACAGGGCTCGCCCCCTCCTATGTAGGAGTCTTGAAGACTTTTTTGTACACACACAAAGCATCCAATTCCACTAAACTTGACCATTTGGCCTTACCTTTGAATTTTGGAACCCTAGCATTTTGGAAGTCTTAATGGGCTGAACCTTAAGGTCTTTGGAGCCCATTGTTGCACATTGCTCATTTGCAGATGGTCACCCCCTTTGGATCCCTATTTTCCCTCCTTTGGATCCCTACTGTGGCCGATCTGCCAGCTTAACCAATATTCCAACTTTTTCTCCCTTGGTACTTCCCCATGTTAAAGGATCAGTTTAACATGAGAAAATCATTTAGGAGAATTAGATATTAGTTATTATGACCTAACCTCTCTCTTGAAATCATAGTCGTCCTCGACTATGGGGTAGAGAAGATAAAGCCTATTTATTAGTCCTTTTTCTAACGGGTAGAGGATCCCTATCTTACCTACGACATTTTTCTAGAATGGATGACTAATCCATTTGGCGCTTGAGAGCATAAGGCTGCCGCAAGCATGTCTGCACATTAGTCCTATCAATCTTCCATAGTAGAGTGACAAGGTCTACTTGGTGTTTGGGAGACGTCGTCTCCGCAAATTTGATTTTAAGCATGCATACTACTTCACATTTGTGTTACCATATACATGTGGTAGTGATGTGTGTGAACACATTAGGACCGCCGGGGCATTTTTTCCCTCTTTAGGAGGTTTTTTCCCCCGTGCATTGTATATATGCCCATCACTCTAGGGCTATCTATCTTTCCATTGCATACTAAGAAACGCACTCTCTATTGTGTGCCTTGAGCTTCCTTCATCTTCTCCAAGCTGTGTGTGTTTCTCTGCAACCCTAATTCCAACAATTGGTATCAGAGCAGGTCACGTCCTCCCGGGCTTAGTCGCCAGCTGCTCCAGCACACGCCTGCTCACTTTCTTCGATTTCAGTGATCTTTGGTGAGCGTTCGCAGGTCGACAAGTATTTTGGGAGAGTTCGTAGAGCTTGGTCTGCTCAGATTTTTGATTCGGGCTCATTTCGGCCTCCGTTTACACTACAGGTAGGTATCGCACAGGCTATTTCGTCATTTTGTGCAAAATTTCTGTCAGTGCCATTTTCTGCATAACAGGTGCCTTATAGTCTTCTACAATTTGTGCTATATAGCACGTGTTGTTCCCGCTCCGTTTCTCCTATTTTTGGAAAGTTTTCACATCAGGTGCAGCATTTACCATGGCTGACAACAATAACACAGATGTGTTCAAGATGTTTTTTGCTGAAGACAAGTTGGATGGGGACAATTACCCTATGTGGGCTTATATGATGCAACATGTGCTTGTGTCAAAGGGCGTATGGAATATTGTGTAGGGCATTGATGTACGTCCTGGTTCTGAGGATGTAGGCGATGTTGAGGATGTTGCAGATCTTGCTGCAAGGATTGCAGCTGTTAGAGTTTTTTTGCCTACGGCAGCACAAGCTCGTTGGGATGTTAAGGATGCGCAGGCTCATGCATTGATTGCGTTGTCTGTGAAGCGCACCATTGTTCCTCACATCCGTTCAACAAAATCTGCAAAACAAGCTTGGGATATTGTAGAAGGTCTTTATGCAAGCCGCAATGAGGCTAAAATTGCTTTGCTGTGTAAAGAGCTGGAGTAGAAGATTATGCATGAGGAAGATGATATGGACACTTTCCTTGCTAGTGTCAAGGATATCAATGAGCAACTTATTTTTGCATGTGAAGTTATTTCGGACAGTTCCCTTGTGCAGACTGTTCTTGATGCCTTACCAGATTCCTACCAGACTTTTGCTAGTACTTGGAGACTCATGACCCAAGGAAATCCTGAAGTTGTCAAGTTTGATGCATTATGCACATTGCTGTTGCAAGAGTCACTTTCTAGAAAAAACAGGACTAGGCAGCGTGCAGTTGAACAGGCTTTTATTGCTTCTCAAAGAAAGGGTGGTAACAGTAATGCAGCCACTTCTTATGGTTCTGCTGCGAGTGGCAAAAATTCTGTTCCTAATGCTTCTGCTGGCAGCACTTCGTCTGGCAATCCTGGTGATAAGGGCAAAAAGAAGATGCGTTGCCATTATTGTAAAGCCAATGATCACTTGATCAAGTCGTGTCCTAAGTTGAAGGCCAAAGAGGCTAAGAAGAAAGAGGGTGGTTCCACTGCAAATGCTGGTTCCACTACAAATGCTGGTTCCACTACAAATGCAGCCATTGTTGAGTCTTCTGTGAAAGGAGATTGTGATGCTGATGTTGATGCAGAATGGGCTTTTAGCGCAGAGTGCACTTACAATCCTGCTGTCCATGATGCATGCTTGTCAGTTGTTGCAGATTCACATGTGTGGTATTTCGACAGTGGTGCTACAAAGCACATTACCTCACATCGTGAATTGTTTACCTCTCTCGAGTCTGTCCCTCATGGGAATTCAGTCACTTGTGCCAACAACGCCTCTTATCCAGTTCAGGGAGTTGGAAAGATTGTGCTCACTGCTGCTAATGGCAGTTCCTTCACACTTGTTGATGCACTTTATGTACCTGGGATCAAGAAGAGTCTCTTGTCTGTATCCGCACTTGCTAGACTTGGACTTGTAGTCAAATTTTTCGACGACAGATGTACAGTTCATGATCTCAGCTTTGGTGATAAAATTGTTGCATTTGGGCTTTTGTGCCGTGGGCTGTATAAGCGTGGTGGAAATACGAATGTAAGTTCCAATGAGGCAAATGTACAGCCTATGGGGGTTTCTGAAAATGTTTTAGATCAGCCTATTACTAATGCAGATGTACATGATGTACTTGATGAGGAAAGGGCTGAAAATGAGCAGGCTAGAGGTATGCCAAAATGGCTGGTGCACAGTTTGCGTGACAGTAAATTGGATGCACCTTTGTCTAGTCGTACTCGTTCAGGCTCTCGCCATGCATCTTATGCATCAGATTGTTATGCTTTGGCTGTGTCTAGCTTACATGATGTTGAGGAGCCTCTGTCTTTTGATGAAGCACAGAATTCAGAAAATTGAATGGCTGCCATGCAATCAAAATATGATGCACTTATAGAAAATGACACATGGACTTTATGTGATTTGCCTCCTGGCAAAAATGCCATTGGTACGAAGTGGGTTTACAAGTTAAAACGCAAGCTGGATGGTGAGATCGATCGCCATAAGGCTCGACTTGTTGCAAAGGGTTATGCACAACAAAAAGGCATTGATTATGAAGATACTTTTGCTCCCACTTGTCGTGACTATTGTGCGTTTTCTATGTGCATTGGAAACTCATTTTGGTTGGGATGTACATCAATCAGACATTGTTACTGCTTTCTTGAATGGTGGCATATTTGAGGAAGTTTATGTAACGCAGCCTCGCGGTTTTGTCATAAAAGGACAAGAGGACAAAGTGTGCAGATGTAAGAAGGCTTTGTATGGGTTGAAGCAATCGCCTGGTGCTTGGTATGAGAAAGCTGACACTCATTTGGTGAAATGAGGCTTTCGTAACAGTCCAACAGAAAGCTCATTGTATGTAAAGAGTGAGGATGATGTACTTCTCATTGTGGTTCTTTATGTCGATGATTTGCTGATCATTGGACCAAATGAGAGACATATTACTGAATTTAAGGCTGATTTGAATGCTACTTTCAAGATGAAAGATTTGGGGCTGTTGCATCATTACTTGGGTATACAGTTTAAGCAGTGTGATGGTGGTATTGCTTTGTGTCAGAAAAGTTACATAGAAACATTGCTATGTAAGTTTGGACTTGAGGATTGCAAACCTATTGCCACTCCCATGGAAACACGTTTGAAGTTGAGTCTATATGATGCTGGTGATCCTGCTGATGTCACTCTTTACCAAACTGGTGTTGGCTGCCTCATTTATGTATGCAACACGGGGCCAGATATTCAGTTTGTAGTCTCACAGGTCAGCAGATTTATGCATAGCCCATGGTCTAAGAATTGGCAGGCTCTCAAGAGGATTTTCCGCTACCTTAGTGGCACTTTACATCTTGGCTTGTTTTATCCCAAGAGGGGATCATTGCCGCCAGACTTACATGCTTTTTCGGACTCAGATTGGGCTGGTTGTTTTGACACGTGAGTGTCCACAAGTGGTTTTTGTTTCATGCTTGGCAGTTCATGTATATCATGGTTGAGCAAGAAGCAACCTACTGTGGACACTTCGAGTTGTGAGGTTGAGTACAGGGCAGTCTTCACAGCTACGGTTGAGTGTGTATGGCTCAGACGCCTTATGGTTGATTTGGGTGTTGGACAGGACACTGCCAACACTATCTACAATGACAGTCAGAGCGCATTGGAAGTTTCAAGGAACCCAGTTTTTCATGCTTGCACAAAGCACATTGAGGTGCATTACCACTATGTCACGGAGAGGCTCTTAGCAGGAGAGATCAGCTTGGCTTATGTGCCAACACAGGACAACCTTGCAGATCTTTTCACAAAGGCATTGTCTCGTGAGAAGCTTGAAGCTTTCCGCAAAGCTTTGGGCTTACTCCCCTTTGTGGACTGATCATGTCCTCAGGGCATGGCACTTCCCTTTACTCATGTGCCAGCTCTTGTTCACCGCATCACTCCAGGGGGGATTTGTTACCATATACATGTGGTAGTGATGTGTGTGACCACATTAGGATCTCCGGGGCATTTTTTCCCTCTTTAGGAGGTTTTTTTCCCCGTGCATTGTATATACGCCCATCACTCTAGGGCTATCTATATTTCCATTGCATACTAAGAAACACACTCTCTATTGTGTGCCTTGAGCTTCCTTCGTCACTTCTCCAAGCTGTGTGCGTTTCTCTGCAACCCTAATTCCAACAATTTGTGCACAATAAAGAAAAAGAGAGTCTTATAAGACAAAAACTTTGTTCATTTTAAACATTTGTACATTTGCTTACTCTAGGGAAGCATTGTAAGCATTGACAAGGTTTAGGTTATCCTTTAATTGTATGCCTTGCATCCATCTAGCATCTTCAAAGGATAATTCTTGAACTTAATAAGATACCGTTTGATAATCTTACCGCCTCTTAATACCTTGTCTTCATGTCGGAAAATGGACTCGGGCTACAAAACCTCTTCTTGTTCCTAGATCTCCGATGGGTCTTCAATAGTTGGTTCTTGAGGTGGCTCTCCTTTGTAAGGCTTTAGTAGGCTCACATGGAAGCATTGTGTATGAGCCAATGGCCGGGCAACTTGAGCTGATAGGCCATCTCATTGATTCGTCTAAGAATCTGGAAGGGACCATAGTACCTTTTTGTTAATTTAGCATAGTACTTTTGGTGTCCCATAGGATTCTTGCCCGTCGTGTGCCTTAATCGAGCCTTGGGAAATTTTAGTAAGACCCAATCATGTTCTTTAAAGGCTTGGCCTCTTCTGTGCTTATCAGCAGTAGCCTTTTGACTTTGCTATGAGATAGAGATAACATCCTTAATCTTTTGGAAAGATTCTTGTAGATCTCGGCTATACTCATATGGAGCAAAGATCTTCCCGTGTACCTTAAGTAGCACGGGACTTTTTGATCTTCCTTCAATTACCTCGAAAGGTGCTTTTCTCGTGGAAGTATGGACAACGTTATTGTAAGCATACTCCCCTAAGGGTAAATACTTCTCCCATTGGGACCTTTGATCTACTTCCGTTACATAGACTTTTAGTAGATCAAGAATTTTTAGGTTAGCTATTTCACTTTGGCCATCCCTTTGCGGGTGATAGGCCGAAGAGAAATTTAGCCTTGTCCCTAAATTCTCAAAGAGAACCTTCCAAAAATTACTGGTCATTCTTGGATGTCTATCTGACACTATGGACATTGGCAAGCCATGGTACTTGAAGATTTGTGATATGAAGAGGGTTGCCATTTGATGGGCTTTAATGGTCTTTTTGGCAGGTATAAATTGAGCTTGTTTGCTGAACCTGTCTACTATCATCCATATTCCTGTATTCCCATGGATAGACTTAGGCAATCCAAAGATAAAATCCATGGATGTGCTCTCCCATGGTGAATTAGGGATTGGAAAAGGTTGAAGCAATCCAGGTTGCTTCCCTCTATCAAACTTCATCTTTTGGCATACCACAGATTTAGAAACATATAATCTTGTATGTTTGCTTTCATGGTAGGCCAATAGAAATATGTTTCAATCCCTTTTAGGGTAGACTGGATCCCTGTATGCCCTGCATAAGGAGGAGCATGAGATTCATACATTACTTTCTCAAGTAGTGAGTTAGTAACGCATAGTCTACTGCCATACAGAAGATAACCATTTTGTAAAGCAAATGGTTTTTCTTTCTTCCCTAGTGCAAGGGCTGAAATCACATCTTTAAAATTGGGATCAATAGCATACTCATCTATCATAGAAGATAGATCATTGTGAGTTGCTATGGAAACTGCATTCACTCTTGGCCGTCTTGACAGTGCATCGACTACTTGATTATGCTTTCCAGCAATGTGCGCAATATAAAAATGAAAAGCAAAAGGAAATTTTCCCACCTCATTTGTTTGTTGAAGAGCTTGGTCTGCGTCATGAAGTACTTAAGGCTTTGGTGATCCGTCCGCAGAATGAAAGGAGTCCCCAGTAAATAGTGCTTCCATGAGTCTAAGGCATGTAGAACTGCAAGGAGTTTCTTTTCATATATGCCTAGAGTTTGCTCAACAGGGTCAAGCCTTTGACTTTCATAGGCTATGGCATGCCCTTCTTGGGGCAAAACAGCTCCAAGGCAATCACCACAAGCGTCACATTGGACCTCAAATGGATTTGAGAGATTCGGCAGTGTAAGCATAGATTGAGAGATAAGATTTTCTTTAAGATTTTTGAAAGCATTGTTCTCCTTGGCAGACCATGTATACCTAACGTTTTTCTTTGTTAGGTCGTATAATGGTCTTGCTATTAGTGAGAACTTTTCTATGAAGCGTGTGTAGTATGCACACATACCTATAAAGCTTCTTAGTTCATGAAGATTCCTTGGTTTAGGCCATCCTTTTATTACCTCTAACTTTGATGGATCCAATTTGGATTCCATCTTGAGAGATAATGTGACCTAAATACTGAATCTCTTGTAAGAAAAACTCACTTTTCTTTCGATTAACATAAAATTTATTCTCTCTTAAGACTTGAAATATTAGAGTAGATGATAATATCATCAAAGAACACTCCAGTAAAGGTTCAATGAGGCCTGAATAGCTTCTCCATCAAGCGGTTGAATGTGGCTGGTGCATTGGTCAAGCCAAAAGGCATGACGATGTATTCATAAAGACCAAATGTAGTGCAAAATGCAGTCTTTTCAATGTCTTGATCAACTATCCTTATTTGATGGTAGCCACTTTTTAGGTCAATCCTACTGAAGTAGGTCAACCCTTGTAGCTTATAGAATAGGTCTTCTACCCGTGGAATGGGAAACCTATTCTTGATAGTGATCCTATTTAGTGCTCTACAGTCGACACACATACGATATGTGCCGTCTTTCTTTTGCACTAATACCACGGGTGAGCAAAATGGAGTGAGCTAGGCCTAACCATGCCCTTCTCAATTAACTCATGCGCTTTTTGCATAATCTCCTCTTGTTGAGCTTGAGAAACTCTATAAGGCGGTGAACTTCCTGGAAGAAGTTCAAATGCATGGTCATCATTGCCTCGTTTAGGACGTAGTTCACAAGGGATGTCGTAAATACAGACATCTTGAAACCCCTTGAGAAAATTGGATAACTCTAATTCCTTGTGATTGTTTATATTTTCTTTTGCTAAAGCATTAGGTTTATTTTGAGAATCTTTAATAAAATTTATGTACACGGAAATAGAGCTCTTTATACTTAAAGTAGATTTTCCTTTTAGGGAATTTAACATTGGCAGCCATGCGATCAAACCATGGTGCCCCTAGGATTACATCCTCGTGCTTGAGAGGAGACTTTAAGAAGTCCTCTTTGTCCACATAGCTTTGGACGTGGAGCCTCAATTTCCCAATTCAGGGAATGATTGAAGCTTCTTGCCCCTTGAAAGCACCATCTGCAAGTAGGACATCTCCCATCTCATAGGCTTGGATGACTAGCTTGGTGGCCAACTCTATGGATATGAAATTGTGAGTAGAACCAGGGTCAAAGAGAATAAAAGCATCATGTTCTCTTACCTTTCCCCAAGCATGGCATAGAGGAGATCCTTTGTGACGAGCTTCCTCTTCTTGGATTTCGACCAAGGTAGCTCTAGGAGGCTCATGGCGGGTGTTCTTTTGGGGATAAGCACGGTACGCATACCCTTGCTCACCACACTTGAAACAACGGTTATCCTTCCGATAATGGCTCAAGCTCTTTTGGAGAGAGTTTGTTTTTGCCTTTGTAAACTCCCTTCTCTTTAGCTTTGTTGTTATTGGAATTGTCCAGGAGACTTTTGGACATTTTCCTTCCCCTTAGGCTCATTGGAACCCTTGTTTTTCGTGGGCTTAAGATTTCTCTTAGTCGCTGTTTGGAAATTGATTCAAGAAGCCACCATAGTATGGTGTATAAACGCAGATATGGTGCGTGGCCTTTGGGAGTTGACATACTCCACCATTTCTTCAGTTAAGCCCGCAAAAAATTGTTGTTTCTGCTCTCCAAAATCCATCTTTTTGAAGACAGTGGCTTTGAGATGTAAGTCCCAATACTTGTCTACATATTTGTGAATGGATCTGTAGGGAGATAGCTTCAAGCTTTGCCATCCGGTGAGTACTTTGTCTTTGGCATCGATGGCCAAAAACTGCTTCATGATGGAAGCTCTTAAAGCTTTCCATGTTCGTGGAGCTTCACCGTTGGCCCGTATTCTAGACCATCATTGCCTGGCGGACTTTTGAAAGTGCATGGCTACATGGTGTAGTTTAGAGGACTCCGTAAAGCCCTCATCTCCAAACGCCGCATCAAATTGTTGGATAAAGGCCAGGAATTTGTTCGTAGCACCAAAGATGCCATCGTAGGTAAGGAAAGAGATGCTCTTTCCTCCCTCTTTGAACTTCTTGAGCTTGGATGACCTCTTCCATGCAGCATAGGATTTCCTATGGCCTCCTATTTTTTATGGTTCAAAAGTTGCACCATCGCTTTCTTCAGAAGATGAAGAATTTGAGGAAGATGGAGAAGAGGGTGACCTATTTCTCGCCTTTTTCTTGTCTTGATCCTCTCTGTCTGCACCATCACTTTCATAAGATGAAGAAGATGGAGAAGAGGGTGACCTCTTTCTTGCCTTTTTCTTCTCTTGTTTTCTGTCATCCTTCTTTGAATTATGGTGTGGAGAAGTGTGCGATGGTCTTCTCTGTTTAGGAGGTGATGGAGAGAGTTTTGCCCGCCGTCCTTGTGGAGCCATCTCTGCCAAGGTGGCAGGAGACTCACTTCTTTCTCGTTCCTTGGGTGGGGGATCTTGAGTTCTCCTTTGGGAAGGAGATGCATCATCAAGAAGAAAATTTTTGAGCCCTTCGTATGGATCCTCTTCTTCTTCCCGAATTGGAGAGTAGCCTCTTTTGAAGGTCTCACAAGGAGGCTTCCTAGGTACTCTCGCTTCATGGTGGGGAGTTTGGAGAATCCCATGAGCACGAAGCTGCCGTTGCACTTCACTTTGGAGGGATGGATTGCCCATGGCTTGTTGAAGCCTAGAGACAAGGTAGTTAACAAGCATAGGGGCATCATTAGTAGCTTGCTCATTAGCAAAATCAAACCTATCAACATTAATTTTACTCTCTTAACTATTGTTAGCCATTCTAATAGCTTTTAGGTCTAAACTTTTTTAGGTGTACTTTGGCACTTCAAGCCCTAGTTGCTACTCCTCTTTACCCCTTTAGAAAAGCACTCAAGCTACTGTACCCGTGGCTCGAATACCATTAATTGCAAGGAATAGAAGAGAGGGTCTTTCAACACCAAAACAACACCAACTCTTGTCAAGCTTCTAAATGCTCAATAGTGGTTAAGCCATAGGCAAGCCCCGTTGGACTCCACTATTAAGACCATAGCTCTCGACGGTGATACCTCATTATCTGCATGAAGGCGGGCGCACTGCAAGGCTGAAAAATCCCTGTTCTACTTATTGAATTGCAGTTAATAATACTAACCATTTATAGCTAGCTTGAGGACCTCCCTTCTTGAGCAAGAAAAGAGTAACATTGTGCTCTGATACCAATGTAACATTTAATGGCTTAATAACTTGTGTGTAGCGAAAAATAGCATGAACATAGTGAGCATTTCATTAAAATAGATTCCTAATGAGCATAACAAGAGTGCTTGGGTGGAGAGAGCAACAAAAATCATAACACCTAGTTAGATAGGCATGAACAATACTTCAAAAGAGAGAGAAATTAAACTATTGACAATAGTTGAGGACCGGATTTACATGGAACCAGTCCCCCCTCCAAAAGGCTTTGTATTATAGGTTTCCCCCATGAAGGGAGACATTTTACAATACAATTATTTGTGTTCCTTCAATAACTAGCTAGTGCAATGAAGATGGAAGCTTCAAGCACTAAGTAAACACTTATAAAACACAACATCAATTCCCTCACGGTCTCAGACTCAAGACCTCACACACCTTCGAAGATGGTGAGGGCTAGCGGGGTATGAGAGTAGATTGAGAGGAAGAAGGAGTAGTCTTACAAGAAAGAGTAGATTGAGAGGAAGAAGGAGTAGTCTTACGAGAAAGAAGTACATCTCCTCACATACTCACTCATACTAGCTTCGCATAGATTAGTAATTAGCATGGTAGAGGAGATGAGCATGCATTGAAGCTTGGCTCTTGGTTGGATTTTCATCACAAAGCCAAGAGTTGTTGGTGTAGGCCTCCCTTCTCACAAGCTTGGAGTAGATGATGAGCTTTTCATTAAATCTTGAGAAGGAGAGAGAGAGTCTTCTTGCTTCACACATGAGCTAGTGTGAGTGTGTGTGGAATAATGCCTTGACAAATTCAGCCCCCTCTCTCTCTTGGTCGACCCCTCTTGCATTTACTCATGCAGACACCCCATTGGCCCATGCCAGGCTTAGCCAGTAAGAACTAAATAGCATAAGTGATAGCCTTCTGACATGTGTCCCCCTTTCCCCTTTTGTGGGAGATTTATGTAATTAATTAATGCTACTAAACTCTCATTGGACCCCTTTGTCTTCTGGCCAATAGGAATCAGGCAAGCCATGGGGCTGCTGAATGCTCATTGGACCCCTTGGGAGACTTGCCAGTAGTCTTCTAGAGAGCTTAATTATTATTGGTTATTTTATTAAGCGTTTTTAAATGAATTAAGCTATATTTAATCTAGACTAATTCTCATTGGTCCACCTCTATGGCCATCCAATAGAATTTGAGTGCACCTTGTGGGCAACTGGGCTAGGGAGCTGACATGTGTCCCCTATTCCCTTTGTGTAAAGGGTGCTTGTGAGTGTGTGTGTGTGTTTCTCTCTCATCCCCTACTTACAGGGCTCGCCCCCTCCTATGTAGGAGTCTTGAGGACTTTTTTGTACACACACAAAGCATCCAATTCCACTAAACTTGACCATTTGGACTTACCTTTGAATTTTGGAACCTTAGCATTTTGGAAGTCTTAATGGGCTGAACCCTTAGGTCTTTGGAGCCCATTGTTGCACATTGCTCTTTTGCAGATGGCCCCCCTTTGGATCCCTATTTTCCCTCCTTTGGATCCCTAATGTGGCCGGTCTGCCAGCTTAACCAATATTCTAACTTTCTCTCCCCTGGTACTTCCCCATATTAAATGATCAGTTTAACATAAGAAAATCATTTAGGAGAATTATATATCAGTTATTATGACATGCAATGGTAATGTTGTCCCATGATAAAGCTAAACATCTATGATCGCATGCGTGCATGCATAACAACGTGCTCTCTAGGAAAAACAAAAGACATGGAATGACGCAAGCTCTGTGTGCCAAGAGCATTTGTCAATTAGCAACAACATATAGAAGTAAACCATAGGTTTAACTTCACTCTTTTTTCACTTAGGATGTCGTCTTCTCTATCCATGTGTAATGTCTTATCGTCATTATCATCAATACATGGACATATTTCAGGTCTCATTTTGAAAGGCACTATCTGCACATAAGCCTCAATAGTCGCTACCGTTAGGAGATTTCGAAGTTCGTTTGGAGGGCCTTTTAGAAGAGAGAGGAAAAAGAGCTCTTCCAATGAGAGAAGAATCAATGCTACATAGAAAAATAGGTTGATGTTAATAAAAATATGAAGAAGGTGTCACTTACTTATTTAATAATCTAGCGATCCTTGAAAATGGTCATCTTTTCATTCTATGTAAGTGTCTTTTTCGTGCGGTACATGTTACTCATTTAATATTTCTTTCGTCATCATTAAAATACAAGAAAAATCACAAAACTATCAACTAGAGGTAGAGTTTGATGGTCCGAAACGCTCAAAAACCTAAAAAATGGATGACAGTTAGAGACGGAGAAAAGGCCAAAAACCCGTAAAAGGAATTTTTGATGAAAGGCGTGTGAGGTATTTTGAAACAAAAACCCCATTTATAGGGGTTTTTTTGGCTTTTCCTTCCTCTCTGGGTGTCAAAAGGAAGCAAGTAGGAATCCGTTTTTTAGGTTTACGGGTGTTCCGAACACATTGTAGGTGTCAAAAGCTTCAAATTCTACCTCTATTGACATTTTCATGATTTTTTTTTTTGTATTTCACTGACGACGAAAGCAATATTAAATAAGTATCACCTACTGAAAAGATGACCATTCTTAAAGATTATTATGGAAAGTTGGATTCACTTTTTAGAGTGTCTAGTTGTCCATTTGGACGTACTTAATAAAGGTGAGAGTGTATTTAAAGAAAAATTTATAGAGAGAGAAATATAATTTCTTACAAGGTGTTCCAAATGATCTCCAAAATCTACTAATGCTCCTGATCTACATCATACAAAGTGCCTAAGCCAATGTTTTGACTATCACTACTATCAGACAGGTCTGTCTCCATTGCAAAGCTTACTTGATTACTATATACAAGTTTTGGAGTGGATGCACTTCTCCTCCCTTATCTCTAGAGAAGAAGACGAACTGCATGCAAACGAAAAAATAATTTTCAACCAAATTTTGCACACAAATAGAGTGACCAAGCTCAGTACCAAAGAAATCAATAAGTTGCTGCTTTGACACCATATCTATGGTGACAGATTTTAAAGATCATCTTCACAATGCAGTTAATAGGCTCACAAATAGATATATCACCTATTAAATGCATGACATTAAATAAAGCTAAAGATCCTATAAAATGCATGCATTAGCTACATCTCAAAATCCTCAAGATTAACAAGGGCGCAACTCCATAGCTCTTAAGAAGCAAGAGATTATATTGTATTCTCCCGCTCTACCAACTTCTCCCTTTTGAAGCCGAGCATTGCTTGAAACAATCCCGCGCCGATACGGGATTATATCCGATAGTGTTCGGCTCTGAGAGGAAGAAATAGGGGGAGGATTAGAATGACAAGAGGCGAGGGCGTAAATACCATACATTCCAATCATTTATATTTGTAATATCCTTGTAGTATAAGCCAATTATGATACCAAAACTAGCTTGGAAAAATTCCCAACATGCATGATCAATGGTACATCGTCCTCCACATACATAAGAGGAAATTAAGAAGCATGCCAAGGAAACCAACCCATTCTAATCCATGCACAAAGTAAGAAGCATGCAAAGGAAAAGAACACACTCACCTCCACCGGTGTTGGGCAGTGCTTGTTGAAATGTCCGACGTTGACACAAAACTATTCCAAGCGATGTCTAAGGATGGAAAAGGCAAGAGGAATATGCAAGCATTAAACGGTAAAACATGTCCATCCAAACACATGAAAAAGAAAAAAAAAAGAGTGAAGTATAGAGGACTCAAAATCAAGTTATCACAAATATGTTATGTTTTGACACTATGCATAAATTCAAAAAGAAAATATAATTCTCTTCCTCCATCGTCCTCTCACTTCCATCGCCTTGAAAACCGCTCGAAATGGTTTCGTGTCGATGCGGGACTATTTCAGTGTCCAATATTGCAAAGCGGCACCAAGACAGTAATTCTAGTAAAAATTCTACTCAAACTTATTCATTAAAATTCCAATGTTCTGGAGGTACAACATCCCCCCTCCAGCGAGAGTTTACTCCTCCCGTTGTCGCCTAGCTGCCCATACAACTAGGTATGTCCACCGCATAGAAAACACGACATGGACATTCCCACCGCATAGAAAGCAAGACGTGGGTTCCCTCTGCATAGAAAGCAAGTCGTGGGTAGAGGCCCTAAGCTAGTAACTCTAGCTACTGTGAAATCGTCGCGAGCCGCCCCCTGTGATCAGTAGGGGGATGAGGACTAGTTCAACATTGGAAATAGAATGAACATGCCGAGCTAAATTTTCCCTAGCAGACATTCTTTCCTATTTCAAACAGTATATCCATCAACCATTCTTTCCTACTTAGAATTTAATATACAATTGAATTCAAATGCCGAGGTTTCCGTCGGATTTCTCCAACATGTTTAGGGATATGTTCTTTCCTAACTTATCGTATGCAATGTTAAATTTAAACAACTTGAATGAAAATGTGACCTACCTCCTCCATTTCCTCGTCATTGGCCTGTGAGATGGCCGGTACTTGGTCGTCCATGGGAGCTTTTCCTTTCCCATTCACGTTGCTTGTTCCCGCCTCGCGGTTGTGGGCACCACCGAAGCCAGTTCTCTTTACCGGGGCCATTTTATACTCACTACGTAATTGACAACTTGGAGAAAAAGAACTAATGTCCGAGAGTACCATAACAATCAAGATGACAGATTATAATCACTGAACAATTCTTTTTATACAAGGGGGTTAGATTTCCTTCAAGACATAGTAATTTATGGATAGTACCTTACTTGTTCTATGGGAATTGGCTCTAAAGTTAAACACTTGGCCTAGGTAATTAGGAATTTCATATTTTTACTAATTGAATTACTAGAGGGGTGAATTAGACATGCTCAATCACCTTCCCAAAGTAAGTAGAGAGATGCAAAATTACCATATGCATAGGTGAGAGGATTCTCCTTCCTAGCGGATTAATGATGGATTAATTATCCTTAATTACATTCTAATCTATGAACATATTGAATCTAACTTAGTTACTCAAACATTGTGTGGTAATAGGATGAACTTGACCAATTCCACATCATTACCGGCTTGACAATTATTTACTATGATGACTAGCGGGAGATTTCTTCTTACTAATCGTGCATTAATCTATGATTAGGAGAGGTTAATTGCTTGAATAATTAACAACTGGATTATGATTATGTAATAGACTAATGATATGGAGAATTAGAGAGTAGTTATTGAGTAATTTAGTTATGATTAAGCATAATAGTTACGAGATTATGAGAATGATAGAGAGATTTGCAGCAAAGGATAAAATAAATCAATATTACCGTGATTAGGGGCTGAAATCTACTCGAAATTCTGATCCAATGGAGTCCTCGAGATGAGAATCGGGCATCACTTCCCTCCTTTGCTTCTTCTCCAAAAACTATGTGTGCCGGCAGCACCTTCCCAAGGTGTGTATGTAAGCGTGTGTGTGTGTGTGTAGTGAGTGGGTGTGTCAGCATATGTGTGTTTCTGTGTGTGAGCACACTCTTAAATAGGCCCCTCCATGCTAAAAATCGACCTTGATTGCTATTTGCATCTGAGAGCTACTCAACTCATGCATGGCAAGTCCAGTTACATGCTTACCAAGTGTCCAGTTAGCTAGTCTAATTGACTCTCACTCTCTCTCTCAAGCTTGGCAACTCTCCCACAACTCCCAAAAGAAGAGAGGGCGCCCCCTAGCTGCTAAAGCAAGCTCTGAGTGGCATGGAACCTGTTACCACACAGCCTCGAGCCCCGGTGCCTCCCCACACAACCTTAGGAAATTTTGGTTTTATGCTAAAACGGGCCATACGAGTCGGAATTTAATGATGTATATTGCTATACTAAGCTCTAACTAAAGTGTATTTGTCCGAGTACCTGCCATATTTAGCAGCCCTCGGGGTCCGAAAATGCATTTTTTTCAAATTCGAGGTATGGGTGCAGTTTTTCGAGACGGTCAAAACTAGACGGGTCGGGTGACCAAAAACCTACTATTTTTGGAAATTTTCACAAAAATTATTTTAATTCACTTTTGGAAGCTTTATAACATTCTAAACATCATGACACCGACAGAATTTAGAAAACTGTTAAAAATAATAACTTTTTCCATTATGTTCATTTGTTACCGTATATATATGGTAGTGATGTGTGTGAGCACACTTTGGACCATCGGGGCATTTTTTCCCTCACTAGAAGGTTTTCCCCCCTGTGCATTGTATATACGCCCATCACACTAGGGCTATCTGATCTTTCCATTACACACTACATGTAATACACTCTCTTTTGTGTGCCTTGAGCTTCCTTCATCTTCTCCAAGCTGTGTGTGTTTCCTTGCAACCCGAATTCCGACAAAAAATGATTACAAAGGTTGACTTTATAGGGACCTTGATCCATTTTTACCAAGTTAGTAGGCTTCGGCTATTTCTTTTTGGAAATTTTGCATGAACCGCCTCTTGATAGGCATTGTCGGGTTCTCTCTCTTTCTCTCTCACTTTCCTAGTGCATGCGGGATGGGCCTCCTCCCAAGCACTAGCGCTAGCGCTGGTGGGGAGGGCTCTCCTTTTTGCCTCTAATAAAATATTGGGTCCCCCAAGGGCGCGGAAACCCGGCCATATAGGCTTGCCACATTATCACTTTCATCACTACCTGTTCGATGCTAACCAACAATAGGTGCCGCCTACACGGCCAAGGGAACCCCAAGGGCGCGGGAACCCGGCCATATAGGCTTGCCACATTATCACTTTCATCACTACCTGTTCTATGCTAACCAACAATAGGTTCCACCTACGTGGCCACCAAATGGCCAAAACCACCTAGCTACACCGTCACACAAGCAAGAGCCACTGAGCAGCGCCCCTCGTGGGAGCGATGGTGGAAACGCCATAGCTGGCGCTCAAGATACTCACCTCCTTCTGATGCCAACTGAGGGTCCCGTTGTAGACTTTCTATCCTCCCAACTCCACTCCTTGCTGCACATATCGGTTATTCCAAGCACCACATGGAACTACTTCGCTTACAACCCTTCAAGGCTTGGCAAACTTTACAAAAGTCATTAGAATCTCAACTCTTCTCCTCCCAACTTCTTTACCCTACTATTCCTTGCTTGGTGACCCGATGTTTGAGCCACAAAACCATGCCAGAACTCTCCCATATCGACTCCAAAATCTACCATACCCCGCACTTTTTGACTTTGCCATGGCCTCGAACCGAGGGCCCAAAAAACGAGGAAAATTATTCGGCATCACCTCTCGAGCAACCGTATCCAACTTCAACCCGGAATAGTTTGGCCACCATAACTCGGATCAATGAGCCATCGAATCCTGTCAAGTCCCCATGATGTATAACACCATTTGGAATCTAGTCAAGCTAAAAAAAAACACCAACTAGCAACCTATCGATGCGATTAACTAGGCACATAACTAGCCTCCGACACATCCTTAACTAATCATATCTTTCCCATTTGAGCTCCGATCAATCCTATCTACTGACTTCATCTCTGACCATCTACATGCACTTATCCTATCCATTGGCAAGAATCTGCAAAGCCTTCCAAATTGGAACTGCCATAACTTCCACACCATAGCTCTGTTTGAGGAGCTATCTAGACTGACTTATAGAGCATCCCAAGCACCACATCCCAAGGCAAAATTCCAACACTTTGAACCCCCTTCCTTTCCACCCCGATTGTCCTTTTTTGGGAGTCTTCTTGGCCTAAGAAACCACATTAGACATACATCACCACTACCACTTGCTTGCCCAGGATCTTCCCACATGCTCAAGTGCTTTGTCCTACACTTGTAGACACCTGTAGCATTGCATAGTCCTCTTCCCAGCTCCGACCAACTTTTCTTGCACAACATGCTCCAAGAAAAGGTATGTTGGATGTAAAGAATGAAAGACTCACTGTTGTCAAATTCTTGAGTGCATTGTGTGATAGTTGTATATTATTGTATTCCTTCTGAAAAGAGAAGCTTTCCCACATGTGTAATACATTTAGGCTTTCACAAACACCTGTTGTTGATGAGGGGAAGAATAGAAGTGCAAACAAAGTTATATCTGGTGCCTTGATGTATAGAGCTACCTTTGAGTAGAAAGGAAAACAAAAAATGAAATCATTATAGACAAGCTTGTGTCTCAAGCATCTGATTGTTGATGCAACTCAATCAAGATGTAAATACTAAGTCTAGAGATGAATGGAGATACAATAAGGAAATAGAGAGTCTGGAAAACATGGCCAATCTTTATTTACACAAAAAATCTTTTGACGAAGATTGCCATAGACCAGAGTTTTTTACTTTCTCACTACCCTAGTTAACACCATACCACATAACAAGCAAAATGCATCCACCTCTTCAAGTCTCTGGCTAGAGCAGAAGCTGCCTAGAAAAGTCTAGGCAATTAGGCACATAAATCTCAATAGAAAATGGCATGTTTAGATGTGGTCCCTCTGAAGAGAAAGTATGTTGTAGTAGGTTCACAATTTTTTTTAACGTAATGTGCAAAAATGGTGTTCTTGCACCTTGCTTTTTGGGAAGGAGAAAATATCCAGCTATCGGCCCAAAACCAAGAGGAATTGTGGAGGGATTCGTATGGTTTTGCACCATTAGAAACACTAAAGTTTGGAATATTACTGGGATGATTATTAGACCTCTTGGGCATGCCTCGGGAATGTGGTCATGGAAAAGGGAACTTTTTTGCAATCATGGGAGGTTGAAATGCTACAAAAAAAAAGATTTGTGCCTCAAAGCAACAATGTGGCAGCATGTGTGGACACCCTTCCTAGTGAGCAATGTGGAACACAATCTAGTTCTTTTTGTGCAAAATTTAGAGATGGAAAGCATATTAGATAGAGGTCAAAATTAAACAAGGACTTCAATGAGAGGATAGCATTGTGCAAAAGCATGTAAGAAAAACCAGTGAGAGAGGTTATATTGGTGCCAATTGTGTTGCACATTTTCCATGTTAGCACTCCTGGTTTGGTTCAAAAGGGGGTGACTCATGTTGTGACAATTGTGGATTTCCCTTGATGTATTTGTGTAGAGCTCCAAAAAAGAGTCATTGTCATGCCAAGGGTAGGACTGGGCAGGGCAAAGGGTCAAGACGGACAAGCAGTCAAGGGGGTCCCTATGTTTAGCAGGCCAAGGGTCAATATAGGGCATGGCTGGGAGGTGTTGAGCATGGTCCGGTCCCCAATCTCCTATACTAGTTTCAGAGCCAAGGGGCTATTTGGCGGAAGGGATCAAGGAGGGGCGTGGTTTTTTGTTCGTCCACTGCATGTGCATGCAACCCATGAAAGCCGTGGATAAGGACTCTTGACAGGCGAGGAAGTTGTAGCCGAGATGCACCGCGTGCAAAAGACCTAGAGTTGAGGAGGGAGACAAGCTCAACCTCCATCAAATTAGGTGCTCTCAAGAACGCCGGGGCGCCCTGACATCCTGAGTATTTTGTGTTTCATCAGCGAAGCCCGACAAGCTCCGTAGAGGAACTTCTTCTCTCTCTCTTGCATGCTACATCGGCCCCGTTGCCATAGATTTTTGAAGCTCAGGTTCCACATTAAAATTCCCAAGGCCATGAGACCTTAAGGAAACTTTATTTTACATTGGAGAGGTTACCCACAGGGAGCCCACGGGCAAGAGACCCCCCCCCCCCCCCCCCCCCCCCTCGCCCTTCGATCGGCCATTGAGTAGGCCTCTAATGGCAAGTCGCCATGTTGGTAGAAGTAACCAATGACTTAGCAGAAAAATTTAATAGAATTCAATAAAATTTCAGGGCATGAACATCAAAATTCAACAAATCGACGACCGAACAAAACCCATACCAAAGCCATGCAAGGCATGGCGGAAAGGGACGAGATATGCTCGGCATGAAAGTACAGGCAAGGCCTATGGTAGATGAGACAAAAATGTTTGGCAAGGTTGATTGATTATTTTTTCTCACAAAAAAATGACAAGTCATGTATGCTTTGTTTGTGCCATTATTGTAAATGTTTTTATGCTTTTTGTACGACATTTTTCTCGACAAAGTCGACAATAAGTGGGACTTATTTTCTGTATAACACCGCCATAAGATTCACCATGATACTTCAGTCATGTTTTAATAACGGAGCAAGGCTTCAACAAGGCAAAGTTTCTTAGTAGTATGCAAGTACGAGCAAGGCCCGTGACTTGAATGGTAAATCTGTGACTTGTATTTTCAAGTACATATAGTACAGTATTGGGCAGGTGCGCTTGGTTCATACACTTATTTTCCATAATTTTATGCTTCCAATGTGGTATACTATTTGACAAGGTCGATAATAGATGAGGTTAATTTTCTTTTAACCACTACCATAAGCTACATTACAGGAGCAAGGCTCCATATACCGACACTCAAGACATTGACTTGAGTATTACATCGGCTATTATATTTTTGATGTTGGCTACCTAGAGGAAGGGGAAAGAAAGGCTTTCAGGAGAACAGCTCCACGCATTGGATACATAATCATTTCTTGTAGCTTTCCAGGGAGCAAGCAACATAAGTACACAAAGTACATTGGAAATCACGTTGGCATCCACAGCTATGAGCTGAATTTGATATCGACCACCACACTATGGGAGGCTATGACTTTTGATGCCAACGACATTCGGTAAGTATGTTAACTTTAAGTTTTGCTTTTGAACTTATTCACTTTTGTAGAAATTTTCACAATGCCAACTTATCAAGAAAGTGGTGCTTTGATCAAGCAGTATTTGACAATAGATGACACTCGATAGCTAACCTGTAGATGCTATCTCTATCAATATTGGGAAATCTCATGATTCTCAATAAGCTACACAATTTGGCAAGGCCGATTCTCTATGAAATTTTGACAAGGTCAATTCTTTTCTGTTTTGACATATGTATATGTCAAGAAGAACACCTGTTAGCTATGAGCACTCAGGATATGCTCTATCTCATCTTTTTGATGAATTTATGTGAAGCAAGGCTTCAATTCATGGCACCTTGCATAGATGTTTCCAAAATTTGGAATATGCTAGTAGCATACGGACTTTGGGAAACTTGGCACAATGTCTATCTGATTTTCCCTCCATGACCCAAGCTACAACGGCATGTAGGGTACATCTGATAGCTCTCAATTTCCCGGCATATACGGCTTCAAGCCAGCTTCAAGTGACGGCTACCCATCTCAGAGGGGCAACAAGGTTAGTAAATTTCAAGTTATGCTTGTTTTGTCGATCTGCAATTTACCTTCCATTTCAAAAAGATTTATTTACGGTGCAATGCAAAGTGATTTGCTAGACTTTATGTGAAGCAAGGCTTCTCTTATGTGCCAAGGTATTATCAATTGACTTTAAATCAAGGATAATGATACACATATTTGTGGATATAAGCTCACAGTTGAGTCTGGCAATGACCCACAATGATGTATCCATGTCAGTGTGGCCGTGCAAGGCACGTATACTAGAAGCTCACCTGGTTGAGACTATCATTGAAGCAAAAGGCTTATTACTCTATTTTTTGGTATGTACACATAGCATACTAGTACGATGGATGTACGACACCCCACCATTGTATATGCTTCCACTACAACATATCTACTCTCTCAAGGACAAGGTCAATTATTGATGTCTTAAAACATTATTTATTTATATTTATTCATAGGCAAAGTGCCATACTTATGTCACCCTGATTCAGTCACAATCACATACAAGGTAATTGGGTCAAGATGTGACTTATGGTACCTCTCTCTACGAGAGCATGGTACAAGTACACTGTTGTACGCTTATAGTATAAGCTACCACACAATCATTGTCTACACATAGACAAACACATGGGACGGACAATACAATCAAATAAGCCCCAACATTCTCTCTCTTTCTCTCTCTCTCTCCCCCCCCCCCCCCCCCCCCCCCCCTTTCCTAATTCTCTATGGGAAAGTTGAAATTATGCATGATTTACTAAAATCTTTCTATGTCTTTATGGTAACAAGAAGGGCTAAGAGCCAATTATTTTTGAAGGGCTAAAACTTTCACTCAAAAACTTACACTCTCGTTTTTTTTGCTTGTTATATGGATTTTCTCGATGGGATTGCATGACCTAGCTAGGTTCATTCACATGATTTTTGATTGTAGAGTCACAATGTTCATAACTATTTACACAATATACTATAATTTGATCACAAAGAAAAAGTCGTTAAACTACAAGGAGATTGTTGTAGTGTCTTATAGCCCCACTAATCTCCTTGATTGACTTATTTCATATGTTTGACAAGGGGAAACATTCATTAAATATATATGTTTTATCTTCTTTGTGATTCATTCAAACATGTGCCAAATCTGACTAAAATTTTGATTTAAACCAACAAGTTTGATGACTTGGGCTACGCTATTGTCTTTGGAGATGGATCTTGGATTTTTTGCAAAGGGAATTTGGTTATCTTAAAAGTGCAAGAGTCCGGCTCATTGTATTTTTCATATGTCTCTTTTGTGAAAGAGAATTCTAGCTATGATGCCTAGCTTCTACTAAGTTGTGGCATAGCCGGCTTGGTCATTTGAGTCATTAAGGAATGAAAATCCTTCAACATTTGGGCTACTTACCTGTATTAAATAATTTTGATTTTAGTTTGTGTGAGCATTGTGTATGGGGAAAGCAAACTAAGCTTACTTTCTCATCATTGAATAAAGAGTTAGGTAACCCTTTAGACTTGGTGCATGATGATCTATGTGGGCCTCTTCCACATAAATCTCTAGGAGGATACTATATTTCCTAATGTTCATAGCTGACTCTACAAGGAAGGTGTGGGTCTATCTCTTGAAAGGGAAAGACAAAATCTTTGCTACTTTCCAAAATTCTTTGCGTTGGTTGAGAACAAGTTAGGAAAAAAGCTTAAGGGTTTACGCACTTACAATGGGGAAGAATATATCTCCATAGATTTCAAGGATTTTTGCAACAATTGAGGCATTAGGTAGTAGTACACTACAACATAGCTGAGCATATGAATAGAACCATGCAAGAGAGAGACACAACAATGCTATATATGGAAACCTTATCCACAAAGGTTTGGGGAGAGGTTGTTCTTACAACGGTTTACATTATCAATAGATCACCTAGTACACCATTGAATCACAAGATTTTAGAGGAGATATGTAATGGCAAGAACACAAACTATGACAAACTTTGTGTATTTGTGTGAGGCATTCTCACATGTGCATAAAGATCTACACAGAAAGCTAGATCCTAAATCATACAAATGTATCTTTGATGTCTATGGTGTAGATGGAGAAATGGGATAACGTCTTTCATATGGAATCTGGACAAGTAATTTGGATCTCACATGCTATCTTCAATGAATCAAAGAGACACAGGAACCTATTAAAGAGTTGTAATATCAAACAGCTAGATTTGAAGATGTAGCCTTAACTTAGATTAAATCAACAACTCAGTCTATTGGTAACATTCCTACCAATAGTAGTGCTCTAGAGAGAGTGGATTCTAGTAGTCAAGAGTGAGGAGATCTAAGAGAGTCTCTTGTGCACATGAGCGTTTTTAGCCAGGGTTAGACTATCTATTAGTCACTGACTACACATAGCCAACCTACTACCAAGAGGCTATTCAGATGGAAGATAGCATGAAGTGGGAGCATACTATGCAATCAAAATACTATTTGATTGTGGAAAATGAGACTTGGGAATTAACAAAATTTCCCAAGGGCAAACAATCTTGGCCTTGCAAATGGGTGTATAAAAAAATATACATGATAGACAATCCCGAGCCTAAGTATAAGGCTAGATTGGTTGCTAAGGGATTCAAGCAGAAAAAAGATATGGATATCGATGATATTTTTTCTCTAGTAGTCTAGATGACTACATTATGTTTTGTGCTTAGACTAATAGCCATTGAGGACATGGAACTTATCCAACTGGACATAAAGATGGCATTTCCTCACGGGGATCTGGAAGAGGATGTTTACATGTAGCAGCTAGAGGGTTTCGAAGCTAAACATGACAAGCCTAGCGGGGTAGAACTGGTGTGTAGACTACAAAAGGCATTTCATGGACTAAAGCAAGGCTCAAGGTAGCGGCACCAAACATTTGACAAGTACATGTAGTCCCAAGGTTATGTGAGGATCCAAGAAGTCCACTTCTTTTATGCTCAAAAGTTGATTGATGGCTCGCTAAAATCATCTTGATACTTTATGTCAATGATATGCTCATTGCCAACAAGGCTAAGGATGAGATTTCCATCCTAAATAAATCATCTAGCATGCAACTTGCTATGAAGGATTTGGGAGATGAAAATCACTTTCTTGGTATGTGTATCAAGAGAGACATAAAGCATGGACTACTAGAGTTATGTTAGGAGATGTATATCCACAAGGCCTTGCAATGTTTAAATATGTAGGAGTGAAGGATTCATTGAGTACCCCAATGCAAGATGATGCTCCCAATCTGATGTTGAGAAAGCAAAAATGGCAAAGGTGCCATACTCTTCAATAGTGGGTAGCTTATTATCTATGTCATGGTGGCCACCAGACCAAACATTGCGTTTGTAGTGGGGTGCTTAGCAAATTTATTGAGACCTTGATAGAATGCATTGAAAGTAGTAAAATATATTTTGAGATACCTTAAGGATACAACGAGAAAGTATTTACGCTTTGGGAATAGCGATTCGTCTATAGTGGGTTACACAAATGAAAATTATGTGGGCTGTGTAGATAGTGAAAAATCTACATCTGGCTATGTATTCTTCTTAACTAGAGAAATCATTTTGTGGAGGTCATGTCTCCAGGGTTGCACTTCAGCTCCATCATAGAGGTAGAGTATGTTGTAGTTTCTAGTGCTAGCAAGAAAGCAGTATGGTTATCTCACCTAGTGGGAGATTTTGACACTCATTAGACTCCCGTGCTGCATTGTGATAGTCATAGTGCTATAGCGTTAGCTAAAAACACCATGTTTCACTCAAAGCCAAAACACATAGAGTTCATGTATCATGTGTACAAGTGGTGTGGTTGAGATAATAAAGGACAAGAAAGCATCAAGAACTACATAGGATCACCCCAATAAAATATGTATGGGTAGTAAAGTGTCCATCGACTATGCCAAATTATATATGTGTTTGACAAGAATTTGTAAGTTTTTGGCACAAAAAAATTGGTGATTGTAAAAAGCTTGTTTGCGAGGTTTTGGTCATCCTTACACAAATTTTATTTGACTACAATAACTCTCAAAGTAGTGGAATAATCTTGCTATAATTTAATTCATCTTGCAAGCAACCTTTGCTTTTATGAACTGAGAAGGAAACAAATCTCATGTAGAGGTGGTAGAGTGGCATAGACCATTGTAACAACCGGCTTGGACCATTATGCTTCCGTCAATTGAGAAAAAAACAATTTCAGCCATAAATAGTAGTACATACCCAATCAACCACCACTCTTGATAACATTTGTGTGTGTGTGTGTGTGTGTGTGTGTGCATATGTATTTATGGGGTAGGGAATGGTTCCTTAAGGACATTCCCTAGAATCCTTTGATCCCTTGGTGATCGACAGATGCCGGGAGCCATAGGGGAGGATGATTGTGGAGAATGGTCCCTGAAGGACCATTATTCACCGTCAAAGGTTGGAGGGGGGTCAACAAGGCCAATGCTATCTGTCGAGGGAGGAGGTGGTATAGCAAAGTTAAGAAAAAGTGACTGGGCAACACTGGTGGGAAGCTTCCAGTAGGCATGCAATGCAGAATTCAATTACATATTCCATGTGTTAAGGTGGCACCATGCCATTGCAGGCGCAGAGCTCTCAAGTGCAAAACAGGCATCAATTCTTCTCCTTTGCTTACTTGGCAGGCAATGATTGCCTTTAACACTAGTTTGGTACCTAAACAGGGAACTGAAGTGTCCTTTTTCTACAAATTTAAATTAAATTCTACTTGCATTAGATGGTGTATTTAAGTAAATCCTCTTGATATGATTAAATATCTTATCTAGAGGGTCTTTTAAAAATATGACTTTGCATTTTACAATCTACCATGATCAACAACTATACTCATCAAGTTGATGCTCGCAAGACTACAATTGATGCTTTGAAGAAATTGACTTTATAAGCTCAAGAAAAAAATGAAGTGACCTTGTAGACAATTTTATGTGACTTTTCCACAATTGTGCTATAGATAATTGAAAGTTTCATGTGCAAAAAAAATCACTTTAGAGTATATAAAATAATGGAAAGTTCTACGTGTTTGATATGTCCATTTCAAACATATCTTTGTATATAAAGAAAAATAAGTTTTTGATGTATATGTGAGTTTTAGAAAGTGATACATTGCTTACCCTTTCCATTGAGGACTCAAGGTGGCAAGTAGAAGGGATTTGGCATGCAACAATTATTGGATCATATCAAATATTCAAAATTGATAAGAGAAAAATTGATATTTTCATTCTTGAAAAATATCATTCAAAACCTCAAATAATATCAAAATTTCCATATAGATCAACTAAACGTATTGAAGTATGTGGTACATGCACAATTGGGGTGCCTAAAACCTTCGATGTTATTATGGAGAAGTCAAGATTTTAAAGAGTTTTTGCAGAATAAAAAAGTCAAGATAGAGTTCAAGCAATGAGATTTAACAAAGTTAGGGAGCCAAAAAAATACGTTGTTTCTTGGTTTCAAGATATGACATTAGGGCCAATTTGGATGAAAAAAGGACTGTGTAAGGATATGAAAAGGGGCAACGTAAAAAAGACCATGAAGATCTTACCAAAACTATTCAACATGGGTACTCATTGGATAGAGCTCATCAAGCGCCACCCATGGACCATTTGAGCGCTAGATTTGGAGTTCATATGAAAAAGTTATGGCTAAAATAGTGCAAAATATTCCAAAAGCAAGTGAAGGAGATCTTGACACATGTACAAAAGTGCCATACTTTTGGAAATGTGGCTCCTCCTTGACCCTTAGATCAAAAATAGAGAAACCCTAAACAGTCCTTATTTCATCCAAATTGGCCCTAATGAAGTCATTCGTAGTTGTTAAACTGCACTAGAAGATCCCTAATTCCATGAGGGGCCTTTGGAAGACCAATATTATGCTCTTATTAAGCATGTTCTCAAGTATGAAATAATGTCTATAAATTGTGTGTGACTTGGAAACTAGTCTTTGAAGGGCATTTCATTGTTTTGTAACACTAAGTACTAACACTTGGCTTTTATAAGCATAAAAAAGGCCATATCTGCAAAAAGATATATAATTTTTATGATTATTTTGGCAAAACAACTTGAAATTTTACTAAAATTTATGACTTAGAACTTACCATAAATCTCTCCATAGGGATTTTATTTTGACATGGAGAAAAATCCATTGTTTTCTTTCCCCCATAACCAACCTATGGTAGAAGCAAGGTGTAAAAAACTTCTTTCTATCTTGACAAATAAATTGCCAAAACTTGGTAGGAAAACATGACACTTTAGTGTCTCAGGACACTTAAGTGTCCAATTATAGGACTAGTATTAAGTGGATAGAGCATTACCAAATTTTTTGGCTCTTGATGTGTCGTACATCTTGATAGTGCATGATAAAATTATAGTGTGTAATAGACAAAAAAAGGAGGCTAAGATGCTCTGCCCCCTGACCCCGAGCCTTGACATACTAGATCATACCCTCCTACAATGCTCATAGGCTTTTGCTTCCCATCTAAGCGTTTCTTTTTTCTTATTTCATTGTCTTCCATGTGCAAGTTCAATAACAAGGACAATTGTGAACTTTTCCCCACTATTGGGGGTGTTTCAATTGAGATAGTAGCAAGTAGCAAATGGTGTAGTGAGACAGGTAGAATGCCAAGGTGAAGAAGCACTCAAGACTCATTACATGTTCTGTAGTCCAACTTTTATAGTGTAGCAAATTGCAATAGCCAAAGTAGATTAGCAATAGTTCATGATGGTAAATTTAAAACGAAGGATCAAGATTAGAGAGAGGAAACATGGATAACATTGGACTCTTCAAAGGATCCATTGCAAAATTATTCCTAAATAGACAACCTGACAGAGAACTACCTGCCAACCCATCTCTCTCTCTCTCTCTCTCTCTCTCTCTCTCTCTCTCTCTCTCTCTCTCTCTCTCTCTCTCTCTCTCCTGCACCAACAAGCTCTCTCGCTTTGTCTTGTGCACGCTATCTCTTGTGTTTTCATTTTTCTCATGCACACTGGCTAGATCAAGCTCCTTTTGACATGTTACCTACAAAGATGCATGAGACAAAGCGAGAGAGTCTTGTGCACGCTATCTCTTGTGTTTTCATTTTTCTCATGCCACACTGGCTATATCAAGCTCCTTTTGACACGTTACCTACAAAGATGCATGAGACAAAGCGAGAGAGATTGTCGATGTAGATGAGAGAGAGAGAGAGAGAGAGAGAGAGAGAGAGAGAGAGAGAGAGAGAGAGAGAGAGAGAGAGAGAGAGAGAGAGAGAGAGAGAGAGAGAGAGAGAGAGAGAGACCGTCAAAGTCGACCGACCATACTGTTTGGCTAATATTTGTGAGAAGGCCAAAATAGCGCAAGGGTACTAGACCTTCCACCCATCCTAATCACCTCTAATAAAAAAATGTTATAGAGGCAAAGACCGTCTTCAAGCTTTACATATAAGTCTATTTAGATGTGTAAGTCCCATAGAGATATATCTCTCACCATATAAACCTTCACCTAATCAAATTGAAAAAGGTAACATAGGCAATAGGGTGGCACGCATGTCCACTTTGGGGGAATCTGCGAAGATACTACTACAAGAGTGGAAAAAGCAAAGTGCAAGTCTTGACAGGTGGCGTGAAGGGAAATGGGACACTCGAGCTAGAAGCAAAAGGATGTGGCAGAAACATTTTTAAATATTCTCATAGCTCATATGCGACGAATTTGACGCATCATAGAGAAGCCGTGAAGCTAATTGGTAAACTTCAGAACTTTGTGTGTGTGTTTGTCTGCACTATCAAGTTTTTCCTTCTGCTGCGTTGAAAGAGTCATTGTGTTACACTGGGAGTGTCTGACAACCTGCACTGGGAGTGCGGACAGCCTGCACGTCTTTTTCAGTTGACACTGCATGTGTTGTTGCATTGCTGCTCGATAAGAAGCACTGGTTTGTGCTGGTGCGAGTTCATTGGTTCCTCTTGTTTTGTTCTGAGGAGCCTCTGAGAGCAGATTGGATTTGTTTTTTTCTTGACTGTCCTGTTGCAACTGTGTGTCTTGTTGGTTTGGTGCATTGAAGCATGCAATATAGGTATCTTAGGCTTGTAGTGATTCCCTGCAGGCAGGTGGTGAGATTAAAAGCAAAAGCTCGTCTAAAAGGAGATGCGGCTGAGGCAAGCCATGCAAGGAAGAAGGAGAGGCAGGCTAGAATCATGGAGATGAGTGTGACTATCTCTGTTGGAGGCGATGACATAGATGTGTCACTGTTGTCTGCTATGAAATCGTTCCTTGAGAACGAGACTGTAGCTGGGCTATGTGTTGTTGAGAGGAGTGGGGATCTATTGCATTTGCACTTCCAAATGATTGTTCGATTGTGGACGAGCTCATTCATTTTCTACAAACAAAAAAATCAAGCAATACCTAGGTTGGGATAAACATTTGCCAGCTGGAGCCATTGTTCTCTGCCGCAGTTTGAAACAATGCAATATGCATACATTCGAGGGGATGCTTGGCCAT
Source organism: Adiantum capillus-veneris (assembly GCF_014529385.1). Lineage (NCBI taxonomy): Eukaryota > Viridiplantae > Streptophyta > Polypodiopsida > Polypodiales > Pteridaceae > Adiantum > Adiantum capillus-veneris. The sequence goes on along the minus strand of NC_140939.1, from coordinate 64,482,499 downwards.
TGTCTGAAGGATCACGGACAGGAGCACTTTCAAATGGCTATCCACAATGTTGATCTAGATCAGATAAATAGGGGGGTCAAGCTCTACAACTTGTATGGCGGTGATGAGTTGAAAAAGAATGTTTGACACCAGTTAATATTTTTGATGAAGCATTCATGTTCTAGAAGTATAAGTTGATGCATCCAGCGGGATGGACTTATGTAGGGTTGTGGGAGGATCAACTTAAATGTACCTTGTGAGGAGGAGGGATGTGGGGCATAATGGAGACTTTCAAGGTAGGAAAGTAGTATCCTATACCTGAGGTGCTAGAGGAAGGCAACTTTTCGTCAACAAACTCAAGCAACTATGACTCTGTAGCAACATTTGATTTTAATGATGCTTGGTCAAATGAAGTCCAAGAATCAGGTTTTCATTCTAGTGGTGATGACCACGCCATTGCATATGGGGATCCTCCGTCAAATCTCATGACACAAAATCTATGGGATGAAATCTACAACGCTTCCTCTAGATCAAGCCTTGCATGCTCCTCACCATTTCTTTAGTTTTTCTCAAGAGAGCTATGACCTAATGCTGTTAGATATTGAAGGGGTTTGTAAGACAACTTTGGCTATGCTCCGCAATGTGGGCATGCATGATGTAAAAAGATGGAACAAGATAAAGGATAATCTGGTCATCTAAGGACCCCCATGTCATGGATCAACTAGGATTTTCTTGAAGGGTATACATCCCAAAGCCATTGCAACAAAGGAGGAGTGGGCAACTATTACGAAAGAGTGTCACATCGACCAAGAAGGGGCTCACTTGGGCATCTTAGAGACTATGAATCGGGTGAAATCTACAAGGTGCAGAGACATCAAAAGGCATGAAATACCTACTTCGTTTATTGGAGAGATGTGAGTAGAAATTGCCAAGTTTTCCAGGAGGATCTTGTCTTTCTATCTCAATTGACATCATTACGGAAGGTTGGAGAAGGCATCGTGAAAAAAACAAAGAAGTGTAGTTGCCCTTTCAAGGTACAAGTACAATTCAACGAAGAAGTTGATGAAGTCACCATTGCCCTCCATGCTATGCATGAAGGCCATGTTCTTGGCTCTTGAGCTGACTTATATCATCTATCTGTTCATCCACGTGTGCTTCAATGTTGCATGGAGGATTATTTTGTTGTTGGTACATGTCGCCATGTTGCCAAAATGTCAGTTTTAAAAGAAAACTTTCACATTCAGCAAGCATCACGGCTAGACTGTACAATTTTTTGATTCTTCATGATCTAAAAGGGGGTCCAACAATTGGCATATAACCGACACGAAGGTAGCTAGATAATTAATTCGCTTTTCCTATCAACCCTTTAAGTCCTTAACCATTTTATTTTCCTGTAGGACAAGCATCTGGGAATGATTGGTCTTCAATGTATATGAAGGCTTTGACGTTACAATCCAAAGGCAAGGCGGGGGTCAAGGGTGCCTTATCGGCGTTTTTTTTTGGGGTTGTTTTTCTTATATCCTCAAGTAGATGCTTGCTACTTTTGAAAGGTTATATATAGCTAGCCATAGAATCCAAATGCACTTATGGACATTGATAAGCCATTTATTGTCATCATCAAGATGCTTGGATGCTTGAAGACGCACAACTAAGCTGGGTGACCAAGGCAAACTCGACCGACAACTCGACGGCACCGAGGCTCCAAAGGCTTTCGTTGGCGTCGTTGGCTGCGCGCGTAGGAAGGCCCACTTAACCCTTAGATGAAGGAGGGTTGAACCCACCCCATGAGGGTAAGAGGCCAATACTTTACCATCAAGCTATTGGCCCTTGTTGTGTATAACATGGAAAGATAGTCTACTTGTATTGAAAGGAAAACTAGAAGAAAAGGGAAAGCTTCAAACTTCAAGGAAGTAGCCTTACCCTTCCTTTTCACTTTTTGGAGGAAGACAAGTTTTCCTCCAAAAAAATCTTTTTTCCTCAAGAGGTAGCTTCAAAGTGAAGAAAAGCTTTCACAAAAAGGATAAGTTTTTGTGAAGAATCATCAAAGGTATTCTTACAAGGAACGACAAATGAAGCGCTCAAATTCTCGCAAGGCGAGGTTCGCATGCAACGCAAATCGCAGAGCATACAAAACACAAAGACTTCAATTTCTCAAGGCACAAGTTGTTGTTTCTTTCTCTCTCTTTGCATTAGTGTGTGTTTACCATGGCCAGTGAGGATATCCCACCTACACACACGTTTGATTTTGAGCACGTAGATCAAAATCAGGGCACCACGGGTGTTGCTGACACTAATATGCATGATGATGATGATCTAGGAGATCATGGGCTTGTAGATATGGCTTCTTTCAAGACTTTGGAACATTGACAAAGCGTACTTGAAAGCAACCTCTCTGCACTCAATGCAAATGTTACCAATCTTATAGAGTTACTTGTGAGATTTATGAATTCACAAACAACTCAATGAGCCACAAGTGGCACGGTTCAAGGGAACCAAGCTCGCACGACTCAAGGAGTCCAAGAGACAAGTGCTGCAGAAGATGCAGAAGGTAGCAATGGATTACTTAAGAATATCACCATTCGTGAGTTTCACGGGGAAGAGCGTGATCGCAACAAGGATGCGGTCAATACGTTCTTACACAAATGGAGTGATATTCATAGATTGAGACACACCCTGGATATAAAGACGGATGTGGAAATAAGTCTATCTCTTAAAGGCAAGGCCTATAAGTGGTGGATGACATTTCCAATAGATGCTGGTCCTCCGTCTTGGGCTGCGTTTCAAGCTTCTTTCTTCAAAGAGTTTTTGGACTCCAATGAAGAAGATAAGAATTGGTTAGCATGGGATGCATGCCGCATGTTTGGCCTCTCTCTCACATAGTACCTTTCAAAGTATCAGGAAATCATATTAAAACTAGAAGGTCTAGATGAATTCCAAAAGATACGGGGTTTTAATAGGGGTCTTGACATGAAGACTGTCTTCATGTCAAGACCCAACATCCAAAAACTTTGGAAGAAGCCATTAGTCATGCACAAAGATATGAAGATGACCAAGAGAGGAAAGGAAATGTTCCCTATTCTAAGAATACTTTTTCTAAGAGCAATGTGGCTAAGAGCCAATGGCGAGGTAGATCTCCCACACATTCCAAGAGGAATAAGAGACAATCTACCTCTCCACGCCCACAAGAGGCTAAGAAGCCTAAGCAATCACGAGATACTTCGCGTGGGTCTCTCAGCACTGCTAATTTTGAGCGTGCAAAGAAACACAATTTGTGTTTTAGATGTCTTTCGAACCAATATAACAAGAAAGATTGTACTCTTTTGCAAGGCAAAGAAAAGGCCATGCACATAGTGCAACATCTCACATTAGATTCATCTCCTAAATATTGTGCTCTAGAGGTTCTTCATATGGAAGAAAAGCACAAGTGTTGTGTACCAACTTCAATTTGGCAGCCCACCTTTGACCCCCATGATTTGATTCACATGTATGACACTATTAACGGACAACATGTTCGTATTTTAGTGGATGATGATGCAACTCATAACTTCTTGAACTATAAGCTAGTCAAGAAATTGAAGCTTACACAGACTCCCTGCTCTCACAAATATGTGGTGGAGCAGATGTCTGGGAATGATAAAGAAGTATGGGACACGGTAGTTCAAGGGGTTGAGCTTATTGTTCAAGATCATACGATGACTCTTGACTTCCAACTTATGAACATGGACCGTGCTGATGTAGTTTTAGGACGGAAGTGGCTGCATGAATTAGGAAACACATTGCACACTAGTTATGAACACAACTCCTTATCCTTTATGGCCAATGGTAAACATGTTCTTTTTCTTGGTGAGAAAAATATACCATCGGCACCTCTTATATGTACAGCCAAGCTTTCTATTTTGTAGAAAGAAATTTTAATAGATGAAGTCTTTTTGTGTTACTACTTATCTCCAACTCTTGTGAATTCTCAAGAGCAAAGTGCACTGAATTCTAGTAATGGTATGCAAAGTGCAATGAATTCTACTGATAAACAAAGTGTTAAAAAATCTAACGAGCAAAGTGCTCTCAATTTTAATTAAAGCTAGATGGGCAGAAATCCTTCAAGATTATGATTGTAAGCTACGATATCACAAGGGGCGATATAATGTAGTAGCGGATGCACTAAGTCGGATACCTTAGATTAATTCACTTGCTTTCACGGAACTAAAGAGTGGATTTTTGGAGTCATTACGTGGCAAGTGTGCATAAGATCAATCATATGCTAAAGTGTGGAGTGAAGTTTTAAGAAGGGATCGCTTACACTCACATGTCTCTGAACAGCCAGATCAACATGTCTCTGCACGCGCAGATAGAAACTCCAACACACAAAGCTCCACCCCTACTCAGGAAGAGCTTAAGTGATGGAAGAATTTTTCCATTGATGATGGCTACTTACTCCACAAAGGTAGAGTATGTGTGCCAAAGGACTCAGACACTAGGCGCCAAATCTTATTTGAGTGTCACGATAGTCCAAGTGCTGGTCATCCAGGTATCCGTAAGACGTATGCCTTAGTTCAACGACAATTTTATTGGCCGTGCTTACATCATGATGATCAAGAGAACGTACTAAACTGCCAACAGTGCCAAGTTAATAAGGCAGAGTGCCTCAAGGTAGGTGGCCTTTTACATCCTTTAGAGATTCCACAAGGTAAGTGGGAGAGTATCTCTATGGATTTTGTAGTAGGACTACCTACTACAAATTGTGGCTATGATGCCATTTGGGTAATTGTAGACAGTCTTACAAAGATGGGTCGATTCATTCCCACTAAGACTACGGTTAAGACACCGAAATTAGCACGGCTATTTGTAGAGCATATATATAAACTCTACGGTCTTCCAGCTAGTATCATTAGTGACAGAGATCGAAAGTTTGATAATCACTTCTGGAGAGTTGTGTTCCAAAAGTTGGAAACTAAACTTAATCTAAGTACGGTTGATCATCCAAAAATGGATGGTCAAACAGAAAGAGTTAATCAAGTGCTAGAGGATATTCTACAAGCATACGTTAGCAAGAAGCAAACCAATTGGAAAGACTACTAAGACATATTTAGGAATTATGAAAAAAATGCACGAAAATGGGACAATTCTTCTTATTCTCTATTTCTTCAGAAGAGGTGAATAGTGTTCTAGGATGCACATTGACTTTATATATAGTTCTTAGTGGTTTGCATGAACTAGTAAAATTTCACATGATGCTCTCATGATGCTAAGCTTTAGAGTCTCAGAAGTACAAACTTGTAAAAAAATGACTACTCTTCAACCTTCATCCTCAAGCACAAATCTCTATGATTAGGCACTGTGTCAAAACAAAACTTCAAGCCCAAACTCTAGGTTGAGCCTTGCGAAATGTATGTGGTATTCAACCATGACCTGCTGACAAAGATGGAACAAGAAGTGTTACAATGCACATTCTTGGGGATTAGCTTTTACACACTGCATACATGTTCATCGATGACAATCCTCATGTTGTCTGGAACCAAACTTTGGTGACAAGAAGGTTCAAACTTGATATTACAAGGGACATTGTCTAGAGTGGAGAGTCCAAAGACCGGAGCATGCTCGCAAGTTCTAGGTCACAAGATACTCTTGGAGTCCAAATGCCAAAGCATGCTTCCAAGGCTTGCTCATTTGAAATTGAGATTGATCCCTTTCAAACAATAAGCTGAACCCTTTCATTCAAACTTGAGGCCAATCTCTCTCAGCTTGCTTTGACGGCTTGCTCATTCTAGGCCACAGGAGATTGGTGGAGTCCAAATTATGCCAAAACGTGCTTCCAAAGCTTGTTCATTCAAACTTGAAGTTGATCCCTTTCAAACAATATCAAACACAATATTAAGTCAATCAAGAAAATTCTAACTTGAGGCTCTCCCTTTTAGCATGCTTCAAAGGCTTGCTATCCCTTTGAGTATGCTTCAAAGGTTTACTCATCCAAACGTGAGGCCATGCTTGCTCATTCTAAATTCGAACTTGAGGCCGATCCTCTTGCATGTGGAGACTCCAACTCGATTGCAAGTTCACTTTAATTTGAATTTCAAAAGTGACGGACGTCAAATATGACGACTCCTAGCGGGGCATGCCGTTAGTGCTGCTCCTCACCATGCCGGGCAGAAGAGAAGGCGTTGATCTTGCCGAACAGCCTTCACAGCCAAAGAGACCTAATCTTCAAAACTATCCTTGTGCATTTGTCCTCCCATGAGCTCGACTGACTACAAATACGCTCTTCCTACAGTCGTCACACATGACTTATACGTGGCATGTTGTCACTGCTACTCCTTATCATGTGAGGAACTGTAGCGTGACCATCTCAGGTCTGAGGTTTCGCTTGCAAGCACCGCTCCTTCTTACCATGCAAGGAGTTGTAGCTTCATCATCTAATGTCTCGTTCCGTTTGCAGGTCATAGCTTCATCGTCTTACCAAGTCTAAGGTTCCGCTCATGGTTTGTATGTGATGCCACTTACTCGATTTGAGATTTCCTTGAACTGCATCCAAGATTGAACTGCATCCGAGGTCGTTTTGAAATTTGTGTGTGATGCCACTGATTGGATTTGAGCTCTCCTTGTGCATGACTATGGCGCTCGCGTTCATCTTTGATTAATGAAGCTTAGGCCTCTTTGGCTGTAAAGGGTGGTGGCCCATACCTGCTCTTCTACCCCCGCCATGTCCAAGCTCTCCTCTTATATCATGCTAGTAGCAACTGCAAGTGTATTTAATTCTTTTCTACCTGCAGCGATCGTATTTTACACGCTTTTCTTGCTGCTTACAAGCTCTTTCCTGCAGTTTGTGTAGTTTGTGCGGGTTGCCTACGAGCTCTTCTTGCAGTTTGTATGTGATGCCACTTGCTCTTCAAATTTCTGTAGGTTGCTCTTGTTTACGAAGGTGTCTCTTGCTCTTTGCATTTGTGTAGTGTGTGGTTTTCATGAAAGATCATTCACAAGTCATGTCATGCGTCGGAGATATCACTTCACAGAAGCATGTCGTGTTGAGCACTGCAACCTTGTGTGTATAGGTATGTTTGCTTGCTTGTCACTAATAGCATACCCGATCTTTGATTGAAGGTGCTCATATAAGGCAAACCAGTAGCTTGAGGGTAATCATGGATTGAAGGCCTCTTTGTGAAGGGATCACACCAAGGCTTTGCTATTTCTCGACAAGCTTCTATGAGAAAACAATGTAGATGGTGAAAATGCTAGCAAGATATTTCCAATAGAGGAAAGCTTGGGCATCCATCATTGGTATTGGACCTCTCTCTCTCTCTCTCTCTCTCTCTCTCTCTCTCTTTCATATTCCCCTTTTTGTATCTACCAAGTACCAAGGACAGAGGCTCAAGCTTAAGTTCGAGCCTCCACACCTTCTTCTACCTGGTAGGGGTTTAGCGTCTACCATTTTTGTACCTATCAACGGTAGATGCTCGGACTTAAGTTCGAACCTTCACACATTCTTCTACCTAGTAGAGGTTTGGACTCTATCAATCTTGTGCCTAGCAAGGGTAGAGGCTCATGACTTAAGTTCGAGCCAAGTGTGTCATGAGCATCTACCCTTGGTAGCTACATGATTGGTAGAGGCTAAACCCCTACTAGGTAGAAGAATGTGTGGAGGCTCGAACTTAAGTTCGAGCGTGCACATCTTTAGAGGCTCAATATTTTAGTAAGGGATTGTCATATCTCTATGCTAAGGTAGTTAGTTTTCATGTATAAATTTGCTAAATTTCTCGTCTAACTAGAATCAAACATATGCTTTTTTCTCTCTAAAAACGATACTACTTTTAACAAATAATCAACTTTGTATCCATAAAACTTGTTTAAAGAGGAGTTTATTCTATAGATAACAAGCATCCAACTCCTTCCAAAAGACGTCCAAGTGCCCTAAATTGAGCTCGTTAACAAGCATCAAATTCCTTACATAGTTGACCTCTAAGAGCCCTAAAGTCCTTATTATGTTATGACTAGAGTAGAATTCATCACATCATCTAGAGAATATTATTAATTGATGGGCTCCTTCAAATAGCTACAGTATGTCAAAATGAATGCACTATCTAAACAAAAAAAGGAATTCAATTGAGCATGCCCGCAAATATATGATAGCTCAAATTACACAAAAATGAAAAGTTTTTGAGTAGCATTATTAAAAATGGGACTTGAATAATTCCCAAAATTCCTAAATATGTCTTCGTGACTTACCTATATTGGAATTTGCTTAAAATAGTTCAAAGCATGTGACTACAGGGTTTAGGCCATTTATGTTTTTGTATGCATTTCAACCTAGATCACTCGTTACGATGGGGATGGCTAAGGAGAAGATACAACAAGCGAAGGATTTTCTCCAAGACCATTTTAACATGCTTCGAGTTGCTCGACAGAATGTTAAGCAAGCTCAAGATCGACATAAGAAGTACGTAGATGAGCATCGACGTCTTGTTACTTTCGAAGAAGGAGACAAGGTTTTTCTCAAAGTTTCAGAGCATTCAAAAAGTCCGAGGACGGGAAAAGTTGCTAAACTTTCATCACGCTATTGTACCATCCTCAAACGTATAGGTCAAGTGGCCTATAAGTTAGCTCTTCTAGAGCACTCACGAGTTCATCCTGTTTTTCATGTTAGCCGTTTACGAAAACAGTTAGGACAGAATGATAATGTCATTGACACAGGTGTGTTGGTTGACCTTATCGCACCGCCAAGCATTCCTCATGAGCCTGAAAAGATTTTGGATTCTCATGAGCTTCGCACCAGACATCATGTCAGACGACAGGTGTTGGTAAAATGGCTAGATGGACCTGAAGAAGGTTCTACATGGGAGAATGTCTCCGCACTTAAGAAACTTTTTCCAACGTTCATTTTTGAGGACAAAAACGATTCTCCAAGGGGGGATAATGTAAGGACATGGGTCCTATGGGCAAGGCCACCGGCAAGGCCGGACAGTGTGTACGCTAGGGGGAGGTTATAAGATAGCACGATTAGGTGGAGACTAGCACACGCATTACCACTGCCCTTTCACACTTCTTACGACATAATGCGTGGGATGTGGATAACACATTCATGATAAATATTTATAGATTGCCATTGTATGCAGTTGTATTGCCAAATCAAAATGGAATCAGACTGCCTATTTGGCCAATAATATGTACAAGTGACTAGGGACATCTCAGGAAAGCATTTCCCTTGAATTGACCCTCCGGACTATATTCTCCAGGATGGACCTTCAACCTAATGCAATTGTGATATAGTAATGCCCTCCCGAACTTAATGCCATCCTAAGAGCCATTGAAGATGATCTTGCTTGTTGGGCTCAAGAGAATGAGGACCATCGAGTCTAAGTTGCATGCGATGTCTTGCTCTATTGATTTCATGCAAAAAAGGTATAGGTGGAGAACCTTTTTCTACAAGTTCCAAAAGATATGCAAGACCATGTTTACTCTTCAATGTGTAACTTGATCTACTCAAAGTCCAAGGACGACTTTCAAGCACGCTTCCAGCGCGCTTCCAGCGACTACTCCCATCATCCTAATATTCAATGTCATGTTTCCAATGGATTGTGCTCAAAGTCATGTATATGGTGTGTGTGTGTTAGCCGAAGTTTAGATACCTGTTTCCCCATGGCAATGTGGACACTACAAATCTGGTCGAGAGGCTGTGGCAATATGTCAAGTACACTCTATTGGATGCAGTGGTAAATAGGTTAGTGTTGAATCTGTTGCATGCACTTGTTGGTGATGCCAAGAGTGGAAGTTGGGTGGAAGTAACTCTCTTGGAATTCTTCAAGCAAAAGAAAGAGCTAGGTGAGTTATGATCCCAATACTTGTTACCATATACATGTGGTAGTGATGTGTGTGAACACACTAGGACCGCCGGGGCATTTTTTCCCTCTTTAGGAGGTTTTTTCCCCCGTGCATTGTATATACGCCCATCACTCTAGGGCTATCTATCTTTCCATTGCACACTAAGTAACACACTCTCTATTGTGTGCCTTGAGCTTCCTTCGTCTTCTCCAAGCCGTGTGTGTTTCTCTGCAACCCTAATTCCAACAATTGGTATCAGAGCAGGTCACGTCCTCCCGGGCTTAGTCGCCAGCTGCTCCAGCACACGCCTGCTCACTTTCTCCGATTTCAGTGAGCTTTGGCAAGCGTTCGCAGGTCGACAAATATTTTGGGTAAGCTCGAAGAGCTTGGTCTTCTCAGAATTTTGATTTGGGCTCATTTCGGCCTTCGTTTCCACTACGGGCAGTACTGCACAGGTTATTTCGTCATTTTGTGCAGATTTTCTGTCAGTGCCGTTTTCTGCATAACAGGTGCCTTATAGTCTTCTACGGTTTGTGCTATATAGCACAAGTTGTTCCCGCTCCATTTCTCCTATTTTCGGGCAGTTTTCACATCAGGTGCAGCATTTACCATGGCTGACAACAACAACACAGATGTGTTCAAGATGTTTGCTGCTGAGGACAGGTTGGATGGGGACAACTACCCTATGTGGGCTTATATGATGCAACACGTTCTTGTGTCAAAAGGTGTCTGGAACATTGTGCAGGGCATTGATGTACGTCCTGGTTCTGAAGATGTAGGCGATATTGAGGATGTTGCAGGTCTTGCTGCAAGGATTGCAGCTGTTAGAGTTGTTTTGCCTACAGCAGAACAAGCTCGTTGGGATGTTAAGGATGCGCAGGCTCATGCATTGATTGCGTTGTCTGTGAAGCGCACCATTATTCCTCACATCCGTTCAGCAAAATCTGCAAAACAGGCTTGGGATATTCTAGCAGGTCTTTATGCAAGCCGCAATGAGGCTAAAATTGCTTTGCTGCGTAAAGAGCTAGAGTCGAAGATTATGCATGAGGAAGATGATATGGACACTTTCCTTGCTAGTGTCAAGGATATCAATGAGCAACTCATTTCTGCAGGTGAAGTCATTTCTGACAGTTCCCTTGTGCAGACTGTTCTTGATGCCTTACCAGATTCCTACCAGACTTTTGCTAGTACTTGGAGACTGATGACCCAAGGAAATCCTGAAGTTGTCAAGTTTGATGCATTATGCACATTGCTGTTGCAAGAGTCACTTTCTAGAAAAAACAGGACTAGGCAGCGTGCAGTTGAACAGGCTTTTATTGCTTCTCAAAGAAAGGGTGGTAACAGTAATGCAGCCACTTCTTATGGTTCTGCTGCGAGTGGCAAAAATTCTGTTCCTAATGCTTCTGCTGGCAGCACTTCGTCTGGCAATTCTGGTGATAAGGGCAAAAAGAAGATGCGTTGCCATTATTGTAAAGCCAATGATCACTTGATCAAGTCGTGTCCTAAGTTGAAGGCCAAAGAGGCTAAGAAGAAAGAGGGTGGTTCCACTGCAAATGCTGGTTCCACTACAAATGCAGCCATTGTTGAGTCTTCTGTGAAAGGAGATTGTGATGCTGATGTTGATGCAGAATGGGCTTTTAGCGCAGAGTGCACTTACAATCCTGCTGTCCATGATGCATGCTTGTCAGTTGCTGCAGATTCACATGTGTGGTATTTTGACAGTGGTGCTACAAAGCACATTACCTCACATCGTGAATTGTTTACCTCTCTCGAGTCTGTCCCTCATGGGAATTCAGTCACTTGTGCCAACAACGCCTCTTATCCAGTTCAGGGAGTTGGAAAGATTGTGCTCACTGCTGCTAATGGCAGTTCCTTCACACTTGTTGATGCACTTTATGTACCTGGGATCAAGAAGAATCTATTGTCTGTATCCGCACTTGCTAGACTTGGACTTGTAGTCAAATTTGTGGATGACAGATGTACAGTTCATGATCTCAGTTTTGGTGATGAAATTGTTGCATCTGGGCTTTTGTGCCGTGGGCTGTATAAGCTCACTTTGTATGACAAGTGTGGACAAAATTTTGCAAATGCTGTTGCAGATTCAAGGGCTATTTCAGATGCAAAACTTTGGCATGCACGTTTTGGTCATCTGAATTTTGCCAGTTTGCTGCGTTTGCAGAAATCTGATATGGTTGCTTCTTTGCCGCCTCTTGAAGCACCTATCAAACATGTTTGTGAAGGCTGTATTCTGGGTAAAATGCAGCGTTCTAAGTTTCCAAAGGATGGTTCAGTTAGGGCCACATGCAGGTTGCAGCTTGTGCATAGTGATGTTTGTGAGCCCATGCAAACTCCGTCCTTGGGCAATTACCTGTACTTCGTGACTTTCATTGATGATTACTCCAGGCATGCATGGGTATTTCCGCTTAAAGCAAAGTCCGAAGTTTTTATGTGCTTCAAACAATTTTTGGCTATGGCTGAAAATGTCTCAAAATGTACTATGGGCACCCTCCGTTCCGATCGAGGGGGGGAGTATATGTCTCATGAATTTAATGCATTTCTGGCTAGTCGTGGGATAAAACACCAATGTACAGTGCCTTATACACCTCAGCAAAATGGTGTTGCTGAGAGGAAAAACAGGTCACTAACGGAAATGGCACGATGTATGGTCAAAAGTCAAGCTTTGCTGCATTCTTTTTGGCTTGAGGCCATCATGTGTGCCACTTATGTACTTAACAGGTGTCCTAAGAAAGCTTTGCAGTCTATGACTCCATATGAAGCATGGCATGATAGAAAACCTTCTATTGAGCACATGCGTGTTTTTGGTTGTTTGGCATATGCTTTGGTGCCACAAGTGCAGCGCAGAAAATTGGATGATAAGGCTGTCAAATGTATTTTTGTTGGTTATAGTGCTGAAAGCAAAGGTTACAGGTTGTATCATCCGCAAACAAAACGTATTTTGGTTTCACGGGATGTAGTGTTTGTGGAAGATTCTGTTCAACCCTTGCTGTCATGTACTAGAGACAGTAATGTAAGCTCACAGGACATTTATGACACTTTGTTGCCTCTTTTCAGTGGTGGAAATACGAATGTAAGTTCCAATGAGGCAAATGTACAGCCTATGGGGGTTTCTGAAAATGTTTTAGAACAGCCTTTTACTGATGCAGATGTACATGATGTACTTGATGAGGAAAGGGCTGAAAATGAGCAGGCTAGAGGTATGCCAAAATGGCTGCTGCACACTTTGCGTGACAGTAAATTGGATGCACCTTTATCTAGTCGTACTCGTTCAGGCTCTCGCCATGCATCTTATGCATCAGATTGTTATGCTTTGGCTGTGTCTAGTTTACATGATGTTGAGGAGCCTATGTCTTTTGATGAAGCACAGAATTCAAAAAATTGGATTGCTGCCATGAAATCAGAATATGATGCACTTATAGAGAATGACACATGGACTTTATGTGATTTGCCTCCTGGCAAAAAGGCCATTGGTACGAAGTGGGTTTACAAGTTGAAACGCAAGCCGGATGGTGAGATCGATCGCCATAAGGCTCGACTTGTTGCAAAGGGTTATGCACAACAAAAAGGCATAGATTATGAAGAGACTTTTGCTCCCACTTGTCGTATGACTACTGTGCGTTTTCTATGTGCATTGGCAGCTCATTTTGGTTGGGATGTACATCAATCAGACATTGTTACTGCTTTCTTGAATGGTGACATATTTGAGGAAGTTTATGTAACGCAGCCTCGCGGTTTTGTCATAAAAGGACAAGAGGACAAAGTGTGCAAATGTAAGAAGGCTTTGTATGGGTTGAAGCAATCTCCTCGTGCTTGGTATGAGAAAGCTGACACTCATTTGGTTAAACGAGGCTTTCGTAACAGTCCAACAGAAAGCACATTGTATGTAAAGCGTGAGGATGATGTATTTCTCATTGTGGTTCTTTATGTTGATGATTTGCTGATCACTGGACCAAATGAGAGACATATTGCTGAATTTAAGGCTGATTTGAATGCTACTTTCAAGATGAAAGATTTGGGGCTGTTGCATCATTACTTGGGTATACAGTTTAAGCAGTGTGATGGTGGTATTGCCTTGTGTCAGAAAAGTTACATAGAGACATTGCTATGTAAGTTTGGACTTGAGGATTGCAAACCTATTGCCACTCCCATGGAAACAGGTTTGAAGTTGAGTCTACATGATGCTGGCGATCCTGCTGATGTCACTCTTTACCAAACTGCTGTTGGCTGCCTCATTTATGTATGCAACACGAGGCCAGATATTCAGTTTGCAGTCTCGCAGGTCAGCAGATTTATGCATAGCCCAGGGTCTAAGCATTGGCAGGCTGTCAAGAGGATTTTCCGCTACCTTAGTGGCACTTTACATCTTGGCTTGTTTTATCCCAAGGGGGGATCATTGCCGCCAGACTTACATGCTTTTTCGGACTCAGATTGGGCTGGTTGTTTTAACACGCGAGTGTCCACAAGTGGTTTTTGTTTCATGCTTGGCAGTTCATGTATATCATGGTTGAGCAAGAAGCAACCTACTGTGGCCACTTCGAGTTGTGAGGCTGAGTACAGGGCAGTCTTCACAGCTACGGTTGAGTGTGTATGGCTCAGACGCCTTATGGCTGACTTGGGTGTTGGACAGGACACTGCCAACACTATCTACACTGACAGTCAGAGCGCATTGGCAGTTGCGAGGAACCCAGTTTTTCATGCTCGCACAAAGCACATTGAGGTGCATTACCACTATGTCAGGGAGAGGCTCTCAGCAGGAGAGATCAGCTTGGCTTATGTGCCAACACAGGACAACCTTGCAGATCTTTTCACAAAGGCATTGTCTCGTGAGAATCTTGAAGCTTTCCGCAAAGCTTTGGGCTTACTCCCCTTTGTGGACTGATCCTGTCCTCAGGGCATGGCACTTCCCTTTACTCATGTGCCAGCTCTCGTTCACCGCATCACTCCAGGGGGGATTTGTTACCATATACATGTGGTAGTGATGTGTGTGAACACACTAGGACCGCCGGGGCATTTTTTCCCTCTTTAGGAGGTTTTTTCCCCCGTGCATTGTATATACGCCCATCACTCTAGGGCTATCTATCTTTCCATTGCACACTAAGTAACACACTCTCTATTGTGTGCCTTGAGCTTCCTTCGTCTTCTCCAAGCTGTGTGTGTTTCTCTGCAACCCTAATTCCAACAATACTAAGATTTTTTTGTTGATGCTTCTTCGAGTAAATGAGTTAATGGCATGCATGTTCATAGTGGACTCTGGACGCTTTGCTATGTATGGCTCAAGTAAGAGTGCAACCATAGTCCTAAGTGTTGGGGAGAAGCTATTCCAACGATACTAGACTAATCTCTCTACTCTTGAAGTGGTGAATGAATCTACATTACTGTTCAAGATTCAAACCATGACTTTAGACACTTGGTACCATGTCAGCATGCAATCCTCTGATTGTAATTGGTCACATTAGTCCTCCAATGCACACATCTAAATGGGATTTGATTAATACTTCAAAGCCATTTTCCAATGCTACATGCAGCTTTACCCATTGTGGATAGTGTGCATGCAATAGTTGGACTTGCAACGAGGACTTGCAATGAGTGATGGAATGCAACAATGTGCGCAGGGCTTGGAAATAGGGAGTGATAGTGACGGCGAAGCATTGGGTGTTGATGTAAGAGGCTTGGACACTCCAAGCGAGAAATCAATAGCAACACATGAACGGAAACTTCAAAATCGTTGAACTTTGAGAGAGAGAGAGAGAGAGAGAGAGAGAGAGAGAGAGTTGACACGGCTCGGCTTAGTTCCGTGCCCAGAGATATTGGCCCCAAAGTTTGGTGCCCCTTTCGGCATTTCTTTATCCTTAATCATTGCAAAGTACAACTCTCGAGGGACCTTTGCTCTCAAACTCTACGTCTAGATGCTCCGCATAGTGAGGCCCCAAGGGCTCTTATAAACAGTATATGGGATGCCCAAAAGGAGAGCCCCAAAACCGATCAGTTCAAAAGCACTTTCACTCAAAAGCTTTGGTCCCCAAAAGCTAGCGCTGGAGATTCCCAAAAGTAGCCAGCATAATTTACAAAAATCCGTACAACTTGCCACATGGCACGAGCAATGCAAATCATGGGAATTTTGTATTGCCCTGCTACGTCAACATCCGTACGATCTGCCACGTCAGCATGTCAGTGCATTTTACAAAAATCCCTTCTAGGGTTCAAGATTCTCTCATTTAGGGTTTTTGGCGCCATGGCCACTGCTTCATAAGTTCTTCAAGTTAGTCCATTCACTTTCTCTTGTCCACTGGCCATTTCTCTGCCATATGGTCATGCCACATCATCACTTTGTGACATACCTCCCTCTTGAAAGAATTGTAATCGCCCTCGATTACACCTGCAAAGTTAGACATAAGTCATAATCCAGTTCAATAGACACTAATCCTAAGTATCGATGCACTAGACGACACAAACCCAATACTTGCACAAAGATGATAATCACTGAACATCAAATCACATTCATATCAAATCATAGAATCCATCGAGATCTAGGAACATGATTCCTAGCAATGTGTTTAGAAATCACATCTAGATCCACATCGGACCTCACTGATGTCGAATTAACTCATTCTTATTGCGATCATATTTATAGAATCTCAAGACCTAAATGCTGAAGTCATTTTGTCTTTGAAACCTGCACTCAACACAATCACATGAGTGAGCACATATAAACCAGATTCATTTTTGAGAATTCCCATGTCGAAGTACTTATTTCATAAAGTCATCTAGCAGAATACTGTCAGCCCATCAGTATCATTGAAATCCAAAGGAAAATCAGTGACTTTATTCCATGTGGGTAACCTGTGACAAAGGAGAGGAATGACTCCCCTCTTATGCAGTCTTGTCTGCACCAAATTCAACCATGATGATCTCGGGATCTCTCAGAATAGTCAAAGCTAGATCAAAAGTCTCAAGGTAAAGTTCCAATATCTAAGGAGTATCTGCTAGGTCCTCCTTCTCCATCCACTTCGCATTCAATGTTGGATAGTTCTCGGCTAAGAACCACAATTCACTTACCTTTCTCTTTCCATTCCTTGTGAGCCAGTATTTGTTCCGAAACAAGAATCAAGAGACTCACATGAAAAGAAGTGTGAATCTTCCAAGTATCTGGCAACTTTAGTTTGAAGGATACATCATTTATTTTCTCTTGAATCTGGAAAGGGCCATAGTACCGCATTCTTAGCTTTGGAAAAAGCCGCTCCTTTTCCTTTTGTTTCTTTAGGGGTGCCTTCTCAATCCGTAAGAGCACCCAATCATCTTCCTTCAAATGCAAGTCGTATCGATGCCTATTGGCTGCCTTCTTATGCGGTACTTGAGACTTCTCAAGAGCCTTGCGAACCTTGGCAAAAGCAATGTTCAAATCTCTCCTATACTGATCCGCTTCTAAAATCTTATCCTCAGTCTGGGGGATTCTCAGATCTACTAGCTGATTCCCTTTTCCTTTCTTTCCTTGTCCCTTGGGACCTGTGGGTAGCTTGGCTAGCCTCCCTTGTCCATTGGCACGTCAATTTCAATCATCGAAACCCTGAGATGCACTATCATCTGATCCCCTTTCTCTGAATCCTCTGATGAACTTGCATTTGATTTCCTTCGTTTGTTGGAACCTTCGGTGCTACCATCGGATTTGTAAAAAATAAATTGTGATGAGTTGTCATCCAGTTCCCCTGATTCATTCTTTTCACTGGCAGACTCTTGTCGTGCTACTATGTTGTCAATAGGATAAGTCTCTGAATGGAGTCAGACTTCTGGTTCAGCCAATAGTCATGAATCTCTTTTGGCAAACCACAACAAAACCGATCAATTCTGGTCTCTCTCGCAAATAAGTATCCCAAAACCTCTGGCAGTAGTCATCCAATGTATCTTCTTAGTCATTCTCAAGTGATGCCAACCCATGATGACATCTCTTTCCTATTCATACGATATCCAAGTGGACGTGAAAAATTTCTTGAATTTTAACCACGTCATAGGTGCTTCTATGCGTAACAAAACAGAGTAGATCCCCATGTCTATGCAGTTCCCTTCAAGTAAGATGCCGCCCTTTGCACCTTGGAGTGTTCTATGAACCGATCTCTAGACAAGGCGACATCAAA
Organism: Adiantum capillus-veneris; assembly: GCF_014529385.1. NCBI lineage: Eukaryota > Viridiplantae > Streptophyta > Polypodiopsida > Polypodiales > Pteridaceae > Adiantum > Adiantum capillus-veneris. The sequence continues at coordinate 64,464,566 of NC_140939.1, read as the reverse complement.
CTATTGTACAAACTCAAGGGCTCGATGGGTGTCCTCATAGCCTAAAAACGTCTCAAACCTAATGGCGTCCTTGAACTCCTTGGTCTTCTTACTCATCTCGTCAACACTGTAAAAAAAGGATGAGCTCTCCTCCTTTGAACTGCTAGATGGCCTTCCGTGCCGTCTAGACTTTCTCCAAAATCTGCTTTTCTTGCTTTTTATTCGCTTTAAAAATCTTGTCTTCAGTGTTCAGAAATGGTGGGACCTTCTTAGCACCCTCGACTACCTCAAATGCGTCTTCCCTGTCGATGAATGAACTGTGTTGTTGTAGGAAAACTCCACCAAGGGAAAATAATTTTCCCATTGAGTCTTTTGAGCCGAAATATAAGACTTCAACAAATCCAAAACCATTGAAATGGCTATCTCAAATTGCCCATCTGTCTGCGGGTGGAACAAGGACAAGAACTACGACCATGTGCCAATGTTCTCCTAGATTTACCTCCAATACAAACCAGTAAACCAGGGATCTCTATCCAAAGCAATGGACTCAGGCATGCCATGTAATCAAAAAATTTGTGAGAAATAGTTTTGCCAAATGATCGGGCTTACGTCTTCTTTAGTGGAATAAAGTGGGCCTGCTTACTAAATCTATGAATGAATGTACAAATCCCATCATGCCCACTTTGGGTCTTGGGGATATTAAAAAATGAAATCCATAGCAAATGCTTTCCCAGGGACGGGAGGGTATGGGGTAAAGATTGTAGAAGTCCTGGTGCCTTATGCCTATCAAACTTGATCTTTTGGCATACTAAGCAACTGCGAACAAACTTGTCCACATCCTTTTTAAGCCTCTGCTAGTAAAAGTAGCACTCAAAACCTTCAAGGTGGTGTCTATGCTGCGGCGGCCTGAAAAAGGTGGACAATGGAAGTCTGTAAAAACCTTTTCCCTCGAAGGCTGTGTGATGTGCACACAACATCATTTTTCGCATCGAATGGCCATCCCGTATGGAATAGCTTGCAACTAGCTCCCCGTACTGTATTCGATGAAAAATATCTGTAAAATCAGGATCAATGGCGTATTGATCAATCATATCTTGAAAGCTTTGATGATGTATTGCAGAAATATCTAGAACCAAGGACTTTCTACAAATGCATCTACCACTAAATTCTTTTGTCCCTGAACATGGACTATCTGGAAATGAAAATGTGACAAGATGTTAGCCCTCTGCATCTACTTTTCCAAAAAGTGCTTCTAAAACAAGAAGTAGCATAAAATCTGATGATCTGTGAACACGGTAAAGTCTGGTCCAAGTAGATAGTGTCGCCACTGTGTAAGAGCATGGAAAATTTCCAAAAGCTCTTTCTCATAAATCTGTGCAACCCATTTAGGACATGAAAACATCCTACTCTCGTAAGCTATGACATGGACTTCTTGTATCAAGACTACTCCTAGAGTGAAACCACAAGCATCACAATAAACCTCGAATGCCTTTTGCAAGTCTGGCAAGGCCAACACTAGTCTTGTAGTCAACTTTTCCTTGAGAGTGTGAAAGGCTGCAAGGCCCCAAGTAAAAGGAACCTCTTTCTGAGTCAGTACATGTAAAGCAGAAGCTATCTCTGTAATTTTGAATGAATAGCCGATAATATGAGCCAGGTCCATCTTTAAATCAGGCCAATCATGAATAGTCTCAATTTTGGCCAGGTCCATCTTTATTCATTCTGCTAAGACAATGTCTTCCAAGAAATTTATCTCAAACAAGAAAAAAACTCGCTCTTTTTCTCATTTATAACCAATTTATGCTTTCGTAGTGCCTAGAAAACCTATAATAGGTGGTGTTTGTGTTCTGCTTCATTCTTGGAGAAGACGACAAAGTCTTCAAAGAAAGTGTCCACAAATGATCGGTACTCTTTAAAAATCCTATCCATCATGTGGTTGAATGTAGCCGGAGCATTCATATGGCCAAATGGCATCACTAAATATTCATACAAACTCAAAAGTCGTCCTGAAAGCTGTCTAGTAGACGTCTCCAAGAGCAATTTGGATATGATGATAACTAGTATTCGGATCCATTTGGCTTTAAAGCAAGTAGAATCCTTAATTCTGTCAAGTTTATCCCTAATCCTCAAAATGGGGAATCTGTTTCGGATCAATTTTTCTTCATCTTGGAATCGGCTAACTCTGTAAGGTGGCCAATTTGGTGATGTACTACCGGTAATCAAATCAATCATGTGATCTCCAGGATGTGAAGGAGGCAACTCGCCTGGTAAGCCATCAAAGAAACAGTTAGCCTGAACTTGCAAAAAATCTTGTTGTTCTTTTTTCGAGGTCTGACATATTCGACCTTTAATCATCCTTCAATTCTTTCAAGAAAATCGAATAAACAAAAAGACTGGATTTCATCAAGTCGGATGGATTCGCCTTTCAGTTGTACATCAAGTACATTCTCTTTGCCCTTCTCATTCTTCAAGATGTCATTTCTTGCCCTATAATCGACCACGGGATTGTTCTTGAGGAACCAAGGGATTCCTCGGAGGAAGTCACACCATTCCAAAGGCATGATGTAAGTGTTTTGTGTCTTAAATACCTGTGTGATGGATATTTTTCTAGGCGTGGACCATGGAGGAGTCCCAGACAGGAAAAACCAAGCAAGGATAATACTCAAACCCCCAACCCAAGCCCACCAACAAGGAACTATGGCTGGAGATGTGCTACTAAAATCCACTGCCAAGGAGCGTGCAATGCAGTCTCAGTGTCAGATCGTGTTAATCCACAAAGACGATCACTTAGTCATTCTACAAAAGAGACAAATAAGAATTTAATGTTGTCTTTATTTCAAAAGAGAGAGAGAAAGACGAGAAGAGCACGAGACACAGTGTGAATTATCGTGCAATTTGAATATTGAAAATATTGTTTTTACAACACAAACTTAACAAAACTTATCTTTGGCTTCAAAACCTTTTGTCGAGGTAGATTCATAGGCTCCAAGCTTCAAAGAATTTTAAATGACAGATGTCGATGGGCGAAGCAGTTTGGCTTACACCCTATAGGGCAATGCTTCAATTTGGCTTGCACCCTATAGGGCAGTGCGGTGATTCTTGCTTGGTAGCACCAAAAATTCTCTCTCTCTCTCTCTATAAAATCTCCTCTCTCTCTCTCTCATATGGGCCAAAAGGCTTCTCTCTCTATGTCCCTCTATTCACGTCCATCTGAGGGGCAAAGGACATGCTCTCTTTCTCAAATGCAGAGGGAATAGGCTTCTCTATTCTCCCCCTCTTTCTTTTGATTCCCTGCAGAGAGAGAGCACCAAGGCTCTCTCAATTCTCTCGCTTAACCAAATCCATGGAGAGATCTTCCTCTCTCATACCCATCGCCTTCTCAGCCTATGTAACAGACTTGGACACTCCAAGTCAAGAATCTACCGCAAAACCACAATAAATCACTTCAAAACAGTTCACAGTTCACAATTGATTCGACACTGGCCCGGTGGAGTTCCGTGCCTAGAGATATTGGCCCCAAAGACTGGCGCCCCTTTTGGTATTTTTTTTGTATTAATCTGCAACTCAAAGTACAAGCAAGTAGTCGGGACTCACTCTCAGACTCTACGTCCAGATGCTATGAGAAGTGAGAGCCCAAACTACTAATTCATAGATTTACAAGGGATGCTAAAAGCAAATCCCCAAAAGCTGAAAATCAAAAGCCTTGCCAAATAAAGCAAAAGCTCTCTGTCTCTCACAAGAGAGAGAGAGAGAGAGAGAGAGAGAGAGAGAGAGAGAGAGAGAGAGAGAGAGAGAGAGAGAGAGAGAGCTCTAGCTTTATTTTGTGTGTGTGTGTGTGTGTGTGTGTGTGTGTGTGTGTGTGTAGCCAGGATCTTTTCCCAGCTGCTGTAAAACCTTTCGCAAAAAGTGCTTGCAAGTTGTACGGACGTCCGTGATATGCACCATAAAAAGCGGGCCTCTCCATACGATGCCTGCCACATCATCTTTTCAACGGAAAATCCAGGAGTTGCCCCTGCAAGAGAGTGTGCGTGTGTCACTAGGTCGGTCTGTGACCCTAGGGTTATGCCACATCACTGAGTTGTGACATACCCCCCTCTTGAAAGCATTGTAATTGCCCTTGATTACGCCTACAAAACAGACAGAAGCTATAAACTGTCTTAGCAGACACTGACTATTAGTACCAACGCACTAGGAACACACATCTACCACATGTACCAATCGATAGTCACATCACACGACATCACAGGACATCACTTGACATCACAGGACATCACATGAAAAATCACATTTAACATTCATTCGGATCTCAGATCATGATTTATCGGCAATGCCATTAGCAATTGCATCTAGATCCACTCAGGACCGCATAGATGCCCGATTGACTAACCCCTATTGCAACCATGTCTATCGAGATCATTCAGAAAAAAATGCTCCAGTCATTTCGTTTATCAGTTCTTGCACTTAAACAAGTCAAGAACAAGTCAGTATCATATTATTCGGAATTCCATTTCATAAAGCCATACAACAGAATACTGTCAACTCTCAGTATCCCTGAAGCTCAAAGAGACATCAGTGACTCTAGTATTCAAAAATCAAGGCATCTGTTGACAAAGGAGTGGAGTAACTCCCCTCTTGTGCAAACCCACTGCACCAGATATCTAGCCAAGCTGAATTCGGGGTTCCATTTGGAATAGACTATGCTAAACCAAAAGCTTCAAGGTAAAGTTTCACAATCTAAGGAGTATCTGCTAGGTCCTCCTCCTCCATCCACTTCGCATCCAATGCAGGATAGTTCTTGAATTTAACCAAGAACCGCCTTCTCACTTTACCCTTAATCTTTCTGTCCTTATGTGCCGATATCTGTTCTAGAATAAGGATCTCCTCGTTTTCTTCCACTTCGGTGTCGAGGGATTTGTGTTCGAAACGTGAGCCGGGCAGGCACCGGGCCTCTGGCTGTGGGAGGTGCGAGAGAGTAGGTCCAAGACACAAAGCAAAAGACTCTGAAAACACCTTCAATGCTTAAAAATTGACAACCGGAATGTTTTAAGTTGCTAATGATTAGCCGAATTGAAATTCAATTACAAATGTTTGCCGTTAACGGCACTGATGGTGTTAGGAGAGTTTAATGCTCTCAAATTAGATCACGACTGTAAATTTCTCACTTATGCCTGCCATTAGAGCCATTTGAAGCTGATTAGGACGTACATATCCGGTAAACTTCACTCGCCTTATCTTTCCCTTGCCGAAATCTTCTTATCTGCTCTGGCCAAACTTCATTCTTTCCCTTGCCGAGTTCTGCCTTACCTGCTCTTGCCAAACTTTACTCGCCTTATCTTTCCCTTGCCGAAATCTTCTTATCTGCTCTTGCCAAACTTCATTCTTTCCCTTGCCGAGATCTGCTTACTCTAAAGTGAGAGAGTTTCTCTTGATTTATGCTCGTCGAGAGAGAAACACTTCCTGCTGCTTTCTTGCTTACCAAGGATGAGAGAGAAAGAGAGAATACTCTTTGCTTTGCTCTTATTTAAGATCGAGAGAGCAAAAGCAAAGCTCTTTGTTCAAGCTCGAAAGAGAGAGAGCTCGAGCCTCTCTTGCTTTTGTTCAAGCTCGACCGAGGCTCTCTTGCCTAGTTCCGAGAGCGAGAGACTTTCCTTGCCTTGGCTTGAGAGAGAGAGAGAGCCAAAAACCTTCTCCCTCTGCTCAATCTCCACTCCTTGCTTGCTTCCTAGATATCCGAGAGAGAGAGAGCAGGAAAGAGCCCTTGTTTTGCTTCTGCAACACGAGAGCGAGAGAGAGCGGGAGAAGCCCTTCCTTAGCTAACTTCTTCCTCCCTCCTCTCTCCCTTGCTTACAATCCTCTCCCCTCGTCTAATTTCTCCCAAAAAAAAAACCCTTATTTTTGCCCCGGCCCATCGGTCACGGCGCCGTGACTGATGTGGCGCGGGACACGTCATGATGACGTGGCAGTTGAACGACTCGGGCAGCGTTGATCTAGCCGTGGCCGGTACCGAATGGAGCGCCTTGGAAAGCTGAGCAATGTTTGCTTCTTGGTCGCCATCTCCTAAGGCCTGTAGCCGCCACTGCGAGTTCATATTTGCTCGCGTTCTGCCTTCCTCGCTACCTACAGGCCTGCTCACGCCATCCCCTCTTTTCTCTGGTTCACACACACTTAATAAAAATAGCCCTCCTTGTTAATCGAATGGGCGCCCATCCTTAGGGTGAGTTTTGGGCGGCCTTTTAATGGCTTCACAAATTGGGCATACATTTCGGCCATACAATGCTTTAGTTGGGCACCACTTTTGGCGTACACATTGGCTAAGCTTTGCCTAGCACAACTTCTTTCTCCAGCCGCCCTCGACCATCATGAGTATTGTTGCCCATTTCAGTATTGCAAACATCGCCACAGGCCATTAAGATGCAAGTGTAGGTGATTCTATTTGCTGGAAGGCAATCCCTTCGCACTCAATTGTTTGTTTCTTGTATCAATTTCTCAGATGATGCCAAAATTATCCGGCTCAGTAGTGCGCCAGCAATTGACACCAGCCTCAAGTCGTATTATCTCATCAAGTCGGACTCTGCCTTACAAGCCGTAAATTCCTTTAGCCTTCTCAAACTGCATAAAATGCATATAAAACCTGTTAAGGCTATAAAAATCCCAGACGGCACACCGACTGAGCAGACGGGACTGGTACGGAATCGGCCCCCGGTGAATCTTTAACGGCCAATATCTTGGCGACCGGGACTTGAAGGGGATCGGGGAGCACCACAGACGGAGAGTGAGAGAGAGAGAAGGAGATACACACACGATGTGGGTGGGGAGACTCAAAAGAGTGAGCAGCCCCCTATACACTTATGCTATGTATAAGGTATACAAGTCAGTGGGCGCCCAGACTCTGGGTGGCCGGGCAAGGCACATGCGCCTATACCCCAACAACCTCCCACTTAAAGGCGACTATGCCTTTAAGCAAGAGAACCTAGTCTAAAGACTACAAAAGGCGAGAGAAAATCGCTCTCAACTGAGCTCACAAGCTCCCATTGCATTCTCACAAAGCTTCCAAGCTTTCTTAATCTCTCTACCGTCGAGAGCGAGCGAGCTATCGCCTCGAAGCTCTCGAAGCCGTCGTGCTCTCCGCGGTCACCATAGCTCTGATACCAATTGAAGGGGATCGAGGAGCACCACAGACAGAGAGTGAGAGAGAGAGAGAGAAGGAGAGTCTCTTTTGCTTGTGGGTTGCAGGATGCTTTGCATGGAGTGCAGAGCAGTGACCTTGTTGTGCAGGTTGCGTCTACAGATGCACAGGTAGAGCGGGACAGCTCTAGTGAGTCACAACAGGATGAGTCATCAGAGGTGATGACATAGATGACTCACATGGATGCTGAGATGTCGGCTATTGTGGAGTCATTTCTTGATATGCTTATGCCAGAGCTTGATGCAGATTCAGGACAGATGGATACTCTTGGTACACATGTGATATGTGGTGGGCACAAGGAGTCACTCCAGAGCTCGGAGTCAGAGTGTCATGGTCTCTATGATAGGGGACAAGATTGCCATGAGTTGAGTTCTGAGTTGGAGGTGGCAGAGGTTGCCAGGGTTGCATCAACATTCGGTGTCCTCATGTACGAGATGCTGATCTCAAGGCCCGACATAGCAGCTGCAGTGGGAGCATTTGCAGCAGGGTTGATTAGTTGTTCGATGACTGATCTCGGCATAGAGCATAGGGGAGGTTTGCAGGTATTGGACCGATACTTGCAGGAGTGCATGAGCTCTTATAGACTATTTGTAGAGCTTGGAGCTAGCTCTGTGTGGCTTTCGCAGCGGGATGTTTGTCTATCAGTAGAGCCAGATGCACTAGCTCATTGAGAGTCAGTGGGCATACGTTGAGAGAATATCTCACCTTCTATTAGTTGTACACTAGTAGATCTTGCTTAAACGCACATTGGCCTTTAAGTGGGAGGTTGTTGGGGTTAAGGCCTATGTGCCTTGACCGGTCGCCCAGGTCATGGGAGCCCGCCCACTGTTACCCTATACTTATAGTGAGTATACTATATAGGGGTCATGTGAGTCGTCTCTGTCATCACCTCTGATGACTCATCCTACTGTGACTCACTAGAGCTGTCCCGCTCTACCTGTGCATCTGTAGACGCAACCTGCACAACAAGGTCACTGCTCTGCACTCCATGCAAAGCATCTTGCAACCCACAAGCAAAAGAGACTCGCCTGCTCTCTCGCTCTCTACCTGGCTGCATGATCACAGAGACAACATCGTCTCTCCCATGATCCACATGCAATGGGTAGCCTGTACCACTCCTGGCACCTCTCGCAATCACTAGCGAACCCAAATGCATCACAAAATCTCGCTTTCGTAGCAAAATCTGACATCCACAATCTCTAAGCTGACCAATCGAGATCAAACTCACTGTCAAATCTGGTACATAGCGCACATGTAGTAACAAGTAAGATGCACCACTCGGTAATGACAGTCTCACATCTCCTGCACCTGCTATTGCATGCACCGATCCATCGGTCAAACATACACTACCAAGCATCCCGCTAGAATAGCTACAAAACCATGCACGATGCGGCGTGACATGAAACATAGCATCCGCGTCTAGCAACCACTGCGAAGAGAGTGCACTATCCACATGTATAGCATCTCGTGCATAGCTCGAGGTAAAAGTGACATCCCCGTCACTAGTATACTCCGACAGTACATCTGCCTCAACTGTCAAAGCAACTGAGTCCATGGCATCACTACATACATCTCTGAGACTTCCATGTCTCCTACGATGTCGCATACGACGAAAACAACGCCGTCTAACGTGTCCAGAATGACCACAATACCAACATGTCACATGTCGGCGTGCTCGTGAATGCACATGTCTCACACGAGTCCGTGATGACTCAGATCTATCATACATATCATGTAATCTGCGCCAAAGTGCTCTCGAAGTAGTTTCATACATAACAAGAGCATATACAGATTCCGCAAGGTGCAAAGAGAGTGTAGATAGTGCCATCTTCTCTAGCTCCTGCCACTAATCGTCAGACATGTTTGAAGGTCTACCTGCATCACCACTCAATGGTCGATGCAACCCTCGCTGTGTCAGTGCATCAAACATACAATCTCTCCATGCCGCAAAGTCTGACCCAGCAAACACGCGCATTTGTGAGAGGTCACAATCTGATCGATCACCTGTTTCTGCCATGAGCACAATGTAGCAAACTAGAAAGCAAAACCACCTCACCAACAACACCTGGAAACTGTCTACAAATATGGCCAGAAACACAATGTAAAACCTGTGAGACACACTCCAAAATAGAGCTCCCGCAATGTCAATACAAGCCTCGCATGCTCTAGTATCACACTGCAATCTGTGAGCTAATCACCAAGCCCACACTGTGCGGTATCGATGCATACACACGCACAAATCTCCCACCTGCAGAGAACACCGCATGCAAATGCTGAGTGCAACCTGCAATCTCTACCTAGATCGCATAAATGATGCGCATAAAACTCCTGGGAAAATTTCGCCAGAGTTCCGTCAGTAAAACGGCCACAAAACCAGTAACCAAACTGATTGCACGCTCAAAACCATGAGCAACCAAAGCGCATCAAACCGCACTCCAACTGCATGCACCAAATCTCCACACTTTGCATACATCATTGCAAACACCTGCAAATCTAGTACACAAATATCTGCTCTACCTGTGACTGTAAAAAAAAAACATGCTCGAGACATACATTGCCGAGCTCAAAGTGCAATCACATTAGTCTCCCTGAGCATCAAACCACATAAGGCATACATCGTATCCTCCCACCTGTGAGGAAACTTGCAGCAAATATCACTCTCACATCTGAGAGCAAACCATGTGTGGAATCCTCGACACACAATAAACAATTGCTGCAGCAGAAAATTCAGCGTTCAGAATTTTAAAATTCTGATATGACGAGTGCATCCGGAGCGTGCCAAAACCCCAAGGTAGACTCCTGGAACACATGTATCCGAGTCCGGGTGTGAAAGCTATGCCAAAAAACCTCCGTTTCGACCCAAAAACACAGCATAAACTGTCAAAAGAGGGCTGAAAAATGCAGCTCCTCAACCGTAGCTCGAATGAAGTTTTTGATGGCTCGAATGGCTTCAAAAAGGGCGTACAACGTTAGGACACCTGGTGGAAACGCTCTCGGAAAGCTGAATTTGCCGATGCCGAAGTCGAAACCCTGTTTGCACTCTTGAAAGCCCGCGCGCGGACGCGATTTCGGGAATGAAACTGGCTCTCCGTTGTCGTCGTGACTGTGCACACACGCGCTCCCTCCGCACCTACGCTCTAATACCAATTAAAGGGGATCGGGGAGCACCACAGACGGAGAGTGAGAGAGAGAGAAGGAGATACACACACGATGTGGGTGGGGAGACTCAAAAGAGTGAGCAGCCCCCTATACACTTATGCTATGTATAAGGTATACAAGTCAGTGGGCGCCCAGACTCTGGGCGGCCGGGCAAGGCACAGGCGCCTATACCCCAACAGGACTCCGATCACTGATCTAAAAAGACTGACGCGCTCCACAAAGTGAGCACTTCAGGCCTGTGCATTCATTTCATTTCTGTCCCCTCAGTTGATGTTGCCCAATCCGGTACGGATCTGCAATCGACTTAATCTGTAAACTGTCATAACTTCTTCACCGTAGCTCCAATTGACGAGCTGTAAAGACAGGCCGATAGAGCTCTTCAAGCACTACAGTTCTGGATCATAATACTCTATCTGTGCTCACTTCAAGTATAGTCCATTTTTGGCATCATTAAGGCATCAGTTGGACCTTTTAAGCCGCATCTAGCATACATTAATCATTAAACTTGGCCTGTTAACAAGCCCTGATCACTGACCATTAAATGTGTAGGCTTTAAAGAAGCTTATCTTGTATTTCTCTGCTCTTTTTCTCTTCATGGCAGCAGAGTTGCACGACATCCACCCCCTCTGAACGTGTACAACCTCCGGTCTGTGCTAACTGCACTTCAATTTGCATCTGTTTTAGGTACCTTAAGCTCCTTACCATCATCAGACTCACATTATGAAAAACAAAATAAGGCTTATACCCTATCATCAATTTTTTAGCTTAATCATTAGGTAGTTGCCCATCAAAAATCTCTGAACCGTATCTTTCGTATCTTCAAAGCATTCAATTATGGAAAACTTGTTTAGTGAACCCCGCAAGACTCAAGTGCTCCAGTTCATGATGCACACGCCTTGACAATTAAGCCCTCTTTAAGGAACCTTGTCAAGCTCAAGTATGCTTTACTCTGTCTGCACACGGAATGGCCGTCAAGTCCTTTACCTCAAGTTCTAGTAGCAAACCAACTCAAAAGATGTGAAGATACTTTATCAATTATTCAAAGAAATCAACTGGAAGCCAACCATGTAATCTTATTGAACGCATTAACCAAACACTCTTCTGACTTAACATAACCTAGAAAACAAAACCTTGCATCATGCAGCCTGCTACATCAGGCATATGGTATCCTCTGCATCTGCAACTTGCACTTTAGTAACCCCCAGGATCAAATGGGATTATAAGGAATTGTCCACACACTGGAGCAACATAATATCCACATGAGCATACATTTCATGTATCAATCAACATCACATATTTTTGGTACAAATATGCTACCCTTGGTTCAAATAGCATGCAATTACTATGCATACTGATCAGTATCCATCCATATTGAATCTACTTACGAACATCCTTAGAATCTCTTGGATCAACCACCATCGAGATCACATAGCATTGATGGGTTCCGCAATATATTAAAGCTTCACCTGAAGCATAGTGTAGCACCCACATCCCGTAAATTGTTGGCAACTTAAGCTCGTTACCAGAAAGCATTAAAGAAATCTGACTCCCTCTTTTACTGGAAGCCAAGACATCACTGACATAAGCATCAATAGGAATAGCATCCAAATCCAGCCACATCTGACACATTGTCCAAGCAAATGAAAAACCATGTGTACTTTATGCAGTATCAAGGATGATCTAGCATCATCACCCGCTCTAGCTTCATAGCCATCAAGAAAAACTTTGGGAGTCTCTCGACCTGTATCATCAGACGAATTTTCACCTGTTGGGATTTCAGCTTGATCATGAAAAACAGCTTCATCTTATAGATCTTCACCCGTAGCATCCTCGGGAAAATCACCCTTAGAAGTCTCAACATTAATCAAAACTGTAGGAGTTATCTCCTCATGCAGTCCATGTACAAGCATAGATGTAAAACCCCTGTCGATAACCTGTTCACAATCAATATGATCCAAGAAATCTTCATACTCCTCGATATCATCCTCTGCTTCCTCATCTGCTTCCATGTTACTTAGCAATACATTATAGAGCTGTGAAGGCTCATCTGGCACCTCCTCTGAAGAGGTATACGCATCAGAAAGCTCTTCTATACTGCCATAAACATCTCCTTTAGATCTAGACAAAAATTCACCGATTATAGCATCCTCTTCTGTGATAGCATCATCTGCAAGTATATTGTTAGTAGCAATCATAGGCTCATTGACATCCTCAGGCTCATCCTGTGCTGGGTCCACAATCTTAGTCACTTCATCAGCTACTGTGTATATAATAGCTTTGTTTATGTAATCATCTGCAACAAACATGTTGTCCTGCTCGCCTATAGTGCTGGTAGTTTTAGAAATGTCCTGTATAGGCTTATCTGCTTGATGAACTCCTTCAGAAGAAACCATGTCAAGGTCAGCAGCCTGTGAACCACTTACTGTACAGTCTATGTCTTCGCTTGAACCATTATTAGAGGTAGCGTCCATGCACGCAATCTTTGAAAAAAATTCATATAAATTTGTTCCAGCTTTAAATTCAATGTTTACCTTTTCTTCTTTGCTCAAATTAAGCTCCTCTGAAACTGAATCTGCTACTTCCAGCGTAGCATTCTCTTTGGCTTTACTTCTTGCAGAAATATGCTCCCAGAATTCATCATAGTTGAGGATCTGCATCTGATCCCCTTCACCTTTACTGAAGACAACCTTATTTCGTTCAGTCATCTCCTTTATTTCCTGATCTAGAATCCTTGAGCTTTCGTAAATAAGTTCCTCTACAAAATACCCCCACCGTGTGGGATATTCTTCTGCCAGTTCTTGAACCTGCTTTTTAAAATCCGAGTTTACAACCTCCTCAAAAGATGCAATCATCCGATCTTCTGGAACATTTTGGCTCTTCATCTCAGCTTCGCAACATGCAATAAAACCTTCTGGATCATATCCCTGAAAATTATAATACTGCTCCTGAACAACATCAAGTGCTAGCTCTATAGCATCATCAATCTGCTTTTTTATATGCATGGATTTTGCTTCTTGCAGACATCCCTGAACTAATTTCATCATTTTTCACAAATCTGCAATTGGTAGATTTTTAACAAATCCATTGGCATTGAAATCTTCAATAAACTGCTTTAACTATTCTGGCATCGCCATCTTTACCTCCCACCCCGGCTCATTTCACGTCGGATTCACCAAAGATGTCGTGGGATTTGTGTTCGAAACGTGAGCCGGGCAGGCACCGGGCCTCTGGCTGTGGGAGGTGCGAGAGAGTAGGTCCAAGACACAAAGAAAAAGACTTTGAAAACACCTTCAATGCTTAAAAATTGACAACCGGAATGTTTTAAGCTGCTAATGATGATGTTAGGAGAGTTTAATGCTCTCAAATTAGATCACGACTGTAAATTTCTCACTTATGCCTGCCATTAGAGCAATTTGAAGCTGATTAGGACGTACATATCCGGTAAACTTCACTCGCCTTATCTTTCCCTTGCCGAAATCTTCTTATCTGCTCTGGCCAAACTTCATTCTTTCCCTTGCCGAGTTCTGCCTTACCTGCTCTTGCCAAACTTTACTCACCTTATCTTTCCCTTGCCGAAATCTTCTTATCTGCTCTTGCCAAACTTCATTCTTTCCCTTGCTGAGATCTTCTTACTCTCAAGTGAGAGAGTGTCTCTTGATTTATGCTCGTCGAGAGAGAAACACTTCCTGCTACTTTCTTGCTTACCAAGGATGAGAGAGAAAGAGAGAATACTCTTTGCTTTGCTCTTATTTAAGCTCTAGAGAGAAAAAGCAAAGCTCTTTGTTCAAGCTCGAAAGAGAGAGAGAGCTCGAGCCTCTCTTGCTTTTGTTCAAGCTCGACTGAGGCTCTCTTGCCTAGTTTCGAGAGCGAGAGACTTTCCTTGCCTTGGCTTGAGAGAGAGAGAGAGAGAGAGAGCCAAAAATCTTCTCCCTCTGCTCAATCTCCAATGCTTCCTAGATATCCGAGAGAGAGAGAGTGGGAAAGATCCCTCGTTTTGCTTCTCCAACACGAGAGCGAGAGACCCTTCCTTAGCTAACTTCTTCCTCCCTCCTCTCTCCCTTGCTTACAATCCCCTCCCCTCGTCTGCTTTCTCCCAAAAAAAACCCCTTATTTTTGCCCCGGCCCATCAGTCACGGCGCCGTGACTGATGTGGCGCGGGACACGTCATGATGACGTGGCAACTTAACGACTCGGGCAGCGTTGATCTAGCCGTGGCCGGTACCGAATGGAGCGCCATGGAAAGCTGAGAAATGTTTGCTCCTTGGTCGCCATCTCCTGAGGTCTGTAGCCGCCACTGCGAGTTCATATCTGCTCGCGTTCTGCCTTCCTCGCTACCTACAGGCCTGCTCACGCCATCCCCTCTTTTCTATGGTTCACACACTCTTAATAAAAGTAGCCCTCCTTTTTAATCGAATGGGCGTCCATCCTTAGGGTGATTTTTGGGCGGCCTTTTAATCGCTTCACAAATTGGGCATACATGTCGGCCATACAGTGCTTTAGTTGGGCACCACTTTTGGCATACATATCGGCTAAGCTTGGCCTAGCACAACTTCTTTCTCCAGCCGCCCTCGACCATCGTGACTATTGTTGCCCATTTCAGTATTGCAAACATCGCCACATGCCATTAAGATGCAAGTGTAGGTGATTCTATTTGCTGGAAGGCAATCCCTTCGCACTCAGTTGTTTGTTTCTTGTATCAATGTCTCAGATGATGCCAAAATTATCCGGCTTAGTAGTGTGCCGGCAATTGACACCAGCCTCAAGCCGTATTATCTCATCAAGTCGGACTCTGCCTGACAAGCCGTAAATTCCTTTAGCCTTCTCAAACTGCATAAAATGCATATAAACCCTGTTAAGGCTATAAAAATCCCAGACAACACACCGACTGAACAGACCGGATTGGTACGGAACCGGCCCCCGGTGAATCTTTAACGGCAAATATCTTGGCGACCGGGACTCCGATCACTGATCTGAAAAGACTGACGCGCTCCACAAAGTGAGCACTTCAGGCCTGTGCATTCATTTTATTTCTGTCCCCTCAGTTGATGTTGCCCAATCCGGTACGGATTTGCAATCGACTTAATCTTTAAACTGTCATAACTTCTTCACCGTAGCTCCAATTGACGAGCCGTAAAGACAAGCCGATAGAGCTCTTCAAGCACTACAATTTTGGATCATAATATTCTATCTGTTCTCACTTCAAGTATAGTCCATTTTTGGCATCATTAAGGCATCAGTTGGACCTTTTAAGCCGCATCTACCATACATTAATCATTAAACTTGGCCTGTTAACAAGCCCTGATCACTAACCATTAAATGTGTAGGCTTTAAAGAAGCTTATCTTGTATTTCTTTGCTCTTTTTCTCTTCATGGCAGCGGAGCTGCACGACATTGGGTTGCTCATCAGGCTCCCCATCTTCAGGCACATCACCTTTAAAAGGTTTCAAGAGACTCACATGAAATGCATTGTGAATCCTCCAAGTGCTAGGCAGTTTCAGTCAAAGGAGACATCATTGATCTTTTCAAAGGTTTGAAAAGGTCCGTAGTATTGCATACTAAGCTTTGAAAAAAGCCTCTCCTTTCCCTTTTTCTTTCTCAAGAGTGCCTTCTCAAAACGTAAGAGCACCCAATCATTCTCGTTCAATTTCAAATAGCGACGATGGCAATCTGCTGCCTTTTTCTATCTTTCATGAGATTTTTGCAAATCCTCACGGACCTTGGCAAAAGCCGTGTCCAAGTCGTGCGTGTACTCATCAACTTCAAAAATCTTATCTTTTGTGCTTAGGAAGGGTGGAACCTTCGCAGCACCTTCAATAATCTCAAATGGTGCCTTCCCCATCAAAGAATGTATCGTATTATTGTAGGAAAATTCCACCAAGGGTGGATACTTTTCCCATTGAGTATTCTGATCCGAGATGTAAGATTTCAATAAATCTAAAACCAGTGAATTGGAAATCTCAGATTGCCCGTCAGTCTGCAGGTAAAAAGATGACGAGAACTGCAACCGCGTGCCAATGTTCTCCCAAATTGCCTTCCAAAACAAACTCATAAATCTGGGTCCCTGTCGGAGACAATGGTCTCAGGCATGCCATGTAATCTAAAGATCTGGGCCACAAACGGTCTCGCTAAGTGATTTGGCTTGACTGTTGTCTTCATCGAAATGAAATGAGTGTGCTTGCTAAATCTGTTAATAACAGTCCAGAATACCTTCTTGACCACTTGTTCTCGGGAGAAAAAAAATGAAATCCATTGCAATACTTTCCCAAGGTCGGGTGGGTATGGACAAAGACTGTAACAATCCCTGTGCTTTATACCTATCAAACTTGACCTTCTGTCATACCAAGCAATTGCACACAAACTCATCCACGTCCTTCTTGAGTCTCGGCCAAAAGAAGTATCTCTCTACCCCTTTCAAGGTGGTAGCAATGCCGTGGTGACCAGTAAAAGGCTGAGAGTGGTATTTGGTCATAACCTTTTCCCTCAACGGCTGTGTAACGCACAACATGCTTTCCTCATCAAGTAGCCATCCCGAATGGAATATCCCACTACTGTCTCCCCATCTCGTATTCGTGTGAAAATATCTGCAAAATCTGTATTTGTGGCATACTGATCGACCACATGCTCAAAGCTCCTATGATGTATTGCAAAAATAGCCAGAACCAACGGCTTTCGAGACAAAGCATCTACAACCAAATTCTTCTATCCCTGTACATGGACAATCTGTAAGTGAAACTATGTCAAGATGTTCGCCCACCGCATCTGCTTTTTTGATATAGCTGCTTTTGTGACAAGAAGTAGCTTAAACTCTGATGGTCTCTAAAGATAGTAAAATCTGCTCCTAGTAGGTAATGCCGCCACTGAGTAAGAGCATGGATAACCGCCAAAATATCTTTCTCATAAATCTGTGTTGTCGATTCGGGCCTTGGGAACAATCGCCTCTCGTAGGCAATGACATGGCCTTCTTGCATTAAGACCGCACCCAGACTACAACCACAAGCATCACAATATACTTCAAATGACTTCTGCAAGTCCGGCAAAGTCAAAATTTGTCCCGTAGTCAATTTTTCTTTCAATGTCTGAAAGGCAGTCACCTCTGTGGGTCCCCACGAGAAAGGGACTCCTTTCTGTGTCAAGATATGCAAAGGGGAAGCAACATCTGCAAGCTTTCTAATGAACCGCTTGTAGTACAAACACAAGACCAAAAAGATTCTAACTTCATGGACATTCTTCAAATTGGGCCAATCACGGATAGTCTCTATCTTGGCCGGATCCATCTGCACTCCCGCTGCTAAGACAATGTGTCCGAAAAAGTGTATCTGGTAGGAAAAGTTCACTTTTCTTCGCATTAATCACCAACTTGTGATCGTGTAATCCCTGAAAGACTTGAAGCAGATGTACTTTATATTCTGCCTTATCCTTGGAGAAAACAATAATGTCGTCAAAGGAAGTGCCACCAAATAGTTTGTACTCTCAAAAAATCATGTCCATCATCTGGTTAAATGTCGTAGTAGCATTAGTTACGCTAAAAGGCAACACCAAAAACTCAAATAACCAAAAAGTCATCTAAAAGGCTATCTTGTAGACATCTCCCGACGCGATTCGAATCAGATAATGATATCCACTTTTCAAGTCGATCTTGCTAAAGCACAAGGATCCCTATAGTCGGTCAAGTATATCATCGATTCTAGGAATCAAAAAGTTGTTCTTGATGGTGATTTTGTTGAGAGCTCTATAATCAATGCACATTCTCGAAGATCCGTCTTTTTTCAGAACCAACAACACTAGAGAGAAGTACAATGAAGTACTAGGCTAGACAAGACCCTTTTCCAAGAGGTCTTTCACTTGATTCATAATTTCTTCGTTATGGGCTCGACTCACACGGTAAGGTGGCTATTTTGGTGGTGTGCTTCCAGGTATCAGATCAATGGTATGATCTTCAAGATGAGTGGGTCATAACTCGCCTGCTAGGCCATCTGAGAAGCAATCGGCATGAGTGTGGAATTCTTTATCAAGTTTAGGTCCATATTTGTCCTATTCTCATCATTCATCTCTCTCAAAAAGATCGAGCAAACAAACAAACTAGATTTCATTAATTTTGAAATGGCTGAAGCCGATACAATAGGGATAGACTCGCCCTTAAGTTTTACATCGAGTAGAATGGTTCTGCCCTTCTTTGTAGTTACTTTATTCCCTAGTTCTGCCCAAAGCACTTTCCCTCCTTGACGTAGAGAGCTCTCCCTTGAGGAGTGAGTTTGGGTCGTGCATCCTTTTCTTTCTTTTCTGGGTTGCTCTTCCTCTTTCTACTTTTATTTTTTGAAGTATGTTCAGCCTTTTGCGTCATGATTCCATCTGTTGGGTAGGTCAAACTGCCTGAGTGAATGCCAAAACCCCGTTTCGCATGACTCATCATCTCCTGAATGGAAGCTCACTTTTGTTCTAAGCAGTGATCTCGGATCTTTGCAGGAAGACCCAAGGTAAACCACTCAATCTGTTCTTTGAATGAGATCTTCTTAAATGAAGATGCGGGTAGAAAAGAGCTCAAGAATCTCTCTCAATAAGCGTCCACTGTATCCTTCTTGGTCATCCAAAGATGGTTCCAAGCAGTTCGTATGTCGCGTTCATACTCTTGAGTCTATCAAGAATAAATAAAAAGCCTTTATTGAAGAGAGAGAAAAGAGGACTCAATGAGGACTTCTACATAATGCCTTTGGAAGGTTGTGATGTTCTCTTGGGAATTCCTTGGTACCACAAGAACAACGCCCAAAGCTCTTTCCCTCCTTGAAGTAGATATCTCTCTCTTGAGGAGTGAGTTTGGGTCGTGCATCCTTTTCTTTCTTTTCTGGGTTGCTCTTCCTCTTTCTACTTTTATTTTTTGAAGTATGTTCAGCCTTTTGTGTCATGATTCCATATGTGGGGTAGGTTAAACTGCCTGAGTGAATGCCAAAACCCCGTTTCGCATGACTCATCATCTCCTGAATGGAAGCTAACTTTTGTTCTAAGAAGTGATCTCGGATCTCTGTAGGAAGACCCAAGGTAAACCACTCAATCTGTTCTTTGAATGAGATCTTCTTAAATGAAGAGGCGGCTAGAAAAGAGCTCCAGAATCTCTCGCAATAAGCGTCCACTGTATCCTTCTTGGTCATCCAAAGATGGTTCCAAGAAGTTCGTATGTCGCGTTCATACTCTCGAGTCTGTCAAGAAGAAATAAAAAGCCTTTATTGAAGAGAGAGAAAAGAAGGTGAAACCAATGAGCAACAACCTTACGTAACGTAGAAATGCATGGAAAATATCACAAAAATGAAAGAAAGCATTTCAAAATATTGAGATTTGTCCCATTTTCGTAAGGTAACTTCCTTGTCTCACAAAGTAGGGCACACTGCCAGTAGCAGTCAAGTTGCTAAGACCTGGCTATTGATTGATAGCTAACTCTCTCCCGTCATTAAAAGATATACACTCCCTTTATGAAAGGCTTTCAAAACTCATTCTCCCTCCATTATAGCTATGGCTTCGTCTTCTTCCCGCCCAAGAAGTTCTAGAGGTTTCTCTACACTATCCCCAACTAACCTCACCATTAGTGTGCCAAGAAGACCATGTAGGAGCATAAGAACTATCTCAATCTCAAACCCTCTCACTACAGATAATAGGTGGCAAGAGCAGAGGATAAGCAAAGGTTCTTGGGTTCTTATGCAACCAAGAAGGATAAAAAGCTCGAAGGCAACAAATATGTTTCGTTCTGCATGGAAAGCAAGAGTTCTAGATTTCAAAGTCGAGGTTGGTAAGAAGACTGCAAAAGAGGTCTTTGTTCAACATGTTTTCACTCACTCTGATGTGATTGCTAATGGCGGGGATGTCTCCATGGTGCATAATCCACGATGCAACTGAGTTAATTATTCAGCACTCCTCTATAGATGCTATCTTACATTTCAAATGTGAATTTGTTTTTTCTTCTCTTATTACATATATTTAATTAGGTTATATAGATGTTTGTATTTATTTCTATTCTTTTACATTCACAAATGTTTATCCTTCCTCATATGAGGAATAAGAGCCACTGAATTGCATTATAGGTCTCATCTCTGTGACCCATGTTCATATTGGGGTCTTGCAGTATGCAGGCAGAACTAGCAAAAGCCTTGTAGACGAGGGTATTTTCTTCTATGACCATTTCTACCAACTCAATCAAAGGAATCAGAGAGGAGTGTTGGTGAAGGTTTCACTACCAACCAACTAGAACTCCGTGGATTGGCCCGTTGCTGCACCACAACAATGAGTGAACCATTGAGGAGCATGCTCTATAGGGATGTTTAGAGGTCTCTCCAAAACTCTGTACCCACTAAATTGGTGAAACTTGCAAATTTCTGTCCTATTGATCTCTTTGTTGAGCTATTTCATACCTGCAATGTACATGTTGCTAAGATATGCTGCTCTGTATATCATTTGATTCCCTCTTGTGTGATAAGCTTCTTGATTGAGGGTGGTATGTGAAAGAAACAGATGGCATATGTTGCAAGATTTCTCTTGACGCTTTCATTGTCAAGTATATGCTTGCAACACAGACATTAATAATCTCCTTTTGGTACATGCATTCTCACATTGTTGAAGGTTGCTGTGTGTCTATGGATCAAGAGGCAGCAAGTTTGGCAAAGAATGTTGTCATAGACGTGGAAGTGGTGGACAAAGACCTAAATATTAAGATAGTAATTACAATAAGGCAGCAATGCAATCTTTTGCAACTTTGATATGACATAGTGGAGGAGACTGCCGACATTGACTCCGTAGACTTTTATTTCTTGCTGGGCGGACGAAGAGTAATGCAACGAAGGGAGAAGCATTTTTTGTGTGGAGATCTTTCTGGCCGTATTCAAATCATTCCCATGTAATCTAGCCTGAATGGCTTCAACAAAATGTAACTTTTTTGACTAGTTTAATCTTATTATCAAGTGTTTGCTCATAGCTCTCTCTCTCTCTCTCTCTCTCTCTCTCTCCTACATCTTCAATATTTTGTCCTACTACAAATCCCAAGGGGAGGATTGTAAAGTATGGGTTTTGTCCTAAAGTCTACGTGAAGGAGGGAAGAGGGGGAATTATCCTACATGTAATGGAGTCAAGCTGTAGAGCTACTTAAAGCTCATTTTCATGAATAAACAAGACAATTCAAGTTTGCACTACATGGTTGTCTATGGTGAGCATGTGCTAAGCTAAGTCAATACTCAAGATTGTGTTTATGGGTCCAATCTAATCTATCTGGAAACCTAATTCACTTGAGTGATGTGGAAAATTTCAGCCTTTTCACACCAATTTTGACCATTTTTTAACTTTTTTGGTCCTAGTTTTGACCAATTTTGACTCCCGACATACATTTTTTGTAGGAAAAATACCAAACGGACTCCAAAATCCACCAAAATTTGTAGGCTTGGTCCTTGATACCCAAATCTCATTCTGACATGCTCACATACCATTTTTGACCACTTCTAGGATGGATCACGCATCACTACATACCAAGCGCAGCAAATAGATAGTTACTGCGCGCATGTGCCAAACTTCTCGGGTGGGATGAGAGTGCCCACAATTGTTGCTTGCATTATTTAAATTCCAAAAATCTTAACACATTCCCTTGAGCCAAAAGAAGCCACTTGGGACCACATCCTAGACTTTGATACCCTATTCAGGCATGTACGTGTGCCCTACTACCGACATGCAAGCATGACTACTTACAATGTGTACACATCGCATCATTTTTTAAACTTGAAACCACTTTGCAAAGCTAGAAAATTCATGTATCTACATATTTTTGTACATATGAACATGCATATACACGCTAATTTGTACATGCCAAAAGTGTTTTATCATCATTGCCCAACCCCAAGGTGAGCATTTATGCTCAGCAATTGCATCAAACAATGACATAAACCCTCAAAAGTGACCTCAAAGTTCCTCCTAAATCATATGGAAACTTATCAAGTTTCATAGCACCACCTATGTGCCCAAGCATTCCACTCACATCAAGCAGCAAAGCATCTATCTTCTTGCCCAAATGCCACCATCCACCTGGATCCACATAGACACGATTCCTCATATGCACACTATCCCATACCCACATACCCACACACCTACAGATACACACCCTTGTGCTACATGCTAGTAGCATGAACCCTAATCACATAATCATAACACCATCACCATCACCATCATCATGCACAAAATGAGCACCATATCTCCAGACACTTGTAATGAAGGATTGAAGGCACAATTTCAAGAAGAAGAATGATGGCTACACTCATGGTATTCCTCGCCATCAACTCCTATCCCTCCATTTTTCTTCCTACGATCTTGTCCACTTCTCATCTTCTTTTCCTATGCTACCTATTGTATTCATCTTTTGCAAGCAATCAACGCACTCCATCTTTGTGCCATACCTTGTGTCATTTGGAATACACTTCATTGTGAGTATGGTTTATGCTTGTTCTTTCTTATGTTAAGGTGTGAGGATTCGCCACCATACACACTCTCTCTCTCTCTCTCTCTCTCTCTCTCTCTCTCTCTCTCTCTCTCTCTCTCTCTCTCTCTCATATTCCTATCATCTTGCTACTTGCATCTTAAGTTGTGTGAATTTTCCACCTCTGGTATGAGAAGTGAGCATACTTGCATGTTTCCCTTACCTCATTATCTTCCTTACTACATGCACAAGTAGCAAACCCATTCTCACCCACTCATCATTCCTCTCATCTTGTTTTTCGACCACCCCATCCCACACTTGGGCGTGGATCTTGAATTGTTTTCCATGGCATGTTTGATTGTGTATGTGTATGCGCCCTAGCCGCATATCTTGCTAGGTGGTGCCCCTATTGTGTACCTCCCATGATGAGGTCTTCGTGCATAGTCTTGGTGTAGAGGCCACGGGGTCTGTTTTTGCACTTCCGCCTCTATTTGGTGCCCCCACTAAGGAGGGCTTTGCAAAGAACTTCAGTCAACAAAGAGTATCCATGCATGCCATCAATCATGGACGAGTGGCTACAAGATTTTTCAAATTGGAGGACTGAATAAGAGGAGACTATAGAAGCACTCAAGGCCTTCAACGAAGTACTACTGCCAGGTTGTAATGTCATAGATATCCAAGAGGTAAGCTCCCCATCTCGCATTGCTCATGCTAATTGCAAATCAAGAGCATCAAGTGGGAGGGCTACAAAATGTCATCACTGTTGTCAACCAAAGCATTCTGTCAATGAGTGTCGATAGAGGAGGTGAAGAAAGAACGGGGAGTTTTGCTTTTGAGAACTGCATCAACACTCTCACACCAGTCAAAGTTTGTGTAGCACCAAGTGTTTTCTATCCAACGGTCAGAGAAGATTTGTCAACTACATCAACCACAGAGTCCAAGCCACAAAGCCTAAAGCATTTGGTGGAATCAAGTGGCCCTATGCTCTCTCTAGGCCTAGAGAGTTCAAGTCAAATACGACCACCCAAGCATCGCAACCGCATGCAAAATGGAAAGCCGATTGAGGTAGACTCTTCTCGCCTAGTCTGTTTTGAACCCAATACGGAGGATTATGTGGACTTTAACAAGAGGTAGAGGCTTGTGGTGAAGGTTTCACCTTTTCAACACTTAAGGTATGCAACTCTAGTGGTCAAAGACTTTCCCTACACTCAACATGGATAACAACAATAGGCCAGAAGTCTTTCCTTTCCGTTTCTTGCAACACATGCATGTAAACGTGTACATTGATAGGAACATATTCTACCAGCAAAAGATTGTTTTTCTATTTGGAGCAGATATTCTTGATGAAATCCTTAGATCCCCACGTCCCATCATATTGCCCATTCTTGATTACTACCACTCTTTGGATGTAAGCATCTTATTCTATTCTAACCTTGTGCTCTTCTTAGCTCCTACTCAAGTTTTCCACCCATGTATAAACCTTTATGGATCACTAATTCATTCCAATTCTTTTTTTTGTTATTGTCTACTCATTGATTTACTACCATGGAAAGCGTCTCTTTTTCACATTCAGTGGCAAGAAGGGAGAAGACATCAGATTTTCTAGATAACTTTGACATCGCTTGTGTGGTTTCCAACAAGGATGACGATGCCTCACAACTACAAATATTTCCTCTACTAATGAAAGTAGAGGCCAAGTCTTGGTACAATGCGTTTCCCCAAGCTACCAAGGATACATGTGACTTACTAAGTGCTGCCTTTGTGAAGAGGTTTGGTGGAGGCACAACCTTAGAAAAGCTATGGCAGTTGCTGATAGAGTTAAAGCAGGGAGGTCTACTAGAGTATGCCACTTATGAATCCAAGTTTGTGGATTTGTGGGAGCGATGGGTTGCTTCACTGGAGGAAGGTGAAGGAGCACCTAATTTCCTAAAGAAGGACCATTTTATTGATGGCCTGTGGTCACCGCTTAAAGAGAAGGTGAAAGGGAGATTCCCTACAACGTATGAGTTGGTAGTGGAAGTAGCCCATCTTAAAGACAAGAATCTACATATGCAAGAAAGAGTCAACATGACAAAGGAATCAAGCTTAGTCCGGCTAACCCCAGTAACTACAATAGACACTCAGAGAACTCAACCACAAGAGGCATTAGAAGAGCAGCAAGACCCGTTGAGTTGCATCACTACTCAGCTTGAGAATCTTTCTGTGCATTTGGTGCAGCAAGGGCATGCACACAACCACAATCAAGAGCAAAGGAGAGGACAACAAAGGCAAAACCAAGAATACCACTGCTACACTTGTGGGGAGGATGGGCATGGCATGTAGTATTGCCCACACCCAATGAGGCATAATTTCAACAGACGAGCCAGACAAAACCAAATTTCACCACCAAGAGCAAGACCACCACCACCAAGGGCACCACAACAAGCACCACCCGTGCAAATCCTACAAGCACCCATTCAACCACCCGTAGGATTTGCACCACCCGTGCAAATCCTACAACCACCCATTCAACCACATCCACCACCACCACCACAACCTCTCATTCCACCCTTACCCCCACCATGAGTTGGCAACCAAGCAGTAAGTGTCATCAGTCTTGAAGGTAAGGGAAAGGAGAAAGTGGAGGAGGATATCAAGGGAGTGGAAAAAGGTAAGACCAAGCTTAAAGAAGTAGATGCCATGGGGGTAAAGCACGCTAGGCATTGTGAATCTTTCCAAAAGGAAGAAAAGATGAAAACTAAAGGGGAATCTAGCAAAAATCCGTCAAGTCACGACGTAAAATTGACATTATAGATTTCTCTTTGGGTAAATGTTCTAAACCATATGATTTGGTTCAAGATGTTTCTGTGCAGGGCCCAAAAATCACCTGGCCCTAGTTACTCCACCTAGCACCTAGGGTGAGGAGACAATGGAAAAAAATGGTTAGCACGAGATGAACGAAGCCAAAGATAGTTGGGGATTTCTTTGGGAGGAATCTAGATGACATACTACCAATGATAGATGCTCACGTCAAAGGACAACACCTTTCCAATATCGACATCGATGGTGGCACACAAATATGCATCATGAGTGAAACAATGATGCACCATTTGGGTCTAGAGGTGAGTAGGCCGGCACCATGCCAAGACAAAATGGAAAATAATGTAAAAGTTCAATGTGTTGGTGTTATAAATGCAGGTAGGATAAAGGCGTTCAACACCGAGGTAGAGGTGGACATATTTGTCATGCCACACAAAGGAGAGGGCTATCCTATCATTGTAGGGAGGCCTTGGCTTATGGCTATGAGAGATAAGTAGGACTGGGACACTAGCATAATCCAGATGAAGCATGTCAAAGGGAAGCCAATAATTTATGACATGAAGACAGGATTTAGAAACCTCTATGGATGAGTTTTCTAGTAGTGACTCTTCAACCACTTCAGAGGAGGAGTCAACAATAACTAAAGAAAGAGACAATAGCATTGAGGTGATGGGGATCATTCTCAAGGACCATAAGAGGATGGAGCAACCTTATGCATCATTATCAAACCAAGGGGAGACACCAGGTATACAACCTCTGGTAGAAGCAAATAAGCTACATCAAATGCTCTCTAGTGAGTTGTGTGGGAAGGAGCGTGAATATTATATTTTGATGCTAAGTAATTTTACCACATTGTTCATTGATGAATATGATAAAATCACTGGCATCACAGTAGTTCAACATCACATTAAGCTCAAGGAGGAAAGTAAACATGTAGTGTAAAATCTCAGACGGTAGGAGTAATTCAACACACCAAAGAAGAATGGTAATTGGAGGGAGCGTTACATGGTATGTGATGGCTACTTAGGCTACTTCCAAATTAGCATCACTGAAGAAGATCAAAAGAAGATAACCTTCATCACACCATGGGGATGTTTTGCTTACAGAGGTATGCCTTTTGGTCTCACCAATGCCCCAACCACCTTTCAGCGCTATGTGACATTTGTTTTTCATCCATTCTTTGGAAAATCAATCAGTGTTTTATTGATGACTTTTGTATCTATAGCTCCCACTCTCTTCATTTGGAGACATTTTATGAAGGTCTAGCTAGGCTATAAGCTTTGGGTGGCCAACACAACGTGGAGAAATTCCACATTGGTGAAAGCAAGGTTACTCTTCTTGGCCATGTGATCTCTGTCAAGGGCATTGAAGTTGACCCAAGCAAGGTTCAAGCCTTGGTGGCTTTGAACTCTCCCACCACAACAAAGCAGTTGATTTCTTTTCTTCAAAAGGTGAGGTATTTGAGTAGGTTCATTCACTTGCTCTCTCAAGTGGTTCTCCCTTTACAACAAGTTACCCATCAAGAGATCTTCATTTGGAGTGAAGAAAATGAAAAACAATTCAATGAGGTAAAACAAATTCTAGCCTCACTTCCCACCATTTCACCTCCAAAGTGGGACAAGCCGTTTTATGTAAACCCTAGTGTGGGGAATGACACAGTTGGGGTAGTATTGATGCAAAAGGATCCTCAAAACTTCTTTCATTCATCCTATCTACTTCTCTAGTCGCATGCCATGACTCCATCAGAAAAGGGATACAGAGCAGTGGAGCACATGGTGCTTGCATTAATATTTTCTACGACCAAATTTCACTCTTATTTATTGTCTAGACCATTCATAATCTTAACAATGGAAGAAGTATTTACTTATGTAATGCAACACATGGATGTTTCTCTAGGATTTCCAAATGGCTTACAAGGTTTCAAGAGTTTGACTACACAACACAAGTGGAGAGCTCCACGAGAGCCAGTCTAGGAGGAATTCTCACCCATTGCCACTAAAAAAAGAATATGAAAATCAAGACAAGTGACAAGGAAGTAACACCTGTGTTGGAATTCCCTAAGATAGAGAGGGCTCACTCTCTTTTCTTTGATGGAGCGTATAACAGGACATTGGACAAAGCTGCAGTGGGCATTGCCATCTTCAACGAGCAAAGGGAAAAGGTATTCTCCATTGGGCATCTCTTGGATTACCACTCCAACAATGAAGCAGAATATGCATCCTTAACTCTTGGGTTAATGTGATGTGTGACACAAGGCATTCACCGGTTAAATGTGATTCCATGCTTCTAATAAAACAAATAAGAGGAACTTGGGCTTGTAAAAATCATAGCTTGCTAGGCCATTTGCGCAAAGTTAAGGACCTTTTAGGGAAGTTTCAAGTTGTACAATTACATAATGTCCCTCGAGCAAAAAATCAAGAAGCAGATGCTCTAGCTAGAGAGAAGCTACAAGATGTTCCAATGGTGGGTGGTGCTATCAAGTTGAAGCTGCCTCTCTTCTAAGGTAGTGATGCTATGCCTGACATCATGAGTTTCTTGGACACATGAGAGTGTAATGACGACGTGTATTGCAAAGGTAAGGATCAAATTCTTAGGCATGTACCTCTCTCTAGACAGATCACATAAATAATTTCAAGTTTCCATGATGGTGTTTGTGGAGGGAACTTTGCACTTTACATAACCAGTAGGAAGGCTCTACAAGCCGGGTTTGTGTGGCCTAGTTAACAGAGAGATGTGCACCACTGGTGCAAAATATGTAAAGAGTGTCAGAAGGCTAGGGATAGGAGGCTCACATATGAGCCACAAACTTCTATTATCTCTTATGGACCATTTGAAAAATGGGGAATTGATGCCATTGGGCCTTTGCCAAGGAGCCAATCGGGTAAATTGTATATCATCATGGGTGTGGACTACTTGACCAGGTGGGCTGAAGCAGTTGCTACCACCCGGATTACAGCTAAGGAAGTGGCCAAGTTTTTATTTGAAAACATTTGTTGTTGTTTTGGTACTCCTCTTGAAATAATTTTTGATAGGGGACCAAGTTTTAGAGGAGACTTGGTAGGAGAGCGAATGAAGAAGCTAGGTATCTCATAATGACACTCAAATTTCTACTACCCACAATGGAATGGTTTGGTGTAAAAGGTAAGTGGTATGATCTACAAAATCATCACTAAACATGTAAACAATCACAAAAATGATTGGGACAATCATCTCATGGTTGCACTTTGGGCTTATCGCACTTCATTTCGCACATCCCTTGGGCTCACGCCATATCACTTGGTGTATGGTAAGGAGGCCATTTTACCCATTGAAGTATAATTGGCTAGTCTCAGGGTGCTAGCTAGGCAGATGAAACACCCTAAGGATCATCTTCAAAGACACATTCTTGATCCAGAGAGGCTTTAACTAGACAGAGAAGATGCTATCAACTATTATGCACACGGATAGAGAAACATTGACTTACCTTCAACAAGGGACTTAGGGAAAAAGGCCTTAAGAAAGGTATGTTGGTCCTAAGGTATGATAACAGATTTGACACTAGAAAGGGTAAAAAGTTCTCACCCAGATGGGAGCAGAAATTTTTCATTAGAAAGCGCTACAACAATGGTAATTACCGATTGATTGATGCAGATGGTAGGCTCCACAAAACACATGTCAATGGATGGAGGCTGAAGTAGTACTTTTTGAGGTTTGATCAAGCACCTATAAAGGAAATCCATGAGGAGGGAGACTCCTCCACCTCAACGGAAGAAGAATCAAGTATAGAGCTAGAGACAAAAATGCCTCTAGCTTCAAAGGGAGGGCTAATGAGGGCCGTTTTCAAATTTTTCTCCACCTCTCTCTTGGTATGCACTTGATGCATGAAAATCACAAAAAAAAAACCTATGTATTTATTTTGTACATAGCTATGGTTTTGACACATTTGGATCTCGGAAATAAGGAGAGGTAGGAACAAACCCTATGAAAAGTGGGAAAAAATCATTGGATGCTGATTCTACCCGACTGTCACTACAGGTGAAGAGTAAAAGTCAATAGTGAAAGGGAGGAGAATCTTATACATTATTGATTTGGAGTCAATAAAATATTATCAAATTCAAGCATAATTCACTTGTGGACACAAGGCTTCCACATGAAGTCAAGAGGGGACCACCTGGAACACTTTTGGAAGGGAAAAGACGGACATATATTTTTGAGAGATTTTTCTCTATTTTTTCCATTCCAAATTGGAAAAAGTTTTCAATAGCAAAGTTGTAGGCGTTGAGCTAATATTTTGGCACCCATATTTTTTATACTTTTTGTAGCTACGGTTTGGAAGATATTGAAAAAATGGTGGAGCCTATCTATCCACATGGGAAGAAGTCATGATTATCCAACTCCACACACACAATTTCTTATAGATTTCTCTTCATTATTGCTCTATTTTCTCTTATTTTATCAAGATTCTCTCAAATATTATAAGGAAGCTCTTGGACTCAAGCTATGGAAGGAGGCATGGAGACAAAGCTCGGAATGATGAAGGTGATTAGGCGGAAATTGGTCAAGAAGCAGGGCACACGAAGCTTTGTCATTGGGGGAATGCCTCTAACTAAGTTTACTTTTTGATAAATCCTCTTGCTCATAATCTCTTTCCTAATCACTCTCTTGGCCTATAAAAGGAGGCCTCCTCTTTTGTAAACAAACACCACACACACACACACACACACACACACACACACACACACACTAACTACCCCATATGCACACTATGTCATAAAATAAAATATCTAACTTTACCAAATGGTTTTCTCATATTAAACTGATCATTTAATATGGGAAGATAAAAGGGGAATAAGAGTTGGGATATAGATATGTGCTTCTAGACCTATCTCAGCAGGGGACCAAAAGGAGAAATGGTTGCATCTCAATAGGTCCAAGAGGAGATAGTCTACCAAAGCGCAATGTGCAATAAGTGCTTCTAGATTTATCTCAGAAAGGGACCAAGAGGGAAGATGGTTACATCTCAATAGGGGTCCAAAAGGAGGTAGTCTATCAAAGAGAAATATGCATCTAATAGAGCTTAAAAGACCTTAGGGTTAGCTTCATTAAAGACCTCCAAAAGTTAGTGTTAAAAAGTCATTTGACCTTAGGCAAGCTAGGGCTAAACTTGAGGTGGGAATCCTACCCAAGCATGAGGTGCTTGTCGGCTTGCTACCTAAAGTGCTTAAAGTGTTTGTGGGAACCTTGCCCAAGTTTGAGGTGATTCTCATGCTTAAATGACTAAGGTTCTTGAAGTGTTCAATTCAAAGATAAACTCTCAAGAGGCATAAACTGTTTCCATGCTAATTGACTAAGTGCTTGAAGTGTTCCCAGTTCAAACCAAATGACTTAAGAAGCATAAAAGACACATGTCAAAATCCTCCACATGTGGCCCTCATGGTGTGCTTGAATCCTATTGGATAGGTTTTAAAGGGGTCCAATGAGAATTAACATGCATAAAAATAAATAATTAAGTTCTTTCTCTCAAAGAAGAAAAAAAGGATATATGTCCAAATGATATAATTAAATAATACAAGAGAGAGAGAGAGAGAGAGAGAGAGAGAGAGAGAGAGAGAAGGGGGGGGGGGGTGGACCAAGCTTGAGAGGGGGGGGGGACGTACTCTCTCTCACACACACACACACACACTCTCTCTCTCTCTCTCTCTCTCTCTCTCTCTCTCTCTCATTATGTGAAGTGGAAAGTGCAAGAGCTCCATCTTCTTCTCCAAGCTTGCTGAGAAGGGGAGATCCTACACCAACACTCTTGGCTATGGAATGAAAATCCAACCAAGAGCCATGCTTCAATGCTTAAGATTTCCATCTTATTCATCTTCATTACTATGCTATTATGCTATGCTAAGCAAAAAGAGTGATTATAAGTGAGGAACTATTTCTTTCTCCTATGAATGATTCTTCTTCCTCTTCCCTACCCTCATTCTCCGCTAGCTCTCTCCACCTTCGAAGGTGTTTGAGGCCTTGTGATTGAGGCTTAGGATAGTTAATGCTTTTTGCAAAGTTTATGTTATACTCATGATGCATGAAGCTTTCCATCTTCATAGTATTACCAAGGTCACAAGGGACGTAAAGATTGTATCGTACCAAGTCTCTCTTGATGGTAGAATCTATAATACAAACGCCTTTTGGAGGGGGGCCGTCGGCTCCAAATAAATCCGGTCCTCAACTATTGTATGTTCTCTAACACTCTCTCTCTTGCAAAATTATTGTTCATGCCAAGTTAGTTAAGTACTATGTTCATGTTGCTACAATCAATTAAGTTCACCCTCTATGTTCTCAAAGTGATCTCACAAAAATGCTCACTTTAATTCTCTTAATTCCGCTATTCTCAAAGTTCATAGGCCATTTCCATTACATTGGTATCAGAGCTTTTGGTTTCTCTTTTCTTGCTTAAGAAGAGAAGTCCTTAAGTAGCCTATTCATGGTTGATTTTGTTAATTATATTAGGGTAAGTGGGACTGGGATCTATTATCGGTTTTGTTCAGCCCACTATGTGCACACCTCTAGGGCTTTGGTCTTAATAATGGGGTCCTATTAGACTTGCCTACGGCTTTACTATTATTGAGCAATAAGAAGCTCGAAAGGATCTATCCCTTGGTAATTCTGCTATGTAAGACCCACCCCACTACTCTCTATAATTAACCAATTTGAGCCGTGGGTGTAGATAAGTGCTTATTTTCAAAGGCTAAGAGGAGTAACAACTAAGGTTTTGAATTGCCAATGAATACACTAGGTAAACACATAAGTATAATTAGCATGGATGACAATAACCAAGAGAGTAGAATGAACATTGATAGCTTTGATTTTGCACATGAAGGTGCTAATGATGATGCCCCCATGTTTATCAATTATCTTGTTACT
The DNA here is from genome assembly GCF_014529385.1 of Adiantum capillus-veneris. NCBI lineage: Eukaryota > Viridiplantae > Streptophyta > Polypodiopsida > Polypodiales > Pteridaceae > Adiantum > Adiantum capillus-veneris. The sequence continues at coordinate 64,432,119 of NC_140939.1, read as the reverse complement.
AGGTTGCATCAAGCTATGGGAAACCCTACTTTGCAAGCCGAAGTTACTCAAAAACTTCGTGCTTATGGGATTTCCCTTCCTCTCCAAGAGGAGACATAGAGCTTAGCAGGTCTCTTGATGAGACTCGCGAAAGAAGACTCTCTCCCATAAGAGAGAAGAAATCCAAAGAACGAGAAAGAAGTGAATCCCTAAGTTCCTCTAAAGATGTGGCTCCATGAAGGCGGCAGTCTAGACTATCTCCAACTCCTTCCAAGAGGAAATGGTCAACCCATAGTCGGCTGAAAGCAAGGGATGGTGCTACAAAATTTGTTGTCCTTGACACCACCTAGGCTTGGTGGGTGTGTTAAGGAGAATCAAACCCAAGTAAAAGATGCAAAATTGAACAAAAAGGAGAAAAAATATAATCAATTTCTTGGAGGCTTTATAATTTACTCTACTTTATTCTTTTATCGCAAAACGGGTTATAACAGATAAATGACGTGGGTGCAAGAAGTGGGGAAGGAGATTCGGCTGGCTCTCTCTCTCTCTCTCTCACACACACACACACACACACACACACACACACACACACACACACACACACACACACACACACACACACACACACACACACACACACACACACACACACACACACACACACACACACACACACACACACACACACATTCTCTGTTTTGTTATTTTTGGAGCACGCACCCACCCTTCCTGCCCACCCTCTCTCTCTCTCTCTCTCTCTCTCTCTCTCTCTCTTTCTCCCTCTCCCACCATACAACCATGGCAGCTCAGGCCAGTACCATATCTTCAGAGATGACGATGGATACTGAGTGTGATTCCTTCACCTATCACGAGTCAGGGGTACCTGCATCTACAGAGGGTGCTATGATGGAAACCACGAGCATTCATGAACCTGTCAGCGACCAAGTATTTTTGCAGGACTATTGGGCACAAAAGAAGCGTGAGCAACGACACAAGGAGCACAACCCTGCTAAGAGAGATGAACTTGCTACAACCAGATCAAGGAACAATATATGCAAAGCCATGGCTAGATGTTGGCGTCGGCAGACCCAAGGACTAACAACACTAGAACAACAAGAAATTCTAGAGCAACTCATGCATCATCAACCATTTTCCAAGTGGAGGAGTTTGGATGTGCAATCAAGTCTTCTTTCCGGCGCTTGCAACACATTGACTCAGCTGAAAGTGCCCCACTCTTCAACTGAGATTTTTGTGAAGAGAACCTCTTTGACGATGATACTAAACAATGGTGATCAGAGTATAACCACTGTGAACCAGTCCAAAATTGCTGTTGCCTTGGGTGATCATCGACGTAATATAGCGGCAGCAAGTAGTCGACTGGGAATGAAAGATGAGGATGAAGTGTTGCCACTTAGTGCTTGTCACAGACAGTTGCCTCTGCATACAAGTATCACAATCAAAACTAGAGATTTGGTGGCCGCTTTCTGGAGATCCGAGACAAGAGTTTCTCCTAACAAAAAGGATATCTGTAAGCACAGGATTGAGGCAAAATGTGTCATCAAACATCCCATACATCTTCTAGATGATTCTCAGGTAATATGTGTTGCCCAAACTATAATCCTTGCTTGCCTTTTTTACTCTTGGATTAACACAGAATACCACAACTTGTTAGCCAACAATCATTGTACGAATACTCAGCTCCATAGTACCATTTCCAGCATACCAAAATTTGACCAATCCCCAGCATGCCAAATTTGGTATCATTCTGGTACCAATTCCTACCTCAGTAGTACCCAATTTGAAGCTTCTCTAGATTCTGAATAGTACCAAACAGATGCATAGTACCATTGTTTGGTAGAAATGCTCCAAAGTAAAGATGCACAGTCCCAATTAGGTACGTTTTTGTATCTGGAAAGTTGTTATTTTGGAACTATGGATCCATTTTGTAGATTTGTAGTATACAAAAAAGTACCCAAATTGGTACTATGCAGGGTACAGACATGTATCCACTTTGGCACTAGGGATCCTGTTTGATACTATGAATTTAGGCTGGTACTATGCAATGTACAGAATTTGGTACTAGGGATACTCTTTGATACTATGAATTCAGGCTGGTACTATGCAATGTACAGGATTTGGTACTAGGGATCCTTTTTGGTACTATGAATTCAAGCTAGTACTATGCAATGTATAGGATTTGGTACTAGGGATCCTTTTTGGTACTATGAATTCAAGCTAGTACTATGCAATGTACCGGATTTGGTACTAGGGATCCTTTTTGGTACTATGAATTCAAGCTAGTACTATGCAATGTACAATATTTGGTACTAATGATCCTTTTGGGTACTATGAATTTAGGCTAGTACCATGCAATGTAGAGAATTTGGTAATGGGGATCATGTTTGGTACTATGAATTCAAGCTGGTACCATGCAATGTACAGAATTTGGTATTAGGGATCCTATTTGGTACTAGGTTTGGTACTATGAATTCAGGCTGGTACCATGCAACGTACAGAATTTGGTATATAGAGATCCTGCTTGGTACTATGAACTCAGGCTAGTACCATGCAATGTACAAAACTTGGTACTAGGGATCCTGTTTGGTACTCTGAATTCAGGCTGGTACCATGCAATGTAAAGAATTTGGTAGTAGGGACCCTATTTTGTACTATGGATTCGGTTGGTACCATGCAATGTACATAATTTGGTACTATGGACCTTGCTTGGTCCTATGAATACAGGCTGGTTCTATGCAATGTACATAAATGTACCCACTTTGGTACTATGAATCTAGTTTGGTACTATCAATCCAGTTTGGTGCTTTTCTGCACTTAATTTGGTACTATAGCTTGAAATCTGGCAATACAGTGCCAAATTTGGTATTTTAGAATGAGTTGGTGGTTTACATTGTTAATTTTGGTACTGTAAACTACTTTGGTGCTTTGCTGTTTTATAGTAATATTCTGAGCTCTAATGTGGATCAAATTTTGTATATAGGTGGAGCTCTACAGAAGATTTAAAAGCACGTATCTTGCGGTGGAGTTGGCACTTAGGTCCTTTGAGACACTCAAGCCATTCTTTGTATGAAAATTAAAGGAGCACTATACTTTCTTCTGTATTTACCATATCGAGATGGTATACTTCAGGGATGATTTCAATCAAATGCGCCAGAACAAGTTTGGGCATCACGCAAAGGAACATCCATGTACATGCTCCATTTGTGGTACACAGTGTGAAGTAGGTGAGTGTTCTGCAAACCAGGCAGTTTTTCAGAACATAAGTATCTTGATGGATTTCATATTGTGCCCTCGCCCTAAGGATCGTGAATATCATGCACAGAGATGCTTGCTGGGAGGGTGCCCTAGATGTGGTGTAAGGAAGTTGTCATTCTATCCAGACGAGATTGGAGCAGATAGCAGGGAGGTGATTGTTAAGATATTTAAGGATGTGGATATTGGACAGGTTAATGCTAAAGGAAACGAGAAGAAGAGAAAGGAGTTAGTCGTGGAAAGGATGAAAAGTGCAACTTTCATTCATCTTTTTTCAGATCATCTGAAAAGCTTTGTCAAGCACAACTTTGTTTTTAGGTGGCAGGCCCAACAATTTAAAGACTGCTTGCTAAAGTTTCCAAGTGACGTTGTGGTTTATGTTGTTGATTTTGCAGAGAATTACAGCTTTAAAGTGCAGAATGAGATTTAGTCCATGCATTGGTGGTCAACACAGGTCACAATACTGGTGCACATCTCTTATATCAGAAATTCAATAGGAGCCATTGAGAAGACTCTGCATTTTTACTTATCAGACGATAAGCTCCATGACACGCTCTTTGTTCAACATTGTTTTCTCTTGCATGATAGTTGGATGAAACAACAAGGACAATGTTTCCGTTATCATTGGGTTTGGTCAGATGGTGGCGCTTCACAGTTCAAGGCACGACGATCATACTATTTTGTAGCCAGGTATTATCAGTTGACAGGATTGCATATGATGCACAACTTCTCTGATTTAGGACATGGAAAAGGAGAGCATGATGGTGTAGGTGCTGTTATCAAGAGAACCTTGACACATGAGGAGCTAAAGCTCGATGGCTGGCCCATGAAGTGTGCGGTTGATGTGGTCAATTTTCTAAACGCGAGGTTTAACACAGCGAGGGAAGGTGGGGGTGCCAGCACAAGAAGGGTCTTCTGGTTAGTTTCATCGAATGATGTGTTGCGTTCTCCACTATGGGACTGCAAACCAATTGCAGGGTCTCACTCATTCCATTGTGTTGATGGCTACTCAACACACAATCCATGTGATGTGCGTTTTCGGATGCTGTCTTGCTTTTGTGATCCTTGTGTGCATGGTAAATGGAGGAGATGCAATAATAAATAGCACAGTGAAGAATGGAAGTATCTCTCCATTGAGCCATTGAGAGAGTCTGTACAACTAGGTAGTGATGAGGACGAGGATGATGAGTAGAACTACAATGATCTGCTTTCCTCCCAAGTGAGTGTGGATTTAACCATGCCTATGTATGAAGGAGACCCTAAGGTGCTGAGCCAATTACTGTCCATTGGGGATAAATTTGCAATGAAAGCAGCCGAGGAGAAAGAGGACTTCTACCTTCTCAAGTGCACCAAAACCATGTACCAGGCACCAAGAGTATTGAAGGACCTTTGGCATAACAAGATCGTAAAGGGTGGAATTCTGGTTTAGGGTTTGTACTATGCCCTGGTTGAGGGCAAAGTTGATACTTATACCCTATTGAATGAGAAACCACCAGTCACGATCTACTCTCATCTTGTTAGAGCCATATGGCTCCCCATGGAGGTCAAATCGGGCCTGCATAACCATTTAAAACTATCCTCAGAGATATATGAAAATATCTACAACAATATGCCATATGACGAATGGAGTGACCACGAGGGAAGCCATACAGCGTAAACCCCAATTACAAGTCTAGCCACTAGCAGCAACAGTTGTAATTCTCTTGAATATAAATTTACTTGTGATCAGTAGTGTGTACTTTCTAATTTGTTTTCAGTTGACTCTTGTAGTACCAAATTTGATAGCCAGACTGCCTAATCCTTGTTTGTTAGTAGGATACTTTACTCCCGAGGGATTCACCATGGAAAACTTACCGCACCATGTAAGTGCAGGGGAGGGGGGTTTTTTTTACAAGTTACATAAGCATATAAGTTAGGGGTAGGTCCCCAATAATTTATCTCCCAAGTTGAAAAATAAGAGAGGGGGGTATCATATTTAGGGGGGGGGGGGGGGGGGGGGGGGGGGAGGAACCTGACCCAAGTTGATTACTTGTAATGATTGGTCACCAATGTGCACTAGAACCTGGATGAATTTAGGAAAAGTTTTTTATCAGTTCACACAATAAATTTTGCATCAAGACGGTCATAGATAAGGATTGATTTGGAGAAGGTCAAGGGTTGATTTACACCATCTTTGGATGGGTCAAAATTGGAGAGTAGCCAGAGTGCAAGTTGATCGGGCACATAGTTTGAAAGTCAAACTAAGACACATTGAGGGTACATCTAATTATCAATAGAAGTGGTTCCTTAGTATATTGCCAGTTACTATGCTACACACTCTTTGACTAGTTTTACTCCATTAGATCATGTGAGACCTGGATTTTATATGTAAGATAGGGGTATGATAGTTTTCTTCATTGATTGCCGTATAAGCGTAGAAAGGGGGGTCATATTCCCTAATATGATTCGTATATAGGGGTTTTATCAAAGCTATCCGCTCGCAGGTGGCGTCTTGTTTTGTATATAGAGTGAATCCCCCGGGACTTTAATATGGTTGAAAATATCTTAGGCAGGTGCAAGAATCCAGGTTTAGTTATCAATGGGACAGAAATTAAAGTGGGAAGGAGTAATCAATGTTGTGGGTTATTTGACATTTCTGCTGATTCAGGCTTCACATGCAAACAGCAACAGAAAAATTACCAAAGAAGTGGCAAGAAAAAGATCATGTGCAGAAAATTAAGTGCATGTGTAAAACTTTTACAGACGAAGGTTCATGCCCATCAATAATTTCTTATTACATGAAAATGCCAGTCTTTTACAAAATCTTTTACACATCAGGGGGGTCAAACCAGTACGAGTACCCTTCCAAAGATACAAAGTAGTCAGCAACATATAGGGAGATGTCGTCCTCTACATCAAACAGGGGTGTGCGCCGGCTATAAGCGGTGGGGAACTTCTCATCTATCCATCCTGTGATCCATGGCAAAATGACATCCATGAGATACTTCGGCTTGTTCGGATCGTAATAGTTTGGCTCATATGTCCGAATGCAGCAACACGACTCATAATCGTTCTTCAATGATTTGTATCTTGTATCGTCCACAAGGAACGTGCTGGCTTCATTAAATTGAGGATGCTTGTGCCAAACTGTTCGCAGGAGCTTCAGGAAAATGGACTTGTCACCGAACTGCCCCAAAAGGCCTGCCACATCCTTCATAGAGGAAGCCCATTTTTCACAATGGGACTGGTCAAAAATATATGTGTCAAGTAAACTAAGTTGTTAGAGCAGGTATATAGTTCAAAGTACCAAATTCTGAAAAACAGCAATAAGTTTTGTACATAACACTACCAAAGCACCAAAGTACCAAAGTACCAAAAGTACCAAAGGACTTAATCAACAAAGGCTGAAAAACAGCAAGTTCTTTACATAACAGTACCAAAGTACCAAAGGACTTAAATCACCAAAAAAAGAAAAACAGCAAGTTCTGTACATATCAGTACCAAAGTACCAAAGTACCAAAGGACTTAAATCACCACAATCTGAAAAACAGCAAGTTCTGCACATAACACTACCAAAGTACCAAAGGACTTAAATCACCAAAAAAAGAAAAACAACAAGTTTTGTACATAACAGTACCAAAGTACCAAAGTAAGATGTGCAAATAGTACCAGGTTGTATGGACAATATCAAGTTGTGCAAACAGTACCAAAAGTATCAAATGTACCAAATGTACCAAAGGACCAAAAGGAATAAAAATAACCAAAAAGAACCAAAAGAAACAAATAGTACCCAATTGTGAAAACAGTACCAAATTGTGCTAACATTACCAAAATTGTGTGGACAGTATCAATTTGTACAAACAGTACCAAATCCTATACACGATAGTACCAAATAGTACAAAAATAACCAATAGTACCAGAATATGTACAAATCAGTAGCAAAGGTAGATACAATACCAAAATCAGCCAAACCAGTTTGGAAGTTAAGGGATTCATACCTAAAAAGAGACTTTGCATCTTCATCAACTTAGGGAAGCAAGCATGCAGTATGGTCATCAGATTGTGTCTTTGGCTGCAGGACCAAAGCATCACGTAGCATCGCCTCCTCAGGCTAAGGATGAAATCCTCCGCATCAGGTCTGACCACGCAGTATTTGTGCCGAGAGACCTACACGCATCGGGGTCTACATCCCTCTAGAAATCGGATTTTCCACAAATCTTTGGGTTCTTCATGACAATTCTTCAACAGAACTCCATTCACATCCAGAATGACAAGGTGCTTAGTGCTCGCCTTTATGTCCAGCGGCATTGATGTATCCAGTCGCTTTTCATTCAACCACCACCTGTCCCTCACTGAAGCACCAAAGAAGCAAAATGAGTAAAGGAACACCCAGCCTTTTGGCAATAGAAAGTGTGGACATTTAGCACCATTAAAGGTTACCAATTGTTGACAGCATGACATAACAAGGAACGGACACATTAACATCTGACTAACATGACACCAAACATTGACAAACGCAAAACGGGATCGTATTTCATGATAAGCCAGAAGCAAGTACAAAATGCTGTTAAATAGCTAATTCTTGGAGGTTCGCGGATTGAGACCGCGACCTTTGGGGCGCTTTTTACATTTCATAAGGAAGAGTTCGGAGAGTGTGGCACAGTCAATGCTATATATAACCTAGTTCTAAGGTTGTCGCCTGCCCCGCACCTTCGGCCTCCTCCATGGCTTTTGTATCCTCCACAAAATAAGCTGCCTCCTCCGTGCCATACTCTTTTGCAGCCTCCTTCGCACCCTCCTCCGCACCCTCAGCAGGTTCCGCCTCCTTCACACTATCAACAAGTTCCGCCTCACTCTTTGCATGTTGCCTCGTCTTTCTGCCTGCCTTCACCTCTACATACTTTGCATTTGCATCCAAACACTTGGCCGCCGAGGGAACTTCCACTGCCACCTCCTCATCAGCCTGAATTTTTGCGTTGTTCTTCTTGCCTAGCTCTATCTCTATGTCATCAACTTCCTCAATCGGTTCGATTTCCTATTTATCCTTCTCTTGCACTTCAGTTTTCAGTTTAGCTTCTGCCATACCAGAGCCCACACCAGACTTAGACCCTTTCCCTTCCACTGTGCTGGCATTAGGGCCTTGCTGGCTTTCCTGCGCTTCGGCTTTAGTGTTATCTTCCTCCAAAATGGAGTCTAGAGCAGGCTCACCCTTTTTTCCTTCCATCATGTTGGCACCAATGTCATGCAGTACTTCATGCACTGACTTATAAGGATCTTCTTGGAACATGTGACTGGCATCTGACTTTCCGTATCCAAGAAGATCCTTCTGATCCATAGGGGTGTTGGTACTGTCGTGGGTGTCCGCACCAAAAGATCCTCTCCCTACATATACACAAAGATGAAAGAGAAGATTAGATCATAAATTCAATTGATATTATAAGCATGTAGTGTCCAACACAAACACCCCACTTACTCTTCAATAATGACCTTCCTGAAATCCAGGCCTTTGCCTTCGAAGGGATTGCAGTGTTGCAAAGTGCCTTCACGCACGTATCTTCCATTCTCAATACACCTGCAAAACACAGTGGATGGTACTGATGCCTGCAGGGAAGCACGAAGGTACCAACCACGTAAGAAGCCTCCAAAGCCTCCCCACAAGCAACACAAGAACCAAACACATGTATTGTGTTTTCAAGGTCCACAATATGAGGCCTTGGAGTCAACGTGTGAGTCATCCCTCTCTTCACATCAGCAGAGAGCTTGCTTACAAATTCGTATTGGTCTTGGGTTTCCAGGGACTCGTTGTAGAGCCTAGCATACTCTCTCTGCAAAACAGAATGCTCCCGTAATTTACTTACCAAAACAACCAGGGTGCATGGAAGAACACATGCAATAGCAAAAAATTATTGAAAGAGTACCAAAATAGAACAAAACAGTACCCAACAGGCACCAAAACAGTACCAAAATTGACTGCTGCTAGCAAGGAATAACACATGCAGTACCAAAATATTATTTCAACAATTACAAAATAGAACCAAGACAGTACCAAATCAAACAATTAGCAAAGAAAAAATTATTAGAAGAAATTACCAATGTAGTATCAAGGTACTAGAAATACCAAAAGTACCAAAAGTTTCAACAGTACCAGAGCAATTTCAAGCACCAAAAGTACCCAAGTCATACTCAACATTACAATATAAGACAATAACTAGAAAGTACCAAAATAAGTAATCAGACTATCCAAAGAGCAGATAAATACCTAGAGTACCAAGGATTGTGCCACATAGCACCCAAGCAAATCTGTAAACTATATGAGTACCAAAATTCTCAAGGCAGTGCTAAAATGGTCAAAGAGAGAACCAAATAAAATAAATAAGCACAAAAGGTTACAAGGAAAGTACCAAAAGTACCAAAATAGGTTGAAGTACCAAATGTTTCAACAGTACCAAATCAGTATCAAGCACCAAAAGTACCCAAGTCATACTCACCATTACAATATAAGACTGTAACTAGAAAGTACCAACATAAGTAATCAGACTACCCAATGAACAGATAAGCACCCAGAGTACCAAAGATTGTGCCACATAGCACCCAAGGCAAATCTGTAGACTATATGAGTACCAAAAATTCTCAAGGCAGTACGAAAATGGTCAAAGAGAGAACCAAATAAAATAAAGAAGCACAAAAGGTTACAAGGGAAGTACCAAAATAGGTTGAAGTACCAAATGTTTCAAGAGTACCAAAGCAGTATCAAGCACCAAAGGACACAAGTCAAACTCAACATTACAGTATAAGACTGTAACTAGAAAGTTCCAAAATAAGTAATAAGAGTACCCAATGAACAGAAAAGCACCCAGAGTACCAAAGATTGTGCCACATAGCACCCAAGACAATATCTGTAAACTATATGAGTACCAAACATTCTCAAGCCAATACCAGAATGATCGAAGAGAGAACCAATTAAAATAACTAAGCACCAAAAGGTTACAAGGGAAGTACGAACATAGCAGTTAGTGTTCGATTAAATACCCAAATCAGTTTAAGAAGTACCAAAACAATCCAAAAATAAGCAAACCACTTTAAAAAAAAAAAGGAAAGTACCAAGACATTTAAAGAAGATACCAAAGCACTAAGTAGCATGTACCATAGCAGTCCCAAAATAGAATTGAAAAAGACCAAATGATCAGAAAAGCACCAAAGTATTATGGATTGTGCCATTATAGAATCCAAAAAAAAACAAATAGTACAGTGTAAGACTCAAAAATTAGGAACAAGGAAGTACCAATATAGTACCAAGTAGTTCAAATGAGTACCAAATGAAATGAAGCAGCAGCATAAAGTACTAAGGAAAGTTCCAGCATTGCCCTTAGTGCTAAATAAAAGTACCAAAACAGTTAGAGAGAGTACCAAACCAATCCAAGATAGTACTAAAACCCATAAAAATGTCAGCAAATAAAACAGTCAAGAAGTGAAACATGCCAAATCACCAAAGCTTCTGCAGAATAAAAACTTTCAACAGTTGTACACAATGCAATAAGCCAGAAATACAATACTTCGTGCTGTTCAACCTCAGCTTGGAGCTTCTTGATATTTTCGAAAACCCTGTGCCGTCGTAACAAGCACCGACTTGCTCCCAGCTCAGCCTCCACCTCTCTGATCTCTTCATCAGGGATAGGTATTTGCTGCCGCAACACACCAATGTGTGCCTCCAGGATATCAATATCCTCCATCAAACTTTTCGCCACGCCCTCTTTACCCTCATATACCAGTAGGCTGGTCCTTGTTTTCTTGAATAGAGGCCTTTAGGTTTGTTAGTTTTGATGACCCTGGATGTGACACTTGCTTTGGAGCAATGCCTCTAAGTCAGGTAGGTAGGCAGCCACTGCCCCTCTGGCACAATGCTCTGGTTCTGTGCAAATGTTGCTTCCACTTTGAGTCATGCGGGCCTTCTTAACTGACTGTGGGACAATTCCAGGGGAGGAAGCATTTTGCTTCCTCCATGTCTCAACTTTACGGTCATGACGGCCAGTCCTAAATGATATCATCAGCAACACTCCTTCCCCAAACCGAGCCCATGCTATTCTATGCCCTGTTGGGTCTTTTATTGCTACATCACATTTCTCGAACACAAAACCCTTAGCAAATTTGGTGGTCAGTTCACCGCATGAAGGGGGTTCCTGATAAACTTTGGAGAATAGAAATCTGCGGTCATCCACCAGATGTGGCTGCAAATGATTTAAATAAATTTTGCTGTTCTTTTGGAACTTGTACTTGAAAACAGATAACCACTGCTCGGATGGCAAGTCCTCATCAGTCAGGTCCTTAGGGAGTTTGCCTTCTAGACTAAGGCCATACTCCTCATGCAAGTCCTCTGCTGTATAACAAAACCTGGTTTGTTGAGGGTACTCCTCCATTTTATTCTTACCTGAAATGTCAAACAAATCAGAAATTATTGTGAAGCAAATCCAAAGTACCACATTTGTTACTGTATATTTAATAACTAATAACTAATGTGTTTACAATATGATTTATCCATACTCTATTTCCACGAAACTTCAACAATAGTCTGCAATAACTTCAGTTTTAATCCTTAGCATATGATATACAAAGCTCTAACATAATGTAGGGAAACTATAGAATCATGTACATTGTCTCAACTAAACCTTTCTATCCACAAACATTGAAGCTCCACAACCACTTTTCTAGAATATCCTAGAAAAAACACACATAATACTATAGAGCAAGCTGGATAATTAGCATGGTCCAAGTCAATTTTCTAATTTTTCTCTCATATGCATATGGATTACAAATGCGATGCTCCAAGGTATCAAATTTTACACTAAACATTTAAATTCAAAATTTTACACCATCTAATTAACACAAGCCTAATTCCAATGAATAGCTTACCACGTCTTGACTTGTTGGAAGATTTTGATTCATCCTCATCGTCGACACGATGTGAGGTCCGTTCGAAGTCGATTTCAGAAGCCTTGAACTGTTTTGCACTAGCCCTTCTGTTGGGACTGCTTTTGTTCTCCAACTCTGTTTGTTGAGAGGCCCGGGGTGGAAGAACCTTTGTTGTTGGTTCTCCCATGGGTGGGCATTCCCTCCTTGGCCTTCCCTTTCTGTTTGCATGTTGAAGGTGACGCTCTGCTGGTAGCAGCTCCCTTGGCCTTTGGGGTCCTCATGGTGGGAGAACTCACACGATAGAAGCTCTGCTACAATGCTGAGAGAGAGAGAGAAGCTCTGCTATGAGTCTGAGGGGGGAGAGAGAGAGCCCAAGCGCTGGAAGAAAGCACTCAATTCAAACGGACGTAGTTCGGACCACTAAATTTACTAATTACATCACTACTCTCACACGGGCTGGCCCATTGTGAAACTGCACGAGTTGTATTTTTGAGATACAATTATAGCTAAAAAATACAAATTCCATAACTTTTGGGCCTCAAAAATTTCCCTCCAAAGGACCAAACAGGTGGAAAAAAAATTGGCCCTATTTTTGTACCACTATCCTTTGCTTTCAGCCAGTCCTTCTCCTTGTCACTCCAAAAGGGATGAGAGGAAACAAAGGAAGAAAAAGGCAAGAAAGAGGTCACCCTCTTCTCCTTCTTCTTCACCTTCCTCCTCTTTCGATGAAATCTATGGCTATTCTCCTAGAGAATATAAGAGGGGAGGACATCACAAATCATACCTTGCATGGAAAAGATCACAAAAGCTCAAGAAGTTCAAAGAGGGTGAAAAGAGTCTCTTTTCTCACCCATGATGGCACCTTTGGTGCCACAGACAAAGTATGGGCCTTCATGCAACAGTTTGATGCGGCCTTTGGAGAGAGGGCTTCACGGAGTCGTCCAAGCTACACCATGTAGCTATGTGCTTCCAAAAATCCTCTTGTCAATGATGGACTAGCCTTCGTGGAAATGGCAAGGCCCCAAAGACGTGGAAAACTCTACGAGTTTCCATCATGAAGCAATTCCTTTCAAGCGATGCAAAGGACAAAGTGCTTACCAAATGGTGGAGCTTGAAGCTGCTCTTGAATGAGTCTTTCCACAAATATGTAGACAAGTTTTGGTAGTTACATCTCAAAGCTACAATCTTTCAAAGGATAAACTTATCCAAACAAAAGAAACAATTTTGTGCGGTATTACCTGAAGAAATGGCCGAGTATGTCAACTCACAACGGCCTAGCACTATCACGGAAGCCATCCACCACACTATGGTTTCTTCAAGGATCAATTTCCAACAAGGAGAGAGAAGAAATTTCAAGCCCATGGAAAACAAGGATCAAAATGAAGCTAAAGGGAAGAGCAATGCTCAAAACTTTTCCCAAAGCAACACAAACACCAACAACAACAAGGCCAAGAAGAAGGAGCTTACAAAGGTAAAAATAAGCTCTCTCCCGAAGGCCCTTTCATAAAGACCATAAATTATTTAAGTGTGGGGAGCAAGGACATGGTTATCGTTCTTGCCCCAAAAGAAATGTACGCAATGACACTCCAAGAGCTTCCATGGCTGAAGCTCCAGAAGAGGATACTCATTGCAAAGGCTCATTCCTCTCCTATGTTTGGGGAAAGGTAAGGGAACATGATTCCTTCATCTTGTTTGATCGTGGCTCTACTCACAACTTTATATCAATAGAGTTGGCCACCTAGTTGGGCATTCAAGCTTTTGAGATGGGAGATACTGTAACTGTTGACACAACTTTCAAGGGACAGCAAGCCTCTATTAATTCCTTGATTGGGAAGTTGAGGCTTCACGTCCAAAGCTATGTCGACGAAGAAGAATTTTTTTATCTTTCCTTTCCAACATGAGGATGTTATCCTAGGGGCACCATGGATCAAATGCATGGCTACCAACATGAAGTTCCCTGAAAGGAGAATCTACTTCACCTACAAGGAAAAGAGCGTGAACATAGATGCTAATGATTTGGGGAACACCATATCCCTGGTAAATACACTTGCTTCTGATAAGTCAATGAAAAGCTCTATTTTTGTGTATATGATTTTTGTTAGAGAATCTATAAATGATTCTAATGTTTTCACAAGTAAAAATAAAGGGAATCAAGAGGAATTAGAGTTGTCTAATTTCCTAAATGGATTCCAAGATGTTTTCATTGATAACATCCCTAGTGAGCTACCTCCAAAACGAGGGGATGATGACCATGCAATAGAGCTTCTACTAGGTATCTCTCTACCTAATAAACCTCCTTATTGAGTTTCACAAGCTCAACAAGAGGGGATCATGAGGCAAGTACATGAATTGGTGGAAAAAGTGATGGTGAGGCCTAACTCCTCTCCATTCTATTGACCATTATTTTTAGTGCAAAAGAAATATGGCACATATCACATGTGTGTCGACTATAGAGCACTAAATATGATCACTATAAAAAAAAGATTTCCCATGCCATGGCTAGAAGATCTATTTGATAAGTTACAAGTTTTGGCTTGACAAATTCTCTAGCCGTATTCGAACTCAGAATGGACAAAAATCTTCAGGCCACTCAAATTCTCTTGAGGAGTACAAGTGACACCTCCAAGTAATCTTTCAAGTTGTGTGAGAGAGTAAGCTTTTCATTAATAAAAAGAAAAGTGATTTTTTTCTACAAGAGATTGAATATTAAAGTCACATTACATCTCAAGATGGTATTCGTATGGATCCATCAAAGTTGAAGGTAATAAAAGCATGGCCTAATCCAAGGAATCTACATGAGCTAAGAAGCTTTATTGGTATGTGTGCATCCTATAGACGTTTCATAGAAAAATTCTCTCAAATAGCAAGACCATTTCATGACTCAACAAAGAAGAATGTTAAGTACTCATGGACTGCGAAAGAACAAAATGCTGACAAGCTCGAAGAGAAGCTTACCTCTCAACCAGTCCTCATACTTCCGGATCTCTCAAAGTCATTTGAGGTCCAATGTGATCCTTGTGGTCATTTCCTTGTAGCAGTTTTTCTTCAAGAAGGGCATGCCATAGCATATGAGAGTCGAAGGCTCAATGCCGATGAACGGGTCTTGGGCATGTACGAAAAAGAGCTTTTAGCTATTCTACATGCATGTTGTGGGTTAGGTCAACACATGAACATCATACATAGCAAGAATGACAATCTACTCCACCATGCTTCATCAACAACAATTCAGACACAGTAAACATAACTACTCAAAGAATATCAGAGTAAGCAGAGACAATACACTGAATAGTTGTTGCACTGCACCATCATCATCACATTCATATCAGAGAACAGATACATCGTGCGCAGATACATTCCCCACTTATATAGATAAATCCGACTTAACTACCCAGTCTCAAGACATTCAGCAGACTGCAACTGAAAGACAGTTACATCCGACTTGGAAAAATACAGCTCAGTAAATATCCGATAAGTCAAAATCCGACTTAGCTATTCAGAGTCAGTTTCTAACATGTGCCTCTCAACACATGGCACGTCCCAATGGTAGATTTCACAGAAATCTGACCCGGATCCACAGATCCCTTGATCAGGAATCCACTCTCTGCTGCACAGCTTCTTCCTTACTCTGGTCCTTAGCATTCACTTTATGATCCACCAGCTCTGCTTCCTTTACTGCATCTGACTCTGCTGCATCACCTGCTTCAATCCTGCTTCACCTGTTTCAATCCTGCTTGGCAAAAGCACTTGGCTGAACATCTGCTATGAAATCTGCCACCCGAAACTATGCACTTGCTGTATGAAAAACTCCGGCGTATTTTGGTGTGAATGGTGTCTTGTAAATGGTACTTGGGGTGATAAGTAAGAAATAAAATAGAAGAATCTGGATTCTGGACAGGCTTGCAATATAGAAGTAAGCTATTAATATATTGAAAAACGATTTCTTCTCTGCACACACACAGAAACATCATTTTCGATTTCTGAACACTCTCCTCTGCTCGCAATTCACATCTCCCCCACTCATGGGCCTCTTTGCGTTTCACCTTCCCCTGCTGCGGCATCCCAGGCCACCCCCGCTTCACTTGATGCATGCCCGTTTGTCTGCGAACTCCCTCTTGAAGCATCGATGCACACATCCATCTTTACGCTCTGTATAACCACTTCGCCTCCCTCATTCAGATCCTATGCTTCCATGATGCCTTCGAGTCTTGCTATAGCTTTGCATTGTGTGTTGACCTGAACCAGTAGCGTGGTTGTTGAAACCTCCACATGACCCGACTTTCTTGCAGCCCAATTGCACCTCTGTGTAGCAGTCAGAATCGCCACCAAACTGCTCAACCATATCCAATTTTGCAAGCCTTCCAGTAAGAAGTGGCTTCTTGATCAAATACAACAAGGCCTGATGATCAACATGAAAAACTATCTTGTTCCCCAAGAAGTAATGCCTGAACTTATTCAATGCATATACCATCCCTAAAGCTTCTCTTTCTGTCACAGGATAGTTTCTTTCTGCACCTGTGAGAACCCTGCTTGCATAATACACAGGTCTGAACCATCCCTTCTCCTTCTCCTGCATCAGTACAGCTCCTATTGCTATATCCGAGGCATCAACAAACACATGAAAAGGCAATGACCAATCAGGTGGCTGCAAAATTGGTGCTACTGATATCATTTTCTTCAACATCTGAAATGATTTCTACTGAGGTTCATCCCATACAAATGCCACATACTTCTTTGTTAATTGAGTTAATGGCAAGCATACATTAGACAAATACCTCAAATATCTGGAGTGCCACTTTGTCTGTCCAACAAACCTCATTAACTCTTTAACATTGGTAGGAACTGGTGCTGCTTGAATGGCTTCTATTTTCTTGACATCTATGGCCATTCCTGCTTCTGACACCACATGTCCTAAAAGTATTCCACTCCTCACAGCAATTACACTTTTATAAGGGTTCAGAGCCATCCTGAATTGTCTGCATCTTTCAAAACAGAGCTTCAGATGTAGCAGATGTTTATCCTTCTTTCCAAACACTGAGAAATCATCCACAAAGACTCTCATAAAGTCTTGTAAGTAAGGTTCAAACACCTTATGAGCAACAAAACTAAATGAAGGTGGTCCATTGGTTAACCCAAAACTCATCACTGTGTAGGCAAAGGCTCCCCATTCAGTTATAAAATCTGTTTTATGCTGATCCGACTCAGCAACACTAATCTGATTATAACCAGAAAAACCATCCAGAAAGCTGTACATTTCATGACCAGCTACTGCATCCAACACAACATCACAAAATGGCATAGGAAAGGGATCAGTAATGGTTGCTGCATTCAATTTTCTATAATCCACACATACTCTTAAGGCTCCATTTTTCTTTGGCACAACTAGTATGGGAGACAACCATGATACTTCATGTACAGGTTTAATGAACCCTACTGCCAGGAGCTTATCAAGCTCCTCCTTCACCTGTTTGGCAAAGTTAGGATTCATTCTATATCTTTGCTGCACAATTGGTTTTGCACCCTCTTTCAAATTAATCCTATGCTGATGTAGTGCTGGGTCAATACCTCTCACCTGAGAATAATCCCAAGCAAACACATCCTTATAATCAACCAATAATTGCAACACCTGTGCTAGAAATTCCCCTTGAATGTGTGCACTCACTTTGACCATTCTTGGTTCTGCCTCTGTTCCTAAATTCAGCTCCTGAAGTTCATCCTTTTCTACCCTGCTAGATGCCCCAAACTTCTTTTCATAAATTTTCTCAGCCATATCCCTGGCCTCCTTTTCTTCCTGATGAATCTGTTCCTTATCAGACATAGCATATTTCTGGTCCACCAACTGTAACAGTTCCTTACCCTGTACTGTCTGTCCTGGTGCTAAACCTGTATCTGGATCATCCTGTTCCTTACCTTGCTGTAACATGCTTTCCACATCTACTTCAAACACAGGTACAACAGTTGGATTGGCCTTCAAGAACTCTTCCTCTTGGTCATCTGTGACCTCATCAGCAAAATTAATAGTATGAGCAAACAGTGGTTTCTCACTTAATGGAACCATCTTCCTTCCCCTCATAGGTATGGTTACTTTCTTCTTCCCTTTCTTCAATATGACAAAAGTTTCTCCCCAGTCCTGTCTTACTTTAGCCAATCTGAACCAAGGTCTTCCTAACAACATTTCATATGCAGCTGCTGAGTCTGACATTCTGAGTACAACAAAATTAACAAAAAAGGATAATCCTGACACCTGAATTTCCTGTGCTTTGAGAATTCCCAAAGGTTGTACCCTAGATTGGTCTGCCATTTTCGCCTGAAAAGGTGCTGGAGCCAGAGCTCCCAACTCCATTCTTTTGTACACTGCCTCTGGTAAAATATTCACCCCAGAGCCTCCATCCAATAACACAACATCAAAATTTTCTCCAAGAAAGTGTACTTTAATAACTGGTACCACAAAGTCCACATCTGCTGGATCAATTCTATTTGCTGCTGCTGGAGAAAACTGCCTGTCCATTGTGCCAAGTCCATTCAGGTTCTGCAGCTTTCTGAACAATCTGTCTTTGAAAGCTGGAACCAATTGCAACAACTAATCCAAAGATAATTGAAGAGGTGAGCTAATAAGTATTTCAAACCAATCCTTATCCTGTTTATTCTCCACCTCCTTGCTCCCATTATTCTGCTCTTCCTTCTCTTTTGGGTCATCCTCAATATCCACCTGCTTTGCCTGGTGTTTGGCAATCCTTTTTGTAACCTGGTCTCTTACCCCTTTTTGCTCCTTCCAATCCAAAGCTGCTTTATCCTTAGACCTAGTCACTGCTAGAACTTCAACATGATCCTCCTGCACACATTGGTTGCCGTCACAAGCCCATTGATGTTCCTCTTCATTCCCTTGCTGCTCCTGTTCTTGGTCAGTATCTTGAATCTGCTCATCCTGAGAAAACACATCAAACAAGATTACATTTGCCTGAGCTGCTGGCTGGTTTTGCTGCTACTGCTGTTGCTGTTGCTGATTTCCAGATTGATTGGGCTGATTGTACCTTACAATGGGCATTCCCCTTTCTTCCCTATGCTTCACCCATAAAGCACAATTGGGACCTACCCAGTGATCTGGTGCACCACAGTACACACAGGGTCTCCTATTATTATTGTTCTCCTGCTCTCTCCAAGGAGGTCTAGGAGGTCTTGCCCTCTGAAATGGTGGTCTTCCCCTAAATGGTACTGCTTGATTGGCTCCAACTTCTGGTATTCCTCTTCCTATGTTAGGTGCTGTCTGCCCTCTATTCTTTGGATTATACCAACAGCTAGCAGTGCTATGTCCATCCCTTTCACAAATGTGAAATACACTTTTTCTTTAGGTGCTACAACAGAATAACCAAACTTTTTAAGTTTGCCTACCAAATCTTGCTCAATGCTCTGCTTTTGCTTGACTTTCTTCTTCTTACTGCTCTGTTTCTTCTTTCTTTTTTCTGTTTCCTCATCACTGTCTGATGGTGAGTCTGAATCTGAGTTCCCACTGGAATCTGTGTCTTCAGATGCTTCATCTGAATCTGAGTCACTGTCTTCTTTTCCTTTTGCCTTGGTCATGCCAAGTCTCTTCTCCACCCTTACAGCAGCAGTAACAAGGTCATCCAGACCTCCAACAATATCAATGCTAGCTACTGCTCCCTTTAAGCTGCTTCTCAATCCTTTCAAAAAATAACCTGCTAACATTTCATTAGTGGGTCTTTCATTCCCCTGCAATCTTTCTACTAAAATTCTGAACTTCTGTGCATAGTCTTCAACCAGCATCTTATTTTGCTTAATGTCTCTGAGTTTTCTCAGGACATCAGTCAGAGTCTTCTCCTTTCTAAATCTCTGCAGAAATGCCTGCTTCAAAGCATTATAAGTAGCAAAATGTGCAATGCCATATTGGCTGAACCAACTCATGGCCTTTCCTTCCAATGTGGCAGCAAACTGTTCCATCTTAACTCCATCAGCATACATCACCTGATAGCCACTTTCCTGCCACTTAGTTTCAAACTGTGCCACATGACAGTCAGCATCTTCCTTACTCCCTGCTCTAAACTTGGCTGCCTTGACCTTTGGGTTGGGTGGTGGTTGAGCCATTGGAATGGGTTGTGGTGGTCTCTTAGGTCTTTGCCTGGTAGCCCCCTGAAGTGGGTCAAACTGGATCCTTCTCCTGGTGGTTCTTCCTGCCAGGAATAAAGCTCCAATAAATTGCCTCACTCTCTCTTCTCCTGCTGCTCCTGATCCTACCCCTCCTTGGTCTACAAGTTGCTGCCCCTGAGCATCGGGTGATTGCTGATTGTCATGATCATAGTTAAATGGATCAATGTTTCCAGCCTGTGCTTGAGCCCTTGTGTAGTACACTCTTCCTACTCTCCTGTCTCCCTCTGACATGCATCATTACTTGAAAATAAACGTTAACCCAGCGGATCGCCAAATGTGTTGTGGGTTAGGTCAACACATGAACATCATACACAGCAAGAATGACAATCTACTCCACCATGCTTCATCAACAACAATTCAGACACAGTAAACATAACTACTCAAAGAATATCAGAGTAAGCAGAGACAATACACTGAATAGTTACTGCACTGCACCATCATCATCACATTCATATCAGAGAACAGATACATCGTGCGCAGATACATTCCCCACTTATATAGATAAATCCGACTTAACTACCCAGTCTCAAGACATTCAACAGACTGCAACTGAAAGACAGTTACATCCGACTTGGCAAAATACAGCTCAGTAAATATCCGATAAGTCAAAATCCGACTTAGCTATTCAGAGTCAGTTTCTAACATGTGCCTCTTAACAATGCCCTAGACACATGGAAGCACTATCTCTTGGGGGCTCCATTCATCCTACAAATGGATCACAAAGCCTCAAGAACTTCATGACGCAAACCAAGCTTTTGCAATTTAAATTTCGTATTGCTCATATTGCTAGCAAGCACAACAAAGTAGTTGATGCACTTTCACAATGGCCAAGGGTAAATGTGGTGTCTATAGCAACTCACAATGATCTATCTTTTATGATAGATGAGTATGCTACTGACCAAAACTTTAAGTAGGTAATTACAACCTTACATTAGGGAAGAACCTATCACCTTGAAGGATGGTTATCTTCCAAACGGCAATAGGCTATGTGTTACTCACCCATACAATAAGAAATGCATGTATGAATATCATGCTTCTTCTTATGTGGAGGAAAGAAGGATTCCATAATCTACTCTTTGAGGAGTAGAAATATATTTCCTACGATGACACTCAACTCCCTACTATCCACAATGCAATGTTTGGTGGAAAAGGTAAATGGTATGATCATCACTAAACATGTAAAAAATCACAAAAGTGATTGGGACAAGCATCTCATGGCTGTACTTTGGACATATTGCACTTCATTTTGCACATCCCTTGGGCTCACGCCATATCACTTGGTGTATGGTAAGGAGGCCATTTTACCCATTGAAATACGATTGGCTAGTTTCAGAGTGCTAGCTAGGCAGATGGAACACCCTAATGCTCATCTTCACAACCACATTCTTGATCTAGAGAGGCTTCAACTAAATAGAGAAGATGCTATCAACTATTATGCAGCACAGGCAGAGCAACATCGACTTACCTTCAACAGGGGACTTGAGGCAAAAGGTCTCAAGAAAGGTCTGCTGGTCATAAGGTATGATAACAGGTTTGACACTAGGAAGGATAAAAAGTTCTCACCAAGATGGGAGGGGCCATTTGTCATTAGAAAGCGCTACAACAATGGCCATTACCGATTGATGGATGCAGATGGTAGGCTACACAAAACACGTATCAATGGATGGAGGCTGAAGCATTACTTTTTGAGGTTTGATCAAGCACCTATAATGGAAATCCATGATGAGGGAGACTCCTCCACCTCAACTGAAGAAGAATCAAGTACAGAGCTAGAGACATAAATGCCTCTAGCTTCAGAGGGAGGGCTAATGAGGGCCGTTTTTCAATTTTTGCTCCACCTCTCTCTTGGTATGCACTTGATGCATGAAAATCACAAAAAAAACTATGTATTTTTTTGTACATAGCTATGGTTTTGACACATTTGGATCTCGGAAATAAGGAGAGGTAGGAACAAACCCTATGAAAAGGGGGAAAAAAATCATTGGATGTTGATTCTACCCGACGGTCACTACAGGTGAAGAGTAAAAGTCAATAGTGAAAGGGAGGAGAATCTTGTACATTATTGAGTTGGATTCAATAAAATATTATCCAATTCAAGCATAATTCACTTGTGGACACAAGGCTTGCACATGAAGTCAAGAGGGGACCAGCTAGAAGACTTTTGGAAGGAAAAAGACGGACACACATTTCGTGGGATTTTTCTCTATTTTTTTCATTCCGAATTGGAAAAAGTTTTCAACAACAAAGTTGTAGGCGTTGAGATAATCTTTTGGCATCTATATTTTTTATACTTTTTGCAGCCACATTTTGGAAGATATGGCCGGAATGGTGGAGCCTATCTGTCCACATGGGAAGAAGTCATGATTATCCTACTCCACACACATAATTTCTTATAGATTTCTCTCCATTATTGCTCTATTTTCTCTTATTTTATCAAGATTCTCTCAAATATTATAAGGAAGCTCTTGGAATTAAGCTTTGAAAGAAGGCAAGGACACAAAGCTCGCCCATGATGAAGGCGATTAGGCGGAAATTGGTCAACAAGCAGGGCACACGAAGCTTTGTCATTGAGGGAATGCCTCTAACTAAGTTTACCTTGTGATAACTCCTCTTGCTCATAATCTCTTTCCTCATCACTTTCTTGGCCTATAAAAGGAGGACTCCTCTTTTGTAAACAAACACCACACACTACACACACACACCCACACGCTACCCCATATGCACACTGTCATAAAATAAAATATCTAACTTTACCAAATGATTTTCTCATATTAAACTAAACTAATAATATGGGAAGATAAAAGGGGAACAAGAGTTAGGATATAGATATGTGTTTCTAGACCTATCTCAACAAGGGACCAAAAGGAGAAATGGTTGCATCTTAATAGGGGTCCAAAAGGAGACGGTCTACCAAAGAGCAATGTGCAATAAGTTCTTCTAGATTTATTTCAGCAAGGGCCAAGAGGAGAGATGGTTACATCGCAATAAGGGTCCAAAAGGAGGTTGTCTATGAAAGGTCAACGTGCATCTAATGGAGCTTAAAAGACCTTAGGGTTAGCTTCATTAAAGACCTCCAAAAGTTTGTTAAAAAGTCGTTTGACCTTAGGCAAGACCTTAGGCAAGCTAGGGCTAACCTTGAGGTGGAAAACCTACCCAAGCATGAGGTGCTTGTCAAGTTGCTAACTAAAGTGCTTAAAGTGTTTGTGGGAACTTTGCCCAAGCTTAGGTGATTCTCATGCTTAAATGACTAAGATTCTTGAAGTGTTCAATTCAAAGATAAACTCTCAAGAGCCATAAACAGTTTCCATACTTACTTGACTAAGTGGTTGAAGTGTTCAATTCAAACAAATGACTTAAGAAGCATAAAAGACACATGTCAAAATCCTCCACATGTGGCCCTCATGATGTGCTTGAATCCTATTGGATAGGTTCTTTATCTCAAAGAGGAAAAAAAAGACATGTCCAAATGAAATAATTAAATAATACAAGAGAGAGAGAGAGAGGGTGTACTCTCCCGCACACACATACACTCTCTCTCTCTCATCATGTGAAGTGCAAAGTGCAAGAGCTCCATCTCCTTCTCCAATATTGTTGAGAAGTGGAGAGCCTACACCAACACTCTTGACTATGGAATGAAAATTCAACCAAGAGCCATGCTTCAATGCTGAAGCTTTCCATCTTCTTCATTTTCATTACTATGCTATTATGCTATGCTAAGCAAGAAGAGTGATGATAAGTGAGGAACTATTTATTTCTCCTATGAATGATTCATCTTCCTCTTTCCTACCCTCATTCCCCAATAGCTCTCTCCACCTTCGAAGGTGTTTGAGGCCTTGGGACTGAGGCTTAGGATAATTAATGCTTCTCGCAAAGTTTATGTTATGCTCGTGATGTATGAAGCTTTCCATCTTCATAATATTACCAAAGTCACAAGGAACACAAAGATTGTATTGTACCAAGTCTCTCTTGATGGGAGAATCTATAATACAAACGCCTTTTGGAGGGGGGC
This sequence comes from Adiantum capillus-veneris, assembly GCF_014529385.1. Taxonomy (NCBI): domain Eukaryota; kingdom Viridiplantae; phylum Streptophyta; class Polypodiopsida; order Polypodiales; family Pteridaceae; genus Adiantum; species Adiantum capillus-veneris. Next base: position 64,407,815 of record NC_140939.1, on the reverse strand, counting down.
CGCCGGCTCCAAGTAAATCCAGTCTTCAACTATTGTCCTGTTCTCTAATACTCTCTCTCTTGCAAAAGTATTGTTCATGCCAAGCTAATTAAATACTATGTTCATGTTGCTACCATCAATTAAGTTCTCTCAAAGTGATCTCACAAAAATGCTCACTTTAATTCTCTTAATTCCGCTATTCTCAAAGTTCATAGGCCATTTCCATTACATTGGTATCAGAGCATTTGGTTTCTCTTTTCTTGCTTAAGAAGAGAGGTCCTTAAGTAGCCTATTAATGGTTTATTTTGTTAATTATATTAGGGTAAGTGGGACTGGGGTCTATTATCGATTTTGTTGAGCCCACTATGTGGGATATGGTGCACACCTCGGGAGCTTTGGTCTTAATAATATGGTCCTTTTAGACTTGCCTACGGATTTACCATTATTGAGCCATAAGAATTTCAAAAGTAGCTATCCCTCGATAATTCTGCTATGTTAGACCCACCCCACTACTCTCTATAATTAACCAATTTGATCTGTGGGTGTAGATAAGTGCTTATTTTCAAAGTCTAAGAGGAGTAGCAACTAAGGTTTTGAATTGCCAATGAATACACTAAGTAAACGCATAAATATAATTAGCATGGATGACAATAAGCAAGAGATTAGAATGAACATTGATAACTTTGATTTTGTACATGAAGATGCTAATGATGATGCCCCCATGCTTATCAATTATCTTGTTATTAGGTTGCATTAAGCTATGGGAAACCCTACTTTGCAAGCCAAAGCTACTCAACAACTTCATGCTTATGGGATATATCTTCCTCTCCAAGGGGAGACAGAGAGCTTAGCAGGTCTCTTGATGAGACTCGCAAAAGAAGACTCTCTCCCATAAGAGAGGAGGAATCCAAAGAACGAGAAAGAAGTGAATCCCTAAGTTCCTCTAAAGATGTGGCTCCATGAAGATGGCGGTCTAGACTATCACCAACTCCTCCAAAGAGGAAATGGTCAACCCATATCCCTTCTCCTCGTCACTCCAAAAGGGAAGAGAGGAAACAAAGGAAGAAAAAGGCAAGAAAGAGGCCACCCTCTTCTCTTTCTTCTTCACCTTCCTTCTCCTCCGACGAAATCTATGGCTTTTGTCCTAGGGAATACAAGAGTGGAGGACATCGCAAATCATACCCTGCATGGCAAAGATCACAAAATCTCAAGAAGGAGAAAAGAGTATCTCTTTTCTCACATATGATGGTGTGTGCATTTGTCGCACGTGTCAATGCAAGGGACTTTCTGTACACTGTGTGCAAGCCACAAATGGCTGTAAGCACACAACCAGACTAATCTAGTAAGCTCAAGAGAGCAAGGGTGTGTCACTCATTGCCCTACGCTTGCCTTCGTGGAGGATTCCTCACCGCAAAGAAGAAGGAGCTACGGCTGTGCCACACTCAACTGCCTTGCCGCTGCCGTGTCGTCGTTGCAATACTCGATCACACACACTCTCTCTCTCTCTCTCTCTCACACACACACACACACACACACACACACAAGGAGATGAAGAAGAAGATGGAGATGGAGCAAGAGCACTCTTCAATTGCACAAATTAGAGAATGAGGTATTTTAGGTTTAGATTGCTTTTTATATGGGCTTGCACATTCACATTTGGGTGCCCGCACTTAGCCAATCTTACCCAAACATGATAGGTTCCAGTTTTAAAGTGCACTCTTATCGATGATCACTCTTAACCATTCCTACCTGACCAACAAACCCGACCAATAACATAATACACTACTAGTAGTGGGTCTGACAAGCCCGGCCCATGGATACATAAAAGGTGGTCGCTTGGTGGCAACATTCCCCCTTCCTGATGTAAATTCTGCCCTCGGAAGCTAGTGAGAGAAAGCCCATTTTGTCCATGTTGTAGAGCATCCGGATTTGAATCTGTAAGGCAAAGTCACTGTTTTATGCAATCAGAATTATATGGCAATAAATCATGAGAGGAATGTAAAGTACATGTGGAAATGAGTAAATGCAAGATTCACAAAATGCTAAACTGCCATTAAGGACAAATAAATTGCACTTTGATGAAATTAATTAATAAAAAATTTTGGGCTTATGGGTGAGTTTATCAATTAGTTAGATATGACTAAGGTTAAAACAACTACTCTAGTACTAGCTAAGCTAAGAAGAAGCGCATGCCTTTGGTCAACTAGCCATCTCTGAGAATACAGATAGATTTGGTTATATCTTTAAAACGTAAGAGTTTTTTTTATGTGCTGCTTGATGTGACATGGTGAATTTGGACTTATGTGTAAGATCTGATTGGGTGCTCTCTCGTTGCTAGTCGCTCTTGCTCTTTTACTATTATCTGGAAGTAAGGCCTTGGGGACCCATTGATATGTACTCTTAGGTCGTGCAAGTTGAGTACTTGCAATAAGTAGAGAAATGCTAGTGATGAGGCATGTTCACCATGTGCCGAGTTTGACTCGGAGTTTGGTCTCCATGAGTCAGTTGAGAGACAGTGGGTGCCATGTTGTCCTAGATGAGCACGGTTTTAGTTTGCATCGTGGATAGCTTGTTTTAGCTAGAGGTGCTAGTTTTGATAGCACATATCTCATGCATGTTAGTCACGTGAGAGATGGCACTATCTCTGTGACATTGTTGCAGCCATGTAGACAGCACAGACGGGTTTCCTTTGCTAGTGGGTTGCATGCTGCTTTGCCTTTGTGTCAGCAGAGCAGTGAGACAGTTGTGTGTGTGCCTACTGAGGTTAGGAAATTAGAGCAGGCAGGATCTTGTGAGACACAACAGGTTGTGCATCTGTCTTGTGGTGACGTTCACGCAGACAGTGGTATTTCTAGGGATGCACACCTTGGTCAGTCATCCGTTGAGATGACATCAGTTGAGCCAGAGACCGATACATTGTTCTATGATGCATATGATACATTTGAGGGTGAAACTGTCCTTCAGATAGCTGTGTGTGATTGCAGTGGTGCTGATTTTTCAATTTTGCAGTCATTCTCAACAGATATGCCTTTGCCAAATGATGCTGACATGGTGATGCATAGTCAGGTGGTTCCTGATGAGGATGCATATGGCACTGAGGTTGCTGACAGGGATAGGCCGACACACATAGTGCATGTTTCATCATCTTTTGGGTCTTTCATGTCTGACCTTTTGGTCTCGAGACCTGATCTTGCTTATGCGGTTGGTGCATTTGTAGTGGGAGTTGTCAGTTGTGCGATGACTGACACTGGCATTGTGCATTGTGGAGCCATGCAGGTCATCACTTGATACCTGCATGAGGAGTGTCATCGTGGCTCTAGCCCTAGTAGTATGCATGTTGCATCTACACTAGAGCATGTTTGGAGTGAGCCAGTGGAAATAGGTCGAGAGTCGTCTTCTCTCACCTCTTGTATATATTAGTTGTAGGCTAGTCTTCTCGCCACTTATCGGTACACAGCCTTTAGTGGAAGAATGTTAGGTAAAGGCGGTGTGCCTCACCGTGCTTTTCCTGTGTCCGTCGGCCAGTGTTCGACCGCCCACATTCATCTCCTTATTCTTTATACATACAAATAATAAGGAGGTCTCACTCACATTCTCACATGGTGCTCACACTGTGAGATTTGGGAGCTTCACCCCACATCTTGTGTCGTGCTCTCTCTCTCCCCCTCTCTCCCCTTCGCACTCTTTGCGCATGCGCATCACATCCACGCACTCACAACAGGCGGTGTGCCTCATCGTGCTTTGCCTGTGTCCGTCGGCCAGTGTCCGATCGCCCACATTCATCTCCTTATTCTTTATACATACAAATAATAAGGAGCTCTCACTCACATTCTCACATGGTGCTCACACTGTGAGATTTGGGAGCTCCACCCCCCATCCTGTGTCGTGCTCTCGCTCTCCCTCTCTCCCCTTTGCACTCTCTACACATGCGCACTGCATCCGCGCACTCACATCAAACCCTTGGACGCAATTCTGAAAGCTTACAAAGCAAGGCTAAAACCTAATCAAACCCAAGAGGATTGATGGTTAAAGTACCCTCATCCAGGCTATGAGAAAGAAAGGCTAAAGATGTGCAAAGAGCTCATTCAAGCCGCTCAAGTGCTTATGGAACCATCAGTCCCTACGACTCCAAAAAACGAGGTACTCATACGAGAGAAGATTCGGGAGTTAGATGAAAGGGGAGTTGAAGGGAAGAACCTACCCAATCTGTTCGATTAAACACCTTTGGATACGAGGGTGGTAGCCAATACAATAGATGGAACGCATTCTCAGGCATCACTACCAATCTCGGAGGTAGAAGAACAATGGCCTCAAGAGCTATGGGAAATTATCAAGAATAGGAAGGATGGAAGTGCCACACTCATGTCATCTCCTATCCCGGAGATCCACCTGGAGCATGAGCTCTACCCAAATGACATCCAATCATTGTATGGAGATGCAGGCACATTGATATCGGAAGACAGTAAACCAAAGTCGTTGAAGACTTTACCTTCGTTTATTGGTAACCCTGAAACTCGATCAGAGGTAAGGAAAGTTCCATCTCAATGGAAAGCCAATCCAAAGATGATGGACACTAAAACTCTTCATGAGCTGACGTCATCACCTATCCGCTGTACGCTGACTTTGTCGGAGTTGTTGAACAACAGACTGCATCTTTGGGACGAGGTCGCGAAACATTTGGAGAAAATAGGGCTTGTAATTCCTTCAACTGAGGTTTCTCAAAACACGTTAAAAACACAACCCTTGAAGCAAACTAAACATCAATCAGTACCAGTAAACAAAGCAGGGGACTATTGTGAAGTCAAAGAAGGAAATACTACCCTACCGGTAGAGTACAAGGATGTAAAAGCAATAGCAATATTGGATAGTGGAGCTGGAATTTCAATAGCCACCAAAGAAATGTGGAAAAAATGGGGAAAACATGCTCTTAGAAAAACGAGAATGAAACTTCAACTAGCAGATGGGTACCTAGAAAGATCAATTGGTATCTTGGAACAGATTGTAGTAACCTCTTGCGGAATTGCATATGAACACACCTTTGCTATTATGAATTTTGATGAGAGCAGCAATTTCGACATCATTCTAGGCAGACCATTCATGCGTCAGCTCAAGATGACCGAAGATTGGGGTTACGACTATATCTATCTTAGGAACAAGGATTTCACTACGAAAATTAAACAGATCATGCTATAAGGATGTAGACAGAGCCCCATGAGAAGACCTGCATTCCACAACTAACCAGGAAGGAGGAATACCGGCCTGGCTCCAGAACAAAGCTTACCAATGAACAAGAGAAGCTTCGGACTCTGGAAGTCTAAAAAAGGAAGACTGCATTCTTGATAGGACTACACAAGATGAAGCATACATACCAGAGACTTTTCCAGAGGATATGTTCGAACCGTTTAGATGGCAACAAATCCTAGCCACTCTTGATGTTTGTGTCAACGAAGTGACCCTCACCAAATTTTGTGACAAGGAAGGGTATGATATCATTCCATTCCAGATGATGAATGTTCGCCCAACTCCGAAGACTGAGGACGATGTACCTGTCAAAGAAGGGGTGGCTGAGTGCCGATGCATAGTAGACGAAATCTCTGCAAGGGACCTTGTCCAAACGAATGAGGAAGAAGAGTTTCAAGACTCGACTGATAAGACGCTAGAGGATAACGCGAACAATGAGCTGTCTAGTAGCTCAAGCCAGAGCATCAAATGGAAGGATCACCGAGTGATCTACTATGATTTTCCAAACCAAAACCCTCGAAGGCAACACAGGTATCGAGATAACCGCAGAAACAACCACAACAAGCACCACGAGGACTTAATGCCTCTGTTAATTGAAAAAACGCAGTACTTGAGATTAGTCGAAGCGACTGACTGCCTCATGACAGAATATCCAAGCGGTATATGAAACATGACTCAACTAGAACAACATCAAAACGTAAAACAAAAAAAGAGAAAAATATCGAAAAACCATCTAAGTTGTCCAAAATGGAACACAAAGTCAAATACAATGATTTAAAACGAACATTGAAAGAAGTTTGGACAAACGAAATGGAAATTGACGAGGAATCAAATGATGATAAACTCGATGCACCATCCCACTATAAGAAGTATACCATTTAGAATAGGAAGATAGTGGTGCAAAAACCCAAACGAGATCCCAAAGAACCAGGAACTTCATATGATGGGCCTGAAAACACGAAACACATCAACTTAGTAGAACCTGGAGAGGAGCCTCAACCGGTCTATATTGCCACGGACCTTACTGAAGAGGAAGAGAAACTTCTAGTCAATACGCTCAGGCATTATAAGGATGTCTTCACTTGGTCTTACAAATATCTAAAAGGGATAGATCCGGAGATATGTCAGCATACGATTCCTCTTAAGAGTGATGCCAGACCACGAAGGCAACGTCCTTACACATACAATGAAACTTTTGCACAAAAAATCAAGGAGGAAATAGACAAATTAAAGGACACTGAGTTTATCTACAAGATTGAGCACACAGAATGGGTGTCCCCGATTGTGGTGGTACCCAAAAAGAATGGCAAACTGCGGGTGTATAAATCTTAAGCAAGTAAATGCAGCCACCATTAGGGATAACTATCCACTGCCAATAACTGATCATGTTATTGAGAGGGTAGCAGAGAAAGAGGCATATAGTTTCTTGGATGGGTTCTCAGGCTACAACCAGTTGGATGATTAAGGCGGAAGATCAGCATAAGACCGCTTTTGCGACAGAGTTGGGCATATTTGCATATAGGGTAATGCCTTTCGGCTTGTCCAATGCCTTGGCCACATTTCAAAGACTAATGACCCATGCATTGAAAGAATATCTCAGACAATTTCTGGAGATCTACATGGATGATCTTTGTGTTCATTCCCACCGACGAAGTGACCACATCACTCATCTGAGTAAAGTCTTTGAAAAATGCAGAACGTATCGTATTTGCTTAAACCTGGAAAAATGTACCTTCATGGTGAGACATGGTAGAATTCTGGGCCACATAGTGTCAAAAAACGACATTTCAATTGATCAAGAAAAGGTGAAGACAATTGCTGCACTAGCGAGACCAATGAAGATAAGAGAAGTGCAAGCATTTATGGGGCATTGCAGATACTACCGACGATTCATATATATATATGTTGTAATAGCCAAGCCCTTGTACGCCCTCATAACTAAGTTTGAATGGACGGAGGAATGTGAGCAGGCTTTCCTAAAATTGAAGCAACATTTGATTTCAGCTCCAATTTCGCAAGCCCTTGACTGGAGCAAAATCTTCCATGTCTATGTGGATGCGTCAGCCTATGCCATTGGGAGCATATTAGCCCAGCCAGGAGAAAAGAAAATGGATTTTCCCATTTGCTACTCCAGTCGACAACTAAAAAACGCAGAGCAAAATTATACCACTACGGAAAGAGAGGGCATGGGAATGATCTACGCTGTCAAGAAATTTAGACACTACCTCCTAGCCAACAAGTTTGTCTTCTTTGTGGATCACCAAGCACTGCTATATCTAGTAAACAAACCTTGCAACACTGGAAGAATTGTTCGTTGGTTTATACTGTTGCTTGAGTTTGACTTCACGGTGGTAGTAAAAAAGGGGACCACACACCAGAGAGAAAATCATCTTTCATGACTATTTCATGGGGAAGCACCTATGGGTGTCGGTGATGAACTTTCTGATTCATATCTGTTTAACATAGAAATGGTTCCACGATGGAGTGAAGAGGTTATTCCACTACTCACAATCGGGTCTTTGCAGATAGAAAGACAACCTGCAATGATCCATCAAACACGGACCAAGTGCTAGCATCTTTCCTAAGGACCACTTCAAACATCTCATCCTTTTAGCAGGACATCTGTACAAACACAATAACTATGGGATACTGAGACTATGTGTACAACCTGAAGATACCACCTACTACCTCAAACAAGATCATATACAAAATACGGGATTTCACACTGGTGAAATACAGATAGGCCAACGGTTACAAAGACTTGGCATCTACTGGCCAAACATGGAATACAGTGTCCATAAATATGTAAAATCCTATGATAAATGTATAATACAGCCACTAGTGGAACACGCCACAATGTTTCGAGTAGTACACGCACCAAAATGGAGTGCTCACATCATAGAGTACTTAAAAAACAAAACCTTTCCAGAGGAATGGGACAAATCAAGAAGGAAAACTGTTGAGGAAGAGGCCAAACACTATCTGTTCATAGCCAACCAACTATATAGGCGGGGGAAAGACGAAAAATTATGGCTGTGTGCTACAAAAAGAAAATATTACATCATCCTAGACCAAGCACACGCGGGACAACCCGGAGGACACTTCTCCACCGATAAAACAAAAAAAATAGTGCTAAACTCAGGTATATGGTGGCCGACCCTATTCATGGATGCAACAAAATATGTCAAACGATGTGACGAATGTCAACGCACGAAACCACCCCTGTGGAGAGATGACATGCCATTGAGGCCGATGATGGGACTTCGTGCTTTTGCCAAATGGGGCATTGACTTCATTGGTCCCATCAACCCTCCAGGATACAGGACACATGCACAATATATTATCGTAGCAACAGATTACATGACGAAGTGGGCGGAAGCCAAAGCAACCCAAAAAAATGATGCAAAGACTACAACTCAGTTCCTTTTCAAAAATGTCTTTACGCAGTATGGACTACAAATCAAAATAGTAAGTGGCAGAAGAACACACTTTGTGAACGAAGTCATTGAGACTCTCCTTGACGAATTCATGGTGGTCCATCAAAAATCAACACCCTATCATCCGCAAGCCACGGACAGGCAGAGAGCACAAACAAAATCCTATGCCCATGCTCACCAAAATAGTCAATGACTCAAGAAATGATTGGGATCAAAAATTACACACGGCTTTATGGGCTTACCACATAGCTTTTAAAACTTCTATTGGCACGACTCCCTTTAACCTGGTCTTCGGAATCAATGCGATACTACCATTGGAATTCCTAGTCAAAACCCTCAGAGTAGCAACACAAGTAGGATGGATGGGCCATGAATTCTCGGAGAGACTAGACACCTTAGAACAATTAGATGAAACTAGACTCAAAGCGATAGTTGGCATATATGCTCAGAAAAAGCAAATGAAAGCGTTTCATGATCAACACGTGATTGGTTAGGAGTTCCAGAAAGGGGATTACGTTCTCATGTACACCCTGAAGCACCACTCCAAAAAACTCAAAAAGCGAGGAATGGTGCCTTTTGTGATCCATGATATATCGCCGAGTGGCGCTGTTAAACTTGCAACATTGGCAAGAGAGGAGATGCCTAATTGGACCAATGGTTGCAGGTTAAAGAAATATCTTCTTCCGTTGACACAAGACGAACTCGCAACACTCCATGCAGCAGCTCAACGCAGATGTCAAGCACAGGACATTCGAGAACAAGCACACAAGGAGGCCAAACTCAGAATATTGAAACGCAAGGAAAAATCAAACTTCCCAAGGAAAGATCAGCAGGCTCCGATAGTGTCCATCCAAGCGGCGACTACATGGTTAGGAGGAATGGATCTACGTATTCAGTTACAAATGGCCAACGGCACCACCGAAAGAGCGTTAGTGGATATAGGGGCAAGAGTTAATGTGGTTAACTACTCCACGTTCAGAAAGATTACACAGGAACCTCTAATGCCAAACACTATCGGGTTCAAGGTCGCCAACAGAGGAACTATGGACAGTCTGGGCCACATAAATTTGCCAATCAACATTGATGGAACAGTGTATCCACATCAATTTCATGTGGTCGAAGATCATCAGCTGAACGAAGCAGTTATTCTGGGAGTGCCGTGGATGCGCACTTATCAAGCAACACCAAACTGGCCGGACAACACTTTACGCATCGAACATGAAGGCCAATCTTTATCCACGCCATTTGTTCAAACGGACTATGAATGGGAACCTCTACCTTCGCCACATGCAACAGCCCAACAATCATCATCCACCAAGGTTACAAAAATTTGGGTCAAGAAATCAATCATGGAAACTAAGCCCAGGTAATTGTGGATACCTAAATGCCAAATCAATATACGTAAACCATAACAAATTGCCCACCGCGATAAACAAGCGGCCTAAACTGATGGACCACTCTCGTCAACATCCAACCACACTCAAATGGGTATGGCAGCCAAAACAACATCACCTTCACGATGCCTCTTCTAGTGGATCCACACCTCGGGAATTTCGATGGCAACCCAAGAAATTCCAACAACCGATATCATCGGCAACATCAAAACTTTTGCAGATCCCAGTCAAACACAGAGCACGCCTTCTACAATTACTACTGTTCGGACCATGCAGCTTCCAAGGAACCTTGCCACCATCAGCCACTAAACATATTGTTCAGCACCTATCTCTTGCACATCACTTTGTTTACCCATGCATATCCTCACTGCGCATCATAGAGCCACACTATACGGCTATGCATAGACATGTGCTTTATGCCCATGCACTCTGACACATGCTCGTCGTGGTCGACTCACTTTAGGAAGGGGGAAAAAGTGGTACCACTTGTATATACCATTATTATCATCTTATTCCTTTCTTTTCTTTCCCGTTTCTTGAAAAAACACAAGTTTTCGAGGCCTTACAGACATACCGTCAAAAATGATAATAATGAGATGGTCTTTTGGGTCAAAAATACTGCTAAAGAAATTTAAAAAACTTCAAACTTTCCTCAAAGTCTATCAACAAGCAATTGTAACCTAAGAATGCTGATGGGATCAGAACCAAGCAAAAGTATACTTGCAAAATGGTGAAATTTGCAAGATCCAGTCTGCCTTCCTAAAAGAGTTCAAAGTCTGGGGAAACTTGCCAGGGAACCAACCAAATCTATGAACTACAGATCTCAACCATCAGAAATTAATGCAAGGAGAAATTTCAGGCAGAACATGACTCCAAAAGTGGTGGCCAGAAACAGACTCGGTCAAAACGGGAAAAATATGGCCGTAAACTAAGAAATGGGGCAAACCATGGAAAAACATGTCCAAAGTTGAAAAAATTTCACCAGTGTAATAGGAAAACCTATAGGAACCAATGTGCACAAAAACTGAGTTCAAATATTTCCCAACATGGATTGCGATCCATGTACCTTTTTAGCCAAAATAAATGAATCCCATGCCATTTGATTCAGGATGATCAAGAAAGCCAAGCCATGACGTGTCAAGCCATTTGGATCCCAAAAATCCACTCCCAAAAGCAAAAATCTTTGAATCTATACATGATTTTCCAAATTTAGTCCAAGTGTCAAACCATGAATCCAAATCCCAAAATTTTTGGACCATGTCATACTCAAGATGAACCCTACCAGATGGTATCAGTAGTTTTCCAAAATCCTACCCAACATGGATCGTGATCCATGTACCTTTAGCTCTAAATCCAGAGAACATTTCTAAGTAGAATCCCCTTATGCCCAGGGACAACTTCCCAACGTTAGAATTTTAAAATGCTTTCCAACATGGATTGCGATCCATGTTCCTTCTTGCCAAAATATATCTGTTTCCTTACAGTTTTGTGCCTATAGTCATCCTAGGTGCACTAGTGAAATTTGGTCAAATTTGGAGTAGTTTTGACAGAGTTAGGCTCATTTTTTATTTATGGTCAAGTTTACGCTTTCCGACAATTTTGATCAATAACTAAAACATGATTTCACTTGAAAATTGGCAACATGGTGCCTCGAAGGAAAGCACAGAGGGAATGGCATGTGGCACCCTATGAGATAACCGATATCTCATCAAATGAGAAAGCTCACCTTATTGAACAAATACTTGAAGCAATTCCGGCAAACATTTTCATTAGAAGGTTCCCGGCCGCAGATGGCGAGATTGTAAAGGCCACTATCTTTCCCCAAGAAATGTGGAATTTGCACTAGAAACCAGAAGTGCAGGCAGGGGTCCAGTGTTTACAGCTTGAGAATTTCTTAAGATTGCCTCCTTGGGGAACAGATTTCAGACGGGCTCATGAGCTCATAAGCACAATTCAGTACAATGGAGAAGCAACTCTGACAGACAAGGACGGGGCAGTCGTTAAGGTAAAAATTACAGCTAAAATCATAAAAAAATCCCTCCATCTACCGCAAGGGACGCACAACCTTTTGCAGAAAACGAAGGCAATCAACAATGATAAGGCCTTTTTGAAGCAACGTGGTCACAAGCTGACATATCAGGACCTGATCTACTCAGAAACGGAGTTGCCATTGCGTCTTATATCCCAACATTTCAAGGTACAGAAACCACCCAGATATACTGAACGCCTATTGCATATGGTAGTAGTGATGGCAATGGGATTGGCTGAAGGCAGGGTGGTCAGTTGCGACTTTGGCAACTACCTCCTTGACACAATTGTGGAAGCAAACTTAAAGGGCGGCCAACGAAGTAAAGCTTACATGAACGGAGGACCCATGCTCACACAAATTGCCTATCAAGCATTGGGCATGATTTATGATCTACCACTTGCCCAAGGCGCAAATCGACCTAATCCAGAGGTCAAAAAGAGCTGTGAGACCAGTGGCAGGGCCTTCTACAAGACCGAATCTTGGAATCGAACCCACCTGGAAAAGTGCACCTTTAAGGGATTCAAACAGTGAGAAAACAGAGTCAAATGCTCACAGCAGCCAGGAGGAGGGATCCAACCCACGGGATACTCCTTCCAAATACTAGTCTTCGGAGGAGGAAAAGGATACCTCTTACACACTAGGATACACTCGATTAAAGAAAAAGGCTCCACATTTGGCATAAGCTATCCCCATCACTCATGCCAGAAGCACAATGGAAGAGGCACAGGCATTGAGGGAAAAGCTTCGCCAGCAAAAGGAAGATCATCAGCAAGCATAAGAGACAAAGCGGACTATGAGAAAGAAGACAAGAAAGTCGAGGATGCTCCGCTGATGCGGAGGCAAACAGAGGCCTTGGAAAGAATCAAACAAGAAAAGAGAAAGGAAGCTGAGGAAAAAAGAGAAATTGCCAGTGCCATGAGGCAAAGAATTCACAATGAGCTCAAACGAAAGATGGAGCAGAGACAGCAAGAAGAATCAAAGAAGCAACGCCTCGATGACTTAGAATCATCTGAAGAATCCGCACAATGAAAAGAGGAAAAAAGTCTCTCGCAAGGTGAGGAACAACACGAGACACAAGAAGAACAATACCAAGACCTCAGTTCACCCCAAAATGATGAGAGAGTTTCAGAAAGGTCAGAACAAGAAAAAAGGGAAAGTGCAATAGAGGGTTTTAAACAAAAGGAAAAGCAAGTTGAAGTGGTCGAGCATTCAGACAAGCAGGGGCCAAAAACGCAACGCACCCAAGAGGCCATAAGAGAAGGAACGGAGATGGTGGGATCCTTTGATATTGACAATCACCTAGAGCAGATCAAACTACAATTTCAATGTCAAAGGGCTCTTTATAACCTCAAGGAGTTGGAATTGGAAGATAACAAAAAGGAGGTAGCTCGAGCAGCAGCAACAGAATCTGAGCAATTGAAGGAACAAATAGAGTCACTGAAGAACGCACAAATCCAGGCACAATCGGAGCTGCAGAGAGAAAGGGAGAATGCAAGCTATTATTATAAAGAAGTACAACAATTTAATGAGGTGAACTCGGCTCTACAGATTGAACAACAACGCCTCGAGGAGGAGCTAACCAAGGAAAAGGAACAGAAAGAAGCTACAAGGCTTGTACGCCATGGTTAGCAGGACTCTCACTCATCTTTTGGCAATACAAGAGACACCCTCCTCTTTGACTATGCCTGCAGGCTCTACTTCCTTGAGCCAGGAGATCAAAGATTTAAAAGATGCCCTCAAACAAGAAAAGTATGATAGACAAATCATGACGGCAAGTCATAGGGCCCTACAACAGGAAAAGGATGAGGAAATTGAAGATTTGAAAAAGAAACTGGCCGAGGCAAAAAAGGAAGTAGAGGTTCTGAAAGCCAATCAAACAATGGATCATCCGAACACAGTAGAATTTGAACAGGGAGACAGATTAGATCACCTTGAGTTTGAAATTCAACAAACAAAGATGGCAACTAAAAGCACTGGAAAAGGCACGAAAGATTCTGTAGATCCAACCACAACATCCACCTCGGAGTTGATCAAAGATGAAATTCAACGTTGGATCTTAGAAGTCAAAGAACCGTCGCACAAGGCATATCTGGAATATGAATTGAAAGTGCTAGAATCAGCTGCCATGCTCATGATCACTCCAGATGAGGTTGAAAAAAGTTTTGGGCATGAAATGCTCGCTCTACCGTTGATGCGACAGGAAGTTCGATTATGGCAGCAAAAGATGCTCCCAGAAATTGAACCAAATAGCAAAGGGGATTACAGAGAGGTTCCCATTATAGCTCTTCAGATTGAAACAATCCTTGACAATCAACCCCTCTGGAGAAAAAAATGGTTTAATCAAAGACCTACCAACAAAAAATATTACAGGAATGCACCCAACATCTCAGGATCGACCCCACTTACTGCCCAATCAACATGCGGCAATCCTAGGACAGTTTTTACAGTTGGCAACACAAAAGACCGGCAGTGCTGAACTGCCCTGTCATAACCAAGCCGATCAATAAAAACCCCCCGTCAGATCACTACATGGTTCAAACTCTGAAAGGATTTATGGATATAATGAGGGAGATCCCAGATATCGCTTGCCAGATGCTGGTAAAGATTGCTAAAATGCTCATCACGTGCATTACAGCCTTCAGAGACATCGAAGCGGAAGATCATCCCTGCCAGGTGTTTGTCGCGGGCACAAGGGGAATCTGCTGGAATATGGAGACTGAAATCCCTAGCAAAAATATAATCATGGGATTATATGCAAGTATCATGTTTCTGCCATCTCAATACATGCAGACTTTCGAAGAAAATTTCATGATAGGTTTCTTCGAAGTGGAATCTTCCATATTCAATCCAATGACGAAAGATCTGACAGCTTGTCACATTGCTTATCAGAGAACCATTGCAAATAATCCCTTTAGACAAGCAACCAAAGTCGAGATCGAAGCTAGAGCACAAAAGTTCAGAAATCGCACTGTAACACTAGAACGAAGGCACTAAAGCGAATTCCCTCAGTTGCAGTTTGCACGAGGGCGTGCAAATGAATAAGAAGAGGGGAATGGTTGGTGGATACGAGCGAGTAGGTGTATGTGCACCAAACCCGGAGGATACTTTATTTTTTCGGCACAAACCCTGTAATTCTGCCAAAAATGAGTTGTAATCATAAGAAGATTTGACCATACTCTATTTATGTTCTCTGAGTCTACCCTTTGTAATAGGCCGGTTGGCCATGGGAAAGCCCCCTAATTTTAAATTCAAAACCCTTACTTTGGAGGGGATTATTATCATTAGCTGGGAGAAGAAAACGTATGCTGCAAAAGCCTCTTGTGACTACAAATTGTAATCATCATTTCTCATGAACGGGTAATCAGAATTCTATTCCGATTGGTACATTGTGTTCCTTGTCTCTTGCTCTTCAATCTAAGTGTAATCATTTCCAATTCTGCTGTGGTTTGCGAAGAGTTGTTTGTGAGCTAAATGCATTGATTTGGGAGCTAAAATGGTTGTTTTTTTATGTTTTGACCATGGATAAGTGTTTCTATGCTTAAGGTGGACCCTTTCAAATACTTCTGTTTCTATTTTCTACACATATTTTGTGATGGATCATGATTTATATACCTTCCCAGATGATGACAGAACTTGGTAGGATTGAGCCCTTAAGTGTTGTGATACCTCTCCTTAAGTTTCATGACATTTCGGATTCATTTGCATACCTAAACGGCGTGATTATGTTGAGTGTTGAGAATGGATACATACTGATTGTCTGACTAGGAAGTGTTTGATTTGCTTTTGTTGTAAGAACGAGTAGTCTTCGAGTTTACTTTGGTGAGATTTACACCCTCATTAAGTCTCCGTGCCCCACCCCGAGTCTCTTCCTTGCATATTGACATCTTCCTTGCATATTGACATTATGTTAGTAAAAAAGAACTAAGCTGTAGATGTCCATCATGGAAACCCGCTAACATGGACTTTAAGAAAGCTTTTGATATGATTCCACGTCACAATTTGTGGAGAAGTATGGAAGAACTCCAAGTGCCAAGTGAATTTATGCTTGAGGTTTCTTGAATCTATGAGAAGGTGATGTGTGAGTTGCGCATGGAAAGAGGATTTTGAGAACTTTTACTTGCATAGTGGGCTGATTGTGAACAAATTCAAAAAAATGTTATGCTTGTAAAAACCAACCATAAGGAGAAGCCATGCATTGTGTACAACAATGAGATACTTGAAATTGTTGAGGGATTTAAGTACCTTGGCCTTGAGGTTCTTGCCAATCACAAGTGATATGAATGGGCTATGCTTTTTTTGGAAGCGGGAAAGAGAGCGTACTATGCATTGGAGAACATGTGTAATGCGGGAAACATCAAGTGTTGGGTTCTCAAGAAGTACCTTTTTAACACATTGGGTACATTGGTTCTTCTTTATGGAGTTGAAGTGTGGGGCGGAAACATCTCAAAGTCTACTTGGAAAGAGTTTGATAATGTTCAAAAGAATTTTCTTACAAAATTTATCCAAGTGAAGACACAAACATCATATATGCTCCTCCTTCTTGAGTCGGGATCTCTTCCAATTGAGGTTATGGGTATGGAAAGGGATGTGGAGTACATGATAAAGATTTGTCAACACCATATATGCTCCTACTTCTTGAGTTGAGATCTCTTCCAATTGAGGTTATGGGTATGGAAAGGGTTGTGGAGTACATGATAAACATGTGTCAAAACCCCTCACATTGACTTTCTACAATTGCATGGGAAGCAAGCAAAAAAGTTCAAAAGACACATAAAAGCAAGATCTTGAGCACGGGATGGATGCAAGAAATAAAGAAGTGGTTTGGGTGATGGATGCAATACACTTTCTACATGATGCCTCAATTGACTCCCAAGAGAATGAAGTTTTTCTACAATGCCAATGTATTATGGCTTGGGAGGAATCTAGTGGGTCACGCTTCATACATTACACCACCCATATTTCCCCCAACCACAAAACCATGTTCTTTGTTGAAAGAGGAAACCGTACTCACCCTTACATGCTTGAGCCTATCCCCTTGTCAATGATATGCACTTTCGTAGCCATTCCACTTAGCTTCCACTCCCTTCGATGCAAGATAGGGCAGTGGGCCAATGGAGAAGAGTCAAATTGATTGTGCACATTATGCTCACTGCAAGTTTGAGAGTCTGAGTACCACGCACTACTAGAGTGCTCAGCTTTTGGTCACATCCAAACTTGCTTCCCTCACATTTTCAACCATGACTTTGACCTACACACTTTCCTCTCCTAGCCACAGTGTAGCCTCTCCATTGCGACTCTCGTCACCATAATTTTGGGGCATCGAGAGTCGCTCATCAACCACACACATACTACATCACATGTAACTTTGGTCCCATGGGTCATATTTGACCTTCGAGGAGGATAATAAGATCTCTCTCTCTCTCTCTCTCTCTCTCTCTCTCTCTCTCTCTCTCTCTCTCTCTCTCTCTCTCTCTCTCCCCTGTGCATCCCTCTTGTTCAGCGTTGCCTAATTATTAGAGCGGGATGATACACGTATTGTTGCAATATTTTTGCTAGTTTCTCATACTTGAGCATCACTAACCCACCAGTCTTGGCCGGCTTATGATAGAGAAAAAGGGAGTGATCTCTAGGTTGCTTCTGATTATTATTGTCGTTGAAAGGTAGGTAGCACAATCACCTTGATTTATATGTGCCTGATCTGGAAACCTCTCACCAAAGTGGATTGCCCAAGAGCTCTATGTCATGGCCATAGGCCTTAGCCTCAGCCCAAGTCTCCAAAGCATCTTCGTTTGCTAGAAGCCCCTCTGCCGAGCTTGTTTAAGCAGGGTACTTCTTAGTGATGTTCATTTGTTCAAAAAGGAGCCATTAGGGTAGGGTATCCCCAGAAAAGTAGGATTCTAGGACATGTGTCCATCTCTCTCTCTCTCTCTCTCTCTCTCTCTCTCTCTCTCTCTCTCTCTCTCTCTCTCTCCCCTACTTCTTGAGTTGGGATGTCTTCCAATTGAGGTTATGGGCATGGAAAGGATTGTGAAGTACATGATAAAGATGCGTCAAAACCCCTCACATCAACTTCCTACAATTGCATGGGAATCAAGCCAAAAAGTTCAAAAGACGCATAAAAGCAAGATCTTGAGCACCGGATGGATGCAAGACATAAAGAAGTGGTTTGGGAGATGGGATGCATTACACTTGCTACATGATGCTTCAATTGGCTCCCAAGTGAATGAAGCTTTTATACAATGCTAATGTATTACGGCTTGGGAGAAATCTGGTGGGTCACGCTTTATACATTACACCACCCATATTGTCCCCAACTACAAAACCATGTTCTTCGCTGAAAGAGGAAACTGTACGCACACTTACATGCTTGATCATATCCCCTTGTTGACGATATGCACTATCAAAACCATTCAGCTTAGCTCCCATTTCCTTCGATGCGAGATAGGACGTTGGGGCAATGGAGAAGAGTCAAATCAATTGTGCACATTATGCTCACTGCAAGTTCGAGAGTATGAGTACCACACACTACTAGAGTACTCAGATTTTGGTCACATCCGAACTTTCTTCTCTCACATTTTCAGCCATAACTTAGACCTACACACTTTCCTCTCCCAACCAAAGTGTGGGCTCTCCATTTCGACTCTCATCACCACAATTTTGGAGCATCGAGAGTCACTCATCATCCATACACATACTACATCACATGTAACTTTGGTCCCATAGGTCATATTTGACCTCCGAGGACGATAATAAAATCTCTCTCTCTCTCTCTCTCTCTCTCTCTCTCTCTCTCTCTCTCTCTCTCTCTCTCTCTCTCTCTCTCTCTCTCTCTCTCTCTCTCTCTATCTCTCTATGGGAGGTTGTGTGGAAGGCTCTCAGTATTTCTGGTTATGGGTGAAATTGGCTGCTAGTTGAGGGCAGGCAGGCTTCAAAGGGCATTGGTTAAACATCGAGGGTGATTGCCCCCGTGTAGGTGCAGGTGACTGGCTGTGGGTCGTGCAGTTTTATGGAGGGCTCGCACCCCTTCAAGCAATATGTACAGTAGGAGGCACAGAGCTCTCAATTTCTCACATGCGGTTGTAGGGATAGGGTCACAAGTTGTGAGCTTTGAGGTGTTGAGTTCGAGGCATATCAACTCTAAATTGACCCTCTTTTTGGTCAACCGATTGTTGCCCGCTGAGTTTGACTGGATAATGGGTGGGACTTGCTTGCGACGATGGCAAGCACCCCGAGATATAACTAGCACCGGCTTCCACCCCTTGCAATGTGGGGTGGAGATGAGGAAGGAAGCACAAGCGCACAAATTGTTTCTCTCTCTCTCTCTCTCTTGCCATTGGATAGTTATGCCAAAGGATTTAGATACCCTTAAGCATTTACGGTGGCTGTTGAGCACTTTTCCTTCTTTTCTTTGGGAAAAGGTGGAAGGGCCTTGCAAGTTATAAAGAAAATCAATATCATAAACACTAACCGTATAGATTTTTTTTGCTACTTCTAGTAGATCCTTAAGTGATTCTTTGGCTTAATTTTCATAAGATAGTTTTTTTCATCCAGTTGACTTTGTTAATGAAAATTGAGAGAGATATTGTTAATTCCTCTTGCTAGGATACGAAAAGAACAACCACCTCTTGATGTCACACATGATGTAAACATAGGAACAAGAGCCGCGATAGGAGCCAGATGGCAGATGAAGATAGGAAATACGTAGACGCTAAAAGAGAAGCTTATAAAAAATAGCATCAAATTTTCATTGAAGAGCCAAGGGATCTAGACAAGGAAAACATGACATATTTGTGTACCATCAAAGCAGGCATGGATTTCTTCATTGATTTGAGAGTGTTCAAAGATAGCTTGACATGGTAGATATCAAGATTTTGATGGGCAAGGAATCCCATGTCTTTGAAAACATTCTATATGCTTCTCTCATTTATGAAGACCTAAATGTTTTCTTGCAAAGTTTTTTCTTCCTAGTGAGTACTATTTTGCTTACTATGGCTACCTCATTGAATAGGTTGATCAAGCAAGCATCCTAATTCTCTTCAAGGACAAAGTTTTTGTAGCTAATTCACAACTCTCATCATTGATGAGATCACCCACGATAAAAAAGTGAAGAATATCTTCCTGACTTCAATATTTCAATCCATTGGATGTTATGGCTATTGTTGTACCCTACAAAAACAAGAGCCACTCGAGTCTTGTAGTGATCGAGCTTGAGAACTTGGTGGCTAACTTTGTAATCGACACACTTCTTGTGTTCCAGATGTAAGTGTACTTGATCGTTGAGATGAAGAATCATATTTTGAAGAAATCATTGAAGCATCATTGCTGTAAAAAAACCATTGCTTAATAGCATTGTCTAAACATATAATTGATATATCATAAAACTATCATTGAAGTATCATATCCTAAAGATATCAGTTGTTTGCTTGTGCATATGTATTAAACGTTTACTCATGGATCATGGAATAAAAGTATGGAGTTTTCAATTTTATAGGGCAAAGTTCAAAGAATTCAAGGTGGCTCCACACAAGGATGACTACTCATGTTGATGGAGGTTGATGATCCATGCTTAGTACTTGCTACAAGGTCTCTACATAAAGGAATCTATAATAGATAAGGTAAGTGGCTTGTCACTAGGGGAAAGCAATGGAATCCTATCCTGGTCGAGTTGCAGATATGATTGAAGTAGGAACTTTTTTAATAATTTTTTTCATTCTCTCAAGGATCACCTTCTCCTTATAGCTTTTATTTATCACACAGACTGCTCCTTTTAGATTTCAATGGATTGTTATTGATGCAAGTGCTCTTCTCATCAATGCCAAGGCCACCAAGAAAACTATGGCCGGGAGAACAATCGTGTCATGTAGCCTCCGTAGAGTATCCATATGATTGATTCTGACAACAGACGAGAGAGTTACAAGCTTTTGAAGTTTGGGTATCTCTCAAAAGCTCCAAAAAAGCTAGTCTCTGTAAGCAAAAAGGGTGTGCAAGGAATTGCAGCCATTAAAAAGTGGCATTTTTTGGATCTTATCCCAAGGAATTTTCTCTCCCCTCATAGCCAACATGGTTCTCTCTTTGGTCAGCTTTTAATTGGTCCATTTTGGGCTTAATTTGGGTAGAAAATGGCATGTCGGCCATTTTTTGACCAAGGAAAGTGGGGAAGGGAGCTGTCTGGTGGACCAAAAAGAACCCCAAGCGCTTGGCCAGCTGGTGGGAACTGAGAATGGGCGCCCTCTCTGTCCCCCAACACCCACGAGCCCCCATTAGCAAGGCAAGGAAGCTCCATTTTCCCCTTTGATACAACCTTTGGGGGTGCCCACTCCCCCCCTTATACCCACCAATTTCCACTTGCTCCCCCCCATGTGGGATTACTCAATTGCCACTTGGCACCATTCTCCCACCTCCCCACTTAAGCCTATAAATTTTTTGTTTTGCTCCCCACACCGAGCAATCTTGGCGGCAGTGTGGCAGGTGACTCCGAGCACCGAATGCGACGATGTAAAGCCCCGGCTCGGAGCTTATCACTTCGGCTATTTCCAAAAATCCTCGGCCACACCTTTTCTAATTAAATATATCAAATCATCCCACTTGCCTTTCCTCGCATGCATCCGCACCCACTTTCTAAGTAAGGAACCGCTCACTTCAAATGCATGTAACGCATGATGTATGAGTCCGATTCACCGGCTATCAAGCACGACTGAAAACACTCAGTGAAAACCACCTTTTAGAAGTTTAACCAACCCAAAACTCTTGCAAATGACTAAGCAGAACCAAGTCTTTATACATAAATTTTATAAGAGCACTCTGAAAACTCTAAGCATTATGTACATTTATGTACTCGAAGCTAGTGAGCAAGCTTTTTAGCATGGATTAGGGACTTTATCTTCATCCAAAAAATGCCTGACATAGCTTGCCAACCCCCCCTAGCCTGTTTGATCATTCATGACAAGCAGAGTTGTCTAGGGTGAACAACTGCTGCATCTCATCCCCAGAAACCTCATCCACATTTTCAGATATTTCCACATTGTCTCCTTCTATTGATAGAATCTCATCAGTCACAATCGTCATCAAACGTGCTAGATACTTCTTCAATCTATAATCATTAACACAATCTTTATGTTGTGCACCATTTAAGTTGGCCAATTGATATGTGCCATTTTCAAATTTGTTTACAACAGTAAAAGGACCTTCCCATTTTATTTGAAATTTCTTCTGAAAGGTATTGTCCAATTTACTATTGTATGGCAACACCAAGTCACCCTTCTCAAATTTTTTATCCTCCACGCGCTCATTGGATCTTAGTTGAGCCTTCCTTGACACTTCCTCATAGTAGCTCAAAGCTAAAACACTATCCAATTGCAAACATTGTAAATCTAATAACCTTTTCTGCCATGCATCTGTTTTCACCTCATCTTCCAATGACAACAACTTGAGAGCATGACTTTCCACTGCAATTGGCAATAAAGCTTCCTTGCCATAAACCAAGTGGTAAGCTAAAAATTATGTGCTCATTTTGATAGCAATTCTGTAGGCCCATAACGCATAAGGCAACTCTGAATCCCAAGTCTTCCTATGTGTCTGAGTCATCTTTGTTAAGATCTTTACCAACTCTCCATTGAACCTTTCATTAAGACCATTGCATTGTGGATAATAGGGAGAACTCTACCTATGATGTATATTGAGCTTTTCGCCTAAGAAATCAAACAACTTTTCTCTAAATCCTCGTCCTCTATCAGAAAGTAGCTCTAGTGGCACACCAAATGTGCAACATATGTACTCATAAACAAATTTTCCCATCTCTTTATTGGAAATCTATTTGATAGCTTTGGCTCTTGCCCATCGTGACAAATAATCCGTTGCGATCAAGATGTAAGCATTTCTTTTGCTAGTCATAGGTAAGGGTCCAATAGCATTGAGACCCCATTTCTCAAACACATCAAAAGCTAGAATTTTCTTTCACAATTCACGCTTCAAAATTCTCTTTCCCATCCTTTGACAAGGCAGACACGACTTGCACCAATGATTAACATCTCATTGAATACTCGGCCATATATAACCTTCTTGCAAGACCTTATGCAACATGATCTTCATAGCAAAATGGCCTCCACAAGACCCCTCATGATTTTCTTCCAGGATTTTGTAAATTTCCTCTTTCCAAGGTACACGACGCAAAACCAAATCACCTCCTTTCATGTAAAGCACATCTTCAAGCATTTTATATTTCTTGGATTTTCTTATGAATGCATACTTTTTACAAGACGGTAAACCTTCAAGTAGAGTATCTGTCAATAGAAAATCCACTTCCTTTGATAAGATTTCCCTCCCATGATATAAAGGGGCATCTGCCTTTACCACAAACACACAAGTGATCATCTCTTGGGCAACATCATGAGCTTCTTCATTTAGAGACCACTCAATATTCTGTAAACTCCATGCTTCAAATTTTTTGAGCATCACTTTCACTTTGAAGCATAAAATTTTCAGTTTAGGGTTCTTATTTTTCCATACTCCCAACACTTGCTTCACAACTAACAAAGCATCTCCTTTGATTTGCAAGCGCCTAATTCCCAATTGTAAGCAAATATGAAAACCACCCTCAAGAGCCATGTATTCTACTTCATTATTACTTTTGGCATCAAGTTTCAACCCTTGCTTCCTCATAAGATTTCCTTGTGCATCATAAATAACAATGTCTCCTAGAGCAGCATCATGACTTCTTTAATAAGAACCATCAAAGTATAACATTGAAGGATTAGGGATGGCAAGAGTCTTGAATTCCTTCTTTTGCACCACCTCTTCTTTAACCATAACCGGAGTATCATTATAAGTGAGAAGATCTATCAGGGTAGCCCGAGTACTTTCCTCTACCAAAAAGGTGAACTGAAACTTCTGAAGCTCAATAACCCATTTCATCACTATTTTTGATATATTTGAATTATTGAACAGTTTTGCGGAAGCAATGAATAACTGGTGAGGAAGGTGAATGACTTTTGCAGCAAGTAGTGTCTGAATCGTCTGCAAACACAAACCATATTGGTCATCACCAATTCAATTTCAAAAAAATCTCTTTCATGAGGAGTCTTTACTCTGCTAGCATAATAAACAGGCTTCATAAACTGAGATTCCTTCCCCCTTTGCAATAACATAGCCCCGATAGCATCATCTCCCAGTGATGGGTTAACATTAAACTCCTTTTCCCAATCAGGAGCCTGCATAATGGGCAGCGTACTCAAAACCTCTTTAACTCTGTCAAAAACCTCGTCATAGTCATGGGACCATTCTATGCGCGTCTATCACATTGTCAATGCAAGGGACTTGTCAATACACTGTGTGCAAGCCACAAATGGCTCCAAGCACACAACTAGACTAATCTAGCAAGCTCAAGAGAGCAAGGGTGTGTCACTCACCGCCCTACGCTCGCCTTCGTGGAGGATTCCTCACCGTGAAGAAGAAGGAGATACCACCGTGCCGCACTCAACCGTCTCGCCGCCGCCGTGCCATCGTCGTAATGCTCGATCGCTCTCTCTCTCTCTCTCTCTCTCTCTCACACACACACACACACACACACACACACACACACACACACACACACACACACAAGGAGATGAAGAAGAAGAAGATGGAGATGGAGCAAGTGCACTCTTCAATTGCACAAATGAGAGAATGTATGATTTTTAGGTTTAGGTGACTTCTATATGAGCTCGCCCCATTCACACTTGCGTGCCCATACTTAGCCAACTAACCCTTGAATGTCCCTATTAGAGTACACCTCTCATTGGTGATCACTCTTACCCTTTTCCTATTGGACCGACAAGCCCGGTACTTGACTTTACCAAATAAATAATACGGCGTCTATTGTAGGTGATAGGAATGTGCGTGAGGGTTAACATGCCCCCCTTCCTGATGTAGATTCCGTCCTCGAAAGCTATTGAGTTGAAGTTTATTCGTCGAGGTGGAAGAGCATTTGAGATGAATGTCCTTAGCCTTCTTCAGTCACTGCAAAATCAGACAACATGGGCACAGTAATTGCATTCTCATATACAATTAAAAAGCATATGTAGTTGTAGACAGACAAATTGATTATTGGTAACAAAATTTTAAACCATTTGTTAGTAATAAACATTAAATTGTGATATAATCCCACGCATAAACAATTGTAAAGGTCAAAAACTAAACAAGTATGGGGTCGCTAATTTAACGATCGAAAGGCACTAGAGATCAACTATTAATACCATGGACAAGCTTCTCAATTTTCTCTGGTCAATTAAGCTTTTTAATCGCGAGAGCCAAGTATTTCATGTCCGAGGGTTGACTAGAGGCTATACCTAGAAGACCTTGTAGTTAAGAAACGATAAAAGGAATTGCTCATGAAATCATCGCCTGACTTATTTCCTTTTCTTTGACCCCCCAAAGTCTTTTCACAGTGATTCCATTTTGATGTGTGTGCTTATTTTGTATGCCTTGGGTTTTTTTCTTTTCAAGGAAAAGCACCCACACTGGGATCCTCTAGGGCTCTAGTACCATAGGCAATACATGTGAGTGAAGTACCAAATGAACCTGAGATTTCTCTTTCCGCTTTTGATTTTACATTGTGGCACTTTCATTTTTTATTTTTTGTTCGTTTTCAGCATTTTAATTTTATAACTTTGGGGGGTCATATAACACTGTTACCCTCCCCAGGCTCATCACATTCGTAAACTCCCTTTATAATACTTAAGCTAAAGGTCAATAAGGACTAAGCCCACTAGAAAGCCCTAGTACATTGCACACAATGCTGCCTAAATCGGATTAAGAACCTAAGTAACCACTGATTATTAGGAAGACATTCCCCATGGTATTAAGAGAAGATCTCTAACACCTAGCTTAGCCGGACTGCTTGTTTTTTTAAACCTAGACTAGTGATTATGACAAAAAACTACATTGAATTAATGTTTGATACTAAGCAAATGCGTTGAATATTATGCTACCAATCATAATTAAAGCAAACAAACATGGATGCAAAAAAGATAAGGGGCAATGCTAATGGACAAGAAACACCTGTTTGTGTTGATGATCTCACTTGGTTTGAAGAGTGAACGAGAGAAACATTCCATGAAAGTCCAAATCCTAACCATAGCAACACGTTCATGTACACACGAGGAAACACAAAGAATACCTCTAGGAGACACATCATTGGGAAGAAAGAACTTTGCTAATCACTAAACTCTAAAACAGAAACACTCCTATGGTACTAATCTTACCTATCCTCCATCACTCGAGTGATGAGGATCAAAGGTGTTTGATGACATAGGTTTCTGTTTCACTGTACCGGATGTGACATGTGTAGGTCTGGGTCAATGATTTTGACTAGTATTGTGCACACTCATTTGCTAATTGCTCTTGCTCTTTACTGTTTTTATTTTTTGTATGTTTTCTAGAACTAGTATAATGCTATGTATATATAGTCCCTCAATTGCAGAGTTCAGATGTCAGGGAAGAAAATTTAAGAGAATGGGGATCCAAAATATTGACGTGAGTGAGGACTCCCCCCTTCCTTGGGTAGGTCATACTGTTTGAAATATGCTCATCACCCTTTGAAACCAATTGTTCCAGTTGGTAATAGGTGAGGATTTTTGCTAGTATTTTTCTATTACCTTAGGTGTCTCATCGAGTTGCAAGGGTGGTAAGGTACTCTCCTAGGATTGAACTTGAAGTGGTTCATCAGGTGATTCTTGAACACTGGGAGGTGGATTCCTTTGTAGCTTTATGGAGGTCCACTATTGTAGGTGAAGGTTGTGGAGAAGCTTTTACCTCTATGGATGCATTACATGAGGAGCTAGAAGCTTCATGGCACTCCCCCCTTCCTGAGCTAGGTGGAACAAATCGTTCTTTCTTTGGTACCCAAACTAGCTCGGGAGCGGGTGTGTAGCATTCCATGACTTTTTCCTTTCCGCGATCTTCAATTTGTTTTGGATCCAGAGGATTGGGCTCACATGGGTCAAGTGACAGGTAAGAACACAATCTACATTTTGGTACCCATATTTGATCATTTCCTTGATAGCAGCCTTGGGCTTCCAATAGTCATTTAGGAATCCACCGCCACATTTCCTTACATTTCTTGGAGCGAGTGGGATGTTTCTTACAAGGCTTCTACTTTTTATCACTAGCTATGGTCGCTAAAGAAGCTTTAGGGACCCACTTGTATGTTTTCTTTGTTATATGAGGATGAGTCTTGACAGAAGCTATATGCATTGCTTCTCGCATATTTAAGGGTACGAGTGGTGGCATTTCATCCCCCTCAGGTGTTACCCAGGTCATCCCCCTATTTCCCCAAGTGTCTATGGTTGCTGTTAGGTGGACCCAATCCACATTTTCTGACTCAGTCATCCCAGGTAGTACATCCATATAAGGAGAATCTTCCCCAACATCAGTGTCCGCTTTACACGTGTAACAATACTGCAATGGGGCTGAGTGAACTGTGGTGTTAGATCTATGATCAATTATAAACGTGTTTCCTAGAGGATGTGCTCGACCAGTTACAAGATCTACTCGAATAACAAAATCTTGGAACTGCAAGTAGACATGGTTTTTAGACCAGTCATGCACCATTTTTGCTTCCCTCATGAAAGGACGTCCTAAGATCATCTCAGATGCCATAGTGTGCTTGGAGAAATCCATAAAAATGAAGGTAATTCTTATTTTATGTCCAAAGACCTTGATCTTGAGATCTTCTAGAATCCCAATAGGTTTAAAAATAGACCCATTGGCCATCTTCACTACTATGGTTGTGGTCGCAAGCTGAGGTCTTCCCATAGTTTCCCAACAATTTCTAGTCACAATGCTAACCCCAGCGCCACCATCAAGGATTCCCTTCACATCGATTGTGGAGTACGTTTATTGGCACCATAGGTGTACTTTGTGATGGCTCCTCGGTAACCTCAATCAAGTTTAATGGCGTGATCTTTGGTGCATTTGGATTATTTGGACATTGGGCAATCAGATGATCTATGCCACATCGATTACACATGAGTATCGGCATTGTAGATGTGCTCGCTTGATTGGTTTTCATTAGTGTGGCATTCTTTTGTAGCCTAATAGGACACTCGGCCCCACGATGTGGACCTCCACACTGATAGAATTG
Organism: Adiantum capillus-veneris; assembly: GCF_014529385.1. NCBI lineage: Eukaryota > Viridiplantae > Streptophyta > Polypodiopsida > Polypodiales > Pteridaceae > Adiantum > Adiantum capillus-veneris. Next base: position 64,379,618 of record NC_140939.1, on the reverse strand, counting down.
AAGAGGTGGTCTCTTGGCAGTGTAATTAATATTTTGGCCTCTTCCAACAAGAGCAGCTACTTGATAGACAGGTTTGACTTGTCCCCAATAGTCCTCCATGTAGTATTGTGGACTTTCTTCAAGAGCATTCATCCCTTAGGCAATATTAGGGTCTATATCTTCCTCACAGCCTTCCAAACAAGCAATATATGACTCACAGCCCACTTGATCCACATAAGTGATTCTCGGACGTGGTAGTTGAGGTCCTAGCTCACTGGAGGTGGTAAGGGTGTTGTTTGAACAAGATTCGGGGCCCTAGGGACCATGTGTTGTGACGTTTGTTCAAGAGGTGGGGCCGGCATCAATGCAGGCACTCAAGGTGTGTTTGTCTATGCTAAGGTTGGTCTATTGGCCATTGCGCGCTTAAATACTATGCAATCCTTAGCTTGATGACCATACCTCCCACAGGCATTGCAGTTCCCATTGATTTTTACTCTAAATGTAGGGCATTCACTGGTACTATGCGGTCCATAGCATATTGAGCACCATTGTTGATCCCCTCTTGGATACATATGATTGTTTTATGCATCACAATTGTCTCTAAGACTCTCTTGAATGGCCTTGGTGAGATCTGCTAAAGTCATCTCAGATATCTTTGGCTCCTTAGCAATAGGCTTTAGGGTCATTGGCTAATGGCCCGATGCTTGCGAGCTAATAGATTTAGGCTCAACAGACACTCTTTCTCCTTGAATCATTAAATTATCTTCCAATTGGATCGCATTGGTGGTGATTGCTTCCCAAGTGGTGACACCTCTAATGACTAGGCCATTGTAGATATCCTCATGTCGTAATGCCCTAATGAATCTATCAAGAAATTAATTATTATTGAAGCACTCATTTGGATTACAACGAGAATTCAAATGCTTCAAGCGACTAATAAAGTCTCTCACCGACTCTCCTTCCTCTCGTTGGGCTTTCTGGAGTTGAGAGGCTACACCCCAAAGCATTCCCTCTCACATGTATTCTTTTCAGAACAGTCTCCTAAGAGTAGGGTAAATCGTTTTTCCTTCCACCCTTAGGGTTCTATACCAATCCCCAGCCTTTCCACTTAAGGTTAGGCTTAAAGCATTACTCTTATGCAGGTCATTGTGTTCTCCTAGAGAATTACATATTTGTTTAAACACTTCGATAAGCTTTCTCACATCCCCATCTCCACTAAATTTTTGTGTCAGCTTGGCTATTTGTACTGCCTTACTTCTAGGTTCTCTATCAGGCGTGTTACACATATTCTCAGCAATAGATCAATCGATGGCTTGAGCAAATGTTGCCAAATCACCTAAGTGAGCAGGAACCGTGGGTGGAGGTGCTCCAGAGACTACATGTGGAGTAGGTATTGGCATTGGGCTTGGCGTAGAGGAAGCCCTTGGGTTCCACGTTTGGTACGATGTTGTGCCATGTGGCGGTCCAAAGTTCATATGTGTGGCCCTAAGCATAGTAGACATTGGATGTGACATGATAATGCTAGCCAATATGGTCCCATGGAAATAAGAGCTTGGGTGTTGTGGTTGTGAAGCATAGTTTGTTGAAACAATGGGAGGGGTAGGGGCTACATGAGTGCGATAACCCATAGGGGCATATGATTGGTACACACTTGTAGGGGCCTTTGTCGGCGTTGAGCTACCATGTAGCAGTGATTTACTAACAAATGAGGGCCATGTCATGTTTCTTGGCATGCCCATCATTGGGGTAGGCATGGTAGCCATGGTGTCATCAAGGGAAAGATGAGATAAACTTGGAAAAGTAAAGCTATCACTTGTAGGCTCAGACTGCACTGAGACCCTTGGCAAAACAACATATGGGGGATCCATCGGACTCACCGAGGGAGTCTCCATTTGCGATAAGGTTGGTTGTTTAGCCTTCCTTGTATCCAAGAATCTCATGAGACCTGTTGAAGGCATGTGGATCCCCTTGTTCTGTCTCTCTAGCTCAATAACCCTATGGATGACCTCAAAAACTCTTTTTTGTTGATCCTCCACACTAGTAGCACCCGTTGTGGATTGTAGGACATCTAACCAACCCACGTGATAGGTGTGACCTGTGTATAGGTCGGTTAGAGTTTTCATTTGTAGTTCGTACTCCCAGTTCTCATTTTGGAAGGCTCCATCTAGGCTTGAGGTGCTAGGGGTGTCCTTTGAAATAGATGCAATGTGGCTCTCTATGGGTTGACCCTTAGTGGTTGCTAAGTCAGGAGCACTCGATTGCTCTCCTAGCAAGGATATTGACATAGGAGCTTTCGCTTTTAACTCTCTTCGTTGCTCCGCCTTGTTTACGCTCTCAATTTCTTTTTCCCTAGCCACAATGATATATCGCTCAACCTCTTGCACTTCGGCAAGGCTTCTACCATGGTAATATAACCTCGGAGGGAAATAACTTTGAAGAGTCAGGGGGTGCAGTGAATGGAGTAATCACGTGCACACTCTTTAAGAGCATAGGGTCTACGTTGGTCATGAATGGAAAATTTACTTCCCCACCCCCCTCATTTACATCGTTAGCTCCATGTTCAGAGCATGTGGCTCTACTAAAGGTTTCCTTCAAGCGGCTAAGCACGCTCAGCCCGAACCGTGGACCCATGGCATGCTTGTCTTGTCTTGAGTTATCGAGATTATGCATTGGAAAACCCTCCATGACGTCGTAGTTAGACGAAGAGTCACTAGCCGCTATGTTTGGGTCTTGGTTTGTACTACCTTGGATCCCCGCCGAGGGCCCGAAACCGAAGGTAGGTGGATATTGAGAACTCGCGTAAGTCAAAATACTCTCTAGTTTCTTGGCCTCTGTTGGCGGATACGCCGTGACGGAAGTCAGCACAACGAGAACTCATCTAACAAGATTTGTCAGCTAAGGACGAAGCTCGACCCGCAGGCGCGTGGAAGCAAGCATAGGGTGTCAACCTACACTCGACCGACTCTCGACTAATTCCTACAGAGGTCTCTACCTAATGTCTAAGCTACAGCCTTCAAGAGTGCATAAGAGGAGATTTCCTACAATGCTATCTAGATCCGAATACCCATCAAATGTTCTCGAAACGCCACAGAACTTGAAGGAGACCCTACTAACACCAATAGGTCGCTCTCCCTAAGGTCCATGAACCAAAATCCCAACCCTAAAAACCTGGTGCAAAATCACGTAGGATGTCTGGTCGAAATTTGAAGATCATCGTTTCCAAAACCTAAAGTGCCTAATGTGTAGCTCTACTCAATGCGAACGCGTGGATATGCTGAAATGCAAAAACGGATAACGTATGCTCACCGAATCACCAGATGTTGATCGTGGGTCAAGTTCGCAAAACCAGACCGTACACCCGCAATGTAGGTATCGGCGCGTAGCTCTCGTCGGGGGCAACACACTACACTTCTCCGCACTCGAATCCGACCACCGGTGCGCACGTAGCATCAAGATGAAACTCTCACTCTCTCTCTCGTACACAGAACGCTCACTCACAATCAGAACTTTTTTAAAAATGACAAAGGTTTTTTTCATTAAGGTCAAAAGTGGTATAAATACCTTACAATCTCAAACCCTAATGTTCCAATTTAACCATCTACTCAATCTAAATGTCAAAAATGGGATACAATCTGGAAGCTTCTGTAAGCCCCACTATTTACAAAGGTGAAATGTTGGGTTTTCTCAATTAAAGAATAATTACAAATAATAATATTCCGCTGAGCAGCCATTTTCCATTGGGTGTGTCTAGCTGCTAACACTCCCCCCCTCCTAGTTCATGTCGCCCCCGACATGGCGGTTGAGCTGCTTCTTTAATGTAGGCTTTCTCTCATCTTTAAAAGGGACTCATATTGCGCATGTGGAGCCAGTAGCATCAGGCCGAATATATCTGTTTTGGTGGTGAAGAAGCCGGTGTAGAAGGCTTCTTCAAAGGCCTGAAGGTGATATGAAGGCAAAAACATGATTCTCTGATAAAGCGCATGTATCACCTCGTGGGAAGGAGGAGCAGACAGATCGTATGCACATCTGTATGTATCTTGAAAGAAAAAGATAATGTCTGTCGCCTAGCCTGGTTTGAAGGTTTCAAAGACTGCCAAAAGGGTTTTACATATCTTTCTCATCATGATGCAAGATAGGTCAGGCAAGCCAATGAACAATTTGATGGCGCCTGTTAGGGTTTTCACCATGTATTTCTCACTTATTCTCTCGCCTGCCTTCAAGCCTGGCAGCTTGGGGTAGTTGAGCCAAGTGGGTTGGCTTCTTTGCAACAGCTCATGAGCTTTCCTTGTCCTCATCCTTGGTAGAGGGCAAAAACTGAGGTTATCTCTAATCTGTTTAGGTGCCTCTACCAGATGGATTAAATATTGAGGATATTTTTTGAGCCATGCCTTTCTCCACCTGGGTTGAGAATCCACTATCAGCTTGACCCCTTCAGGTTTGGAGATATCTGCTTTGTACAATGGCACTGTCGGCTCCTCTTTTATTCGTTTGTTGATAGTAGCAGCTTCGTACTTTAGCAGAGGATAGGGGAGAGAAGACTGTAGCCATTCACATCGAAGGTTACTGGCATCTATCTTCTGAATAGTCATTGATTTAAACACATTCTGCTCCCACTCCAATTCTTCCCTAGTTGTGTCTCTTACTGCCGCTTCTATGGCCTTCTGCAGCTTTCTTCTTCTTATTGTGTCAAATCCTTGGGCTCTTATGAGGGTCCCACCAGGATTTCCTCTTGCATGGTGGTGTCCACTGGATCTGACACATTTTCTATGTCAATTCCCTCCATGGCTGTTGGCCCGGTGCTAAATTGCTGTTCTTCAGTTTGCTGCTAGCCTCTCAGCTCTTCTATCTACTTCTGAAGTGTCTTCTTTTCCTCTTCTTCTTGCTCTCCCATGTTTACTAGGAGGTCGTTTAGATCTGCATTTATTTTTTCCGCCTCCTCAAGCTTCCTCTTGATGGCTTCGTTTTCTGCTTGCCATCTATGAAAATCCTCATCCATCTTTCTTTTTACGGCTTCTAGCTCATTTTGCATGGCTTTGTTCTCTTCTTCCAAGCGGTTTTGCATTACCAGAGACCCCTCGGCCAGCATTAGTCTTTGCCGCTTCTCCAGTGTTACCTCCTTTTGGAGTTTCTTCATTTGTTCTTCATATAACTCATTTTCTGAAGTAGTGCCAGTCGAGCTAGCAGCTCGGACTCTGGCCGGAGATGCTCGTAGCCTTTGGATGGTCTGATCTTTGACTTTAATCTGATCTTTAAGCTCTATTACCTCATCCTGGCTCGCCTCATGCTCTATATCTACCTTTTCCTTGGCATTCCTCAGTGTTTCCACTTCTTTGGACTCTTCAGCAAGTTGTAGAGTCAGGTTGTCCCTTTCTCTCTCTGCATCTGTCAATGAATTGCTGATTTTCTTGTATTCTTCTTCAGCTCTTTGAAGCTTGTTTTTGGCTGCTTGATTTTGTCGTTCCATCACCTGGCATCTTTGTAATGCCGTGTCCAGACTGGCTTGCAACTTTGTTTGTTTCTCCATATTCTCTTGGCCTTGTTTTTGTAGCGAGTCGACTTCAACCTTGATCTGAACTTCATTGGTTTTGAGATTATGAATCTCACTCTCCGTGGCCATTGATCTTGCTCTGAGCCCGAATCACCACATCCCAATCATTGGTTGGTGGCTGTAGGTCCACTGTATAGGTGGCCATATCTTTCAATTCCACTAACCAAAGGCTTTGCATCTGTTCCTTGGGCCTTGTGCTTGCCAACTCAAAGGCTACCATAGCTGCCTCTTCTTGAGAGTAACCCGTAGCTAGTAGATCAAGAAATATTCTGAAATTCTTTCCTTCTGGATCTAGCTTCTCCTCTTTTGGTCCAGCTTCTTCTTTCTTCTCTTCCTCTTGGCTCTTCTCTTGCTTGGAATCTTCTTGTTCATCCTCCTTTTGTTGGGTTTGTGGAGGGCTAAGGGGAGGTGGTGATGGTGGTGTGCTGGATTGCAGGCTTGATGGTGGAGTTGGTGGCTTTTTCTTGAAATCCCGGTCTACCTTGGTCTTTCTCTCTCTTTCTTGGCCTTCCTGATCTTCTAGCAGTTTCCATCTTACTTCGTCCACTTCTTCTTCTGTAAAAAGGACATTCGGGATATTTTCTGTTGTAGCATCTAAAATCTCAAAATTTTTGATGTAGTCTTCAAACCGATCTCGCTGCACCCTTCGAGATGATACCGACATGGATTCTAGGGATGGCTTTCACAGCTCGCTTAGATCTCCCTTGAGTGCTCTTTCGGCTCTGAAGCTTTCCATTAGCCTTTCTAGCCGCACCGCTTTTTGTGACTTGGTCTCTTTGATCGGCACTTGTAGACTTTCTTTCTTTCCTTTCTTCGACTCTGGCGGCTCTTCTAGCACTGTCTTTAACCGACGCTTCAACCATGTGGCTACTCTGGGTGCCCTGGGAGGTTCTTCTTCTTTATCTTCTTTCATCTTTAGCCAGTCATTCTGTGAGGGAGGTTCATGCCAGTTTCCCTTGGCATGCAATGCTCCATAGACCACTTTTGTTATCAGCTCACCCGGTACAATGTAGGTGGGATTTTTGTTCCCCATCTTCACCAGGTTGTCATGGATGTAAGCAGCATAATTGATCACTTTTGGCCTGCTCTTCTGCATTGCCCAGGTGAAGGTGGTAGCAATGGCTCCAGGTGGCATCCTGTACTTCTGTGGCCGCTTTGTACACATGTGGAAGTATTGGTTGTAGAGTTGGCTCATGATAGCCACTTTTGGGTTTGCAATATCTTCAAATGTGTAGTTGTTCTTCTTTTTCGAGTAGAATTTGACTTCATCTCTCCTCTTTGTCACACTATCTCCTTTGTTGGAGATGTCAAGTGCAGCTGCCACCACCCTCTTTGTGACTCGGGCCACTCCATCTTCTTTGATAGTGGTTACAAATTCCCACACTCTTTTGATGTCAATCCCCGCTGGCAAAGCTTCAAAGTAGTTATGGAGGTCTAACTTCTCCAGGTAATCTCCCATCTTGATTCTGACAAATTCATTGAGCTCTCGTGGTATCATGGGTAGCTCTACTACATTTCCTTCAGGATCTTTGAACACGCCTTGGTAGATTTTCAAATCATTGGACTCTAGCAAATCATCCTGAATCCATGTGCTGGTTGGCTTCAAGGTTCCTTTTGGGATCACAAATGGCTCTATTTCTTCCAAGTAGTCTTTTATTATCATCCTCTTCTTCTTTGCAAGCAATTTTGCGGCTACCATGGATCCTGTTGCACTCAGTAGTCCGAAGTTAGCGTTTTTTTCATATTAGCTGAGAAACTGAGTTCTAACTATCCAAATGACTTGAAAATTAAAAATAAAACTTAAAGGAACTAGGGAAACTCTGCATGTGCTCACAGTAACGTTCTGGCTAAAAATTATCATTTAGACATCCTACGTGTAGGATGTCTACCTTGCCTGTTTTTGGTGAAACTTGGTAGGGTGGTGGTCCTTGACCTATGCAACATGGCTATGTGATTGGAATTGGGTTTGGGCATCAAAAAGTGCAATTCTGGGTAGATTTAGGCTTTAGGCTCACAAATTGGGTAGGATATCCTCAACAGGTGGCAAATGATATTCAAATGGTTTGAAATTTGATATACAGGCTTCTTACACCATGTAGGTCAGATCCTGCACAGTAGGTCAAAATCATATTGGAGACATCCTACGTGTAGGATGTCTATTTCATCAGAATTACTTGAAGTTGGTTTTGTGGGTAGCCCTTAGAATGTGGAACATGGCCTTGCTCTTGGATTTTGATTTGGACAAGAATTGGTGTTGGTAAGAGCATGTGTAGTGTTTTTAGGCTCAAAAAGTGCATTCTGGAGGTGTTGGGGGCCAAATGTGATGAGAATGGCTTGAAACTTGATACATGGGCTCATGAAGGTGTTATAAAGAGATCTAGAACTCAAAAATGCTAGCTGGGGCCAAATTGGTAATTTGGACATCCTACGCGTAGGATGTCTATTTCATCATTTTTCACATGTGACCCCACAGATAGCTTGGCAATGTGCTCATGAGTATATTGTGTAAGTTTCATGTGATTTGGACTAGTTTTGGTAATTCTATGACCCATTATTGCCTCTATGCTCTGACTTTGCGTTTTTTGATGCACATGAGGTCAACTTTTGTCCAAATGTGATGAAACTTGGTGGCTAGCATGTACAAGCTATTCAGAAGCTGTGTGTGATAAGAGATGTTGAGTTTGGTGCCCAGATTTGGCCTTGAGACATCCTACGTGTAGGATGTATCCTGATGAAATTTATATGGTGAGTGCTACTGGTGCCTGCCCTAAGCCCCCCTGAGTCCCTTTTAAGCATTATTTCAACAAAAAAGTCAAATTGATAGAAAGAAACTCCCTGTGTGGATTTTAGAGCCTCCGAGCCGTTTTTTGACTTTTGGAGTGCTTTTCGGCAATGAAATTTCTTGATGTTGGTCTCTATAGCTTCACGGTCCCTTGGGGATCCTTGCCATATGGTTTTTGTCGACTTTGGCTTCACCGGAGCTCCGTTTGGCTATTTCTCGCTCTAGAAGCACCCGTGGTTGCGTTTACATGCCGTCCATGACTTGTGGTGGTCTACCACCATAGGAATTGGTTGTTGATGGTCTAGTTAAGCCGCTCGTGAAGTTTGGTAGGAAACGGACATGCGGTTTGGCCGTGAGAGCTATTTGATGCTTTGTGTGTCTGATGCCGTTTATACACCGCTTTTGGCGTGTACAAAGTAGCGTTTCTATGCATGGTCATATGTACAAAAAGATGTAAATACATGCATTTGGGAGCTTTGCAAAGTGGTTTCAAGTTCGAAAAAAGGTGCAACCTGTGCACATTGTAAATATGCGTGCTTGCGTGTCGGCAGTCGAGCATATATACATGCCTGGATAGGGTATCGGGGCCTTGGATATGGTTCTAGGTGGATTATTTTGGCTCTATATAATGTGTTTGAGCTTTATAGAATGTAAATAATTCAAGTGACAAGTGTGGGTAACTGTCTATTTGCGGCACCTGATCTGCGGTGATACGTGCATCTCCCTAGAAGTGGTCAAAAATGGAATGTGGGGATGTGGAAATGTGCTTTGGGTACCGAGGATCAAGCGTGCAAAAGTTGGTGAATTCTGGAGTCCGTTTGGGGTTTTTCCTGCGAAAAATGCCCGCCAAGGGTCAAAACTGGCCAAAACTGGGCCAAAAAAGGTCAAAAAATGATAAAAAATGGTGTGAAATGGCTTCAAATTGCCACATCACTCACGATTACGTGATGGTCCAGGCTGAGGGAGGAATTTTGAAGAGCAATATCAACACTTTCACCTCTCTATGTGTGGGAGGGAGCAGGGTTCCTACAGGTGGTCTAGTGGAGTCCCGTTGCGTTCGCGTCCTGTTTTCGAGTGTGTGGAGGAGTGAATGAGAGATTTCTCTCTCCAATTTTGCACTTGGGAGAGCCTATGGGAGTTCTGAGGTTTCCATGGATGTGTGTGTGCAAGGAATTGAGGGAAGAAGGTGCGGCGTTTTGCAAGACTATGTGACCCTGTATCGGTGCCATTAGGGTTAGTGATACTCCAAAGAGTCCAACAGAGTGGAGTTTGGTGAAGCTTTTGCAATGATTTGAGAGTGGACTTTTGTGGCTGGAGTTTTTGGTTTTTGATGGTTTTTCTTGTATATTTTGGTCACCATCAAGCGTGATTTCAAGTGTTGATCACCTCGACTCACCTTGTAGTGTCTGCGGGCAGGCAAGGGCTTGTAGGTCGAGGCGTTTGGAGTTTGAATTGAGCTTGTGGGTAGATTTTTTAGGGAGCTTTTGAGTGGTAGTGAGTGAGGTGAGGAATTCAAGTAAATTCCTTGTGTTGTGTTGAGTTGTCTGGGTGTGTGAGTGGTGCGCACGACATCTTTTGCTCCATCACCGTTTCTGAAGCTTAGTGCCGCTTTGGGTCACCTTATGGCCATGTGGGCTATATAGACTTGTCGAGATGCTCCTACCCATGAGTTTTGGTAGCATTTGGACACCTTTCTTCCGATTTACCATTTGGTGGCCTCTTGTAGGGCTCTAGAAGTTAGGGTTTTTCCAGATGGTTTTCTACCGCCTTTGGGCATCCAAGAGTGATCTCCTATGCTAGGGTAAGCCGTCGATGAAGCCTCATTGCTTTTGGGTTAGCCGTTAGGTGGCCACTTCTACTTGTAGGTCTCTACCGCTCGCTTCCCGTGTGAACCCTACGCTAGTTTTCACGACAAAACAACAAACATGCGCGAAAAGCTCAAGGTGGTGAGCCTACCTCTCATGTCTGGAGCCTTTTGGGTGGTCGTGCGTGTCGTAGAAGCCGCTGGAACTCCCGTTCGCTCTAGGTGGCAAGAGCTCTCTCTCAAAAGGCAATAGTAGAAATGAGCTTAAAATGAAGTAAAAAAATCTTATAATGGGGGTCCCCGAACCACTTTCCATGAAATTTGACATTTGCTCCCAACTTCTTACGAGATGCGGTTTAAGCTCAAAAATTTCTTGATTTGGACTTCATTTGCCTAGTTTCCGAGAAATTTGACGTTTCGGTCAAAATCCGGCCAAAACACGCTTTCCGCTCCATTCTCATAATTAGACCCCCATTGTACCATAGGTTGTTTTATAGTCACTGATTATCCCCATATTTTTTGTTTTTCAATTACAACCGTTTTTCACCTGCTTTTTGTATTTTTGAAGTTTTTTTGCCAATAATTAGTAAAATTAAAAAGAAATTAGCAAATTAAACCCTGAAAATCCCCAAAAATCACAATAAATAAAAAACATCACTGCAAAACACTATATACACTCACATGCAATTTTTATGGCCGGATTTCTCTATTTTATTAATATTTTGCTCGAAAAATATCTATTTTTACCTATATACACACACCTAGGGGCTTGATTTGACGTTTGGCCCCATATACTTGTCTATTCATGCTGTATAAAGGCATATGTACTTGGGTTAGTCCAAAAAATTTCGCAATCAAACGACAACCCTCTAAAATAATCGAAAAACATGCCCTTTTTCCATTGGGTCCGCATTTGAGAATGCCTCCCCCCCTCCTAGCCGGAGCCCCCCGGACGACAAGGTATCGCCTCGGTGTATGTTCTGTATATGGGTTAAAAAATTGTGCCAATGCTTGGCCGTATAATGTGGCCCTATATGATGCATACTCGGTCAATGCATGGAAAAATCAATGATGTGCAAGAGGAGGGTATAAGCAAGATGCTTATTGGCATTCGCCGTCGAGGTTTCCTGGTTGTTGTTGATTTGGTGGGTGGATTTTCTTTGCAAGTAAAAGTTGTAACTCTACCGCTCTCTGTTTGATCGTGTTTCATGCAAAAGTTGTCTCCTTGGAGAGAATGGTCGTGGCGGTATTGGCCATAGAATTTGTCTCTTTTGCTTTCCATTTGTAGCTTTGCTTTGGAGGTTTTTGTAGGTTTAGTGCTACTTCCATGGTTGTCATTGTTTTGTTGCTGATTGGCACCCACATAGATCAGTTTGCCGTTTTCATATGTTGTGTGTGTCTGCATGCCGATGTTGCTTGTACTGAAGGGAGTTCCTGTTGCTGTGGTTTCGGAATCTAAATGCGAGTCGCATTTAAGTTGTTACTGAGCATTCTCTTTGAGATCCATATCTTTTTTATTCCCTTGTTTTTTGTTTGAATTGTGTGCTTCTATTGACTTCTTCTGTGGTATTGTGGTTTGTCTGCCATGTCACCTCTATCCTTCTGCACCCATGATTGTATTTCGCGTATTGCTAACCTTGATAACACCATTTTAGATGAAATGGAAAAATCCCACAACTTTGGGACTAATTTCAACGCCTATGGATTCCTATTTCCCATTAAATTTGGTAAATTTTCATTTAATTTGGGAATGTGACAAATAGATAGATTCTCAAGAAAATGGTGGTGTTGAGAAACACCTTTTAAAATTTTTAATTTATGTGGGTGTTTCAAAACACTTCATAAAAGAGATAGATTCTCAAGAAAATGGTGGTGTTGAGAAACACCTTTTAAAATTTTTATTTTTATGTGGGTGTTTCAAAACACTTCATAAAAGAGATAGATTCCCAAGAAAATGGTGGTGTTGAGAACACCTTTTAGAATTTTTATTTTTATGTGGGTGTTTAAAAATACTTCATAAAATCATTGTAAGGTCCCCGTCCTAATAGATCGGGGCGACTTGGAAGATAGCCTTCTTTAGCCTCTAGATCCGTTGACAACACCCTACTCCGATAATGCGAAGCAAGGATACGAACAACGAAAGAGAAGAAGACTTCCACCTATTGTGTTCGTAGTTGCAAGACCCTACGCCACAAGCCAGGTCGATGAGGTTAAAGGTTCTATGGACTCTAGATCCTACATTATAAGAGAAGAAATCCCTTTCACATATTAGGGATCCAAAAACAACGCCTTTTTCCCCACGTTTAAGAGGCACGGCCGCCATCCTTAAATCCAAAATATGATATGGGATAAATATCTAACTAGCTGATACAAAGTGGAAAGTACTCGACTAATCGAGTCTACCCATCCTTGACTGGCAACCTGAGCCTGTCCCCACTTTCCACACCACACGCACACTTTTTCCCACACTGTTTTACATATACAAACAATGTTTCTTAATTAATTCCAAACACAGGTTCTTTCATACAGTCCTTCAAACAATACCAAAACAATTCAAACAACGCTAATGAAGGCAACCCTATTATTCAACAAGACAATTTTTCCAATTTCTCATCATTTTGCCGTTACCCGCGGACTTTCTATGTCTAACCAACAGAGCCTTTGCAAAGGATTTATTCGTAAACCGCGAATTGCGCAACCTTCCCATCTCGCTAACCGCGAGGCATCTTGCTAACTGCCAGGCATCCCGCTACCCGCGAGGAATCCCGCTAACCGCGAGGCATCTCACTACCCGCGAGGCATCTCACTACCCGCGAGGAACAAAAGAGAGCCGATAACCTCAGCTTTAATCTCCGCTTTCCGCGGAATCATCTCGCTACCCGCGAGAACAAAATATATTCTTTCAATAATTCATAATGATTCATAAAAAATGATCAACCAATTCTTCATATCAATCGGAAACCGCTTATCAAACAATAACAATTGATTAAACAGTAACAATTTATCAAACAGTCCTTTCACTAGTCTATGAAAACATATGTGTGTTTCATGTGATAGAATCACGTTTTTCGGACGGTTTAAGGGGTTCCCTATGCTTAGCTTCCCAAGTCAAACATGAATACCATTGCAGAATTATAAATTTGTCCTACCGGATTTGGAGCGCATGCGGCTAACTCTTGTGCTGGAGGTTGGACGGCTTTGACTTCTTCTTCGATTGATGCTTCCGCCTGAGGTACGTTCGGAGTTGACACCCTTCTTCCCACCTTCCTTGGTGGTGCAACGGCATGGGCGTCCTTAGAACTTCGTGTTACACGCTTCGGGGCCATAGATTTGGAATGGAGAAAAGAAAAGCGCGTTGATGGAGAGAGAGAGAGAGAGTGTGTGTTCATAAGTCGGGTGAAGGCACGTCGAAGATTGGAGATGGAGATGGCTTGAAGGTGAGAGGTTAAGAGAGAGAGGCTTACTCCGGCGCGTCGTTGCAAGAGAGCTTCCGCTTTTGTAGATGTGTGTGTTCAAAGTGAGAAGAGAAGGGTCCTTTATATAGGCCCTAGGGGGGTGCTAAGAATACTGCGAGGTTTCAAGAATAGGAGAAGAAAAAAGCTTGTGCGTCATCGCGGCCTCTTTAAAAATAATAATAATAATATAAAATAAATAAATAAATATATATATATTTGCGTTAGAGAATCCTATGCGCGATTTTAAAAAGCTCTATACTTACAAGTTCTCATTCTATTTTGAAAGAGGGAAAGAAAGAAGTATCCTAATTTTGACTCACCTCTCTTTCCTTCCTAAAAATACTATCTACAAGCTTTTTCTTCACACATAGATTAGGTTCCCACATAAACCTATAGTTTTACCTAAAGAAAGATCATAAATAAATGGATTCGGAACCCGATTTTCAATCCGATTGCTCTGATAAACTCATGATGACTCACAAAATTGAGAATCTCAATTACTTTGCAAAATATCTGAAATGATTTATAAAGGTAAATATTGGGTACAATACAATCTCCCCAACTTAGGGATTCGAGATGTCCTCATCTTGAGAAAAAGTGAGGATACTTCTACTTTAATTACTAGTGACCATCCTTATCTCTAAAAGTGTAACATTCTTAGTCTGCTTCACTTACTACAGCTGCTCCGTTATTCAGTCGTGGGCAAGAGTTTCGATAATGTCCCAACTCTCCACATTCAAAGCATCGAACATTTAAGCGTCCAGAATCTGTCGCATTAGCAGCATAAGCCCTTTGTGGTTGTCTATCATTGATTCTTTGATTGTGTTCAATTCTTCTTGTAATCTCTTGTTCCTTCATTAAAGGTTTGGCTCGTAGTAAAGCATCTTGTACAGTGGTAGGTTTCAAGGCTTCCAATCGCGAGCAATTGGGTTCTCTTAATCCTTGACAAAAGCGAGCTACCTGCTGCTCTATGGTCATTGACAGTGCATAACGTCTAAGCCTTATAAACTTTGAGTAGTACTCTTCCAAAGATAAACTGTATTGTTTCAAGCTAAAGAACTCATTCATCTTTATCGCTTCATAGGCAGGAGGTAAGTATCTTTCCTTCACTGCTTGTTTGATCTCCCACCAGCTCTGAGAGTTCTCCAACACTCCCATGTCACGACAATGCTGTTTCCACCATAATTTCGCTTCCCCTGAGAGGCGAAACATCCCTAACATTGCTTGATTTGCAAGTGTGGTCCTTGCAGCAGAGAAGTAATCATCCATAGCTTCAATCCATACTTCTGCTTCCTTCTCAATATCATCACCCTCTCTTTTAAAAGAAGGTGGTTGCATTTGTTTAAGCAACAACTTCTTCTCCTGAATCTCCGTATAAAGAGCATCGTTCTGAGGGTTTTCCAACGTAGAAGTGATTTAAGGATTCCCCTGAGTGTACATCAATGTTTGTAATAACTCAAATCAATAGGGTACTTTCGAAACTTAGACTTATCCAATCCACTAAAAGCTCAATCGTATGACTTAATCAATCCTTACTTATCCGATTCATTAAAACCCAATCACATGACCTAACCAATCTTGACTTAACCAGTCCATCAAAACTTATTCATATGACTTAACCAGTCATGAGTTATCCGATTCGTCAAAACTCAATCATATGACTTAACCAGTCACGATTATCTCAATCACATGACTTAACTAGTCATGGGTCATCCAATCACATGACTTAACCAGTCATGGCTCATTCAATCTACACAAAAACTCACTTACATGACTTAACCAGTCAAATAATATCTCTTTGGAATGACCTCAATCTTTAAATCATAAAGTCATCAAAATGTCATATAGGAGCCTACAAAAGTTCTCTCCTAAGAGAAACATAATAGAGATTTCAACCATAACTATGATACACCTCAATCAGCATATTGTAATATCCCTGCGAGTCTCGTAATGGGTATAGAAAACCATACACATGAAGAAGCTTGAAGTAGCCAACTAAATCTTTTTAACCTAGGCTCTGATACCAACTGTAAGGTCCCCGTCCTAATAGATCGGGGCGACTTGGAAGATACTCTTCTTTATCCTCTAGATCCGTTGACGACACCCTACTCCAATAATGCGAAGCAAGGATACGAGCGACAAAAGAGAAGAAGACTTCCACCTATTGTGTTCGTAGTTGCAAGACCCTACGCCACAAGCCAGGTCGATGAGGTTAAAGGTTCTATGGACTCTAGATCCTACATTATAAGAGAAGAAATCCCTTTCACATATTAGGGATCCAAAAACAACGCCTTTTTCCCCACGTTTAAGAGGCACGGCCGCCATCCTTAAATCCAAAATATGATATGGGATAAATATCTAACTAGCTGATACAAAGTGGAAAGTACTCGACTAATCGAGTCTACCCATCCTTGACTGGCAACCTGAGCCTGTCCCCACTTTCCACACCACACGCACACTTTTTCCCACACTGTTTTACATATACAAACAATGTTTCTTAATTAATTCCAAACACAGGTTCTTTTATACAGCCCTTCAAACAATACCAAAACAATTCAAACAACGCTAATGAAGGCAACCCTATTATTCAACAAGACAACTTTTCCAATTTCTCATCATTTTGCCGCTACCCGCGGACTTTCTATGTCTAACCAACAGAGCCTTTGCAAAGGATTTATTCGTTAACCGCGAATTGCACAACCTTCCCATCTCGCTAACCGCGAGGCATCTTGCTAACTGCCAGGCATCCCGCTACCTGCGAGGAATCCCGCTAACCGCGAGGCATCTCACTACCCGCGAGGAACAAAAGAGAGCCGATAACCTCAGCTTTAATCTCCGCTTTCCGCGGAATCATCTCGCTACCCGCGAGAACAAAATATATTCTTTCAATAATTCATAATGATTCATAAAAAATGATCAACCAATTCTTCATATCAATCAAAAACCGCTTATCAAACAATAACAATTAATTAAACAATAACAATCCAACAAACAGTAACAATTTATTAAACAGTCCTTTCACTAGTCTATGAAAACATATGTGTGTTTCATGTGATAGAATCACGTTTTTCGGACGGTTTAAGGGGTTCCCTATGCTTAGCTTCCCAAGTCAAACATGAATACCATTGTAGAATTATAAATTTGTCTTACCGGATTTGGAGCGCGTGCGGCTAACTCCTGTGCTAGAGGTTGGACGGCTTCGACTTCTTCTTCGGTTGATGCTTCCGCATGAGGTACGTTCGGAGTTGACACCCTTCTTCCCACCTTCCTTGGTGGTGCAACGGCATGGGCGTCCTTAGAACTTCGTGTTACACGCTTCGGGGCCATAGCTTCAGAATGGAGAAAAGAAAAGCGCGTTGATGGAGAGAGAGAGAGAGTGTGTTCACAAATCGGGTGAAGGCACGTCGAAGATTGGAGATGGAGATGGCTTGAAGTGAGAGGTTAAGGGAGAGAGGCTTACTCCGGTGCGTCGTTGCAAGAGAGCTTCCGCTTCTGTAGATGTGTGTGTTCAAAGTGAGAAGAGAAGGGTCCTTTATATAGGCCCTAAGGGGGTGCTAAGAATACTGAGAGGTTTCAAGAATAGGAGAAGAAAAAAGCTCGTGCGTCGTCGCGGCCTCTTTTTTTTTTTGCGTTAGTGAATTCTATGCGCGATTTTAAAAAGCTCTATACTTACAAGTGCTCATTCTATTTTGAAAGAGAGAAAGAAAGAAGTATCCTAATTTTGACTCACCTCTCTTTCCTTCCTAAAAATACTATCTCCAAGCTTTTTCTTCACACATAGATTAGGTTCCCACAAAAACCTATAGTTCCACCTAAAGAAAGATCATAAATAAATGGATTCGGAACCCGATTTTTAATCCGATTTCTCTGATAAACTCATGATGACTCACAAAATTGAGAATCTCAATTACTTTGCAGAATATCTGAAATGATTTCTAAGCGTAAATGTTGGGTACATTACAATCATACATAAGCTGGGGTAATAAAATAATGAGCAAGATATGAAATGCTATTTAATTTCTCCTATTAAGCTAGCATGTGCCTTCTCTATGACATTTGATGGGATCTTGATTGTTTCCGCAATTCTTCCACCCCTTGGAGTCCATGACCATACAATTGTATCAACACACTCCCACCGCTTTGGGTCAGCAAGATTGCAACACCAACTCTTTTTCCAAGAATCCTCATACTGTTCTTGGATTGTGGGATTTCGTTTTCGATGTTTTGGTGCCCAATACTGAATCAGAACTTTCTTGTAGTTGGGAGATGATTTTTCTACATCAACGTTTGACTCTGCCACTCCTAGCCGTATCGGATATTCAGGATCTCCGGGTCTCACAAGAACAAGATCCCCTTTTCTTACATCAATTGGAGGCCTAAAGGCCTCTTGTGGCCTTGCACTTTGAGGACCAATATTGTGATTATTCAATTCTTCATATCCTTGAAACTCATCTCTGTCTTCCTCTATCTCTTGCATTCTATGACTCCCTACAGTCTTTGGCCAAAATGTTGTATATTCACCAATGTGTTTATTGGTTGGTTGTTCAAGCTCATTGATTATGTTTTGCCAATAAGTGATAACAGGCTCCATGTATTTTGTGGAGTCATGGTCCTTTCCCTTTAATAGAGAACATCTTTTCCAAAATTCAATATATGACTTAATCCCTTGAATAACAAGCGGACTATCTCTCACATAGTCTGCTATAGGTACCACATCTGGACAGCCTGTTGGTAATTTTGGTTTTCCTTGGTCATCTTTTTTTCACAACTCAATTCCCGACTCCCTTGGCATCCAATCGGGTGATTTGGGATGAATTTTGTATTGCATTACTGGGACTTCACCTTGCATATAGAAACAAAATTGAAGTGGCTTAGAGTGTCCGACTAGAGAATCTTGTCCGTCACACATGTACCCTTGCACAAAGGATTTAAAGTCGAGAACTTGTGTCATCAAAAATGGTGTTGAAGCTGAGCTTTCACATTTTTGAAAATGTTCCATCAGATGTGGAAAAGTGAATGTCATTCCTATTCGCACTCTTTCTGAGAACCTACTAAACATTGCATCTATGTCCTCATGTGTATGACCCACCATTAAGAATCCCAAATGCACGGTTTTGAAAACTCCTTTTGCTACTAACAAGGATAAGTATGCAAACAAATATCGATTTTTATTCTCTCCTGCACAATTATCTAGCTGTAGTAAAAGATTCTCAGGCAATTTTTGAAATACGGAGTGGATATGGTATCCACAACACATTGAGAGGAAGTTGATTGTATGTGTACAATCTCTTCATTACATCCCTGGATGGCCAATGGTGGTGTCATTGTTGATGCATTACTCTCACGCTCTTGGTTCATTTTGTTTTGGAGGTCTAGAGCTCTCCTTGAGTTCAATGCATTGAATAACGTTACATTGCTGCGTGGCATACCGTCATGGCATAAATCTCCTTGTCCATGGTTTTCTGTTCTTTCTAGATTCTGTAAGCATAATGTAAGGGAACCAATTGTAGCATTGGGATCTGAAGGCCATAGACCATTAAGTGAGAAGTGACCATATATTCCATGACCATGTCCATGTGTTATCATACCTGTTAATGATACTTGCAATTGATATGCATTCGCATAATCTTTTGAGTTCACACGCAACCTAGGTATTGCTGTCTTTTTTTAATCCATTTTATCATGTATAATGCATAAATACTTATCCTTTTGCAACTGGGAGAACTTACGCCAGGTGTAGTACACATTCCTACAACTTTGTTGTTGCAAAATGTAAATTCGACGTTCATCCTTCAAACATGCAATCATCTCGTCATCCTTTGTTGACTCTAGTTGAGACTTTATCCGACTACACACAACACATTTGGAGAACTCACTTGTTTTTGACAATGTCACATTAGCAAACTCTGTATTCCAAATCCTATTGAATGTCGTGCTAGACATTGGCTTGAGACTCATACTGTTGAGTGTTTTATTGACATCATGTAAAATGTCTACTTGCTTGTACGTGTTTTGTATTGCAAGCAAAGTTTCCCTAGTACCATCTTCCATGGTTCTACTCTTATGTGGCATTCTCTCCGAGTTTTCATCAACAAAAGAGCGCATCAATGCCCTTCCCATTTCTGTATGGTCTCTTCCTTTTCTCATGACACCATCATTACCATGCACTGAGTGTCTAACCCCATTCTCAAAATGTTCACGGTAACGATAAAATGAAGTTTTTGGAATGCCATGAATTTCGTACCAATCTCTACTGCAAACCTCATTGCCATTAAAAGAAAACACATAGCATGTCTTTGTAGTTGTTTTGTTCTCACTCCATGCAATCAACGTTGTATCATACACATAGTTTGTTCTATTTTGCAAACTCTGTCCCCAAAATTCATTGCGCATAGCCATGACCTTATCTCGA
Source organism: Adiantum capillus-veneris (assembly GCF_014529385.1). Lineage (NCBI taxonomy): Eukaryota > Viridiplantae > Streptophyta > Polypodiopsida > Polypodiales > Pteridaceae > Adiantum > Adiantum capillus-veneris. Next base: position 64,359,638 of record NC_140939.1, on the reverse strand, counting down.
TTGGCACATTGACAACACCTTTTGGAACAACAATCTATGGTTGAAACAAGCTGGACAGATGCTAGAGATGCTTGATTGGATCTCTCAGAAGCTTTCACTGACATTTTTGGCTTCCTATTTACAAAGCAATATTTCTGCTTTTTTGAAATAGGCTCTACCAAATAAGCTGATTCAATGCATATGTCTTGTAACACATGCATAACATGTAGATCCTCATAGCATAACAATTCTTTTCCATCCATAGTTGTCACTCTCTTGATAGGCCAACAAATTAGATTAATGCTGCATACACTAGCTTCTGTAGAAATAGTAGCCTCATCTGCATAGGATGTTTCGATACCAATACCAATGTTATCTTCACCTAGCTCACCAAAGTTTACAAAGTCAAACGGACACACGTACATGACAACCCCTTCGGCTACTACATGTGTTTTGCTTTCATCCCAAAGTTGAACCCTCTTATCCTTCCAAACTTCTCTGTAGCTCATTCCATTACATTGTGCATCCAATGCTCCTTCTGCTTTGTCAGCCTCATACATAGAAGCCCCTTTGTACTACATCTCATTTATATGCTGCAACAACCCACTACTCCATTTCACAATACTATGAAAAGCATCTCCCACTATCAATGCATCCATTGTTGGAAAAGGGATGAGTGCTTTCTTTTCAAAACACAAATCAACTGACACCGATACATTGCCTTCCCCAATAAGCCTTCCAGAACAATATGCACTTGGATTTATTTCAAATACAGTCCCAATGGCAACCTTTTGTGTCGCTACAAACATGCACACTCTATCACCGTGATTGAAATTAGCCATACCTGCAAGAAGGTTGCAAGAATAATTGTTAAACAAACCGCTTGCAGAGTATATTGATTTACGTAGCATTAAGCATAGCAAGTATGTATGTGGGTGTTTCATGAGCAGCACCCTGTGGCTTGAAGGTCATAGGGTTCCCTCTATGCTACTAAGAATCTCTTTGTGCTCTATGCTCTATCGTCTATGCTCTGTGATCTATATTGACTTCCTATGGCCCCTAGACCACAAGGTGCCCTCATTGTTTCCAAAAAACCCTCATTGTTTTGCTATGGCCCCAGGGCCATAGCTCTCTATGCCGGTATAAAGCATATTTGCTCTATATTAGCTCCCTAAGGCCTGAAGGCCATAGGGTTGTCCTCAAGATCACCTCACGGAGTTTCATGTCAAGTATATATACATCCTATGGCACCCCATGACCCTAGGGCCATAAGATCTCCAAATGAAACATACGACAATGTATGCCCCTTGAGCTTATACATTGCAACCCCATGACCCTAGGGCCATAGGATCGGCATATGAAACATACGACAATGTATGGCCCTTGAGCTTATACATTGCAACCCCATGACCCTAGGGCTATAGGATTTCCAAATGGAACATAGGGCAACGTATGTCCCTTGAGCTTATACATTGACACCCTATGGCCCTAGGGCCACAAGACTTAAAAACATACAAAAAGACAACCTATGGCCCTAAGCCCAAGGGTGTGAGCATTGACACCCTATGGCTCTAGGGCCACAAGACTTCAAAACATACAAAAATACAACCTATGGCCCTAAGCCCAAGGGTGTGAGCATTGACACCCTATGGCCCTAGGGCCACAAGACTTCAAAACATACAAAAAGACAACCTATGGCCACGATGTCAAAGGTGGCCAAGATATCAATGCAGCCCCATGTCCCTAGGGCCATAGGATCTCTATATGGAACATGTGGCACCCTATGGCCCTTGACCTTATACATTGCAACCCCATGACCCTAGGGCCATAGGATTTTCAAATGGAACATAGGCAATGTATGGCCCTTGAGCTTATACATTGCCACCCTATGGCCCTAGGGCCACAAGATCTCACAACATACAATAAGAGAACCTAAGGCCCCTAAGCTCAAGGGTGTGGGTTCAAGGGTGGACAAGATATCAATGCAGCCCCATGGCCCTAGGGCCATAGGATCTCTATATGGGACATGTGGCACCCCATGACCCTAGGGCCATAGGATTTCCAAATGGAACATAGGCAATGTATGGCCCTTGAGCTTATACATTGCCACCCTATGGCCCTAGGGCCACAAGATCTCATAACATACAATAAGAGAACCTAAGGCCCCTAAGCTCAAGGGTGTGGGTTTAAGGGTGGCCAAGATATCAATGTAGCCCCATGGCCTTAGGGCTATAGGATCTCTGTATGGGACATGTGGCACCCCATGACCCTAGTGCCATAGGATTTCCAAATGGAACATAGGCAATGTAGGGCCCTTGAGCTTATACATTGCAACCCCATTACCCTAGGGCCATAGGATTTTTGAATGGAACATAGGCAATGTATGGCCATTGAGCTTATACATTGCCACCCCATGGCCCTAGGGCAGTAGAATCTCCATATGGGACATGTGGCACCCTATGGACCTTGAGCTTACATATTGCCACCCCATGACCCTAGGGCCATAGGATCTCCAACTGGAACATAGGGCTATGTATTGGAGCTTATCTATTGTCGCCCCTAAACCCTAGGGCCATAGGATTTCCAAATGGAATATAGGGCAACTTATGGCTCTTGAGCTTATACATTGCCACCCTATGGCCCTAGGTCCACAAGATTTCACATTGCCACCGTAGGGCCACAAGGATCTCACAAGATAGAAAAAGAAAACCCTAGGACATAGGATTTTCAAATGGAACTGAGTGCACGCTTTGATCCTTGACCTCCAACATTGCCATCCTATGGTGTGAGCCTAGGGGTGGCTGAGGTGTCTTCATAACAATTTCGGCCATTCAAGGGATACCCGCAAGTGGCATAAATTAAAAAAATAATTAAAAAATAATTTTTAAAAATTAAAAAAAAAAAAATAATTTTTTTACGCTACGACAAACTTTGTCATAATGGGTTTTCAAATACACTTATTGATATCGGAAAAAAAAAATAGCGCACAATTTTCGGGATAATTTTTTTAAAATTTAGCTATTTTTAGCGTATTTTTTACTATGCAGATTTTGATTTTGAAGTCAAATTTTGCTTCATGGGTGGTGTTCCACTCGTACTACAAAGATATGGACATTGACAAAGCCTTTCAATTTCGAAGCCGACGAGCTATGTCTCATTTTCGCACAAAGCTTAGAAACTCTAGTAATCTCGACTGCAAACCCGTGAGAACAACCACTACATTCAAAATTCAAATTTTGAATTTCTAACCTAACCTAACTAACCTTATCTCTCTCTTTCTCTCTCTACCACAATTTTTTCCACGCTATCGCTCTCTTTCTCTCTCTCGTTTCTTGCTCGAAACCTACACAGAAACCTGCACACACAGAGCTTGTCTTTCTCTGTCTCTCTCTCCCTCTCTCCCTACGCATACAGTTCTACACCATCGTTGCGACGCGTACACAGATCTACGCGAAGCCATCGCCACAACCTTCAACAGAAGGACTGCTGTCGCGACCTCCCAAACACAGATCTGTTACCATCATCGTCGCGGCCTCAACACACCTAAGTTACTGCTTGCTACTGCTGCAGCCGATTTTCATTAAACACAGATTTACTCAGAGGTAACCTGTAGAAACCCTAATCTTTTTTCTTAATTCGGTTTTAATTGTTCTTAATCGAATTATGTTTTAGCTGAGTTGTGAATCACCTCTCTCTAGAACAATAAACAAAAATCATTAATTACATCTCTAAAAGTGTAAAATTGTAGACTGTAGAACTATAAAATAGAAAAATCTCTAATTAGAGATCTAAAACTGTAATACAGAATACTCTAATTAGAGACCTAAAAACATAAAACAGAAGACACTAATTAGGGACCTAAATTTGTAAAACCAAAAACTCTTATTAGGGACCTAAATCTGTAAAACAAAAAACTCCTCATAAGTGACCTAATGCTGTAAAATTGTAAAACTCTCACTGCAAACATCTCTAATTACAACAAAAAATTATAAACCTGCAAATGCAAAAGACAACAACTACAAAAAATGCTGAAACTATGGATACCTGTAATTGGGTTGTGGGGAGTTAGGCACACGTTGTAAGAGGACGAGTAGAGCACGCTGTTGTATGAGGATGGATTAGGGTTCAGTTACAGGAGGATGGGAAAAAAAAAAGAGGCAAGAAGGTGGGAAAGAAAGTGTACACTATATATGCTTGTAAGATATGGTGTAATATAGTTTCTTTAAATTCATTTGTAGTCACTAAAATAAAACTAGACATTGAATCGTTAGAAGGGCAAACATGGTGTAGCTACATAGGGTTTCACCTCATACTAAAGAGTAACATATGGCCCTAAGGCACCCTATGACCATAAGGCCATAGGGTGGTCTCACATTGTACTATAGGGTGACCAATGTCCCATTTGGCCATAGGGTGCCAATGTACAATCTCAAGGGTCATAGGGTTCCCTATGTTCCTATTGAAGATCCTATGGCCATAGGGCCATAGGATCTCCAAAACATATATATGGCACTATGGCCATAGGATCACATGGTGCTCTATGTCCGATCTAGAGACCTTGTGGCCCAAGGGCCTTAGGGTGGCAATGCACAATCTCAAGGTCCATAGGGTTCCCTATGTTCTTTTTGGAGATAGGGTGGCACTAGGGCCATAGAATCTCCAAAAGCAACATAAAGAACCTAGGACCATAGGATCAAAGGGTGACCTATTGGAGACGTTGTGGCCCAAGGGCCATAGTGTGGGAATGTACAATTTCGAGGGCCATAGGGTTCCCTATGTTCCTTTTGGAGATCCTATGGTCCTCGAGCCATAGGATCTCCAAAATGAACATATGGCCCTACGGACATAGGATCACAGGGTTCCCTATGTTCCTTTTGGAGATCCTATGGTCCTCGGGCCATAGGATCTCCAAAAGGAACATAGGGCCCTACGAACATAGGATCACAGGGTGCCCTATTTCCCATCAAGATATAGTGTGGCCTAAGGGCCATCGGATGTCAATGTACAATCTCAAGGGCCATATGGTTCCATCTATGCTACTTCTGAAGATCCTATGGCCCTAGTGCCATAAAATATCCAAAAGGAACATAAGGAACCTATGGCCATAGGATCAAAAGGTGCCCTATGTTCCATCTTGAGACCTTGTGGCCCAAGGGCCATAGGGTTCCATATGTTTTTTTTGGAGATCCTATGGCCCTATATCCACAGGATCACAGGGTGCCCTACATCCCATCTAGAGACCTTATGTATATAGAGAGATTACATAAAGTATCTAAACGGGCACATGAGTATTTGGGCTATTCTAGAAGGAAACATAAGTTATCCAAGAGCATTTGGGATACCTAAGGCCTTAGGAGACGGCAATGCAAGTTCCAAAACATGTGCAATGCCATAAGGAGAATCCAACACAAATACTTTTGCCCCTCAGGAATGTAGCAATCGGAACATTGTATCAAGGTTTATTGCAAAGAAATGATTGCATAATGTATAACCATTGTTTACGTTTGTAAATTGGAAGTAGAAGGCAATGCAAGTTCCAAAACATGTGCAATGCCATAAGGAGAATCCAGCACAAATAATGATCCAGCAACAAATGTATGATGTATGATAATGATTCAATTTTGTATATCGTGTTGCATATTTATCGCATTTTTTAGCTTACACATTTTTCTAGCATAGAGGACACCCTATGGCCCTAGGACCATAGGATGCCATCATATTCCATGTACAATTTCTCTTTTACCATAGAGGACATCTTATGGATCTAGGGTCATAAGACGCCAACATAGTGCATAAATGGCTTCTTATAAGTATACACGTAAACACAGTGCATAGAGGGAATTTTACTAGCATAAAGACCACCCTATGGCCTTGGGACCTAGGGTGCCAACATAGAGCATAGAGGGATTTTTCTAGCACCTTGTTGCCCTTGGGACGCCATAGTGCCATAAAGAAACCTAGACCATATAATGTATCCTACTAGCATAGAAGACACCCTATGACCCTGAGGCCAAAGAGTACCAATTTAGGGCATAAAGGGTCTCTTTCTTAGTTGAAGGGCACCTTGTGGCCCTAGGGAGCACCCAATGGCCCCAGGGTCATAGGGTGTCAACATAGTCAAATGGGGTGTAAACTTAGAGCATAGAGGGTTTCTTACTATCATGGAGGACACCCTGTGTCCTTGGTGCCATAGGGTGTAAACATATATCATGGAGGGTTTCTTGCTAGCATAGAGAGCACCCTATGGCCTTGGGGCCATATGATTCCAACAAAGAGCATAAACGGTTTTTGGATAGCATAGAGGATAGCTTATTTCCCTGGGGCCATATGATACAAAAATAAAAGAGTCTTAAGAAGGGAACCTAGGCCACTAAATCACCATGGGGCCATAACGTGGTCTTTGTGGGGAATGCTCCTAAAGGGTTCCTTGGCTATCCTATGGCCTTTGGGCCATAGGCTACCAACATAGAGTTTAGATGGTTTCATTACCTTGTGGCCTACGGTCTTTAGATTCTAATATAGAGTTTCAATGGTTTTATACTAGGCTTAAGGGGCAACCTGTGGCCTTGGGGCCATAGAGTGTCAATGTAGAGCGCAGAGGTTTTCTTTCTAGCATAGAGGGCACCATGTGGCCTAGGAGCCATTTGATGCACCCTATGGCCCAAGGGCTATAGGTTGCCAATGTAGACAAGGTTTCTTAGTAGCATTATAAAGGGTACCTTGTGGCCCTAAAATCTCCATAGGGTGCCAACATAGAGCGTAGAGGGTTGTTCTTACTAGCATAGAGGACATCGTATGGCCTTGGGGCCATAGGGTTTCAATATTGAGCATAGAGTATTTCTTACTAGCATAGAGGCTACCTTGTGGCCCTAGGTCCATAGGGTGCAAACATAGAGAATAGAGGATTTCTTACTATCATACACGGTACCTTGTGGCCCTAGGTTCATAGGTTGCAAACATAGAGCATAGAGGATTTGTTACAAGCACAGAGGGCACCCTTTGGCCCAAAGGCCATAGAGTGACAACATGTAGCATATAGGGTTTCTTACTAGCATAAGAGGAAGACCTTGTGGCCCTTGGGTCATAGGGTGCCAACATAAAGCATATATGGTTTCTTACTAGTGCTCATAGAGGGCATCTTGTGGCCCTATGAAAACCCATGGCCTTAGGGCCATAGGGTGACACATAAATAAAGTACCATATGGCTTTGAATCCATATATCTATTTATATGTTGAGACCTCCCAACAATCCTAACCCTATGGCCTTGAGGCCATAAACAGACATATTTTGGACTATCTTAAAGTCATAGAGATATCTACAAAGAGAATTGTATGGCCTAAAGGCCATAAGAAACTTAGTCAAGGAAATCATCTAATGCAAGAAGATCATGGCAATAGAAAATGAGACTTCTGCTCTAGAGCTTAAAGGCATAAATGTTTCTCCAAGTATACTTCTAGGCGTCACCATCATGGACAAAGAACTAATGTAGCTAGATAAAGATTAGGAATCTCTAGACAATAAGGAGCATAAAAATAGATTCATTGTAGATGTGTTGTCAGTTAGTAAATTTGCTATTTGCGATTAGTTTTTTCTAAGAGTGTGAAAAAAAAGAGTTATCAAAATGTAGATACTTTGGAATCTAAAATTAGGTGTTCTTTAAACTTGGAGTCCTTCAACAAGATATTGCGGCTGACAAAGTTTTACTCGAGATTGTTGGTATAGAGGATGCTAATGCCATTGACCCTACTGAGAAAAATTATATCAATCTCCATGTCAACCAAAGAGTTTCTGACAAAGATGACAAGAATCTACAAGTCTTTGAAGGTCAACTGCTACAACGACTGGAGATAAATTTAAAGAGTAATCCAATGGAAGAAGACAGTGAAAGTCCCAGAACATGTGCAAGGGAAGAAGAAGAATCTAATGAAAATATTCTAGTAGCCCAAGAGTTGGGAATTGGATTGCATGACACCACAATGGAAGTAGAAGGTTTTTTTTTTCTTTTTTTTTTTGAAAAGCTCTTTCTATTTTGGAGTATTAACTTACACATTTTGCTAGCATAGAGGACACCCTATGGCCCTAGGACCATAGGATGCCATCATATCCCATGTACAATTTCTCTTTTACCATAGAGGACATCTTATGGATCTAGGGTCATAAGATGCCAACATAGTGTATAAATGGATTCTTATAAGTATACACGTAAACATAGTGCATAGAGGGAATTTTACTAGCATAAAGAACGCCCTATGGCCTTGGGGCCATAGGGTGCCAACATAAAGCATAGAGGGCTTTTTATTAGCACCTTGTTACCCTTGGGACACACATGATACCTTGGTCACTATCTTGCCCTTGGACCATATGATAGTAGCATAGAGGACACCCTATAGCCCTAGGGTTTGCTTCTATCCCTAGGGCCATACACTGCCAACATATAGTATACATGGTTTCTTCATAGAACAAACCTTTTAGCCCTACGCAATTGAGTGGAAACCTAGACCATATAATGTATCCTACTAGCATAGAAGGCACCCTATGACCCTAAGGCCAAAGAGTACCAATTTAGGGCATAAACGGTCTCTTCCTAGGTTGAAGGGCACCTTTGTGTCCCTAGGGAGCGGATGGGTGTAAACTTAGAGCATAGAGGGTTTCTTACTATCATGGAGGACACCCTGTGTCCTTGGTGCCATAGGGTGTAAACATATAGCATGGAGGGTTTCTTGCTAGCATAGAGAGCACCCTATGGGCTCCCTATGGACTTGGGGCCATATGATTCCAACAAAGAGCATAAACTGTTTTTTGATAGCATAGAGGATAGTTTATTTCCTTGGGGCCATATGATACAAAAATAAAAGAGTCTTAAGAAGGGCACCTAGGCCACTAAATCACCATGGGGCCATAAGGTGGTCTTTGTGGGGAATGCTCCTAAAGGGTTCCTTGGCTATCCTATGGCCTTTGGCTACCAACATAGAGTTTAGATGGTTTCTTACTAACATAGAGCTCACCTTGTGGCCTACGGTCTCTAGATGCTAATATAGAGTTTCAATGGTTTCATACTAAGCGTAAGGGGCACCCTATGGCCTTGGGGCCATAGAGTGTCAATGTAGAGTGCAAAGGTTTCCTTTCTAGCATAGAGGGCACCATGTGGCCTAGGAGCCATTTGATGCACCCTATGGCCCGAGGGCTATAGGTTGCCAATGTAGACCGTAGAGGTTTTCTTTCTAGCATAGAGGGAACCTTGTGGCCTAGGGGCTATTTGGTGCTCCCCTAGAGCATACAAGGTTTCTTAGTAGCATTATAAAGGGTACCTTGTGGCCCTCAAGTCTCCATAGGGTGCCAACATAGAGCGTAGAGGGTTGTTCTTACTAGCATAGAGGACATCCTATGGCCTTGGGGCCATAGGGTTTCAATATTGACCATAGAGGATTTCTTACTAGCAAAGAGGCTACCTTGAGGCCCTAGGTCCATAGGGTGCAAACATAGATAATAGAGGATTTCTTACTATCATAGAGGGTACCTTGTGGCCCTAGGTCCATAGGGTGCAAACATAGAGCATAGAGGATTTGTTACTAGCACATAGGGCACCCTATGGCCCAAACTCCATAGAGTGATAACATGTAGCATAAAGGGTTTCTTACTAGCATAAAAGGCAGACCTTGTGGCCCTCGGGTCATAGGGTGCCAACATAAACAATATATGGTTTCTTACTAGTGCTCATAGAGGGCATCTTGTGGCCCTATGACAACCCATGGCCTTAGGGCCATAGGGTGACACATAAATAAAGTACCATATGGATTTGAAGCCATATATCTAGTTATATGTTGAGACCTCCCAACAATCCTAACCCTATGGCCTTGAGGCCATAAACAGACATATTTTGGATTATCTTAAAGTCATAGAGATATCTACAAAGAGAACCGTATGGTCTAAAGGCCATAAGAAACGTAGTCAAGGAAATCATCCAATGCAAGAAGATCATGGCAATAGAAAATGAGACTTCTGCTCTAGAGCTTAAAGGCATAAATGTTTCTCCAAGTATACTTCTAGGCGCCACCATCATGGACAAAGAACTAATGTGGCTAGATAAAGATTAGGAATCTCTAGACAATAAGGAGCATAAAAATAAATTCATTGTAGATGTGTTGTCAGTTAGTAATTTGCTATTTGCGATTATTTTTTCTAAGAGTGTGACAAAAAATAGTTATCAAAATGTAGATACTTTGGAATCTAAAATTAGGTGTTCTTTCAACTTGGAGTCCTTCAACAAGATATTGCGGCTCACAAAGTTTTACTCGAGATTGTTGGTATAGAGGATGCTAATGCCATTGACCCTACTGAGAAAGATTCTATCAATCTGCATGTCAACCAAAGAGTTTCTGACGAAGATGACAAGAATCTACAAGTCTTTGAAGGTCAACTGCTACAACGATTGGAGATAAATTTAAAGAGTAATCCAATGGAAGAAGACAGTGAAAGTCCCAGAACATGTGCAAGGGAAGAAGAAGAATCCAATGAAAATATTCTAGTAGCCCAAGAGTTGGGAATTGGATTGCATGACACGACAATGGAAGTAGAAGGCAATGGAAGTTCCAGAACATGTGCAACGCCAGAAGGAGAATCCAACACAAATATTTTAGCACCCCAGGATTTGGAAATCGAAGTGCATGGTGAGTCAGACCTTCCATCCACCAACAAACTAATGCTGACTATAATAGTGAGCTTGTGTGGATTGTTCCCGAGGAGATGCTGGCAAAAGTCCAAGAAAATGAAGAGCTTAAAGTTTGGGCATGAGCATATTGTTCTTCGTCCAGGATGCATTGAGTTTTTAAAGGCTCTATTTAGCAATTTCAATGTAGGGATATGGTCAACTGCTAATGACATGCATGTTGTGGACATCATCAAGATTTTAGAAAAGAAAGCTAAATAAAAATTTCCATTCTTTATGATCTGGGGGCAAAGCCAATGTCAACCATGCATAGAATCAAGGATCGATCGCTTAGATAATCCAGGAATAGAAGCACTTTTCAAACCGCTGGCTATTGCATCATCAAAATTTGGGCTTGATGCAAGAAGATTGCTTCTTGTAGATGATGAACCATTAAAGGGATGTGTGAATCCTGCATTGAATTGTATTTTTCCACTATCATTTAATGTTGATGATGAGGAGGATAATATCCTCCTTGGGGAGCTGCTACCATATATCAAAGCTCTCAATCATGTTAATGATATTCGCACAGTTACAGGGTCTCATTTATATGGACAAGCACCCATTGCTCAAGGTCATGAGCTTTATAACCGTATACACAAGGTTGTTGCAGAGTGGGAGGAGAGAAATCTAATTTTTCTAGGAAAAACCTACTCCACGGGAAGACTACCAGAAGTTTCTCGTCCTCTTCACGATGAGAAAGTTACAACATCTAGCACTAGTGGGATGTCCACTCGAAGTCAAGACAAGAAACTTTCAGCACGTGATTGAGAAAAAGTAAGGGTCTTAAAGAATATCAAATCATTATCATCCTTGAAAGGTACAGAAGCAATCATGCTTGCCCAAAAATTGGGATACAAGGAGCCTGTGATCAAAGTACATGAAGCCAGGAATTATATAAAGCATCTAAAAATTTAGTATGATCTCAAATAGCCCTATATCAAGAAATGATGGAGCAATGTTTTGTAACATTTTGTCATTTACAAAGATCTTGATGTACTCAGAGACTTTGTTAGAGTGCTTAGGGTTTCAAGATATATGAAGATGTAAATGATTAATACTTTTTTAAATTGTCTTTCAATACTATAAGTGACTTCTGAGTTTCATGTGCCAAATGCTCTTTTTTTTAAAATCTTTTATAGTTGTTTTCTTTGAAATTTGAGTTCAGTGTGCCATCAAGGAAAATCTACATGCTCATAAGGTTAAATCTCACCCTATATGTCCTTGGGGGAATTTCACTTTATGGTCTCAACACCCTATGAATCTAAGGCCATAGGGTCATAGTTTGGCATGTGTTCTTGCATAGGACTTACTAAGTGTAACCACAAATTAGCACTCTATGTCCCTAAGGTCTTCAACACACTTAAGATCTCTATATTAACTTTTTTTTTTTTAATCATTTCAGGGCTTCTAAGAAAAAATGTTTTGCTATTAGATTATCACAAAATAGAGGAGCTCCCTTTCATATTACATCAAATATCACATTCAAACCAAGAGAAATGGTTTCATTATCTACCAACATCTTTCAAACAGGACAAAAGAACGCTTATCTTGGATTTAGAGGGTGTGCTTCTTGCAACATTTGAGCTTCAATCAAGGCCAACTTGGACCAAGTATATGTGCATTGTAGAAGATAACAACGAGGTGTATGCGGTGCGTCCAGATGCAGAGTATTTCTTAAGTTTTGCTTTGAGTTCTTTAAGGTTTGGATTTGGAGCTGCCATCGTTTACAAAAAGCTCAACACATAATCAAGACCTGTTTTCCTACACAAAGTCACAAATTCAAGATGATTATGGATAACCGGTGCTGCCAAAATTCAAATTTCATGATCGGTTACAAAAGATCCTATCACAAAAATCTTTCGACCATATGGAAGCTATTTGATTATTTAGATGGGGGCAACACTATAATATTTGATGATAGTCCATATCGAGTGATGTGGAATATACAAGGAACTTATATGATTTTTCCAAAGTTTTGGAACCAACCTACTCAATTGCTTCAAAGTTTTTTAAAAGATGAAATTGTTCCATGGTTATGTGGATGGTTGTATGCTAAAGACAAGAGAGACTACACCATAAGAAATTTTGTAATTGTTGGGGTATAGGCGTATGTGCCTTGCCCGGCCGCCCAGAGTCTGGGCGCCCACTGACTTGTATACCTTATACATAGCATAAGTGTATAGGGGGTTGCTCACTCTTTGGAGTCTCCCCACCCATATCTGTGTTGTGTGTCTTCTTCTCTCTCTCTCACTCTCCGTCTGTGGTGCTCCCCGATCCCCTTCAATTGGTATCAGAGCTATGGTGACTGCGGAGAGCACGATGGCTTTGAGAGCTTCGAGACGATAGCTCGCGCGATAGCTCGCTCGCTCTCGACGGTGGAGTTCGATCGTGGAGTTTCACGGAGAGAGATTTTAGCTTGAGGAGCATTGTCTTTGGAGCTTAGGAGCTTGGTGTGGTCAAGCTTGGTCGAGGAGGCGGTTGCGGCTTCCTTGGTGAGAGGAGCTTTTGAGCTCAGTGGAGCTCGTTAGAGAAGTGCTCGGCGGAGGAGAGCTTGACATTCGAGTGCTTGGATGTTGTTGTGGCAGAGCTCTTGCGTTGGAGCTTGCATTGAGAGGACATTGCATCACACAGAGTGGAGCAGGAGCAGGTTCAAGACTGTGTGCAGCTCGTTTTTTCCATTTTCGGGCTCTAAACACAGTTTTTTGCGTAGCTCCGTCATACAGAGTCAGATCTACATGATCCAGGAGTCTAGGTCAGGGTTTTGGCATGCTCGAGACGCGATGGTGATGTCTATTTGCTGAAATTATTCTTTGAATTACAGTAGGTACAGCAGCAGGTTTATTTGTGCACTTTCGGGTCCCAAAAACACTGTTTTTGGTATATCTCACACACACGGAGTATTTTTTGCAGCAACCAGCAAATTCATAGGTGTACACAGGGTTTTGGATATGCATTTGTCCAGAGAGACACTCATGCGAGAGTGAGCTATGTTGCCATGGTCTTGGCGGTTTATGTATGCCATATATGGATTTGTGTATTTGTTTATGGCTAAGATTATTTGAGATTTGGCTCAATTTATAGAAGAAACTCTGTTGGATTTTATCCAGGTTCTCACCATAGCTTCTACGTATCCGTAGGTTGCTCTTTGACAGTTTAGTGGTTGAGTTTACTCCCACTTTGACAGGTGATTTTCAGTCATCATTTGGTTGGAGTTTGGAGTCACTTGTGTATGCCCTTGTGTGTCGTATTTCATATTGCGCATAGCGACAGATCTTGCAAGGTTTTACGAAATGTTGCTATAGTTATCTGGCAGACATTTGGTCATCGATTGAAAGGTATTTTGGTAGCAATCATCACTCACATGTATGCCATTTGAGGTGCCGTTGAGTGGTACTCTGCCAAGAGCGGGTATGCTCATATGTATGACTTTGTGAGGTGATTCCGGTCGAGTTTATTCCCGGATTGGCCATTGTGGCATATATTATTGTCTCTTTGAGGTTTACTGTTGAGATTTTTGCTCCAGTTACAAAGGAGACTCTGCCAAAATTTTGTCATATATTTATGCGCGATTAAGTCATATTGACTTGTGATTTTGTGCAAGGTTTTGCATGGTTATTGGTGCAACTTTGCATCAGGTTTTGAGTCATATTTTGTAGACTTTTGTTGATGCGATTCGAGCCAGTTTAGGGCTGATTTGGTTAACATTTGCTACTCATTGTTGGTTGCTCTTTTGCGAGCATTATGGCTGATTTTTCATTTGACTTCAAGCGTTATGTTCTGACACAGTTTGATGGTGCAGATTTTGTTGCTTGGAAGGAGCATATGCTTGTTGCATTGGCGGATTTGGGGCAGGATAAACCCTTGTGTGGTTTATCGGCGAAGACCAAGTCTATGCGTGATGATGATTGGCAGGATCTTGATGAGTTAGCAATGTCTACGATTCGTTTGCATCTGGTTGAGTCTGTTGACTGGCAGGTCTCGAGGGAGACTACAACTCATGCTTTATGGCAGAGTTTACATGCTATGTACGCGACATCCATGTCTACAAGGAAGTTCAGTCCCACTTCTATGTCCATGGGAGAGATTCATCCCACACGCAAGTCTCGACGGCATAGAGACTTGACATGTTGGCATTGTGGACATAGAGGGCACATTAGGCGTCGATGTTTCAGGCATTTGAGACAACAGAGGCGACAGATGCGTGATGCAGATTTGGGCATGACAGATGCTAGTGAGATCAGTATGGTGGTTACTGAGTATGCTTGTGACGGTGATGTCACATTTACATCTAGCTTGTCTTCAGACGATCTTATGTCTACGGATTGCATATCGGATTGCACATTGTCTTCACATTGGTTACTAGATTCAGATGCTACTTTCCATGTCACATCGCATCATGAGTGGTTTAGCACGTTTTCTAGTGGGAGACTTGGTTGTGTGCACATGGCTGATGATGTTGTGTATGACATTGAGGGTGCAGAAGACGTATGTTTGTCCTTGCCCAGTGGTATGAGATTTACCCTGCGTCATGTGCGTTATGTGCCAGATCTGAGACGGGATTTGATCTCAGTCAGACAGTTACGGGATAGTGGACGTCGGGTATCGCTGCTTGAGCGCTCTTTTGCATTGCATTTGGGTTCGCTAGTGATTGCGAGAGGTGCCAGGAGTGGTACAGGTTACCCATTGCATGTGGATCACGGGAGAGACAGTGTTGTCTCTATGATCATGCAACCAGGTAGAGAGAGAGAGAGCAGGCGAGTCTCTTTTGCTTGTGGGTTGCAGGATGCTTTGCATGGAGTGCAGAGTAGTGAGATCGTTGTGCACACAGTTGGGGCACGACTTGAGCAGTCACACGGAGAGGTGACAGAGTCAGACATGCATGCTTTGCTAGTGACTGAGCAAAGCAGAGAGTCAGTTGTGCGAGATACTTCTATGCAGGATAGACAGGTAGAGCGGTCTTGCTCTAGTGAGTCACTGCAGGAGGACGTTGTGCAAGATTCTATGCATACAGAGTTAGAGCATGAGAGCTCTAGTGAGTCACAGCAGATTGAGTGGTCATGTTTGCAGTGGATGATTGCAGAGGAGGCTGAGATGTCAGCGATTATGCAGTCATTCCTTTCTATGCTCGACAGTGAGCATGGGGATATAGTTGTGCAGGATATGTCTTCCAGCAGACACCTAGAGCAGCTGGTTTGCTCTGAAATTGCACGACAGGTTGATGCGTCTTTTGTAGACAGTCAGGAGATGCATGTGGCTGACACGCCTTGTCAGTCAGAGATGCCTATTTCCAGGGATATATATGTTGATGCATGCTCTGTAGAGCTAGCAGGGCCCGCTAGCATTACATCGGCATTCGGTGGTCTCATGTATGAGATGTTGATCTTGAGACCGGATATCGCAGTTGCAGTGGGAGCATTTGCAATTGGGGTTGTCAGTAGTTTGTTGACTGATGATGGCATAGTGCATGAGGGAGATATGCAGGTGTTGCATACATACTTGCAGTACGTGTGCGGTACGTCTCGTGGTGTATGGACTTACATGGGAGCAGGACAGCCGGATGCACACGATCACAGCCAGCCAGTGGGCATCGGTTGAGAGTGGTTTTCTCTCGCCTTTTGTAGTCTTTAGACTAGGTTCTCTTGCTTAAAGGCACAATCGCCTTTAAGTGGGAGGTTGTTGGGGTATAGGCATCTGTTCCTTGCCCGGCCGCCTAGAGTCTGGGCGCCCACTGACTTGTATACCTTATACATAGCATAAGTGTATAGGGGGTTGCTCACTCTTTGGAGTCTCCCCACCCATATCTGTGTTGTGTGTCTCCTTCTCTCTCTCTCACTCTCCATCTGTGGTGCTCCCCGATCCCCTTCAGTAATGTTCCATCCTGATCCTGAGACTCACTATGTAATGCAATGTTATATGTCTCAAAGGACTCAAAATCTCAAGAGAAGGAGGCCATTTTAAGTGTACTAGTTAAGTATTCTAAATAGCATCTACCAAGTATTTGGCAATGTGTACTTTTCAAAATTTAAACTTGATGGAATGTTGTGGGATATCTTGAAACATCTTTAAGCTGTTTTTTTAATGAAGTGCATCCTATTGTTAGGAGACTTCTCTCATTCAAGTTCTTTGGTTTCATTTTTTGATGCTTCTATGGTATTGTTAACATTTTCTTCTTATTAATTGTCTTTATTAAGTGATCCAAACAATCAAAATTTCTTGACATTTGGTAGTGTTACAAAACGGTGTTTTTTGAACACCCTCAATCTTGGAGATATCATACTCTTTCTAGTTAGTCTTTTATTGTATATGCGATGAAGACCATCATTTTTATGAAACTGTCAAGTTGGTGGTAATCTTTATGTTTATACTTTATACTATTTTGACATAATCAATGTATACAATGCGTATTATTCACATCAAATGGTGTTTTTAAACACCTCCTTTTTTTGAGACACCATCTCTAAAACCTTTGAGTGAAGTTTTAAAGCATGTACTTGATGTAAAAAATCTTCATCTTAACATTGATTCTTTGGCACAAACTTATATTAGGAGTTTTTATATTGTAGTTTTATGTTAAGAAATAATTTCAAAGTTAGAATTATGATAGTTTATCTAAGTAAGTGTCTCATCTAACTTTGTATAGTTAAATAAAATACCAAATGGAATTATAGGTGCAATAGATGACATCTTATGGTCTTAGGGCCATAGGATACTCTATAGTATTGTTTATATTTTTTAATTGTTTGTGAACATAGATCATAGAGATTTTTTCTCACTACCATAGAGGATATCCTATGGCTTTGGGGCCACATGGTCTCAATATTGAGCGTAGAGGATTTCTTACTAGCATAGAGGGTACCTTGTGGCCCTAGGTCCATAGGGTGAAAACACAGAGTATAGAGGATTTCTTACTAACACAAAGGGCACCCTATGGTCTAAGGCCATATGGTGACAACATATAGAATAAAGGGTTTTGAACTAGCATACGAGGCACACCTTGTGCGCCTGGGGACATAGTGTGCCAACATAGAGCATAGAAGGGTTTCTTATTGGCATAAACAACATCTTGTGGCCCTAAGACAACCTACATCCTTAGGGACATAGGGTGGCACATAAATAAAGTCCCATATGGCTTTGAAGGACTTGACCTCATTGTACGTTGGGACCAGCTAACAATCCTAACCCTATGGCCTTGAGGTCATAAAGAGACATATTAAAGTCATAGACATGTCTACAAAGAGCACCATATGGCTTTAAGGCCATAGGTGCAATAGATGGCATCTCATGGTCTTATAGCCATAGGATACTATATAGTATTGTTTTGAATTTTTAAGTGTGAAATATTAGTTTGAATGTTGTTTAAATTATCGTGTATTTAAAACTTGATAGCATGCTACAAAACCATGACCAAGTATTTTGTTATACATGGATTAAGGTCACCAAATTATGACAAGAGTGTTTAATAGTATTGCCTTTACATATTATCTTTTTTAATTGCTGTAATCAATCTATATGCTGCTTTAAAATCATATCAATTGGTTTTTTTGACACCTCATTTTTTGAGAAGCTACTTCTAGAAGCATTTGTTGAATTTTGAAAAGCACTGATGTCATACAAATCCTCTTTCCAAAAACTATATTGGAGGTTTATTCTTAAATTTTATAGTTGAGAAATTAAAATAGACTCATACAATCATGATAATTTATCTAAATTAAAGACAACTAGAGCTTAGATATCATTAAATAACACAATCCTAGCATACACATTTAGAATTTGGGAAACGGGATTTTCCCAAATTATCTAAAATGGTGTTTGATCTTGGCACTGTGGTCTGTGTTGTTTTATGTTTGCATTGAACATGGTTGGCAGTTCCCTGTTTGTTCGCCATGGGTATCATGTTGTTCTTTAGTGGCGCCCATCCTTTTGGTACTTTATCCAGTGATTGCATTGCTGGCAGCTGATTCTTCCAAGGTTACTGAGCAAAGGCTACCACCTGTTGTTCTTGTGCATGCTAAATTTTTACTGCATCCGCATTCCAATCTATCTACACATTATACTCTTTTTGCCAAGGTTGTCCCAACAACATGGGGTGTTGTGTGCTTTCATCCTCAACCACATAAAACTTGTGTGGGTAAATATATTGATGTATTTGTACATGCAATATAGTCCAGCCCAATGTTTTAGCGAGTGTGATATACTACTTTCCAGCACTTGTGGAGTAGGATGTAGTTGATCAGTGTGCTTGAGCTGTTTGTATAATCTGTAAGAGGTTAGATTTGCTTGAGCACCAGAATCAAGCAATGCCGTCGATTCATCTTGATTGCTACCCACTTTGAATGCAATTATTGGCTCTACTGTGTCTTCATCAAAATTCGTTAGTCGAATAGCATTTATTCGCAACGGTGATCCACATTGTTGTTGTTGTCGTAGAAGCCGTCTTTTTGCAATGTGTTCTTTTGCTTCTGCTTGGGCTTCTTCTCTTATCCTCTGTTTCTCCTTTATCCGTTGTTTTTCTTGATGGATTTGTTGAAGCATATCCTATGTTAGTGATAAATGATACGTTTTTAATCGGCACCCACTAATCCAATTTGGTATTTCTTCTCCTGCTAATGTAGCAAGCTTGACAGCTCCACTTTGTGATAAGTCAATAATCACAAAGGGTCCCATCCCTCGCTTTTTAAGTTTCTTAGCATGCTCCTTCAAGGTATAAACAAGTACATAATCACCTGTTTTGAACTCTTTCGTGCACATGATTGTCAAAAAGTCCTTTTTGTCTTCTCTTTTTAGCATAGATCAAAGCTACAGCTCTCAATCGTAGTTCATCTAGCTTTTATTCTTGAAGAGAGCTCATGCTTTGTCCATTCTAAGCGTTTCGCTACTCGTAGAGTTGGAATTAAAAACTCTATGGGTAATATAGCATTTAGGCCAAACACCATGTTGTACAGTGTTGTTCCTATTGATATTTTGTAAGCTACCCTATATGTCCATAGTGTTGAGTGTAACTATTGATCTGAGTCTGTTCTTGACTCTGATACAATTTTAGTTAGAACACTGCATAGTGTTTTATTTGTGGACTTAGCTGCTTGTCCATTTGCCTGTGGATGATATGGAGCAGATTTTTTATGTATGACCATGAATTCCTCTAGCAGACATTCAATGACTTCGTTAAGAAAATGTGTTCCTCGATCACTAACAATTTCTATTGGTAATCCGTATCGTACAAATACATTCTCATACAAAAATTGTGCAGTGGTTCATGCGTCTGCTTTTTGTGTTGCCTTGGATTCCGCCCATTTTGTGGGATAGTCCGTAGGCACAATGATATATTGGATATGGGTGCGATATGCAGGGGGTGAAATAGGCCCCACAAAATCAATGCGCCATTTTGCAAATGCCCTTGCTCCCATCATTGGCCGTAGTGGCATCTCATATCTCTTTATCGGCACCTTGGTGCACTGACATGCATCACAACGCTTTACAAACTCTGCAGCATCCATATGCAATGTAGGCCACCATATTGTTGCAGTTAAGAAAATTTTTGCCGTCTTATCTCCTGAAAAATGGCCTCCACTTATTCCTCCATGTGTGTGTTCTAGAATCTGCAGGTATTCACTTTCACTTGGACAGATTCGAAGTTGATTGTCCTTTCCTCGCTTATAGAGTTGGTTCCCAATTAAATTATAGTCGGGAGCCTCCCGCTCTATAGCCCTTTTCCGTGCTTTTGTTATGTTTTCAGGAAATGTCCTTGTTGTTAAGAAATCAATGATATATTGACTCCATGCAGGTGCAATGTTTACCTGAAACAATGTCCCGTGATCCACTGGTCGTTTGGCACTACATATAGTACAATTGTTAACATAAGCATGTGTGTCAACATACATACTTGGCCAATAAACCCCTAATTGTTTTAGTCTCTGGTGTGTTTTCATTGTTGAACAATGAAATTCACAATTCTGGACGTGTGCTTCTTCAAGATAACACTCGAATTCCTCCGGATTTATACATAATCGTAGAATCTGGTCCGATCCTAGATGATATAGTTGTCTTGCAATCAACTGGAAGTATTTTGTTTGTCGAATTGTTTGCTGTTTGGATCTGTCTTCCTTGTTATCAAATCTACCTCCAAAGGAAAGAATACTAACAATTTCCTGAGACCATTTGGGTATCATTTCAATATTGAAAAGATAAGCATCAGGTATGTCATCGTCTACTCCTTCAGGAGCTTCCCTGTTTTGTAGCCTTGAAAGATGATCAACCCGTAGATGAGTTTTACCCTTTTTGACCACCACTGTGAAATCAAACTCTAGAAATATAATAAAGCAGCGTACAATTCTCCCAGTATTGCATGGTTTATTTACCAGATACAAAAGAGCTTGATGATCTGTGAAGAACACAAATTTGTTTGCGAGCAAATAATGCTGAAATTTCTTTACAGCATAAATAATCCCTAAACCCTCTCTTTCAGTGGTTGTGTAGTTATTTTCTATACTATTTAACTGTCGGCTTGAATAACAAACTGGGAAATCCATTGTTCCGTCTCCAGGTTGAGCCAGAATACTCCCGATTGCATATGCAGATGCATCAATGTGAACATGGAATATCCTTTCCCAATCTGGTGCTTTAAGTACAGGTGTTGATACAAGGTTTTCCTTAAGCTTTTGGAATGAAGTTTAACACTCCTCAGTCCGGTCGAAACTGACTAACAAACGATACAGAGGTTGTGCAATGACTGCATACATATATATGAATCTTCGATAATATCCGCAGTGTCTCATGAAGGATTGCACTTGTTTCGCATTAGTAGGCATGGGCAGGTCTACTATGACTTTGATTTTGTATAGGTCAGTGGTTATGCCATTTCTTGAGACAATATTTCCTAAGATGCGTCCTTGCCTAACCATAAAAATGCACTTTTCCGGGCTAAGACAGATTCAATATGGTGTGCAC
Source organism: Adiantum capillus-veneris (assembly GCF_014529385.1). Taxonomy (NCBI): domain Eukaryota; kingdom Viridiplantae; phylum Streptophyta; class Polypodiopsida; order Polypodiales; family Pteridaceae; genus Adiantum; species Adiantum capillus-veneris. Next base: position 64,338,006 of record NC_140939.1, on the reverse strand, counting down.
TTCTCAAATACCTTTTGTAAATGGTCAATATGTTCTTCTCATAGAAGAGAGTGGACACAAAGATTATCCATATATATTTCTAAGAATATTCTCAGGTATTCTTTGAACGCATGAGTCATTAAGCTCTAAAAGGTAGCTGGGGCATTGGTTAAGCCAAAAGGCATAACTTGATACGCATATATTCCCCATTTTGTGGCAAATGTTGTTTTGTGTTGATCCTCTATTGCAATTGCCAGTTGGTTATACCCTGAAAACCCATCTAGAAAAGAGTAAGCCCGTTTCTCAACCACCCTCTCAAGTACATGTTCTGTGACCGGCAAGGGATAATTATCCCTTATGGTGGCTGCATTTACTTTTTTGAGGTTCACACACACTCGCAGCTTTCCGTTCTTTTTGGGGACAACCAGAATGGGTGACACCCAATCTGTATTCTCGATTTCGTAGATGAATTCAACATCCATCAGCTTGTCAATCTCCTCTTTGATTCGTTTAGCAAATGTGTCATTATATGTGTAAGGACACTGTTTGCTAGGTTTGGCATCTGATTTCAATGGAATTGTATGATGGCATATCGATGGATCAACTCCTTTGAGGTCTTTGTAGGACCATGCAAACACATCTTTATACTTCTTGAGAAGTTGTGTTAGTAGTTCTTCTTCTTCTGGCTCTAAATGAGTTGCGATATAGACCGGCTGAGGCTTTTCACTTGGCGCAACGAGGTCTATCCGTTTTGCATTTTTCGGCCCATCGTAAGATTCTTGGTTTATTCTTTCCCTGACTGGTGGTGTCAATATTATGATTTTTCTGTCCTGGATGGTGAATTTTCGATAGTGGGATGGTACATTCATGTTTCCTTTTTCTGACTCCTTACCATCACTTTCTCCCTCTGTAGTCCATATCTCTCGTAATGACCATTTTAGTTCTTGGTATTTCTCTTTACGCTCAAATTTGGTCCACGCTGGGTCTTTTGCTTTTTCTTGTTTTGATCTTTGAGATTTTTTTGATTTTGTTTCTATTTTAGCTTTCCGTACTTGTTTTATTTCCTCTTGTGTTCCTTCCCTTCAAACTTTTGAGAATCTGCCTGATATTTGGTCTTTTACACAATCCTCTGCTTTGACAAGCATTAGATAGTGAGTTTTATCTTTTATCCTGGGCATAGGGTTCTTTTTCATTTTGTTTTCTGCTCGGTTTTTCCTATAGCGTTTTGTGGCGTCTAGGGTGCTGATTCGCAAAATCATAAAACTTGAAATTCGCTGTTTTCTCCCCACGCTCGCTTGAGCTGTCTGAACACTCGTTATCTGCATTTTTATTTATCTCCAGATGCTCAGAGGAGATATAAAACTCTTCCTGTTCTGGTGATTCTACAATCTCATCTCCTCCTGGTATAAGGCTTACCATCTGGTAGGGTAGCACATCATAGCCATCCTTATCGCAAAATTTTTTTGTTGGGCTATCTGTAATGGTACATACTATGATATTTTCGACGACATACAAAATCAAATGGCAAATATATCTTTTGGTCAGTTGGTGGCTTTGAATGCTAAATTGAGGAGGCAGTGGACCAAGTGTGTGAGTACGCGGCTCCCTTCCAAGAAGGAAAAGAGTGAAAGCATGGTGTCATCTTTGAGGGTTGGTCACCCAGTGGATATGGTGCCAATAGTTGAAGCTATGCTGGGAAAGAAGACGGAACTGCAAGGATGGTGGTGCCCAGGTGTGTGTCATGACCAAGGCTATCATGAAAGAAGCAGGCGTTAAGATGTCAGTGAATGCTTCGATCCGTATGAGGATGGCCAACCACAAAAAGGCAAGGTGTCTTGGAATAGCTGAAGATGTGAAGATAAAAGTCTTGGGGATTGAGTGCTTGGTTGATTTCTACGTGATGCAAGCAGGTGAGAATGCGTATCCAATCATTTTAGGGAGTCCATGGCTTATAACCCTTGGTGCTAAGCAGGATTGGGGCACGGGCTTGATCACCATCCCCGACAAAGAGAAAGGAAGGACCATTGTCTACAACATGAAGACACATGAGAGCCGTACATAGCCCCTAGTGGAGATGCAAGATACGGATTCGACGGAAACCACATCATACGATAGTGATGCTTCGTCTACATCATCAGAAGAAAGTGTAGAGGAAGGCTTGATGCAATTATGTCTTGATATTTTTGGGATAAGTGTTGAAAAGGAAGCATCGATGCATGATGTGAAGGTCAAGGAGGAGAAAGATAGTCCAAAAGCAATTGTAGAGCCTGCCAAAGTGAATGTAAGGAGCATACGAGGAGAGGACTTGACAAAAAAAGAAAAAAAGGAGTGTGAAGACATGTTCAAGGAATTTCCAAAGCTATTCCCCTTGTCAGACGAGGACGAAGCTTGACCCGTAGGCGCATGGAAACAACTAGGTGGGTGTCAAATCACCTACTCGACCTTCTAATGACAATCACTACTAAGGAAATCAAATCTAAGTTCTAAAATACGCAAGTGACTGAAATCCGTACTACGAACGAATGCTATACGAAACAGGATCTAGAATCATTGAATCGATCTCAAACTCAAGGGGAAGTCTATACACTAGGTAAGAACAACACCCTAAAGACTTGAACTGCAAAATCAACCTATAACCACTCCGTGCGGCAAACGCGTATGAAGACAGGCCGAAAAATACAGGTGACCGAAACTTGACCCCGATGGTACTAATGTGTAGCTCTACTCGTTGTGATTCTATAGATATGCTGCACGCTCTATTCCGACACACGAGTTGGAAGAAAACTCACACCGAAGCTCGTAGGAACTTACCACACGTAGAAGCCGATAGCGCGCACTCTTGGTATCTGTGCGTAGCTCTCACCATTGCTAACACAATGGCGGTGTCGCTTCTCCAATGGCGGCCCCGTAGCTCGCGTAGCAAGAAGATAAGACTCTCTCTCTCTCTCTCTCAGACACAGTCACGGCGCTCAAAACTCACTTTGATTAATAATTGAATCTCCCTTTAGGTTACAAAACTTTGGCTTATATACCTCAGCCTTGGAGGTGAGAACATCTCTAATTATTTACATCAGCAGGTGAAATTACGTCGGAATTACAAGCTGGAAACTCAATTGAGTCCCGTTACTTAATGAATGGCTCAAATCAAAATTAATGTCGGAAAGACATTTATTACAATCAATGGTTACAAAATGATGGGTGTGAGCAAAAATGCGGGTGTGATCCTCTGCTGGCTCAACAAGTGCTTCAAAAGCTTTCACTACTCACAAGAAGGGCTTTTGCTGTCGAGGTTTCTCCACTCTTCCTCATTGTGTCAAGTGCGTGAGTGTTTTTTTTTTTTTTTGGACTACTCGGCCTTTTACCTTATATATTATATGGACTTTGACTCTTATGCTCACCTCTTCCAGCATGAGCGACATGACTTTATGTATGCTCAACTCTCCAGCTTGAGCTTATACCTATTAGCTAGACTCATAGACCACAGAAAAATATTAACTTGAAGCTTGGGTCTGACACTTCGCTATTTAGTGGCTTAGCTGCCTGACTCTAGACTCTTATGCCATGTAAGTTTAATGGCGACTTGGACTTACCTGATCGCGGCTTGAAATCCAATTCCATATGCTTTTGATGTTTAGGATTTTCTCGTTAGTTTCTGTTTGAGATGCCATGTTGTCCAATACATTGGCATATATCTGCTCTTCATTCCTTGGTAGCAAATTGTGGTCGCTTGATGAGACAGGTATTGATGTTGAAGCAATGGTTGATGAAGTCTTCTTCTTCCAGAAAGTGTTCTTCAAAACTGTGACCTCCGCATTTACCGTTGCTTTCTTTTTGTTGTTAAGAGGCTGTAAAGGAGTTGTGTATATTTCTTGTTGTTGAGCCTCAATCGGGGATTTTGGAACCCACATTGTTCTTGGGCCTTGTGTGATCTCCTTTGCCACTTGCCTTGTTTCTTCTTTGACTTGATGGTACCTTGTCTTTAATTTCCAAATATGGTTGTTACTTTTGTAAAAGCCTTGCTCTTGTAGTAATTGACGAGGGATCCATCGATAGGTTGTAGTACTCTTGGGTGTAGCGGGTGGCTGCTCTTCATTTCTTGATGTTTCTTGCTTTTCCTGGGTGATTCCTTGATAAGCTACTACCTTAGGTAACCAGATTTGAAAGTTACCCTCATAGAATCCTTGTGCTTCGAGTAACTCGACTGGAATGAATCTTTGGACTTGCTTGGAGGTGATCTTCACTTGACTTTGTTGGGTAGTCTGGTAGAATTGTGATTTCATTACCCAGACTTGTCGTATGGTTTGTCCAGTGGAAGACCTTCTCTTTTGCTTTTTGTACCTGTCCTTTATCTTGGTTGAGTTATGTGATAGACGTTGACGGCTTTGTTGATTCCTCACTGAGTGGTTGTCATGGGATGGATATTGCCAGGCTGTTATCTTGGGCTTGTTGACCCAAACATCTGAATTTCCTTTCTTGTATCCTTGTGCAATAATGGACTCGCTTGATGTGATCCATCATGTTACCTTTTCTTGTTGAGGTTGTTCCTGTGATTGTATCCAAATTGGATCATTAACTTTAATTTGTGCCTTGGATACTAGCACTTGGTTGACCTGTTTTGACTTCCTTTGGAGACGTTCGAGCGATGGAAACTTTGGTTGATAGACTTTTTGCTTGGGTTTCCATTGTTTTGTTGATGGTTTGTCTTTTGATGTAGAGGCTTTGTCTTGCACTTGCATTGGCTGGGCTAGAGAATGTGGGCTTACTTTAGCTTTGCCTTTTTCAATAGCCAAGAATCTTTGAACTGTTGTAGGCTTGACCTCTGTTTCCACTTGATAGCTTGTTGTGATGACCATTGTTGAAGATTCAGGCTTGTTTTCAAAGACTTGTGCCCATGGCTTCGACAAAATCAAGTGTGTTCCCATTTTTCGAGAATCTACCACCAAGAATTTTTCTTTGACATTCTGTGAGTGTAGTTGGAGAGTAGCTTCTGCAATCCCCCTACTTATAACATCTACTTCAGGTGAGAGATTTACCTTTATCTGAATATCATGAAGCTTTGGCTTACCTAGAAGTAACCACATGCCATATGACATGACATTAGTCATGGAATTTGTATCAATTTCTGCCATAAAATTCATCTTGACTCTGTCTTGTGCACTTAGCAAAAAGTTGATCTTCTTTGGTATTAGATTGCCTGTGTTCTCTTGAGTGACTTGAGAAATCTTTGGCCTGGACTCCTTATCATCTTCTTCTTCATTGTTCACACTTCTGAGTTCATCTGTGTGTTCTAGCTCCTGCTTGACCACCATTTCCTCTGATATGTCTTTTGGAGAGACCAAATCAGCATTTGGTTCCTGTAGAGTCATAGGCTCTTCTTCCTGGACTTCAATTGTTGAAATGTCACCAATAGTGTCTGAACTTCCTGTCACTTGCTGCACCTCTTATTTGATTGATTCCAAGTCTTCATATTGCTCTTTTGTAGGCGCTGGATCTGAAGCATCTTCTTTGGATCTTAGCCCTTCGTCCTGCAACTTTGCTTCGTTGACTTGCGGCTCCTCCTTTGTACTATCCATTCGAGTTGGACAGTTTGTAATCAAGTGTGTTATCGCACACTGATCGCAAAGAGCACCTATTTCTATATGACCAGTATTCGGGCTAGGTGTCTGGTTTTGTGCTATCCCCATAGCTGATAACCCTGTTTCGAACTCATACTCAGATTCTTCATCTGTCTCACACATAACCCTTAACATGTAGTAGGGGACTATGTCATACCCATTCTCATCGCAAAATTTTGTTGGTGTGGTCTCATTAACACAGAAATCCAAAGTAGCCAATATCTGAGTCCACTCTAGCGGTTCTAACGCCTCTTCTGGAAAAGGTTCTCTTATGTAAGCATCATCTTCTAAGACCCTCTCAAAGGAATTCTCATTTCTCCCAAAGTCACTACACTTCGATGCTCTGCACATCCAGATTTATTTCTTTTTGCCCATCCACGGATGGTCTGTTGATCCACTTTGTGTTGCAGAATCAAAATCTTCCCCGGGCGTTCTAGTTACATCTTGGTAACTATGATTTCTCATATTTACACGTGTTGTGGTTTCAGCATGTCTCAAGTATAGATAATCATAACCCCAATCTTGTACCATCTTGAGTTGCCTCATGAACGGTCTTCCAAGGATGATTTCATAGTTATTTTTTTTGCCAAAGTCAACTATGGCAAAAGTATGCGCATACTCTATACCACAAGAAGACACCACTATCGCTTCTAGCAATCCCATGGGTCTTTCCACATGCCCATCAGCTAACTGTAATTTTATTCTGGTTGTTCTAAAGGCGGGCCTACCCCATTTCTCCCATATTCGTTTTGTTGCTATGGCAATTCCTGCTCTGCTGTCAAGTATAGCTTTCGTTTCAATCCCATTGTACTCGACAGGCAAAGTGGCATTACCATCTTCTCCTTCACAGTACTCTCCTACTTTGTTCAGAGGTATCGGTCTTACATTTGATCTAGGCTTCTCGATCTCATCTAGCTCTTTTTCCAAAAACCTTAACGGGCTTATGATCCCAATTTTTTCCAAGCATTTTCCTATATCCGTCCACATACTTGGCCTGATTTTCAAAAGTTCTGCCAGCGTAATTGTGCACTTCACTGGCGTGGATAACAAGTCAGTCAAATTTTTTGTGTCCAATTCTTTTGTCCTCCCTAGCCTCTGTGATGGAAATCTCACAATCTCAGAATTTGCCTCAAAATCTCCCATGTACTGTGGCAAAGTTCTTAACGATGCAGGTCTACTGTCTTCGGAGGCTACCAATCCTACGTCACCATAATATGACCTCGCATCAACACTCATTTGTGGTCTATCTAATGTGATTTCAGGGAATGGTGTTGGTCCAGCATCCTCTTCTCTTTTTTGGGCATCTCCGACAGCCTTCCATAACTCCTCTGGCCACTGCTCCTCAACTATAAGAACGTAGGGTGGGAAATCCCTCATTGATTCATCTGTTGTATTTTGGACTACCCTCGAGTCTTGCGACCTTGTCAATGGTTCTTCCCTACGATCCACCTCTTCTCTAGGCAATTCGTCTACTTTAATGCTCTCGTCTTTGTGCACTGGGGTGACTATCCTATCCTTCACTTCTGGTGGAGGTGGTTCTAGCAATGCTTGAGCAGTTATAATGAGCTGCTTACACATTTCTAGCCTCTGCTTCTCTAGTTCAGGATAAAGATAAGTCATCCATCTTTGTTCTAAGGTCTGTCTATTTGCCAATCTAGCCTCATAAGCCTGTAAAATCGCGTCTAAAGGCTCATTCACTTTGTCCACTAGGACAGATCCTCCTGAACTAGCACTCTTGGGTGCTTCAGCTGGTTTAAGGGTTTCAGCTTCCCTTTTCCGTGTCTATTGCTCTTGAGTTGTTTCCAAATCAGCTTTAACAGCCTTTTCTTCCCCTTTTTCCCTTTCTAGTCTCGCTTTCATTCTAGTCCTTCTTGCTCGTCTAGAGTTTCTACGGCTTTTGGAACTCTTACTAGTCTCTCCATCTGTAGGCTTCTGCTTTTGCACTTTTGCTTGTGCTCTTGTGACAATGTTTACTGGAGCAACTTGCTTACTTTCATCTTCTTGTTGTTTAAGCACCTGTTCTTTTGCAATTGTTTCTTGCTCTGTTGTTGTTGTCGTCTCTCCTTTTGTTGCGGCTCGTTCTTTCTCTGATTTGCTTGTAGAAGGAAAGGTAACATGTGGTTGCATTTTACCTTTCTTTCTTGGATTCTTAGGACAATCCAAAATCATATGTGTGACTGCACACTCATTACAATATACATTTATCATGATATCATGCTGTGGACAATCCTTAATCAACTGATCACTACTACCACATCTGTCACATGGATGTATTGGTTGTTGTGGCAATACTTGATATTGACGTTGAAGTGGCCTCTGATCTACCACATTTCTTTCTATTTGAAGGTCATGACTCACATATGCATTTCTAGCAGCTGTGGGTCTTTCACTTAAGAACACTTGTTCCACTATAGGATGATATCTAGGCGGTTGAGACATAACATGCTCAAACCCTGGTGGAGTCTTAGGTCTATAGTCAGGACAATGTTGCGTCGGTTGGTCCCCTCCACATGTCATGCACCTTCATTGTTGAGGAATTCTATAGGCTGGTACTCTGTTAGAGTGGTTGATGCGTTGCATCACATTCTCTATGATTTTCTCCTCAACATTTAATTGGTTTTGTCCTAGATTCCCTCTTTGATCCTCAAGATCAGCGTTTTTCTTTTCCTCACTCGCATCATTCATCTTCTTTTGACCATCGTCATAGAATTCGAAATTGTCAACTAGGTCAACTGCCGCTTTGGTCACCTTTTCTAAGGTTTGGTATCTTTTCATGTATAGGTCCTTTTGGAGATTCTCATTCCTAAGCCCTCTAATGAAGCATAGGATCTGACGTTCAGGCGTGGGTAACTCTTGGGTAGGACATCTAGCAACATATTGCTTGAAACGCAGTATTGCATGTTGCAATGTTTCTGTTTCGCCTTGTTTAAATTCCTGAATCTTAGGAAGGGTGTTATGTTTTATGCCCCTCTTGGTGAATTCTTGAACAAATTTATCCAACATTTTCTCAATGGTTGTGAACTCTCTCCGGTTCAATAGTTCAAACCATGCTTGTGCATTGTCCTCCAATGTAAGTCCAAAACCCTCATATTGCGTGTGGAAGTCCTCTACTCATTCTGCTCGTAGGACTTGCTTAAAAGCCGAGACATGGGCGTATGGGTCTCCTATGCCATTGTACTTTCTATTTACCCATTTTCTTAGCTGAGATGGTCTTATACTTTGGGGTGCAAAGTATGGAACCATACTCCTCTCTCGTATCGTTTCATCTCTCGTTATCGCTCTAGGAGGAAATCCAGGTGGTGGTCCCCTGTTTGGAATTCTTGTTTTGTGGATGTATCTGAGGTCCTTCATTGACCAAATATCCACTCATCTCTAATTTGGTTCGCGTATTTGTGCTTTCTACAGCTCTATATTCTCGTCCATACTTGTCAACAAATAAAGATGTCCATTGTCGGTCGACCTCGTATGTATAGACATATAAGAGCTTGTACTCTGTCAGCTCATCTGGGTAAGGCTCTAAGCAACTGTAAAGGTTGAATTGATTTCCATTAATATACCTATATAGTCCTTCACTTTAATGGTTATACATCCAAACTCTCTCCACAAAATTGGTCTTTATGTACTGAGAAGCATTTGTGGGCCCCATATAAATAAAGGATGCTTGTATAAGTTGAGTCTGAGTCTGATGTAGACATGACTTCTAGGCTTAACAGATCTAGCTTGCTCTAGTAATACCTCTCTCAGTGTGTTCAAGTGTTTTGGTCAGGGAAATCCAAAACTATGTCCAAAACCATGAGCGTTTTCTCACAATTCTCTCAAATTGCCGGTTTTAGACACCCCTAACTTTCGGTTGCATTTTGAGGCCTTAAACAACGTTTTTTTTCAAAACTAACCAAAATGCATGCCGTCGGCAACCATTTTGGTCAATTTACTCTTAGATCTGTAGTGTTTCTCTCAAGCTACGTTTTGATAAAAAAAGTTTTGGAATCGGAGTCCGTATGTGAAAGTTATGACCAAAACAGTGAGATGTAATTTGGAAAGTTGCTCTATCTGATGTTTTTGCAAGTGGTCAGTTTGAGCCCAAAATTGGTGTGTGCACTCCTTAGGCAATGATATACCCAGTGGTATACTTGGTTTCAAAAAAATTTCTCAAAATGTTTTTTCCTCAGTTGTCTATCGCGATAGACTCACCAGGTACCCCTTGCAGATGTCCAAATGCACTCAAACTTTGTGTACAGGGTATAATGGGCCTTCTGAACCCAAATATGAAGTCATATTTGAATTTTGATTTTTCTACAATGAATTTCTGAGTCTATTGCGATAGACTCACCAGAGTGTTACTGGGATACAGTTTTTCAACTGTTTTTACAGATTTGAGTTCCCCCTTCTCTTGAGATACTACTCACCAAGTTTCAACCAATTTGGAATACTTTTCCTTTGTAACTTGCATCAAACAACAGTCTCTTTTCTGATCTTATGAAGTAATCTTCTTAGATGCACTTACAATACTCCAAATTTACTCAAATTTTAACCATAGGCTCACAACAACATGTAGAACAAGGCCCTATGGTCAATTTTCAAAAATTTCAATTTTTGTGAAAAAACCCTAGTCTATCGCGATAGACTCAGCAGATTCTTCAGTTTTGAAAATTTTCCAGATTTCTCTTTACCACTGTGTTCCCTATGCTCTGTACACCTTGCTCACCAATTTCCACTTGTTTTGGATTTTTTCTTAGGTCTCTAACTCCAACTCTATCTAATCACTAGAAAATAGACTTAGGATGACTTCCCAATGTCCAAAATCCACCAAATTTTGTGTGTAACCTCCTGAGAGGCTAAACAAGCTATGCTCCAGAGGGTTTTGAAAATTTCAATTTCTTTGGCCCTGCTTTGAGTCTATCGCGATAGACTGAGCAAGTACCCCTTTTATAGGTCAAACTTGAACTTTGACTATACCACTGTGTTCCAACACCTCTCCTTAGTCCTCCTACCAATTTTCAAGTGGTTTGGACTTTTACTTTGTCAGTTAGACCAGATCTGGTGTTTTCTACAAGTTGAATCCTCTCAAATGGTCAAATGTCCAAATGACTTCAAATTTTTTTATGTGTCCTTGATAGCACCTTTCCAAGCTATGCCACACAGGTTTTTGAAAAATTCAGTTTCTATCACTGGGTTCTTAGTCTATCGCGATAGACTCACCAAGTATGCTAAAATGACACTTTTTTCAAATTTTCTCTTCACAGATTGTGTTCCCTACCCTTTGTAGATCATGTATACCAAGTTTCACAAGGTTTGGAAATTTGGTCAAGTCCCTTTACCCAATTTGTCTCTGAAGTCTGACTCAAAACACCAGACTTGAGGTTTGGTGGTCAAGCAGGTGTCCAAGTACACTCAACTTTTGGGAGCAGCCTTGTATTGATGTGTTTTACCTGTAGTATGAGGGGTTTCGCCTGATTGTGAGCCTATCTCCAATTCATCAGTCTATCGCAATAGACTAAGCAGAGAGCCACTGGGAAGTGATTTTTGTTTTTGTTTTTGGGCAGTTTGGTTCCCAATGCCCTTAGAAGCCTATCCCCAAAGTTTCATTCAATTTGGACTTCTTTTCCTTTGGATTCAAGTATTTCACAGTTCACTTCCTTACACTCAAAAAAAGAAAATTCCCACTTAGATGCACAAGTACTGATGCAAATGCTTTGAAATTTCACATACAAGCTCTAGAACATATGCAAAACAAGGTCTTCAGGTCAAACTTTAAATAAAAAAAATTTGCAGATTTGGTTTTAGATTTTTGTTTTTTGGGTTTTTTAGAGTTTTTTTTTTTTTGGATTGGACCAAATCTGTGTTTTCCCCCTACCTTAAGGTCTCCAATGCAAAAACAAGCACTCAAATCGGCTTTCAAACGACCATTTTAGAGCACTTTTACCATAATCAGCACAATTTTGCCTTTTGTGTTTTCAAGCACATTTTCATGTCAAAATTGCTCTAGATTTACATCAGATGTCCTACACTACCTAAAGTTCTACTTTGGATGGTTGAATGGTTTTTATTGCTTTTTGGCAAGCAAACAGCCTCCTACTTACCTTTTGCGTTTTTCTTTGCGTTTTTTTTTTTCAAGTTCTTCACAACCATAAGTCACAACCAAACACACAAACCGTAAAACCTAATCTAAACACACAACAAAATAATATAACCATACCTCAACCTCATGGTGGACCACCTCGGCGAGACGCAGGCTCCCTGGCTATCCCTCAGTCAAGAGATCCGCTCTCTGACTTCCCACTAAGAAGGAAAATGGTGACAACACTCTAGAAAACTCTAGAGAAATGCTATACTATCAAACATGAGTGATGCGGTCTACGCTAGTTTAGGTGCTTCGTCCCCGGCAACGGCGCCAATGTTAGTGGGTTCGTCGCGACGGACGATGGAGCACAGCGAGAACACAGACCAACAAACTGTCAATCCGAGGACGTAGCTGACCCGACTAGGGCATGGAGGCAATCTCTGGGTTGTCAACCCTGAGCTAGACACGAACAACACTCTACAGTCACTAATCCTACCATAACACTACCATAAAGCAAAGAAACAGACAACGCATCCTACGAAACACTACAAGCTCAAAACAGTCTCAAATCATATCAGAATGACTTGAAATCAGAGGGAAAGACTCACAAGGACATATCCTATATGGCCAAACACCTAAACCCTGAAAACCATAACTGTAAGATCTCTAATCGCTGTCGCGATTGACTCAAAACAACAATTTCCAAAGTGTCCAAAACTGATCTACAAAGATATCAACACGAAGAGCTTCTCGCCCTGATTCTAACGACTACTCGATCATTCATAACGGATGTCGTTTGACGTACTTACGACCAAATATAGCTCGTAGCAGGCGGGCTCGCGATGTGGTCCTCAGCTTGCATTTCTTGTGTCGACGCGGAGAGCTCCTCGATGCTAACACGTTCCTACTCTCATATCTGCAATGTGATTAGTGTGCGCGACGGTGTGTGTGCGTGAAGCTCACTACTGTGTACTGCAGAACCCACGACTGTATATTAATTGAGATAACGTAATGTGTTTTTTTACAAAGCCTTAGGTTTCAGCTTATATACCAAGCCTTAAAACCTAAAGTCCGGCCAAATGACTTGAATTGTTCCTAAGCTTCTACAGAGCTTAATTACAAGAAACTGAGTTAGCTTTACTCATTATACAAGCATCTGTGGCCAAAATACAAGTGCCGATTTAAAATATGAGGTTCCCGTAAACATTACAAAAGTGGCCGTAATGGCTCAAAATAATAATAAGGGGATATTCGATGACGTCTATGAACTCGTATCTTCATGTTGCAGCATCCATCTTCATCTTCATGTGGAATCTTTACAGAATCTTTGAGGAATCTTAATGGAATCTTTGTGGAAACGTTGTTGAAAGGGCGTCCTTTCAACAACGTTCAACTACCAGAACCAACCAGCAACACAACCATCATTGCAGGCATGGCTTCGACAGAGTGTGACATTAGAACAAGGCCGAAACCGAGATGGTTATCCAATCGCAGGAGGGCTAAGGGATTTAGAAGAACCACCACTCTATTCATGGGATCAAGGCGAAAGTAAGCCAAAAACTCAAGGGTCAACAGAGCCTGGAAGACCACCCATAGAACGAGTTCGAAGAGATGAACCATCTCTTGCAAAAACCGTAAGAAATTATGGCTTAGGAGTACCATTGGTAGAGGAACCCGCCCACTACCGAAGGCTAGAGGAGGTATATCGATTAGGACGAGGAGATCCAATGATGAGATTTGTAGACCATCGTAGAAGTAGACCTTCTCAGGTGCAAAAATGGGTAAACAAGAAATACATGGGAAACAGAGATCCTAGGGATCATGTAGCAGGCATTGTGCGTGTAATTAGAGCTAAAGAGGTGTTAGACTTCCCTACCCAATTTGTAGGGTTTGGACTGACCCTAGAGGAGGATGCTGCTACTTGGTTTGACTCTGTGGAGCGTATAGACTTTGAGTCTATGGAGGAAGTGTTTGACGAGTTTATTGAGGAATTCTCACAAAGAGGGATAGCTCATAATACAGTCTCATAAATCTATAAATTCAAACAGAAAGAAGGGGAGTATGTGTGAAAGACAACCCTAAGACTAAAAAGGTTCTGCCCTCTGGAAGAACTGCCAACTCAGTCCAGACTAGTCCTTGAGGATAGGGATTCTCTTGCTTGCCAGAGTCTCGTTTTACATTTAGATAGGATCAGAGGGTGGAGTACTCTCTAGGTCTTAGAGGGAGTCTAAGGAGCATGTGTCTGTCCTAGTCCCTTCTACTTAGGTAGACTTAGGTAGTTTTAGGTACTTCTTGAGTTGTGGTGTAGAGAGTAGGAGTTGGAGTGGTAGAAGAGGTGAAAGAAGAGCTTGAGAATCCGGAGAGACCAGGAAGCAACCGAGACACCAATATTACCATCTGTTGAGCCAGCAGAGGATCACACCCGCATTTTTGCTCACACCCATCATTTTGTAACCATTGATTGTAATAAATGTCTTTCCGACATTAATTTTGATTTGAGCCATTCATTAAGTAACGGGACTCAATTGAGTTTCCAGCTTGTAATTCCGACGTAATTTCACCTGCTGATGTAAATAATTAGAGATGTTCTCACCTCCAAGGCTGAGGTATATAAGCCAAAGTTTTGTAACCTAAAGGGAGATTCAATTATTAATCAAGGAGAGTTTTTGAGCACCGTGACTGTGTCTGAGAGAGAGAGAGAGAGAGAGAGAGAGAGTCTTATCTTCTTGCTACGCGAGCTACGGGGCCGCCATTGGAGAAGCGACACCGCCATTGTGTTAGCAATGGTGAGAGCTACGCACAGATACCAAGAGTGCGCGCTATCGGCTTCTACGTGTGGTAAGTTCCTATGAGCTTCGGTGTGAGTTTTCTTCCAACTCGTGTGTCGGAATAGAGCGTGCAACATATCTATAGAACCACAACGAGTAGAGCTACACATTAGTACCATCGGGGTCAAGTTTCGGTCACCTGTAATTTTCGGCCTGTCTTCATACGCGTTTACCGCACGGAGTGGTTATAGGTTGATTTTGCAGTTCAAGTCTTTAAGGTGTTGTTCTTACCTAGTGTATAGACTTCCCCTTGAGTTTGAGATCGATTCAATGATTCTAGATCCTGTTTCGTATAGCATTCGTTCGTAGTACGGATTTCAGTCACTTGCGTATTTTAGAACTTAGATTTGATTTCCTTAGTAGTGATTGTCATTAGAAGGTCGAGTAGGTGATTTGACACCCACCTAGTTGTTTCCATGCGCCTGCGGGTCAAGCTTCGTCCTCGTCTGACAAATTCTGTTGTTGGTTGAGTTCTCGCTATTTAGCTTCCGCTAGCGGCGTAACCGCCTTAACATTTGGCACCGCTGCCGGGGACGAGAGCCCTAAGTAGGTGACCTTAGACTAATCCTACGAGGTGAGTCGTATAAACTACTTTGTATACTTTAGTTAGAAAAGATCTAGGAGTGGTGGACTCCGAAGGTCTCTAGAGATACTAGGAAGTGGGGTATTCCTGGGTCTTCCGCGTTGACAGTATTTTTAGTTTAGCTTAGATTAGATTGTTTTTGATGGTGTTTAAGTGGTTGTTGACATAAAAAGCATTTGCTACTCCTTGTGTGGTAGTAAATCTCTTTATATTTTCAATTGCAAAAAATCCATTTTATGATTAGAAGTAGCTTAGGTAGGGCCTGATTTGATCCTGATCTAGAGCTATCAATTGGTGTTCTATTTGCTTGATGTGTTTGATTGCATGTTAGATCACTGAAAAAGTCTCTTTGGTAGTGAAATATGCAATAAACAAAGTTCAGAAAAATTTTCTGTGTAACTGATTGTTGCTGAGCACTTAAAAGAGCTATTGGAAGAGTTCTGTGCTGAAAAACTGGAAATCTGCAACTTTAGACATCATACGCGTATGATGTCTTAGGACCTAAACAGAGACTAAAATTGAAAATTTGACATTGCCAGAGTGTTTAGAAGGGGGGTTTTACCCTAAGATCAACTTAAAACAAGAGCATTTACACTCAAAGAAACCCAAAAAGACAAGTCGGAGTCCAAGAAACGCAAAGAATAGGAAATTTTGGATTCAGATCTTGTTTTGACATTCAAACCTGACAAAAACACTTGAAACTCAATTATAAACATTGGAGAAGGCTTAAAACCAAAAATAGTCAAAATCTGGGACAAAAGACATCATACGCGTATAATGTCTTTTGGCACTTCCACTGCTTATTTTTGAAATCTGACCTGACAAGAATGTTACAAACACTGTAGAAAGCATAAATATCAAGTTTGGACCCAAATTGATGAAAAAGACATCATACGCGTATGATGTCTTTGACCTAATTTTGGACATATTTTGATACTTTGCCAACACAGATCCATTGTAATAGCTGTCTAGAGGTTATCTTTCAAGTTTCATCCCATTTGGATCACAATTGACCCAAAAAACAAGTCAAAAGCGGAAAATTGCCAAGAAAAGCCTGAACTAGCCATAACTTGCTCAAACAGAGTTCAAATTGAATTTTGTGAGTGAACAGAGCATAAAGGGGCCACTGAGAGTGAGCATAACCAAAATAGTCAAAATCTGTGAAAAAAAGACATCATACGCGTATAATGTCTTTTTCAGCATAACAGTAACAAAATTCTCACTTGATGAAACAGAAGTTGTCCAACTGACAAGATTAAACAATTGACCAAGTATCAATCAGTTTGGATCAATTCTAACCACAAAAACTTGGGGAAAACAAATTGCCGAGACGGAAAAGTTACAGTCCTTTAGGGGAATTGATGAATTTGAGATCGGGCAGGAATCTCCGGAATAATCAACCAAAACAAGGGGAACCAGCAAGTGCCATATCAACCGAAGGAAGTGTAAACCAAAGTTGGGTGCAACCATTAGAGCCGATCTTTGAAGGAAGTGTCTCTGATACTTCTTCGGAGAGATCTTACGAGAGTTTCACCGAAAACTTGGAACACTTGAACCTGAACAACAGAGAAAATATGGCAGCAGGATCATCAAACCCTTCCGCCACAATGAAGCTATTGTTCATAAAATACCAGTACGACAATGAGCAAGGTGCCAAGATCTACAAAGATGGAATGGACCGCTATTGTGTAAAGATAGAAGATAGACCTAGTGAGTTCAAGGACTTAGTGCCTGTGAGCTATAGCGGAGATAGATATCTAGATGACGAGGGTACCATGTATTTGGTAGTCCTAAACCCTAACATTGTGGACAAGTGGGGATTGATGGGCACCAAAGCCAAAATAGATGAAGAACTCGAGGAGAAAGCACCAATAATGAACTTCCCTAATGCGAGGTTAAGAAGAGAGAATGAAACTACAAGGATCAACACTGATAACATCTATGTGGGGCTGTACAAATATAATAATGGGGAGCAAGATCTCTATTATAGATGTGAAGAACCCTACACCGGAGAGTTGACAGACAAAAAAAGACTCTATGTCTTTACCTACACAGAGGGATCGGAAGTGAAAATTGCCGCTTACGATAAGTATGGCAGGCAATACTCAACAATGGGCAAGAAAGAATTGGAAGGATATACATACTTTGGGGGACCTCTACATCAGTATTATGTTACTTCTAGCTCACATAGACCAGCACCAACAACTGGAGTGCAAAACTCAATGACAACAGGAGGACAAAGAACTCAGGTCGCTGACTCTTTCAGTCAACCTTGGGACTCGAAGCTCGGACCAATGGGATCATTACATTCCAGAGAGTCAATGGAGACGAATCGAGGGAGTGCAGTTCCAATCCCCACCTATACCACGCCAGGTCCAAGGTTTGAAGCGGAACCATCACATTTACCTCCCAGTAGTAGATTCAGGGCAGAGGAACCGACAAGGGTAACCCATGAAGTCCATGGTGCTAGAGAAAGCTTTAGCCGAGACACATGAGCAATGAGATTGGTAGCAGATCATAGACGTATGAGACCATCTCAAGTAGCCAAGTGTATGCCCAAGAAGTATGGTGGCTCAGGAGATCCGTATGCACATGTGTCACTCTTTAAGCAAGTCTTAAGAGCTGAGCAGATAACAGATTTCCATACACAATACGAGGGATTTGGTCTTACTCTAGAAGGTACTGCATTGACATGGTTTCAACCAATGAACATTGGGGGATTCCATGACATTGACCATTTGCTAAGAGAGTTTGCTGAGGAATTCTCAAAACGAGGGATTAAGCACAATACGGTCTCACAAATATATGCTTTTAAACAGAGAGAACACGAAAAAGTGAAGGAAGCGTCACTTCGCTTCAAACAATACATTGAGAGATGTCCAGTACGTGAACGACCACAAGATGACAGACTATCTGTTCTCTTTATTGAGGGACTGAGGAACGACACTCTCAAGAAGGACTTGCACTTGAAAGCTTGTACAAGTTTCGAGCAAGTAACGAGAGAGGCATTGTACTTAGTGGATAACTGTACGGTTTATGGAGAGGTGTCAGCGGATACAGATTTTGCATCCAGTAGCTCCTCCTCCGTAGCGAGCGAGACTACCACTAAAAAGAATGTTCAAACAACAACCATGCCAAATGTAGAGCAAATGATAGAAGATGCTCTAAAAAGGATGGCACCATACCAAAAACCATTGCCAAAAACACTTAAATGGTGTGCTATTGAACAAAAATGGACAAATCATCCAATAGAGGAGTGCTATTACAACAAAGGGTATGTAAGGGAGCGCCAGTATGCACCTCCTGCTCAATTAGCACCACCTCAAGTACATCCAATACCTTGATACCCAACGGGAAATGTACCAGGACCTATGGGGATAGAAAGACCGCAACCGGTATTGGGACAACAACCACCTTTACCAGGAGCAAGACCAGTAGGCATTAGATATGCACCAACCTTAGAGAATCAGGAAGAACAAGCCTTAGTGCCTGTTCAAGCCTATTACGAAGAATCGGGTGCACACATGTCTCCGACAGTTTATTACCCACCAGAAGAACCAAAACAACCAGAGCCATGGGGCATGATGGGGAATGTTGGAACACCAACAGTTACAAGTGCTTCTGATGAAGAGAGATACAATTTGGACGCAAGAACCTTGATGTTCATAGCTCATGGAGGGTTAACAGGACAAAGACCATCATATCCACAAAGGACGAATCAAATGGGACCAAGACCAACACTAGGACCCTGTTACAAGTGTGGAGGTGACCATCTGATGAATGTTTGCCCACATACGAAAATCATTAGAATTAACGCTTATTGCACTGAGTGTGGGGTTACTCACTTCATTGAGGATTGTTCAAAGAATCCAAACAAAGTGCAAAAGACGACATTGAATATGCTAGAAACTATTCCTACCAGCAGTGGGTCTGAAAATGAAACTCTGATACCAACGCAAGTTGTTACTAGAGCTCAAGCTAAGAAAACCACTAGAGAACCTGAGAATGGAAAGTTAGCGACTGAAGTGGTTAGTCAAGGACCGCGGAGTCAGAAAAACACATGGAAAGCTAGGAAAGCACGCATGAAGTTGAGAAAAGAACGTGAAGACGCTATTCTAGCTGAGGAACTAAAGCAAACTAAAGCTAGATTAGAAAAACTTGAGAGTCAAAACGGGAAACGAGAGATGAGCCCGGAAAGGACGAAACAAAAGAGTATCAAAGAAACAACGAGCTTAAGCTCCGGGGGATCAGTGCTAGTCGACAAGGTACACGAACCATTGGACGCACTGATGAGAGCTTACGAAGCTAGGTTAAGGAACAACCAAACACAAGAACAGAGGTGGCTGACATACCCAAACGCGGAATTGGAAAAGCAGAGACTTGAAATGTGCCAGAGAATGATCGAGACTGCACAAGCCTTATTAGAACCACCAAAAGAAACAATGAATTGTGGGAAGGAAAACCCAATTCAGCAAGAGACTATCGTTTCACGGGTAGCTGAAAAGACTCCTAGTGCACAAAAGCCTGAAAATACACAAAGGGATGACCGCGTAGTATTGAACACAACCGATCAGGAGATAGAGAGTTTTCATCCAGTCATACAGAGGATTTACGGAAAAGATGAGGATTACAATGAATTTTGGAAACAAGTGAGAGAGGCAAACTTTGCAAACGAGCTAAGTTGCCAAGCTAATCAGACAAATTGGGAAAAGGACATCAGGAATCCTCCCATAATGGAATTTGAGGCAGGATCTCAAGTGGACTTGGATCTGCAATCTTACTGGGGAGATGGGGGCTCTGTTAGAACAATGGAGAGCAAACCTCATTCACTGAAAACTTTACCTTCATACTTAGGAGAGTATGAAGCAAAATCCGAGATTAGAGCACTTCCCTCACAAAAAATCTCATCAGAAAAAGTCATGGACTCGCAAGGATTGATAGAGATTTTGTCAACACCAGTGACATGCACTATCACTCTAGCTGAGCTTTTGAGGCTAAGACCACATATGTGGACCACTGTAGGAAAATGCTTGGAGAAATTCGGGATAAAAGATCCAACATCGAGATTGCAAGAGAGCATAGAGGAGCTGAGCAAGCCACAAAAGAACGCTAAGCCTGTACCCTTAAACAAGGTCGGAGAGTATTGCGAAGGTGAAGAGGGGAATACAACCTTACCAGTTGAATTCCAAGGAGTGAACACAATGCAATACTAGACAGCGGAGCTGGGGTAGCCATAGCTACAAAAGAAATCTGGAAAAAATGGAGAAAACCAGCAATAAGGAAGACTAGGTTGAAACTCCAATTAGCAGATGGACACATGGAGAAACCTATGGGGTTATTAGAGAAAGTTGTAGTGACTTCTTGCGGCATTGAATACGAACATACTTTCGCTATTGTCGATTTTGGCAAGGAGAATAACTATGATATCATACTGGGAAGACCATTCATGAGACAGTTGAAAATGGTCCAGGATTGGGGCTACGATCACATATACCTGAGAAATATGGAAACCACTACACGTGTGAACCTGAAAGACCATAGCTACAAAGATGTGAACCGAACACCGGTAGAGGAGTTTGATTCAGCTACTTTGGCGGGATCCGAATTTCCAGCTTGGTTAGGTAAACCCAAGGAGTTATGGATGTGTGGAGCTTCGAAATGTGGAAGTCTGAAACGAGAAGAATGTGTTTTAGAAAGGGCTATCGAAGACGAAACTTATGTAGGAGAACCCTTTCCAGAGGATACGTTTGAACCATTAGAGTGGACACACATTCTAGCAACCCTAGATGTTTGTGCAATTCCGGATGGTCCCACAACGAAATTTTGCGACAAGGACGGGTACGACGTGGTTCCGTATTTCATGTTGAGAACTGTCCTCAAAAAAGAAACTGAAAAGAACGATACACTGGAAAAGGAAGATGAAGAAGAGGTGTTTCACGACATTCCCGATCATCCTGAGTGGGGAAATGAAGCAGACAACGAGTCAACGGACAATTCCAGCGGAAATGAAGAAACTATAACGGATGTCCGATTTTATGATTTTCCGAACCAAACTAAACAACGCCAGAAACACTATAGAGCAAAGAAAAAAACAAAAGGGGTTAGAACCAATCCGATGCCTAGAATAAGAGGAAAAAATCAATTCCTAATGCTAGTAAAGGCTGAAGATTGTGTTAAGGATAAGATTTCTGGAAGAATGAGAGGCAGTGATCAAAAGAGCTTACGAAAAGACAAAAGAGGCTCAAGAAATCAAGTTCAAAATAATGGAACGAAAACTGAAACAGAAAAATCAGAAAAGAACAAGCGCAACAGAGAACACACGGAGTCCAAGCTAGAACGTAGAAACAAGTACAGAGAGCTCAAGAAAACTCTGAAAGAAGTTTGGACTACAGAAATTGAGAGTGGAGAGGACAAAAACGCCAAAATCAAGGAAAACATGGATGTTCCCTCTCACTATAGGAAATTCACAATAGAGGATAGGAAGGTGATATTAACCCCACCTATTCGAGAGAGGAAGGAGAACGAATCTTACGACGGACCGGAGGATGCAAAAAAAATTGATTTAGCAGCTCCAGGTGAGCCACCTAGACCGGTCTACATAGCCACAGATTTGTCTCCAGGCGAGGAAGAGAGACTTTTGAGTCTTCTCAGAGAGTATAGGGATGTGTTTGCATGGTCTTATAAGGACTTAAAGGGAGTTGACCCATCGATATGCCAACACACAATCCCACTGAAACAAGACGCAAAGCCTAGAAGACAGAGACCATACACATATAATGATACTTTTGCTAAGCGAATCAAGGAAGAGATAGATAAGCTAATGGAAGCTGAATTCATATACGAGATTGAACACACCGATTGGGTATCTCCGATTGTGGTAGTAGCTAAGAAGAACGGAAAACTCCGAGTGTGTGTCAACTTAAAGAAAGTGAATGCTGCAACAATCAGGGACAATTATCCCCTGCCGATAACTGATCATGTTCTAGAGCGTGTATCAGGGAAAACAACATACTCCTTTCTTGATGGTTTTTCAGGATATAACCAGCTAGCCATAGCATTGGAAGATCAACATAAAACAGCTTTTGCAACGGAGTGGGGAATTTATGCTTATCGAGTTATGCCTTTTGGTCTAACCAATGCTCCCGCAACCTTCCAGAGGCTGATGACGCATGCTTTCAAAGAATACTTAAGGCTGTTTCTCGAAATATACATGGATGACTTATGTGTACATTCTCTACTGAGAGATGAGCATCTAGAACACCTAAGAAAAGTATTCGAGAAATGTAGGACATATCGCATTTGTCTCAATCCTGAGAAATGTGTGTTTATGGTCCGACAGGGCAGAATTCTGGGACATATTGTCTCACAAAACGGAATATCCACGGATTTAGAGAAGATAAAAGCTATAGTGGATATGCCTAGACCAACCAACGCGAAACAAGTACAGAGCTTTATGGGACATTGTGGATATTATAGACGATTCATTTACATGTACGCTATAATAGGCCAACCACTTTACAGGTTAATAGTGAACTTTGAATGGACAGAGAAATGTGAGGAATCATTCAAGAAATTGAAAGAGGCACTCATTACCGCTCCAGTCTTGAAATCACCAGATTGGGAGAAGATATTCCATGTGCATATAGATGCTTCTGCATATGCAATAGGATGCATTCTGGCTCAGCCAGAAGAAGGAAACATGGATTTTCCTATCTGTTACGCCAGTCGACAGCTCAACCATGCAGAGAAGAATTACACCACAACAGAGCGAGAGGGATTAGGAATGATATATGCTGTGAAGAAATTTCGGCATTATCTTCTAGCCAACAAGTTTGTGTTTTTTACGGATCACCAAGCCTTACTCTACCTAGTGAATAAACCATGCAATACCGGGAGAATAGTGAGATGGTTCATTATCTTACTGGAATTCGACTTCACGGTAGTAGTGAAGAAAGGAAAAACACATCTTAGAGCTGACCATCTTTCGCGATTAACGAATGGAGAAGACCCTATAGGAGTAGATGACGACATGCCAGACGCGTACTTGTTCAACATAGAAATGATACCTAAGTGGTCTCAAAATGTCATTGACCTATTAACCTATGGAGGAGAGTTCGATAGAAGAAATTACAACCTGAAACATATTGCTATTCAGCAATCTAAGAATCTTCAATTGATTGCAGGAAGGTTGTATCAATTGGGAAATGATCATGTTTTACGACTATGCATCAATCCTGAGGAATATAGTATATATCTGTGCGAAGCACATGTTCAGGAATGTGCATTTCATTGTTCAAGAAGGAACACATATAGGAATTTGTTACAATTGGGAGTCTATTGGCCAGGAATGAAAGAAAGCGTACATGAATATGTCACTGTATGTATTGTATGTTCATCAAAACCGCCAGCCGAGTATTCGACATTATATCAGATAATGATCGCTCCAGAATGGAGTCAGTATATTGTTGAATATCTCACAAATAGAACTTTCCCAGAAGGAACGTCAAAAGCTCGTCAGAAATCTGTAGAGACAGAAGCTAGAGATTACGCTTTATTAGGAGATCAACTCTATAAGAGAGGTAAAGACAACCAGCTCAGGATTTGCGCATCAGAGTCTGAGTATGTGATAATCCTGGAGCAAGCTCATGGAGGAGTAGGTGGAGGCCATTTCTTAGGTGATAAGACAGCAAAACTTGTCTTAGCCGCAGGAATATGGTGGCCAACATTACATATGGACGCTGAGGAATACGTTAAAAGGTGTGATGACTGTCAGCGGACCAAAGTACCACTTAAAAGAGATGATATGCCGCTTAGACCAATGATGGGGGTAAGAGCTTTTGCAAAATGGGGGATTGATTATGTTGGACCCATTTCGCCTCCTGCATATAAGACTCATGCACAATACATCATTGTGGCTACAGACTATCTAACAAAGTGGGTCGAAGCAAAGGCAACTCAAAAAGCAGATGCCAGGACCACGGCACAATTTCTGTATGAATACGTCTTTGTACGATATGGATTGCCAATAGAAATTGTGAGTGATCGAGGCACACATTTCATAAATGAAGTGATAGAGATCCTTCTGGATGAATTCATGGTAATCCATAGGAAATCAGCCCCATATCATCCACAAGCAAACGGACAAGCTGAAGCAACAAACAAAACCATATGCACGGTCCTTACGAAGATTGTATCTGAGTCGAGAACTGATTGGGACCAGAAGTTGCATTCAACATTATGGGCATATAGGGTGGCGTATAAAACATCCATAGGAACGACCCCATACAACATGGTTTTTGGGCTAAATGCTATCTTACCAATAGAATTCTTGATTTCAACCTTAAGGGTGGCTAAGGATCTAGAGTGGATAGGGCACGAGCTCTCTGATAGAATAGATGACCTGGAAAAGCTAGATGAGCTTCGCCTAAAAGCAGTAGCTTCCATCTACGCTCAAAAAAGGCGACAAAAGGAATTTTTTGATAAGCATGTGCGGACTAAAGAGTTTAAAGTTGGGGACTATGTCCTAGTTTACACTCTGAAACAGCATGCTAAGAAGCTTAAAAAGCGAGGGATGGGTCCTCTGGTGATTAAAGATCTATCACCAAGTGGAGCCGTCAAGCTTGCTACATTAGACGAAGAAGAAATGCCCAATTGGATTAGTGGATGCAGAGTGAAAAAGTATCTTTTGCCGCTAACCCAAGACATGCTTCTCAAAATACATCAAGAAAAGCTGCGTGTCCAAAAAAAGAAAAAGATTGTAGAGGAAGCGCAAGCTGAGGCGAAGGAAAGAATGGAGAAAAGAAGACTACTGCGTCAGAAACAGCGCAATGAAGGAGCAATATGAATAAACGCAGTTAGTATAACAGAAATGGGGAATGACAAAGAAGAACCCATCATTGAATGCAAAGTAGGGACCAACCAAATTAAAGCCAGAGCACTATTGGATTCAGGAGCTCAAGCTAACCTACTTTCACTCAGTTTGTATAGACAATTGACAAATGACACGAAATTACAAACTGCCAAGCAAGAGTTAAAAAGTTACTCTGAGAATTCAATCAAAACTGTCGGATGCACAGTTTTACATATACAGATTAACCAATATGTGTATCCTCATATGTTTTACGTGGTTGAAGACCAAGCTACACAACATCCATTATTGCTAGGACAACCATGGCAGAAGCAATACAATGCAATGATTGACTGGAGTTCTAAATCAGTGCTTATCAAATACGAAGGTGAAAGTCAATCAGTTAAGTTCACCAAAGGAGCAGAGCCAACTCCAAAGGAAGAATCCACGGACAAGGGCAAACAACAAACAGAGAAAAAGAAGAAGCAATGCCAACCAAAAGTTTCTACACAACTGGATTGCTCGTCGACGAGGAATTCTCAACAGTGGATAAGGAAGACAAGCAATAATATAACAGCTCAACCTTGGAAAACAACGGAGTCAAAGTTGGTATGGAGACCAAAAAAGGCTGTGCCAGAGAGCACAAAGGTGGAAAACAGAGTTTTCAATACCAGACAACGGAGTGATTACCGACAATCAAGGACAGTGAAACAGATCTGGATTCCAAAGAAGTTCATGACGGCACAAAGCTACAGCAAGCAAATTTGGATCCCAAAGATTTGTAAACAGGAACTCCCTTCAATACAATCAACGGAAACTCCTAGGTATTTCAAGGCGAGGAAATCAACACACAGAACAAAGCAGGTTTGGGTCGCAAAGAGTTTGTGGCAAGCACAAGCAAAGCGGAAGCAGATTTGGATAGTAAAAAAAGACAACAAGGTAACGAAGAATCCATCTACTGATTCTACTACCGAAGTGCCAAAACCAACCCAAAACCCTACCACCAATCCTTCAATCAAACAAAGAGCAGCTTTATTGGAAAGACTGTTGTATCATCGCTCTACAATTGCATTGGGAACTGATGACCAAAACAACTACAATGCTTCACCCACAGACACTTCATAGTCGTCCGGGAGGACTCAGACTAGGAGGGGGGGAGGTATACAGGAGCTACAAAGCAGCTACAAGCGGAAAAAAACAAAGAAAAACAAAAATTATATTACAAGGGCAGTGTTTTACATGATTTTGCAATTTTTTATGTTTGATTGCGGATATTGATAATATTTATGCCCTTATATACCTTGTTTTGCAACAAGAAGAGATCAAATGATGAATTTGGGTCTCTATATGTATAAATATCACTAAATAAGAGTGTTTTTGGAGCTAAAAAGTGGAAAAAAGTGGTAATCCAAGTCCAGAAATCACAAAGAAGTGTATATTCATATACACAGGGTTACCAGCTATTTATCATGTATGTTTGGAATTTTTTGGCTTCAATTTGCTATTTTCCTTTATTTTTTATGATTTTCTTAATAAAAGTAAAAGAAAAATAAAAAAAGCAGGTGAAATGAGATCGGAAAAAAGAAAAGAATAGACGGTGATGATCCTCATGACAAGGGAAACCCAGGATAAAAATTGGGTACAATTCTGAAAAAGTTACGGAAAGCCCGAAATGACAGCATTTTGGCAAAGTGGACAGATTTCTCAGAAACAGGTCAAACGGAGTCCAAATTGAGAAATTTCAAATCCTAAAGTGCATTTCACGACGAGATAGGAGCACATGTCAAATTTGGTAACAAGTGATCCGGGAAGCCCGAAGTTAAGTATTTTTCACTTCACTATCAAGCTCATTTCCACTATTACCTTCTTGGAGAGAGCAAAGAGCACAAAGGAGCATCCGGCCTTCTACCGCCTTCTACGACTGCTACGAGAGCTCAGAGGACACCAGACATGAGAGGTAGACTCGTTGCCATAAGCTTTTGATGCTTATCGTTAACTTTTGTCGCGAAAACTCACCAAAACCAAGAAACAAGAGCAGACGGGGAATGGGGAGGAACGCTAGGTAGGGGCACAACCGCCTAACCAAACCTTGCAAGAACTTAGAGGTGGGTTACCCTAGTATAGGAGATGAGTTTCTAGCACTCAAAGCTCGAGAAAGAACGACTGGAAAAACCCTAGGTCAACAGAGCCTGCAAGAGGCAATCAGAAAAAAGTTGTCGGAACGACACCAAACTTCTCAAGAAGCTTAACAACATCGAGGGCAATGCAACCATGGAGTATCTCCAGGTTTGGATCACCAAAAGTAGGTCGGAACAACCGATTCGGCTGTGGACACACAAAGCGTCATTTTGGCATAACAGCTAAAATTGACGACCAAATGACATGAAACTTCACGAGCAGTTTCAACTCTACATGGATGACTTATGTTTGCAAGCAAAACCCAAAAGAAAGCTGATTCACTTACCGATGGTGAAAAAGACGCTTTCGAGCAACCAAATGGATAAAGATGGAGAACGGGGAGCCAAAGTCAAGTCCAACCAACTGGATGGCTTCGCAACATATCCAATGAGCTGGAAATGCAACTCTCAAGAAGAAAAGTTGAAGAAATTCAACTCCAAGGCAAAAAGACGACTTCGGAGACTGAAATGCCTATAAGGGGGCTTTTTAGCTAAACTGATGACTTTTTAAGTTGAAAACTAGTTAGCAGGGCTTAGGGCACTAGCACAAAGCATTCTTTGCACAAAAAGACCAACATTTCAAGAAAAGACATCATACGCGTATGATGTCTCACAGCATGATTTTCACATTCATTTCAACATTTGAGTGCATAGCCTCATTCCACATGTTAATCACATCCTATGAACCAAGTATCATGAGAATTGGAGTTAGAAAACTCAAGGAAAACCAAAAAGACGCAAAGTAGGCCATAAAATTGATTTTTGGTCCTAATTTTGTCAAAATAACTCCAAACTCATTGAAACTTTGTAGGATTGTTGATTAACACATCTACAAGCTATCTGGAATCAAAAAGCACCATTTTGACACAAAAGACATCATACGCGTATAATGTCTATTTGCACTTACAGAGCCAAAAATGCTCATTTGTCATCATACATCCATTATATATATCTAATACATGCTACATATGAAGTTTGGAACCATTTGGTCAAGTGGATCACCCCATTAGCCCAATTAAGAGAAAATCCTTCATACAAAGCCTAGTTTTGTCCCAAATCCAACATATTCAAGTCCAAACCAAGATTTGAGTATAAACAGTCCTTCACTAGCACATGGAGAGTCCACAGAACCAATCCCATGAAAAATTGATGAAAAAGACATCATACGTGTATGATGTCTCCAGAGCCATTTTTAGCCCAAATCTATCCAAACTTCATAAATCCACTAAATAAGCCTATCTAAAGCCGAATCCAAGCTTATAGAGAAAATTGGTCCAAAAATGCACTAAAAGACATCATGCGCGTATGATGTCTCACTATGTGATTTTGGCACCTCAGGGCTTCAACCACCAAACAGAAGTGTTCTACATGCCATTTGAAAGTAATCCACCAAGTTTTATCCAATTTGGATCATAAAATCCATTTCCCTTTCAAAATTTTGCCAAGAGCCTGAACTGGACTGGACTGGCCAAAACTTGACCAAATGGTATCCAAACTCAAATCCAAGCATATGACACTCATGTATACACTATCAGCTACAAGCACAACCAATATGAAGTCATTCTGACACAAAAGACATCATACGCGTATGATGTCTCAAGCATGTTTTTGAGCCCAGTTTGCATATTTTTTCACCTACATTGCATCCTTAGGCCCTGAATAGCTCATGTTTCAATTTTCAAGTCATTTGAATAGTTAAAAGCTTCATTTCGGCTTTCAGTACTAAAAAGACGCTAACTTCTGTAATTGGAGTTACAGGATCCATGGATTCCGCTAAGTCATCGGCAACTAAGAGAAAAAGACCAACCATCAAGGATGCTCTTGCAGAGGCAGAACCTTTTGATATTCCAACAGAAACCCTCAAGCCAACCAAGACTTGGGTGGAGGAAGCAGTACTAGAAAAAGAGGGAATAAAGATCTACCAGGGGACTTTCAGAGATCCTCAAGGGCAATCGGTCGATGTACCTATGATCCCACGAGAATTAGTGGATTATAGCAGATCAGAGAACATAAGCAGATACCTGGAAAAGGCTGACTTACACAGGTTCTTCACCTCGAGACCATCAGGTGTAGACACAAGAAGAGTGTATGAGTTGGCAACATCCATTCAGAAGGATGGGAAAGCCACGTTGACAGCCATGGATGGAGAAACAGTTGAAGTACAGATCACTCCACAGCTCATTGCAGATGCATTGAAGCTGCACAACAAAGGGAGTTCTGTCAGAGAAAGAAGGGAGGCCATAGAGGTCTATGGATCAAAGAAACAAAATACAACCTACGCAGATATGGCAGATCAACGAGCGGCAACCCTTTGCCGATTATACAACCAGTTTTTCCATGTGTGCAGTAAAAGACCGCAGAAGTATACTGCACCACCCCATGCCATTGCGACAACCATCACATGGGCACTGAAGAGCAACATGCCAAAAGAGGTGAACTATGCTCAATACATCCACGAGCAAGTAATCGCCATGCACAACCAGAAACCAAAGTACATAGGAGGAGGAGAAATCCTAACAAGAATAGCTTATGAAGCTATTGGAGCTAGGGATCAAGGGCCACAGATTCCCTCCCAGAATGAGTGGCTTAGAGAAGCCGATGAGGAGGAAGAACAGCAAGAAGTATCCAAGAGGGCGTCCACAAGAGCACGCCGAAAACTAGAAATAGTTTAAGAACCTGAGGAGGCCGTGGACGAGCCGCTCAAGAAGAAAGTGAAGAAGAAGGCCGATCCCAAGCAAACCAAAAGTCAAAAAGCCGCAAGAATGGAAAGGCTGGTGGAGCAGTTTAGAGCGGAAAGAGCTCTAAAGGGGGACTTCGAAGAAATGTGGGTGCCAGACCCCAGTAAAGTCGGAACCAGCTCAGCCAGGCCACATGTTGATCAATATGATCAATATATTAGAGCTTATGAGGAGTCAGAGGCCATACTGGAGCAGCAACCTGTCGAGCCTTATACTGAAGAGGAAGTGCAGCTTTTAAAAGCTGAGCTGCAAAAGGACGACAAGGGGAAGAAAAAAATAGATGAGTCTACTGAACCTAAAGAGACAGTAAGGCAAGCAAACAAAGGGAAAGCCAAGGTGACTGAAGACAATCAGCCCTCTTTTACTGTTGTACCAAGCCCGAAGAAGATGGAAATTATTGTGGAGAAAACCACAATAGAAATAGAAACAGAAATTATGGAAAAGCCGGAGGCCGGGACCAAGGAAAAGGAGATAGATCCAGTTCAGCAAAAGAAAGATGATTATGAGGATCTAGTAGCGATCGGATACAGTGAAGAAGAGGCCCTGGAGGCAGTTTATGGGATATCCCTACGGAAACAAGATGATCGGAAAGGGACGAAAGAAAAGACAAAGGGTACAATGGAAAATGAAGAAAAAATGGTCGAGCCGAAGCTATTGGAGGTGGTGGCACAAAGAGCTGTCAAGTTGACAGATGAAGATGAAAAAGACATGCACATGGTGCATGAACTGCTCATCAAGATTAAAGAAAGATCCAGAGCAAAGGAAGTAGCACTTGAGACAGCAAAACAAAAGGAAGCAGAGTTGCAGAAGAAGTTAGAGAATGCTATGACTGAATCTGAAAGTCATAAAGCATCACTCTACGATGCAGAAAACGAGAGGGACGGCTTGATACTCCAACTAGCCGAAGCTTCAAGAGAGGTAACAAGGTCATAGGAAGCAAAGGAGCGAATAGAAGATGAGCTGGAGGCAGCCAAGGATGAGCTCATTGAGCTAAGGGAAAGAGTCGAACTTCAAGAAAGGACAATCATGAGACTCAGAACCACCCCTAGAGCTAGCAGAGCAGGAACAGAACAAGAGGGAGCCCTCGTACCAGCTCTGGAAGATCAGGTCAGAAGTCTGCAAAGAGAACTGAGGTTAGAGCAAGTGCAAAGATTGCACATGGCGGAGGGATCATTGGCTGCAGAGGAGAGGCTCACATCAGAAAACCAAACACTAAGGAAAGAAAATGAGGCCCTCCGCAAACAGCTCCAAGACCTCCAAGAGCAACAAAGAAGAGAAACAGATCCACCACAAGAAGAAGAAGGGGGAGCAGCCATAGAGCTACCAGAAACTGGAGAGGCAACCACAATCAAAGATCCAGCCCCAGTTCAAGAAGTGTCCTCGACTTCAGGAATCTCTGAAGGAGAAGAACAAAGGCTCCAGGACCAAATAGAAAAGTCAACAGAGGAAAGTGCCAAGGTGGAAATGGAATGGGAAAGGAGACTTCTCATCTCCATTAGACTTCAAGGTTTAGACACAAAAGTGCTCCATGAAGAGTGGATGCAACCCAGCCTGCCTTTCCCTCTGATGAAATTTGAAGTGATAAAGACGAAAAAGAGAATAGAGGAGGAGCAGTATGTCGCTCTTTATGAAGGCGACATCACAAAGGATGAACAATCAAAGAAGATTGTAGATTCTCAACCTAGATGGAGGAAAGGTTGGCTGAACAAATACCCAGCCTACCTCATCTACTTGGTAGAGGCTCCAAAGGAGATTCGGGAGGATGCAACCTTCTGCCCGGTGCCGAGAGTCAGAAACTGGAAAGAGCATGGCAGGATTGCAGAAAAGAAGCCAAATTGGCTTAATTATCCCAGGATGCCAGGACCAAAGGAAGGAGAGAGAATAGGTAAAGCCTACATGGTGAAAACCCTAACGGGCACCATCAAACTCTTTACTGGCTCTCCTGACCTTTCGTGTCAGATGCTAAAGAAAATCTGCAGGACTCTCTTAGCATGCATTGAAGTGTTCGCGCTAGATAAAGCTACGACCTCAAAGCTACGACCTCGAGTCTACTATCGACGGCCGACACAGTGAAAGATATGATGTATGATCTTTCTTTGCAGCCATCACCAAAGGTGTTACATCTCTTATACCAAAGAATTATGTTTTTGCCTAGCTTCCACATGCAAACATTCGAAGAAGCTTTCTACACCGGCTTTTTCACTCACGAAAGCAAAATATTCGGCCCAACCTTGACCATCGGCAACCTACGCTACGAATCACATTTGCAGATGCTCAAGACGACAGGACTCTATTGATCAAGCCTCAAAGTCATGTCAGGGACGACATGAACGTGGAGGGGGGGAGTGTTGAGCCAGCAGAGGATCACACCCGCATTTTTGCTCACACCCATCATTTTGTAACCATTGATTGTAATAAATGTCTTTCCGATATTAATTTTGATTTGAGCCATTCATTAAGTAACGGGACTCAATTGAGTTTCCAGCTTGTAATTCCGACGTAATTTCACCTGCTGATGTAAATAATTAGAGATGTTCTCACCTCCAAGGCTGAGGTATATAAGCCAAAGTTTTGTAACCTAAAGGGAGATTCAATTATTAATCAAGGAGAGTTTTTGAGCACCGTGACTGTGTCTGAGAGAGAGAGAGAGAGAGTCTTATCTTCTTGCTACGCGAGCTACGGGGCCGCCATTGGAGAAGCGACACCGCCATTGTGTTAGCAATGGTGAGAGCTACGCACAGATACCAAGAGTGCGCGCTATCGGCTTCTACGTGTGGTAAGTTCCTATGAGCTTCGGTGTGAGTTTTCTTCCAACTCATGTGTCGGAATAGAGCGTGCAGCATATCTATAGAACCACAACGAGTAGAGCTACACATTAGTACCATCGGGGTCAAGTTTCGGTCACCTGTAATTTTCGGCCTGTCTTCATACGCGTTTACCGCACGGAGTGGTTATAGGTTGATTTTGCAGTTCAAGTCTTTAGGGTGTTGTTCTTACCTAGTGTATAGACTTCCCCTTGAGTTTGAGATCGATTCAATGATTCTAGATCCTGTTTCGTATAGCATTCGTTCGTAGTACGGATTTCAGTCACTTGCGTATTTTAGAACTTAGATTTGATTTCCTTAGTAGTGATTGTCATTAGAAGGTCGAGTAGGTGATTTGACACCCACCTAGTTGTTTCCATGCGCCTGCGGGTCAAGCTTCGTCCTCGTCTGACAAATTCTGTTGTTGGTTGAGTTCTCGCTATTTAGCTTCCGCTAGCGGCGTAACCGCCTTAACACCATCTCATATGATGAGTAGGAGTAGGGTAAGTAGGACATCATGATTTATGATCTAGAGCACTTCATGCATGTTATACTTGCTGTTAAGTTCATCACAAGGTTGTAAAAGACGGAAAAGAGTGTTTGAAAGCTGAAGTGAAGTTCAAAAGTTTCTGTGAGTGTTTCTGAGAGAGCTACAGAGCATCATGAGAATTTCTGTTGGGAAGAAATTACATTTTAAGCCAGGAGACATCCTACGCGTAGAATGTCTTCAGGGTGATCGGGTGGAAATTTTGAAATTTTGTGTTGACCAATGTGTTCAGAAGGTAGGTTTTATCCTATTTTCATGCACCTGGAAAGTGGAAATTTGACCATATGACCGGATAAGGCCAGATAGACAGAAATCTCCAGACATCCTACCCAAATTGTACCAAGGCATTATTTTAAGACCAAAACGATAGGATGGTTGCATGGGCATGATCTGCATGATTTATTGAGTGCTTGAGAAAGGTTTCATCTCAATTGGGTGAGAAAATTGGGTTCTAAGCAGACTTTAGCATTTTTGACTGAAAAAGGCTAGGACAACTAAAATTGGGGTCTTTTGAAATCCAAACCAAAATCTAAGCATAGCACTGAGTTGCTGACATCAAGGGGAAGTTGTGGCTCAAGTTTGGGGTCAAGCAGGCCATATAGACATCCTACGTGTAGGATGTGTTCTGTGTGATTTGGCACTCCAAACCCAGCTTTGAGCATACCAAAGTGATCAGTACCTTAAAGGGAGTCTGTGCTTTGCATTTGAATCCATTTTGAGCAGTTAGACATGCTACATGTAGAATGTCTAATGCATGAAAGTGAAGCCAAAAACTGACTGTACGTATAGCAGGGTGTTGTATAGCCTGAGGCAAGCCTCCTAGTCAATTTTGGTCCAAATTGGAGTGGATTTGACTGGTCAGAGCAGCATCAGGCTGCTGTAATAGATTTTTGATCAATTGACCAGCTTATAGATGTCCAATTCAAAAAGTAAAAACAGCTGTGGACTCAGCACATCAAGGAGAATCTATAGTGAAAAAACCAGGCAAAACAAAGCAGGAGACATCTTACGCATAGGATGTCTACAGGGGCTTAGTGAAGTGAAAAACTGACTGAGGACATACAGTGATGTTCCATTTGACTTAAGAGTTCCAGAACTTCTTTCAGAAGTGAAATTGGACCTCGTTTGACCTTTTGACGGAGCAAAGACGGAATTAAGACTGTCCATGTAAATTGACCAACATCTGAGGGAAGTACAGTTCCAGATTAGCAGACCTAATCAAGAACATCCGAAATGTATAAAATACAGTAGTGGTTGAGGTTAAACCTCCAGCTATAGCAATCATTACTAAGACCGCCTCTAGCGGTTAAATGCTTTGATTTGATTGCCGAAATGAAACGCTTGTGTACATGTATTCAACAGCAAAGCAAGAAGTTGTGCGAAAACTGATCCTTTGCCAGGTGAGTGGTTTGATTTGTGTTAAATTGTATTGCTAAGTTTGATGAATTTAAGATCAGGAAGACACATTCTTAGAGATCAAAAGGTGACAGGTGATCAAGGGAGCTTAGTGTCCACCGAGGAGAGTGTAACTCAGGCAAGGCTAGATCCACTAGCACCGATTATTGAGGAGGGTAGTGATACTGACACTTCATCAGACAAGTCCGTCTTCATGATGGGTAGTCAACAGCTAGGAGGTTTCTCCAATGAAGGACCAATGCCAAGAGGAAGCACCTCCCTAAATCCTTTGAACAATTCCAAGTTTACTATAATCTTCTTAGAAGGAACAAACTCTAGGGGAGCCCTAGTTTATTCTGACTATCGAGGACGCAAGTACGGTATTTGTATTGAAGAAAGAACCTGAAAATAATTGGAGTCTATGATGATGGAGATAGATTTCGAGACGAAAAGGGGAACTACTATGTGATAGTTAGTAACCCTGAGGATTACAATAGATATGGAGATAACGTGGCAAAAGGGAAAATGGTTTTAGAAACTCAAGAATCGCCTCCAAACATTGATCGACCCGGAGCTCTTTTTATGTATGATAAGAAAACAATCAGGGTCTCAACCTATAATGAGAATGTGGGAATTTTCAAGCATGAGAGCGAGGGAATAGTCTCTTACTTTCGATGCA
Source organism: Adiantum capillus-veneris (assembly GCF_014529385.1). Lineage (NCBI taxonomy): Eukaryota > Viridiplantae > Streptophyta > Polypodiopsida > Polypodiales > Pteridaceae > Adiantum > Adiantum capillus-veneris. The sequence continues at coordinate 64,302,753 of NC_140939.1, read as the reverse complement.
AAGAACCCTACCCAAACGAATTAAGCAAAGACAAGGTTCTTTACTTATTCTCTTATGAAATTGCTATGGGGAAGGATATTGTTTCTGTTGATAGGTACAAGCGAGAATACAAACGTATTCTCCCAGAGGAGGTAGAAAAGGCAACAGTTCCAGAAGCATCAACATATGCCCCCAAAGAGGTTCCAAGGTTCACCTACGTCCCTAGCAAGTCAAAAAATCCATTTTCAGAAGATTATGACACGACCTCACATTCTAACCGACAACAGACGTTTGTTAGCGGGTTCGCCACGATGGACGATGGAGAACAGCGAGAACACAGACCAACAAACTGTCAATCCGAGGACGTAGCTGATCCGATTAGGGCATGGAGGAAATCTCTGGGTTGTCAACCCTGAGCCAGACACGAACAACACTCTACAGTCACTAATCCTACCACAACACTACCATAAAGCAAAGAAACAAACAACGCATCCTACGAAACACTACAAGCTCGAAACAGTCTCAAATCATATAAAAATGACTTGAAATCGGAGGGCAAGACTCACAAGGACATATCCTATATGGTGAAACACCTAAACCCTGAAAAACATAACTGTAAGATCTCTAATCGCTGTCGCGATAGACTCAAAACAACAATTTCCAAAGTGTCCGAAACTGATCTACAAAGATATCAACACGAAGAGCTTGTCGCCCTGATTCTAACGACTACTCGATCATTCAGAACGGATGTCGTTTGAGGTACTTAAGACCAAATATAGCTCGTAGCAGGCGGGCTCGAGATGTGGTCCTCAGCTTGCATTGCTTGTGTCGACGCGGAGAGCTCCTCGATGCTAACATGCTCCTACTCTCAAATCTGCAATGTGATTAGTGTGCGCGATGGTGTGTGTGTGTGTGTGACGCTCACTACTGTGTGTTGCAGAACCCACGACTGTATATTAATTGAGATAACGTAATGTGTTTTTTACAAAGCCTTAGGTTTCAGCTTATATACCAAGCCTTAAAACCTAAAGTCCGGCCAAATGACTTGCATTGTTCCTAGGCTTCTACAGAGCTTAATTACAAGAAATTGAGTTAGCTTTACTCATTATACAAGCATTTGTGGCCAAAATACAAGTGCCGATTTAAAATATGAGGTTCCCGTAAACATTACAAAAGTGGCCGTAATGGCTCAAAATAATAATAACGGGATATTCGATGACGTCCATGAACTCGTATCTTCATGTTGCAGCATCCATCTTCATCTTCATTACTTCATCACCATCTTCATGTGGAATCTTTACAAAATCTTTGAGGAATCTTAATGGAATCTTTGTGGAAACGTTGTTGAAAGGGCGTCCTTTCAACAGCGTTCAACTACCAGAACCAACCAGCAACTCAACCATCATTGCAGGCATGGCTTCGACAGAGTGCGACATTAGAACAAGGCCGAAACCGAGATGGTTATCCAACCGCACGAGGGCTAAGGGATTTAGAAGAACCACCACTCTATTCATGGTATCAAGGCGAAAGTAAGCCAAAAACTCAAGGGTCAACAGAGCCTGGAAGACCACCCATAGAACGAGTTCGAAGAGATGAACCATCTCTTGCAAAAACCGTAAGAAATTATGGCTTAGGAGTACCATTGGTAGAGGAACCCGCCCACTACCGAAGGCTAGAGGAGGTATATCGATTAGGACGAGGAGATCCAATGATGAGATCTGTAAACCATCATAGAAGTAGACCTTCTCAGGTGCAAAAATGGGTAAACAAGAAATACACGGGAAATAGAGATCCTAGGGATCATGTAGCAGTCTTTGTGCGTGTAATTAAAGCTAAAGAGGTGTTAGAATTCCCTACCCAATTTGCAGGGTTTGGACTGACCCTAGAGGAGGATGCTGCTACTTGGTTTGACTCTGTGGAGCATAGAGACTTTGAGTCTATGGAGGAAGTGTTTGACGAGTTTATTGAGGAATTCTCACAAAGGGAGATAGCTCATAATACAGTTTCATAAATCCATAAATTCAAACAGAAAGAAGGGGAGTATGTGCGAAAGACAACCCTAAGACTAAAAAGATTTTTCCCTCTGGAAGAACTGCCTACTCAGTCCAGACTTATGCTTATATTTATTCAAGGACTAAGAAATGCAGATCTCCAGAAGGACTTACATATGAAGATGATGACGACGTTAAATGAGTTAACTAAGGAGGATCTTTACCTTGTAGACAATTGTGCGTTCTACAAGGAAGGTGAATTCAAGGATCTTGATGACGATTCATCCTCACAACAAAGTGGAAGCAAGTCTGCTAAGACAACACTGAAAGGAGAAGTAGCTGTAAGCCAAGAGCAGCTTGTAGAGGAAGTGCTAAAAAATATTAGCTTGTACGCCAAACCTCAGGCTAAACAACCAAAGTGGTGTGCTACTGAACAAAATAGACAAACCATGGGACAGAGGAATGTTATTATAACAAGGGATATGTGAGAGAGAGACCTTATGCTCCCTAGGCTCAGGTAGAATCTCCTCAACTTCCACCGATGCCTAGGTATCAAGCAGGCAACCTACGAGGACCTGTAGGTGTAGAAAGACCACAACCAGTGTTGGGGCAGCAACCACCCTTACCAGGATTACGACCAGTCGTCGGCATAAGATACACACCAACAGTAAGAGAACCAAAAGAGAAGGCTTTTGTATCTATGCATGCATATTACAACGATCCCAATGGATATGCTGCAAATCCAATCTATTATCCACCGGAAGAACCCTCAACACCAGAACCTTGGAGCATGATGGGAAGTACAGGACCACCAACAGCTGCACAGGCAGAAGATATAGCTTGGATGAACGAACATTGTTGTTCATAGCCAACGGAGGCATGGGCGGGCAGAGACATGCATACCAACAAAGAGGAGCTCAAGGAGCACCTCAACAGCCTAAGGGACCCTGCTACAAGTTTGGTGGAGATCATTGGCTAAGAGACTGCCCTCATGATGAAATCATTAGAGTCAACGCATATTGCATCGAGTGTGGAATTACTCATTTGATTCCTGATTGTCCTAAACGAGCAAAGGAGAAAAAACTACCTTAAACATGCTGGAAGTAGTGCCTTCCAGTGGAGGCTCAGAAAATGAGAAACTGATACCTATTTAGGCAGTGACACGAGCCCAAGCTCAAAGAATGACGAATGAACCCATAATTGAAGAGCCAAAAACCGATGCCCCAAGTTCAGAATTGAAAAATCAGAGAAGCACTTAGAAAGCTAGAAAGGCACGTATGAAAGCCAAGAGAGAATGAGAGCAAACATCTCTATCCGAGGAGTTAAAACACACGAAGGATAGATTAGAGCGGCTAGAGGATCTAGCTAGTCTAAGCTCACACAATGCGGCAAACATAGCACCCAAGGAAATAACAAAACCCAAAAGTGCAAGATCAGAGGATCAGTGTTGGCAGAAAAGGTAAATGAGCAGTTAGACGCACTTTTAAAAGCCTACGAAGCCAGACTCAAAAACAACCAAACCCAAGAGCAAAGATGGATGACTTATCCATATGCCGAAATAGAAAAATAGAGGCTGGAAATGTTTCAAAAGATGATTGAAACAGCTCAATCCTTGATAGAAAACCCGCTTGGTAAACCTGCAAGTTGGCATTAAGTACCATCTCCAACCCCTATCAAACCAACTTTAGAGAACCAAGTAGACACGAAGGAGAGACTCACGACTGCCTCTGAGTCTAGGAGAGAACCTATCATAGTGCCAAATACAACGGATGAGACAAGTGATGGTTTCCAGTCTAAAACATTGGTAGATATGGGTAAGGATTGTAAGGGGCTAGATGACCTATGGAAGCAAATCCGTGATGCCAACGAAGCTAACAGGGTGAGTTACCACATGAATAGCATGAGAAAAGGGAAAAATGAGATCTTACCTCCTATTGAAGAATTTGAGGCAAGATCACAAATGAACTTTGATATACATTCAATTAGTTCGGGGCACAGCCAACCAGAATCGCTAAAAACTCTACCCTCTTACCTAGGGGAGTATGAAGCCAAGTCTGAGGTGAGAGCAATCCCATCTCAAAGACTTTCTTCTAACAGAGTGATGGATTCACAAGGGTTGATTGAGTTATTGTCCACCCCTGTGGCATGCACAATCACATTAGCCGAACTCCTAAGGCTACGGCCAAACATGTGGATCACCGTAGGCAAATTCTTAGAAAATTTTGGAGTAAAAGACCCCACCTCGAAGCTCCAAGAAGGGATTAGAGAATTGGACAAGCCTCAACTAAACACCAGGCCAGTACCTTTAAACAAGGTTGGAGAATGTTGCGAGGGAGAAGATGGAAACACCACGCTACCACTAGAATTCCAAGGAGTAGTTTCCAAAGCTATTCTTAATAGTGGAGCAGGAGTCGCTATCGCCACTAAGGAAATATAAAAAAAATGGAGAAAACCGGCTTTGAGAGCTACCAGAATGAAATTGCAACTGGCAGATGGGTTCATGGAAAAACCTCTAGGACTCTTAGAAAAAGTAATTGTCACCTCGTGCGGAATCGAGTATGAGCATACATTTGCAATAATCGATTTGACAAAAAGAACAACTACGAGATCATCTTGGGAAGACCATTCATGAGACAATTAAAGATGGTCCTGGATTGGGGTTACGACCACATATACCTCAGACATGGTGAGACTACAACCAAAATACACCTAAAAGACCATAGTTACAAAGATGTGAACCAGACACCAGTGGAAGAGTTTGATTTAGCTACATTGGCAGGGTTCGAACTCCCAACATGGTTAGGGCAAAAAAAAAAGCTATGGATGTGCAGAGCTTCACATTGTGGGAGCTTAAAAAGAGAGGAATGCGTCTTGGAAAGATCTATTGAAGACAAGGATTATATTCCGGAACCTTTTCCTAAAGGTGCCTTAGAACCTCCGGAATGGGAACACATACTAGCAACATTGGATGTCTGTACCATTACAGATAGCTCGACGAAAAAAATTTGCGATAAGGATGGCTATGATGTGCTACCCTACTACATGGTAAGCCTTATACTAGGAGGAGATGAGATTGTAGAACCACCAGAACAAGAAGAGTTTTATATCTCCTTTGAGCATCTGGAGATAAATAACAATGCAGATAACGAGTGTTCAGACAGCTCAAGCGAGCGTGGGGAGAAAACAACGAATATCAAGTTTTATGATTTTGTCAATCAGCACCCTAGACGCTAGGAAATGCTATAGGAAAAAACAAGCAGAAAACAAAATGAGAAAGAACCCTATGCCCAGGATAAAAGATAAAACTCACTATCTAATGCTTGTCAAAGCAGAGGATTGTGTAAAAGACCAAATATCAGGCAGATTCTCAAAAGTTCGAAGGGAAGGAATGCAAGAGGAAATAAAACAAGTACGGAAAGCTAAAACAGAAACAAAATCAAAAAAATCTCAAAAATAAAAACAAGAAAAAGAAAAAGACCCAGCGTGGACCAAATTGGAGCGTAAAAAGAAATACCAAGAACTAAAACGGTCATTACGAGAGATATGGACTACAAAGGGAGAAAGTGATAGTAAGGAGGAGTCAGAAAAAGGAAACATGAATATACCATCCCACTATCAAAAATTCACCATCCAGGACAGAAAAATCATAATATTGACACCACCAGTGAGGGAAAGAATAAACCAAGAATCTTACAAAGGGCCGAAAAATGCAAAACAGATGGACCTCGCTGCACCAAGTGAAAAGCCTCAGCCGGTCTATATCGCAACTGATTTAGAGTCGGAAGAAGAAGAACTGCTAACACGACTTCTCAAGAAGTATAAAGATGTGTTTGCATGGTCCTACAAAGACCTCAAAGGAGTTGATCCATCGATATGCCATCATACAATTCCATTGAAATCACATGCCAAACCTAGCAAACAGTGTCCTTACACATATAATGACACATTTGATAAATGAATAAAAGAGGAGATTGACAAGATGATGGATGCTGAATTCATCTACGAAATCGAGCATACAGATTGAGTGTCACCCATTGTGGTTGTCCCCAAAAAGAACGGAAAGCTGCGAGTGTGTGAACCTCAAAAAAGTAAATGCAACCACCATAAGGGATAATTATCCCTTGCCAGTCACATAACATGTACTTGAGAGGGTGGCTGAGAAACGGGCTTATTCTTTTCTAGATGGGTTTTCAGGGTATAACCAACTGGCAATTGCAATAGAGGATCAACACAAAATAGCATTTTCCACAGAATGGGGAATATATGCGTATCTAGTTATGCCTTTTGGCTTAACCAATGCCCCAGCTACCTTTTAGAGCTTAATGATTCATGCGTTCAAAGAATACCTGAGAATATTCTTAGAAATATATATGGATGATCTTTGTGTCCACTCTCTTCTACAAGAAGAACATATTGACCATTTACAAAAGGTATTTGAGAAGTGCACACCATATCGAATCTGTCTTAACCTGGAAAAGTGCATTTTTATGGTTAGGCAAGGCCGCATCTTAGGACATATTGTCTCAAGAAATGGCATAACCACTGACCTAGACAAAATCAAAGTCATAGTAGACCTGCCCATGCCTACTAATGCAAAACAAGTACAATCCTTCATGGGACACTGCGGATATTATCGAAGATTCATATATATGTATGCAGTCATTGCACAACCTCTGTATCGTTTGTTAGTTAGTTTCGAGTGGACTGATGAGTGTTAAACTTCATTCCAAAAGCTTAAGGAAAACCTTGTATCAACACCTGTACTTAAAGCACCAGATTGGGAAAGGATATTCCATGTTCACATTGATGCATCTGCATATGAAATCGGGAGTATTCTGGCTCAACCTGGAGACGAAACAATGGATTTCCCAGTTTGTTATTCAAGCCGACAGTTAAATAGTGCAGAAAAGAACTACACAACCACTGAAAGAGAGGGGTTAGGGATGATCTATGCTGTAAAGAAATTTCGGCATTATTTGCTTGCAAACAAATTTGTGTTCTTCACAGATCATCAAGCTCTTTTGTATCTGGTAAATAAACCATGCAATACTGGGATAATTGTACGCTGGTTTATTATATTGCTAGAGTTTGATTTCACAGTGGTGGTCAAAAAGGGTAAAACTCATCTACGGGTTGATCATCTTTCAAGGCTACAAAACGGGGAAGCTCCTGAAGGAGTAGACGATGACATACCTGATGCTTATCTTTTCAATATTGAAATGATACCCAAATGGTTGGCCTATTTCACCCGCTGCATTTCGCACCCATACCCAATATATGATTGTGGCTACGGACTACCTCACAAAATGGGTAGAAGCCAAGGCAACACAAAAAGCAGACGCATGAACCACTGCACAATTTTTGTATGAGAATGTATTTGTATGATACGGATTACCAATAGAAATTGTCAGTGATCGAGGAACACATTTTCTTAACGAAGTCGTTGAATGTCTGCTAGAGGAATTCATGGTCATACATGCCACAAATAAAACTGAGGCCACAAATAAAACACTATGCATTGTTCTAACTAAAATTGTATCAGAGTCAAGAACAGACTCGAATCAACAGTTACACTCAACACTATGGGCATACAGGGTAGCTTACAAAACATCAATAGGAACAACACCGTACAACATGGTGTTTGGCTTAAATGCTATATTACCCATAGAGTTTTTAATTCCAACTCTACGAGTAGCGAAACGCTTAGAATGGACAAAGCATGAGCTCTCTTCAAGAATAAAAGCTAGATGAACTAAGATTGAGAGCTGTAGCTTTGATCTATGCTAAAAAGAGAAGACAAAACGAGTTTTTTGACAAGCATGTGCACGAAAGAGTTCAAAACAGGTGATTATGTACTTGTTTATACCTTGAAGCAACATGCCAAGAAACTTAAAAAGCGAGGGATGGGACCCTTTGTGATTATTGAGTTATCACAAAGTGGAGCTGTCAAGCTTGCTACATTAGCAGGAGAAGAAATACCAAATTGGATTAGTGGGTGCCAATTAAAAACGTATCATTTATCACTAACACAGGATATGCTTCAACAAATCCATCAAGAAAAACAACGGATGAAGCAGAAACAGAAGATATGAGAAGAAGACCAAGTAGAAGCAAAAGAACACATTGCAAAAAGACGGCTTCTACGACAACAACAACAATGTGGATCACCGTTGTGAATAAATGCTATTCGACTAACGAATTTTGATGAAGACACAGTAGAGCCAATAATTGCAGTCAAAGTGGGTAGCAATCAAGATGAATCCACGACATTGCTTGATTCTAGTGCTCAAGCAAATCTAACCTCTTACATATTATACAAACAGCTCAAGCACATAGATCAACTACATCCTACTCCACAAGTGCTGGAAAGTAGTACATCACAGTCGCTAAAACATTGGGCTGGACTATATTACATGTACAAATACATCAATATATTTACCCACACAAGTTTTATGTGGTTGAGGATGAAAGCACACAACACCCCATGTTGTTGGGACAACCTTGTCAAAAAGAGTATAATATGTAGAGAGATTGGAATGCGGATGCAGTAAAAATTCAGCATGCACAAGAACAACAGGTGGTAGCCTTTTCTCATTAACCTCGGAAGAATTAGCTGCCAGCAATGCAATCGCTGGATAAAGTACCAAAAGGATGGGTGCCATTAAAGAACAACATGATACCCATGGAAAAAAAACAGGGAACTACCAACCATGTTCAATACAAACATAAAACAACACAAACCACGGTGCCAAGATCAAGGTTAGCAACACGTGAAATACAAGCATGGGTGTAGAAGGATAGAGGTGACATAGCAGACAAACCACAATACCACAGAAGAAGTCAACAGAAGCACACAGTTCAAACAAAAAACAAGGGAATAAAAAAGATATGGATCCCAAAGAGAATGCTCAGTAACAACTTAAATGCGACTCGCATTTGGATTCTGAAACCACAGCAACAGGAGCTCCCTTCAGTACAAGCAACATCGACATGCAGACACACACAACATATGAAATCGGCAAACCGATCTATGTGGGTGCCAATCAGCAGCAAAACAATGACAACCATGGAAGTAGCACTAAACCTACAAAAACCTCCAAAGCAAAGCTACAAATGGAAAGCAAAAGAGACAAAGTCTATGGCCAATTCCGCCACGACCATTCTCTCCAAGGAGACAACTTTTGTACGAAAGACGATCAAACAGAGAGCGGTAGAGTTACAACTTTTACTTGCAAAGAAAATCCACCCACCAAATCAACAACAAACAGGAAACCTCGACGGCGAATGCCAATAAGCATCTTGCTTATACCCTCCTCTTGCACATCATTGATTTTTCCATGCATTGACCAAGTATGCATCATATAGGGCCACATTATACGGCCAAGCATTGGCACAATTTTTTAACCCATGTACGGAACATACACCGAGGCGATATCTTGTCGTCCGGGGGGACTTCGGCTAGGAGGGGGGGAGGCATTCTCAAATGCAGACCCAATGGAAAAAAGAGCAAAAAAGGGAATGTTTTTCGATTATTTTAGAGGGTTGTCGTTTGATTGCGAAATCTTTTGGACTAACCCAAGTACATATGCCCTTATACAGCATGAATAGACAAGTATATGGGGCCAAACGTCAAATCAAGCCCAGACATTTTTCGAGCAAAATATTGGTAAAATAGAGAAATCGGGGCGTAAAAATTGCATGTGAGTGTATATAGTGTTTTGCGGTGATGTTTTTGATTTATTATGATTTTGGAGATTTTTTGGATTTAATTTTCTAATTTCTTTTTAATTTTACTAATTATCGGAAAAAAAACTTCAAAATTACAAAAAGTAGGTGAAAAACGATCGTAATGAAAAAACAAAAAATATGGGGATAATCAGTGACTATAAGACAACCTATGGTACAATGGGGGTCTAATTATGAGAATGGAGCGGAAAGCGTGTTTTGGTCGGATTTTGACCGAAACGTCAAATTTCTCGGAAACTGGGCAAATGAAGTCCAAATCAAGAAATTTTTGAGCCTAAACCGCATCTCGCAAGAAGTTGGGAGCAAATGTCAAATTTCATGGAAAGTGGTTCGGGGACCCCCATTAAGAGATTTTTTCACTTCATTTTAAGCTCATTTCTACTATTGCCTTTTGAGAGAGAGCTCTTGCCACCTAGAGCGAACGGGAGTTCCAGTGGCTTGTACGACGCACACGACCACCCAACAGGCTCCAGACATGAGAGGTAGGATCACCACCTTGAGCTTTTCGCGCATGTTTGTTGTTTTGTCGCAAAAATTAGCGTAGGGTTCACACGGGAAGCGAGCGGTAGAGACCTACAAGTAGAAGTGGCCACCTAACGGCTAACCCAAAAGCAACGAGGCTTCATCGGCGGCTTACCCTAGCATAGGAGACCACTCTTGGATGCCCAAAGGCGGTGGAAAACCATCGGGAAAAACCCTAACTTCTAGAGCCCTGCAAGAGGCCACCAAATGGAAGAAAGGCGTCCAAATGCTACCAAAACTCATGGGTAGGAGCATCTCCAGAAGTCTATATAGCCCACATGGCCATAAGGTGACCCGAAGCGGCACTAAGCTTCAGAAACGGTGATGGAGCAAAAGATGTCGTGCGCACACTCACACACCCAGACAACTCAACACAACACAAGGAATTTACTTGAATTCCTCACCTCACTCACTACCACTCAAAAGCTCCCTAAAAACTCTACCCACAAGCTCAATTCAAACTCCAAACGCCTCGACCTACAAGCCCTTGCCTGCCCGCAGACACTACAAGGTGAGTCGAGGTGATCAACACTTGAAATCACGCTTGGTGGTGACCAAAATATACAAGAAAAACTATCAAAAAACCAAAAACTCCAGCCACAAAAGTCCACTCTCAAACCATTGCAAAAGCTTCACCAAACTCCACTCTGTTGGACTCTTTGGAGTAGCACCAACCCTAATGGCACCGATACAGGGTCACATAGTCTTGCAAAAAGCCGCACCTTCTTCCCTCAATTCCTTGCACACACACATCCATGGAAACCTCAGAACTCCCATTGACTCTCCCAAGTGCAAAATTGGAGAGAGAAAGCTCTCATTCACTCCTCCACACACTCGAAAACAGGACGTGAACGCAACGGGACTACACTAGAACACCTGTAGGAACCCAGCTCCCTCCCACACACAGAGAGGTGAAAGTGTTGATATTGCTCTTCAAAATTCCTCCCTCAGCCTGGACCATCACGGAACCGTGAGTGATGTGGCAATTTGAAGCCATTTCACACCTTTTTTGACCTTTTTTTGCCCAGATTTGGCTAGTTTTGACCCCTGGTGGGCATTTTTCGCAAGAAAAATCCCAAACGGACTCCAAAATTCACCAAATTTTGCACGATTGATCCTAGATACCCAAATCACATTTACACATCCCCACATTCCATTTTTGACCACTTCTAGGGCGATGCACGTATCACCGCAGATCAGGCGCCGCAAATAGACAGTTACCGTATGTGTCAAATTTCGCGAGCGGGATGAGAGTACCCACACTTGTCACTTGCATTATTTACATTCTATAAAGCTCAAACACATTTTATAGAGAGAAAATAAGCCACCTAGAACCATATCCAAGGCCCCGATACCCTATCCAGGCATGTACATATGCTCGACTGCCGACACGCAAGCACGCATATTTACAATGTGCACACGTTGCACCTTTTTTCGAACTTGAAACCACTTTGCAAAGCTCCCAAATGCATGTATTTACATCTTTTTGTACATATGACCATGCATATAAACGCTACTTTGTACACGCCAAAAGCGGTCTATCATCATTGCCCACCCTCTAGGTATAGCATTTATGCTCAACCAAGAGACTATTTGCATCTGGAACCACATCCCTCGCAAAATATTTCTTCAATCGATACCCATTTATTCTGTAGCGCAAAATTTCACCAGACAATTTTTCCAACTCATAGGTTTCATTAGGAAATATATGCTTCACTCTGTATGGACCTAACCATTTGTCTCTCAACTTCTTTTGAAAAGTAAAATCCAAGCGAGAATCATACTTCATCACCAGATCTCCCTCTTTGATTTCTTTCTTTGGCAGCCTCTTATTCATTTTCTCCATCCTTGTCTCTGCTTGTTGAAGATAATAATCACTGTCTTTCTCTCTATTCATTCGCAAAAACTCTAGAGAAGGAATTTTTTCTTGCAGCTTGTCACTATGCTCACCTTGCATTCTGCACAACAACTTCAAGGAATCCAATTGCACTTGTACGGGCATAAGAGCCTCTTTTCCATAAACAAGCTCATATGGTGTAAACTGTGTTGACACTCTATACGCAGTTCTATAAGCCTACAAACACTTTTCCAAGTCCAAGTCCCACTCTTTACGATGCTCTCTAGCATACTTTGATAGCATCTTCACAATTTGACCATTGCAATTCTCAACCAACCCATTGCATTGTGGGCAGTAAGGAGAAGAATGCCTATGCTGAATTTCCAATTTCATGAGAGCAGCAAAAAGTTTTCCCCTAAACCATGGTCCACGATTAGAAATGATAACCATAGGAGCTCCAAACCTGCAACACACTTGTTCATACAAAAAAGTGGCCACTCTTCGTGCTGTTACATCTTTTACTGCTCTTGCCTCCACCCATTTTGTCAAATAGCCCACAGCCACAAGGATATACCTTTTACTATTGTTGGTCCTTGGCATTGGACCTACAGCATCTACTCCCCATTTTGCAAATGCATCAAAAGACATTATATCTTTCTGAGGCTCAGCCAAAAGCTTCTGATTTGCAAACACTTGGCATTCATGGCATGACTTGCACCAAAAATAAGCATCTGTCATCATAGAGGGCCAACAGTAACCTGATCTCAAAACACGAAAGACAACATGATCCTTGCCTTGATGGCCTGTTTCTTCATGACAGTGCTCCAAAATCAAGCCTATCTCTTCTTTGTACGACACTTTTCTCAAAATGCTATCCTTGCCATAAAGCATGAGATCCTCACCTACCAATGTGTAGTTTCTTGCTTTTGCAACTATTCTGTTACGCCGAACCTTTGACATGCCCTCTGGACATTGCCCTTTACCAAGAAATACTTCTACATCTTGCAATGATTCCCTTCTTGCATACAAGGCTTCCTTGACCTTTAAAGGAGCTACCAAGGCATCCAGCTTGTCCCTAGCCAACTCATCAGCTTCTTTATTCTGCTCACAAGGAACATGCTTAAACTATATCTTCTCAAACTCATACAAAAGCTTCTTGATGCCATAGAACCACTTCTTCAAATTGTCTTTCTTAACATTCCACAAACCAAGCAACTGATTCATGACTAGCAATGCATCCCCTTTTTCAATGACCCTCTTCAGTCCAAACTCAACACACTGCTTCAACCCAAGGAAAAGCGTGAGGTACTCGGCCTCATTGTTACTTTCAGCTTCATCAAGATCGTAAGCTCTAGAAAAGATTACATCGCCTTTTGGGTTCTTAATGACTACCCTACCACTTGCCTTTTGAAGATCTTTCATGTATGCACCATCAAACATCATTGTATACGCATTTGTAATATCTAGTTCCTCTTCATGATCATCCTTGTCAACCCTTGGGTAAGATGGAAGCTTGCCCCCCTTATGTACGACTATGTTTGCCAAGTGAGCTTTAACAAAATGATCCACTTTAAACTCAAACTCATACTCTTGAAGCTCCAAAGTCCACTTTAAGATGCGCTTGCTAGGCTTCAAATGTTGTACTACATCCGGAAAAAGATTCGATGTGGTGAGCACATAGAACTTTTGGGGCAACAAATAGGTTTTAAACCTACGGCAAGCAAGAACCAAGGCGAATACCCACTATTCCATTTCCGTGTAGGATAACTCGCTTACATTCTTCATCTTGCTCTCAAAATAAACTGGCTTGAAGTTCCTTCCTTGCTTTTGTAAGAGAACCGACCCAAAATCTACTGACCCCACACTAATAGATACATAGAAAATCGACTGCAAGTCGGGAGGACTCACTGTTGGTAAAGCACACAATACCTCCTTGATGCCATCCAAAGCCTGTTGCATGTCTTCATTCCATTCAAACCCTTGAACTCTTTGACTCAATTTATGGAGAGGATACACATACTGACATAGCATGCACAAATGATGCCAAATCCTTTGTGTTGCTGGGCGGATCCATAAGCAATAAAGCCTTAACTTTCTCTGGGTCAGCTTCTATTCCATTTTGGGAAACCACATGTCCTAGCAAATGGACTCTGGCATGAGCAAACTTACACTTCTTTGGGTTGAGTTGCCCACCCTCTTGTTGAAGCATTTCAAAACTCAACCTCAGCTTCTCCAAATGTGTGACCCTTGAGCTATAACACCCAATGTCATCCATGAAAACACGAATGAACTTACCCAAGTAGGGACCAAACAATCTGTTGGCGGTCATAGCATAGAGCTCAACCCACCGACATAATGTCAATCCGGTGGATCAGAACCCGGCTAGTGCATGGAGGCGTGGATGCACCAAATGTGATAGCTTGAGCACTCTAGGAAGAGGAGAAAAGCGGGAATAGAAGAGGGAAATCTCTGGAAGATAGTTCTACACACACACACACACTCAAGCTACACTCGAAATCTCTACACATGAGGACATTGATGCTTCCCTTGCTCTCATCTCAAGCACACACACTCTAATCACACATTAAGCACACACACACGGAAGCCTAATTAGATCAATGCATGCAACAAACGTACACACACACTCTAATCTAGCACACATGTGAAGCTAGAATGCTCCAAAAAGAGGGAAACTTGAGAGAGAAGAGGAGATTAAGACTTAATCAAGCAACAACAACACACATAAGCATGAAAGACAAGAGCAAGTAGAGAGACTTAGCTTCCATTAACCCCAAACGTCGGCTACATGTGTATGAGGAAGCTCCAAGCTCCATAGCCACTCCTCTTCTTCTTCTCCACACTCACCTCACACTCTCTTGAGCTCTCTTTGCTCTCCAAGAGTTGGCTCTTCTAAGAATGCCCTTTCACATCTTGTGAATTGAGTTATATACAAAGAGCTTCTAAAAATGGGCGGCCGGCCAAAAGTGTAAATGCATGTAATAGGCATCTAGGCTCATCTACTCATAGACGTACAAAGTGGAACTCAAGTACAGCCCGTAGATACAAAGAATATGTGTATACACATATGTGTACACACCAATGAAGCACAATGCATGTCGTTGGCGCTCGCCCATCTACACTCTCTCCTTCCTAATTTCACGCATGTCCTCGGGTGCCCGGAAGAGTCTTCAGAGGGGTGATGAATGTGGCTGCACAAAAGATAATTTCATTAAGGTGCATGCTAGTCCAACATAAGAGTGAGAGTGCATAATAAAAGAGAAGCAATAAATAGCAGCAACCACATTAGAGTTTTGCAAAGCAAGCATAGCAATTCTAAGGTACATTAGATGGTCAAGTGTAGGCATTTCATTAAAGTCCAAGCTTATTGGAAGTAATGCATGAGTTAGAAAAAGGTGTCCGAGTTTTAATCTAAGGTCTCAACTATGCCAAGTCTAAGAAGTGAAATTAGCATGCTTAATAAGAAACAAACATCAAAATGCCACTAGAGCAGGGCTTGGGCGCTTTTCAAGTAGTAAACAAATATGAGAATCTTTGAATTTCAAGTGGAAGAGGCTTCATTTGCCTTTTGATTTTATGCAAACATAGGAATTTGAAGCACATGGCGACCATCCAAGAGTGAGACAAGCATCGACCTTGGTTCCTTGTATGACTACAAGGCCTTCTCCAAGAGTCTACTAGTTCACTCAAGGCATGGCTACCCCCTAGCAATCCAAGGCATCGGTTTAGGGCCTTGACCAAGCGAGCCAAGATGATTACCCTCGCCTGCCAAAGACCACTAAGGCGATAGGCCGTACACATAAACATAGACTTTATTTTTTCATTTGGCAGCCCTTTGTTTTGGCATTTTTTGGTTGGATTTCTCTTCCAAAGTGTATGATGCAATCTCATAAAGTGTAACCAAATGAAACAAGCTTGCACATAGAACTAGCACACCTAAATGCTCGTCAATCATTAAGAAGAAATTTGAAAACCTAGAGCTAGCAATGTCATGAACTAGGATTAACACAAGGTCACAAATGCATACCCATGATTACTAAAAATAAGGTCAAACTTAAATTAATGACTTGCACCAAAACACCTAGATGGAAACTTGAAAAAGCTAGCCTAGCTTGCAAAAACTCATGTGGTTGTGCACTTTATGCACATCAAGGAAAATGTAGTGATAAGAGGAGAAAGAGGAAATCATGGAAAAAGTACACCTGTAATGTGCACTTTATGCACATCAAGGAAAATGTAGTGATAAGAGGAGAAAGAGGCAATCATGGAAAAAGTACACCTGTAATGGGGTGGATCCTCGTATCTGGATGTGACAATAGACCCCAATAGCAATGGAGATGGCCCACCAAATGCAAATCGCCGGGAGTAAATGTCAAGCTAGTCCGCATGCTTCTTTTTCCTGCACAAAAGTAAGACACAAAGCACAATACCTCGAGGGGCATATCAACAAGAAAAGAAGAAATAGTGAAAACAAAATAAAGGTCCTAAAATAAGGTCTGAAAACCTAGATATCCATAGGGAAATACCCAGTGGGAAAAAGTTCCTCTGGTATATGCGCATGTGTCTAGTGCACCATGATCAATCAATACAAATCAAAGTCGCGTGTGACTAGAACGAATAAGAGAACCCTCTCCAAATAAAAGGATAGCTCTCTGTCTAACAGTCAAAGGCTGGCTAGCACCTAGATCTATACATGTGGTCTCCGCTAAAGGGAAAATATCATGTCTAGGGATGACATCAGCCTCTATGTCATTGGTCATAGGTCTCTGAAGCTCATGTATCACTAGTACACTCCTACATAGCTCTATGTCTCTATGATGGTCAATAGAAATCTGACTCGAGCTAGTGCTAGGGTCTACATGTAATAAACTAGGGGGAAGTCTCTTCAGTAGCCAGATCTGCAATGCTCGCGCTCTCATAGGGATATTGGTATGAGCTCGTCTAGCATGTCTGTGTGTGCATCTATCTCTAGGACATGCTCGTTGCTGTGGAGGGGCTGGCCTCTCTATGGGACATCTCGTCTCTCGACATCTAGCTCGTGGAGGTCTCGTGCTAGGGTATGAGGGTGAAAGCATGAATAGGTGGAAAGCTATATATGTGATATAATTAAATAGCATAGCATGACATTGGGGGTGTGGTCACTGGTGCCATATTTCAGACGTCCAAATTTATATTCTAAAAATGTTATACTAAAAAATTCAGCCTTCACACACCCACTTTGTTTCATGAGTAGTTGGCAGTTTCAAACACCGTGCCCCCCGACCCCCCGCCTCTCTCTCTCTCTCTCTCTCTCTCTCTCTCTCTCTCTCTCTCTCTCTCTCTCTCTCTCTCTCTCTCTCTCTCTCTCTCTCTCTCTCTCTCTCTCTCTCTCTCGCGCATAGAGATTCTACTGTGCAAGCTTGGCTGCTTCAAGGACGATTGCAGTAACCACCCTCTTCTCTTCGAGGTAGGTCTCTCCCATTGAACATGTACACTCTCTACATCTTGAGCACGCGCACCCCACATGGGATCATTTAGCTACATTAAGCTGCATTTGGAGCTGCATGAGTGCCACACCTTGCTCATTTGCAACAAGAGGCGAGCTCCCAAGGTAATTTTCTAGTCCACAAGCTGCATGCAATCTTGGGGCAAATCCCATAGCACATCACCTTGAATGCCCTGCTTACAAGAGCAGGCCCATGAAGTTCTTGTTTCTTTTTAGCAGGGATGATAAGCGAGGGCACACCACGTCTCATGAGTTCATTGGATGATGTGCAGGTATATCACTTGAGACTGCATCATGGCACCTTCCTCAAAGCATCTGATGCAAGCAAACAGCAGTCTAGTTAGGAACATTGAACCACCTCTGCATACGAAGTTTTGTCGTCTTGCCGAGGAATTTCATATGGAGCGTGGATTGCCATTGGAGGGAGTTGATCCGCATAGCTTGACAGGAAACAATGACATCTCTGAGGAGGACTGGGAAGTTGTCTTTATATGCCCAAAGCCTGTTCCGGGTAGCCAGAAGAAAGTGAAGGCATACCATGCTCGGTCGGAGTTCTTGAAAAAGCTTGTGTGGAGACACTGGGATGTCTACCAGGAGGGTCCCTTCATGTATGAAGTAGGGACTCAATTTGCAAAGGCCTTTGCTTTGGAAAACTGTAGTGAATCTGGCAAACATCAAATTTCTTGGGCTATCTTTGCAGGGAGGGCAATGAGAGCCTCAGAAGAAAGACACAACTTGCAAAACAAGATCAAGAGGTGGGAAGAGCAGATGAGTGGTAGAGGGAGAGGTTCCAGAACCACTGCTGCCTCTACCAGATCATCATTGAAAACAGAAAGTACATCTGTACCATTGTCAAGCGTGCCTATACAAGAGGATGCCTGGTACAATTGGCAGAGGAGGATAGCAGGGCACTTGCAGAAATGAAGAATATTGTAGAGGGCAGATTGCAAGACTATAAGTCAAGACTTGAGGGTGCAAAGAAGCAGGTAGAGGATCAAGTCAGAGAATTGCATAGGGTTGAGGGTGCTCAAAGCTCAAACACTTTGGCCATAAAGTTGCAAACGGAGATTGATTGCGTGCAAGACCCTGTAGCTCGACAACGCCTGATTGATTTGATTGGACAGTTCTCGAGTACTACTAGAGAGAACGTTGCTGAATTAGAAGCCAATGTGGCTAAAGCAAAGGTGCATACCCTCCTACATGTGCTTCACTTTGTTTTGGAGTATGTGGTTCACTTCCATGTGGTTATGTGGTTAGAGTGTTATGGATTGTATGGTTATGTATTGTATGAACATATTCTATTTCTCCTATGTGCTATATAGCACAAAATATGTGCTATATGGCCACAACATAGCCATCATCTTCATGGAGTGGGTGGTTATATGCTATGTGCTATGTGCTATATGGTCACAACATAGCCATCATCTTCATGGAGTGGGTGGTTATATGCTATGTGTGGTTATGTGCTATGTGCTTTAAAGTTCAATCTAGGTGCAGCATGTTCACAATAGTACCCTCATCTATTTGGAATGTGTGTGATTCTATGCTATGTGCTTTGTGTGGTTATGTGCTATGTGATACATATCACAATGGACATGTGTAATATGTGCTATATAGCATACCTGTATGCTATATGCTCACAATATAGCCCTGAAGTGTGTGTTAAATATTGATATGTGCTACATAGCACAATCTTTTTATGTGCTATGTGCTAAATAGCACATTTTGTGTGTTATATGTTCACAATATAGCCCTGGAGTGTGTGGAATAGTGAATTGTGCTATATAGAACAATCTCTATTTTTGCTATGTGCTACATAGCACAATATTTGTGCTATATGCTATGTGCTATGTCTCATATAGCCCACTGCATATCATATACCCAACAAGCTTGTGCTATATAGCATATAGAGAAAATGTTTGGGCTATATCTGGTATTTTAAAAAGTCTCTCTGTTATGATCTACAGTGCATACTCTATGTAGCACTTATAGCACATTATACTTGGACTGTGCTATGTGCTATATAGCACAATGCATATCATATACCACATCAAGATTGTGTTTATATCATATAGAGTAAGTGCTTGTCTTATATGTGGTATTGCAAATAAGGGATAAGATTCACGCTGCATATTCTTTTCAGCAATCTGCTTTTGTTGGGTTATTGAGACTTAAATTAGATGTGTTGTCTTCTTTGTTTCACAGGCACTACTTGCAGAAGTAGAGACCAACATAGCACAGGAATCAGAGCACTTTAAATTTTGTGTTACCATGGAGAGGACTTCACATAACGTGGGAGCCAGTTTGATGAAGCCTTTTCCTCGTGTGTATTTTAAGTAGAGCATTAGCGAGGTGGCACTTAATGGGTTCTACCATTGTGTAGGATGTGGATTCCCGTTCGATGCCAGAAGCTTGGATGTATTCTCCCTGCCTTGCACCCATGTGTACCATATGCTATGATTCGTGCATCTATGTAGGGACTATGGCTATTGTGTTGCACTAGATTGCAACATGTTTGTTCCCCCTAGAGCTTGTACTCCAAGTGAGACTTTGTAAATAGCTTGCTTCGCAGAACAATCATCGCATGCTTGCTCCAACAAGACGATGCATTCCACAAGGAAGAATGGCCTGATTACCCCAGGGATGCAGCCAGGCCTTGAAGCGGAGTCTACCCGCGGCATGCAGCCAGCCCTTGAAGTGGAGTCTGCCGTAGGGGATGCAGTACGTGCAGTAGTTGAAGACATATTGATGGCAAAGTCTTTTGCAGTCAAATCACCTAGGCAAAAACTAACTCCAAGAAGGCTGCTGCATTCTCCGTTGAGTGCCAAAGCATCACCAAGTGTGGACACTAGAGATGATGCATCAGATGAGGCAGTTGCAAATGTGGTGAAAGAAACACCCCCTCCAGCGGGGAAGAAGCCAACACCAAAGCGCAAGAAATCGACTCCCAAGAACTTAGGTGGAAGTCCCACAATGGATATACCTCTTGATTCATTTAGGAAGAGAAAGAAACCAAATGCAAAGCAATGAGTGTGTTTTTTTTGTAACTTCATGCAATTAGAAGATGTATTTAGAAGGCATGTGCAATCCATTGCACCCCTATTGTATCCATGCTCATTGATGAATCAAGTGTTGGAATTTGTTAGTGACATTGAGTAGCGTTAAATGGTAACCTTGCATTTGCACTACATTTCTACTCAAATGTATATATTTTTTATCAAAGTTTTAACCTAGTGTTCATTCTCTCTTTCCGTAATAGCCCTTTTCCATACAAACACCTTACCCTTCTCAGATCTTTATGCATTTACATCATATTTCTCTCTTCATGCTAAATGTAAATAGTAAACTTAATTCTACTCTCCTAGTTTTTTTACTGTATATTCTTTTGACTAATTACCTTTACTAATTTAAATAGCTATCTACATCCCATAATTTGTAAATAAATAATTTATGGGCACTTATCTTACCCATCTTCTCTCAAGGGTAGGGTTAACCTTGTAGGCCTTCCCTTCCCCACCACTATGTGACCCAAGTCTTGGATCATTTACTTGTGCTGGTCAACAAATCTTAAATATAATGTATATCCCCAATAAATCAAACTTTATTGGAGCCCACCTCATTTGTTTAAGGTGGATTCTCTTTTGAAAAAGCATGCTACACCTTGGATGCATGCTAAAGGGGCCCTACAAGGAGACTTTGTTCAAAAGGTGTTTTGGATGCATCTTGAACGCCTTAGCTCGTGGGTATACTTGAGGAACACTCCAAAATCAGCTTAAACACTTTGAGAAGGTCAACTTTGCCTTTTACAACACCCAATTCTGAGTTACAGGCTGAAAGTTATGGTGAAAACAAGGTGCTGCGGACACTGTTACTGCAGGTCAAAGTTACAATCAGGTAAACCACAAAGGTGAAAAGTTTTCTTGACTTCTTCAACATTCTAAAATACCAATGGGGAGTTAAAAACCACTTGTATGTGGAGGGGTCGGCTCAAGATGCTTCCAAAGACACAAAAAACAAGATGGGGACACTCTGCAGGGGCCACTGGAGGGACATCATGGTGGGGCCCACATACATTATCAACCCTTATGGAACCTCCACGATCTAGAAGGCTATTTTTAATGAAAAAATAAGTCCCTTATTTGCATAATTGAAGGAATGGTCAAAAGGGAACCTAACTATGGTTAATTCCTACCCTAGTCAAGTTTAACCTAACCCAAGGTCTTGTACAGCTATAAAAAGGCCCTTTGGCAAGCACAAAAATACACACACCTACTCCATTGCTGAAAATAAGCTCCTCTAAGGTTAGGGAATCCCTAATCTCTCTCTCCTCTTGTCTCCCTATCCATTTCCTAAGCTCGCTATCATAAGCGGCACCATAGAGAGCACCAATATGCTATTGCTACCATTCTCTTGCAAACATTTCTCTTATCATACTCATCCCTAAATAAGGATTGTAGATTCTATATGAGAGCAAGGATATCAAGTTCAATGATCTATCTCATGGTTTGATCAACAAATTGTTGCAATTGGGGTGTCGTCGTCACACTTTTGCTCTAAACGCATGTAAAATTGGTAAGCCTATCTTGGCAGCTTTTCATATTTTGTGCTCATTGGGTTGCTTGTTTGTTGAGAAAGTTTTTGTGCACCATGGTGTCTATTTACTTGGCTTCTCTCCTTATGTTGTGTGTAAGTAAGTCTTGGGGCTGCATAGATGGAGAAGAGCTCTCTATGCATGCCGCCTTATGTGTGTAAGTAGTCTCTTCTTTTGGGAAAGGAAAGGAGTTGTCAAGTATTTGTGCATTGTGGTGTTTTGAGTTTTGAGGTTTTGTGATTGCTTTTCTTAGAAGTATATGAGCACTAATATGGTGAAGGTCAATCTTTGCATGTGAGTTTGTGCAGCGTTCAAAGGGATTGCTTAAGGAGTGTGTGTTGAATGGTTGAAGGGCATTTTGTGTTGAAGCACATAAGGAAGGTGTGAGTGTGTGTGTGTGTGTGTGTGTGTGTTGTATATGGTTTGTTTTGGTTTCCTTCTTTCTCCATAAAAGAGGGTGGTGCCCCTAAGAAATATGCGTGTGTAGGGTCTCACGGAGTGGTTGTCTGGTGGGAGCCTTGAGTTGAGCCCCATCTCAAAAAATCCGCTCTCATAAAAGTGGTGCCCCCACGGAGGAGCTTTCCTAATTGCCTTCTATTCTCCTCATGAACAATAGAGTTGCACCATATGCTTTTCATTTTTCACAACGCATCAGAATTAACATTTGTGTAGATCGCAAAATTTTTTACCAACAACGCATTGTTTTTATGTTTGGATCAGAAAGACTTGGTGAAATCTTGGCATCTCCAAATCCCATCATTCTTCCATTCATTAATTATGATGATTCATTTGATGTCCATGTTTTTATTTTGTTTTGAGGCAGGGACAAGAGGTGCTTAGATAGCGATCCACTCAAAGGAAACTTTCTTCAAGAGAAAGAAAAAGGAGAACACATTGTCACATGAACCAACCTGGAGCTGTTTCTCCTTTTACACCCATAACTCGTCAATCTGTGCACATCATAATTACTACAAAATTTAGATTTCAAGCAACCATTAGGAGAATTTTTGGACCCACTCACCTTAATGAAATTTATGCCTCAATCAACCCTTTTATTTTGCCTATGATAAATTATGAACTAACACTTGATGTATATATTTTCATTTTGATGTGATCACTCATCGTAGTCAAAACTTTGTGGTACACAAACCTCCTTGTATTGTAAAAATGTCAAGCACTTTTCCTACCTTTCATTCTAAAAATGGTGAGGATGCACAAGAATTTCTGGATAATTTGGAGATGGCACACCTCATCTCTGGGAGAGATCAAGAAGAGGTAAAGCTGCATGCTTTTCCACTCGTTCTCAAAGGGGAGGCTAAGGCATGGTACGAGGCCTTGCAACCTCAAAAAAAAACCAATTGGGAGAGGCTACGTGCAATTTTTCTTGCCAAATTTGGGCAAGGAGATACTCCAGAGGGTCTTTGGAAGTGTCTACTTCAACATAAACAGGTATTCCTTGAAGACTACCCATCTTATGAGGCCATTTTCCTTAACCTATGGGATAGATGGGAGGCTACCTTACAAAACCAAGGTGGTGCACCAAACTTTCTAAAGAAAGATAGGTTCATGGATGGCTTGTATCCAATTTTGAAGACCAAGGTAGAGTTAAAATTCCCATCAACATTTGAGGAAGCACGTGAGGTGGCCATGGTCAAATTCAAGAAGTTAAATTTTCAAGCACATAGAACAAGAGACCTAAATGAAGTCATTGAGAGGGATTCTTCACCAAGCATGGGAGCACAAGTTAGGGGCTCTCTTGCCCAAACTTCACAAATAGGGGAAGGATCACAACAAGAGATCTTGCAAAGATTAACTCAACAACTAGAGAGTCTCACCTTGAATCTAGTGCAGGGCCTACCTCAACAATGACAACCAAGAGAAGTGAATCCCAATCAACGACGTCAAGCACAAGAGTTGAGATGCTGGAATTGCAACGAAGTTGGTCATGGCATGTATAATTGCCCTCACCCTCAAAGGCTTTCAGGGGACATATACCCTCCTAGACCCCCTCCGCTCATGGTGCAGCAAGAGCATGCTCAAGCCCCGCAAATTCTTCGTCGACCACCACCACCTCCAGTGGCAAACATCCCTCCTGTCCCACCAGTGGAGGAAGAGAGGGGAGTAAATGTCATAAAGCTGGAAGAGGAGATAGAGGTGAGCCCTATACATTTTGATGTTATGCCAGCAGAAAAGCGCACAAGAGCACACAACAAGGATGAAGACACAAGGAATGAAGAGTCAGAACCTGCAAGGAAGGAGGGGAAGAAAAAGTCAAAGAAGGAGGCAAGAAGCAGAGGTCAAGGCGAAGGGAGATCGGCATCAACGATTTTCCATTAGGAAAGAATATGGAACCCTACAACATCTTAGAAGATTTGCAAACTCAAAAGCCCAATATTTCTTGGCCTCAACTCCTACATCTATCACCCAAGGTGAGAAAGCACTGGTCCAAACTTGTAAGCACAAGACTCCCAAGAAAGAAAGAAAAGGTGACAGTAAAGGCATTGACTTCAAAGCCACAACAAGATGTAGATGCTTATGTAAGGGGTAGGAAGGTATCCAATGTGTATGTTGATGGTGGAGCACAAATGTGTGTGATCACGAAAAGATCCATGAATAGACTAGGGCTTGAAATCACTAAATCCTCTAATTGTCAAGCTAAGCTGGCCAACAATGCAAGTGTGAAGTGCCTAGGGATCATCGAGAATGTAAAAGTTTCTGTATGTAATATAGATGCACGTGTGGACATGTATGTTATGCCAGCCAAGGGGGAGGGCTATCCCATCATCCTAGGGAGGCCTTGGCTCATTGCTGTGAATGCAGATAAAAAATGGGGACGAGGACAATTGATTCTCAAAAAGGGGCAACATGTAGTATACGATTGGCATGAAGGAAAGCAGCTCGACATCAACTATGAGACCACGGCTGATGAAGAAAGTGAAGAGATTTTTGGCTCAAGCGACGAGGAAAGTTCAACCACTACATCCAATAGCGAAGAAGAATCATCTTTGGAGGTAATGGGAATCATCTTCAACACATCAAAAACTCCATCAATAGAGGTTGACCCAACAAAGGAGCAAACAAAGGATGACAAAGGTGACCACAAGCACTTTGAAGACTTTGAGAGGATGCTTGCAAAAGATCTTACCCCTGAGGAGAAGCGGTCCTACATCGATATGCTCAAGAGGTATCCCAATTTGTTTATCATTGATTACTCACAAATTAGAGGTGTGGATGTTATAGAGCATGGCATAGAATTAAAACCAGGTACTAAACCTATGGCTCAAAAGCTAAGGCGCCTAGGAAAAATACAACAAGAGGAACTTTTGACAAAGGTTAACCGACTCCTCAAAGCTGGTTTCATTTACCCTGTGTCTAACTCTAAGTGGGTGTCCCCAATTGTAGTAACCCCTAAAAAGAACGGAAAATGGAGGGTCTGTGTTGACTACAAACCGCTCAATGCTGCAACAAAGAGGGATCATTTTCCTCTTCCTTTCCAAGATGAAATCTTAAACGAAGTAGCCGGCTATGAATGTTACACAGTGTGTGATGGGTATTCAGGGTATTTTCAAATCAGAATAGTAGAAGAAGATCAGTTAAAAATCACTTTCATCACACCTTGGGGTTGCTTTGCCTATAGAGTGATGCCATTTGGGCTCACAAATGCTCCTAGTACCTTTATAAGGTTTACAACTCTTGTCTTTCAGCCCTTCTTTGGAAAGTCAATTAGGGTTTTTATGGATGACTTCTGTATCTATAGTAGCCAAAGACTTCATTGCCAAAAAGTTGAGGAGGGGCTTAGGAGGCTTCATCAATTTGGGGGACAGCTTAATCCTGAGAAGTGTCACATTGCAGAGTCACAAGTGGTATTGCTAGGTCATGTGGTTTCTTTGCAAGGAATTCAAGTGGATCCATCAAAAGTAAATGCTCTCTTGTCACTACAACCACCAACGACAACCAAGGAGCTCATGACTTTCAACCACAAAGTAAGGTACATGTCTCGTTTCATTCACCTTCTAGCGGAAGCTATTGCACCTTTGCACAAGCTAGCAAACAAACCCACATTTGAATGGAGAGAGGAACACGAATTATGCTTTACTAAAGTAAAGGGTATTCTAAACTCTCTTCCAACAATAATGCCACCAAATCCAAAGGATACATATTACATCACGCCAAGTGTAGGAATGGAGGCCATCGGTGTAGTTCTCATGCAAAAAGACCCAAAAACATGCTACATGAGGCCAGTATACTTTGCAAGCAAAGTCATGACTACTGCGAGAAGGGCTACACTGATATGGAGAAGGTGGTATTCACAATTATGTTTGCGGTAAGAAAGTTCCGATCATATCTCTTACCTACACCATTTGTCATTCTCACCATGGAAAACAATTTACCATATGTTGTGCAACACATGAGCCTCTCATCTAGGATAGCCAAATGGGTTCTAGAACTTCAAGAGTTCGAATACACTTTTCTTGTGGAAGATAGCACAAGGGCAGGTCTTGCAGACATTCTCACATACAAAGTGAGAGAAAGGAAAGAGTCACCAAAGGCAGGAGACAAAGCTACACCACAAAATAATGAGGAGGAGATGGACAATGCACACATTTTGTGCTTTGATGGAGCTTACCGACGACAACACGATCAGGCAGCAGGGGGGGTTCTTATTCTAAGTCCACAAAGGGAAGTTCTTGTTAAGAAAGGTATCACCTTGGAAAATGTTCATTCTAATAATGAGGCTGAGTATGTCACCTTAAAGTTGGGGCTTGAAGAATGCAGAAAACTTGGCATCGAAAGACTTATAATAAGAGGTGATTCCTTACTAGTTATTAGGCAAATCCAAGGGATATGGAAGTGCAAGAACCCTACTCTAGTGGAGTGGCTTAGACAGGTGAAGGCTTTGATAAAGAACTTTGAAGCTACACAGGTACAGCATGTTGTGAGAACCCTCAACAAGGAAGCAGATTATCTCGCCAATGAGAAACTTCAGATCATGGTGGGAGGTGTGAAGCTCTACGAACCAAAGTACCAAGGCCAAGAGGAATTGAAGGACATCATATTTTTTCTCCAAACTGGTGAGTGCCCTAAACACTTGGATAAAGTGCAAAGGCATAGATTGGTAAAAAAGACAACTCCTTACCAACTCATAGGAGATGATCTGTATCATAAAGGGAAAGATTTGGTGCTAAGAAGGGTGCCCTCTATTCAAGAAATAGAGAGAATCCTCTTTTCATGCCATGATGATGTCTGTGGGGGTCATTTTTCTCATGATATTACAAACAGGAAGATTTTGCAAGCAGGGTTTGTTTGGCCAAGTCTACACAGTGATTTCCAGCATTGGTGTAAGTCATGCAAAGGTTGTCAGATTGCTGGAAATCAACGACTCACTTACGAACCTCGGGTTCCAATAATTTCGTATGGTCCTTTTGAGAAGTGGGGTGTGGATGCAATAGGCCCCTTACCTCGCACATCTACCGGGAAGGTCTTCATCATTGTGGGAGTAGATTACATGACACGATGGGCGGAGGCAGCAAGTACAACTTTGGTATATGGACAGGAGGCACTCCTTCCTATTGAGGTGGAGATTGCAAGCCTACGCATTCTCTCACGGGGAGCAAAGAAGCCAAAAGAGGCTTTGCAGGAAAGAATTTCAGATCTTCAACGACTTGAGCTTGATAGAGAAGAGTCTAGCCACAAGCCAAAGGGACAAAATCAACAAGAAGCTCAAGGGGAAAGGATTGAAGGAAGGTATGTTGGTTCTTCGCTATGATAACCGACTTGATACTCGACTTGACAAAAAGTTTTTGCAAAGATGGGAGGGACCTTTCATGATAAAAACAAAGTTTGGGAATGGTATTTACAGATTAGCAGATTTATCAGGAAAACTCCACAAGACCAGAGTCAATGGATGGAGATTAAAGCCCTACTTTCAACGTATCAATCCGTTGATAGGAAGTCATCTACCTACATCGTCTAAGCTCCAAATTGGCATGGCTCCCTTCGGCTTGGCAAATGCTCAACCTATTTTTAAAGCTTTGATGTGCAAAGAAGAACCAGCCTTGGAATCTCAACATACCCAAGGCAACCCTCCCATCTCCGATTTATGGGATTGAGGTAATGAAAAGCAGGTCTAATGGAGTAAAAGAGTGTATTTCACTCCTCCTTTTTTTAGAAAAAAAAAGAAAAAAAAGAAAAAAAAAGAAAAGAAGAAAAAAAAAACTCTTTTGTTTCATCTAGGAGCATGAATGATCCTAGATGAAGGGGGAGGGCTAATATGAGTAGCGTTAAATGGTAACCTTGCATTTGCACTACATTTCTACTCAAATGTATATATTTTTTATCAAAGTTTTAACCTAGTGTTCATTCTCTCTTTCCGTAATAGCCTTTTTCCATACAAACACCTTACCCTTCTCAGATCTTTATGCATTTACATCATATTTCTCTCTTCATGCTAAATGTAAATAGTAAACTTAATTCTACTCCCCTAGTTTTTTTACTGTATATTCTTTTGACTAATTACCTTTACTAATTTAAATAGCTATCTACATCCCATAATTTGTAAATAAATAATTTATGGGCACTTATCTTACCCATCTTCTCTCAAGGGTAGGGTTAACCTTGTAGGCCTTCCCTTCCCCACCACTATGTGACCCAAGTCTTGGATCATTTACTTGTGCTGGTCAACAAATCTTAAATATAATGTATATCCCCAATAAATCAAACTTTATTGGAGCCCACCTCATTTGTTTAAGGTGGATTCTCTTTTGAAAAAGCATGCTACACCTTGGATGCATGCTAAAGGGGCCCTACAAGGAGACTTTGTTCAAAAGGTGTTTTGGATGCATCTTGAACGCCTTATCTCGTGGGTATACTTGAGGAACACTCCAAAATCAGCTTAAACACTTTGAGAAGGTCAACTTTGCCTTTTACAACACCCAATTCTGAGTTACAGGCTGAAAGTTATGGTGAAAACAAGGTGCTGCGGACACTGTTACTGCAGGTCAAAGTTACAATCAGGTAAACCACAAAGGTGAAAAGTTTTCTTGACTTCTTCAACATTCTAAAATACCAATGGGGAGTTAAAAACCACTTGCATGTGGAGGGGTCGGCTCAAGATGCTTCCAAAGACACAACAAACAAGATGGGGACACTCTGCAGGGGCCACTGGAGGGACATCATGGTGGGGCCCACATACATTATCAACCCTTATGGAACCTCCACGATCTAGAAGGCTATTTTTAATGAAAAAATAAGTCCCTTATTTGCATAATTGAAGGAATGGTCAAAAGGAAACCTAACTATGGTTAATTCCTACCCTAGTCAAGTTTAACCTAACCCAAGGTCTTGTACAGCTATAAAAAGGCCCTTTGGCAAGCACAAAAACGCACACACCTACTCCATTGCTGAAAATAAGCTCCTCTAAGGTTAGGGAATCCCTAATCTCTCTCTCCTCTTGTCTCCCTATCCATTTCCTAAGCTCGCTATCATAAGCGGCACCATAGAGAGCATCAATATGCTATTGCTACCATTCTCTTGCAAACATTTCTCTTATCATACTCATCCCTAAATAAGGATTGTAGATTCTATATGAGAGCAAGGATATCAAGTTCAGTGATCTATCTCATGGTTTGATCAACAAATTGTTGCAATTGGGGTGTCGTCGTCACACTTTTGCTCTAAACGCATGTAAAATTGGTAAGCCTATCTTGGCAGCTTTTCATATTTTGTGCTCATTGGGTTGCTTGTTTGTTGAGAAAGTTTTTGTGCACCATGGTGTCTATTTACTTGGCTTCTCTCCTTATGTTGTGTGTAAGTAAGTCTTGGGGCTGCATAGATGGAGAAGAGCTCTCTATGCATGCCGCCTTATGTGTGTAAGTAGTCTCTTCTTTTGGGAAAGGAAAGGAGTTGTCAAGTATTTGTGCATTGTGGTGTTTTGAGTTTTGAGGTTTTGTGATTGCTTTTCTTAGAAGTATATGAGCACTAATATGGTGAAGGTCAATCTTTGCATGTGAGTTTGTGCAGCGTTCAAAGGGATTGCTTAAGGAGTGTGTGTTGAATGGTTGAAGGGCATTTTGTGTTGAAGCACATAAGGAAGGTGTGAGTGTGTGTGTGTGTTGTATATGGTTTGTTTTGGTTTCCTTCTTTCTCCATAAAAGAGGGTGGTGCCCAAAAAAATATGCGTGTGTAGGGTCTCACGGAGTGGTTGTCTGGTGGGAGCCTTGAGTTGAGCCCCATCTCAAAAAATCCGCTCTCAACATGTCTTATAATTCTTTGCATCGAGTAGTTGCAAACTATTTGATTTATTTTCTGTACATGTTTAGTAATATGTTTGTACTTTCTCTTGTCGTAGATAATCAAGAAGCTGAAAAAATAGGAACTTGCATGAGACGCACTCGCTCTTCAGGGTTTCTAGATGAGAGGTCTGTAGGTTCACTGGCTCAGTCTTATCCTGTGAAGAATCCAAGAAGGGGTGCGACAGCTTCCAGGGGGGTTACACGCAAAAAAAAAGTTTCTTTTAATACAGTTGAGGGGTCTGTAGGTTCACTGGCTCAGTCTTATCCTGTGAAGAATCCAAGAGGGGGTGCTATAGCTTCCAGGGGGGTTACAGGAAAAAAAAAAGAGTCGTTTGATACAATTGATCCCTGCACACCTACTAGTACTGCCGAATTTGTTCCAAATGTGCCTAATGCAGATGATGTGCAGGTTGTGCATGATGATGTGCATATAGATGTCGGCCGTGCTAAACTTGAAAAGGGTACATTACCCACTCCCACCACAGTTGAATCTGGCACAGATGCCATTGATGATGCTATGGTAGTTGATGCCTGCACAGATGCCATTGTTGATGCTACGCTAGTTGAGGACTGCACAAATGACATTGTGGATGCTATGGAAGTTGATGCTCACAAAAATTCTATTGCTGATGGCAATGTTAATGATGGTGGAACAGAAAGTATTGTTCATGCTGTCATAGATGCCCTTCTTGATGTAGTTGTGGCTATGGGTACAGATGCCGCTATTGAATCTGGCACAGATGCCATTGATGATGCTACCACAGTTGATGCCTACACAGATGCCATTGTTGATGCTACGGTAGTTGATGCCTGCACAAATGACATTGTGGATGCTATGGAAGTTGATGCTTGCATAGATGCTGCTGCTGATGGCAATGTTAATGATGGTGGAACAGAAAGTATTGTTCATGCTATCATAGATGCCCTTATTGATGCAGTTGTGGCTATGGGTACAGATGCCATTGTTGAATCTGGCACAGATGCCATTGCTGATGCTACGATAGTTGATGCCTGCACAAATGACATTGTGGATGCTATGGAAGTTGATGCTAGCACAGATGCTGCTACTGATGGAAATGTTAATGATGGTGGAACAGAAAGTATTGTTCACGCTATCATGGATGCCCTTCTTAATGCAGTTGTGCCTACGGGTACAGATGCCACTGTTGAGGATACAAGAGGCATGGGTGAGGAGGTCCTCATTGAGAGAGAAGCTGGAACATCTGAGGCAGTGGGTGTAAGTGATGTCATAGCTCAAGCCCAAGTGGTCTGACCAAGTGATGCAATTGATGACATTGTTGATGCAGAGGAGGCAAAGGGTACAGATGCCGCTGTTGAAGATATGGGAGGCTTGGGTGAGGAGGACCTCACTAAGAGAGTACCTGGAATAGGCTCAACAGTGGGTAACGGTGATGTCGCGGATTCTGCCAACACAGCTGAGGCATACGACAGAGCAGTTCAATCGAGAGAGGCAATGGGAGAAGTTCTTGTGGCTGCTACGGACATGAAAGAGGCAAATACACATAATACAACTTAGGCATGTATAGAGCAAAACAATGAGGCAGGGAAAGGCACAAAGGTGCCCACTGACAGAGCAGCTCAATCGGGAGAGGCAATGGGAGAACATTTCATGGCTGCTGTGGACACGAAAGAGGCACTTGCACATGATACAACTGAGTCTTGTACAGATCCCACTGTTGGGAATACCAAAGGTAAAATTCCAGAGGTCCCTATGGGTCGAGTGGCTGCTACAGATACAGATGAGGAAGGTACAAAGAATGCTAATAAAAAGGCCAAAAATGGACATGAATATGAGAGGCAAGAGAGGCTGTGTCTTGTGGTAATGCCAGTACAGATTGTTGCACTGCCTCCTGCGTCTTTTGAGGAGACAAGAAGAGAAGGGATAATTTATGCATCATACTGGATGTGAATGGGCTTCTCATAAGGAGGTATAAGGTCTCCTTCTACAAAGGAATAGCGAGAAGCAGTATTCCTGATTGGGCAAGATCAAGGTATCAGGTAGTCACTGTGCCAAATGCTACAGGAAAGATGCAATTTGAATATGTGGTCATGCCCAATGCATCAATATTTTTGCATGCACTGCTGCAAAGAGCACAAGTTGCACTATGGAGCTGCATGACCCAGGACAATCTAGCACTTGCTTTGAGTGCATGCTTTCCTAGGCTGAACAAACAACATTTCCTCGATATTATTGGTCAAGAGGGGTGTAGAGAGGCGAGCTTCAATCTAAATGAAGTTCCTGGGATCCCTCCATGTAGAGATAACGCAAAGCCCATATTTTTCAAGTGTTTGAAAGAATTTTGGAAGCACCATCCTAAGTTCAACTTTGATAATACACTGGTGGTGGATGACACACTCTACAAGTGTCTGCTCAACCCTCCCGGGACTTGTGTCTGTCCTACTTCATTTGAACCAACAGATATTTGTCAGTCCCCAATTTACCTGGTTAGCACATTGTTCCCTTGGTTACTCAAGTGGACAGTCTCACCTAGCCCTAATGCTTATGCAAAGATGAATCAGTTTGAAAATCCTTCGGACAATGTGTTCGCTCGTGTCATCAGCCACTATAGAAGTCAATGAGAAGTATGTAAGGAAGGTTGATTGTGGTTATGGAATCATGTATACAGCATTTTGTGCACTGAATGTACTTGCGATTACTATACAAAAAACTGACTTGTTCAAAGTTCTCTAAACTTAATGATTGAATGATGTAATTTTATTTTGGTGATATGATGTAATTTTATTTTGCTGATATGATGTTTTCATACTCTGATAGAGTCCTGCTACATGGCACACATAATAGCATAGACAGGACCATCGGGCTATTATTACACATAGTTATGCTATATAGCACTCATACTGCAAGAAATACTATGACATAATAGCATAGATAGGGAGATTGGCCTCTTATTACACACACTTACGCTATATGGCACACATAGTGCTCTCAATATGTAATATAGCTCTTTCACATACCACACATCATATCATAGACAGGAACATTGTGATATGTGATACAAACACTTTTACTGTATAGCACACATGTTGCTATCTTACTACAATAGAGTCCTTTTATAGAAATATAGACAGGGACACTGGGCTATTATTACACACACTGTACAATATAGGACACATAATAGCCTAGGTAGAGACAATGGAATATCTTGACACATTACTTGGCTACATATCACATATAGTAGCATGTCACAACTCCATAACACCCAATGGGTGGCTATTCATAAGAGTGAGATGATTGTAAGAATGAGATGTGTTTACTTGAGATTCATCAAGAAAGTGAATGGGATGCTCTTGATAATGTTTTCTTCCCAATCGTTTCTGACAAATATCTTGGCTAAATTTTTTCAAGGTGCAACATGTTCACAATAGTAACCTCATTATCTGAAATGTGTGTGATTCTATGCTATGTGCTCTGTGTGGTTGTGTGCTATGTGATACATAGCACAATGGACATGTGTAAGGAGGTACTGAATGGTGAAGGCTATATAGAACATAATATAAGCCTGTTAAATAGGTATCATGCTGCTTCATAGGGCATGGCATTGTAAATGGTTTCATGTAGTTCCGGAGATAAATAATATGTCTTTGAGGTAGCATCTACCAAAGGCATGCCAAACTTGATTGCCCGAACAAGGTGAGAGTACAGGTTAGTAACTCCCCTATCATCAAGTAGAGTGTAGTGATTTGG
This sequence comes from Adiantum capillus-veneris, assembly GCF_014529385.1. NCBI lineage: Eukaryota > Viridiplantae > Streptophyta > Polypodiopsida > Polypodiales > Pteridaceae > Adiantum > Adiantum capillus-veneris. The sequence continues at coordinate 64,268,566 of NC_140939.1, read as the reverse complement.
GTCCCCCTCTTGCTGTTGATAATAACACCCTGTGACAACATACGTGTTTTTATCACATTTGTTTTTCCACTTATCTCTTAAGATGCAATCTGTCATCCATTTTCTCTTTGTACATCTCAAAAGAAAGAACTCTACACCTTCTGCATTGCCAGCGTCTGCATTGACTGCAAAGTTATCACCTTCAACGAGATACTCACTCAGCATATCCTGGGATCCCTCAAACATTGCAGCTTCATCTTCTTGTACCTCAGTCTCTTCTGCTACCTCAAAGAGTGGTTTCAATGCCTTATGTGTCCACTTGCCTGTATATGATTTGATGGAACAAGTCCTCCAATGGCCCTTCATGCAAGCATCACAAAAACAAGAAAGCCGCCTGGTCCTTAATTGAGTAGGATCATGATGACGAAAGCCTGAAATGCAATGGAGTGATCGAGATCCCCGTACTCTCTCACAACCCCATAGATTAGACCTGTCCACTTCTGTATCTTTTACTAGCCAAAATTTCCTGTTTATAGTAGGACCTGCTTTAGTGGATTGTGCATAAGAGCTACATGCAGCATTGGACATTGTTCTCATAAAAAATGCAACCACGTCTGCAGCTTGCCTAAGAACAACTCCATTACTTTTGAGTTGTTCATGTGTAAGGGATCTCTTTATCACAGCGCCAGCGTCATCATGCTCCCACTTGCCATGGCCAGAGCCAAAAAAATTCCATGTCATATTTGTACCTGTTAGTTGGTAATATCTAGAAACAAAGTAAAATGGCCTTGCAGCCTTGAATTGCGAGGCTGCACCATCTGATCACACCCAGTGCTTCTTGAAATTCAGACCCTGGTCTTTAAGCCACTGATCACAAAGAAGAAAACAATGCTGGACAAATAGCGTATCATGTTGCCTATCATCGGAGATGTAGAAATGCATATGCTTGATAATACTGTCATCTTCGTTGTCACGCATGTACGTTATGTGAACAAGGATGGTGCATTGATCTGTATGCCAATGCATGGATTGTACTTCATTTTGCTCTTTGAACGAGTAATTTTCAGCAAAGTCTACTACAGATATAATGGTATCTGAAGGAAACACCTTCAAACATTCTTTGTATTGATGTGCCTGCCATCTGTAATTGAAATTGTGCTCGATGAAGATTCTGATGTCGTCTTTTATCCTCCCTATCAGCTCACTTAAAGCCACCTGTTTGAGTGACAACATCTTTCTCTTACTTAGACCATGCTTAGTTTGAACTTTAATGTCCTCGAAGACTTGTAGTGGAACTGTCTTTGTCATCTCTACAAGTTCTCGTGGACAAAGGCTAAGCTTTTCCACACCACATTTTTTGCATTGGCCCATCAAGCAGGTGTGTTTATGGAACATATCCCCCTCAGCCTTTGTACATACGCATGATTCCCACAACTTTGTGATCTCTGAAAATGAGTGCTCAACGGCAAGGCATTCTGCATTCACCCCATCTGATTTGCAAACATTGCATTTACATGTACATGACCTCCCATGAAAACCAAAATCAGATGAGCGCATAACATTAAATGCATCTTTGAGATACATCAGTTTGATATGATAAACACAACAGCAAGTATTTCGATCTTTCAACTTTCGCACGAACCAAGGCTTCAGCTTCTCAAAGGACCTTTGCCCAATTGTCACATGTGGGTGGCTATCTTTAAACTTCAAGAAATACTCTGTCTGCTTGAAAAAAAAAGCATTATAATTACATTTTGCTATATATCACACATAATAGCATAGCTACAGATGCATTGGTATAAATACACATAGCTATGCTACATAGCACAGATAATAACATAGATAGATAACTCAGCTTTCATTACATGCTCAATTTTGTTATATAACACATATTAGAATAGATAGGGATTTTTAGCTGTTATTACACACACATCACACACGTCTGCTATATAGCACACATAGTGCTCTCATATTATAACACAGTTCTTCTACATAACACACAAAAGAGCATAGACAGGGATATTGTGCTATTATTACACATATCACACTCTGCATAGAAAACATAATAGCATAGACATGGATACCGTGCTACTATTACACTAACATCTGCTATGTAGCACACATAGTGCTCTCATAATATTATAAAATTTGATAGCACACATAATACCATAGATAGGTATATTGTGCTATTGCTATATAGCAGACATGATGTTGTCATACTCTTGTGTGCTATACAGTAAAAGTGTGTGTAAGAATAGCACAATGTTCTTGTCTACGATATGATGTGTGGTATGTGAAAGAGCTATATTACATATTGAGAGCACTATGTGTGCCATATAGCGTTAGTGTGTGTAATAAGAGGCCAATGTCCCTATCTATTGATAGCCGTTTTTCGGCTCTCCATAATTGCTATACTAAGTTACTCCACCCTACCAAATTCACCCAAACGCTATGGCTATCCCTACCATTTCATTGTACATAGGCGTGTGTGAGTTAGGGGGCTTTTCCCATATCTTCTTAAAAACCCTCAGCTAGCTAGTCACTGAGCTAGTTGAGCCAAAAAAAAAAAAAGTATATTATGGCCTCTTTGTGTGTAAATATTTCATTGTATATATGGCCTAAATATAGGGATTTTTTATAATTATTTTGATATTTTATTTAAATATTTCTACTTAGGTGTGTGTTTTATTAAACCTATGTACACCTTCTTTCATCCTCTTACACCATAATTATATTTTTTGCCAATATGTACATACTTTAACCTCATATTTTTCTTTTATACAAATCACTCCCACATTTTCACCCTCACCCTCGTGAAAACAAAAAATTGATTTCTTCTCATTGGTTACTTTTATTATATTATTTACTTGCATACCTTTTCCTCTTTCACCCAAAATAATTCAAGGAGGGACCATATCATATGATTCCAATATCTTTCCATATCCATAACTCCTCCATATTTTTATTATTATTTTTACTCATTATTCTAACACCATGTGCTCATTGAGCTAAAGTCCATGAATAGTCCATACACTAGTCCCACCATGTATATATTTCTTATTTCACCAATAATCCTCCTCCATGCATGGGTCAAGGGCAACTTGAATGCTTTGTATTATAATATGACAAAGGAGGGGCTCACTCTTGGATGCATTGTACAAATTCAACAGAGGAGGGGGCCACTAAAAGACTTTTGCAGTCATAAAAAAAGGCTTTTTGGTGAGAATTTTGGCACCTATCTCCACTCCGAATTTGGAGCGGTGGTCAAAAAAGAAAATGTAGCCCACGCTCTGAATAATCACCTCAAATTGTTTCATGATTTTTGGAGCTATCAGCGGTGAGCTATGATTTTTTGAGTGGACCCCAGTCTGCCCACTTTTCTCACAAGTAGCCCATAGTCTTCTCTCACCTCTTTCCACACTTCTACACACACACACACACACACACATTTCTCTCAATCCCTCACTCAAACCTGCACCTTCAATGGTTTCTCTCACCTTCTTCACCATTAACCTCCCCACTTACTTCCATAGCTCTCATATGAGCTCTCCATGTACATACACCATCTCTATGCCTCTCTCTATTACTTCCAAAGTACAATTCCATCTTACCCCTTATATATATACATAAATTCAGCATGTGTACCATGATTAACCTCTGCAAATCAAGATATCTCATCAACGGAATTACCATTTTCATCACGATAATCAACCTTGGCGGCAGTGGCGTAAAGAAGTGAAGACGAAGAAGAAGATCGATAGTCATTTTGAGAACCTACACAAGTAAGTCCAAAACTTCTTCAAGCTTCACCATCACAAGGATTTGCTCACTTCATTCAACCATCTTAATTCAACCATCCACCTCATTCTACCCATTGTAAATGTAACATTAACTTTCTAGTGATTACTAACACTAACCACTAACATACTAACACAAAATAGCCATTGACCTAACCATAAAAGGAACCTCACCTCAAGACATGTGTATAGTAACTCTCTCTCTCTCTCTCTCTCTCTCTCTCTCTCTCTCTCTCTCTCTCTCTCCTTACTTACTTTCACCTTATCTACCATCAATAATGCTCTCTTTTGAGCCCACACCCATGACTCAAGCAGACAAAGAAGGCCCGCAATGTTTTGATATTCAAAAAAATCATAATCTTGATTTGTTAGCTTGTAAATTAGGATTTCTAATAATCTTAATGAGGGGTCTCCAACCTATAAATAGGCCCCTCTCCTTCTTGTAAAACAACCTCCAACATCTCGCATAACACCCCAACACTCTATGCGTGAGGAGAGACTTAGGTGTAGCAACCACTTGTGAGCTTCACTCTTGGAGTGAGAGAAGCCTTCAAGCTACACATTGCAAGTGAGAGAGCACGAGTTCCTCAAATCTCAAAACCACTATTGTATATGCTCCTTCATCATCAATAAATTGAGGTTTGGTGCATCAAAGGCGTGATTCGACGTTCAAATCTTCGCCCTTCCATTTGTGCAATACGGTTTGGTGAATTCAAGGTGACTTGTGTATTTTGAATTTCTATCGGTTGATCTTGATTTTAGAAAGTGTTTTAGTGTGTTTTTCATTGCCAATTTTGTGTCCATTGTAAGAGGGTATTGTGGTGAGAGGTCTCCCACACCCTAAGACAGTGTGTGTGTGTTTTGGCAATGTTTTAGCAATCACTAAGCATTGAGTGAGTTTTGTACAAGTTCTACGATAGCATCATAGCGAACCATCTCCATTTGCAAGTCACAAATAAGGTATTACGCAAGATCCTTTCCTCTCTCTCTTCCCTTTTCTCTAGCTCTCTCTGGTCCATTTCGTGTGTGTCTTGGTGTGAGGTTGTTTGTGTGCGTTGTGTGGTGCATCTTCTTGGTTGTGCCAAAATCTCTCTTGCGTCCTAGTTCGCATACCATAACTAGGTGGTGCCCCTATCTTGTTTGGGTTTGGCTGTGGTTTGTTGTTGTGTTGTGCTTGTGGTTGCCCCAGCCCCAATTGAGCAGCACGGGAGCCTTGAGGGGTGTTTAGAGGTCGCCTCTCTTGTTGCCCGCCCCGGACCGCCTCAATTTTGGTGCCCCCACTGAGGATGATCTTGTGTATGTTTTGTGTAGGCTCAACCTTTAGCATAATCAAGTAGCTTGCATGAATCACGAGAATTTGTATGATCCCTTCATTCCCATTGCAAGGCAAAAGGTACACATAATTGTTAGTACTAAGTTGCGATTTCAACGTGTAATTCGTAGAATTTTAGGTCCTCTTAGGTTGGCAGAGATAAACGCATCAGTAAATCTTTTTATTTTGCCTCTCATTAGGTACGACCTTAGTTTGGACGTCTATATTTTTGTTTTGTTTTAAGCATAAGGTCATGCATAGACAATGGATAATGGCCCAAGAATAGAGGTTTTCCCTTTTCATTTCACTCCACACATTAGAATAAACATTGCAATTAGTAGAAAAATCCATTTTCAACAACGTATGGTGTTCATGTTTGGTGCCCAAAGAGTAGGAGAAATTCTCGCGTCACCAAACCCTGTCATCCTACCTCTCATTGATTATCATAGGTCATTTGATGTGAATATTTTTATTTTGTTGTAGAATAGATTGCAATTTAGAGAATATTATTGTGTAGATCTTTTAAAGAAAGAAAAAACAAAACGCGTCACTTTGAAATCAATTCAATGGAGAACCAACGCCAAATGTCTGGATATCCTCTTTTCTTTGGAGAGCGTGGAGAGGATGCAGAATTATTTTTGGCAAATTTCAAGATGTCTTGTCGTATCAAGAGGATAGTAACTGATCAAGAACGTGTAGAAATGTTTGAGGTAGTCCTTAGGAAAGATGCTAGCACTTGGTTTGACTCTTTGCCTGAGGAAGTTAAAGAAAATTACATGGAAGTTGTCAATCATTTCAAGAGATACTTCTTTGATCCCCAAAACACTCAAAAGCTATGGCAAGACATTGTTTCTCATAAGCAAAAAGACTTAGATGACTACTACTTGTACAAGCAAGAGTTTCTACGTCTTTGGGCTCTATGGATACGAAATGTTGCTAACCCTGGTGATGGTGCATAATTTCTAAAGAAGGAGAGGTTCATAGCCGGACTCTTTCCTGAGCTTAAGGTAAAAGTTGAGGCGGGTGCACCTGCTACCTTTGATGCAGCTGAAACTAGGGCTGCTGAGAAATATAGGAAACTCAAGTGCTTAAGGGGGGAGGTTCCAGTAGAAGGCCTTAGACCCAAAGGTAAGTCACAAGCATCAACATCTAAGGAGCTTCCTGAGGTAACGGTTGAAGTGATTGAGAAGTTAAATGAATCCTTAAGCAGCCTGTCAATTCACCTTGCACAAGCCGTAGGTCCAAAGGGACAAGCAAAGAAGTCTGAAGAGCGAGACCCACGACCTAGGAGAGTCTTGCAATGTTGGAATTGCGGTGAGTCTGGACATGGGATGTATAATTGTCCTTGGCCCCGTGGGGAGCCAGGGAAACCTAACTTGAATTACCCAGTGATGAATGCAGGTGAAGGAAGTAGTCAGCAACCACGGCTTATACAAAGGCCAAATGGAGCAAGACCACCTCCACAAGGAGTGGAAGCAGTTCCACCTTTGCCAGATCCAAATGTGCATGTGGTAGAGGTGACAAATTCAAATGAGTTTGACATGGAAGCCAATGGCATTAAGCGTGGCCGAGGAAAAGGTAAAGAGAAAGAGGGTGTCCCATCACAGAGTGACCATGGACAAGGCAAGAAGGCAAAGGAGACCAAGGAAGCTAAGAGGACTCGACGTCGTATCAATCTCCAAGACTTCCCTCTTGGACATGGTATGGCTCCATACAACCTGTTGGAAGACATGCGAGGTAAGGGTCCTGATATCTCATGGCCTCAGTTTCTTGCATTATGCCCACAAGTTAGGAGGGATTTAACAAAGGCAGTTAGCACTAGGAGAAAGGTAAAAGAGAGTTTTCCTGTTGTAAAAATTGCACATGCTGAAATGAACGAGGATATTACACCTGTGCTAGATTGTTACATAAAAGGAAGATTGGTTAGGAAAGGTCTAGTGGATGGGGGTGCACAAATTTGCATCATGACAGAAGGGCTCATGCAAAGACTAGGCATGCACATCCATGAGACACCTGAAATCAAAGTGAAAATGGCAAACAATAGCAAGGCTAGGTGCATAGGCATTTGTAAAAATGTTTTTGTGGAGGCCTTTGGCATTAAGAAGGCAGTGGATTTCTATGTCATGTCTACCAAGGGAAATGGTTACCCATTTATCCTAGGAAGACCATGGCTAATGAAAATGCGAGCTTTGCAGGATTGGGAGAGTGGAAAGCTAATTTGTAGGAATGACAATCACAAGAAGGTTGTCTTTGACATGAAGGAGCAACGCCAAGAGGAGCTCCATGAAGAATCATCTCAAAGTGAGACGGAAGAAGGTTGGACCGATAGCACTTCAGAAGAAGAAAGTAGCGGCAGCATTACTGAAGAGGAGTCTTCCATCGAAGTCATGGGGGTAAGGTTTAAGCCAAGCAACCAAGAGACCTCTTGTCAAGGCTTGGAGGAGGTAGGTCCTCAAGAGAACGAAGGTGTTCAAGATGAAGGGATGCTGGAAGGTATGCTATCAACAACACTTACAAAGGATGAAAGAGAGGAGTTCAAATGTGTGCTAAGGAAATTTCGAGGCTTTTTGCTAAAGACTACACCGATGTACGTGGAGTAGATGTTGTTCAACACAAGATTGAGTTGAAGCCAGAGGCCACACCTAAGGCTCAAAAGCTACGAAGGCTAGGAGTCATTAAGGAGCAGGCTCTACTCAAGGAGGTAAGAAAGCTTCTAGCAGCAGGTTTCATTTATCCAGTGGAGAATTCAGAGTGGGTCTCTCCCGTTGTTGTCACTCCTAAGAAAAACGGCAAGTGGAGGGTGTGTGTGGATTATCGTCCACTTAATGAGGCAACAAAAAGAGATCACTTTCCCCTCCCATTTCAGGATGAGATACTAAATGAAGTAGCTGGTCATGAGAAGTACACTGTGTGTGATGGTTACTCAGGTTACTTTCAAATAGGGATTGCACTGGAGGATCAATTGAAAACAACCTTTATCACTCCTTGGGGTTGTTATGCTTTTAGAGTCATGCCATTTGGTCTGACAAATGCTCCTGCAACATTCCAACGTTTCATGAATATGGTGTTTCAAGCATTCTTTGGAAAGTCAATTAGGGTGTTCATTGATGATTTCTGTATTTATAGCTCAAAATCATTGCATCTACAAAGGGTAGAAGAAGGTTTAAAGAAGCTCTACGACATGGGAGGTCAACTCAACCCCGACAAGTGCCATATAGGTGAGGATGAAGTAATCTTGCTTGGTCATAAAGTTTCTTACAAAGGCATTGAAGTGGATCCTTCGAAGGCAAAGGCTCTTATTGAGCTACCATCACCCAAGAGTCTTAAGGAGGTCATCTCATTCATTCAAAAAGTGAAGTATATGTCACGCTTTATTCACTTAGCTTCGGAGTTGCTTCATCCTTTGCAAAAGTTGACACAACGAGTAGAATTTGCATGGTCTGATGAGCTTGAAGAGTACTTTTGTAACATTAAAGCCATTTTGTCAGAGCTACCAACACTCATGCCTCCTTGTTGGGAGTACACATTCTTTGTTAGCTCTAGTGCTGGGAAAGAAACAATTGGTGTTGTGTTGCTACAACAAGATCCCCACAATACAAGGATGCGACCCATCTACTTTGCTAGTAGGGTCATGAATGCTTTGGAGAGAGACTACACAGAAGCAGAACTCCTGATGCTTTCTCTCATGTTTGCGGTGAGAAAGTTTAGATCCTACTTGCTCCCAAAACCTTTTGTAATCCTCACCGCAGAGAATTTGTTCCCTTGGGTGTCATCTCAAATGAATCTTAGTACTAGGATCTCAAAGTGGATTATGGAGTTGCAAGAGTTTCAATACTCTTTCAAGGTAGAAGATAGTGTGCGTGCACAATTGGCAGGGATTCTCACTTATAGGGTACATGAGAAGGAAATTAAGGTGCCTCAAGTAAAGACCCTACCATTGCCACCACCAAAAAGTATTCCTAATGCTTTTACCTTGTTCTTTGATGGAGCTTTTCGTCGAGCCACAGGGAAAGCAGGGGGAGGGTTAGTATTGCTCAACCCAAGTGGAGAGGTGGTCATGAAAGAGAAGGTCAATCTACCAGGTTCAACTAGCAACAATGAAGCAGAATATGACACACTACTTCATGGTTTGAAGATGTGCATTGGCCAAGGGATAAAACGTCTCATGGTAAAGGGAGATGCACTTCTCATTGTTAAACAGATTTTAGGCATTTGGGCATGCAAGAATGAAAGCTTAAGGACAAAAGTTCATGCCATTCGTAAGATGTTTAATAAGTTTGAAGAAGTGCAACTATATCATATTCCGAGGAAACAAAATGAAGATGCCGATTTACTTGCACAACAAGCAGTTACATGTGTTGAGAGAGAAGTGCAGGTCATCATGGTGGCAGCAGCAGTGCAGCAAGCACCGAGATACCGGGATTGGAGTCATTGGCTCCCATTATCGGCTACATTTTGGAGGTGAGTTTCAAAACTTCACGAAGGCTCAGAAGAGGAGACTCATGAAGAAGGCAAGCATGTATCTTCTTCCTAGAAGGCTCCCTCTATCAAAGAGGGAGGGATCAAGTGTGCAGAAGAGTACCAACTATCGAGGAAATTCCAGCATTCTAAAAGGTTTGCATGAAGAGGCATGTGGTGGTCATTTTTCCAAGAATCAACTATGAAGAAGATTTTGCTTGCGGGTATGTTTGGCAAGCTTGCATGTGGAGATGTCACAATTGTCAGATAAATGGAAATAGAAGGTTGGTGCATGGCCCGAGGCAAATAGTGCTTGCAAATGGACCCTTTGAAAAGTGGGGCATTGATGCTATGGGTCCTCTGCCTAGGACAAAAAATGGTAAACTCTACATTCTAGTGGCTGTAGACTATATGACTAGGTGGGTGGAAGCTCAAAGTGTGGCAAGAGTGAATGAGAGGACAATTAGCAAGTTTGTGTACACTCACATTTGTTGCAGATTTGGCACACCTTTGGAGATTGTTTCTGATAATGGTCCAGGGTTTAGGAAGGGCTTGCTCACAGAAGTTTGTGAAGAGCTTCACATTCTACATCGTCATAGCACACCATACTACCCACAATCAAATGGTTTGGTGGAGAAGGCTAATGGTGTCATTGCAGGAATCATTAGAAAGATGGTGCAAAACAAGAAAAAATTATGGGATGACTTCTTGGATGGTGCCTTGTGGGCATATCGAACCACATATAGGGAAGCCACGTCGATAGTAGACTCGAGGTCGTGGCTTTATTTGGCGCGAACACTTCAATGCATGCTAAGAGAGTCCTGCAGATTTTCTTTAGCATCTGACACGAAAGGTCAGGAGAGCCAGTAAAGAGTTTGATGGTGCCCGTTAGGGTTTTCACCATGTAGGCTTTACCTATTCTCTCTCCTTCCTTTGGTCCTGGCATCCTGGGATAATTAAGCCAATTTGGCTTCTTTTCTGCAATCCTGCCATGCTCTTTCCAGTTTCTGACTCTTGGCACCGGCAGAAGGTTGCATCCTCCCGAATCTCCTTTGGAGCCTCTACCAAGTAGATGAGGTAGGCTGGGTATTTGTTCAGCCAACCTTTCCTCCATCTAGGTTGAGAATCTACAATCTTCTTTGATTGTTCATCCTTTGTGATGTCGCCTTCGTAAAGAGCGACATACTGCTCCTCCTCTATTCTCTTTTTCGTCTTTATCACTTCAAATTTCATCAGAGGGAAAGGCAGGCTGGGTTGCATCCACTCTTCATGGAGCACTTTTGTGTCTAAACCTTGAAGTCTAATGGAGATGAGGAGTCTCCTTTTCCATTCCATTTCCGCCTTGGCATTTTCCTCTGTTGACTTTTCTATTTGGTCCTGGAGCCTTTGTTCTTCTTCTTCAGAGATTCCTGAAGTCGAGGCCACTTCTTGAACTGGGGCTGGATCTTCAATTGTGGTTGCCTCTCCAGTTTCTGGTAGCTCTATGGCTGCTCCCCCTGCTTCTTCTTGTGGTGGCTCTGTTTCTCTTCTTTGTTGCTCTTGGAGGTCTTGGAGCTGTTTGCGGAGGGCCTCATTTTCTGTCCTTAGTGTTTGGTTTTCTGATGTGAGCCTCTCCTCTGCAGCCAATGATCCCTCCGCCATGTGCAATCTTTGCACTTGCTCTAACCTCAGCTCTCTTTGCAAACTTCTGACCTGCTCTTCCAGAGCTGGTACGAGGGCTCCCTCTGTTCTGTTCCTCCTGCTGCTAGCTCTAGGGTGGTCCTGAGTCTCATGATTGTCCTTTCTTGAAGTTCGACTCTTTCCCTTAGCTCAATGAGCTCATCCTTGGCTGCCTCCAGCTCATCTTCTATTCGCTCCTTTGCTTCCTGTGAGCTTGTTACCTCTCTTGAAGCTTCGGCTAGTTGGAGTATCAAGCCGTCTCTCTCGTTTTCTGCGTCGTAGAGTGATGCTTTATGACTTTCAGATTCAGTCATAGCATTCTCTAACTTCTTCTGCAACTCTGCTTCCTTTTGTTTTGCTGTCTCAAGTGCTACTTCCTTTGCTCTGGATCTTTCTTTAATCTTGCTGAGCAGTTCATGCACCATGTGCATGTCTTTTTCATCTTCATCTGTCAACTTGACAGCTCTTTCTGCCACCACCTCCAATGGCTTCGGCTCGTCCATTTTTTCTTCACTCTCCATTGTACCCTTTGTCTTTTCTTTCGTCCCTTTCCGATCATCTTGTTTCCGTAGGGATATCCCATAAACTGCCTCCAGGGCCTCTTCTTCACTGTATCCGATCGCTACCAGATCCTCATAATCATCTTTCTTTTGCTGAACTGGATCTATCTCCTTTTCCTTGGTCCCGGCCTCCGGCTTTTCCATAATTCTGTTTCTATTTCTATTGTGGTTTCCTCCACAATAATTTCCATCTTCTTCGGGCTTGGTACAACAGTAAAAGAGGGCTGATTGTCCTCAGTCATCTTGGCTTTCCTTTGTTTGCTTGCCCGTCTTTCTCTTTAGGTTCAGTAGACTCATCTACTTTTTTCTTCCCCTTGTCGTCCTTTTGCAGCTCAGCTTTTAAAAGCTGTACTTCCTCTTCAGTATAAGGCTCGACAGGTTGCTGCTCCAGTATGGCCTCCGACTCCTCATAAGCTCTAATATATTGATCATATTGATCAACATGTGGCCTGGCTGAGCTGTTCCGACTTTACTGGGGTCTGGCACCCACATTTCTTCGAAGTCCCCCTTTAGAGCTCTTTCCGCTCTAAACTGCTCCACCAGCCTTTCCATTCTTGCGGCTTTTTGACTTTTGGTTTGCTTGGGATCGGCCTTCTTCTTCACTTTCTTCTTGAGCGGCTCGTCCACGGCCTCCTCAGGTTCTGAAACTATTTCTAGTTTTCGGCGTGCTCTTGTGGACGCCCTCTTGGATACTTCTTGCTGTTCTTTCCTCCTCCATCGGCTTCTCTAAGCCACTCATTCTGGGAGGGAATCTGTGGCCCTTGATCCCTAGCTCCAATAGCTTCATAAGCTATTCTTGTTAGGATTTCTCCTCCTCCTATGTACTTTGGCTTCTGGTTGTGCATGGCGATTACTTGCTCGTGGATGTATTGAGCATAATCACCTCTTTTGGCATGTTGCTCTTCAGTGCCCATGTGATGGTTGTCGCAATGGCATGGGGTGGTGTAGTATACTTCTGCGGTCTTTTACTGCACACATGGAAAAACTGGTTGTATAATCGGCAAAGGGTTGCCGCTCGTTGATCTGCCATATCTCCGTAGGTTGTATTTTGTTTCTTTGATCCATAGACCTCTATGGCCTCCCTTCTTTCTCTGACAGAACTCCCTTTGTTGTGCAGCTTCAATGCATCTGCAATGAGCTGTGGAGTGATCTGTACTTCAACTGTTTCTCCATCCATGGCTGTCAACGTGGCTTTCCCATCCTTCTGAATGGATGTTGCCAACTCATACACTCTTCTTGTGTCTACACCTGATGGTCTCGAGGTGAAGAACCTGTGTAAGTCAGCCTTTTCCAGGTATCTGCTTATGTTCTCTGATCTGCTATAATCCACTAATTCTCGTGGGATCATAGGTACATCGACCGATTGCCCTTGAGGATCTCTGAAAGTCCCCTGGTAGATCTTTATTCCCTCTTTTTCTAGTACTGCTTCCTCCTCCACCCAAGTCTTGGTTGGCTTGAGGGTTTCTGTTGGAATATCAAAAGGTTCTGCTTCTGCAAGAGCATCCTTGATGGTTGGTCTTTTTCTCTTAGTTGCCGATGACTTAGCGGAATCCATGGATCCTGTAACTCCAATTTCAGAAGTTAGCGTCTTTTTAGTACTGAAAGCCGAAATGAAGCTTTTAACTATTCAAATGACTTGAAAATTGAAACATGAGCTATTCAGGGCCTAAGGATGCAATGTAGGTGAAAAAATATGCAAACTGGGCTCAAAAACATGCTTGAGACATCATACGCGTATGATGTCTTTTGTGTCAGAATGACTTCATATTGGTTGTGCTTGTAGCTGATAGTGTATACATGAGTATCATATGCTTGGATTTGAGTTTGGATCCCATTTGGTCAAGTTTTGGCCAGTTTAGTCCAGTTCAGGCTCTTGGCAAAATTTTGAAAGGAAATGGATTTTATGATCCAAATTGGATAAAACTTGGTGGATTACTTTCAAATGGCATGTAGAACACTTCTGTTTGGTGGTTGAAGCCCTGAGGTGCCAAAATCACATAGTGAGACATCATACGCGTATGATGTCTTTTAGTGCATTTTTGGACCAATTTTCTCTATAAGCTTGGTTTTGGCTTTAGATAGGCTTATTCAGTGGATTTATCAAGTTTGGATAGATTTTGGGACTAAAAATGGCTCTGGAGACATCATACGCGTATGATGTCTTTTTCATCAATTTTTCATGGGATTGGTTCTGTGGACTCTCCATGTGCTAGTGAAGGACTGTTTATACTCAAATCTTGGTTTGGACTTGAATATGTTGGATTTGGACAAAAATAGGCTTTGTATGAAGGATTTTCTCTTAATTGGGCTAATGGGGTGATCCACTTGACCAAATGGTTCCAAACTTCATATGTAGCATGTATTAGATATATATAATGGATGTATGATGACAAATGAGCATTTTTGGCTCTGTAAGTGCAAATAGACATTATACGCGTATGATGTCTTTTGTGTCAAAATGGTGCTTTTTGGTTCCAGATAGCTTGTAGATGTGTTAATCAACAATCCTACAAAGTTTCAATGAGTTTGGAGTTATTTTGACAAAATTAGGACCAAAATCAATTTATGGCCTACTTTGCGTCTTTTTGGTTTTCCTTGGGTTTTCTAACTCCAATTCTCATGATACTTGGTTCATAGGATGTGATTAACATGTGGAATGAGGCTATGCACTCAAATGTTGAAATGGATGTGAAAATCATGCTGTGAGACATCATACGCGTATGATGTCTTTTCTTGAAATGTTGGTCTTTTTGTGCAAAGAATGCTTTGTGCTAGTGCCCTAAGCCCTGCTAACTAGTTTTCAACTTAAAAAGTCATCAGTTTAGCTAAAAAGCCCCCTTATAGGCATTTCAGTCTCCGAAGTCGTCTTTTTGCCTTGGAGTTGAATTTCTTCAACTTTTCTTCTTGAGAGTTGCATTTCCAGCTCATTGGATATGTTGTGAAGCCACCTATTTGGTTGAACTTGACTTTGGCTCCCCGTTCTCCATCTTTCTCCATTTGGTTGCCCGAAAGCGTCTTTTTCACCATCGGTAAGTGAATCAGCTTTCTTTTGGGTTTTGCTTGCAAACATAAGTCATCCATGTATATTTGAAGCTGCTTGTGAAGTTTCATGTCATTTGGTCGTCAATTTTAGCCGTTATGCCAAAATGACGCTTTGTGTGTCCGCAGCCGAATCGGTTGTTCCGACCTACTTTTGGTGATCCAAACCCGGAGATACTCCATGGTTGCATTGCCCTCGATGTTGTTAAGCTTCCTGAGAAGTTTTGTGTCGTTCCGACAACTTTTTTCTGTTTGCCTCTTGCAGGCTCTGTTGACCTAGGGTTTTTCCAGTCGTTCTTTCTCGAGCTTTGAGTGCTTAGAAACTCATCTCCTATACTAGGGTAACCCACCTCTAAGTTCTTGCAAGGTTTGGTTAGGCGGTTGTGCCCCTACCTAGCGTTCTTCCCCATTCCCCGTCTGCTCTTGTTTCTTGGTTTTGGTGAGTTTTCGCGACAAAAGTTAACGATAAGCATCAAAAGCTTATGGCAACGAGTCTACCTCTCATGTCTGGTGTCCTCTGAGCTCTCGTAGCAGTCGTAGAAGGCGGTAGAAGGTCGGATGCTCCTGTGTGCTCTTTGCTCTCTCCAAGAAGGTAATAGTGGAAATGAGCTTGATAGTGAAGTGAAAAATACTTAACTTCGGGCTTCCCGGATCACTTGTTACCAAATTTGACATGTGCTCCTATCTCGTCGTGAAATGCACTTTAGGATTTGAAATTTCTCAATTTGGACTCCGTTTGACCTGTTTCTGAGAAATCTGTCCACTTTGCCAAAATTCTGTCATTTCGGGCTTTCCGCAACTTTTTCAGAATTGTACCCAATTTTTACCATGGGTTGCCCTTGTCATTAGGATCATCACCGTCTATTCTTTTCTTTTTTCCGATCTCATTTCACCTGCTTTTTTATTTTTCTTTTACTTTTATTAAGAAAATCATAAAAAATAAAGGAAAATAGCAAATTGAAGCCAAAAAATTCCAAACATACACGATAAATAGCTGGTAACCCTGTGTATATGAATATACACTTCTTTGTGATTTCTGGACTTGGATTACCACTTTTTTCCACTTTTTAGCTCCAAAAACACTCTTATTTAGTGATATTTACACATCTAGAGACCCAAATTCATCATTTGATCTCTTCTTGTTGCAAAACAAGGTATATAAGGGCATAAATATTATCAATATCCGCAATCAAACATAAAAAATTGCAAAATCATGTAAGACACTGCCCTTGTAATATAATTTTTGTTTTCTTTGTTTTTCCGCTTGTAGCTGCTTTGTAGCTCCTGTATACCTCCCCCCCTCCTAGTCTGAGTCCTCCCGGACGACTATGAAGTGTCTGTGGGTGAAGCATTGTAGTTGTTTTGGTCATAAGTTCCCAATGCAATTGTAGAGCGATGATACAACAGTCTTTCCAATAAAGCTGCTCTTTGTTTGATTGAAGGATTGGTGGTCGGGTTTTGGGTTGGTTTTGGCACTTCGGTAGTAGAATCAGTAGATGGATTCTTCGTTTACCTTGTTGTCTTTTTACAATCCAAATCTGCTTCCGCTTTGCTTGTGCTTGCCACAAACTCTTTGCGACCCAAACCTGCTTTGTTCTGTGTGTTGATTTCCTCGCCTTGAAATACCTAGGAGTTTCCGTTGATTGTATTGAAGGGAGTTCCTGTTTACAAATCTTTGGGATCCAAATTTGCTTGCTGTAGCTTTGTGCCGTCATGAACTTCTTTGGAATCCAGATCTGTTTCACTGTCCTTGATTGTCGGAATCACTCTGTTGTCTGGTATTGAAGACTCTGTTTCCACCTTTGTTTCTCTGGCACACCTTTTTTGGTCTCCATACCAACTTTGACTCCGTTTTTTTCCAAGGTTGAGCTGTTATATTATTGCTTGTCTTCCTTATCCACTGTTGAGAGTTCCTCGTCGAAGAGTAATCCAGTTTGTATAGAAACTTTTGGTTGCCATTGCTTCTTCTTTTCTCTGTTTGTTGTTTCCCTTGTTCGTGGATTCTTCCTTTGGAGTTGGCTCTGCTCCTTTGGTGAACTTAACTGATTGACTTTCACCTTCGTATTTGATAAGCACTGATTTAGAACTCCAGTCAATCATTGCATTGTATTGCTTCTGCCATGGTTGTCCTAGCAATAATGGATGTTGTGTAGCTTGGTCTTCAACCACGTAAAACATATGAGGATACACATATTGGTTAATCTGTATATGTAAAACTGTGCATCCGACAGTTTTGATTGAATTCTCAGAGTAACTCTTTAACTCTTGCTTGGCAGTTTGTAGTTTAGTGTCATTTGTCAATTGTCTATACAAACTGAGTGAAAGTAGGTTAGCTTGAGCTCCTGAATCCAATAGTGCTCTGGCTTTGATTTGGTTGGTTCCCTACTTTGCATTCAATGATGGGTTCTTCTTTGTCATTATCCATTTCTGTTATACTGACTGCGTTTATTCGTATTGCTCCTTCATTGCGCTGTTTCTGACGCAGTAGTCTTCTTTTCTCCATTCTTTCCTTCGCCTCGGCTTGCGCTTCCTCCTCAATCTTTTTCTTTTTCTGGACACGCAGCTTTTCTTGATGTATTTTGAGAAGCATGTCTTGTTAGCGGCAACAGATACTTTTTCACTCTGCATCCACTAATCCAATTGGGCATTTCTTCTCCGTCTAATGTAGCAAGCTTGACGGCTCCACTTGGTGATAGATCTTTAATCACCAGAGGTCCCATCCCTCGCTTTTTAAGCTTCTTAGCATGCTGTTTCAGAGTGTAAACTAGGACATAGTCCCCAACTTTAAACTCTTTAGTCCGCACATGCTTATCAAAAAATTCCTTTTGTCGCCTTTTTTGAGCGTAGATGGAAGCTACTGCTTTTAGGCGAAGCTCATCTAGCTTTTCCAGGTCATCTCTATTCTATCAGAGAGCTCGTGCCCTGTCCACTCTAGATCCTTAGCCACCCTTAAGGTTGAAATCAAGAATTCTATTGGTAAGATAGCATTTAGCCCAAAAACCATGTTATATGGGGTCGTTCCTATTGATGTTTTATATGCTACCCTATATGCCCATAATGTTGAATGCAACTTCTGGTCCCAGTCAGTTCTCGACTCAGATACAATCTTCGTAAGGACCGTGCATATGGTTTTGTTTGTTGCTTCAGCTTGTCCGTTTGCTTGTGGATGATACGGGGCTGATTTCCTATGGATTACCATGAATTCATCTAGAAGGATCTCTATCACTTCATTTATGAAATGTGTGCCTCGATCACTCACAATTTCTATTGGCAATCCATATCGTACAAAGACGTATTCATATAGAAATTGTGCCGTGGTCCTGGCATCTGCTTTTTGAGTTGCCTTTGCTTCGACCCACTTTGTTAGATAGTCTGTAGCCACAATGATGTATTGTGCATGAGTCTTATATGCAGGAGGTGAAATGGGTCCAACATAATCAATCCCCCATTTTGCAAAAGCTCTTGCCCCCATCATTGGTCTAAGCGGCATATCATCTCTTTTAAGTGGTACTTTGGTCCGCTGACAGTCATCACACCGTTTAACGTATTCCTCAGCGTCCATATGTAATGTTGGCCACCATATTCCTGCGGCTAAGACAAGTTTTGCTGTCTTATCACCTGAGAAATGGCCTCCACCTACTCCTCCATGAGCTTGCTCCAGGATTATCACATACTCAGACTCTGATGCGCAAATCCTAAGCTGGTTGTCTTTACCTCTCTTATAGAGTTGATCTCCTATTAAAGCGTAATCTCTAGCTTCTGTCTCTACAGATTTCTGACGAGCTTTTGACGTTCCTTCTGGGAAAGTTCTATTTGTGAGATATTCAACAATATACTGACTCCATTCTGGAGCGATCATTATCTGATATAATGTCGAATACTCGGCTGGCGGTTTTGATGAACATACAATACATACAGTGACATATTCATGTACGCTTTCTTTCATTCCTGGCCAATAGACTCCCAATTGTAACAAATTCCTATATGTGTTCCTTCTTGAACAATGAAATGCACATTCCTGAACATGTGCTTCGCGCAGATATATATTATATTCCTCAGGATGATGCATAGTCGTAAAACATGATCATTTCCCAATTGATACAACCTTCCTGCAACCAATTGAAGATTCTTGGATTGCTGAATAGCAATATGTTTCAGGTTGTATTCTCTTCTATCGAACTCTCCTCCATAGGTTAATAGGTTAACGACATTTTGAGACCACTTAGGTATCATTTCTATGTTGAACAAGTACGCGTCTGGCATGTCGTCATCTACTCCTATAGGGTCTTCTCCATTCGTCAATCGCGAAAGATGATCAGCTCTAAGATGTGTTTTTTTCCTTCTTTACTACTACCGTGAAGTCGAATTCCAGTAAGATAATGAACCATCTCACTATTCTCCCGGTATTGCATGGTTTATTCACTAGGTAGAGCAAGGCTTGGTGATCCGTAAAAAACACAAACTTGTTGGCTAGAAGATAATGCCGAAATTTCTTCACAGCATATATCATTCCTAATCCTTCTCGCTCTGTTGTGGTGTAATTCTTCTCTGCATGGTTGAGCTGTCGACTGGCGTAACAGATAGGAAAATCCATGTTTCCTTCTTCTGGCTGAGCCAGAATGCATCCTATTGCATATGCCGAAGCATCTATATGCACATGGAATATCTTCTCCCAATCTGGTGATTTCAAGACTGGAGCAGTAATGAGTGCCTCTTTCAATTTCTTGAATGATTCCTCACACTCCTCTGTCCATTCAAAGTTCACTATTAGCCTGTAAAGTGGTTGGCCTATTATAGCGTACATGTAAATGAATCGTCTATAATATCCACAATGTCCCATAAAGCTCTGTACTTGTTTCGCATTGGTTGGTCTAGGCATATCCACTATAACTTTTATCTTCTCTAAATCCGTGGATATTCCGTTTTGTGAGACAATATGTCCCAGAATTCTGCCCTGTCGGACCATAAACACACATTTCTCAGGATTGAGACAAATGCGATATGTCCTACATTTCTCAAATACTTTTCTTAGGTGTTCTAGATGCTCATCTCTCAGTAGAGAATGTACACATAAGTCATCCATGTATATTTCTAGAAACAGCCTTAAGTATCTTTGAAAGCATGCGTCATCAGCCTCTGGAAGGTTGCGGGAGCATTGGTTAGACCAAAAGGCATAACCCGATAAGCATAAATTCCCCACTCCGTTGCAAAAGCTGTTTTATGTTGATCTTCCAGTGCTATGGCTAGCTGGTTATATCCTGAAAAACCATCAAGAAAGGAGTATGCTGTTTTCCCTGATACACGCTCTAGAACATGATCAGTTATCGGCAGGGGATAATTGTCCCTGATTGTTGCAGCATTCACTTTCTTTAAGTTGACACACACTCGGAGTTTTCCGTTCTTCTTAGGTACTACCACAATCGGAGATACCCAATCAGTGTGTTCAATCTCGTATATGAATTCAGCTTCCATTAGCTTATCTATCTCTTCCTTGATTCGCTTAGCAAACGTATCATTATATGTGTATGGTCTCTGTCTGCTAGGCTTTGCGTCTTGTTTCAGTGGGATTGTGTGTTGGCATATCGATGGGTCAACTCCCTTTAAGTCCTTATAAGACCATGCAAACACATCCCTATACTCTCTGAGAAGACTCAAAAGTCTCTCTTCCTCGCCTGGAGACAAATCTGTGGCTATGTACACCGGTCTAGGTGGCTCACCTGGAGCTGCTAAATCAACTTTTTTGCATCCTCCGGTCCGTCATAAGATTCGTTCTCCTTCCTCTCTCGAATAGGTGGGGTTAATATCACCTTCCTATCCTCTATTGTGAATTTCCTATAGTGAGAGGGAACATCCATGTTTTCCTTGATTTTGGCGTTTTTCGTCCTCTCCACTCTCAATTTCTGTCGTCCAAACTTCTTTCAGAGTTTTCTTGAGCTCTCTGTACTTGTTTCTACGTTCTAGCTTGGACTCCGTGTGTTCTCTGTTGCGCTTGTTCTTTTCTGATTTTTCTGTTTCAGTTTTCGTTCCATTATTTTGAACTTGATTTCTTGAGCCTCTTTTGTCTTTTCGTAAGCTCTTTTGATCACTGCCTCTCATTCTTCCAGAAATCTTATCCTTAACACAATCTTCAGCCTTTACTAGCATTAGGAATTGATTTTTTCCTCTTATTCTAGGCATCGGATTGGTTCTAACCCCTTTTGTTTTTTTCTTTGCTCTATAGTGTTTCTGGCGTTGTTTAGTTTGGTTCGGAAAATCATAAATCGACATCCGATAATAGTTTCTTCGTTTCCGCTTGAATTGTCCGTTGACTCGTTGTCTGCTTCATTTCCCCACTCTGGATGATCGGGAATGTCGTGAAACACCTCTTCTTCATCTTCCTTTTCCAGTGTATCGTTCTTTTCATGTTTCTTTTTTGAGTAAAGTTCTCAACATGAAATACGGAACCACGTCGTACCCGTCCTTGTCGCAAAATTTTCGTTGTGGGACCATCCGGAATTGCACAAACATCTAGGTTGCTAGAATGTGTGTCCATTCTAAAGGTTCAAACGTATCCTCTGGAAAGGGTTCTCCCTATATAAGTTTCGCCTTCGATAGCCCTTTCTAAAAACACATTCTTCTCGTTTCAGACTTCCACATTTCGAAGCATCCACACATCCATAACTCCTTGGGTTAACTAACCAAGCTGGAAATTCTTATCCCCGCCAAAGTAAGCTGAATCAAACTCCTCTACCCGGTGTTCGGTTCACATCTTTGTAGCTATGGTCATTCGGTTCACACGTGTAGTGTTTCCATATTTCTCAGGAATATGGTGATCGAAGGCCCCAATACTGACCATTTTCAATTGTCTCATGAATGGTCTTCCCAGATAACTATGATATCATACTGGAAGACCATTCATGAGACAGTTGAAAATGGTCCAAGATTGGGGCTACGATCACATATACCTGAGAAATATGGAAACCACTACACGTGTGAACCTGAAAGACCATAGCTACAAAGATTGAACCGAACACCGGTAGAGGAGTTTGATTCAGCTACTTTGGCGGGATCCGAATTTCCAGCTTGGTTAGGTAAACCCAAGGAGTTATGGATGTGTGGAGCTTCGAAATGTGGAAGTCTGAAACGAGAAGAATGTGTTTTAGAAAGGGCTATCGAAGACGAAACTTATGTAGGAGAACCCTTTCCAGAGGACACGTTTGAACCATTAGAATGGACACACATTCTAGCAACCCTAGATGTTTGTGCAATTCCGGATGGTCCCACAACGAAATTTTGCGACAAGGACGGGTACGACGTGGTTCCGTATTTCATGTTGAGAACTGTACTCGAAAAAGAAACTGAAAAGAACGATACACTGGAAAAGGAAGATGAAGAAGAGGTGTTTCACGACATTCCCATCATCCAGAGTGGGGAAATGAAGCAGACAACGAGTCAACGGACAATTCAAGCGGAAACGAAGAAACTATAACGGATGTCCGATTTTATGATTTTCCGAACCAAACTAAACAACGCCAGAAACACTATAGAGCAAAGAAAAAAACAAAAGGGGTTAGAACCAATCCGATGCCTAGAATAAGAGGAAAAAATCAATTCCTAATGCTAGTAAAGGCTGAAGATTGTGTTAAGGATAAGATTTCTGGAAGAATGAGAGGCAGTGATCAAAAGAGCTTACGAAAAGACAAAAGAGGCTCAAGAAATCAAGTTCAAAAGAATGGAACGAAAACTGAAACAGAAAAATCAGAAAAGAACAAGCGCAACAGAGAAACACGGAGTCCAAGTTAGAACGTAGAAACAAGTACAGAGAGCTCAAGAAAACTCTGAAAGAAGTTTGGACGACAGAAATTGAGAGTGGAGAGGACGAAAACGCCAAAATCAAGGAAAACATGGATGTTCCCTCTCACTATAGGAAATTCACAATAGAGGATAGGAAGGTGATATTAAAACCTATTCGAGAGAGGAAGGAGAAAAAACGAATCTTATGACGGACCGGAGGATGCAAAAAAAGTTGATTTAGCAGCTCCAGGTGAGCCACCTAGACCGGTCTACATAGCCACAGATTTGTCTCCAGGCGAGGAAGAGAGACTTTTGAGTCTTCTCAGAGAGTATAGGGATGTGTTTGCATGGTCTTATAAGGACTTAAAGGGAGTTGACCCATCGATATGCCAACACTCAATCCCACTGAAACAAGACGCAAAGCCTAGCAGACAGAGACCATACACATATAATGATACTTTTGCTAAGCGAATCAAGGAAGAGATAGATAAGCTAATGGAAGCTGAATTCATATACGAGATTGAACACACTGATTGGGTATCTCCGATTGTGGTAGTACCTAAGAAGAACGGAAAACTCCGAGTGTGTGTCAACTTAAAGAAAGTGAATGCTGCAACAATCAGGGACAATTATCCCCTGCCGATAACTGATCATGTTCTAGAGCGTGTATCAGGGAAAACAGCATACTCCTTTCTTGATGGTTTTTCAGGATATAACCAGCTAGCCATAGCATTGGAAGATCAACATAAAACAGCTTTTGCAACGGAGTGGGGAATTTATGCTTATCGAGTTATGCCTTTTGGTCTAACCAATGCTCCCGCAACCTTCCAGAGGCTGATGACGCATGCTTTCAAAGAATACTTAAGGCTGTTTCTCGAAATATACATGGATGACTTATGTGTACATTCTCTACTGAGAGATGAGCATCTAGAACACCTAAGAAAAGTATTTGAGAAATGTAGGACATATCGCATTTGTCTCAATCCTGAGAAATGTGTGTTTATGGTCCGACAGGGCAGAATTCTGGGACATATTGTCTCACAAAACGGAATATCCACGGATTTAGAGAAGATAAAAGTTATAGTGGATATGCCTAGACCAACCAATGCGAAACAAGTACAGAGCTTTATGGGACATTGTGGATATTATAGACGATTCATTTACATGTACGCTATAATAGGCCAACCACTTTACAGGCTAATAGTGAACTTTGAATGGACAGAGGAATGTGAGGAATCATTCAAGAAATTGAAAGAGGCACTCATTACGCTCCAGTCTTGAAATCACCAGATTGGGAGAAGATATTCCATGTGCATATAGATGCTTCGGCATATGCAATAGGATGCATTCTGGCTCAGCCAGAAGAAGGAAACATGGATTTTCCTATCTGTTACGCCAGTCGACAGCTCAACCATGCAGAGAAGAATTACACCACAACAGAGCGAGAAGGATTAGGAATGATATATGCTGTGAAGAAATTTCGGCATTATCTTCTAGCCAACAAGTTTGTGTTTTTTACGGATCACCAAGCCTTGCTCTACCTAGTGAATAAACCATGCAATACCGGGAGAATAGTGAGATGGTTCATTATCTTACTGGAATTCGACTTCACGGTAGTAGTAAAGAAAGGAAAAACACATCTTAGAGCTGATCATCTTTCGCGATTGACGAATGGAGAAGACCCTATAGGAGTAGATGACGACATGCCAGACGCGTACTTGTTCAACATAGAAATGATACCTAAGTGGTCTCAAAATGTCGTTAACCTATTAACCTATGGAGGAGAGTTCGATAGAAGAGAATACAACCTGAAACATATTGCTATTCAGCAATCCAAGAATCTTCAATTGGTTGCAGGAAGGTTGTATCAATTGGGAAATGATCATGTTTTACGACTATGCATCAATCCTGAGGAATATAGTATATATCTGCGCGAAGCACATGTTCAGGAATGTGCATTTCATTGTTCAAGAAGGAACACATATAGGAATTTGTTACAATTGGGAGTCTATTGGCCAGGAATGAAAGAAAGCGTACATGAATATGTCACTGTATGTATTGTATGTTCATCAAAACCGCCAGCCGAGTATTCGACATTATATCAGATAATGATCGCTCCAGAATGGAGTCAGTATATTGTTGAATATCTCACAAATAGAACTTTCCCAGAAGGAACGTCAAAAGCTCGTCAGAAATCTGTAGAGACAGAAGCTAGAGATTACGCTTTAATAGGAGATCAACTCTATAAGAGAGGTAAAGACAACCAGCTTAGGATTTGCGCATCAGAGTCTGAGTATGTGATAATCCTGGAGCAAGCTCATGGAGGAGTAGGTGGAGGCCATTTCTCAGGTGATAAGACAGCAAAACTTGTCTTAGCCGCAGGAATATGGTGGCCAACATTACATATGGACGCTGAGGAATACGTTAAACGGTGTGATGACTGTCAGCGGACCAAAGTACCACTTAAAAGAGATGATATGCCGCTTAGACCAATGATGGGGGCAAGAGCTTTTGCAAAATGGGGGATTGATTATGTGGACCCATTTCACCTCCTGCATATAAGACTCATGCACAATACATCATTGTGGCTACAGACTATCTAACAAAGTGGGTCGAAGCAAAGGCAACTCAAAAAGCAGATGCCAGGACCACGGCACAATTTCTGTATGAATACGTCTTTGTACGATATGGATTGCCAATAGAAATTGTGAGTGATCGAGGCACACATTTCATAAATGAAGTGATAAAGATCCTTCTAGATGAATTCATGGTAATCCATAGGAAATCAGCCCCGTATCATCCACAAGCAAACGGACAAGCTGAAGCAACAAACAAAACCATATGTACGGTCCTCACGAAGATTGTATCTGAGTCGAGAACTGACTGGGACCAAAAGTTACATTCAACATTATGGGCATATAGGGTAGCATATAAAACATCCATAGGAACGACCCCATATAACATGGTTTTTGGGCTGAATGCTATCTTGCCAATAGAATTCTTGATTTCAACCTTAAGGGTGGCTAAGGATCTAGAGTGGACAGGGCACGAGCTCTCTGATAGAATAGATGACCTGGAAAAGCTAGATGAGCTTCGCCTAAAAGCAGTAGCTTCCATCTACGCTCAAAAAAGGCGACAAAAGGAATTTTTTGATAAGCATGTGCGGACTAAAGAGTTTAAAGTTGGGGACTATGTCCTAGTTTACACTCTGAAACAGCATGCTAAGAAGCTTAAAAAGCGAGGGATGGGTCCTCTGGTGATTAAAGATCTATCACCAAGTGGAGCCGTCAAGCTTGCTACATTAGACGGAGAAGAAATGCCCAATTGGATTAGTGGATGCAGAGTGAAAAAGTATCTGTTGCCGCTAAC
Source organism: Adiantum capillus-veneris (assembly GCF_014529385.1). Taxonomy (NCBI): domain Eukaryota; kingdom Viridiplantae; phylum Streptophyta; class Polypodiopsida; order Polypodiales; family Pteridaceae; genus Adiantum; species Adiantum capillus-veneris. Next base: position 64,242,620 of record NC_140939.1, on the reverse strand, counting down.
ACAAGACATGCTTCTCAAAATACATCAAGAAAAGCTGCGTGTCCAGAAAAAGAAAAAGATTGAGGAGGAAGCGCAAGCCGAGGCGAAGGAAAGAATGGAGAAAAGAAGACTACTGCGTCAGAAACAGCGCAATGAAGGAGCAATACGAATAAACGCAGTCAGTATAACAGAAATGGATAATGACAAAGAAGAACCCATCGTTGAATGCAAAGTAGGAACCAACCAAATCAAAGCCAGAGCACTATTGGATTCAGGAGCTCAAGCTAACCTACTTTCACTCAGTTTGTATAGACAATTGACAAATGACACTAAACTACAAACTGCCAAGCAAGAGTTAAAAAGTTACTCTGAGAATTCAATCAAAACTGTCGGATGCACAGTTTTACATATACAGATTAACCAATATGTGTATCCTCATATGTTTTACGTGGTTGAAGACCAAGCTACACAACATCCATTATTGCTAGGACAACCATGGCAGAAGCAATACAATGCAATGATTGACTGGAGTTCTAAATCAGTGCTTATCAAATACGAAGGTGAAAGTCAATCAGTTAAGTTCACCAAAGGAGAAGAGCCAACTCCAAAGGAAGAATCCACGAACAAGGGCAAACAACAAACAGAGAAAAAGAAGAAGCAATGGCAACCAAAAGTTTCTATACAACCGGATTACTCTTCGACGGGGAATTCTCAACAGTGGATAAGGAAGACAAGCAATAATATAACAGCTCAACCTTGGAAAAAAACGGAGTCAAAGTTGGTATGGAGACCAAAAAAGGCTGTGCCAGAGAGCACAAAGGTGGAAAACAGAGTTTTCAATACCAGACAACGGAGTGATTACCGACAATCAAGGACAGTGAAACAGATCTGGATTCCAAAGAAGTTCATGACGGCACAAAGCTACAGCAAGCAAATTTGGATCCCAAAGATTTGTAAACAGGAACTCCCTTCAATACAATCAACGGAAACTCCTAGGTATTTCAAGGCGAGGAAATCAACACACAGAACAAAGCAGGTTTGGGTCGCAAAGAGTTTGTGGCAAGCACAAGCAAAGCGGAAGCAGATTTGGATAGTAAAAAAAGACAACAAGGTAACGAAGAATCCATCTACTGATTCTACTACCGAAGTGCCAAAACCAACCCAAAACCCGACCACCAATCCTTCAATCAAACAAAGAGCAGCTTTATTGGAAAGACTGTTGTATCATCGCTCTACAATTGCATTGGGAACTGATGACCAAAACAACTACAATGCTTCACCCACAGACACTTCATAAGTCGTCCGGGAGGACTCAGACTAGGAGGGGGGGAGGTATACAGGAGCTACAAAGCAGCTACAAGCGGAAAAAACAAAGAAAAACAAAAATTATATTACAAGGGCAGTGCCTTACATGATTTTGCAATTTTTTATGTTTGATTGCGGATATTGATAATATTTATGCCCTTATATACCTTGTTTTGCAACAAGAAGAGATCAAATGATGAATTTGGGTCTCTATATGTGTAAATATCACTAAATAAGAGTGTTTTTGGAGCTAAAAAGTGGAAAAAAGTGGTAATCCAAGTCTAGAAATCACAAAGAAGTGTATATTCATATACACAGGGTTACCAGCTATTTATCATGTATGTTTGGAATTTTTTGGCTTCAATTTTTTATTTTCCTTTATTTTTTATGATTTTCTTAATAAAAGTAAAAGAAAAATAAAAAAAGCAGGTGAAATGAGATCGGAAAAAAGAAACGAATAGACGGTGATGATCCTCATGACAAGGGAAACCCAGGATAAAAATTGGGTACAATTCTGAAAAAGTTGCGGAAAGCCCGAAATGACAGAATTTTGGCAAAGTGGACAGATTTCTCAGAAACAGGTCAAACGGAGTCCAAATTGAGAAATTTCAAATCCTAAAGTGCATTTCACGACGAGATAGGAGCACATGTCAAATTTGGTAACAAGTGATCCGGGAAGCCCGAAGTTAAGTATTTTTCACTTCACTATCAAGCTCATTTCCACTATTACCTTCTTGGAGAGAGCAAAGAGCACAAAGGAGCATCCGGCCTTCTACCGCCTTCTACGACTGCTACGAGAGCTCAGAGGACACCAGACATGAGAGGTAGACTCGTTGCCATAAGCTTTTGATGCTTATCGTTAACTTTTGTCGCGAAAACTCACCAAAACCAAGAAACAAGAGCAGACGGGGAATGGGGAGGAACGCTAGGTAGGGGCACAACCGCCTAACCAAACCTTGCAAGAACTTAGAGGTGGGTTACCCTAGTATAGGAGATGAGTTTCTAACACTCAAAGCTCGAGAAAGAACGACTGGAAAAACCCTAGGTCAACAGAGCCTGCAAGAGGCAAACAGAAAAAAGTTGTCGGAACGACACAAAACTTCTCAGGAAGCTTAACAACATCGAGGGCAATGCAACCATGGAGTATCTCCGGGTTTGGATCACCAAAAGTAGGTCGGAACAACCGATTCGGCTGTGGACACACAAAGCGTCATTTTGGCATAACAGCTAAAATTGACGACCAAATGACATGAAACTTCACGAGCAGTTTCAACTCTACATGGATGACTTATGTTTGCAAGCAAAACCCAAAAGAAAGCTGATTCACTTACCGATGGTGAAAAAGACGCTTTCGAGCAACCAAATGGATAAAGATGGAGAACGGGGAGCCAAAGTCAAGTCCAACCAACTGGATGGCTTCGCAACATATCCAATGAGCTGGAAATGCAACTCTCAAGAAGAAAAGTTGAAGAAATTCAACTCCAAGGCAAAAAGACGACTTCGGAGACTGAAATGCCTATAAGGGGGCTTTTTAGCTAAACTGATGACTTTTTAAGTTGAAAACTAGTTAGCAGGGCTTAGGGCACTAGCACAAAGCATTCTTTGCACAAAAAGACCAACATTTCAAGAAAAGACATCATACGCGTATGATGTCTCACAGCATGATTTTCACATTCATTTCAACATTTGAGTGCATAGCCTCATTCCACATGTTAATCACATCCTATGAACCAAGTATCATGAGAATTGGAGTTAGAAAACTCAAGGAAAACCAAAAAGACGCAAAGTAGGCCATAAAATTGATTTTTGGTCCTAATTTTGTCAAAATAACTCCAAACTCATTGAAACTTTGTAGGATTGTTGGTTAACACATCTACAAGCTATCTGGAATCAAAAAGCACCATTTTGACACAAAAGACATCATACGCGTATAATATCTATTTGCACTTACAGAGCCAAAAATGCTCATTTGTCATCATACATCCATTATATATATCTAATACATGCTACATATGAAGTTTGGAACCATTTGGTCAAGTGGATCACCCCATTAGCCCAATTAAGAGAAAATCCTTCATACAAAGCCTAGTTTTGTCCCAAATCCAACATATTCAAGTCCAAACCAAGATTTGAGTATAAACAGTCCTTCACTAGCACATGGAGAGTCCACAGAACCAATCCCATGAAAAATTGATGAAAAAGACATCATACGCGTATGATGTCTCCAGAGCCATTTTTAGCCCAAAATCTATCCAAACTTCATAAATCCACTGAATAAGCCTATCTAAAGCCAAATCCAAGCTTATAGAGAAAATTGGTCCAAAAATGCACTAAAAGACATCATACGCGTATGATGTCTCACTATGTGATTTTGGCACCTCAGGGCTTCAACCACCAAACAGAAGTGTTCTACATGCCATTTGAAAGTAATCCACCAAGTTTTATCCAATTTGGATCATAAAATCCATTTCCCTTTCAAAATTTTGCCAAGAGCCTGAACTGGACTGGACTGGCCAAAACTTGACCAAATGGTATCCAAACGCAAATCCAAGCATATGACACTCATGTATACACTATCAGCTACAAGCACAACCAATATGAAGTCATTCTGACACAAAAGACATCATACGCGTATGATGTCTCAAGCATGTTTTTGAGCCCAGTTTGCATATTTTTTCACCTACATTGCATCCTTAGGCCCTGAATAGCTCATGTTTCAATTTTCAAGTCATTTGAATAGTTAAAAGCTTCATTTCGGCTTTCAGTACTAAAAAGATGCTAACTTCTGTAATTGGAGTTACAGGATCCATGGATTCCGCTAAGTCATCGGCAACTAAGAGAAAAAGACCAACCATCAAGGATGCTCTTGCAGAGGCAGAACCTTTTGATATTCCAACAGAAACCCTCAAGCCAACCAAGACTTGGGTGGAGGAAGCAGTACTAGAAAAAGAGGGAATAAAGATCTACCAGGGGACTTTCAGAGATCCTCAAGGGCAATCGGTCGATGTACCTATGATCCCACGAGAATTAGTGGATTATAGCAGATCAGAGAACATAAGCAGATACCTGGAAAAGGCTGACTTACACAGGTTCTTCACCTCGAGACCATCAGGTGTAGACACAAGAAGAGTGTATGAGTTGGCAACATCCATTCAGAAGGATGGGAAAGCCACGTTGACAGCCATGGATGGAGAAACAGTTGAAGTACAGATCACTCCACAGCTCATTGCAGATGCATTGAAGCTGCACAACAAAGGGAGTTCTGTCAGAGAAAGAAGGGAGGCCATAGAGGTCTATGGATCAAAGAAACAAAATACAACCTACGCAGATATGGCAGATCAACGAGCGGCAACCCTTTGCCGGTTATACAACCAGTTTTTCCATGTGTGCAGTAAAAGACCGCAGAAGTATACTACACCACCCCATGCCATTGCGACAACCATCACATGGGCACTGAAGAGCAACATGCCAAAAGAGGTGAACTATGCTCAATACATCCACGAGCAAGTAATCGCCATGCACAACTAGAAGCCAAAGTACATAGGAGGAGGAGAAATCCTAACAAGAATAGCTTATGAAGCTATTGGAGCTAGGGATCAAGGGCCACAGATTCCCTCCCAGAATGAGTGGCTTAGAGAAGCCGATGAGGAGGAAGAACAACAAGAAGTATCCAAGAGGGCGTCCACAAGAGCACGCCGAAAACTAGAAATAGTTTCAGAACCTGAGGAGGCCGTGGACGAGCCGCTCAAGAAGAAAGTGAAGAAGAAGGCCGATCAAAAAGCAAACCAAAAGTCAAAAAGTCGCAAGAATGGAAAGGCTGGTGGAGCAGTTTAGAGCGGAAAGAGCTCTAAAGGGGGACTTCGAAGAAATGTGGGTGCCAGACCCCAGTAAAGTCGGAACCAGCTCAGCCAGGCCACATGTTGATCAATATGATCAATATATTAGAGCTTATGAGGAGTCGGAGGCCATACTGGAGCAGCAACCTGTCGAGCCTTATACTGAACTGGAAGTGCAGCTTTTAAAAGCTGAGCTGCAAAAGGACGACAAGGGGAAGAAAAAAATAGATGAGTCTACTGAACCTAAAGAGACAGTAAGGCAAGCAAACAAAGGGAAAGCCAAGGTGACTGAAGACAATCAGCCCTCTTTTACTGTTGTACCAAGCCCGAAGAAGATGGAAATTATTGTGGAGAAAACCACAATAGAAATAGAAACAGAAATTATGGAAAAGCCGGAGGCCGGGACCAAGGAAAAGGAGATAGATCCAGTTCAGCAAAAGAAAGATGATTATGAGGATCTAGTAGCGATCGGATACAGTGAAGAAGAGGCCCTGGAGGCAGTTTATGGGATATCCCTACGGAAACAAGATGATCGGAAAGGGACGAAAGAAAAGACAAAGGGTACAATGGAAAGTGAAGAAAAAATGGTCGAGCCGAAGCCACTGGAGGTGGTGGCACAAAGAGCTGTCAAGTTGACAGATGAAGATGAAAAAGACATGCACATGGTGCATGAACTGCTTAGCAAGATTAAAGAAAGATCCAGAGCAAAGGAAGTAGCACTTGAGACAGCAAAACAAAAGGAAGCAGAGTTGCAGAAGAAGTTAGAGAATGCTATGACTGAATCTGAAAGTCATAAAGCATCACTCTACGACGCAGAAAACAAGAGAGACGGCTTGATACTCCAACTAGCCGAAGCTTCAAGAGAGGTAACAAGCTCACAGGAAGCAAAGGAGCGAATAGAAGATGAGCTGGAGGCAGCCAAGGATGAGCTCATTGAGCTAAGGGAAAGAGTCGAACTTCAAGAAAGGACAATCATGAGACTCAGAACCACCCCTAGAGCTAGCAGAGCAGGAACAGAACAAGAGGGAGCCCTCGTACCAGCTCTGGAAGAGTAGGTCAGAAGTTTGCAAAGAGAGCTGAGGTTAGAGCAAGTACAAAGATTGCACATGGCGGAGGGATCATTGGCTGCAGAGGAGAGGCTCACATCAGAAAACCAAACACTAAGGACAGAAAATGAGGCCCTCCGCAAACAGCTCCAAGACCTCCAAGAGCAACAAAGAAGAGAAATAGAGCCACCACAAGAAGAAGCAGGGGGAGCAGCCATAGAGTTACCTGAAACTCGAGAGGCAACCACAATTGAAGATCCAGCCCCAGTTCAAGAAGTGGCCTCGACTTCAGCAATCTCTGAATAAGAAGAACAAAGGCTCCAGGACCAAATAGAAAAGTCAACAGAGGAAAATGCCAAGGCGGAAATGGAATGGGAAAGGAGACTCCTCATCTCCATTAGACTTCAAGGTTTAGACACAAAAGTGCTCCATGAAGAGTGGATGCAACCCAGCCTGCCTTTCCCTCTGATGAAATTTGAAGTGATAAAGACGAAAAAGAGAATAGAGGAGGAGCAGTATGTCGCTCTTTATGAAGGCGACATCACAAAGGATGAACAATCAAAGAAGATTGTAGATTCTCAACCTAGATGGAGGAAAGGTTGGCTGAACAAATACCTAGCCTACCTCATCTACTTGGTAGAGGCTCCAAAGGAGATTCGGGAGGATGCAACCTTCTGCCCGGTGCCGAGAGTTAGAAACTGGAAAGAGCATGGCAGGATTGCAGAAAAGAAGCCAAATTGGCTTAATTATCCCAGGATGCCAGGACCAAAGGAAGGAGAGAGAATAGGTAAAGCCTACATGGTGAAAACCCTAACGGGCACCATCAAACTCTTTACTGGCTCTCCTGACCTTTCGTGTCAGATGCTAAAGAAAATCTGCAGGACTCTCTTAGCATGCATTGAAGTGTTCGCGCCAAATAAAGCTACGACCTCGAGTCTACTATTGACGGCCGACACAGTGACAGTAGACCTGCATCGTTAAGAACTTTGCCACAGTACATGGGAGATTTTGAGGCAAATTCTGAGATTGTGAGATTTCCATCACAGAGGCTAGGGAGGACAAAAGAATTGGACACAAAAAATTTGATTGACTTGTTATCCACGCCAGTGAAGTGCACAATTACGCTGGCAGAACTTTTGAAAATCAGGCCAAGTATGTGGACGGATATAGGAAAATGCTTGGAAAAAATTGGGATCATAAGCCCGTTAAGGTTTTTGGAAAAAGAGCTAGATGAGATCGAGAAGCCTAGATCAAATGTAAGACCGATACCTCTGAACAAAGTAGGAGAGTACTGTGAAGGAGAAGATGGTAATGCCACTTTGCCTGTCGAGTACAATGGGATTGAAACGAAAGCTATACTTGACAGCAGAGCAGGAATTGCCATAGCAACAAAACGAATATGGGAGAAATGGGGTAGGCCCGCCTTTAGAACAACCAGAATAAAATTACAGTTAGCTGATGGGCATGTGGAAAGACCCATGGGATTGCTAGAAGCGATAGTGGTTTCTTCTTGTGGTATAGAGTATGCGCATACTTTTGCCATAGTTGACTTTGGCAAAAAAAATAACTATGAAATCATCCTTGGAAGATCGTTCATGAGGCAACTCAAGATGGTACAAGATTGGGGTTATGATTATCTATACTTGAGACATGCTGAAACCACAACACGTGTAAATATGAGAAATCATAGTTACCAAGATGTAACTAGAACGCCCGGGGAAGATTTTGATTCTGCAACACAAAGTGGATCAACAGACCATCCGTGGATGGGCAAAAAGAAATAAATCTGGATGTGCAGAGCATCGAAGTGTAGTGACTTTGGGAGAAATGAGAATTCCTTTGAGAGGGTCTTAGAAGATGATGCTTACATAAGAGAACCTTTTCCAGAAGAGGCGTTAGAACCGCTAGAGTGGACTCAGATATTGGCTACTTTGGATTTCTGTGTTAATGAGACCACACCAACAAAATTTTGCGATGAGAATGGGTATGACATAGTCCCCTACTACATGTTAAGGGTTATGTGTGAGACAGATGAAGAATCTGAGTATGAGTTCGAAACAGGGTTATCAGCTATGGGGATAGCACAAAACCAGACACCTAGCCCGAATACTGGTCATATAGAAATAGGTGCTCTTTGCGATCAGTGTGCGATAACACACTTGATTACAAACTGTCCAACTCGAATGGATAGTACAAAGGAGGAGCCGCAAGTCAACGAAGCAAAGTTGCAGGAAGAAGGGCTAAGATCCAAAGAAGATGCTTCAGATCCAGCGCCTACAAAAGAGCAATATGAAGACTTGGAATCAATCAAATAAGAGGTGCAGCAAGTGACAGGAAGTTCAGACACTATTGGTGACATTTCAACAATTGAAGTCCAGGAAGAAGAGCCTATGACTCTACAGGAACCAAATGCTGATTTGGTCTCTCCAAAAGACATATCAGAGGAAATGGTGGTCAAGCAGGAGCTAGAACACACAGATGAACTCAGAAGTGTGAACAATGAAGAAGAAGATGATAAGGAGTCCAGGCCAAAGATTTCTCAAGTCACTCAAGAGAACACAGGCAATCTAATACCAAAGAAGATCAACTTTTTGCTAAGTGCACAAGACAGAGTCAAGATGAATTTTATGGCAGAAATTGATACAAATTCCATGACTAATGTCATGTCATATGGCATGTGGTTACTTCTAGGTAAGCCAAAGCTTCATGATATTCAGATAAAGGTAAATCTCTCACCTGAAGTAGATGTTATAAGTAGGGGGATTGCAGAAGCTACTCTCCAACTACACTCACAGAATGTCAAAGAAAAATTCTTGGTGGTAGATTCTCGAAAAATGGGAACACACTTGATTTTGTCGAAGCCATGGGAAAAAGTCTTTGAAAACAAGCCTGAATCTTCAACAATGGTCATCACAACAAGCTATCAAGTGGAAACAGAGGTCAAGCCTACAACAGTTCAAAGATTCTTGGCTATTGAAAAAGGCAAAGCTAAAGTAAGCCCACATTCTCTAGCCCAGCCAATGCAAGTGCAAGACAAAGCCTCTACATCAAAAGACAAACCATCAACAAAACAATGGAAACCCAAGCAAAAAGTCTATCAACCAAAGTTTCCATCGCTCGAACGTCTCCAAAGGAAGTCAAAACAGGTCAACCAAGTGCTAGTATCCAAGGCACAAATTAAAGTTAATGATCCAATTTGGATACAATCACAGGAACAACCTCAACAAGAAAAGGTAACATGATGGATCACATCAAGCGAGTCCATTATTGCACAAGGATACAAGAAAGGAAATTCAGATGTTTGGGTCAACAAGCCCAAGATAACAGCCTGGCAATATCCATCCCATGACAACCACTCAGTGAGGAATCAACAAAGCCGTCAACGTCTATCACATAACTCAACCAAGATAAAGGACAGGTACAAAAAGCAAAAGAGAAGGTCTTCCACTGGACAAACCATACGACAAGTCTGGGTAATGAAATCACAATTCTACCAGACTACCCAACAAAGTCAAGTGAAGATCACCTCCAAGCAAGTCCAAAGATTCATTCCAGTCGAGTTACTCGAAGCACAAGGATTCTATGAGGGTAACTTTCAAATCTGGTTACCTAAGGTAGTAGCTTATCAAGGAATCACCCAGGAAAAGCAAGAAACATCAAGAAATGAAGAGCAGCCACCCGCTACACCCAAGAGTACTACAACCTATCGATGGATCCCTCGTCAATTACTACAAGAGCAAGGCTTTTACAAAAGTAACAACCATATTTGGAAATTAAAGACAAGGTACCATCAAGTCAAAGAAGAAACAAGGCAAGTGGCAAAGGAGATCACACAAGGCCCAAGAACAATGTGGGTTCCAAAATCCCCGATTGAGGCTCAACAACAAGAAATATACACAACTCCTTTACAGCCTCTTAACAACAAAAAGAAAGCAACGGTAAATGCGGAGGTCACAGTTTTGAAGAACACTTTCTGGAAGAAGAAGACTTCATCAACCATTGCTTCAACATCAATACCTGTCTCATCAAGCGACCACAATTTGCTACCAAGGAATGAAGAGCAGATATATGCCAATGTATTGGACAACATGGCATCTCAAACAGAAACTAACGAGAAAATCCTAAACATCAAAAGCATATGGAATTGGATTTCAAGCCGCGATCAGGTAAGTCCAAGTCGCCATTAAACTTACATGGCATAAGAGTCTAGAGTCAGGCAGCTAAGCCACTAAATAGCGAAGTGTCAGACCCAAGCTTCAAGTTAATATTTTTCTGTGGTCTATGAGTCTAGCTAATAGGTATAAGCTCAAGCTGGAGAGTTGAGCATACATAAAGTCATGTCGCTCATGCTGGAAGAGGTGAGCATAAGAGTCAAAGTCCATATAATATATAAGGTAAAAGGCCGAGTAGTCCAAAAAAAAAAAAAAACACTCACGCACTTGACACAATGAGGAAGAGTGGAGAAACCTCGACAGCAAAAGCCCTTCTTGTGAGTAGTGAAAGCTTTTGAAGCACTTGTTGAGCCAGCAGAGGATCACACCCGCATTTTTGCTCACACCCATCATTTTGTAACCATTGATTGTAATAAATGTCTTTCCGACATTAATTTTGATTTGAGCCATTCATTAAGTAACGGGACTCAATTGAGTTTCCAGCTTGTAATTCCGACGTAATTTCACCTGCTGATGTAAATAATTAGAGATGTTCTCACCTCCAAGGCTGAGGTATATAAGCCAAAGTTTTGTAACCTAAAGGGAGATTCAATTATTAATCAAAGTGAGTTTTGAGCGCCGTGACTGTGTCTGAGAGAGAGAGAGAGAGAGAGTCTTATCTTCTTGCTACGCGAGCTACGGGGCCGCCATTGGAGAAGCGACACCGCCATTGTGTTAGCAATGGTGAGAGCTACGCACAGATACCAAGAGTGCGCGCTATCGGCTTCTACGTGTGGTAAGTTCCTACGAGCTTCGGTGTGAGTTTTCTTCCAACTCGTGTGTCGGAATAGAGCGTGCAGCATATCTATAGAATCACAACGAGTAGAGCTACACATTAGTACCATCGGGGTCAAGTTTCGGTCACCTGTATTTTTCGGCCTGTCTTCATACGCGTTTGCCACACGGAGTGGTTATAGGTTGATTTTGCAGTTCAAGTCTTTAGGGTGTTGTTCTTACCTAGTGTATAGACTTCCCCTTGAGTTTGAGATCGATTCAATGATTCTAGATCCTGTTTCGTATAGCATTCGTTCGTAGTACGGATTTCAGTCACTTGCGTATTTTAGAACTTAGATTTGATTTCCTTAGTAGTGATTGTCATTAGAAGGTCGAGTAGGTGATTTGACACCCACCTAGTTGTTTCCATGCGCCTGCGAGTCAAGCTTCGTCCCCGTCTGACAAATTCTGTTGTTGGTTGAGTTCTCGCTATTTAGCTTCCGCTAGCGGCGTAACCGCCTTAACAACACTCATGCTATATGTTTTACTCGCTACACTAACTCCATGAAGAACCCATCAATACTCTTCTCTCGCACCGCATCTTGTTTAAAATGCATAACTCTGTGCAAGCATATAGATGTCCCATCATTGGACATATGCATTAGGCACTCTTTTTTATTCCACCCATGGACTTACACAAACAAATGACGATGACCAAGCGGAAATAGTTTTTATGAGCCTTTGCTCAACAACAACGACTCTGACTTCAAGCTACTAACACTTATCCATGTATATCAAGCCCATACTAGTAGCCATATAGCCATATGTACTTTAACTCATAATAACTCTATAACATCAGAACCTAAGTACGTATAGCCTCGCATTTAATTATGACTAAAGACATTTTTTCCCACTGGGTTTTTCCCTTTAGTCTTATCCAGGTATCCAAGACCTTCATTTTGTATATACGCTACATTTTACTTTTACTCTTTTATTTTTTATAACAACAAAAACAAGAAGAACCATGATATCCCCACACTACTAATTGCAAATCTACTGACAAGTCAAAAGGGACAGTCCAAAAAACAGTTTGACAGAGCTTCAAGTCAACTTACAGGTACGGCTTCCAGATAACAACCACAGGAAAAGCAAACTAGAGCTACAATGACAACGACCTGTTGCACCAACAAGTCAATACAACCTCATGCAATTCAAGATACAACAACCAATCAGAGGGGGAGAGTTCCAGGCTTCAAATACACTACAGATATAACTTCAAGGCAACTTTAACATCATGCAAAGCGACCAACTACAGAAGAGGATGCCACAACAACTTCAACCAACACCAAGACATCAAGAACTCGTAAAGGCCAACAAAGACATAGGGTCTTGTCGGGGACGACAAGAATTTGGAGGAGGAGAGTGTTGAAAGGATGCCCTTTCAACAACGTTTCCACAAAGATTCCATTAAGATTCCTCAAAGATTTTGTAAAGATTCCACATGAAGATGGTGATGAAGTAATGAAGATGAAGATGGATGCTGCAACATGAAGATACGAGTTCATGGACGTCATCGAATATCCCGTTATTATTATTTTGAGCCATTACGGCCACTTTTGTAATGTTTACGGGAACCTCATATTTTAAATCGGCACTTGTATTTTGGCCACAGATGCTTGTATAATGAGTAAAGCCAACTCAGTTTCTTGTAATTAAGCTCTGTAGAAGCCTAGGGACAATTCAGGACATTTCGCCGGACTTTAGGTTTTAAGCCTTGGTATATAAGCTGAAACCTAAGGCTTTGTAAAAAACACATTACGTTATCTAAATTAATATACAGTCGTGGGTTCTACAACACACAGTAGTGAGCTTCACGCACACACACCGTCGCACACACTAATCACATTGCAGATATGAGAGTAGGAGCATGTTAGCATCGAGGAGCTCTCCGCGTCGGCACAAGCAATGCAAGCCGAGGACCACATCGCGAGCCCGCCTGCTATGATCTATATTTAGTCGTAAGTACCTCAAACGACATCCGTTCTGAATGATCGAGTAGTCGTTAGAATCAGGGCGAGAAGCTCTTCGTGTTGATGTCATCCACATACAAAATAAGGATCAGCCAACTACCATCCTTAGCCTTCTTTGTATATAGACAGTGATCGAACTCACTACGTTTGTAGCCTTGAGAAAGCATAAACTTGTGGAATTTATGGTACCATGCCCTCGGTGATTGTTTTAAGCCATAAAGACTCTTTAACAACTGGCATACCCAATCTTCCTTGCCTCTCTCAACAAACCCTTCTGGATGCTGCATGTAAATTTCCACATCTAAATCACCATGCAAGAACGCTGTCTTGAAATCCATTTGGTGCAACACCAAATCTAATATGGCAACCAATGCAAGAAAGCATCTCAATGTAGTCATCTTGACCACCGGAGAGAAGACTTCATCAAAGTCAATGCCTTGTTCTTGCTTAAAGCCCTTGGCAACAAGCCTCGCTTTGTACTTTGGTTGACTATCATGAGCGGGGATCTTATACTTGTAAACCCATTTACAAGGTAGAGCCTTTTTGCCCTGTGGTAATTTAACTAGCTTCCATGTCTGGTTTTTATGCAGAGCTGTCATCTCTGACTGCATGGCCAATTTCCAATTCCCGGAGTCCTTCATTTGCACTGCTTCCTTGTAACATGAAGGCTCATTGCAATCAGTCAACATGACATAGTTCATAGATGGAACAAACCTATCAGGAGGTCGCGTGATACGTCCAGATCTACGCACAATAGGTGGCTCAGGATCAACCACAACCTGTGGTTCCACTCTATCCTGTCCTTGCTCCTCTTGAGCCCTGACATTTTGTCTTGCACGTGCAGGTCCATCTTCTTGGAAGACAACTCTTCTAATCTCCTCAACCCTCTCTGGTTTAGAATGATATTTGGATTCATTAAAGTGAACATCATTGCTGCGGATAACCTTTCTGGATTCGGGATCCCAAAGTCTGTACCCCATCTCACCAGAATTACCATAGCCTAGAAAGATGCACTTTCTACTCTTTGGCTCAAGTTTGTTCCTAAATTCCTTTGCAACATGAGTATATACCTCACAGCCAAAGACTCTGAGATGCTTGTATGAGGGCACCTTGCCTGACCATACCATCTCTGCCACTAAATCCTTCTACAAAACCTTGCTAGGAGATCTATTTATAAGATGAACAGCTGTTGATACAGCTTCAGCCCAAAACCCATTTGGTAGTTGTGCATTAGATGTAACATTTAATGGCCTAATAACTTATGTGTAGAGGAAATTAGCATGAACATAGTGGGCATTTCATTAGAATAGATTCCTAATGAGAATTACAAGAGTGCTTGGGTGGAGAGAGCAACAAAAAACATAACACCTAGTTAGATAGAATCGACAATACTTTCAAAAGAGAGAGAAATTAAGCTAATGATAACAGTTGAGGACCGGATTTGCATGGAGCCGGTCCCCCCTCCAAAAGGCTTTGTATTATGGTTTCTCCCATCAAGAGAGACATGGTACAATACAATTCTTTGTGTTCCTTCAAGACTAGCTAGTGCAATGAAGATGAAAGCTTCATGCACTAAGCAAAACACTTAACAAACACAACTTTAATTATCCCCGTTCTCAGACCCAAGACCTCACACACCTTCGAAGATGGTGAGAGCTAGCAGGGTATGAGAGTAGATTGAGAGGAAGAAGGAGTATCTTACGAGAAAGATGTACATCTCCTCACATAATCACTCATATTAGCATAGCTTAGCTTAGTAATTAGCTTGGTAGAGGAGATGAGCATGCATTGAAGCTTGGCTCTTGGTTGGATTTGCATCCACATGCCAAGAGAGTGTTGTTGTAGGCTTCTATCTCACAAGCTTGGAGTAGGTGATGAGCTCTCCATTAAAGCTTGGGAGGAGATAGAGTATTCTTCCTTCACACATGGTCAAGTGTGAGTGTGTGTGTGTGTCAATGCCAAGCAAAAATCAGCCCCCTCTCTCTCTTGGGCGAGCCCTAGCTGCTAATTTGGTCTGGCTTTTGCCTTATTGGACCTCCCCAAGTCAAGCCAATAGGTATTAAGCAGCATAAGTGATAGCCTTCTGACATGTGTCCCCCTTTCCCGTTTTGTGGGAGCTTTAGGTAATTAAATAATTAAACTAAACTCTCATTGGACCCCTTTGTCTCCTAGCCAATAGAAATCAGGCAAGCCATGGGGCTTCTGAATGCTCATTGGACCCTTTGGGAGACTGCCCAATAGTCTTCTAGGAGACTTCATTCTCATTGGTTTCTTTTATTAAATGTTTTTTAATTAATTAAAGTACATTTACTCTAGCTTAATTCTCATTGGTCCACTTCAAGGGTCTTCCAATAGGAATTGGGCACACCTTGTGGGCATCTGGCCTAGGGAGCTGACATGTGTCGCTCATTCCCTTTGTGTAAAGGGAGCCTGTGTGTGTGTGTGTGGCTTTCTCTCTCATCCCCTACCTTTGGGGCTCGCCCCCTCCCATGTAGGGATGTGCAAAGACTTTTAGGGCACACACAAAGCATCCAATTTTCCCTAGGGTTGACCTTTGGACACAACCTTTTAATTTTGGAACCTTAGCATTTTGGAAGTCTTAATGGGCTGAACCTTAGGGTCTTTTTAGCCCATTGTTGCACATGGCTCTTTTGCAGATGGCCCCCCCTTTGGATCCCTATTTTCCCTCCTTTGGATCCCTACTGTGGCCGGTCTGCTAGCTTAACCAATATTCTAGCTTTTTCTCCCTTGGCACTTCCCCACATTAAATGATCAGTTTAATATGAGAAAATCATTTAGGAGAATAAGATATTGATTATTATGACAGATGCGTTGTCTGTTTCTTTGCTTTATGGTAGTGTTATGGTAGGATTAGTGACTGTAGAGTGTTGTTCGTGTCTAGCTCAGGGTTGACAACCCAAAAATTGCCTCCATGCCCTAGTCGGGTTAGCTACGTCCTCGGATTGACAGTTTGTTGGTCTGTGTTCTCCCTGTGCTCCATCGTCCATCGCGGCGAACCCGCTAACAAACGTCTATTGTTGGTTAGAATGTGAGGTCGCGTCATAATCTTCTGAAAATGGATTTGTCGACTTGCTAGGGAAGTAGGTGACCCTTGGCACCTCTTCGGGGGCATATGTTGATGCTTCTGGAACTGTTTCCTTTTCTACCTCCTCTGGGAGAATACGTTTGTATTCTCGCCTGTACCTATCAACAAAAACAATATCCTTCCCCATAGCAATTTCATAAGAGAATAAGTAAAGAACCTTGTCTTTGCTTAATTCGTTTGGGCAGGGTTCTTTGCATCGAAAGTAAGAGACTATTCCCTCACTCTAATGCTTGTAAATTCCCACATTCTCATTATAGGTTGAGACCCTGGTTGTTTTCTTATCATACATAAAAAGAGCTCCGGGTCGATCAATGTTTGGAGGCGGTTCTTGAGTTTATGAAACCATTTTCCCTTTTGTCACGTTATCTCCATATCTATTGTAATCCTCAAGGTTACTAACTATCACATAGTGGTTCCCCTTTTCGTCTCAAAATCTATCTCCATCATCATAGACTCCAATTATTTTCAGTCTCTAAGCAGGTCTTTCTTCAATACAAATACCGTACTTGCATCCTCGATAGTCATAATAAACTAGGGCTCCCCTAGAGTTTGTTCCTTCTAAGAAGATTATAGTGAACTTGGAACCGTTCAAAGGATTTAGGGAGGTGCTTCCTCCTGGCATTGGTCCTTCATTGGAGAAACCTCCTAGCTGTTGACTACCCATCATGAAGACGGACTTGTTTGATGAAGTGTCAGTATCACTACCCTTCTCAATAATCGGTGCTAGTGGATCTAGCCTTGCCTGAGTTACACTCTCCTCGGTGGACACTAAGCTACCTTGATCACCTGCCACCTTTTGATCTCTAAGAATGTGTCTTCCTAATCTTAAATTTATCAAACTTAGCAATACAATTTAACACAAATCAAACCACTCACCTGGCAAAGGATCAGTTTTTGCACAACTTCTTGCTTTGCCGTTGAATATACATGTACACAAGCGTTTAATTTCGGCAATCAAATCAAAGCATTTAACCGCTAGAGGTGGTCTTAGTAATGATTGGTATAACTGGAGCTTTAACCTCAACCACTACTGTATTTTATACACTTCAGATGTTCTTGATTAGGTCTGCTAATCTGGAACTGTACTTCCCTCGGATGTTGGTCAATTTACATGGACAGTCTTAATTCTGTCTTTGCTCTGTCAAAAGGTCAAACGAGGTCCAATTTCACTTCTGAAAGAAGTTCTGGAACTCTTAAGTCAAATGGAACATCACTGTATGTCCTCAGTCAGTTTTTCACTTCACTAAGCCCCTGTAGACATCCTACGCGTAAGATGTCTCCTGCTTTGTTTTGCCTGGTTTTTGCACTATAGATTCCCCTTGATGTGCTGAGCCCACAACTTTTTTTACTTTTTGAATTGGACACCTATAAGCTGGTCAATTGATCAAAAATCTATTACAGCAGCCTGATGTTGCTCTGACCAGTCAAATCCACTCCAATTTGGACCAAAATTGACTAGGAGGCTTGCCTCAAGCTATACAACACCCTGTTATACGTATAGTTAGTTTCTGGCTTCAATTTCATGCATTAGACATTCTACACGTAGCATGTCTAACTGCTCAAAATGGATTCAAATGCAAAGCACAGACTCCCTTTAAGGTACTGATCACTTTGGTATGCTCAAAGCTGGGTTTGGAGTGCCAAATCACAAAGAACACATCCTACGTGTAGGATGTCTATATGGCCTGCTTGACCCCAAACTTGAGCCACAACTTCTCCTTGATGTCAACAACTCAGTGCTATGCTTAGATTTTGGTTTGGATTTCAAAAGACCCCAATTTTAGCTGTCCTAGCCTTTTTCAATCAAAAATGCTAAAGTCTGCTTAGAACCCAATTTTCTCACCCAATTGAGATGAAACCTTTCTCAAGCACTCAATAAATCATGCAGATCATGCCCATGCAGTCATCCTATGGTTTTGGTCTTAAAATAATGCCTTGGTACAATTTGGGTAGGGTGTCTGGCAATTTCTTTCTATCTGGCCTTATCCAGTCAAGATATGGTCAAATTTTCACTTTCCAAGTGAAAATAGGGTAAAACCTACCTTCTGAACACATTGGTCAACTCAAAATGTCAAAATTTCCACCAGATCACCCTAAGGACATCCTGCGTAGGATGTCTCCTGGCTTAAAATGTAATTTTTTCCTAACAAAAATGCTCATGATGCTCTGCAGCTCTCCCAAAAACACTCACAGAAACTTTTGAACTTCACTTCAGCTTTCAAACACTCTTTTCCGTCTTTTACAACCTTGTGATGAACTTAACAGCAAGTATAACATGCATGAAGTGCTCTAGATCATAAATCATGATGTCCTACTTACCCTACTCCTACTCATCATATGAGATGGTAATATTGGTGTCTCGGTTGCTTCCTGGCCTCTTCGGACTCTCAAGCTCTTCTTTCACCGCTTTTACCACTCCAACTCCTACTCTCTACACCACAACTCAACTAGTACCTAAAACTACCCAATTCTACCTAAGTCGAAGGATCTAGGCTAGACACATGCTCCTTAGACTCCCTCTAAGACCTAGAGAGTACTCCACCCTCTGATCCTATCTAAATGTAAAACGAGACTCTGGCAAGCCAAAGAATCCCTATCCTCAAGGACTAGTCTCGGTCATCTACCTAGGGTTTTTGTGCCCGGTAGCGGCGCCAATGTTGGCGGATACGCCACGACGAGGACATCAGCACAGCGAGAACTCGCCTAACAAGATTTGTCATCTAAGGACGAAGCTTGACCTGCAGGGCATGGAAGCAAGCATAGGGTGTCAACCTACACTCGACCAACTCTCGACTATTTCCTACAGAGGTCTCTACCCAATGTCTAAGCTACAACCTTTAGGAATGCATAAGAGGAGATTTCCTACAATGCTGTTTAGAGCTGAATACCCATCAAACATTCTCAAAACGCCACAGAACTAGAAGGAGACCCTACTAACACCAATAGGTCGCTCTCCCTAAGGTCCATGAACCAAAATACCAACCCTAAACACCTGGTGCAAAATCACGTAGGATGTGTGGTCGAAATTTGCAGGTCATCGTTTTCAAAAACTAAAGTGCCTAATGTGTAGCTCTACTCAATGCGAATGTGTGGATATGCTGAAATGCAAAAACGGATAACGTATGCTCACCGAATCACCAGATGTAGTTCGTGGGCCGAGTTCGCAAAACCAGGCCGTACACCCGCAATGTAGACATTGGCGCGTAGCTCTTGTCGGGGGCAACACGCTGCACTTGTTCGCACTCGATTTCGACCATCGGTGTGTGCATAGCGTCAAGATGAAACTCTCACTCTCTCTCGTACACAGTACGCTCACTCATAGACAGAACCTTTTTAAAAATGACAAAGGTTTTTTTCATTAAGGTCAAAAGTGGTATAAATACCTTACAATCTCAAACCCTAATGTTCCAATTTAACAATCTACTCAATCTAAATGTCAAAAATGGGATACAATCTGGAAGCTTCTGTAAGTCCCACTATTTACAAAGGTGAAATGTCTGGTTTTCTCAATTAAAGAATAATTACAAAAAATAATATTCTGCCGAGCAGTCATTTTCCGTTGGGTGTGTCTAGCTGCTAATAGCCTCTAGCACACAACCAGATTGCAGATGCATGTGCCTTTGGCACCCTACAAGCATTGGCAAATAACCTCGAAGGTTAACCGCTTACTTTTTTAAGCGTCCGTTTTCACTCGTTTTTTTATGTTTTTTAATGATCGGTTTTTGGATTAGAGCGTATGATAGTTGGAAACAAGCGTATCGCTCAGAGGGTCGTGGTGTGCTTTACAGCACAGTGTTCGGTTACCCAAAGCTCCATTGGTCCTCAAAAAGGTCAATTTTTACCTACGTGTGAGGCTAAAATACGTAACTTTAAAGGGGGATTGAGGCTTGAGCCTGAGCATGGGCTTGGGCTTGGGTCTAGGAGGTATTCCCGATCCCAATCCTACCTTTAATTTTTATTATAATTTTTTAAATTTATTTTTTTATTTTTTATTTTTGGATAAGGTCGCCGCGGTCGCGCTGTGCGCGCGAGCACACACACACCTAACCTATCTACTTACAACTAATACAACTACTGTTACACACTAACACACTACTACAACAACTCATTAGCTAACAGAACTACTTACTGTACTTTACACATAACTAACATTATGGATCTACTACCTTAATCCTAACACCTTATCACAGAGAAAACACCTT
Organism: Adiantum capillus-veneris; assembly: GCF_014529385.1. Lineage (NCBI taxonomy): Eukaryota > Viridiplantae > Streptophyta > Polypodiopsida > Polypodiales > Pteridaceae > Adiantum > Adiantum capillus-veneris. Next base: position 64,222,191 of record NC_140939.1, on the reverse strand, counting down.
ATGAACATAAAAAACACAATACCTTTCAATCCCTTATGAACAAAACAATACACAGCAGCAAAACAAACTCCTTCTCAACACACACACCTTCCTTCTCTACCGTTCCTACATTTCAAAATGCACCACAAAGTAGCATAGAGTGCCACTCGAGCTTAATGCAGGGCATTCCCCGACAGCGGTGCCAAAAATATGCGCGTCTGTCTACGTGTCAATGCAAGGGACATGCTAATACACTGTGTGCGAGCCACAAATGACTCCAAGAACACAACTAGACTAATCTAGCAAGCTCAAGAGAGCAAGGGTGTGTCACTCACCGCCCTACGCTCACCTTCGTGGAGGATTCCTCGCAGCGAAGAAGAAGGAGCTACCGCCGTGCGGCGCTCAACCGCCGTGCCATCGTCTCGTAATGCTCTCTCTCTCTCTCTCTCTCTCTCTCTCTCTCTCTCTCTCTCTCTCTCTCTCTCTCTCTCTCTCTCTCTCTCGCATACACACACACACACAAGGAGATGAAGAAGAAGAAGATGGAGATGGAGCAAGAGCACTCTTCAATTGCACAAATGAGTAAATGAATGATTTTTATTTTTAGGTGACTTTTATATGAGCTTGCCCCATTCACGCTTGGGCGTTCATACTTAGCCAACTAACCCTTGAATGTTCCTGTTAGAGTGCACCTCTCATCAGTGATCACTCTTACCCTTTTCCTATTGGACCGATAAGCTCGGTACTTGACTCTGCCAAATAAATAATACGGCGTCTGTCGTAGGTGATAGGAATGTGCGTGAGGGTTAACACATTCCAAGGGATCATTCTTGATTGTTTGCTGTAATGGATATAATAGTTGCGATGCCAAGGGTATGAAGCGAGACAGATATTTAACTTTTCTATATGAAAGTGGCCAACTGTCTGGTATCTTTTGGAGATGATAGTAACAGCAAAGCCTCCAATTTCTTTGGATCTGCTTCAATCCCATTTTTTGAAATAACATGCCCAAGAAGCTTCACCCATGGCTGTGCCAATTGACTTTTTTAGGGTTTAGATGACCCCCGCATTCATCATACCTTGCAAAAGTCATTTCAAGCTTTTGAACGCGCTCTTTTCTTGAACTGTATACACAGAAATCATCTATGAATCCTTTGACAAACTTCCCGAGGAACGGGGTAAGGACCCAATCTACTTTTCTTTCAAAGGCTTCTGGCCCATTTGTCAACCCAAAAGGAAGTCAACAAAAGTAGAAACAACCCCATGGCGTGATAAAAGTAGTCTTTTTTCGGTCTTCAAGAGCAAGGATAAGATGAAAGTATCCTGAATGCCCATCACAGACACTGTATCTCTCAAAACCAGCCACTGCATCTAACAATTGATCGATAAAAGGCAATGGGTAAGGATCTTTCTTGGTCACCACATTTAGTGGCTTGTAATTAACACAAAATCTCCAACGTCCATCTTTCTTTAGGGTGACTACTACAGGGCTCACCCATTTAGCATTATCCACTGGCACAATGAACCCTGCATCCAAAAGCTTATCCACTTCTTCCTTTAAAGCATTCATATGCTCCTTACCCATCCTTCTTAATTTCTACCGTATTGGCTTTGCCCCTTCAACTAGCTCGATCTTCACAGAATCCCCAACAAAACCCCTTATCTCTTGATATGAGGTAATAAAAAGATTTGGAAACCTGTCCAACATTGCTAAGTACTCCCTTCTTTCTTCTTGTGTCAAATCAGTACTCAACATATTTTGAATCAACTCTTTCTTCACTGGCAGTTCCTGTTTAGGTTGCATCAACTCTTCAAGTTGCTCTAAATGTCTTGAAGCATTTATATTCCCTAATAAGTGCAGCACCTCGCTAACTTCTCTCTTCTGATCCAACAACAAGAATGACACTTCACCCTCGTCATTGGAACTCGTAGTAGTGCTACTTCGTGAGTCTTCAGAACTATCATCACTGGTAGTTTTGGACTCATCATTCTCACTCACATCTTCAAGTGCCATAGGCTATTTGGTAGTCATATCAAACACTCTCTTTTCACCCTTCTTGTCATGCATGCCGATTGTGCCCTTCCGCCAATCTTGCACCGCACCAACATCTCTCAACCAAGGTCATCCCAAAATGAGAGGAAAGGCTCCTAGACTAGTTGGCATAGCATGAAAGTTTACCATAACCTTCACGTTAAAGACTTTGACTTCCAAATTCTTGATCATTCCCAAATATTCCACTTTGGCATGGTTTGCTAGTCGAATCCAAAATTGAGAGCTTCCGCATGTAATGAGACCCAATCTCTCGACACATGACTGTGTGATCACACAAACTTGAGCACCTCCATCAATGTAGGCTTCTCCCATGCCCACACCTTTGTGCCAAGCTTTCACCACAGGACAGATGTCGAGTAACTCTCCCACAGACGACACTCTGACTTTTCCATGCTTTGGCTCTTTCTCTGGATTCACTAATGACTTCCATTGCCTTTTAAGTTTGGGCACCATATTCATCAAATGTCCAAAAGTACAATCTACTTTCCTCCCAATCAGGTATTCCTTTAAACTGTAAGGTGTTTGACCTTCTCCCAATGGCAAATCCACCACTTCAAATCGTCTACGAGGCTTTCTCTTTCTCTTGGCTTTCGCATCTTCACCCTCTTTCTCCTTCCCTTTCTTTCTGCTAGGCCTTGGTGCTGCATAGCCTTCCCTCTCTCTTTTGCCTACTGGCAGCACATATGCTTCTTTCTTTTCGACTCGCAGAACACCCACATGACCACCAAAAGTTGAGGCTTGATTTTCCTATCCACTACCTTGATCTCCTTGTATATTCAATGCATAATCATTAGCTTTGTTAGGAATATGCTGAGGAAGTGGGAGCATATCCCCTCCCATCCTTGTTGGCTTTGAACAATAATTGCTAATATGATTGAGTTCACCGCAATTATAACAAGTGGGGATGAACCTTCTCTATGGCTCAAAACCGCCTTGTCCACGACCAGCATTTGCATTAGGCTGAGCTTCACATGCCTGAGCCATTCTTCTACCACGTCCACGACCACGACCACCTCCACCGCCAAGAACACTAAGTCATAATTCCTGTATCATGTTCATCATGTCTTGCATATTTTGTTGTAACTGTTCAATATTAGCAGCCCTTTGAACAGGTTGGCCTCCAGCTTCTGCCTGATTCTCCTCCTTTTGGCTACCATTATTTTTCTCGGGGACCGCATTTACGTATTCATTAAGCCGTTGAGCTTTCCATTCTTTCTCTCTGAAAAATGGTGACCGCCTCCATGAAGGTGACAGGTCTTTTCAGCTCAACTTTGAACTTTAGACTTTCCTTTAGGTTTGCCACAAAGTGGTCCTTCTTTAACATGGATGGAGGGATCTCCTTTCCCAAAGCCCCGGCCCATTTATCCCATAAACGGGTGATCTGCATAACAAAATCATCAACACTTTGATTAGCCCTTTGAGTGTGCCCGAGAATTTCATGTCAAACTTCATCAGGTACTTTGATGGATTGGTATTGTGCTAGGAAAGCTTTCTTCACACGATTGTAGTCCAAAACCACCCCTGGATTTTGTGCCTGCATCAATTCCTCCAAATTGTGTAACCAAACTTTTGCCTCATCCTGTAAACTATATTGCAGCAGTCGCAATAATATAGCTTGGTTTAGTATATTCTGCAGTAAGCAATTGACTTCCAACTTTTCAATAAATATCTGTGAATTTTCATTAAGCAATCCATGAAACTGTGGGAACTCGTATGCCATGTTTGATTGCCACAAAAACACTTACATGTGACGTCGAAAGCTCAAGGGATGTCAATGGATCACTCCAATACCTAATCTACCTCACACTAGGTAACCCGGCCCCCAATGCTTGGCTTCACAAAACCTCACGACCCTCCAAAGGCTACAATCCAATTATAGGACCGCCTCAAGTGTTGTCCACAATTTTCACATACATAGGCGGTTGTCCATAAGGACCCACATCCCTTTTACATTCACTACCTACAGAATAGACATATTTCACAGGAATTGGAGCATACGAGAACTTGCTCCTCAGTGGGGGCACCAAAACAATGTTATCATGCAAACAAGAAGGAAAACAAGAACCTCTATAGCCTTGCACACACCACACCGTAAGAAGGAAAAACCATAAAGCTACGGAAAACACCTATGTAGAATAGCTAAAAAGTCGGGCGGGAAACAACCCTAACCCAAACCATGATTAGAATTGCTAAAAACCAAGACCATAAAGATGAATCTTGTGTTTTTTATACCTCCATAGAGTATCCATATGCTTGATTCCGACAACAGACGAGAGAGTTACAAGCTTTCGAAGTTGGGGTATCTCTCAAAAGCTCCAAAAAAGCTAGTCTCTGTAAGCAAAAAGGGTGTGCAGGGAATTGCAACCATTAAAAAGGGGGGTTTTTTGGTTCTTATCCCAAGGAATTTTCTCTCCCCTCTTAGCCAACATGGTTCTTTCTTTGGTCACCTTTTAATTGGTCCATTTTGGGCTTTTGGGTAGAAAATGGCATGTCGACCACTTTTTTGACCAAGGAAAGTGGGGAAGGGAGGTGTCCGGTGGACCAAAAAAAAACCCCAAGTGCTTAGCCAACTGGTGGGAACTGAGAATGGGCACCCTCTCTCTCCCCCAACACCCACGAGCCCCCATTAGCAAGGCAAGGAAGCTCCATTTTCCCCTTTGATACAACCTTAGGGGGTGCCCACTCCCTCCCTTATACCCTCCAATTTCCACTTGCTCTCCCCCATGTGGGATTACCCACTTGGCACCATCCTCCCACCTCCCCACTTAAGCCTATAAATTTTCTATTTTGCTCCCCACACCGAGAAATCTTGGCAGAGGCATGGCGGGTGACTCCGAGCACCGAATGCGACGCTATAAAGCCCGGCTCGGAGTTTATCACTTCTTCTATTTTCAAAAATCCTCGGCCACACCTTTGAGTTAGCCTCCGTCAATGTCTAAGAATGCCCTGCACCAGGTCTTGTCTTAGAAAGTATTGCATCGATCACTGAAGAGCCGTACTAGGTGTCTCCCATATCATACTAGAAAGGTCCTCATCCTCCTTGATGTATGAGGATACCCTACACTAGGTGTTTTCCTAGACAGTATTGTATCGGCCGTTGAAGAGCCATACTAGGTGTCTCACATATCGTGCTAGAATAGTCATCATCCTCCAATGGAGCCTCCCTCGATGTCTAAGGATGTCGTGCACCAGGTCTTGTCCTAGAAAGTATTGTATCGATCGCTCAAGAGTCGACTGGGTGTCTCCCATATCGTGCTAGTATGGTCATCATCCTCCGATGGAACCTCCATCAATGTCGTGGTCGCCCTCCTAGATGTGGGCATCTAGATCTCTAGAGCACAACGGCTCTGACTGTGGTGGGCAGTGTATGTGCGTATGTGTCTATGGTGGAGAGAGAGAGAGAGAGAGAGAGAGAGAGAGAGAGAGAGAGAGAGAGAGAGAGATAGATTTTATTATCGTCCTCGGAGGTCAAATATGACCTATGGGACCAAAGTTACATGTGATGTAGTATGTGTATGGCCAATGAGTGACTCTCGATGCTCCAAAATTGTGGTGATGAGAGTCGCAATGGAGAGCCCACACTTTGGCTGGGAGAGGAAAGTGTGTAGATCTAAGTTATGGATGAAGATGTGAGAGAAGCAATTTCGGATGTGACCAAAAGCTGAGCACTCTAGTAGTGTGTGGTACTCATACTCTCGAACTTGCAGTGAGCATAATGTGCACAGTCGATTTGACTCTTCTCCATTGCCCCAACGTCCTATCTCGCATCGAAGGAAATGGGAGCTAAGCCGAATGGCTGCGATAGTGCGTATCGCCGACAAGGGGATAGGCTCAAGCATGTAAGTGTGTGTGTGTGTGTGTGAGAGAGAGAGAGAAGGGGGGGGGGGGGGGGGGGGGGGGGGGGGGGGGAGGTGCACTAATTGCAAGAGATCTCAATTTCGTATCTTGTAATCAGGAAGAGTGTGTGTTTGCTCCAACATCAAGTTAATGAGAGAGAGAGAGAGAGAGAGAGGTGCACTGATTGCAAGAGATTTCAATTTTTTATCTTGTAAATAGGAAGACTTCGTCTTTGCTCCAACATCAAGTTAATGACTGTTGGCCAATATTCGTGCGTATTAATTCGTGTTTCAGTATATGTTTGGTTAATGAGAAAAATTATACAATATCATGAATGTTGAAAGAACCGCAAACATCAAAAGTAATGCAGGTAATGGTAGGCATGATAGAAAAAAAGAATGTGATAGTCAACATGTTGGAAGAATTCATGGAAGGGATGATGATTACACAACGCATACTGGTGGGAAGGTGATGGGACAATGCAAGGGAGGTCTAGCAGCCGATCCATCCAAGATTGTACTTCGATGCAAATGACCAATAGCAAAGGTACACTTATATTCCGTGTTTTGATTTCCTCTGTGTGATCTCAAAAGTTCTTAGATTACATCATGTATACAATAAAGCAATGAATTTTTATTGATGAAAATATTTTAGAAGGTGACAAGGACTTGTTATGCCCAACAAAGGGACACACGACAATACACCAAGACATGGCAAAGTGGAATGATACATGTCTTTATAAGACATTGGTAATAAGTTCTTCCTTGTACAATTATAATACTTTTACAATAAAAAGTTCCTCCAACATTGGAGGAGAAGCATAAGTCCCCCTTCAACACTCGAGGGGATAAAAGTGACAGGGGAAGGGCACGTTCCCTATGAAATCTTTATAAATGTGGAGAATGGTGCCAACTTCACACTATACATACGTATGATGTTTGCTCTTTTTTTTCAAGCACAAGCATCACAAATGCACGAAATGCATCTCGTTTCATTTTTATTATAATGTGAAAATCTTTACACCCATACATCTTTTAATGCAAAATCTCATTTCTGATGCGAAGTCATGGAGTTTCTGGCGAAAGCTTCGAGGAGAGATGCTATAAAGCCATCATCACGAGCTATGCCACACGGCAAAATCCACACCACTATTACTTTTTTACTTCTTACCATATACATAGTGAAGCAATCAAAGCACACTAGTTTTAATTTCAAATCAACACAATAATTGATAGCTGAAACATATGTTTCCTCAACACTAGCGCACGCTACTGTCACAATTGTACTCCATACCGATAGCGTGCGTAACCAATCTACAATGTGATAACACTCAAAACTATCTATAGTACATCTGGATATAGTCTACAGAGTTTCTCACAGTTGCACTCCATACCAGTAGCGCATGTAACTGCTCTACAGTATAATAACACTCAACACTGTCTACAACGGCATCTAGCTATAGTCTGCATGTTTACCTTTAGCATTCCTCCTGCTTTATATGCCAGTGACAATGATGTCATGTTTACCTTTCGCATTCCTTTTGCTTACATGTCTTTGAGAGGTGGCACTTCTCTCTGCTGGTTGTTAGATGATGATGCAATTTTCCACGTCACACCACATCATAAGTGGTTTATCACTTTCTCTAGTGGGATCATTGTGTACACTTGATCGGTTTGATGTTTAACATTATAGGTGAAAGAGATGTTTGCTTGTCATTGCCTAGTGGTTCATCCTATATGCTATGACATGTGCACTATGTTCCTCAGCTGAGATTGGGTTTGATCTTAGTGAGACAATTAGCAAATTGTTGGTGTCAAATATTGCTTAGAGTGAAATCCTTCTAGATCCATTGTAGATCGCTAGTTATTGTCAGGGAACTCCGTAGTGTCTTGGTATATCCTATGCATGTGTCTGAGGTATGAGACGACATAGTCTAGGTTTTGTTGTTGGCAAGTGAGGAGCAAGAGACGAGATGTATCTCCTTTGAGAGTAAGATTCAATATGATCAGGAGACAGAGCATGTAGTTGTGCAAGACATGCCAATAGACTCTGTAGAGACAAAGATAGAGTGGTAGTGCTCTAGTGAGACACAACAAGTGTCATCGGAGTCTGTGAAGATAGAGGGAGAGTGGGTCTACTCCCTAGAGACACAAGTAGAGATGATGGACATGGAGTTCTTTGATGTGCTCATGGTAGAGGCCGATGAGTTGATGTTTGGACACATAGTTTTGCCTATGGATAAGAGGGATGCAGCCATCCTAGAGTCGGCCATGACACATCGATGAGTAGTCTAGATGATGTAGTGCATGTAGATAGCACACAAGAGGCTAGTACAACTAAGTTTGCACCAATTTTGTCAGCTTTCAAGTGTCTCATGTACGACCTACTAGTGTTGAGGACCAACCTAGCACTTATAGTGGGAGCATTTACATATGATGACTGACTTTGGTATGATTCATTGTGGAGCTATGCAGACCATACAAAGTTGCCTGTAGGATTTTCATGTAGGCTCTAGCATGGATACACATGCTTGTCTATATCACTAGAGCCAATACAATTGCATGTAGATTGTATGAGCAAGCCAATAGGCATAGGTTTAAGAGAGTCTCTCACCTTTTTTCTTATACATACTAGTAGTTTAGCTAGTACAATCCACTTATTGTTGGTACATTCTCCTTTAAGTGGGAGGTTCTTGGGGTAAGGACGACGTGCCTTTACCCGAGGCTAGACAGCCGGTGTATGATTGCCTACTAACCATGCTTTCCTTCTTCTTTGTACATATACAAAGAACAAGGAGCTCCTCATTCTTGAGAGGCTTGCTCCACCCACATAGCATTGTGCTCTCCTCTCTCCTTCCCTACACACACACACACACATGCACATCTCTCTCTCTCTCTCTCTCTCTCTCTCTCTCTCTCTCTCTCTCTCTCTCTCTCTCTCTCTCTCTCTCTCTCTCTCTCTATGGGCGAGTTCTCCCCTATGCATCACACACACACACTTACACACACACACACACACACACACACCGATTTTTAACATCGATGATTCTAGAATCTTCAAGCAGGCAAGACACTTCTATCTAGTGGAAAAAGTTGGCATCAACACCCAAGTTTCTTAGCATCGACAACCCATTTTCCCAACTTGCAACATTAGTTTCTCCTTGGGCGCCGGCCTTGATGTGCATGGGTAAGGTTCCTCTTCCATAAAGGAATGACACTCAACATTGACTTTGACAACATGGGTTAGATCACGTGTTCTCTGGAATTATTAAGAGTGAGACAGAGAGACAGTTTGTCATTAGTGGGAGGTAGGTTACATAATGTCATTAGTGGGAGGTAGGTTACATAATGTTGTTAGCAGTAGTCATATGCTTTTTTTTGAGAAATTTTGGATGTCCATATGCGTTCTTGGTATTGATGTATGTTCTTTGTGGTTTCAAAGACTAATTTTTGTTGATTTCTCAGGCATAGCCATTGATGGCTTCTTAGAGAGAGCTCTCACATACAAATTTACACGCAGAGGGTGAAGGGTCTTTTGGCACAATAGATTTGGGAGCATTTTTTCACAGTGATGGGTGTTACATACATTTAAGCTCTAGTGGGAGTTTTATGTGTGTGGATTATGCATATGTTGGCATTGATTTTGTGTTGTAAGCTCTATTGAGAGCATTTTACTCCCCACATGGAGCTCGTTTCAATAATTGTTGCTTGCACATTTGTTGGTGCTTGTTTGAGCACATACATTGTATTTTGCAATGATTTTATGACCCATGTACATAGTGTTGCAGCTACTACTAGTGTATGCCATTGTGGATCTAATTTTGGCTTGTTTTTATAGTCCTGACCATTTGTGAGACTCGGTCCAAGAGAGCCCTTTTTGAGATTATGGCTAGTTGTGTGTGCATAGCCTTTTGTTAAAGTCATTGCATGAGGTTTTTTGACACCAAGCATTGTGGGGGCGGGGAGGGGGGAGGATGTGTCCAGGTTACCGACTGCGAGGTGGATTAGGTTGTTGGAGATCCCCATTTGTGGCCTCACCATAGGATATGTATAGAAGGGTATAGGTGCATTTGACACCAAGTTGGCAGTCTTTCGACAATTATTTTGAGTAGTATATGTGCTCTTTTATAGTTTAGGCATTTCTTTTTGCTAAGTTTTGCTTGAGATTTTGATCTTTATACAAAGGATACTCTTCTAGCATGTTTGTAGAAATTCTGCCATAGATTCCTAGTCTCACTCTTTTACTTTTGCTCTTGTAAATTATGGCTGGACCTTTTGAGAAAGAGTACTATATCAAGAATTTTGATGGCACAAAATTCATGATCTAAAAGCAATGTATGCTTGATGTTTTGGTCAATAAGGGTCTTGTAGTGACATTGAAAGAGCGTATAGAGGGTGTTTAAATTGATGAGTGGGAGGATTTTGATGCTTTTGCTATGGGAACCATTTGCATGCATTTTGGTGAGTCTCTTTTCTTTATGATTATGGACAAGACTACTACAAAAGAATTATGGGAGTCATCTTTCTTAGCTTGGGATAGCAAGAGTGCCACAAATAAGGTTTTTCTTATGAAAAAGCTCATGCTTTTGAACATTAAAGAGGGTAGTAGTGTCAATTCACACTTGAATGAGTTCAACAACTTGTTTTTGTTGGAATTAGGGTTGCAGAGAAACACACACAGCTTGGAGAAGACGAAGGAAGGTCAAGGCACACAATAGAGAGTATGTTACTTAGTGTGCAATGGAAAGATTGATAGCCCTAGAGTGATGGGCGTATATACAATGCACGGGGGAAAAAACCTCCTAAAGAGGGAAAAAATTCCCCGGCGGTCCTAGTGTGTTCACACACATCACTACCACATGTATATGGTAACAAATCCCCCCTGGAGTGATGCGGTGAACGAGAGCTGGCACATGAGTAAAGGGAAGTGCCATGCCCTGAGGACAGGATCAGTCCACAAAGGGGAGTAAGCCCAAAGCTTTGCGGAAAGCTTCAAGCTTCTCACGAGACAATGCCTTTGTGAAAAGATCTGCAAGTTTGTCCTGTGTTGGCACATAAGCCAAGCTGATCTCTCCTGCTGAGAGCCTCTCCCTGACATAGTGGTAATGCACCTCAATGTGCTTTGTGCGAGCATGAAAAACTGGGTTCCTCGCAACTGCCAATGCGCTCTGACTATCAGTGTAGATAGTGTTGGCAGTGTCCTGTCCAACACCCAAGTCAGCCATAAGGCGTCTGAGCCATACACACTCAACCGTAGCTGTGAAGACTGCCCTGTACTCAGCCTCACAACTCGAAGTGGCCACAGTAGGTTGCTTCTTGCTCAACCATGATATACATGAACTGCCAAGCATGAAACAAAAACCACTTGTGGACACTCGCGTGTCAAAACAACCAGCCCAATCTGAGTCCGAAAAAGCATGTAAGTCTGGCGGCAATGATCCCCCCTTGGGATAAAACAAGCCAAGATGTAAAGTGCCACTAAGGTAGCGGAAAATCCTCTTGACAGCCTGCCAATGCTTAGACCCTGGGCTATGCATAAATCTGCTGACCTGCGAGACTGCAAACTGAATATCTGGCCTCGTGTTGCATACATAAATGAGGCAGCCAACAGCAGTTTGGTAAAGAGTGACATCAGCAGGATCGCCAGCATCATGTAGACTCAACTTCAAACCTGTTTCCATGGGAGTGGCAATAGGTTTGCAATCCTCAAGTCCAAACTTACATAGCAATGTCTCTATGTAACTTTTCTGACACAAGGCAATACCACCATCACACTGCTTAAACTGTATACCCAAGTAATGATGCAACAGCCCCAAATCTTTCATTTTGAAAGTAGCATTCAAATCAGCCTTAAATTCAGCAATATGTCTCTCATTTGGTCCAGTGATCAGCAAATCATCAACATAAAGAACCACAATGAGAAATACATCATCCTCACGCTTTACATACAATGTGCTTTCTGTTGGACTGTTACGAAAGCCTCGTTTAACCAAATGAGTGTCAGCTTTCTCATACCAAGCACGAGGAGATTGCTTCAACCCATACAAAGCCTTCTTACATTTGCACACTTTGTCCTCTTGTCCTTTTATGACAAAACCGCGAGGCTGCGTTACATAAACTTCCTCAAATATGTCACCACTCAAGAAAGCAATAACAATGTCTGATTGATGTACATCCCAACCAAAATGAGCTGCCAATGCACATAGAAAACGTACAGTAGTCATACGACAAGTGGGAGCAAAAGTCTCTTCATAATCTATGCCTTTTTGTTGTGCATAACCCTTTGCAACAAGTCGAGCCTTATGGCGATCGATCTCACCATCCGGCTTGCGTTTCAACTTGTAAACCCACTTCGTACCAATGGCCTTTTTGCCAGGAGGCAAATCACATAAAGTCCATGTGTCATTCTCTATAAGTGCATCATATTCTGATTTCATGGCAGCAGTCCATTTTTCTGAATTCTGTGCTTCATCAAAAGACAGAGGCTCCTCAACATCATGTAAACTAGACACAGCCAAAGCATAACAATCTGATGCATAAGATGCATGGCGAGAGCCTGAACGAGTACAACTAGATAAAGGTGCATCCAATTTACTGTCACGCAAAGTGTGCACCAGCCATTTTGGCATACCTCTAGCCTGCTCATTTTCAGCCCTTTCCTCATCAAGTACATCATGTACATCTGCATCAGTAATAGGCTGTTCTAAAACATTTTCAGAAACCCCCATAGGCTGTACATTTGCCTCATTGGAACTTACATTCGTATTTCCACCACTGAAAAGAGGCAACAAAGTGTCATAAATGTCCTGTGAGCTTACATTACTGTCTCTAGTGCATGACAGCAAGGGCTGAACAGAATCTTCCACAAACACTACATCCCGTGAAACCAGAATACGTTTTGTTTGCGGATGATACAACCTGTAACCTTTGCTTTCAGCACTATAACCAACAAAAATACATTTGACAGCCTTATCATCCAATTTTCTGCGCTACACTTGTGGCACCAAAGCATATGCCAAACAGCCAAAAACACGCATGTGCTCAATAGAAGGCTTTCTATCATGCCATGCTTCATATGGAGTAATAGACTGCAAAGCTTTCGTAGGACACCTGTTAAATACATAAGTGGCACACATGATGGCCTCAAGCCAAAAAGAATGCGGCAAAGCTTGACTTTTGACCATACATCGTGCCATTTCCGCCAGTGACCTGTTTTTCCTCTCAGCAACACCATTTTGCTGAGGTGTATAAGGCACTGTACATTGGTGTTTTATCCCACGACTAGCCAGAAATGCATTAAATTCATGAGACATATACTCCCCCCCTCGATCGGAACGGAGGGTTCCCATAGTACATTTTGAGACATTTTCAGCCATAGCCAGAAATTGTTTGAAGCACATAAAAACTTCGGGCTTCGCTTTAAGCGGAAATACCCATGCATGCCTGGAGTAATCATCAATGAAAGTCACGAAGTACAGGTAATTGCCCAAGGACGGAGTTTGCATGGGCCCACAAACATCACTATGCACAAGCTGCAACCTGCATGTGGCCCTAACTGAACCATCCTTTGGAAACTTAGAACGCTGCATTTTACCCAGAATACAGCCTTCACAAACATGTTTGACAGGTGCTTCAAGAGGCGCCAAAGAAGCAACCATATCAGATTTCTGTAAACGCAGCAAACTGGCAAAATTCAGATGACCAAAACGTGCATGCCAAAGTTTTGCATCTGAAATAGCCCTTGAATCTGCAACAGCATTTGCAAAATTTTGTCCACACTTCTCATACAAAGTGAGCTTATACAGCCCACGGCACAAAAGCCCAGATGCAACAATTTCATCACCAAAACTGAGATCATGAACTGTACATCTGTCATCCATAAATTTGAATACAAGTCCAAGTCTAGCAAGTGCGGATACAGACAAGAGATTCTTCTTGATCCCAGGTACATAAAGTGCATCAACAAGTGTGAAGGAACTGCCATTAGCAGCAGTGAGCACAATCTTTCCAACTCCCTGAACTGGATAAGAGGCGTTGTTGGCACAAGTGACTGAATTCCCATGAGGGACAGACTCGAGAGAGGTAAACAATTCACGATGTGAGGTAATGTGCTTTGTAGCACCACTGTCGAAATACCACACATGTGAATCTGCAGCAACTGACAAGCATGCATCATGGACAGCAGGATTGTAAGTGCACTCTGCGCTAAAAGCCCATTCTGCATCAACATCAGCATCACAATCTCCTTTCACAGAAGACTCAACAATGGCTGCATTTGTAGTGGAACCAGCATTTGCAGTGGAACCACCCTCTTTCTTCTTAGCCTCTTTGGCCTTCAACTTAGGACACGACTTGATTAAGTGATCATTGGCTTTACAATAATGGCAACGCATCTTCTTTTTGCCCTTATCACCAGAATTGCCAGACGAAGTGCTGCCAGCAGAAGCATTAGGAACAGAATTTTTGCCACTCGCAGCAGAACCATAAGAAGTGGCTGCATTACTGTTACCACCCTTTCTTTGAGAAGCAATAAAAGCCTGTTCAACTGCACGCTGCCTAGTCCTGTTTTTTCTAGAAAGTGACTCTTGCAACAGCAATGTGCATAATGCATCAAACTTGACAACTTCAGGATTTCCTTGGGTCATGAGTCTCCAAGTACTAGCAAAAGTCTGGTAGGAATCTGGTAAGGCATCAAGAACAGTCTGCACAAGGGAACTGTCCGAAATGACTTCACCTGCAGAAATGAGTTGCTCATTGATATCCTTGACACTAGCAAGGAAAGTGTCCATATCATCTTCCTCATGCATAATCTTCGACTCTAGCTCTTTACGCAGCAAAGCAATTTTAGCCTCATTGCGGCTTGCATAAAGACCTGCTAGAATATCCCAAGCCTGTTTTGCAGATTTTGCTGAACGGATGTGAGGAATAATGGTGCGCTTCACAGACAACGCAATCAATGCATGAGCCTGCGCATCCTTAACATCCCAACGAGCTTGTTCTACCGTAGGCAAAACAACTCTAACAGCTGCAATCCTTGCAGCAAGACCTGCAACATCCTCAACATCGCCTACATCTTCAGAACCAGGACGTACATCAATGCCCTGCACAATGTTCCAGACACCTTTTGACACAAGAACATGTTGCATCATATAAGCCCACATAGGGTAGTTGTCCCCATCCAACCTGTCCTCAGCAGCAAACATCTTGAACACATCTGTGTTGTTGTTGTCAGCCATGGTAAATGCTGCACCTGATGTGAAAACTGCCCAAAAATAGGAGAAATGGACCGGGAACAACTTGTGCTATATAGCACAAACCGTAGAAGACTATAAGGCACCTGTTATGCAGAAAACGGCACTGACAGAAAATCTGCACAAAATGACAAAATAGCCTGTGCAGTACTGCCTGTAGTGGAGACGGAGGCCGAAATGAGCCCAAATCAAAATTCTGAGAACGCTCGCCAAAGCTCACTGAAATCGGAGAAAGTGAGCAGGCGTGTGCTGGAGCAGCTGGCGACTAAGCCCGGGAGGACGTGACCTGCTCTGATACCAATAGTTGGAATTAGGGTTGCAGAGAAACACACACAGCTTGGAGAAGACGAAGGAAGCTCAAGGCACACAATAGAGAGTATGTTACTTAGTGTGCAATGGAAAGATTGATAGCCCTAGAGTGATGGGCGTATATACAATGCACGGGGGAAAAAACCTCCTAAAGAGGGAAAAAATTCCCCGGCGGTCCTAGTGTGTTCACACACATCACTACCACATGTATATGGTAACAGTTTTTGCAGCTTACATCTAACTAAGGGACTCAATTTTGATGATGAAATGAAATCCATTTTATTGCTATTTTCTTTGCCTTCATCATGGGACTCATTTTAACACGGCCATTACTAACTTTTTCCCTAAGGGCAAGCTTGTTTTTGGTGATGTTACTAGTTCTCTACTCACAGAAGAGATTAAATGTCAGTCTCTCAACACTAGTGGACATGGTGATTCATATATAGCTCGTGATGGTCGTCAAAGGAAAAGAGGTCACAATTGTAGTTGCAGTTGGTCACAAGATCATAAAAATACTTGTCGTGGACATGATCTATGAATTGTGTAATGCTATCATTGCCACAGGAAAGGCCATTTGAAGAAAGGTTGTCACATTTTTCAATGTGAAAAGGGTAAATCATTGTCATTTCTAAAACTCCTAAGAGTAGTGTGAAGATTGGGGAGCTCAATGTAGTTGAGTATCCACTAGGTGAGGTTGTTCTTGATGTGCTTCACCCGTTCAATGTCTTGATATTTACTATTGATTTGGGTCTAGATGCATTATTGACTCTTGATGAGTGTTATTTACAAAACTGGATCATTGACTCAGGTGCAAATTTTCATGTTACTCCCCATAGGGAATGGTTCTTTAGTTATGTTTCTATGCATCATTCGATCAAGCTAGGTGACTCGTATCAACTTGACATTTGTGGAATTGGAGATGTGAAGTTATGCATGGGTGACGACATTGAATTTATGATTGAGGTGTCAATAGACATGTGCCAAAGTTGACTAAGAGCTTAGTGTCATCAAGTCAACTTGATGATTTGGGCCATACTACAATTTTTGGCAATGGTTCCTAGATGGTTCGGAAGGGAAATTTGGTCATCTTGAAAGGCCAAAAGTCTGGCTCATTGTACTCTTTGTATGTCTCTTTTGTGAAAAATAATTCCATATATGTTGTCAAGTTGCCTTCCATTGAGTTGTGGCATAAATGACTTGATCATATGAGTCAAAAAGGAATGAAACAACTTTAGTGTTTGGGCTACTTACTTGTCTTAAACTATTTTGATTTTAGTTTGTGTGAGCATTACATTTATGACAAACAGATGAGTTACCACCTCCTTATTGAATAGAGAGTTAAGGAATCCTCTAGACTTGGTAGTGACTTATGTGGGCATTACATTTCCTAACATTCATAGGTGACTCTACTTGGAAGGTGTGGGTCTACCTCTTGAAGAGGAAAGATGAAGTTTTTGCTACATTTTAAAAATTCCTTGCAATGGTAGAGAACCAGTAAGGTAAGAAGTTGAAGGCTTTGTGCACTAACAATGGGGAGAATACATCTCCATTGGTATGAATAGAAAAATTCAAGGGAGTCACAGCCATGTTGTTTATGGAAAACTTACCTCTAGAGTTTTAGTGAGAGGCTGTTATGATAGTAGTTCACATCATCAATTGATCACCTAATATGCCATTGAACTATGGATTGGCAAGAAACCAAACTGCGACACATTACATGTATTTATTAGGTGTGAGGCATTCTCATATGTCCCTAAAGAGCTATACAAGAAGCTAGATCCAAAATCATGCAACTGCATCTTCATCGGGTATGGTATAGATGGAGAGATAGGTTGTCGTCTCTAGCACCCAGAATCTAGAAAAGTCATTCGTAGCTCACAAGTTATCTTCAATGAGTTGAAGATGCATAGAAATCCCATCAAAGAGTTTGAGTATCACAAGGTTATATTCAAGGATGTAGCCTCAAGTGAGATCAAACAAATAGTTCAGCTTCCTAGTGATGTTCCTACCACTAGTAGTGCTCTAGAGAGAGCATAGTCCTGTGTGAGTCTCTTGGTATTGGTTGTTGAGAGCCTATGTGCTACTACCAAAAGGTTATTCATAAGGAAGATAGAATGAAGTGGAGGAATCAATGCAATTAGAGTATGACTCGATTATGGCAAATGAGACTTAGGAACTAATAGAGTTATCAGAGGGAAAACAAGCCTTGTCCTGAAAATGGCTCGGTAATCTAAGTAATCATGGCAAAAGATCCCGAGCCTAAGTATAAGGCTAGATTGATTGCTAAGGGATTCAAGTAGATTGCTATCTTGAAGAATCACTTAGCACACAGTTTTCTATGAAGGATTTGGGAGATGCAAGTCACTTGTTTATTAGGTTTTTTTTATTATCCTCTGAACTCTGATTGCATCAAAACTTGCACATTTTGAATTTTCTCTTTTCAGTTGATATGTGCACTTGGAATGCTTATGTGGCTATTTTTCACTTAGGTGCATGGAATACGCGGGTTTTTTTGTTGGAGTTCTCCCACATGCTGGAAGGAGGTCTCTACATCAGGCATTTTCTTGGTATGTGTTGCTTTTTTGGATTTTGCCTGGTGGGAATGCAGTTGGGATGCTGAGGATGTGCATGCTCATGCTCATGCATTGATTGCGCTCTCTCTTATGTGTTCCATTACTCCACACACTGCTAAACATTGTATTCACAAATTTCATGCTATTGATACGTAGGACTATTTATGAAGAGCTCATGGGAAGGAGCCAATTATTGTTTGAAAGATGAAATCAGAGTCTAGTCGTCTGTCTAGCCCTTTTTGCGTTGATGACCACAATCCTAGAAAAGTAAGAGCATTTTTCTAGATGTATACCAATACAATCTTCTGGCAGGATGTTCTCAGTTAGGGTTCTGTACATTTCCTGTCATTGAGTTGAGAGTTATTTGTGCACTTGCAATTTGGTCACTTCCATATGGCAATACTCTAGTTTTTGCATTTCTAGACACCATTGAAGTTGAACTTTTTCCGTGTTATCATGCAATTTTGTTCCCAGTGAAGGGCCCTATTTTCAATTTGTTTCCTTCCGTTCTATGGTGAGTGTCCATAATTACTTGTTTTATGGAAACACCTATTTTATACACATAATTACTTGGTTCACACACACACACACACAAACACACACGCTCACGGACGCACACACCTATGTGTGCGCACTCCCAATTAAATTAAAAACCTTTGTATAATGATCTATTTGATAGATGGCCAGATCATCAATAAGAGTTGAGGATGGTGCTATAGTGCCTACATCAATTTGAGAATTTTGAAGAATGTAGTGCTAGATATAGTTCATTGATACAGGAATCATATGCCTACAGTTATATGCCTAGACTTGTAAGCATGTCACTCTTAATTATAACTAACTTGTATGTTCTATATTTAGCTTAAGTTTGAACAACACGGTTGTTGTACAAAAGTGGAGACAACAGAGCAAGAGAAAGCTATCACGTGTATCATCACAATATCATAGGGTACAATAGCATTAATCATTGCCACAATGTTAGACAAAACAATGTACATTAAAATACAACACAATATTCTATACATTAACAAGCCACGAAGTAGCACAACCAGAGGAGAGTTGGCCAATTTTAGAATAAAAGAAGATGATATTGAAAATTGTTGATCAGAAGCCATAAAGGTAATGGAAACAAGCTACCAATGAGTGTTACAAAGATGGTTTTCATACTAGCTTTTATTAGCTACCTTGTAATGGCATTGGAAAAGGCTCCTCATGCTAACAGGGGATGATATGTTGCATTCCGTGAACCAAAGAGGTCACCAACTGAGAGAGAGAGAGAGAGAGAGAGAGAGAGAGAGAGAGAGAGAGATGCCCATTTTTATTGAATATCAATTTCCGATTGCTCACTTCCATGTGACTAAGCAAGTTGCCATCCCTTTGGCTTTCTTGTCATGTTGGCTGATTTTTAGGTTCAGGACGTGCACACAACTAGACGAAGGAGAGAGCGCCCAAGAGCACACAGCACTATGTTTTGATTTGTTGGTTTGGGCATGAGTGCAAATCTATTGCATCTATACAAAAGCACGCGAAAATAGTGTGAGGGTAAAAAGAACCACCACATATTCAAACATGAGCTAGCACTTCCATATTGGGAAATATTAGGCCTCAACAAAATCAAATAATAACGGTAAGCAAGCTTAAAGATTTGCAAAAGTCTTTTCATCCCGATCGCACAAATCCTGTGCGAGTCCAAGAAAACTTCCTTATGAGCACACAAGGTTGCCTAACATCTTATGAGGCATTGCTTTTGCAAATAGATAGGTGAGCATGATGTCCTGCGTCAACACACAATTCATGGTAATCTCTTAAGGTCTCTTAATGAGCTGGAGATAACGCATATCTATTCTTTGTCAAGCATGGAAAACTAGGGTTCTGTGAAACTATCAATGAGTTTTACTTTTCATAGGAAGATTGCTATGCAACACTCAAATTGACAACAAGAAGGCATCTAAGCCATACAAAATCAATTGTACCCGTGAAAGTTGCCATGTACTCAACCTCACAACAAGGATCACTTTTGATAGATTGTGTTAAGTATGGAGCCTGATTTACCCTTGTAATTTTCTGTGGTAAAAGCGCACATTTGTAAAGCCCCCATTATGAGGAGAAGCCATCGTGCATGAAGGAAAATCACTCACCGGAAACCAAAATTTTCACGAACAAAAATCAGGGGCAACTTTAGAGGCCCCCGAGACTTTTTTTCGCCGGAATATTATGGCCGGACGGTGGCCGGAAAGTGGTCGGAAAACAATCGGTCGGTTGACCGGTGGCCGGTAGTCAATGGCTGATGGCCGGTGGTCGGAAGTCAATGGCCGGTGGCCGGTGGCCGAATTCAAAAGCGGACTTGTCTTCTCAAGGGCGGCCACACATGGGCGGATTGGAGGGTCCGATTTGGACTTATTCGCGCAAGGGCGGCTACACATGGCGGTCTCTCATTAGTGAGGGCAGCCCTTTTGGCCTATAAAAGGAGGCCGTTTCTACACACATTTCCTAGTGTGAAGTTGATGCAACAAGGTGAGTGTGAGGTGGTGAGAGTGAAGCAAGGCGGGAGCTCTATCAAGGGTTTAATCCCTTTGTAAACTACTTCTTCTTTTGAAGTGCTAAAGACATTGAGTGGCTGCTTTCCTGTGGACGTAGCCCACATTGGGTGAACCACGTATATCGTGTGTACTCTCTCTCTCTCTCTCTCTCTCTCTCTCTCTCTACTCTATAATCTCTTGTGTGTGAAATCTATCTCTCTCCATTAAGTAATCTACTAAAAAATCTATTTAGCTAAGTCTTATTTTCTAACAGATTGCTTATCTAGATATGGCTAAGCTATCAAGCTTGTGTGCAGCCCTTGTAGAATAGACCCCGATGCAACCCTATAAATTGTCAAACCAAGGAAGAAGGATAGTATAACCCTTACCTAGAATGTCGAAGCTAAATTGCTCTATTGGTGCAACAATACACACGAGAGTAAGTCCTATCATGGCAAGCTTTGTAGCTAAATTTCATCTGCTTAATTCCAAAAGTGAAAAAACATGTTCCTCTCTCTATCCTAAGAATCGTAATTTTTGATTTCTAGATAGTGAATGTTGTTCAATCCAATCAAGGCAAGATGTAGCATCACCCTCATTCAAAGGAGAGTGCGCGCTTGCATGGCATATGTATTCTCCAATTAGATGGCAACCTTAGTTGGATATTATGCACAACCTAGTCTAACTGAGAGATAAACATTCACAGGCACAAGCAAATGAGAAAATTCTACCCTTCTTAATCCATGGCATAAACAAGAATTTTGAAAATAACTAGTGAAAATGAGAGAAAAATTAATTGCAAATTATCTAGTTCCTTGCATAAAGGATCAAGAAGTAGTTGCATATATAACCTTACAATGGTGTGTGTGTGTGTGTGTGTGTGTGTGTGTGTGTGTGTGTGTGTGTGTGTGTGTGTGTGTGTGTGTGAGAGAGAGAGAGAGAGAGAGAGAGAGTCTCCTTAGTGCTCACAAAGCTCTAAGCTCTAGGCACGAGGTACGTGTTATGCTATGCTGAAGGAACTTTGGAATCCCAAAATTGCAAGAGTTTCTATACCAATCGGGCTAATACATTTAAGATTTACACTTGATTAGCCAAAAATAGAGCAAGAGGAGCTCCTTCCCACTCATCAATTTCTGAACTCTAGGCAATGTGTGCATTAAGCTCAAAGAATTTTGGAGCTCCAAAATGACAAGACTAGCTCGTTTATAACGGTTTAACTTGACAGGCCAAAACTAGCTAAAAATGGGCCCTACTCTTGAAAAGTACAAGGTTGTATGGTACACACACCTTATTTACCACATTATGGTTTGAGAATGGGATTTTACAAGAGTGACAAGTGATAAGGTGGAATTTTGCAATAATTATGCTATGATTTAAACAAATTATGGTTTGAGAATGGGATTTTATAAGAGTGATGAGTGATAAAGTGGAATTTTATGATTATTCTGCTGTAAATCGAGCACATTTTTGGGACTTTGGGAATAATTGATACAATTGGCGGACTTCAAGTGGACCTTGTTATCTAGATAAGTCATGTTGTGATCCACACTCTTTCCTTAATCTCAAACATCACATCAATGGGATTCTCTGCAGAGATGGTATGTGTTATTGCTTGTTTGTAGGCAAAGAACACCTTCTACTGAGTGGGCTCTTTGTCCACAAGGTCATTTGCACTGATGTTTCCTTCACTTGGGAGGAGCAAGTTGCTCCTTTTTTCTATTCTTTTGCATTAGCATTGATGGGGATCTCAAGTCTTCCCTTTGACTTCTTCTAATTATGATTGATGTGGCATGAGTGTATCTTCATATAGGTGGTGGATGTTGGCGAATGGCTTCTGTATTCTATGGAAATTTCCACTCTTATTCTTGTGCTTTTCTTCATGCATAATCTACTCTGGTCACTTTACTTATATCATTACACATCCAAGAGGGTATTCAAAGGGGAATGGATCATTATTTGATGTAGAGGATCAAGTATTAGTGCTATTTTCACTTCTTCATGGTTGATCTTTTAGGTAGACGGGCCCACTAGTCTCTATGTAGGGTCATTCCTCCAATTTCTAATTGAGGGATTCTAGAGAATGCATGGAGTGAGAATTAATGTTGAATGTGACATGAGCGCCCATGTATTGGGGAAACCATTGTTTGCACCATCTCCTCAAGGGCATGTAAATTTTGCCTTAGAATGGACTTTGCTTTGGCAAATAGTCCTCGGACTATATGCTCATCTCCACAATGGTCATTGGCCCTTGTGTTCTCACAATCAAAAGGACAATTCCGAGTGCATGAGAGAGTTTTTTAATTTATTGTAAAAGAAACATTATAATCATTATTTATTTTAGCACTGATTTTATAACAAACTTTGGGACATCAACATACATTATAAACATCTCTTTGTCATCTTGTGTCTCTTCATCTTGATTGAGATATCAAGCTTAACCAATGGTCCTCTTGGATGACTTCTCATCTACACTCATCAAAGGCACAAGGTAGTGGAAACAACGATCATTGCTAGTGGTACTAAAGCTAGAATTTTCCTACACTGTCTACCTACCAACAATGCCTACATTTGCCAGCTCACGCACTAAGAATTTCATATACTAACCTTTGGACATGTTCGTTACTTTATTTTTTTTTAAAGTAGCAACTTTTAACCTCCATTTTTTGTGTTCTCTCTCTCTCTCTCTCTCTCTCTCTGACTCTGTGTGTGTGTGTGTGTGTGTGTGTGTGTGTGTGTGTGTGTGTGTGTGTGTGTGTGTGTGAGAGAGAGAGAGAGAGAGAGAGAGAGAGTAACATTTCGACACGAATTGTATCACTTGTGAATATATAATTATTAACGAGTTTACAAGAGCTATTTGTAAATGAGAAAAAAATAGCCAAGCGATGATTTATCTCCTACTACTACTGTAGTTGCCATCGTAATTCCAAGGAAGGAACCTCTTACCTGTCACCATCCAAGAAACACAAGCACATCATTACTAACATTACTTGGGAAGACAGGTGTCAAAGACCCCTTCCCCTTATTATCAGTGTCAAAAATTACAAAGAAACTAATAGCTAAGTATAGATCAAGTAAATTTATTAGTAATCTCATAGACTTCCATTTGGAAAAAACAGGACTTCATTTTGTTTGTATTTTGGACAATATGTCAAAAAATTCAATAGCGGCCATCTCAAAAGAGACCCTCAATTTGAGGACTAAGGTTATGATTAGAAAAACAAAACTAGCTCAATGTGCTCCAAGTAAAAGAAAACTCAAAACCCACTAGTTTATGCCTTGTTTGTCCCAAGTCATAAGATCATGATGAATTTCCAAATCCATAAACAAAAACTCAAGGCATATGCCTCGAGTCATATTCTCCCACACAGTGTCTCACACAATAAGGGCAATCTCATGCAATGTTCCAAACCATTCAAATTAGGATCTCCCAATCTATACACATATTTTTCCTTTAATTTGCACATGTAGATTTCATATCCAACTCTGGCTCCACAACTACAAATTTAGGAAATAAAATGCCAGACTATATAAACCAAAATGTTATATTTTTTTGTCCCCAAATATCAATAGCCAAAAGATGCATATGGTTATGTATATAAAGCGCACGCAAATTAGGATTAGCAAGGTATACAAGACCTTGCCTTTAAACCACATGTAGCACTTGCTTTGTTATGGATAGCCAATCTGATCCAATTTGCTGAATAGACATACCTTTGAAAATGAAAGCAAAAGCAAAAGTAAGAGTGGGAGTTAAAGTATGGCCTGATTCCATGACCTCTCAAGGCGGGTTTTGAGTAGTAGGGATCGGATTAAACGAGGATAGGCCCTTATGGCCTAAAGGTGAACTGGAAGCGAGGTTCAATAGAAAAATTATGTAAAAAGCTTTGCATAAATAGCACCAATGTTGATATTTGCAACTAACCTAATTTAGTGTGATACTCTTGAGAGTGCGTGTGTAAGAACATCTATATGATATGTGTATTTATTCGTCTCTTCTTCCAATGATTTGGGTGAGCCTATGGGTAATACTATACATTGCATGTGGATGATCAACCATACCTCTATTCCATGATCATTTAAAGTAGTACCAAAAACAGTATTTTATTGGATTGCCGAAGAACTGCTGAAGTTAACCCATCTATTAAACTATATGTGAAAATAGTCCACAATGACTTGTTAGTTATCAAGCAATATTCAAAACACCACTGACAGAGGTTTCAAAGCCCCATGAATATGATTCTAGATCCTAAAATGAGTTGCTACTTCTATTCTATCCATGCCTAGGTTAGTGTGTATAGCATTCAAAGATCCCATTTTCAATCTTCACAAGCATCATTATGTATGATGATGTACGACGTATAGGTATTTAGAATACAACCTCTTGATGTGGAGAATATGACACCTATTGCAGAATATGGTATGCCACACATGTAAGTACGCCCTCTTTGCAAGCATATCCAAAAATATACTCACCACAATATTCTAATAGAACTTTTTCTTAAAGTGAAGTCATTTCATCTAAATAGTCTAGCTCAAAGTTATTGCATAATAGACCAAACCTGGTGAGGAGATGTCTATGTTGTCATCGAGATGTTGAAGATCCTAGGGAGCAAGGTGGCCACCCAAGTAAGAAGAGCTTCTTCGTGTACTATTTTGACGATTACCATCCAAGTGCACAGACCCTAGAGGATAGGGAAATCATCATTTAAAGGGAGAGGAATTTTTCCATAAACTGCTTTGTATACACTTCCTTGTTCATGTGTGTAGCAGAGGAAGCCTTCTTCTACTCTGATGCTTGTCACCCAAGTTTTGTAGATCATAGAGGGAAAGGTAGCCACCCTTTGATGAGGGTAAAGTGCTCCTTGTGTGACTTCTTGTGCGTGTGTGCGTGTGTGTGTGTGTGTGTGTGTGTGTGTGTGTGTGTGTGTGTGTGTGTGTGTGTGTGTGTGTGTGTGTGTGTGTGTGTGTGTGTGTGTGTGTGTGTGTGAAGGGGAAAACATATTGTAAGCATGAAGCAAATATACAATGTCTCATGTGTGGGTAAATACTTGCCTACAAGTATATGATGTTGACTGGAAAAAGGAACAACTGTAGCGTAGCGTTTCCAATTCGACAAGTTCAGTAGACAATGGGACTCTATGTGTGTTCCCATGCGCATGATTGTGTGTGTGTATGTGTGTGGTAGTGGTAGTGGTAGTGGTAGTGGTAGTGGTAGTGGTATTAGTAGTAGTAGTAGTAGTAGTAGTAGTAGTAGTAGTAGTAGTAGTAGTAGTAGTAGTAGTAGTAGTAGTAGTAGTAGTAGTAGTAGTAGTAGAGAGAGAGCGATCTACCACAACTTGTGGTTGATGGGAAGGTTGGTGAGTGACATGTGGTAGATGGGCAGTCTGGTAAGCAAGCAATGATAAAGGGAGGGCGATCTGTCAATCATATGAGGATGCGACTGAAATAGATGACATAATATATCAAATTTGCTGCTAGGAAATTGGATAACGTAAGAGGTGGGTGGGTTGAACATGCACCATTTAATGTTGCCCATGCAGAGGGAAGATAAGATGGCCTCATGAACTTGGCGACTCAATAACCGTATAAGTAGGTATTCATTCCTATACATGTGTTTGATTGTGAGCAAGTATACATGGTTTGTTCTTTCTTGCATATATGCTAGATGGTCTCAAGCCATTTTTGTAAGTAGGACCAAATGAATCTAGGGTTTAGTACCATGTACTAAATTGGATGTTTTTATCCATCACATGAGTTTTTACTAGAGGGTGCGTGTGTGTGTGTGTGGCCTTCTCCCATCCCTGATCATTTGGTGATATTAGGTGAGAGTGTTTTAGGGCATAAAAGAGTCTACACCGTGTGCATAAGTTTTGGTTAGATAGCATGAGTAACACTCATGACTTCTTTTACTTGTCGACATGTAGATATGTGTGTGTTTTTGTTTTTAGACTTATACTTATGCACAAAAGAACATAACCATTCAAAAGACAACTCACTTTAGACAAAAGACAATGATTAGGACAAAAACAACTCAGTCTTTGATTCATTTTTGTACATCATTGTGAGAATGAGATATCACTCTAGTGTTTTGTATATAAGATAGTCAAGAACAACTTGAAGTGAAAGAGGCCACGTTCGACAGTGATGGACAAAAACTAAGCCAAAAAGATCCTAAGTAAAAATAGAGTCCTCACCTGTATCCATATAAACAAGACGACAAATTTGTTAGCCTTGAATACATATTATAGGTGTCAACAAACCTATCAGTTGTTATCCATGTCCTAGTTAAAACCTTTTTAACTTATACCTACCATCCATGTAGTGTTAAATATTAGCAAGTATCCATTCTCAGTATAGTAAGCCACATATGAAAGTGACATGTGTGTGTGTGTGTGTGTGTGTGTGTGTGTGTGTGTGTGTGTGCCCGCCCTAATCCACGCACCATACTCAATGAGTCAACAGTATACCCATTGAGTTTGGGCCTACTGTCTCATCAAGTTGATGAGAATAGAAACAGCCAAGTCTAAAGCCAAAGAACTATTTCATAACAAAAAATCCATAAGTCTCATCGAAGCTATAAGTGACAATGTTAAAAGAGAGGATTATACTCCAGTCGGAGTTTTAAGGCTTTGTTAGCCAGTAAAGAATAGCATGGATGCCGTTCATAATCAGTCATAAAGTTTTCCATGCTGCAACTAGTTTCTATGGGTAGTCCTCAAACGAACCGTCCATCCAAGAGTAGTTCGTTTTTAGGTAAAATGTTCCTGGAAACATAAGAATCAAAATAATTACACAAGGGTAGCTAATTTTGGAGTAACCTGCAACCTAAAACCAGCAAAGTCAAAGATTACAATAGCTGTGAGCAGGAATCCAAACCATAGACAAGGAAAGACCACCTAACACTTGTCAACCTAACAAGGAATTATAGAGTGGGTCCATCAAAGCCTATAGACAAAGCCAGCGTCCTGGTTTCTCAGGTTTCTGGGAGAACCTTGTGTTTAGGACATACCATTAAGTATTAATATCGGTACCAACCTGAGAGGTTTCTAGCTTCTCAATGATTTCCACATTGTAGACAGTGAGCCAGTAAGCAAATTATGAACCTCACTTCACATCATGCAAGAAAATACAAGATTCAAGGCTAAGTGAGGGATGAGAGGATGCCTCGCCTTTATATAGAAATTCCATTATTTGAATATGGATGGCGGACGGGTTGCAGGCTCTACTCCAAGAATCTGCACATAATCATTATGATCAGGTGGTGCATCATCATCACCACACCAGCATGTATCCATGGTCAAGGTTCAAGGGAGAGAGAGAGTGAGACTAGGTGGTGTTGAAGAGAAATATACAGGGATGATGAATTTCAAAGCCACATTCTTCATGCTTGGGGAGAGAGCCGAGGTCAATCAAGATGCAATACCTGAGTAGAGGCGTAACAACTACACAGGGACAACTTTGCAAGTGGTGAGAGAAAGCCATTATGGCACGGCCCATCACACTCGGGAGGGGGGTCTCCTTAAAGGGTCTGTACAAATTTATGCCATGGTAATTATACCCATTGAGACTAAGTTTTTTAGTGGATTATTCACACCAATGCTACAAGTAGCAACTCATTACAAGCGTGCTTAGGAGTATATTCCACCTGATGCGCATACAAACCAAAGAGCTATAAGCCAAAAAGGGTCCGCCGCAAGAGAGCCACAAGTTTTAAGCTTTAAGTGTAAGGTCCACTAGTGGATAGGGACAAGTTATGATTATCACTGTAAATTAGGAGTTTGAGCAAGGGGTTACCAGGTAAAGGATAGGTCAGAGTTAAGCCATAGTATCCTAACCAAGAATAATGAGATCTATAAGGTATATTGCCAGAAGATATGTGTATACATATACACCAAGCCCTGTAACATTCAGCCCCTAACAAGCATATTAATCTAAGCCATCCAATTATGCCAAGGGTAAGACCCAAGGAAGATGAAACCGTATATTCTTAAGCAACATTATGCTTCCACCGAATTCCTCTAGGATACATGCATAGGATCTCCCCTCATAAAACAAAATGATCACTAGCTATCCTAGTAGCTCATGTTTAAGTGTGTAGTTGGGTGAAACATTCATAGCTAGATGGAGTGACCAAGTGTAAGTGTGTGTGTGTGTGTGTGTGTGTGTGTGTGTGTGTGTGTGTGTGGGCGCGCGCGTTAATACGTGCCTACAAGCATATGATGTTGATTGGCAAAAATAACATACACCATCTGATGTTGCCCATGCAGAAGGAAGATAAGATGGCCTCATGAACTTGGTGACTCAACAACCATATAAGTGGGTATTCATTCCTAGGTATGTGTTTAGCCATTTTTGTAACTAGGACCAAATGAATCTAGGGTTTGTGTACCAAGTATTAAGCTGGATGTTTCTACCCATCTATGGGTGTATGTAAAGATAGCCCATGAGCCACTAGCTGTTGTCATTGAAAGAGACGAGAGGGAAAAGCTTAGGTTACCTGCATGACTTTTTAATAAGGGAGTGTGTGTGTGTGTCTGTGGCCTTCCCCCATCCCTGAGGAGAAGTCCATTTGGTGATATTAAGTGAGATCATTATAGGGCATAAAAAAGTCGACACCCTGTGTGCATAAGTTTTGATCAGATGGCATGAGTAACTTTCATGATTTCTTTTACTTGATGGCATGTAGATGTGTGTGTGTAGCTGTTTAAATCTCCACTAATAATACATAATTGAAGTTTTACATTCAAAAGATAGCTGGCCAAGGAATAAATGAACTGATATGTACAAAAATAACTCAGATTAGAATTATTTAGGTACAATGATTGTAGGAAAGAGATCCTCTTTCAGTAAAACTAGAAATAGGAGAACTTCCTAGTTCCTCAATGAGTAATTCATTACAGAAAGGTTTCTTGCCAAAGAAAAGAAAGCCATCCAAGATAAGATAGAGTCCTTACCTGCATCCATCCAAACAAGACAACAATTCTGTTAGCCTTGGATGTGTTTTACAGGTATTAATGGACTATATCAGTGTTTCGCGGAGGAAGCAACAAGCGGCCGTAGCCAGAAGGACCATATTTTTCTGAGAAACCATTGTAAAATTCTTTTGTAAAGAAGCATCTCTAAGCCGGGAAATTGTCAAGGATGTATGATTATTCTTATGGGAGCAATTGTATATTAGAGAGCCAATTTTAAGATTAGGGGCTTATGGCCGGACAAGCCATTTTGTAAAGACCTAATCTATAAAGGTCATTTTTTGTAAGTTTGAGGATAATCTTTTTAATGGAGAACTGAGAAGATAGCGTACGTTTGAGAGCTCGTGCTTGTTCAAACTTGTAATCTTCGCCATTGCGGCTACGATAATCCAAATTCAGATTTGATTATTGCATTGTGTTCCTCTCCTCTTGCTCTTTCATTCAAGTGTAATCATTTAAGATTCAGTGTAGGTTTTCAACTACAAGTTTGAGGCCTTAAATCGCTGTTTTGAGTGTCTATATGCATGTTTTATGTTGTTTTGACCCTAGGAGAAGCTTTAGGGACCCTAAAACGACCCATTAGGATCATCTGTTCGCTGTTTTTGCTGATTTTGGGACGAACGATTGCGATCGTTGTACCTCTCCAGAATGCTGTGATAGGATATGTTCCTGACAATCCCCTATAGCTTCCCTTCAAGTTTCGTACGATTCCGATATGATTTGCATGGTAAACGGGCGTGATGACTGAAGAACGGTGTAGGAGGACATAGACAGATTACTTGGCGGTAATGTGTTTGATTTGCTTGTAGAGTTAGTAAGTTGCATCTCTTCGAGTTCACTTCATTAGGATTGACACCCTAGTGAGTTTCTATGCCTCATCCAAGTCACTTCCCTTGTATTGATAAATATGTTGATGCTTGAGAGCTATGCTATGGACGTCCATCGCGGTGACCCGCAAACATTGGTGCCGCTGCCGGGGAATGAATCTTAGGTGATGAGTGACCGAGTGCGTATTCAGAGTTTTCTTATTGTTCCAAAAGATAATTTCCATTCCATTTACTTTTTAGTGAAGCATCTAGACAGGGGTTTAGTGCTTAGTGGAGTCTAGGGCCGGTGGACTGGCTAGATCTACTCTTGAGAGATATAGGGAGTTGTAAGTAAGGTTGCTTTAAGCATTTTTTCTCTTCAAATTTCTTTGTATCGATTGAGTACTGATACATCATCCGTTTTTTATCCTATTTGTTTTGTTTGATTCATTTTCTTATGTTCTTTCATTTCTGTACTTAGGAGTAGGATAAGTAAATCACATTCTAGTCAGATTTGGGGCAAAAGATAGAGTCAAAAACACCAAAAAACCATAACTTTGGCAAAAGGGTCATAAGACTCTGAAATTAGAAAATCTGACCAAACAGAGCTGAAATTGATTCAAATCACAAAGTGGTAGCACCAAACACTGGGAAATACTTGTCAGAGAGAGCCTGTAAAATTTCATCAGATTTGGCCCAGGTACTACGATCTCAATCGGTGTACCTCAGTGTCAGAACTGTACAAGATTTGACATGTGCCTTCCTGATAAGATTCTAAACAACTTTGTCTAAAGCAATCACACCCAAAAACATCAAAAACCAAGAAAATCAGGCCACTTGGGTAAAACTAGCCTGACAGACCCAGAAACTACAAAATCTTGACTTTTGGTGATCCAAATGCAAAAAGGGTTTGGGGATAGCCTTAGAACATCAGTGTCTACAAGCATGCCAAGTTTGGTCTGATTTGGGCTTAGAAGTACGATCGTGATCGGTGTACCTAAGTGCCAGAATTGGACCAGATTTCATCTGTGGGATCCCCAGGTGTATATAAACATAAAATTCTAAAGGACCTAGAGCCAGAAACCTCAAAATACCTGTCAAACCATTTGAATACAGATCCAAGTCAAAAATTGCTAAACTGGCTTAGAAATTGACTTTCAGTAGACCAAAACACATCCAAACTGGGAAGGAACTACACAGAGGGATAGCTTGTACACAGGACAATGCCAGGTATCTCTCAAATCCCAAATCAAACATCAAAATCCAGTCAAACAGATAAATTTGGGGAAATAGGCACTTACAACCAAGAAATGGTAAAAACTTGACTTTTTTGAGTCCAAATACAAAAGTGTCGAGTGGGAAGTCTTAAAATAGCCTAGTGAACAAGCTGGTGAAGTTTTATCTGATTTGGGCTCAGAAGTACGATCGCGATTGGTGTACCTCTGGCCCAGATCCAACTCATTTTTGACATGTTCATAGACCTAGGTTATACAAGATACCAGGAGTTTTCAAAACTCAAATTGGACATACTGTCAATAATCTACAAGCAAAATTGTGTTGAGAACATTTTGAAGTGTTGAATCTGCTGACAGTTGGAATGATACAGTGATCTCATAGCCATCTAGTGTAATCATTTGCAGAGACCGATCAAGTAACAACCCATGGAGTCGAAGGAATTGAAAGATCTTTCCATCTCCAGGTAAGAGGTTTGGATTCAGTCGGTAAATCCCACTTTCTTCATGTTTTTGAGATCGGGAAAACAAATCAACACCAGACACCTAAAATTAGCGGATCAAACGAGTGTTGCATCAACAGAGGAGAGTGTAAACCAAGGAATAGTGCGATCGTTAGAGCCGATCCTTGAAGAAGTCATCTCCGATACTTCTTCAAAGAGATCTTCCAAGTATTTCGCAGAACACTTGGGACAAATAAAACTAAACGGGAGAGAAAACATGGCAGCAGGACCATCGGACCACTCGGCCGCACTAAAGCTATTGTTCATCAAGTATCAATATGACAACAGGCAAGGTGCCAAGATATACAAAGATGGTATGGACCGCTACTGTGTGAAAATAGAAGAGAGACCAAGTGAGTTCAGGGACTTAGTGCTTGTGAGCTATGGCGGAGACAGGTACCTAGATGACGAGGGTATCATGTACTTGGTAGTCCTGAATCCTAACATTGTAGAAAAGTGGGGATTGATGGGCACAAAATCCAAAATAGACGAGGAACATGAGGAAAGGGCTCCAACAATGAGCTTACCTAATGCGAGATTAAGGCGAGAAAACGAAACATTGAGAATCAACACGGATAATGTCTACTTGGGGTTATACAAGGATAATAATGGAGAGCAAGATCTTTATTATAGATGCGAGGAACCCTACGTCGGGGAGATGACTGAGCGGAAAAGACTTTATGTCTTCACCTACACAAAGGGAGCGGAAACGAAAATTGCAGCATACGACAAGTATGGAAGACGATATGCAGCAATCGATAAAAAAGAATTGGAAGGATATACGTCTTTGGGGGACCACTTCACCAGTACTATGTCACTCCAAGCCCTCTAAGACCAGCCCCCACCACTGTCGTTCCAGAACCGTTGACCACAGGAGGAGGGAGGACTCATGTAGCTGATTCTTTCAGTTGACCCCATTATTCGATGCCAAGCCCCATGGGAACATTACATTCCAGAGAATCAATGTCTACGAATTGAGGTAGTGTGGTTCCCATCGCTACACATACGGCTGTAGGTCTGACATTTGCAGCCACCCCATCACATTTGCCTCCTAGTAGTAGATTTGGGGTGGGGGAGCCAACGAGAGCAACCTACGATCTCCCTGATGCACGAGAACGGTCAAGTCGAGACATGGGAGCAATGAGATTGACCGCAGACCATAGACGGATCAGAACATCCCAAGTAGTGAAGTGCATGCCAAAGAAGTATAGCGGATCGAGGGATCCATATGCTCATGTATCGCTCTTCAAGCAAGTCTTAAGAGCAGAACAGATCACTGATTTCCATACTCAATACGAGGGATTCGGGCTGACCTTGGAAGGGACGTCTTTAACGTGGTTTCAACCTTTAAACCCTGAAACTTGTCCGAATATTGAACATGTATTGCGCGAGTTCGCGGAAGAATTCTCAAAACGGGGTATAAAGCATAATACTGTATCGTAGATATACGCTTTTAAACAAAGGGAGAATGAAAAAGTGAGGCAAGCAACCTTGAGATTCAAGAAATACATCGAGAGGTGCCCGAGGAGAGAATTACCGCAGGACGAGAGATTGTTTGTGCTCTTCGTTGAAGGACTCAAGAATGAAACCTTGAAAAAGGACCTTCACTTGAAGGCATGTAGCACGTTTCAACAGGTTGCAAGGGAAGCATTATATCTTGTCGATAACTGCAAAGCATATGGGGAGGTGTCAAAAGATACTGATTCAGTAACCAGTGGCTCTTCATCAATTAAAAGTGAACCCTCTACCAATAAATATGCCCACGCATCCTTGATGTCGACAGCTGATCAATTGATAGAGGAGGTAACAAAGAGAATGCAGCAACATATGAGATCAAATCCGGTGATGAGACAGCCTCAGACGAGGAAGTGTGACACATGTGGGGGGGATCATCCGACACCGTGGTGCACTCAACAGCCGAAAGCACCAGTTACGAATGGACGAGTACTGAAATGGTGCACCATAGAACAAAAATGGACGAATCATAGCACGGAAGAGTGTTTTCATAACAAAAACTATGTGAGGGAAAGGCCGTATGGGCCTCCAGCAGGACCATCCCAACCACCTCCTCCAAGATATCAAGTGGGACCAAATATGAATCTGGTAGCAGGAGCAGACAGACCTCAACCTGTATTGGGTCAACAACCTCCATTACCACAGGAAATAGGGCCATGATTAGGTATGCTCAACCATGTGAAGCATCACCAGGAACAAATAGTACACTTCAAATTTCTTATTATGAGGAACCGAATGAGCCTTATGCAACAGAACCTGAATCACAAATGTACGTAGACGAAGCATATCAACCATGGGGAAGTAGCGAGGGTATGGCACCACCAACGTATGTAGCACAACCTTCGAGAGATCAATATTTGGTAGACGAAAGAACGTTAATGTTCATTGCGAACCAGAATTACAAACCAAGAGGGTATCCTAATAGAGCAGGACAACCTATGGGACCACCTCCTCAAAATCAAACACCAATTGGACAGTGCTATAGATGTGGAAGTACGGATCATTGGGAGCATAACTGTCCTTTCAAAGGCGAAAGAGTGAAAATTTTTGGGTTTTGTGACGGATGTGGTGTGAATCACATATTGCCAGATTGCCCAAAAAATCCAGACAACAAGGGAAAAGCAACTATGAATATAGTGGGGGTGATACCAAGTGTAAGCAGCGGATCAGAAACCGATCCAATGATCCAAATCAATACGATAACCAGAGCCCAAGCCAAGGACTTAAGGAAAAACGACCCCATAGAGGAAAGGGTAGAGTTGCCTATACCCACAGAAAATGAAAGCTTATCCGTGAGAACCCAGAGAAAATCCTGGAAGGCGAAATGAGACAGGATGAAAACAAGAAGGATGAACATCCAAATTGCCATGCAAAACAAATTACATGAAACGAAGGAGCAACTCAAACAAGAGAGAGAGAGTAGGACTGTTGAGGATAACAGCAAGCCGAGGAAAGCGTCCTCAGGAGGATCGGTCTTGGTTGACAAAGTGCTAGAGTCGTTAGATGCTCTATTACAAGCGTACGAAGCAAGGCTAAAAACAAACCAAACTTTAGAGCAAAGATGGTTAACTTATCCTCAACCAGAAGTGGAAACGAAGCGTTTGAAAATGTGTAAACACCTCATTGAAACAGCCCAGGCGTTGATGGAACCTAAGATGGTTAGAACCCCAGAACAAGAAGTGTTGATTCATAAAGAGCGAGAAAAACTAAAAACCGATGAATCAAAACAAGTAAACGAACCCAGGCATGAAACAATATTTTCGCTGAATCATCGAGTGGTGCCAAACACGACTGATGACACTAAGTCAATGACGATGATGCCAATTCCAGAAGTTGAAGAACAATGGCCACAACACTTATGGGAAACCATTAGAAATAGAAAGAACGGGAGCGCGACGTTACAGTCTGCTCCAATTCCTGAGATTAACCTGGATAACAGATTTTGTCCAGCCGATATACAATCGTTTTATGGGGATGTGGGAACGGAGATTTCGGTGGAAAGCAAAGCCCAATCCTTGAAAACCTTGCCGTCATTTATAGGTGAACATGAGGCACAATCAAAGATAAGGTTAGTTCCATCCCAGATAAGAACTATTCCACATATGGTTGACTCAAAGAGTCTTCAAGATATGCTATCGACACCTATAACATGCACAATCACGTTGTCCGAACTCTTGAGAGTCAGACCACACTTATGGCAAGACATGGGGAAACATTTGGAGCACAAGGAAGTAAAGATTCCTCTTCCGACAAAAGGCTATGGGAGAAGAAAACAAACGGGAAAGTCAAACCAGTGCCCATAAACAAGGTCGGAGATTACTGTGAAGGCGAGGAGGGGAATACAACCCTACCTGTGGAATATCAGGATATAAAAACGATAGCTATCCTAGACAGTGGAGCGGGAGTGGCGATTGCTACTAACCAAATCTGGGAGAAGTGGGGCCGTCCAGCTCTCAGGAAAACGAGAATGAAACTACAACTTGCAGATGGGTATGTAGAGAGACCATTGGGAATCCTGGACCAAATAGTTGTAACTTCGTGTGGAATTAACTATGAGCACACCTTTGCTGTGGTGGATTTCCGGAAAACGAACAACTTTGACATTATTTTGGGACGACCTTTTATGCGTCAACTCAAAATGATACAAGATTGGGGGTACGACCAAATCTACCTAAGGCACGAGGAGCTAATAACGAAAATCAACATGAAGGATCACCGCTATAGAGATGTTACAAAAACACCAGTGCAAGAATTTAATTCGACCACTGTAAATGAAAAAGAAATGCCTGCATGGATGCAAACGAAAGCGCATGTCTGGATGTGTGGAGCATCTGATTGTGGAGAGATAATCAAAGAGGAATGCGTTTTGGAAAGATCCGTAGAAGATGAAGCTTATTTCACAGAACATTTATTTGAGCCATTCGGGTGGACTCAAATATTGTCAACCTTGGACATATGTGTTAACGAATGTACACCTACGAAGTTTTGTGACGAAGAAGGATACGACCTAGTAACGTTGCAAATGGCAAGCGTCATCCTTGAGTCAGGATCGGAGAGCGAGGAACAAGAAGAACCTCCACGAGAGACCGAGTGTAAAAGAATAATTGATGAGATATCTGTAGTGAACGATAGGAATTGAACAGAGGAGGAATTCACGGATTCATTATGCTGTGACCTTCCATCACTGGACAATGAAATCCAACTGATAGAGGCTGATGATGAAAGATCAAGTGCATCAAAGACGAATAGGAAATACAAGTTGAGACAGGACAAGTTTTACGAGTTTCCTAACCAAAAACCTAGTCGATAGGAGCGGTATAAATCTAAGAGAACTAGAAAATCAAGGGCGAATGAGCGTAATTCGATGCCTCTTGTCAATGACAGAGCGGGATATCTAAAGCTTGTCAAAGCTGATGATTGTGTCAAAGACGAGGTCACTGGCTGGTTTATCAAGACTAAACCGCAGAAAAACAACAAGAAGAACAGAAACGAGAAGCAAACGACTAAGTCACAGAAAGGGGGTAAAACACAGTCTGGAATGACCAAAATGGAGAGGAAAACAGAGTACAATAAGCTCAAGCGAACCCTCAAAGACATATGGACGATCGACTTTAAAACGAATAAGGACACGAGTTCTGACAAGATGGATGCACCGTCCCATTATAAGAAATATACCATACAAGATAGGAAAATCATAGTACAACAACCAATGAGAGAACTGAAAGAACCGGGTACATCGTATGACGGTCCTGAGAAAGCCAAACAAATAGATCTAGCGGAGCCACGAGAAGATCCAAAACCTGCATATATATCCACGGATCTTACTGAAGAAGAGGAAAAGCTTTTGGTAGCTACTCTTAAACAGTATAGAGATGTGTTTGCATGGTCGTACAAAGATCTTAAGGGGGTGGGTCCTAGTATCTACCAACACACAATACCCCTTAAGAATGCCACGGATCTTACTGAAGAAGAGGAAAAGCTTTTGGTAGCTACTCTTAAATAGTATAGAGATGTGTTTGCATGGTCGTACAAAGATCTTAAGGGGGTGGATCCTAGTATCTTCCAGCACACAATACCCCTTAAGAATGATGCCAAACCCAGCAGACAACGTCCCTATACTTACAATGAAACGTTTGCCAAAAAGATCAAGGAGGAGATATATAAACTTAAGGAGGTAGAGTTTATTTACGAAATTGAGCACACCGAATGGGTTTCACCGATCGTGGTGGTCCCGAAGAAAAATAGAAAGTTGAGAGTTTGCGTCGATCTCAAGAAAGTAAACGCTGCTACAATTCGAGACAACTATCCCCTACCCATTACTGATCATGTAATAGAAAGGGTGGCAGGCAAAGAGGCTTATAGTTTCTTAGATGGCTTTTCGGGTTACAACCAACTCACAATAAAGCCAGAGGATCAGCACAAAACGGCTTTCGCAACTGAATGGGATATTTCTGCATTCTGGGTAATGGCTTTTGGCCTCACAAATGCACCAGCCACGTTTCAAAGACTGATGGGTCATGCTTTTTAAGAATATCTAAGACAGTTCTTAGAAATTTACATGGATGACCTGTGTGTTCACTCCTTTGTAAGAGTAGAGCACATAGAGCACTTGACAAAGGTGTTTGAAAAATGCAGACTGTATCGGATTTGCCTGAATCCAGAGAAATGTGTCTTCATGGTAAGACAAGGCAAAATATTGGGACGTATAGTGTCTAAAAACGGTATTTCGACAGACATGGAGAAGATCAGCGTCCTTTTTGATCTACCACGTCCCGTAAAGGTGAAAGAGGTACAGGCATTTATGGGCCATTGTGGATATTATCGCAGATTTATCTACTCATATGCTATAATTACAAAACCACTTTACGCGTTGATAACTAAATTTGAGTGGACAGAGGAGTGCGAGGAAGCTTTTCAAACGTTGAAGCAGAGATTAATTTCCGCTCCAATTTTAAAGGCTCCGGATTGGGAGAAGATCTTTCACATCCACGTAGATGCATCAGCGTATGCAATAGGATGCATACTTGCACAACCTGGGGAGAACAACATGGATTTTCCAATAAGTTACTCCAGTAGACAATTGAACAATGCAGAGAAGAATTACACGAC
Source organism: Adiantum capillus-veneris (assembly GCF_014529385.1). Taxonomy (NCBI): domain Eukaryota; kingdom Viridiplantae; phylum Streptophyta; class Polypodiopsida; order Polypodiales; family Pteridaceae; genus Adiantum; species Adiantum capillus-veneris. The sequence continues at coordinate 64,183,534 of NC_140939.1, read as the reverse complement.
AACTGAGAGGGAGGGATTGGGTATGGTCTATGCGGTGAAAAAGTTTAGACACTACTTACTTTCCAATAAATTTGTATTCTTCGTTGATCACCAAGCACTGCTGTACTTAGTAAACAAACCTTGCAGTACGGGGAGAGTTGTTCGATGGTTCATCATACTGCTCGAGTTTGACTTCACGGTAGTGGTCAAAAAAGGAACTACACACCAAAGAGTGGATCATTTATCTAGAATGATGCATGGAGAAAACCCTGTAGGAGTTGATGATGATTTGCCAGATGCATATCTTTTCAACATAGAAATGGTTCCAAGATGGAGCGAGGACGTAATTCCTTTGTTGACTATCAGGTCAATGAATGTGACAAGACAACCATCTACCATTGCAGCATCCAGATCATTGGTAATGTTGGCGGGCAGGCTATACAAACAAGGATCGGATCAAATCCTTAGGCTTTGTGTTGAATCGAGTGAACGAGAATTATACCTAAACCAAGCTCATGTACAAACAACGGGAATTCACAATGGGCATGCACAGATGTATCAGAGATTGATGAGAATGGGTGTGTATTGGACAAAAATGAGACATAGTGTTCATATGCATGTCAAATCTTGTGTTAAATGGACGCTTCAAAAGCCAATAGATCACGCGACTCTATTCAGATTATCTATAGCACTCCGATGGAGTAACTACATTGTTGAATACCTCACCACCAGGATACTGCCTGAGGGGATGAGTAGATCACGAATCAAAACGATCATGAAAGAGGCAGAAAACTATGTACTAATTGAGGACACTCTTTACAAGAGGGGAAAAGACAATCAATTGAGAATGTGTGCGACTGAAGAGGAATACATTCCTATCTTAGAGCAAGCACACAGCGAACAAGCTGGTGGACATTTCTCAGCTGACAAAACGGTCAAAGCAATTCTTATTGCAGGCATATGGTGGCCTACACTATTCATGGACGCGGAAGTGTTTGTGAAACGATGTGACGATTGTCAGAAAACAAAAATTCCTAGAGCGCGAGATGATATGCCCTTAAGGCCAATGATGAAGGCACGAGAGTTTGCAAAATGGGGAATAGATTTTGTAGGACCGATAGCGCCTCCGGGATATAAAACGCACGCTCAATACATTATTGTGGCAAACAGATTATCTAACAAAATGGGTGGAAGCTAAAGCAACAGCCAGAAATGATGCAAAAACGACAGTACAGTTTTTGTATGGGAACATTTTCACCAGATATGGCTTACCAATTGAGCTCGTGAGCGATAGAGGCACTCACTTCATCAATGAAGTGATCGAATTCCTATTGGACGAATTCATGGTAATTCACAGGAAGTCTGCCCCCTATCATCCACAAGAGAACGGCCAAGCAGAAAGTACGAATAAAATTTTGGTGACAATTCTCACCAAAATTTTCGGCGAATCAAGAGCTGACTGGGATCAAAAGCTGCATTCAGCTTTATGGGCATATCGAGTAGCTTACAAAACATCCATCGGGATGACTCCATTCAACATGGTTTATGGAATTCAAGCGATTTTGCCACTTGAATTCCTTATTCCCACGCTTCGAGTCGCTAAACAATTAGAATGGACGGGCCACGAATTATCCAATCAGGTAGATGTCCTGGAAAAACTGGATGAAACTAGATTGAGAGCCATTGCATCAATCTACGCACAAAAACAAAACATGAAATCATTCTTTGATCAACATGTTATCAGCAAGGAAATTTCTACTGGGGATTACGTCTTAATGTATACCCTGAAATAACATTCTTGGAAACTCAAAAAGCGAGGGAATGGACCATATGTGATTCATGACATATCATCTAGCGGTGCCATCAAACTTGCGACATTAGAGGGAGAGGAAATGCCTAACTAGATCAATGGTTGCAGACTAAAGAAATACAACTTACCACTAACCACAGAGATACTTGCCAAAATACACGCTGCGAAGGAACGCAAGAACAAAGAAAAAGAAACAAAAGCTCAAGCGCAGGAGGAGGCCAAAGTCAGGATTTTAAAGAGAAAACAAAACTTACAATAACAAAGAATTCCTCCACCAACAGACACGGCTCAAATTCCTTTGTCTATAATTCAAACTGATGAGCAATGGGAAACAGGAATCGATGTTCGCATCAATGTCAAACTCCCACATGGCAGATATCAGCGAGCATTGATTGACACAGGAGCCAGAGCTAATGCGGTCAACTTCTCCACTTACAGGATGCTCACAAATGAATGCCTCGTACAATCCACACATGATCTACAAGCAGCAAATGGTGCAACAATGCCAACATTGGGGATAGTAAACTTACCAATCAATCTTGATGGAAATAGTTGTTCTCATCAATTTTTCGTCATGAAAGACGACGAAATCAGAGAATCAATATGCTTGGGGGAGCTCCATGGATGAGAACGTACAATGCAGTCACTGAATGGTCAGAACATGCATTAAGGTACACACACGACTCTAACGTATACATGACTCCATTCGCCAAAACAGATCACTCGTGGCCAAGTATTCCCCTCGCCAATAAGCAACCGGCTAATCAACAAAAAACACCACCAAAGGTTATTCGGAAGGTCTGGATAAAGAAAACATTGTTGACCAACAAACCGAGCAAGATATGGCTACCTAAGGACAAACTCCCGACGGAAGCAACATCATCTCAAAACCTTCAGAAGTTACTCCAAAGTGGAAATGGCAACCAAAAAAGGATAACACTAAAGTTTCAACGCCAGAGCTCGAAAGGAAACCCAAATGGCAATGGAAACTTGTGAAAACTAAAGCAGAATCTATAAAGATGCAACAAACTACATATAAATGGGTTCCAAAAATAATTGCCAACACAACACCCACAATCAAGGAAAGAGCAATTCAACTGCAATCTCTCATGTTCCATAAACAGCTACCCTCGCCATCAAAAGCCACTGAAAACTACGTTCAGTCCCCACATCTTGCACAGCATGTCGTTACCCAACGCATTGTCTCAACCATCAGAATAGGGCCACATTACACGGCCATGCATAGACACAGAGATCAAAACCCATGCACATACACCAACCCTTCGTCCGGGACGACTAAAACAAGGAAGGGGGGAGTAATTAATGAATCTAGCAACAGTCAGGGCCATTAAGGGGTCCAATGTGTATATATGTACATAATGTGTGTGTTTTTTCATTATTTAGAGTTCAATTTTGAACATATTCGATCAAAACCTGGCATTTTTTGCATTTTTTTGTATCATATCCGACTAGCATAATAATGAGCAGTAATGACATATCCGGAGCATTCGGATGCTTCTAGAGAAAATTTATGCTTAGGGATGAGTATAATAATTTTGGCTAATTTTCGCCAGTTAATAAGTATTTTCATTTTATTGTGTTTGATTTTCGTTAATAAAACATCAAAAATTAAAAAATCTCGCTCACAAGTGTCGGAATCAAGTTCTAGAAGCAAACGCCGAAGTATCATGATATGGTTATCAAGCATGGAAGATATGAAGCTAATCTGAAGATGTCAAATTTCAACCTCAATGATCATGACTACATTTCGCCAAAATCACATCAAATGGTCATACGACACCGGAATGACAAACGGTTCGACCCACAAGTGGTATGCAGATTATATCGGGATCAAAGGTGAGAAAAATCAACCCAGTGTCACGAAAATCTCGGGAAGATATAGGTCAAGTAGGCCAAATTCTAGCTCATTGTTCATTTTCACCTTTTGAGAGAGGAGAGAGCTTTTTTGACCTAGAGCGAGCTGCCACATTTCTACCCCGTATGGACGGTCGGAACCAGCATTTCACACCATATTTCATAGGTATGTTCTCTATCAATTAAAGATCAAGTCTATTATGCATGCAAGCGCGAATCATTGCACAAATGGGCGAAGGGATCGAATCAAAGTCGGATCGGGTCAAAGAGGTCGAGGGCCCTTAGAGGCATCCATACAAGACTTTTTTCAGCCACAGAACACATCAATGTGCTCCCCACAAGGTCAGGAACAAAGCCATGTGGTCAAAACCAAATTTGGTGGTGGCGATCGGTGTACCTCACTAACAAAAACTGGGACAAAAAATGTAATACACTCCCCCTCAGCCTCGCCTACAACCTGCTGGTGTCAAAACCAAATTTGGCCTCCATGGTACGATCGCGATCGGTGCCCCTAGATGCAGATTTTGCAACTTTTGACTTGGCCCATGCTTGGAACTCAGTTAAAAGTACACTCACTTGAATTTTCAAGGAAAATGCACAAATTTTGCTCAGGGAATGGGCCCAATTTGTCAAACACAACCAAAAGGGAAAAATTTGACCTACAACTGCCAAAATCCTGTTAAAAATATTGATGGATGGTTTGAAAGGTACACTTGGCCAACTAAGAGTCAGAACAGTTGCAGAAACCCTCGAATGGATCTCAGAATCTCCCACAAGTGCAGATATAGTCGTTTCAGTCTCGAATGATCACACAAAGATGGAATTGGATCCGAGCCAATGCCAAAGACCAAAAGGTTACTTAGGGATGCCCAAAAATCACATGGATATCCAAGAAATGCCTGAAAAATACAAAATTCAGGAAAACCTCCTAAGACAGGGTATAAAGTGCTTGATAAGGTCAAAATCAGACAATGGAATAGGCTAATGGTAGCAGAACATCATGGAAGCAATGGGAGCTCTAAAACTAACTTCAATTAACTCCAGGATCCAACCAAAATTCATCAGGAAAACCAAATATGGTTAGACGTAGTAAAATATGGTCAAACAGTGAAAAATTGCTCTAAGTTGTTCATTTTAAGTCCAAAACTTGGAAATAAATCATCAGTGGGCTAGGCAGGCATAGGAGTTCATGACCATCTAGCTTTCACCAAAAACAGGCCCAGAACATCGATCGCGATCGGTGTACCTCAGCTTCAGATTTTCACAAAAACCCATCAGATCCCTGGTATACATCTTGTTCAAGTCACCAACCAAGTTTCAAGCCATTTGGACATCAAAAACTCATGAAAAGTCAGAGTCTAGTCCAAAACTCCCTTGTAACCCAGAAATGGGACCTGTAAACTCAAAAGTGGTTCAAATGACACACAGAGGGGACCAAAATGACCCTCCAACTATTAGCAACCCACTCATATGATCAAATCTAAATTTGGCCTCTGTACTACGATCGCGATCGGTGTACCTTAGACCCAGAACTGGCTCAGATTTTTATCACTCATAGCTCTAATCTTTCTAGTCCCACTGGTGAAATATGGACAAGAATGGATGAAATTTGTTCAAGTTATGATCAGTTTTGACTTTTGAACTATTTTTTACTAAAAGTCTAAATGTGATTGATTGCGAAGGGAAAATCCTGACAGCTTGTGATTCTCCTGACACAGAATGCCTCGCCAAAAGAAAGAAAGGCAGTGGACAACAGCACCATATGAAGTGGAGGAGCTCACCACAAATGAAAAGGCTCACATATCGGATGACATACTTGCTCAAATCCCTGCCCACATATTCATCTCGAAGTTTAAGGATGCGGATGGTGACTTGGTGAAGACAACTATCATGCCACGAGAGATATGGAATCTCCATCAAAAGCCGGAGGTAATAGAGGCAGTGCGAGCTGTACACTTGGAACAATTTTTCAGATTGCAGCCATGGGGGACAGATTACATGAGGGCACACGAGCTCATGAGCTCGATACAATATATGGGCAGGCAATGCTCACAGACAAGGACGGGTCGAAGGTGAAAGTAAAGATCACAAACGAAATCATCAATGAAGCCTTGCATTTCCTCCCAGGGCAACACGATTTTCTGGCAAAGACAAAGTCACTAGATAACGAAAAAGCATTCGTCAAAGCGAAGGGGAACAAATACAAATACAGTGACATGATCTACGGAGAGCTGGAATTGCCGATGAGATTGATATCTCAACATTTCAGAGGTCAAACGCCTCCTCGCTACACGGAGTCAATCTTGCACATTGCCGTAGTCATGGCTCTAGCGACAGCAGAAAATAGATCCATTTGTTGCGACTACGGTTCTTATATTCTGGATAATCTGATTGAAGCAAATTTGAAAATCTCGGCAAAAAACAAAACCTACATGAGTGTAGGGCCGATGCTAACTAGAATAGCATACCAGGCTTTGGGAACGATCGAAGATTTACCAGCTTCCAGCTCACAAACAGCCTTGATCCAGAAAGCTAAGCTGGTTGCACATTCCGTAAGGACGACCCCTGGCGAGACATCATCGCGCTCAGCAAAAGCCACCAATAAAAGTTCGAGTGATGAAGAGAAAACGGAGACAGATGATGAAGGAAAGTCTCAAGAATCTAAAGACAAAGTGCCTTCAGAGTTTGAGGAAAGTGAAGAGGAATATTCAACAAAGCCGCTCGAGAGAAAAAGAGGAGAGCAAAGTGCAGTACCGCAGTCGGACCTCCAAAAAGCATATGCGGAAGCTCAGAAAAGAGTCGAAGAAAGACAAACCAAATTGCGGGCTTATAGATAGGCTCAAGCGGTTGAAACACAACAGGCACAAAAAAGAAGACTCGAAAGGGAAAGGCAAGAAAGGATAGAAAATGCAACGCGCCTATGGGCTGAGAAGCAAAGGTTAGAAGCAGAAAAAAAGGCTCTGGAGGTGGACATTTCTTCGCAGTCCATTGAAGGAATGAAGGAGAAAGACGCAGCTAATGAGAAAAATCAGACGGAACAGCTTAAGAAGATCCAGAGAGATAGGAATCTGGAAGCGCGATGGGCGGCGGACCTCACCCGCCAAAGAATAATCAGGATTTTAAAGAAAAGAAAATCGGAAGCATCTGCTTCGCAACAAGGAGAGGAGACTTCCAAGAAGAGACGTGTGCGAGAAGAATCAAGTCCGCCTCCTCCCTCGCCTAGAAAATCGCCTCCTCCTTCACCAAAATCTCCTCCGCCGCCGCCTTCTCCATCGAACAAAAAACAGCCAACTCCTCCCCCTTCAACCTCGCAAAAGGAAGTTATACCACCTACAGAATCCATCGGATACCAAGAAGCCTGCCAAGCAGTGGCTGGATTTGATTACAGGCAAACTCTACGGGATTTAGAACGGCAATTCCAGTGTCAGAATGTGGTGCTGAGTGAGAAGGAAAGACAGGTACATGAAGCCCAACGAAAGCAAGCATATCAGGGCAAGAAGAGTTAGAGAGCCTGAGGACGCAATTAGCATGCACAATGGAGGAAAGGGACCTTGAGCGACAGCAGGCTCAATCTCTAATCAAAGATTTGGTGGACGTCACGACAGACTTGACCACCAAAGAGAAAGAGTGCCAAGAGCTGACGGCAAGAGTCCAGAAAGCAACAGAGCAACTCGCCTACGAGAGTGCAAGATTCCAAAGGCTTAGCAGATCCTACAACACGGTCAAGGGCACTCTGACGACTTTAACAGCGAATCAGGAACCTACTGGGGCATTGGTCTCCACATCTGACAATGTCACAGCAGTGAACACTATAGCAGCGCTAAAACCAGAGCTAGAACAAGAAAATCTTCAAAGACAGTTGCTCGTATCAGGGATGGTGGCCCAGATGGCAGCAAAGGAGCTAAATTTAAAAGAAATGGAGCAGCAACTAGCTCAAGCAAGCACTGAACTACAGATTCAAAAATAGACCGGTGACACGCTGCTAAAGGAAAAAGAAGATCTGCTTTTTCAACAGAAGATCAAAGCAGACAAAGCCCAGACTCAACCACAACTACTGCTTGGACAACAAGCGGCAGATTTGCCTGGAACATCACACCAAGGGCAACAGGAGCAGGAATTTGAAGGGTCCGATCTGGACATAAGAGATGAACTCAGTGAAATCATTCAGGACATGCCAGAGGAGCCAGTCAAGGAGTATATGCTCTATGAAAAGAAGATACTGGAGTCAGCAGCCCTAGCATACTTACAACCAGAAGAGCAGGTGGAAGGTTTTGGCCAGGAATACCTCCCGTTTCCTTTGCTATGCCATGAAGCAAATTTGTGGAAAGAAAAGATGCGGCCTACCTTGCCACAAAACAAAGAAGGGGGTTACGAAGGCATTGCACTCAAAGTGGAAGAAGCTCAGGTGCTTGTCAATGACCACCCCAAGTGGAGGCAGAACTGGTTGGACAAAAGGCCACAGGATCTAACAAATTACCACAACGCTCCTCAACATATACAAATAGATCCTACATTTTGCCCTGTCCCTCGAAGACGCACTTGGAAAGATTTCACCACATGGAAGGGGTCGAGGAAGCACAAGATAAATTACCCAGTTCTGACAGCCCAGCAACCCCCTACGGTGGCTTACATGGTCAACACACTAAACTCAACAGTCACCTTGCTGCAGGATATCCCTGATTTGGCGTGCCAGATGTTAGTAAAGATAGCCCGGATGATCGTCACCTGCATCCAGGTGTTTAAAGACACTGAAGGCGACGATCATCCGTGGAATCTGTTCTTGGAAGGACAGAGAGGCATCTGCTGGAATCTACAGGATTCACCGCCACGGCACATCTTGATTGCCATGTACTCCAGGCTAATGTACCTACCATCACACTACTTGCAGACATTTGAAGAGGCCTTCATCACAGGATTCTTCGAAATGGATTCAAGGATTTTCCATCCCATGGCGAAGGACCTCAAGGCAAGGTACGTGGCATACCAACACACCTTATTTGAAAATCCATTCAGACAGCATCAAGAAGCCCTCGACGCCATTCTGTGAACAAGAATCTTTTCAGCGACACTCGCTTCATTAGAGCCACATCAACGGCCAAAGCACTGAACATGCACAAGGGCGTACAAGGATAAAGAAGGGGGTGTTTGGCGGACGAAGCAACAAGCGGCCGTAGCCAGAAGGACCATATTTTTTTGAGAAACCATTGTAAAATTCTTTTGTAAAGAAGCATCTCTAAGCCGGGAAATTGTCAAGGATGTATGATTATTCTTATGGGAGCAGTTGTATATTAGAGAGCCAGTTTTAAGATTAGGGCCTTATGGCTGGACAAACCATTTTGTAAAGACCTGATCCATAAAGGTCATTTTTTGTAAGTTTGAGGATAATCTTTTTAATGGAGAACTGAGAAGACAACGTACATTTGAGAGCTCCTGCTTGTTCAAACTTGTAATCTTCACCATTGCGGCTACGGTAATCCAAATTCAGATTTGATTATTGCATTGTGTTCCTCTCCTCTTGCTCTTTCATTCAAGTGTAATCATTCAAAATTTGGTGTAGGTTTTCAACTACAAGTTTGAGGCCTTAAATCGCTGTTTTGAGTGTCTATATGCATGTTTTATGTTGTTTTGACCCTAGGAGAAGCTTTAGGGACCCTAAAACGACCCATTAGGATCATCTGTTCGCTGTTTTTGTTCATTTTGGGACAAACGATCGTGATCGTTGTACCTCTCCAGAATGCTGTGACAGTGATAGGATATGTTCCTGGCAATCCCCTGTAGCTTCCCTTCAAGTTTCGTGCGATTCCGATATGATTTGCATGGTAAACGGGCGTGATGACTGAAGAACGGTGTAGGAGGACATAGGCAGATTACTTGGCGGTAATGTGTTTGATTTTCTTGTAGAGTTAGTAAGTTGCATCTCTTCGAGTTCACTTCATTAGGATTGACACCCTAGTGAGTTTCTATGCCTCATCCGAGTCGCTTCCCTTGTATTGATAAATACATTGATGCTTGAGAGCTATGCTATGGACGTCCGTCGCGGCGACTTTCAAACAATCAGTTGTTATCCATGTCCATCTTATAGGTTTGAATTACTTTAGACAAGCTAGTTTATTCATTTAGTATGTTAGCAGTTTTTCATATTCCTTTTTGAACTATGGTGGAGTCCATCAAGGGTAACACCAAGAGCCACCGCTTAGTGACTATGTATAAAGAAGCAACTATATACTTACCTTCTTCAATCAGTAGAATCCATGGTATCAAAGGTACAAAAAGATGCGAGATCCGATATTTTTTGTTTAACCAGAGGTTATAGATGCTGGTGGTGATTACCTTGTTTTTTTAAACACCAACTAATAAGAAATAAATGTAACTAGTTTAGGAGAGTAGTAAAAAAACTTTATCATTTTCTTGCCAAAAAGCTTGGAAGCTATACCCAAGCCAAAATATCCACTTACCTTCTTTATCCAAAGAGTCATTATCGATTATCTCGAACAGTAGTGTCTGGTCATACCAACCATGGCTTATTTCAAAAGTTTAGAAGAATGAGCTGTTATATACTTACCTTCGGAAAATATGTCAGGTTATTCCCATATGCAATGTCCGGCATATGAGTTCCAAAATATGCTAAGCAACCAGCTAATCACAGAAGAAAGAAAGAAAGAAAGAGCCCACTAATTTCGAGAACTGTCAGATAGAAAAAAACTAGTAATCAAAGCGACAACAACCTGCTGTTTGTTTTCTCCAAGTGGCCCATTGGCCATAATCCCTTGTAGCAACCATTTACACAATCGGTATACAGTAACAGCCCGCCTTTTGCTTCTTACCCAACAGAAGCCTGAACGGCCATCCATCCACCCTTCATACTCACCACCACATACTCACCAACACCTACTGTCATTCATGCACACGTAGTCTTATGTGGAGGTGAAGTATTGCACCTTGAGGCCACCCCATTATGCAGACCATGATCATTTTTTATGCACAAAGGCCCACGGCCACCCATAGTGTCTAGGCTTTTAGCAAACAAAAAACCAGTCAAGTTTTGGAAGTATATGAACCTGCAGTAATCGACATAGCCTACAGTAAGCCACAAAGATGGCCCAACAAGTTCTAGGTCATGAGAATTTTCTTATGCATATGGCAGGGATGCTCCAATCCTTATTTTCACTATCTCAAGCCCTTTAAGAATATCAACAGAAAGTGCTAATCTGCTCAGTTTTTGCAAGAAGCCCATAACAAAAAACGAGCCTACACAGTATGCATGTTTTTACCAAGAAAAAGTTAGAAAAAGACCTTTAGTATGTGTAAAAAACGGTGCAGAAAAACAGTAAACTCAACAGAGGAGGGATTGAACACCTGAGTCACCTCCGAGGAGAGCTCCATTCTCCTTGGTAGTGGCAAGCAGACAGAAAATGTTTCACAAAATGACTCAACACACCCAATATAGCTAAGTGAGGGGCAGAGATGCGCCCTCACCTGTTCTTATAGCAGGAGGAGGCAAGTCTTGCCCTTGTGCAGTGTCATGGTCTCGAGAGAGGAAGGCCACGCTCCACCATGAGTAAGAGATACAGCATCGAGTATCACGCCTATAGATTTCAATGGAGATCGACAGACTGGGAGGAGGATGATGGGCGCCTTCGCTACTCCTTGAGGGCAGTAGCCATTGATCACGCTCGATAGAGCATCATTACTTAGTAAAGGGCTTGGCCCCCGGTAGTGGTCAAAATAAACAATCAATAAAAGTTTTTTAGACCTAGTATGGTCCAGGCAGCAGGAGCCTAAAAAAAAAGGAAGGGGGGGGGGGGGGGGGGGGGGGAATGGGGGTGTTTTGTTTTTTCTTTTTTGAGAGTTTTTCTTCATATGAACAGTATACAAGTGTCTGTGTGTGTGGCCCTCCCCCAACCCTAGGATAAGGTCCACATGTGGGAGGTAGGGCCCACCATGTGGAACCTTGTCCCCAACCCAAATTGAACGAATGAGTATTGAAACCGTCTAAGGAAATAATATAGTGTTCTAAAAGTTATTTATAATATGTAAAAAGATTATCATTTGGTATAGTGGTGCCCATGGGGCCAATAGATACATTCATCAGTCATAGAAAAAGCAATCAAACTGAATATGCTATGTCATGTACTGAGTAAGAGAAAATCTCTTACCTTGTTCACCATAGTTACATTGATATGTGCTTAAGCAGATAGTTTCCATTGCCTTTATATGGAAAACGTCCAATCTCTTGAAAAACACTACATATTAATATGATATCTTTAGAGGTCATCCATAATAAAAATTGATTATAGGTATCTGTATAATTGTATAATACTATACATGCATATAAGTGATCTCAAAAAGCTGATGTTATAGATGCTACTCACCAATATTTAGATCTAATGGATCAAATCTATCTTTTTGAACTACGTAGGTTAATATGTGAAGTATACAATAGACATTCTTTGAACACATTCATGCCTATGATGAGAAACTATATGCTCTATGTCCTTGACCAAATTAGGAGCCATGGCCCCAATCCATCCCATTGGATCGGGTAGGTCAATTAAAGAAATATACAACAAGTCTAGGACCATTGTATGGTACTAGCCTGACCAAAGGCTAGCTAAAGACAAGTATGTGTGTGTTTAAGATTGATTATCTAACAATAGTTTGATTTCACAAACTATTGGACCATACGATGGGACTAGAGACTAAATAAAGATATGCAAAATTAAGTCTTTATAGCAGACAAAAAGTAGATTTGAAAATGATAGATATAAGTCTATACAGTTGACAAAATAGAGATTATAAATCTAGACACAAATTGTATCACTTGTGAATATATATAATTATCAAAGATTTTACAAGGGCTATATGTAAATAAAAAAATATAGCCCAAGTGATGGTTTATCTCCTACTACTCATGTAGTTGCCATCGTAATTCCAAGGAAGGAACCTCTTACTTGTCACCATCCAAGAAACATAAGCACATTAGTACTGGCATTACTTGGGAAGACAGGTGTCAATGACCCCTTCCCCTTGTAATCGATGTCAAAAATTACAAATAAACTAACACCTAAGGAGAGATCAAGTAAATTTATTAGTAATCTCATAGACTTTCATTTGAAATAAATTGAGCAGTATTTTTTTTGTATTCTGGATAATATTTCAAAAAAACAATAGCGACCATCTCAAAAGAGACCCCTAGTTTGAGGATTAAGGCTATTATTAGAGACAAAAACTAGCTCAATGTGCTCCCACTAAAAGAAAGCTCAAAATCCAGTAGTCCATACCTTGTTTGTCCCAAGTCATAAGATCATGATGAATTTCCAAATCCATCTCAAGGCATATGCCTCGAGTCATATTATCCCACACAATGTCTCACACAATAAGAGCAAGCTCATGCACTATTCCAAACCATTCAAATTAGGATCTCCCAATCTATACACATATTTTTCCTTTAATTTGCACATGTAGATTTCATATCCAACTCTGGCTCCACAACTACAAGTTTAGGAAATAAAATTCCAGACTATATAAACCAAATGTAATAATTTCTTGTCCCCAAATATCAATAGCCAAAAGAACCATCGTGCTCTCAAGAGAATATAAAGATGCAAGCATCAAGCTATGAGTGGACAAGGGCTCAAGCCACATCATTATCCAGCCTGCATATGGTTATGTATATAGAAACAAATAAAATAATTCTTTAAAAGTATTTGCAAAAATAGCACCAACGTTGATATGTGTAGGTAACCTCTTTTAGTGTGTGGTGTGTGTATATGTGTAAGAACATCTATCTGATATGGGTATTTATTTGTCTCTTCTTCCAATGAAATGCATTTGGGTGAGTCTATGGGTAATACCTATACATTGCATGTGGATGATCAACCATACCTCTATTCCATGATCATTTAAAGTAGTGCCAAAAACAACATTTCATTGGATTACCAATGAACTGATGAAGTTAACCCATCTATTAAACTATATGTGAAAATAGTCCACACTGACTTGTTATATATCAAGCAATATTCAAAACACCACTGGTAGAGGTTTCAAATCCCTATGAATATGATTTTAGATCCTAGCATGGGTTGCTACTTCTATTCTATCCATACCCAGCTTTTTGCGTATAGCATTCAAATATCCCATTTTCAATTTTCACAAGCATCATTCTATATGATGATGTACGACAAATAGGTATTTAGAATACAACATGTTGATGCGGAGAATATGACACCTATTGCAGAATATGGTATGCCACACATGTAAGTACGCCCTCTCTTCAAGCATATCCAAAAATATACTCACCGCAATATTCTAATAAAACTTTTTCTTGCAGTGAAGTCATTTCATCCATATAGCCTAACCCAAAGTTATTGCATAATAGACCAAACCTGGTGAGGAGATGTCTATGTTGTCATCTAGATGTTGAAGATCGTAGGGGAAAGGGCACCCCCCTAAGTGAAAAGAGCTTCTTCATGTACTATTTCGACGATTACCATCCAAGTGTCGCAGACCCTAGAGGATCGAGAAACCATCCTGATTGTCACCCATGTTTTGTAGACCATATAGGGCAAGGTATCCACCCTTTGATAAGGGGAGAGTGCTCCTTGTGTGACTCCTTGTGTGTGTGTGTGTGTGCGCGCGTGTGTTGGCTTTAGTCCCAAGCCAATCACTTTTATTAAGAGATAAGCCAACATGCCAATCACTTTTATTAAGAGATTGAATAATTGTATTCATTATTTTAGGTTTTAGAAACCCACCTTGTTTATCAATTTATAGATTCTTCAAATGCTATGAAGGAGTCACTAGAGGAGTACATTATGAGGTAGATAATTCCTAAGCAAGGATTAATCGTATTTTTTTAAGGCCGATTACTTTTTTCTTTGACAAATTCAATGGTGGTAAATTGAAATTTATCTCGTTTCCAACTATATCATTTTGTAAAGACTCATGTACATGGTTCTAGTAGCATAATTTTTAACGTCAGATAAGTTGTACTAGTTGTAAAAGATTCTCCATTTAGTGAAATAATTGTGTCAGTAGGATCTTCTATTTTAAGCACATCAAGGGGATAAATGTTCATAAGTTGTTCTTTGAAAAAACTAATGTTTAAGCTAAGAATATCATCCATATATCTTGAAGTATGTATAAAATGTGAGTTTTTTTAAGTGTTTCAAAGTTATTTGATTGTTTGATATATCATTTGTATTCAAAGTAAGCCAAGTAAAGATTACATAGTACTGGTGAACAGGAGAATCCTATAGGAATTCCTTTTTGTCGTTTAAAACATTTTTCTCCAAGTTGAATAACGCTATTATTGAGAAGCCAATGGAGGTGAATTATTAATCCCATTTGGTTAAAGTAAAAGGAACAATGTGCGTGTATTTTTAAACCCATGTTGGTTCCTTAATGAGAAAAATAACAAAGTACCTTTTTTTTGCTCTATTTTTAAAGGCGAGATCAATCGACTCTTCTAAAATGGAGAGTAAACCATTAGGTCCAAAAATAGGAATATTTTTGTAGTATTGTGTATGTAATGTCTTCCGTATAGACTTGCGTAATTTGTTCTGGGAGGTTTAAGAATAGCTTGGTACTATTCTTAACTATCCAAATTGGATTGTGATTGATCCAAGAAACTCGTGAGTTGTTTTTGTTTAGTTGCACAGTGGTGTACTTGTTTTGTCAGGACTAAATTAAGACATTTAGTCATGCAGTCTGTAATTTCTATATAAATTCCATTTGAGGCATCTAGGATCCATTGAAATTTATGTTTGTGTGCTTTGTAAGTGGGAAAGAGTACATATAGTTTTTTGCTACCAAGATTGTAACCTAGTTCTTGAAGTTGTGTTGTTAGTAGATTCCCAGTATCATTTGGGTTAAGAGAAGAAATGAAAAATTCGTCACCATTCAATCTTTCTAGTGTTGCCAAGTGCACAAGCTCTTAACATGTCATTTTAGCTACATTTCCAGCCGTGTCTAGTCCCACAATAAAGAATTTAGATGCTAGATCTCTAATCTTTGTGAGTATATCAAGAGTATACCAAGTAGTGTCAGTACTAAGCCACTATTGGTTCAGATTTACTATTTTTTTTTAATGCTAGGTTGGTAATGGGACACTTTTATGTCCTGTTAAGTGACCATTTTCCTTGAATTATATCAAGAGTTTCAAAATGTATTTTGAGGTTCTATCTATCTAGAAAGTTGTCTCATGAGCTGAAAAAAACTTGACATTTTTTTGGAATATCAATTCCATCTTTAACCTTTTCCTTGCACAACATTTCACAACCTAAACTGTGTGAAAAAACGTGTCCTGTTTTTGGCTTTTTTCAACTTTTTGCAACTATACCACTCTAGAATTCATGTTTGTGAGGTCTATAATGCTAGAGAACTATCTTTAGTAGTCCTCAACATGTCTTGATGCTTCTAGGGATAAATAAATGTTAAGTTGTAAGTTATGGCCAAATTACAAAAATTGTCAAATCCTGTTTTTTAGCCAATTTGAGCTCTTCTATGATTTTTTTGGTGGCTTTCATGATATCCAAATGCAGTTTTGATTTTCTATGTCGCATATTGTAACATAAAGCTAATATTCCCTGAGTTTTGGGGCACCTAATACCCTATTTTTCATAGTACACAACGATGGTTGATTTTTTTAATTATAGAAGAAAACGAAACATTCTAGTATATCAAGTATAGCTTTTTCAATATTTCTAGTTTCTTGTGACAACTATATGTATTTTGTAGGTAGTAACCATATCTAGTCATAAGGATCAAATTTGGCTAGATATTGAATAGTTTCTATGGGATTCTACAACTCATAATGTTGAACCCAGTTTTTTCATGTTTGCTGTATTTAGCACTTCATCTTTGTCCCCAGGATTCCCCTTGGTAAGAGATGTATTATTCTTTTGACATGCTCCATGGATCCTTATGAACCTAAAGGACAACAGGGAACTAAGAAAACATGCATATACTATTTGTATTGAGCGTGGCTATAGAAACTTTGATGATAGGTTTGCAGATTGGTAAAAATTCAACTTTTTTGTACCTATTTCTTTTGGAAAAACAAAAAATAGTGAGTGAGAAGCACTCATATGTTCTGATCACCAACCCATTGAAGTTAACTAGGGAATTTATCTCAAGTCCTACAAAAATCCCTAATCTTATTTTTATGCAACAAAACATAAGAAATGACTGTTTTGATGAAAATGTAGTGGTCCATCAACTTTGGAGGCTTCATGTGACCAAAAGATGAGATATTTTACAAGTTTCTTATTTTTTCCATGTGTAGTAGGCCTTGAACTATAACCTCATGAAAGGATTTTACAAAATGAGTGGATCTACTATGGTTTTGGAGGTTTTTTTCAAAACCCTGAAAGGACACTTTTATGTCCTGTTAGGTTACCAACCTAGTGTTAAAAGGTGTGGAAAAGTAGTTGAGAGAGGGTGTAGATCACCTTTGACTCTAGTTGGAGTTTATTAACCAATTCGGTTAAACAGTTAAGAAGGGTAGCAAAAGCTAAGTGAGAGTTAAGTGGAGGAAGGGGAATATGATTTAATCCTTTGTTAAGTAAAGCACGAATCTTGTGATCCTCACAAATGTTTAGGTTTGAAGTACAAATGTGTGATCCAAATTCATCATGTTGAGATGTAAACGCAATATGATTAATGAAATTACAAGTAGATATGATGTGTAGTCTTAAAAGGTCACTATCGTAGAGCTAATTTTTTAGTGGATATGTGTACTTCCAGCCAAACATAACAGAATTAAGTAGGGAAGTATTACCAAAATTTTGATGAAAGATTTTCATAAAGATGGATTTAGGTGGGTACAATTTGAGAATTTTGTTCACAAAAAGACAATGCACAAAAATATGGTTCTGGTCCTCCTTCTTACTATTCAAAATCTTCATGCCCGCCAGGTTGATAACTGCTTAAAAATATTACAATCACATATCAAGAAGGGAAGATTTTGGGCTCTCTCTCTATTGGTATAAGTTTAGTTTTTCCTCTACCAAAGTTAGAACTAGAAGTAATAGAGGGAGTCAAAAAAGAAGTAAGCAAATTAGGAGTTTTAGTCAAAGAAATAGGTCTTTTTAGGGATGGGTAGATTCTTCCTCCGTATTGGGTTTAAGCAGACTAAGAAAGGTCTTTGTTCCTTTGTAATTGCCATAGGATGTCCGGAAAGTTCCAAGCTCATCCTCTTTAAGCTCCTTAAGAACTTCAATCATCATGTTGCAAAAGTGAATGAGTGTAATCTGTGCTTGAACCAGGTTACGAGCTTGTCTGCCAAGACAAGAACCAATTAATGATAAGTGAAACTCTACAGCTTTTTCAAGAAATAATATTTCTAGGTGATTAAGGATGTAGACAACATGATCAAAACAAATGATACTTGACTCGCATGTAGCTTTATTGTCAAGGCGTGTAAATATTCCAAATAGAATTTAAGTAGTAGTCTACATTTGGCTTAGAGAAGGCCATAATACCTTTTGTGCGTCCATAAATCCCAGTATAAGTGGAGCACTTGCCAGGATCCAAAAAATTCATGGAAAAGGCAGCATTGATTAACTCTCCTTTGTCAAATAATTGAGTTCCTTTAAGAATATGAACCCGATACTCATCCATGCAGGCAGTAGGTAAGTTGGCTAAAAAAATCTAAGATTCAAGTGAGATAAGTGCCAAAAAACCTTCGTTGGGGAGGGTCCAAATTTGATCGTCCATGCTTGCCCCTTCTACCTCAACTTGTTTTGGAGGAAGAAAAGGAAAGACTTTAGGAACCGTTTCCAAAAGTGTAGACTCACTAAGAGAGCATAAATCCTGTTGGAAATTATTAATTTCTTGTTGCTTGACACATTGACAAATGGAGATTTCGGTGTAGTAATGAAGGCTGGGTTAGGTCCACATAGCTTTTTAAGAAAATTGATTAACTCTGCACCTAAGGAGGAAAAGGTAGCTAGTGACTGTGTGTGAATTTTTTGAAGAAGAGGAAGTTTCTTTAATTCCTCGTCTAAGAGTTTAAGTCCTTTTTTTTTCACAAGAGTATCTAAGAGCTTGATCCAATCATTGAAATAAAGAAGTGCAATAAGGAACCATGAGAATAACATTCTACATTTGTAGACCCAACAATATGTTTAGAAGTTGTTGTATCCTCAATGCAACGTAGGACATAGACACTTGCTTTAGAAGAAGTGAGCTCAGCAGGGAATTCCATCTCGAGGGCAAAAGAGTCATTCTGAAAACAAGGAGATCAACATAAATTAGAGACAAAGCCGGATATACAACCAGTAGTATAAATTTTTTTGGCAGTCCTAGCAAGAAAGGGTATGTATCTATTTACATGGGTAAATCAAAGACAGTAAATCAAAGACAGTCTAGGTTTATGTTTGTAAATTTTGGCACAAGCCATTCTAAGTTTTTCATTGATAGCTTCTAGTTTTTTTGAGGTATTAAGGATCTGCATTCAGGTAGTGTATTTGTAGTGGTGAGATACCTGAGAAAAGGAAAGGAAAAGGAGTAAGTGGTAGTACATACAACCCTTAAACCAGTCAATCCGGGGATATTTTGATTGTGTGTATGTATCCCTGTTAGAATTCTAGGTCAAAATCCTAAATTTCTAATATTTATATAGCTTTGTTAATCTCTTGGTCCTAAATTGATTTATGTCATTGTGCCTATTTGTGTGTGTTGGAGTATTAATCTATATATCTTATTTACAACTTGAACCATATGATTCAAAAAGAGAATTGGCAAAGGTAAATAAAAATGAGTACATACATTTTTTCCATTGAATATATGTATGTTTGGAATAGAATTTTGATGTTTTAATTACATCTAAGAAGAAACAATTAATAAGTAGCAGCAGTAAAAGTTTCTTGCTTAGTTGGGTTGAACAACTTTTGAATGCAAAGATAAAGAAGTCGGAATTCTTACCTGTAGCCATCATGCAAACCAAAAAAAAATTAATATTTGTGTTTAAACATGGAATGCAGGTATAGGACAAACTCGACATTTGTCATCCATGTCCCTCTTATCCATGCATTCAAGTTTGTTCAACATCCCAACAAGTCTTGCCCCATGTGTGATCATGGAAGAAGTTTATGTGTTCTTATGGTTTAGTGTTAAAAAATTTCATTATTTGAGGGTTTTCGGAAGTATGTGATGGTAGATTTAGTTTAGCTCACTGTGTGTGAGATCTAAAAATTCTTTAGTGTCAAAAAATTTCATTATTTGAGGGTTTTCGGAAGTATGTGATGGTAGATTTAGTTTAGCTCATTGTGAGTGAGATCTAAAAATTCTACTAAAGTTGTCTACCTTCTTTCCAGTTTTGAGTATATGCTCAAGCCACCTGGACAAGACAATAAATGTCTGAGTCCTGATTTAAGGTCCATATGTAAGTGAGAGTGTTTAAATGAGAGTGAGGAATTTCCCTCTCTGCAAAATTGTAGACGCTTTTCCTTTCCAAATAAAAGGATGGTTAAGAATCTAAGTAAATCAACTTTACAGTTCTATGCCATGCATCCAACACTCATTGCATTAAAAAATTTTGTCATATTAGCTTCACAACTTTTTTTTCAACTTCGCATGTTATTTTCATCCAAAATAGGCTAGAACTAATGTGTATGCACTGAGGACTAATAGGCATACTAGTAATTCAGATGCAGTCATGTAAAGCAACAATTACTGAAACCTTGAAAATCTTAATTTATTAGAATAATATCTGCTACTTTTGAAAATGTGGTAGCAAAAAGAACCCTCTTTATATCAAGCAAGAAAAGCCACCTTGCAATTTTTGTGTGTATCAATTCATATTTTGTGTGACAGTTCCAATCTCAATAATTAATCTAAGTTAGTGGGATAACTGACTTGAAGGTGTATGACTTGTTTTGAACCACTCCCTTTTGCAGCATTGTAGGCTACGTTGCTTCAAATGGCTTTGATAGCGGCAAGTTCTCACGTTTTAGATTAGGAGGCACTTTGAGGGGTCGTCCAATTGAGGCTCTTTAGCCAATATTAAGGCTAATTAATAACTCATTGTAAGGAAGGCTTTGATGCAGACTGGTAAAAGAGTAGAGTGGCGTAGATATTTTGAGGCCAGATGACAATAATTGGCTATTGTGAGTTAGATGTTTGCCAAAATTGTATGCAGATGGGCATTCTATGAATTGAGGAAAGAGCATTTTCTTATCACCTAAACAACATGACAGTGACCTTCACAGAATTTTTCTATGTATAAAAAGGACTTTTTTAAAAGTGTGCACCAACAGGTTTAGGTTCCATGGTGGTTTTTGTTCCACAATAGTGAAAATTAATGTATTGTTTCCACGGAAGATAGGTAGGAACAGTCTAAAATATTAAGTGTTTTTATCAAAGTAGGGGGTTTTCACCAATAGGGTTTAGGAGAGACTATCTCCTCCAAACTAGTAGCTTTGAAAAGAGTAATTGGTGAAAAAAATTGAACTATTCAACATAGAATGATGACAATTGGTTAAACTACACTAGCCCTTGGCTAGAACACAGTTCCAAGAGTTGTCGGTAGTAAAGAGAGGTTTCAAATGTGGCTTAGCAGGTAAGTTCCCGTATTTTAACTCCTTTACTCAATGTCCATAACAATGTATGTCAATAGGAGTTAATATTTTTCCAATGATCAATGTGTGTGTGTGTGTGTGTGTGTGTGTGTGTGTGTGTGTGTGTGTGTGTGTGTGTGTGTGTGTGTGTGTGTGTGTGTGTGTGTGTGTGTGTGTGTGTGTGTGTGTGTGTGTGTGGTAGTAGTAGTAGTAGTAGAGAGAGAGCGATCTACCACAACTTGAGGATGATGGGAAGCCTGGTGAGCGACATGTGGTCAATGGGCAGACTAGTGAGAAAGCGATGATAAAGGGAGGGAAATCTCTCAACATATGAGGATGCAACTGAATAGATGAGATAATATACCAGAGTTGTTGCTAGAAAATTTGATAATGTAAAAGGTGAGTGGGTTGAACATGAACCATTTAATGTTTCCCATGCAAAGGGAAGATAAGATGGCCTCATGAACTTGGTGACTCAACAACCGTATAAGTGGGTATTCGTTCCTAAGCATGTGTTTGATTGCGAGCAAGTATATGTGGTTTGTGCTTGCTCATATATATGCAAGATGGTGTCAAGTCATTTCTGTAAGTAGGACCAAATGAAGCTAGGGTTTAGTACCAGGTATTAAACTTGATGTTTCTACCCATTTGTGGGTATATGTAAAGACAGCCCATGAGCCACTAGATGTTGTCATCAAAAGTGAGGAGAGGAAAAGCTTAGGCTACCTACATGAGATTTTAATGATAGGAGTGTGTGTGTGTGTGTGTGTGTGTGTGTGTGTGTGTGTGTGTGTGTGTGTGTGTGTGTGTGTGTGTGTGTGTGTGTGTGTGTGTGTGTGTGTGTGTGTGTGTGTGTGTGTGGTCTTCCCCCATCCCTAAGGAGAAGTCCATTTAGTGATATTAAGTGAGAGTGTTACATGGCATAAAAGTGTCTACACTGTGTGTGCACAAGTTTCGGTCAAATGGCATGAGTAACACTCATGAATTTGTTTACTTGTAAACATGTAGATGTGTGTGTGTGTGTGTGTGTGTGTGTGTGTGTGTGTGTGTGTGTGTGTGTGTGTGTGTGTGTGTGTGTGTGTGCGTGTGTGTGTGGGCGCACGTGCACACACACACACACACACACACACATGTCCTTGCAAGAGCTCAATCTTTCTCCTCTTAATCTCTTTGCATGGTATGAGATTCTGGTTGTGACTAATGAATTATGAGTGGAATGAAAAAGGAGCAGAAGAAGCAATTAAAGTCCTCTATTCATACTCAAGAACACATTCCAAGTTTTATATATCTTGTGTCCATATTACTTATCAAAGAAAATAACCTCGGTGAAGAATCAACTCCACAAGGCCCAAATAACTTTGAACAGTCCTTCAATAACAACAAAGTTATAGGTAAAGGACAAGGTATAGGCCAAGGTATCCCACTCCATTTGTTTGTCACATTAGGAAATTTTGGAGGTCATTTGGAGGGCCATATGAAGGAGAGAGAAAAATAGAGCGCGCGTAGGAAAATACCCTAAAAACTTTCACGAATCTAGGATTGTGGCATCGTAACTTCTTTGCTTTTACCGAGCTATTAGGTGCGTGTGTGGTTCCACTGCTGATATTCTCTTATGGTCATTAACGTACTGGAGGGTGACCATTAAGCCGGCACAAGATATTGGAATTCTAAAACACTTTCCCTCCATTAGAATGCTTTCAAAGTGAATCTCCCAACACTAAATCTTTTCTCTCAAAGCTATGGCTTCCACGTCTTCTCGCCCAAGAAGCTCTAGGTGTTTATGGTCTCTCACACCAACTACCAACACCTGCACTTTGCCTAGAAGGCCAAGTAGTAGCATATCCTCAATTACAATATCAACTTCAATAAGTGTATAGAACCAATGGATTGGACAAAGGATAAACAAAGGTTCATGGGTCCTCATGCAACCAAGAAGACCCAAGAGGTCTAGTGCTATCAATGTTTACCGCTCAGCATGGAAGGCCAGAGTGTTGGATTTCAAAGTTGAAATCAGCAAAAGATCAGTAAAGTTCTTGTTCAGCAAATGGTGAAAATGTTGTCAGATATACATCAACCACATTGCAATTGTAAGTATTCTTGACATCAGAACTGCATTTGATTGGTCATTTCACTTATTCATACTCTCATTATAACTTTTCTTATATATTTTGCAACGTTTATCCCTCTTCTTATGAGCAATGGCTCCATTCTTCACCTCTCAACTACATTAGATTTGTCATTTTGACTTATTGATACTCTTAGTTTATTGCAGATGTTTATCCCTCTTCTTATGAGCAATGGGAGCCTGTGGAGTGCATAATAGGCCTCTTCCTTGTTGTTCATGCCCACATTGGTTCTCTACAGTATTCAGGGAGAAGCAACAAAAGCCTGGCTGATGAAGGAATGTTTTTCTATGACCACTTCTACCAACTCAGCCCAGAGAATAAGAATGGCATGTTGGTGAAAGTGCCTCTACCAACCGACTGGAACACTGTGGACTAGCCAGTTCCTGAGGAAACAATGGTGGAGGCAATGCAAAGTAAGATCTACAAGGATATACAGAGGTCTCTACGTAGCTCTATTCCCACCAAACTGGTTAGAATTGCAAACGTTTGTCCTGTTGCACTGTTCATAGAGTTGTTTCATAACTACAATATACGTGTTACGAAAACTATGTTCATGTGCAAGTCATTTCAGCAGTCATCCTGTGACAAAATTCTTGACAGAGGATGGTATGTAAAGGAAGAGATTGGCATACGGTGCGAGGTCGTGCTTGACACTCTAGTTGTCAAGTACATGATTGCAAGCCAATCACTGTTAGTCTCCTTTTGGTATATGCGATCACAAATGCTCAGAGGTAAGTACATTCCTATGGACCAGTTTTCTGCAGGTTTGGAAGATAATCCTGCTGTGGATGTGGAAGTGATTGATAAAGAGCAAGGCCTAATGTTGGTGGTTACAATAAGGGAGCTATGCAGTCTTCTACAGTTGCGGCACGACATAATTGAAGAGTCAATGGACAGGGACCTTTCAGATTTTTCCTTTTTCCTAGCTGGCCGTAAGCTGATGCGGCATAGGGAAAAAGATATTTTGTGCAAAGAGTTGGATGGTTAGGTTGAAATAGTGTCAATGTAACAGAGATTCTTGTGAACCCAAGTGTATACGAATGACTT
Source organism: Adiantum capillus-veneris (assembly GCF_014529385.1). Taxonomy (NCBI): domain Eukaryota; kingdom Viridiplantae; phylum Streptophyta; class Polypodiopsida; order Polypodiales; family Pteridaceae; genus Adiantum; species Adiantum capillus-veneris. Next base: position 64,159,136 of record NC_140939.1, on the reverse strand, counting down.
TCAATACATGAAGTTTTTTTAGCTCATTTGTCAATTGTGCTCTGTGAATATAAGTGTTCTTGAAATACATTTCTTTAGCAATTGCCACCTCTCTCTCTCTCTCTCTCTCTCTCTCTCTCTCTCTCTCTCTCTCTCAATGTTAGGCAAGACAAAGACCTGATAGAAGAGTCATCTTAATTCATTAGAAAGTACAAACTCGTCCGTGAACAATGGACTGAGATACAATTTCTTTAAGTATGGAATCAAAATGTCTTCAAGGTAAAAATCAAAGGAATGCCCCTCGAAAGAGGGTGGTGAGATAGTTGTTCCTGGTGGATTTAGTTCTCCCTTTTCAGGAGTATCATCAATCAGTAGTGTATTATTTGCATCAAAGGGTACATCGATTTGGCTAAACGGTTTGTACAAAAGAGGTAAATGTGGTTTTTTAGGGTGGTAGTGTCCCTCGACAGTAACACATTTTCTTTGATCATACAAAAAGGCAAAATCTGACGTGTGAGCGCCGCATACACCGCAAACTATTGTAACTAGTGGCGACAAGTTTTGCCTTTGCATTGAAGACCATACGGCAACTCTGGAGCGCAGAAGAAGAAAATGAATAAATTCTTTGGTTCCTGGAGGAACCACGACTCGACAAGTTCCCATCCAAAATGTTTGCAAATCCTCGAAGGGGTCTGCTATACCCAAAGGCACGGGTATCAGCAGCAATCCATTGATGTCCAAGATAATCAACCTCTGTAAAAGTTGACAAGTACATATAAGTAGTTAGAAGCTGAACATATTTTTCCATACTTGAATAGACATTACCGGAACAACCGTATCTACAAGTAGCAAGGGTCCATACTGGGTCTTTATAGTGTTGTTGTCGTTGTTGCTATCCTCCGCTTTAGCTTCATCGTCATAGTCATCATTCTCCTCTTCGTCAAGGGTCTCCCCCATGGCTCTTTCTGCCTCATTCAGGGTCTCCTCCAAGGTCTTTTCCTCTGCCTCTGTTGGCCGGCTTGCATCATCCATATCCTTGTGCTCATCCGTATGCCTGCTTTCCTCATCCATATCACTTTGCTCATCCATAAGCCTGGTTTCCTCATCCATCCTTGCCTCATCCATATCCTTTTGCTCATCCGTAGGCCTGCTTTCCTCATCCAGGGTTTCATCCATGGGCTCTTTTGGCTCCTCCACTGGCTTACTTGGCTCTTTCATTGTCTCCTCCATAAGCCCCTCTGCTTGTACACTAGCACCTTCCATATGCTCATTTGACCTTTCTTCATCCTCAGCTCTTTCGTTCGGCTGATATGACCCCCTCGGCCCATTGTGATTCCATTATATCTGATGCAGGGGTTTGTCGTGGTGGCACGTCATGTATTGTCATATCAATTGTGTGGTCGTCCAAGCCGCTATCTTCAGGTTCTCTAGGGTTCGACATAGTGAGCAGGTGTTGTATTAGACTTACCCGATATCTTTGCAAATAATCATATGTGTAGTTTTGCACAGCACTCTGCAAAATTGAAAGACCACAGGGTGAGAAGTCTTGTATAAAGAAAACCAAAACTGACTGAATGCATTGCCAAATGGTTACCTTAGTCATGAAAGGTTTTAATGCAAATTAGCTTTGCAGGACATATTCTGCATGGAGAAGACATCTCCAGCCACAAGAATTTCCATCGGTTTGATTTGGTACAGGTACATCTTTGATTGGGGCCTTGCATAGTTCATACCTTCCACATAGCTTGCCATAAGCAAGCTATGTGGAAGGTATAAAGAGGTTGTTGCTTGCCATAAGCAAGCAACAACCTCTTTATACAACTGCACAAAGTAGTATCAAGATGTTAGCTTGAGGCTTCAAATTTACATGGATATCTATAAGAAACACTTTCTGATACATAACACTTACAGCCTAATTTCAGGGTGGGTTCCTTTTATTGAATTGAACACCTACACTGCTGGCTGCTTAACATCAAGGCATATGAGACTCCAGTGATGGTTGTTCTCATATGGAAAGATGATGACAGCTACTTCCAGCATAGCACAGTGGAGAAACCAACTCTCAAATGTGCAAGATGGATTGTTCTTCTGTCTAATAATCACTAACATTTGTGGATGAAGAAGAAACACCTCCGTGTGGGTGTGCGGCGGAAGTTGACTTTTGATCAAACTGCAGGGAGTGTACCTGAGTTAGTACACCTATGATCTGAGCTTTCAAAGTTAGCAAGATAGTAACACTTACTTAAGACAAGCATAGATAATTCTGTCTGAGATCTAAGCATCTGGATTCATCAATAAATTAATGTCCACTTTTTCTAGAGCCAGCTTTCTGGCTCCATATATAAATGGTATCTCTGCAAGCAAACCATCCTTCATTGAAAGTAGAGTTTCTTTGTTGCTTGCCTCTATGGACAGGGTCACATTGCATTCTGTTTGCCTCTGGGACTCCACTGCTACTTTTGCTTTCTCCTTAAGCTCTGATTCCCTCGTGTCCTTTGTTTGGCGAGCAACCGTCTCTGCCCTTGCCCTTGTATTCACATCATGTGTGACATCTACAACTGTGACTTGTGGCAATATCTCTAGGGGAGTATAGCAAAATTTCCCTCATTTTATTATCCCTGCAGACATTGAGGACCAGAAGTTTGTCATACCTCCACCTTATCCTTTTTAGTGTCTCACTATCTTTGTCCATTACAGTCACCCTGTGGGCATGGGCTGCTACAATGGTCATGTCACTGAAGTACTCAAGCAGTAAGTCCTCTCCTGCTTCCTGTAGATCCATCAATGCAACCACTTTCCACCTTTTAGTGCCCTAGGTAGCTTCTTCACAAATGGACCTCACCATCCTCTAAAAGGGCAGCTTTGGTATGCACAAATCAACACATTTCTGTGCCTTCCTGATTTCTCTGAAAAGTCCCATGCAGCTCTATAACTTCTTCACCCTTGGACCTTTTAAAATTGTATTTGGTTTTCCAGGTCTCTTCTTTGGGGTTGCAGACCTGCTACTTGCCTTAGCTGCTAAGCCTGGTCCCTTGCCTACCTTCCTTGCAATGGCCTTTGTTCTAGCCATTCCATTGTATAGAATAGATTCTCTCTCTCTCTCTCTCTCTCTCTCTCTCTCTCTCTCTCTCTCTCTCTCTCTCTCTCTCTCTCTCTCTCTCTCTCTCTCTCTCTCTCTCTCTCTCACCAAAACTTATCCCATTACTGACGACGCGCGTGAAAGATATTTTGACCCCAAAATACACCTCCGTGCGCTGTTAGTATAAGGGAACAAAAAGACTCTCTCTCTCTCTCTCTCTCTTTCTTCCCCCTTCCCTAGTCTCTCCACTATTCCTTCCTCTCTCTATAATACACACACATACCCACACACACACACACACACCAGGATACACTCCCTCTCTCTCACTCGTTCTACTTGTGTTTCCACAGTACTAAAGGCGCGCAAAGAGACATTAAAATCGGAGGTGGCTATCTCCGCGCGCCTTTAGTACACACACACACACACACACACACACAGAGAGAGAGGTTGTGTGTGTGTATGTGTGTGTGTGTGTGTGTTGTATTTGTGTCTGTGTGTGTGTGTGTGTGTAAGAGAGAGATAGATATGAAATTTACTATGAGAGGAGAGAGAGAGAGAAAAAGAAACAGAGAGAGAGAGAGACGTTTGAGAAATAGACATGGTGATAGAGAAAAAGAGAGAGAAGCACAGCCTGACCTTTTGGAAAGAGAGAGAGAGAGAGGGCCAAACCTTCTTAGGATGCAAACCTGCTTTCTGTCGGAGACGGGTCTACTATTTTGCACGTGCTTTTTGTCGAAGATGCAGACGAAGGCTCGAACTCTCTTTCTCTCACTCTCTTTGACTCTCGCGGTGTGTCACTTTCTCTCTCATCCCTTTTATATGTGACAAACAAAAGTATCCAGGCCCAATAAATGACTGCATGTGCGGCATCATGCAACTATATTCTATTTTTTAATAACATGTGGGGTGCCGCCGGGGGTAACCGTTATAAGTGTCATTTTGAGAGAGAGAGAGAGAGAGAGAGAGAGAGAGAGAGAGAGAGAGAGAGAGAGAGAGAGAGAGAGAGAGAGAGAGATTGACAAAGAGAAAGCAAGAAAGAGGAATATAGACTTTTCAGATGATGCAGATCTCCCAGCAAGCAGTCCCTATGCAAGTAAAGGTAAAGCCAAGGAGGATGTGCCTTCTCTGGAAGACCCAGATGTAACTAATGAGAGGTTGTTCGACTTTGCAGCATCTTGTGGTGCTGGAGACAAATATGATCTAGTTCATTCTATGTTTAACCCAAAATTTGATATTGAAGACCTTTTAGCTCAGCACAGTGAATTCTTGCACTCCTACAGAGATAAATTTGAATTGATGGTGTAGGTAGGGAGGGTTGTTCTGCCCAGTATGAGTGTCATTCATTTAAATAGCTGCGGTGGAAAAGGACAGGGACTGAAGAAGTATAGGGAATTACCACCTGCTTGCCGACATTCAACCTGCCCTTTGCACCAAAAAGAGTGCAAACTTATTCAGGAATCCTTTGGCTTTATGATTTACCTGAACAGCCTGTTTGGATTCCTCATGCAGAATCCTGATGAGGTGTTAGAGGAGCAGGATGCAGCACCAGACGAAGAATGCGAGGAGACAACACATATACAAGAAGTCGAGGAGGTTGAAGATATAGTCGACCTTGAGGTTGAGGCAATTGAAGTTCAAAGAAGTAAGATGCTCTCTGTGAAAACCACAGAAACCAAACTACCCTTGGATGTCAGTAACTTCACTGAGAAGCATGCTCAGATGATGTTGCCTGTTGTGCCTGACTTCAGGATTGGAGATAGGACCTATATCTTTTTACATGATGTGCAAAGAATCTTTTATTTAAGGGAGGACTTCTCCCTGGCTATCATTTCCAGAGTCCAAGAGGAGAGGAGTGTATTTGTTTCAGAGGATAGTAGTGATGATGAGGCAATGGAAACATGCAGCAATCGAATGGAATGCCTCCGAAGATGCTTTGAGAAAGCTGAAAAATACAAGGAGACACTACCTAATGAAGCCACCTTCCAAGCAATAAGACAAAGCCTAAGACCATCAACAATTCACAAAGAAGTGGAGGATTGGTTTAACCCTTCAGGTCAGGGGTCAACTACATCTGTAGACCTGTGTGTTGGGGTATAAAGCCCAATGTGGTCGCCCAGGTAAGTGGGCGGGCCGCCAGGTATGTACACATATTCTTTTGTAAAAACCTAATAAGAACTCACTATGCTCTACAAATTACAGTAGAGCGAGTTCACCATATCGTCGTGCTCTTCTTCTCACACTCTCTCTCGCGTCGCACTTCCGCTCGTACTCCTTCAACTGGTATCAGAGCTCAGATCGAGGCTCGGGGCAGCATTTGCAGGTAGCCAGAGTCACCTACTCAGATTGGAGTGAGATTCGACAGGAGAAAACACAGCCCCAAATCTTGTGGGATAGTCCGAAGGGCTCGGTGTTCTCATAATTTCATTCTGAGGTCATCTCGGCCACCGTTCGGCTTCGACAGAGTTCTGCGCAGGCCATTTTCGACTACGTGGTCTCAGCGGGTGCAGATCCGACTCTGCAAATTTGGAGTTTTTCGGCCTACGACTGCAGGTGCTGAGGATATCGGCACTCCCAAAGTGCTGATTTGTGGCTGTCTACACATCGAAGGACGGCTCACAGTTCTTGGAGGCGTGTCACATACGACATGGGCGCATCTACACACAGACTGTAAGCGACATCCACTAGTTCATCACGTAGCTTGTGTTTGCTCCTTGATATTCCACATTTCATCCTGACATTGCAGGTACTTCCACATGGGATGTATTGTCAGAGATGATGTATGTCTGTTGAGGGTTTGCTGGCTGTGAGTCACGCAGCAAACAACCGCCGCAGCGGTTACAGCATATAGTGGGAAATTTGTGGATGTATGATTTTGTGGGAAGTCTATGTATTGTCAGATTTACTGCAGCCTTTGTTGAGGGTCAAGTGAGGTTTTATTGAGCTGGGGGATTCTCGAATGTTGAGATCCTTTCGGTGATACAGGTCTTGGAGCGATCCCTCGAGCACCCTTAGATAGGCAGCTAGGATGTATTGACTGTGAGTTAGACAGTTGGGATTGCATCTTTGCTTTACTGCCGTTGAGGCATTATCGTAGTCTATGCTTACAGGACAGTGATAGGACAGTGAGAGACAGTACAGGTGCAGGACAGGTTTACCCACAGCTTACAGTGTTAGAGAGATAGTGGTTTTTTGAGCTATTTTTTAGTCTGTTTTTTAGTACACCAGAGCCATTTTACAAAGGAGAATCTGCTAAAATTTTTGCAGAATCTGAAGCTTTCTTGGTTCATTTGACAGGTTGATATTGGTTCAGAGGTCAGTTTACAAGGGAAACTCTGCCGAATTTTTCCCAGGAAAGTAAACTAATGTGAAGCGTAGCTATGGCTGGATCACAGGACGCTGCTCTTTACAATATCAAGAAGCTGGATGGAACCAATTTCCCATTGTGTAAGAAGCAGATTTGGCACGTGTTGGTACAAAAGAAGCAGATAAAACCTATAAAGCTCAAGGGGATAAAACCAGAAGATATGATGAAGATGAATGGAGCGAAATGGATGAATTGGCACTTTCTACCATTATGCTGACTTCGGCAGAAAGCATTTACTTCAATGTAGCAGACGATTGTTAATTATGGAGCCTGATTTACCCTTGTAATTTTCTGTGGTAAAAGCGCACATTTGTAAGGCCCCCATTATGAGGAGAAGCCATCGTGCATGAAGGAAAATCACTCACCGGAAACCAAAATTTTCACGGACAAGAATCAGGGGCAACTTTAAAGGCCTCGGGGGCGGAGGCCTCCGAGACTTTTTTTCGCCGGAATATTATGGCCGGACGGCGGCTAGAAAGTGGTCGGAAAACAACCGGTCGGTTGGCCGGTGGCCGGTAGTCAATGGCCGATGGCCGGTGGTCGGAAGTCAATGGCCGGTGGCCGGTGGTCGGAAGTCAATGGCCGGTGGCCGGTGGCCAAATTCAAAAGCGGACTTGTCTTCTCAAGGGCGGCCACACATGGGCGGATTGGAGGGTCCGATTTGGACTTATTCGCACAAGGGCGGCTACACATGGCTGTCTCTCATAAGAGAGGGCAGCCCTTTTGGCCTATAAAAGGAGCCATTTCTACACACATTTCATAGTGTGAAGTTGATGCAACAAGGTGAGTGTGAGGTGGTGAGAGTGAAGCAAGGCGGGAGCTCCATTAAGGGTATAATCCCTTTGTAAACTACTTCTTGTTTTGAAGTACTAAAGCCATTGAGTGGCTGCTTTCCCGTGGACGTAGCCCACATTGGGTAAACCACGTATATCGTGTGTACTCTCTCTCTCTCTCTCTCTCTCTCTCTCTCTCTCTCTCTACTCTATAATCTCGTGTATATAAATCTGTCTCTCTCCATTAAGTAATCTACTCAATTATCTATTTAGCTACGTCTTATTTCCTAACAACTGGTATTAGAGCAAGGTTTGCTCGTAGCTAAATTATCTCAAGGAAAGGATTCCTTGAATTGAGTGGGAGTTATTGCAGAGGAAGGGAAGCTCAAGATTGAGAAGTTCAACGGAAAAAACTACCAACATTGGAAGATGCAGATTGAAGACTATCTCTACCAGAAGGACCTCTATTTGCCACTAGGCGGTCTTGCGAAGAAGCCCGCAACAATGGCAGATGAAGCATGGATTGTCCTTGATTGAAAGGCACTGGGAACAATCTAGTTAAGCTTGGCGTCAACGGTGGCCTTCAATGTTTCGGAGATGAAGACCACGGAGGACTTGATGAAGTCACTTGACGACTTCTACGAGAAACCATCGGCATCCAATAAGGTATTTCTTATGAAGCGCTTGTTCAATCTAAAGATGGCAGAGAATGGTTCAGTTGCAGAACACCTAAATGAATTTAACACAAACATAAGTCAACTTCGATCAGTGAAAATCAATTTCGATGACGAAGTGCGAGCTCTCCTTATACTATCATCTCTACCAGATAGTTGGGACAGCCTTGTGATGGCTGTAAGTAATTCTATCTCTGGCACAAATACTCTTAAGTTTGATGATGTTGTGGGTGTTCTCCTAAGCGAGGAAATGTGAAGGAGAAGCACAGGAGAATCGTCAAGTGTTGCACTATCAGTGGAAACAAGAGGAAGGCTTAAGGAGAGGTTCAAAAACCAAAAGGGTCGTGATCGCTCAAGACGGAGCAAGTCATGCACAAAGTCAGTTCTTGAATGTTGGAACTGCAGCAAGAAGGGCCACGTCAAGAAGGATTGCAGGTCCAAGAAGAAGAAGGAGACAGAGTCTCAAGACAACAAGCCAACATCGGAGGCCAATGTGGCAGGTAAAGTAGACTAAGATGCTCTAATTCTGTCATTAGACAATGTGTCTAATTCCTGGATAGTAGATTCCGGGCTTCATTCCATGCGACACCACACAAGAAACATTTCCAAGACTACACCAAAGGTAATTTTGGGTATGTATACTTGGGAGATGATGAAGCTTGTGAGATTGTCGGCAAAGGTACAGTTTCTGTCAAAACTGCTAACGGAAATGAATGGAAGCTTAAAGATGTTAGGCATGTTCCTTCTCTTCGAAAAAATTTAATCTCTACAGGACAATTGGACGATGAAGGTCACAACATTGCATTCGGAAATAAACAGTGGAAGATCTCAAAGGGATCTTTGGTGGTTGCCAAGGGAGAAAAGGTCGGTACACTTTACTTGTGTACTATTAGCATGCAACCTTCAGCTTGTGCAGCAACTACAGAAGTTGATAGTGCAGTGTGGCACCATCGACTTGGGCATATGAGTGCCAAAGGAATGCAAATCCTTCAAACAAAGAAGCTTCTACCAGGTTTGAAAGAAGTGGACTTAGAGTTCTATGAAGATTGTGTTTATGGTAAACAAAAAAGGGTAAAATTTCAAAAATCACGAAATGAAAGAAAAAATAAAAAACTTGAGTTGGTTCATTCTGATGTTTGGGGTCCTGCAAGTACACCATCACTTGGTGGCTCATTATACTATGTAACATTCATAGACGATGCGATTAGAAAAACATGGGTTTATGTCATGAAGAATAAATCCGATGTATTTTTCATATTTCAAAGGTGGAAAGCCTTTGTGGAGAATGAAACAGGTACCAAGGTTAAATGCCTCAGATCCGACAATGGAGGCGAATATTGCAGCCAAGCTTTTGAAAGCTTTTCTGCTAGCAATGGCATTCGGAGGCAAAGGACAACCCCAAGGACACCTCAACAAAATGGGATTTCAGAAAGGATGAACAGGACAATCATGGAACGAGCACGAAGCATGCGGCTACATGCAGACCTACCGCTTGAGATTTGGGCGGAAGCTGTAAGTACGTCTCTGTACTTAATCAATCGGTCACCCTCAACGGCATTGGATGGGGGAGTTCCAGAAGAGGCATGGACAGGAAAACCGGTGAATTATGCATTTCTCAAAGTGTTTGGGTGTGAGGCTTTCATGCACATAGATAGAAGCCTAAGATCAAAGTTAGATGCAAAGTCCAAAAAGTGTTTCTTCATTGGCTATGGAGAAGGAGACTTTGGGTATCGCCTATGGAATCCTGAAGATGGTAAAATCTTAAGGAGTAGGGATGTAATTTTTAACAAACAAAATATGTACAAAGATTACTTGGAAAGAAAACAAACAAAAGAAATAGGTGATGAGTACATGGAGCTTGAGGACGGTGAAGACTCAAGGACTGCAAACGGTGACAATGTGCAACAACGTCAACCAAATGAGGAGCCTCAACCTATTCCCCGAAGATCTACAAGAGCAAGTAGACCTCCAGAAAGGTTTGTTCCTTCCTTCAACCATCTCTTGATCTCAGATTCTGGAGAGCCGGAATCATATGAAGAAGCTATGCAACATGAATCCAAAGAAGAATGGACGAAGAGCATGCAAGTGGAGATGGACTCACTACATCGCAACCAAACATGGGAGTTGGTTGAGTTGCCTAAAGGTAAGCGGGCACTTCAAAACAAATGGGTGTACAAGCTAAAGGAAGAAGAAGGTGGGAAGAAAAGGTACTGTTACCATATACATGTGGTAGTGATGTGTGTGAACACACTAGGACCGCCAGGGCATTTTTTCCCTCTTTAGGAGGTTTTTTCCCCCGTGCATTGTATATACGCCCATCACTCTAGGGCTATCTTTCTTTCCATTGCGCACTAAGTAACACACTCTCTATTGTGTGCCTTGAGCTTCCTTCGTCTTCTCCAAGCTGTGTGTGTTTCTCCGCAACCCTAATTCCAACAATTGGTATCAGAGCAGGTCACGTCCTCCCGGGCTTAGTCGCCAGCTGCTCCAGCACACGCCTGCTCACTTTCTCCGATTTCAGTGAGCTTTGGCAAGCGTTCGCAGGTCGACAAATATTTTGGGTGAGCTCGAAGAGCTCGGTCTGCTCAGAATTTTGATTTGGGCTCATTTTGGCCTCCGTTTCCACTACGGGCAGTACTGCACAGGTTATTTCGTCATTTTGTGCAGATTTTCTGTCAGTGCCGTTTTTTGCATAACAGGTGCCTTATAGTCTTCTACGGTTTGTGCTATATAGCACAAGTTGTTCCCGCTCCATTTCTCCTATTTTCGGGCAGTTTTCACATCAGGTGCAGCATTTACCATGGCTGACAACAACAACACAGATGTGTTCAAGATGTTTGCTGCTGAGGACAGGTTGGATGGGGACAACTACCCTATGTGGGCTTATATGATGCAACACGTTCTTGTGTCAAAAGGTGTCTGGAACATTGTGCAGGGCATTGATGTACGTCCTGGTTCTGAAGATGTAGGCGATATTGAGGATGTTGCAGGTCTTGCTGCAAGGATTGCAGCTATTAGAGTTGTTTTGCCTACAGCAGAACAAGCTCGTTGGGATGTTAAGGATGCGCAGGCTCATGCATTGATTGCGTTGTCTGTGAAGCGCACCATTATTCCTCACATCCGTTCAGCAAAATCTGCAAAACAGGCTTGGGATATTCTAGCAGGTCTTTATGCAAGCCGCAATGAGGCTAAAATTGCTTTGCTGCGTAAAGAGCTAGAGTCGAAGATTATGCATGAGGAAGATGATATGGACACTTTCCTTGCTAGTGTCAAGGATATCAATGAGCAACTCATTTCTGCAGGTGAAGTCATTTCTGACAGTTCCCTTGTGCAGACTGTTCTTGATGCCTTACCAGATTCCTACCAGACTTTTGCTAGTACTTGGAGACTGATGACCCAAGGAAATCCTGAAGTTGTCAAGTTTGATGCATTATGCACATTGCTGTTGCAAGAGTCACTTTCTAGAAAAAACAAGACTAGGCAGCGTGCAGTTGAACAGGCTTTTATTGCTTCTCAAAGAAAGGGTGGTAACAGTAATACAGCCACTTCTTATGGTTCTGCTGCGAGTGGCAAAAATTCTGTTCCTAATGCTTCTGCTGGCAGCACTTCGTCTGGCAATTCTGGTGATAAGGGCAAAAAGAAGATGCGTTGCCATTATTGTAAAGCCAATGATCACTTGATCAAGTCGTGTCCTAAGTTGAAGGCCAAAGAGGCTAAGAAGAAAGAGGGTGGTTCCACTGCAAATGCTGGTTCCACTACAAATGCAGCCATTGTTGAGTCTTCTGTGAAAGGAGATTGTGATGCTGATGTTGATGCAGAATGGGCTTTTAGCGTAGAGTGCACTTACAATCCTGCTGTCCATGATGCATGCTTGTCAGTTGCTGCAGATTCACATGTGTGGTATTTCGACAGTGGTGCTACAAAGCACATTACCTCACATCGTGAATTGTTTACCTCTCTCGAGTCTGTCCCTCATGGGAATTCAGTCACTTGTGCCAACAACGCCTCTTATCCAGTTCAGGGAGTTGGAAAGATTGTGCTCACTGCTGCTAATGGCAGTTCCTTCACACTTGTTGATGCACTTTATGTACCTGGGATCAAGAAGAATCTATTGACTGTATCCGCACTTGCTAGACTTGGACTTGTAGTCAAATTTGTGGATGACAGATGTACAGTTCATGATCTCAGTTTTGGTGATGAAATTGTTGCATCTGGGCTTTTGTGCCGTGGGCTGTATAAGCTCACTTTGTATGACAAGTGTGGACAAAATTTTGCAAATGCTGTTGCAGATTCAAGGGCTATTTCAGATGCAAAACTTTGGCATGCACGTTTTGGTCATCTGAATTTTGCCAGTTTGCTGCGTTTGCAGAAATCTGATATGGTTGCTTCTTTGCCGCCTCTTGAAGCACCTATCAAACATGTTTGTGAAGGCTGTATTCTGGGTAAAATGCAGCGTTCTAAGTTTCCAAAGGATGGTTCAGTTAGGGCTACATGCAGGTTGCAGCTTGTGCATAGTGACGTTTGTGGGCCCATGCAAACTCCGTCCTTGGGCAATTACCTGTACTTCGTGACTTTCATTGATGATTACTCCAGGCATGCGTGGGTATTTCCGCTTAAAGCGAAGTCCGAAGTTTTTATGTGCTTCAAACAATTTTTGGCTATGGCTGAAAATGTCTCAAAATGTACTATGGGCACCCTCCGTTCCGATCGAGGGGGGGAGTATATGTCTCATGAATTTAATGCATTTCTGGCTAGTCGTGGGATAAAACACCAATGTACAGTGCCTTATACACCTCAGCAAAATGGTGTTGCTGAGAGGAAAAACAGGTCACTAACGGAAATGGCACGATGTATGGTCAAAAGTCAAGCTTTGCCGCATTCTTTTTGGCTTGAGGCCATCATGTGTGCCACTTATGTACTTAACAGGTGTCCTACGAAAGCTTTGCAGTCTATTACTCCATATGAAGCATGGCATGATAGAAAACCTTCTATTGAGCACATGCGTGTTTTTGGCTGTTTGGCATATGCTTTGGTGCCACAAGTGCAGCGTAGAAAATTGGATGATAAGGCTGTCAAATGTATTTTTGTTGGTTATAGTGCTGAAAGCAAAGGTTACAGGTTGTATCATCCGCAAACAAAACGTATTTTGGTTTCACGGGATGTAGTGTTTGTGGAAGATTCTGTTCAACCCTTGCTGTCATGTACTAGAGACAGTAATGTAAGCTCACAGGACATTTATGACACTTTGTTGCCTCTTTTCAGTGGTGGAAATACGAATGTAAGTTCCAATGAGGCAAATGTACAGCCTATGGGGGTTTCTGAAAATGTTTTAGAACAGCCTATTACTGATGCAGATGTACATGATGTACTTGATGAGGAAAGGGCTGAAAATGAGCAGGCTAGAGGTATGCCAAAATGGCTGGTGCACACTTTGCGTGACAGTAAATTGGATGCACCTTTATCTAGTCGTACTCGTTCAGGCTCTCGCCATGCATCTTATGCATCAGATTGTTATGCTTTGGCTGTGTCTAGTTTACATGATGTTGAGGAGCCTCTGTCTTTTGATGAAGCACAGAATTCAGAAAATTGGATTGCTGCCATGAAATCAGAATATGATGCACTTATAGAGAATGACACATGGACTTTATGTGATTTGCCTCCTGGCAAAAAGTCCATTGGTACCAAGTGGGTTTACAAGTTGAAACGCAAGCCGGATGGTGAGATCGATCGCCATAAGGCTCGACTTGTTGCAAAGGGTTATGCACAACAAAAAGGCATAGATTATGAAGAGACTTTTGCTCCCACTTGTCGTATGACTACTGTGCGTTTTCTATGTGCATTGGCAGCTCATTTTGGTTGGGATGTACATCAATCAGACATTGTTACTGCTTTCTTGAATGGTGACATATTTGAGGAAGTTTATGTAACGCAGCCTCGCGGTTTTGTCATAAAAGGACAAGAGGACAAAGTGTGCAAATGTAAGAAGGCTTTGTATGGGTTGAAGCAATCTCCTCGTGCTTGGTATGAGAAAGCTGACACTCATTTGGTTAAACGAGGCTTTCGTAACAGTCCAACAGAAAGCACATTGTATGTAAAGCGTGAGGATGATGTATTTCTCATTGTGGTTCTTTATGTTGATGATTTGCTGATCACTGGACCAAATGAGAGACATATTGCTGAATTTAAGGCTGATTTGAATGCTACTTTCAAGATGAAAGATTTGGGGCTGTTGCATCATTACTTGGGTATACAGTTTAAGCAGTGTGATGGTGGTATTGCCTTGTGTCAGAAAAGTTACATAGAGACATTGCTATGTAAGTTTGGACTTGAGGATTGCAAACCTATTGCCACTCCCATGGAAACAGGTTTGAAGTTGAGTCTACATGATGCTGGCGATCCTGCTGATGTCACTCTTTACCAAACTGCTGTTGGCTGCCTCATTTATGTATGCAACACGAGGCCAGATATTCAGTTTGCAGTCTCGCAGGTCAGCAGATTTATGCATAGCCCAGGGTCTAAGCATTGGCAGGCTGTCAAGAGGATTTTGCGCTACCTTAGTGGCACTTTACATCTTGGCTTGTTTTATCCCAAGGGGGGATCATTGCCGCCAGACTTACATGCTTTTTCGGACTCAGATTGGGCTGGTTGTTTTGACACGCGAGTGTCCACAAGTGGTTTTTGTTTCATGCTTGGCAGTTCATGTATATCATGGTTGAGCAAGAAGCAACCTACTGTGGCCACTTCGAGTTGTGAGGCTGAGTACAGGGCAGTCTTCACAGCTACGGTTGAGTGTGTATGGCTCAGACGCCTTATGGCTGACTTGGGTGTTGGACAGGACACTGCCAACACTATTTACACTGACAGTCAGAGCGCATTGGCAGTTGCGAGGAACCCAGTTTTTCATGCTCGCACAAAGCACATTGAGGTGCATTACCACTATGTCAGGGAGAGGCTCTCAGCAGGAGAGATTAGCTTGGCTTATGTGCCAACACAGGACAACCTTGCAGATCTTTTCACAAAGGCATTGTCTCGTGAGAAGCTTGAAGCTTTCCGCAAAGCTTTGGGCTTACTCCCCTTTGTGGACTGATCCTGTCCTCAGGGCATGGCACTTCCCTTTACTCATGTGCCAGCTCTCGTTCACCGCATCACTCCAGGGGGGATTTGTTACCATATACATGTGGTAGTGATGTGTGTGAACACACTAGGACCGCCGGGGCATTTTTTCCCTCTTTAGGAGGTTGTTTCCCCCGTGCATTGTATATACGCCCATCACTCTAGGGCTATCTTTCTTTCCATTGCGCACTAAGTAACACACTCTCTATTGTGTGCCTTGAGCTTCCTTCGTCTTCTCCAAGCTGTGTGTGTTTCTCTGCAACCCTAATTCCAACAGGTACAAGTCTAGGCTTGTGGTAAAAGGTTTTTCTCAAAAGAAAGGTATTGACTTCAATGAAATATTTTCTCCTGTTGTAAAAATGAACTCAATTAAGCTTGTCTTAAGCCTTGTGGCTGCTCATGATCTAAATCTCGAGCAAATGGATGTAAATACGGCATTCCCTCACGGTGAATTAGAGGAGGAAATCTACATGCTTCAACCAAAGGGGTATGAAGTAAAAGGTAAGGAGAAAATGGTTTGCAGATCAAAGAAGAGCTTGTATGGTTTAAAGCAAGCATCAAGACAATGGTACTTGAAGTTTGATCGATGGATGTTGGATCATGGATTCACAAGATGCAACTCGGATCACTGCGTCTACACGGAGAATTTGGGAGATGGGAAATTCATCATCCTAATGTTGTATGTTGATGACATGTTGATTGCAAGTGCTAACATGCAGGACATCAAAGACTTAAAAGAGGAGTTGTCCAAATCTTTTTCAATGAAAGATTTAGGTGCTACAAAGAGGATACTTGGTATGAAAATATCAAGGGACGGGACGAAGAAGACAATAAAGCTATCTCAAGAAGATTAAATCAAGAAGGTACTAGAAAGGTTTGCAATGAAAAATGCAAAACCAGTTTCTACACCTTTGGCTGGTCATTTTAAACTAACGAAGGATATGTGTCCAAAGACACAAGAGGAGATAGCCTATATGTCTAAAGTTCCATATGCTGCAGCGGTAGGTTCTCTAATGTATGCTATGGTCTGGACAAGGCCAGACATTGCACATGCAGTGGGAGTTGTGAGTAGGTTCATGGACAACCCAGGTAAAGAGCATTGGCAAGCTGTGAAGTGGATACTTAGGTATCTAAAAGGGACAACAACAAATGCTTTGTATTTTGGAGGAACTGATATTTTTCTAGAAGGGTATGCTGATGCAGATATGGCAGGTGACAAAGATACTCGAAGGAGCACTACTGGCTATGTGTTCACGGTTGGAGGCACAGCAGTAAGCTGGGCTTCAAAGCTACAGAAAGTGGTTTCACTTTCTACCACGGAAGCAGAGTATGTAGCAATGACGGAGGCAAGCAAAGAAATTATGTGGCTTCACAGATTCTTAGAAGAGCTTGGATTCAAACAAGACAATTGTGTCTTGTACAGTGATAGCCAAAGCGCTATCCATCTTGCGAAGAACTCAGCCTTTCATTCAAGGACAAAGCACATTAAGGTGAGATATCACTTCATACGCACTCTTTTGGAAGAGGGACAACTAAAGCTAGGAAAGGTGCATACAAGTGAAAATCCTGCAGACATGTTTACAAAGGTGGTCAACAAGGAGAAGTTGAGCTTTTGCTCATCTTCAATCGGCATTCAAGGATAAGAAGCCAGAATGGAAAGCAGTCACAGGTTTGGTTTGGAGATCAGTCTCCAAGTGGGAGATTGTTAATTATGGAGCATGATTTACCCTTGTAATTTTCTGTGGTAAAAGCGCACATTTGTAAGGCCCCCATTATGAGGAGAAGCCATCGTGCGTGAAGGAAAATCACTCACCGGAAACCAAAATTTTCACGGAAAAGAATCAGGGGCAACTTTAAAGGCCTCGGGGGCGGAGGCCCCCGAGACTTTTTTTTCACCGGAATATTATGGCCGGACGGCGGCCGAAAAGTGGTCGGAAAACAACTGGTCGGTTGGCCGGTGGCCGGTAGTCAATGGCCGATGGCCGGTGGTCGGAAGTCAATGTCTGGTGGCCGAAGGTCGGAAGTCAATGGCCGGTGGCCGGTGGCCGAATTCAAAAGCGGACTTGTCTTCTCAAGGGCGGCCACACATGGGCGGATTGGAGGGTCCGATTTGGACTTATTCGCACAAGGGCAGCTACACATGGCTGTCTCTCATAAGAGAGGGTAGCCCTTTTGGCCTATAAAAGGAGGCCATTTTTACACACATTTCATAGTGTGAAGTTGATGCAACAAGGTGAGTGTGAGGACGTGAGAGTGAAGCAAGGCGGGAGCTCCATTAAGGGTATAATCCCTTTGTAAACTACTTCTTGTTTTGAAGTACTAAAGCCATTGAGTGGCTGCTTTCCCGTGGACATAGCCCACATTGGGTGAACCACGTATATTGTGTGTACTCTCTCTCTCTCTCTCTCTCTCTCTCTCTCTCTCTCTCTCTCTACTCTATAATCTCGTGTATATAAATCTGTCTCTCTCCATTAAGTAATCTACTCAATTATCTATTTAGCTACGTCTTATTTCCTAACAACGAGATGTCGGCTTATCAAGCATGGTTAAAGCTGAGTGATCTTTATGAGAAGCAGAGTGCAGCTTCACAGGTATACTGGCTTAAGAAGCTTGTTGACTTGAAGATGAAAGAAGGGACACCTATGTCCAATCATCTGAATGAATTCAACACAATCTATAGTCAGTTGTCACCTCAAGGTGTCAAGTTTGATGAACCTGTTAGAGCTATGTTCCTATTGATCACATTGCCGGAAAGTTGGGACACTTTTCGCACAGCTTTGAGTAATTTTGCACCTCCAGATGGTTTGAACATAGCAGGTGTAGAAGGAAGTCTGCTTACTGAAGAAACCAATAGAAAGACAATGGACAAAGGCAAAGGAACAGCCTTAGTTGTCAAGGGATGGACCAAAGAAAAGTACAAAGGTAAAAAGAGGAATCAGTCTTGTAGCAAGTCCCGTAGTGCTAAAGGCAAGAGTGACATAGAATGCTACCATTGTGGCAAGAAGGGTCACATGAAAAGATACTGCAGAGAATGGAAAGCAGAAAAAGGCAAAGAGAAAGCTGAAGACCATGGTGAGAAGAACAAGTCCTCAGTGAAGATTCAAGAAATAAATGTGACAAACATTGTGATGACAGTCTAGTGTCAGAAGACATCTACTTCTTGAAGAATACAATGGACTCAGCTCTTCTCACAGCATCTGATGGAAATGCACTGAGTGACTGGATTATAGACTCAGGAGCATCACTTCATGTGTCTCCAAACAAGGAGTGGTTTACCTCTTATGTGACCACTAAAGATCATGTTCCGCTAGGCAATGGGCAGACATGTGAGATCTTAGGTGTTGGAGATGTTCAATTGAAGTTTCAGAATGGCTCTTCTTTCACGCTCAAGAATGTGAGACATGTTCCCGCAATTACAAAGAGCTTGATCAGCACAGGTTTACTTGATGATTCTGGCTACGTCACCACTTTTGGATAGAACATGTGGAAGATATCCAAGGGTTCTATGACAGTAGCACATGGAGTAAAGTCTGGAGGACTTTACATGATTTATGTATCAAATGTCTCTAAAAATGTAATCAATGTAACCGAGCAGCCGAACCTTTGTTTGTGGCATAGCCAGTTAGGACATATGTCCAAGAAGGGAATGGAAATCTTGTCTCGTTCTGGTTATTTGCCTGGCTTGTCATCTAATGATTTTGAATTCTGTGAACATTGTCTGTCTATGACTTTATCTTTGGATTTCCTAAGTCTATCCATGGGAATACGGGAATATGGACGATAGTAGACAGGTTTAGTAAACAAGATCATTTTATACCTTTCAAAAAGACTATTAAAGCCCATCAAATGGCAACCCTCTTCATTTCACAAATCTTCAAGTACCATGGCTTGCCAATGTCCATAGTGTCGGATAGAGATCCTAGAATGACCAGTAATTTCTGGAAGGGTCTCTTTGAGAATTTAGGGAGAAGGCTAAACTTCTCTTCGGCCTATCATCCACAAACGGATGGCCAAAGTGAAATAGCTAACCTATCCATTCTCGATCTACTAAAAGCCTATGTAACGGAAGTAGATCAAAGATCCCAATGGGAGAAGTACTTACCCTTAGTGGAGTATGCTTACAATAACACTGTACATACTTCCATGGGAAAAGCACCTTTCGAGGTAATTGAGGGAAGATCAAAAAGTCCTTTGCTACTTAAAGTACATGGGAAGATATTCGCTGCAGATGAGTATAGCCGAGACCTACAAGAATCTTTTCAAAAGATTAAGGATGCTATCTCTATCTCACAGCAAAGGCAAAAGGCTGCTGCTGACAAGCACAGAAGAGCCCAAGCCTTTAAAGAAAACGATTGGGTCTTGTTAAAGTTTCCCAAGGCTCGATTAAGGCACACGACGGGCAAGAATCCTACGGGCCACCAAAAGTACTGTGCTAAACTAGCAAAAAGGTACTATGGTCCCTTCCAGATTCTTAGGCCACTCAACGAGATGGCCTATCAACTCAAGTTTCCCAATCATTGGCTCATACACAATGCTTTCCATGTGAGCCTATTAAAGCCTTACAAAGGAGATCCACCTCAAGAACCAACTATTGAAGACCCACCGGAGATCGAGGACCAAGAGGAGGTGTTGCAGCCCGAGTCCATTCTCCGACATGACGACAAGGTATTAAGAGGCAGTAAGACTATCCGACGATATCTTATTAAGTTTAAGAATTATCCTTTTGAAGATGCTAGATGGATACAAGCCATACAATTAAAGGATAACCTAAACCTTGTCAATGCTTACAATGCTTCCCAAGAGTAGCAAATGTACAAAATGTTAAAAATGAACAAAGTTTTTGTCTTATAAGACTCTCTTTTTTTTTTTTGTGCACAAAAATGAAGTATTATGCATGCTTAGATCAAGTTTGCGGAGACGACGTCTCCCAAACACCAAGTAGAGCTTGTCACTCTACTATGGAAGACTGATAGGACTAATGTGCAGACATGCTTATGGCAGCCTCAGGCTCTCAAGCGCCAAATGGACTAGTCATCCATTGTGGAATGATGTCGTAGGGTAACATAGGGATCCTCTACCCACTAAGAAAAAAGGACTCATAAACATGGTTTATCTTCTCTACACCATAGTTGACGACGACTATGATTTCAAGAGAGAGGTAATGTCATAATAATCAATATCTAATTCTCCTAAATAACTTTCTCATATTAAACTGATCATTTAATGTGGGGAAGTGCCAGGGGAGAAAAGGTTAGAATATTGGTGAAGCTAGCAGACCGGCCACAGTAGGGATCCAAAGGAGGGAAAATAGGGATCCAAAGGGGGGGGGGGCATATGCAAAAGATCCATGTGCAACAATGGGCTAAAAAGACCCTAAGGTTCAGCCCATTAAGACTTCCAAAATGCTAAGGTTCAAAAATTCAAAGGTTGTGTCCAAAGGTCAAACCTAGGGGAAATTGGATGCTTTGTGTGTGTAAAAAAAGTCTTTGCATATCCCTACATGGGAGGGGGCAAGCCCTAAAGGTAGGGGATGAGAGAGAAAATCACACACACACACACAGGCTCCCTTTACACAAAGGGAATGAGGGACACATGTCAACTCCCTAGGCCAGATGCCCACAAGGTGTGCCCAGTTTCTATTGGATGACCCTTAAATCTAGTTTAATTAATTTAAAAACATTTAATAAAAGAAACCAATGAGAATTAAGTCTCCTAGAAGACTATTGGGCAGTCTCCCAAGGGGTCCAATGAGCGTTCAGGAGCCCAATGGCTTGCCTGATTCCTATTGGCCAGGAGGCAAAGGGGTCCAATGAGAGTTTAGTTTAATTGTTTAATTACCTAAAGCTCTCACAAAAGGGGAAAGGGGGACACATGTCAAAAGGCTATCACTTATGCTGCTTAATGGTCATTGGCTTGACTTGGGGAGAGCCAATGAGGGCTCAGCAAGAGCAAATAGCAAGAGGGCTCGCCCAAGAGAGAGAGGGGGCTGATTTTTGCAAGGCATTATCACACACACACACACACACACACACACACACACACACACACACACTCACACACAGTCTATGTGTGAAGCAAAGAAGACTATCTCTTCCCAAGCTTTAATGGAGAGCTCATCACCTACTCCAAGCTTGTAAGATAGAAGCCTACATCAACACTCTCTTGGCATGTGGATGCAAATCCAACCAAGAGCCAAGCTTCAATGCATGCTCATCTCCTCTACCAAGCTAATTACTAAGCTAAGCTATGCTAATATGAGTGATTATGTGAGGAGATGTACATCTTTCTCGTAAGATACTCCTTCTTCCTCTCAATCTACTCTCATACCCTGCTAGCTCTCACCATCTTCGAAGGTTTGTTAGGTCTTGGGTCTGAGAACGGGGATAATTCAAGTTGTGTTTGTTAAGTGTTTTTCTTAGTGCATGAATCTTTCATCTTCATTGCGCTAGCTAGTCTTGAAGGAACACAAAGAATTGTATTGTACCATGTCTCTCTTGATGGGAGAAACCATAATACAAAGCCTTTTGGAGGGGGGACCGGCTCCATGCAAATCCGGTCCTCAACTGTTGTCATTAGCTTAATTTCTCTCTCTTTTGAAAGTATTGTCGATGCTATCTAACTAGGTGTTATGCTTTTTGTTGCTCTCTCCACCCAAGCACTCTTGTAATTCTCATTAGGAATCTATTCTAATGAAATGCCCACTATGTTCATGCTAATTTCCGCTACACATAAGTTATTAGGCCATTAAATGTTACATTGGTATCAGAGCTCAAGGTTTCTCTTTTCTTGCTCAAGAAGGGAGGTCCTTAAGCTATCTACAAATGGTTGGTATTATTAATTGCCTGTGAGTAAGTAGAATAGGGATTTTTCAGCCTTGCAGTGTGCCTGCCTTCGTGCAGTTAACGCGGCATCACCATCGAGAGCTATGGTCTTAATAGTGGAGTCCTACGAGGCTTGCCTACGGCTTAACCACTATTGAGCTATTAGAAGCTTGACAGGAACCGATGCTGTTTTGGTGTCGAAAGACCCTCTCTTCTATTCCTTGCAATTAATGGTATTCGAGCCGCGGGTACAGTATCTTGAGTGCTTTTTCTAAAGGGGTAAAGAGGAGTAGCAACTAGGGCTTGAAGTGCCAAAGTACACCTAAAGGTTGTTAGAATGGCTGAAAATAGTAAAGAGAGTGAAATTAATGTTGATAACTTTGATTTTGCTCATGAGCAAGCTACTAATGATGCTTCAATGCTTGTTAACTATCTTGTTACTAGACTTCAACAAGCCATGGGCAATCCGTCTCTCCAAAGTGAAGTGCAACGGCAGCTCCGTGCTCACGGGATTCTCCAAGCTCATCACCATGACAAGAGAACACCTAGGAAGCCTCCTTGTGAGACTACCAAAATAGGTCTCTCTCTGATTCGGGAAGAAGAAGAGAATCCATACGAAGGGCTCAAGAATTTACTTCTTGATGATGCATCTCCTTCCCAAAGGAGAACTCAAGAGCCTCCACCGAAGGAACGAGAAAGAAGCGAGTCTCCCGCCACCTCGGCGGAGATGGCTCCACGAAGGCGGCGGGCTAAACGCTCTCCATCACCACCAAAGCGGAGAAGACCATCACACTCTTCTCCACGCCATAATTCAAAGAGGGATGATAAAAAGCAAGAGAAGAAAAAGGCGAGAAAGAGGACACCCTCTTCTCCATCTTCTTCATCCTCTTCCTCTTATGAAAGCTATGGTGAAGACGACAAAGATCAAGACAAGAAAAAGGCGAGAAAGAGGTCACCCTCTTCTCCACCTTCTTCAAATTCTTCACCTTCTGAAGAAAGTGATGGTGCAACCTTTGAACCATCAAAAAGAAGAGGCCATAGGAAATCCTATGCCGCATGGAAGAGGTCATCCAAGCTGAAGAAATTCAAAGAGGGAGGGAAGAGCATCTCTGTCCTTACCTATGATGGTACCTTTGGTGCTACGGACAAAGTCTTGGCCTTTATCCAACAATTCGATGCGGCGTTTGGAGATGAGGGCTTCACGGAGTCCTCTAAGCTACGCCATGTAGCTATGCATTTTCAAAAGTCCGTCAGACAATGGTGGTCTAGCCTACAAGCCAACGGTGAAGCTCCACGAACATGGAAAACTTTAAGAGCTTCCATTATGAAGCAGTTTTTGGCCACCGATGCCAAAGACAAAGTACTCACTGAATGGCGAAGCTTAAAGCTCTCTCCCAATGAATCCATCCACAAATATGTAGACAAGTTTTGGGACCTGCAACTCAAAGCCACTGTCTTCAAAAAGTTGGATTTTGGAGAGCAAAAGCAACAATTTTGTGCGGGCTTAACCGAAGAAATGGCGGAGTATGTCAACTCCCAAAGGCCACGTACCATATCGGAGGTAATACACCACACTATGGTGGCCTCTCGAATCAATTTCCAAACGGGGGCTAAAAGAAATAATAAGCCCCCGGAAAACAAGGGTTCCAATGAGCCTAAGGGGAAGGACAATGTCCAAAAGTCTCCTAAGGGCAACTCCAACAAAGCTAAAGAGAAGGGAGTTTACAAAGGTAAGAATAAACTCTCTCCTGAAGAGCTTGAGCGTTATCGTAAGGATAACCGGTGTTTCAAGTGCGGCGAACAAGGGCATGCATACCGCGCTTTTCCCCAAAAGAACAACCGCCAAGATCCTCCTAGAGCTTCCTTGGTTGAAATCCAAGAGGAGGAGACTCACCAAACTCACCACAAAGGACCTCCTCTATGCCATGCTTGGGGAAAGGTAAGAGAACATGATGCTTTTATTCTCTTTGACCCTGGTTCTACTCACAATTTTATATCTATAGAGTTGGCCACCAAGCTAGGCATACAATCCTACGAGATGGGAGATGTCCTACCCGCAGACAGTGCCTTCAAGGGGCAAGAAGCTTCAGTCACTCCCTTAATCGGGAAATTGAGGCTTCATGTCCAAGGCTATGTGGACAAAGAGGACTTCTTTATCTCTCCTCTCAAGCATGAGGATGTAATCCTAGGGGCACCATGGTTTGACCGCCTGGCTGCCGATGTTAAATTTCCTGAAAGGAGAATCTCCTTTAAGTTCAGGAAAAAATACATGTATATAGATGCTAAGGAAATGGGTAACACTATCCCCATTGTACATACACCAGCTTTCAACAAGTCAATAAAGAGCTCTATTTCCGTGTACATGATTTTTGTTAAAGATTCTCAAAATGAACCTAATGCTTTAGCAAAATAAAATAAAAGTAACCAAAAGGAATTAGAGTTATCCAATTTTCTCAAGGGGTTTCAAGATGTTTTTATTGACGGCATCCCTTGTGAGCTACCTCCTAAACGAGGTAATGATGACCATGCAATTGAACTTCTTCCAGGAAGTTCACCGCCTAACAAACCTCCTTATAGATTTTCTCAAGCTCAACAAGAGGAGATTATGCGGCAAGTGCATGAGTTAGTTGAAAAGGGTATGGTTAGGCCAAGCTCATCTCCATTTTGCTCACCTGTGCTATTAGTGCAGAAGAAAAACGGCACATATCGTATGTGTGTCGACTATAGAGCACTAAATAGGATCACTATCAAAAATAGGTAATTTCCCGTTCCACGGGTAGAAGACCTATTTGATAAGCTATAAGGATCGACCTACTTCAGTAGGATTGACCTAAAAAGTGGCTATCATCAAATAAGGATAGTTGATCAAGACATTGTAAAGACCGCATTTCGCACCACATTTGGTCTTTACGAATACATTGTCATGGCTTTTGGCTTGACCAATGCACCAGCCACATTCAACCGCTTGATGGAGAAGCTGTTCAGGCCTCATCGAACCTTCACTAGAGTGTTCTTTGATGATATTATCATCTACTCTAATTCATTGGAGGAACACAAGCAACACCTCCAGGTAATATTTCAAGTTTTGAGAGAGAATAAACTTTATGTTAATCGAAAGAAAAGTGAATTTTTCTTGCAAGAGATTCAGTATTTAGGTCATATTATCTCTCAAGATGGCATCCAAATGGATCCATCAAAGTTAGAGGTAATAAAAGGATGGCCTAAACCAAGGAATCTTCATGAACTAAGAAGCTTTATAGGTATGTGTGCATACTATAGACGCTTCATAGAAAATTTCTCACAAATTGCGGGACCATTACATGACCTGACAAAGAAAAGTGTTAGGTATACATGGTCTGCTAAGGAGAACAATGTTTTCGAAAAGCTTATCTCTCAACCTGTGCTTACACTACCGGATCTCTCAAAACCATTTGAGGTCCAATGTGATGCTTGTGGTGATTGCCTTGGAGCTGTTTTTCTCCAAGAAGGGCACGCCATAGGCTATGAGAGTCGAAGGCTCGACCTTGTTGAGCAAGCTCTAGACATATACGAAAGGGAACTCCTTGCAGTTCTACATGCCTTAGACTCATGGAAGCACTATTTATTTGGGACTCCTTTCATTCTGCGAACGGATCACCAAAGTCTTAAATATTTCATGACGTAGACCAAGCTCTCCGACAAACAAATGAGGTCGGCAAATTTCCTTTTGCAATTTCATTTTCATATTGCTCACATTGCTGGCAAGCATAATCAAGTAGTTGATGCACTCTCAAGACGGCCGAGAGTGAATGCGGTTTCCATAGCAACTCATCATAATCTATCTTCAATGATAGATGAGTACGCTATTGATCCCGATTTTAGAGATGTGATTTCAGCCCTTGCATTAGGGAAGAAAGAAGAACCATTTACCTTACAAGATGGTTATCTTCTCTATAGAAATAGACTATGCGTTACTAACTCACTACGTGAGAAAGTATTGTATGAATCTCATGCTCCACCTTATGCGGGGCATAGAGGGATTCAGTCTACATTAAAGGGAATTGAAACATATTTCTATTGGCCTACCATGAAAGTGAACATAAAAGAGTATGTTTCTAAATGTGTGGTATGCCAAAAGACAAAATTTGATAGAGGGAAGCAACTTGGATTGCTTCAACCCTTGCCAATCCCTAATTCACCATGGGAGAGGATATCCATGGACTTTATCTTTGGATTGCCTAAGTCTATCCATGGGAATACGGGAATATGGACAATAGTAGATAGGTTCAGTAAACAAGCTCATTTTATACCTTTCAAAAAGACTATCAAAGCCCATCAAATGGCAACCCTCTTCATTTCACAAATCTTCAAGTACCATGGCTTGCCACTGTCCATAGTGTCGGATAGAGATCCTAGAATGACCAGTAATTTCTGGAAGGGTCTCTTTGAGAATTTAGGGACAAGGCTAAAATTCTCTTCGGCCTATCATCCACAAACGGATGGCCAAAGTGAAATAGCTAACCTAACCATTCTCGATCTACTAAAAGCCTATATAACAGAAGTAGATCAAATATCCCAATGGGAGAGTACTTACCCTTAGTGGAGTATGCTTACAATAACACTGTACATACTTCCACAGGAAAATCACCTTTCGAGGTAATTGAGGGAAGATCAAAAAGTCCTTTGCTACTTAAAGTACATGGGAAGATCTTCACTGCAGATGAGTATAGCCGAGACCTACAAGAATCTTTTCAAAAGATTAAGGATGCTATCTCTATCTCACAGCAACGGCAAAAGGCTGTTACTAACAAGCACAGAAGAGCCCAAGCCTTTAAAGAAAACGATTGGGTCTTGTTAAAGTTTCCGAAGGCTCGATTAAGGCACACGACGGGCAAGAATCCTACGGGCCACCAAAAGTACTATGCTAAACTAGCAAAAAGGTACTATGGTCCCTTCCAGATTCTTAGGCCAATCAACGAGATGGCCTATCAACTCAAGTTGCCCAATCATTGGCTCATACACAATGCTTTCCATGTGAGCCTATTAAAGCCTTACAAAGGAGAGCCACCTCAAGAACCAACTATTGAAGACCCACCGGAGATCGAGGACCAAGAGGAGGTGTTGCAGCCCGAGTCCATTCTCCGACATGAAGACAAGGTATTAAGAGGCAGTAAGACTATCCGACGATATCTTATTAAGTTTAAGAATTATCCTTTTGAAGATGCTAGATGGATACAAGGCATACAATTAAAGGATAACCTAAACCTTGTCAATGCTTACAATGCTTCCCAAGAGTAATCAAATGTACAAAATGTTAAAAATGAACAAAGTTTTTGTCTTATAAGACTCTCTTTTTTTTTTATTTGTGCACAAAAATGAAGTAGTATGCATGCTTAGATCAAGTTTGCGGAGACAACGTCTCCCAAACACCAAGTAGAGCTTGTCACTCTACTATGGAAGACTGATAGGACTAATGTGCAGACATGCTTGCGGCAGCCTCAGGCTCTCAAGCGCCAAATGGACTAGTCATCCATTGTGGAATGATGTCGTAGGGTAACATAGGGATCCTCTACCCGCTAAGAAAAGGACTCATAAACATGGTTTATCTTCTCTACACCATAGTCGAGGACGACTATGATTTCAAGAGAGAGGTAATGTCATAATAATCAATATCTAATTCTCCTAGATGACTTTCTCATATTAAACTGATCATTTAATGTGGGGAAGTGCCAGGGGAGAAAAGGTTAGAATATTGGTGAAGCTAGCAGACCGGCCACAGTAGGGATCCAAAGGAGGGAAAATAGGGATCCAAAGGGGGGGGGCCATATGCAAAAGAGCCATGTGCAACAATGGGCTAAAAAGACCCTAAGGTTCAGCCCATTAAGACTTCCAAAATGCTAAGGTTCCAAAATTCAAAGGTTGTGTCCAAAGGTCAAACCTAGGGGAAATTGGATGCTTTGTGTGTGTAAAAAAAGTCTTTGCATATCCCTACATGGGAGGGGGCGAGCCCTAAAGGTAGGGGATGAGAGAGAAAATCACACACACACACACAGGCTCCCTTTACACAAAGGGAATGAGGGACACATGTCAGCTCCCTAGGCCAGATGCCCACAAGGTGTGCCCAGTTTCTATTGGATGACCCTTGAAGTGGACCAATGAGAATTAAGCTAGAGTAAATCTAGTTTAATTAATTTAAAAACATTTAATAAAAGAAACCAATGAGAATTAAGTCTCCTAGAAGACTATTGGGCAGTCTCCCAAGGGGTCCAATGAGCATTCAGGAGCCCAATGGCTTGCCTGATTCCTATTGGCCAGGAGGCAAAGGGGTCCAATGAGAGTTTAGTTTAATTGTTTAATTACCTAAAGCTCTCACAAAAGGGGAAAGGGGGACACATGTCAAAAGGCTATCACTTATGCTGCTTAATGGTCATTGGCTTGACTTGGGGAGAGCCAATGAGGGCTCAGCAAGAGCAAATAGCAAGAGGGCTCGCCCAAGAGAGAGAGGGGGCTGATTTTTGCAAGGCATTATCACACACACACACTCACACACAGTCTATGTGTGAATCAAAGAAGACTATCTCTTCCCAAGCTTTAATGGAGAGCTCATCACCTACTCCAAGCTTG
This sequence comes from Adiantum capillus-veneris, assembly GCF_014529385.1. NCBI lineage: Eukaryota > Viridiplantae > Streptophyta > Polypodiopsida > Polypodiales > Pteridaceae > Adiantum > Adiantum capillus-veneris. The sequence goes on along the minus strand of NC_140939.1, from coordinate 64,130,730 downwards.
TGAGATAGAAGCCTACATCAACACTCTCTTGGCATGTGGATGCAAATCCAACCAAGAGCCAAGCTTCAATGCATGCTCATCTCCTCTACCAAGCTAATTACTAAGCTAAGCTATGCTAATATGAGTGATTATGTGAGGAGATGTACATCTTTCTCGTAAGATACTCCTTCTTCCTCTCAATCTACTCTCATACCCTGCTAGCTCTCACCATCTTCGAAGGTGTGTGAGGTCTTGGGTCTGAGAATGGGGATAATTAAAGTTGTGTTTGTTAAGTGTTTTGCTTAGTGCATGAAGCTTTCATCTTCATTGCACTAGCTAGTCTTGAAGGAACACAAAGAATTGTATTGTACCATGTCTCTCTTGATGGGAGAAACCATAATACAAAGCCTTTTGGAGGGGGGACCGGCTCCATGCAAATCCGGTGCTCAACTGTTATCATTAGCTTAATTTCTCTCTCTTTTGAAAGTATTGTCGATTCTATCTAACTAGGTGTTATATTTTTTGTTGCTCTCTCCACCCAAGCACTCTTGTAATTCTCATTAGGAATCTATTCTAATGAAATGCCCACTATGTTCATGCTAATTTCCTCTACACATAAGTTATTAGGCCATTAAATGTTACATCTAATGCACAGCTACCAAATGGGTTTTGGGCTGAAGCTGTATCAACAGCTGTTCATCTTATAAATAGATCTCCTAGCAAGGTTTTGTAGAAGGATTTAGTGGCAGAGATGGTATGGTCAGGCAAGGTGCCCTCATACAAGCATCTCAGAGTCTTTGGCTGTGAGGTATATACTCACGTTGCAAAGGAATTTAGGAACAAACTTGAGCCAAAGAGTAGAAAGTGCATCTTTCTAGGCTATGGTAATTCTGGTGAGATGGGGTACAGACTTTGGGATCCCGAATCCAGAAAGGTTATCCGCAGCAATGATGTTCACTTTAATGAATCCAAATATCATTCTAAACCAGAGAGGGTTGAGGAGATTAGAAGAGTTGTCTTCCAAGAAGATGGACCTGCACGTGCAAGACAAAATGTCAGGGCTCAAGAGGAGCAAGGACAGGATATAGTGGAACCACAGGTTGTGGTTGATCCTGAGCCACCTATTGTGCGTAGATCTGGACGTATCACGCGACCTCTTGATAGGTTTGTTCCATCTATGAACTATGTCATGTTGACTGATTGCAATGAGCCTTCATGTTACAAGGAAGCAGTGCAAATGAAGGACTTCGGGAATTGGAAATTGGCCATGCAGTCAGAGATGACAGCTCTGCATAAAAACCAGACATGGAAGTTAGTTAAATTACCACAGGGCAAAAAGGCTCTACATTGTAAATGGGTTTACAAGTATAAGATCCCCGCTCATGATAGTCAACCAAAGTACAAAGCGAGGCTTGTTGCCAAGGGCTTTAAGCAAGAACAAGGCATTGACTTTGATGAAGTCTTCTCTCCGGTGGTCAAGATGACTACATTGAGATGCTTTCTTGCATTGGTTGCCATATTAGATTTGGTGTTGCACCAAATGGATGTCAAGACAGCGTTCTTGCATGGTGATTTAGATGTGGAAATTTACATGCAGCATCCAGAAGGGTTTGTTGAGAGAGGCAAGGAAGATTGGGTATGCCAGTTGTTAAAGAGTCTTTATGGCTTAAAACAATCACCGAGGGCATGGTACCATAAATTCCACAAGTTTATGCTTTCTCAAGGCTACAAACGTAGTGAGTTCGATCACTGTCTATATACAAAGAAGGCTAAGGATGGTAGTTGGCTGATCCTTATTTTGTATGTGGATGACATGTTGATTGCTGGCAAGCACTTGGAAGAAATTTCAGCTTTGAAGTCAAAGATGGCAAAATCGTTTGACATGAAAGACATGGGTGAGGCAAGTCATATACTTGGTATGCGCATTGAGAGAGACAGATCAAAGAAGTTGATTTGGTTATCTCAAACAAAGTATATTGACAAGGTTTTGCAACGTTTCAATATGGAGAAGGGAAAGGCATTGAGTGTTCCATTGCCACCATATGTGAAACTTAGCAAACAAGATTGTCCTGTGTCTGAGGAAGAATAGGCTGAAATGGATACGATTCCATATGCGTCTGCAGTGGGTAGTTTGATGTATGCAATGATTGCTACTCGCCCAAACATTTCATTTGCAGTGGGAGTAGTAAGTCGATACATGTCAAACCCAGGCAAGAAACATTGGGAGGCAGTGAAAGGAATATTGAGATACCTGAAAGCTACAAAGAGTATGCGCATATGCTATGGGAGTCAGGAGCTAAGTGTAAAGGGTTTTACAGACTCAGATTATGCAGGTGACTTAGACAACCGAAGGTCTACATCAGGGTATGTCTTTACATTAGCTGGTGGAGCAGTATCATGGCGTTCTAGATTACAAGATTGTGTTACTCAGTCTACTATAGAGGGTGAATATGTTGCAGCATCAGAGGCATGCAAAGAATCAATTTGGCTTAATCGACTAGTAACAGATTTGGGAATCAAAGAAGAAATGCCTGTGTTATATTGTGATAGTCAAAGTGCTATACAATTGGCTCGCAGTCCAGTTTATCACTCAAAGACAAAGCATGTGGATGTGAAGTATCATTTCATCATGGAAATGCTCAAGGATAAGCAACTTCAGCTTGTCAAAGTTCACACCACAGAAAATCCTGCTGATCTACTTACAAAAGGACTTCCCTCAGAGAGCTTTGCCCATTTTCGCAAGCAGTTAGGTGTAGGGTAGTACATCACTTCTCTACATCTCTTGTATATTAGCTTGTATAGTAGCTTCTCTCACACTTAAAGTACCACATTGGACTTTAAGTGGGAGGTTGTTGGGGTATAAATCCCAATGTGGTCGCCCAGGTAAGTGGGCGGGCCGCCAGGTATGTACACATATTCTTTTGTAAAAACCTAATAAGAACTCACTATGCTCTACACATTACAGTAGAGCGAGTTCACCATATTGTCGTGCTCTTCTTCTCGCACTCTCTCTCGCTTCGCACTTCCGCTCGTACTCCTTCACTGTGGGGCAGGAAAACCTCTTTCTGTAGGATGAGAGCTTCATGGTAACTCTCTCTCTCTCTCTCTCTCTCTCTCTCTCTCTCTCTCTCTCTCTGTGTGTGTGTGTGTGTGTGTGTGTGTGTGTGTGTGTGTGTGTGTGTGTGTGTGTGTGTGTCACTTACTCAGACATGATATGTGCAGTCTTGGATTACTGACAAGGATGACTTCCTTCGACGGCGGACTCGAGAGTATCGTGGAAGGGATGCGGCCCTAGCACAGTACCTTTCAAAGCTTTGCGAGTCTCCAATAGTAGTTTTTCACAATTCTATGTCACAAGAGGGTTCAATAGCAACTTACACATTAAAGACACTATCACGCTTCTTGGGTGGAACCGTGCTGCCCAAAAGTGGAGATAAAGTCATTCTTGTGGACAAAGTGTTTGCCAGAGATTGTTTTGGTTACTGTCCGGGCTATACAGGTGGTCGGGCAGCATATTACTACACTTACACAGCAATGGCACTAGCTCTTGGGAGACAAAACCCAGATGAACTTTTAGAGTATGGCAAACATCTCATGATTCATTACAAGGGTGATGTGCCAAAAAACAAAATTGAACCTTCAAAATCTTGATACACTTCAAGTAGCAATTGTATAAGATCATGTATTATAGAAATTTTGTACAATGTCATCCACTCAGAGTATCTTTCTCCACTTGTGGTTCACATACACCATTGTCTCTCTCCACCTTCGTTGACTTTCACGAGCATCGGAGTTGTTGTATGCCATTGATCTTTTAACTTTTTGTTGTTGTAAATGTCTGATGACTTGTGTTGTTGCTAAAGAGGCCAAGACTTCTTTTGTCTGCATTCAATGAATGATTCTATGATAGAACCATTCAAATAGTTCTCTCAAACTGTTAGCCTTGATTCGAGAGCCACCATGTCGTGTGTGCCTGAAATAAGCATTTCTCGCCATGTAATGAGACTTTCCATCCCTTGGGTATTCCATTTTTCCGGGTTCCCATACTTTTGTATAAAATATGGTAAATGATTGAAAATGATGTGCTCGATATGAAAACAAATTACTTAGAATGTTTTACACTCACATAGTTACACATAAAACAGAATCAAATACACAATAATACCATGTAGTGAGTAATCTGGGTGTCTGTCCATGATGTCTTGAATGATTTTTTGAGAAGGTTGAGATTCTCCTTGAACTTGTTCATATCACCTTGTGACCAGTCATCTTTGTCGCACATCAAAAATAGGATGTCTATTGATCACCAAACCTCCGCCTTCGCGTTACGAGTAGTTGATTCTTGATCTTTGACTGCAAATGTAGCTTTTTCCATCTCTGATACTCTACCTTGCTAACATAAGATGTGTTATATATTTTTTCATGTTTTGTTAGCTTCGGATCTCGTATTCCTTGGGGTTTAGATAAAAACCTCCGTGCCTTCACCCCACCGATGGATGGTTTGCATGGGACATCCTTCTCAGCAGTTGATCTCTTTTCATCCCACTGGATTTTCACATTGCCACCATGAAGCCCCATATCGGACAGTACCAATTCTAAGCACTACAGGGCCACTTGTCACTCTGCTGAGTTCTTGATTTTCCAAGCAAACCCGATATATAAGTAGACCAATTTCTCCACAATTTTACAAAGGGCATGCATTGTACAGATGTGGACATTCACAAGTGGTATTTTCAAAATCGGTCGAAAAGCAGGGTCCTCAATGTGACGTGTTGGAGCTTTTCTCCACCACTTTGGGTCCATGACCTTTGCAGGCTCCATGCAGAACAAACACGACGACTTTGCCATTGCACCCATTCCACAATTATACATGCACTTTAATGTTTTGAGGTCACCTGTAAGATGCCACTGAACTTGAAAGTCTCCCCTTCCATCTAGACGTAGTACCTCTCCCTGGTTAGTATGTTGATCAATCACCTCCGGAATATTAGTTTGATGGAACACCCAATATAGGATCTCATGATCTTCTTTGTTTACCTGCAACACAAAATAAATGAGACTTAAGTAGATGTGAACATTTGAGATTAGCTGAGAATCTCGCTTACCTCAAACGCACCAAGCCATCATATGTTAGATTCTGATTGAACACTAAAATACAAAGGATCATCATTGGGACACTTTGAGAGGGCTCTATTCATTTAAGTAATAGTAACACGCTCTAGCTTTTTCTGTTTAACAAGCTCACACTCATCCAGTTTTAACACAAAATGTAATACCCCTCGTGACTCTTCAAATGTGATGTTGTGAAACTCCACCATTCTCTTCTGTAACATCTGCAGGTCCATAAAAATATTATTGAACTCATCATATGCCATGTTTGCTCCATGGCCACTGTAAGTTGCTTTAATATGAAAGGGTTGTCCAAGATATTCTCCCTGTGCGTTGTTAAGCTAAATCCTCTCTTTCCAAACACTTGAGGCTGATGGTAAAAGTTTGGATTTTATACCCTTCTTAACAAAGATGGATGAGACAGATTTTTGTATAGCCGAATATCCTCTTTTGCTTACACCAAGTGAATCAAGTGTGTCTTGTATCTCTTTTGCAGGCACTGAGTTCTCTGAAATAAAGCGGTCCACTGCATTTCGTTGCAGGACCTTAAACTTCTTGTCATGTACTATATCTGCTGCAAGGCTTCTACTTATAAATAACAAAAAATTTACTTCACTAACACTATTTAAGCACATGAAAACAATGCATAACAAGAAAAAACAAAAAAATTACTTAACTAAGACAATTTAGCCAACCAAGAAGCATCACCTTAATGCTCGGATTCTTTTCTTGAGACCTCCGGATGCAACCTGCAATGTTTCAAGATTGCACAATTTCTTCTTTTGGATACAACCACCCAAGATGGTGTCCTTCATTTGACAACTTCATACCTTTCCTTTCAGTTCCTGTACCTCTGTTTTGTGTTGCAAAATGGTAACTTGATCTGTAGAATGTAAATGTGAAAGACGAACAATCTCACATTGTTGAGCTTGGAGAATGCCCTTATAAGTTTCAGCTTCCCTTGTAAGAGATTTACAATAACCCAGAAGGCCCTTTTCTCCATCACCAGCAAAGGTCAATAAGCTTGTAGGATTGACAAACGGTGGAGACGCATTAGTCATTGGATTCTTAGGATAGAGAGAGCCTATCGTCCAGATATCTATGTGTTTAGCTCCTTGAGCTCTGAGCATGTCTATGGATGCGGGAGGTATATGTGTGTTTGCTTTACTACGCTTAATCAATGGTTGGTACTCATTGTCCAAATCAATGTGAAGGTGATATTTGGCTCGTTTCTGTGTAACATTTGTGCCATTTGAGGAGTGCGCCATTAGCCAAATGTGCAGGTTTAATGGAAAGTGAATAGGCGGCTGTGCCTTTGTCCCTCCATGTTAGCCTCATTCCCTCCGTGTTGACGAGGTTCATTCAATGCAATTGAAAAGAAGATTATCCCTCAATCATTATGAACGAATGTTCAGAAGAGTAAAGAATCTACTTACAGTACACTTTTTGAACTTTTACCATGAAAGACCCACCTCTATTATTCGCCATATTTTCTAGAGAGAGAGTGCAAAAAATACATTTTCTTAGAAGGCCCTCTGAATGACCTCCGAAATTTCCTAATGTTGAGCTTGGTTTGTAAAATCTCTTTATATTTTTTGCAAAGCAGGGTTGTATAGAAGAAGAGCTCCAAGGGTATTCTTAAGCTAATGAAAGCATGCTGCGTCAGCTTTGACCACTTAGGAAACAATGGATTATCATTTTTTGCACACTTAGATTGATTATTTTTTAGGTCCAACATGTTGCATCCTAGTATACCACTCCCCTTGTTTTTGTTGATCAAGATGCTCAATGAAGTTAGTAGGCAGTGTAGTCGAGATTGTCTTCCTTTTGGTCTTGGTATGTTGTTCTTGTTTGTTACCTCATTAGTTAGTGTGGATATACCATTCCTTTGTGCCTGACAAGCCGATGTAGTCTTTGTGCCCTGACAACAAGATTTGAATTTGGTATGTTAGTACGTACATAGCTATGTTGCATCGCCTCTCAAGATGACCCGCTTAAATTAGCATCTTTGCAAGGGATCAACTCGAAGTTAGTAGAGTGGCCTATTCTTAGCATAGAAACCTGCTAGATTAGCTAGAGTAGCATTTCCATTTACACCTACAAAAATGCAACAAAACTAGGTTTTGATGCTTGAGAGAAAGTAGGATCTAGGTGTGCTTGACAGTCCTCTTATTTGAAATTTTTTGAGTGTTGTCGATGGTTTTGGGTTATAGAATCCATGTCCATTAGATTTTCACTTGTGCTTCTAAATTGTCAATTGTTACTCCATTTCCATTAGAGTTATTACCTCTATTTGTATAGTTTTGAGTTCTTTCATGTCCACACATTTAGGAGTACATTAAGTGGATCAAAATACATGTCATGCATGCTCCAAAGTGCCATTAAAAAGTGCACCTGACCATAACTTTGGACCAAAAATCATAACTCAAAAATTTGGGGAAAAGTGAAACACAGCAACTAGTTCCAAAATCAAGCAGGAAAAGAAGGAGCTGGCATGAAAATGCAAATAGCTAGAAGAAGTGAGGGAGCTAGAGGGACAGTTGAAAGCCAAACAACAAGAGAAGGAAAAGTGGGAGGCAAAGAAAAAGAAACGAGCCAGGCAAAAAATAAGTTGAAGAAACGGGTGGCCTAAGCTCAGAAGGAGGTGGATTAGTAGAAGAAAATAGCTCATCAAGAGATCGCCGCCAGGGCCAAGCACCGGCAAGAATACTTCAACCTAGCGGTATTGCTAAGGATTCTAAAGAGAATAAAGTACTACCAGAGGAGGGGATCTATGTGAATGGTGACCAGTTATAGAGTCTCATGGAGAACTCTATGGCGCTGATAAATCAACACAATTGGGAGGTGTTGTGACAATTGGACAGAAAGGAAATAGGATAACCATCCAACCAGCAAAATAATGAAGACAACGATGAGGATGAGGAGGATAAAGACAAGTCGGACTTTGAAAACAATGATGATGACGATGAGGAGAGGAGGGAGAAATGAACAAGCAACTGTTGGGGTAAAGGCGTTGCACCTTTGCCCGAGGTCGGACGTCCAGTGTCTGGCCATCCACCCACGTGTGTATATACCCTTATTCTTTCCATATGTAGAATAAGGAGCTCCTCACTCATAGTTCCAGAGGTTGCTCCACCCACACCGTCTCATGCTTCTCCCCTTCCCTGCACGCACCGCACCACATTGCGCATGCATGCATCTGTGCACATGCACACTCACAAGTGGTATCAAAGCCACGGCGGCAAACCGCATGCGTGACCGCTCCTTGACCACCGATTTGGAAGCGACGGAGCTCGTCGACTATGTCGGAGCTCGGAGCTCAAGCTTGAGCTTGGCGATGACGATGACAGTAGATCCGTGTACATGGATCGAAGCTTGATCGGAGGAGATTGGACAGATCTCGACCCCCGACGCACGCAGCCCCTCTTGGGCTTTTGGGGATCTTGATGATTCTTTGAGAATCGAGCAAGAAACATGGCATCTGCAGAGAGTTGAACTCAGATCTGCAAAGATAACATAGAGCTTGGAGATCTCGAGTCGAGCAGTAAGCAAGTGAAAGGTTCTCTGCAGGGTTTTAGAAACAAAAGCATTTGAGCGTGTGCAGAGGCACAATTGAAATCAAGCAAAGGGCCGTGAGCAGGTTTCGGACAGCGAATTGAAGCTCATGAGCGCTACCAAATCCAAATTGGGCATGAATTGAAAAGTTCAGGAATTCAAGCCACAATCGAGCAGCACTGTAGATCCCCATCCTCCCCACACACCCTCGCTTGCACCCTCATCCCTGCTCGTCAATTTCTAACAGAAACCTCCAGGAAATCGACAGATTGCAGAGAACTAAGTTTTTTAAAAAAAACTTACACCTTTTGTGTGTGCAAGCCTTTGTTCCCACTAAAGACCTCGACCACCCCCCGACTCCTCAACCCCGTGCTCATACACACCCGAGCGTGACAGAGATTGAGAGATAGAGTGAGAAAGCAGAGTTGTGTGAGAGAGAGCAGCCGAGCGAGTGAGAGAAAGAGAGTTAGCTCTTCTCAGCAAGGGAATGAGAGAGATCCTCTCACCACCAGAGAGATAGAGAGAGAGCGAGAGCAAGGATTTGCGATTTTGACGATCGAGACTTCGATGATTCCTCTTCGGCCCGGACTACGATATTCCGGTTGAGAGCACTTCTCTCAGACGATTTTCTCAACATTCCTCCTCTATGGCTTCGAACATTGGCTATTGATATCAGTTTTCGACACTGATTTGGCGGCTCGCCTTTAGCGTTCTTCTCGACGTTTCGCATCGGCTTGGGATTGTTAGGTAAAGATGGTGTGCCTCACCGTGCTTTGACCATGTCCGTTGGCCAGTGTACGGGCGACCACATTTATCTCCTTATTATTTATACATACAAAGAATAAGGAGCTCTCACTCATTCTCACAGTGTGCTCATACAGTGAGACTTGGGAGCTCCATCCCACATCCTTCTCTCTCTCTCTCTCTCTCTCTCTCTCTCTCTCTCTCTCTCCATCTTTGTTACACACACACACTCCTACTATCCATTCCTTCACAATTGGTATCAGGGCTTTTTTTGCAGCCATACTTGTAGGAAGAATGCAAATTTTCATTTTCGCAGGTTATTTTTGGGGCTCCAAAACAGTATTTTGTGCATAACTTTTGCATACGGAATGCGATTTATGTAAGGTAAGGGTGTAGCATGGGGTTTTGGCACGCTCTAAACGCAATGGTGATGTCCATTTGAACTGATTTTGACCTCTAAAATTTCTGCAGCAGCTACTGTTTATTGTGTGTTGAGGATTCCACACATGGTTTGCTCTCTGATGTGAGAGTGGTATTGGCTACAAGTTTGCTCAGAGGTGGGATGATACGATGTATGATCTGTGTGGTCAGATTCTTAAGGAGACTCATGTGATTGCAGTTTGAGCTTGGCAATGTATGCATCGAGCATGTTTTTTGGCAGTAACAGGTAGAGTATGCATTTTTGTACTGGATTTGTAGGTGTTTGCAATGATGTATGCAAAGTGTGGAGATTGGTGCAGGCATTTGGAGTGCAGTTTGATGCGCTTTGGTTGCTCATGGTTTTGAGCATGCAATCACTTTGGCTACTGGTTTTGTAGCCGTTTTGCTGACGAAACTCTAGTGACATTTTTCCAACAGTTTTATCCGCATCGTTGGTGCGATCGAGATTGCGGTTTCCTGTAGCACTCAGAATTTGTGTGCAGTGTTTTTCCTTTTGGGTGGTGCATTGCGAGCGTGTTTAGCTCTGCATTTTTTATCTTGAGCTATGAGTGCTCGACCATTTGGGACTCCCAGTTTTGACTCCCAGCTACAGGTCGAGTCTAGTACCTCCACAGGTGTTGTCATTTGCAATTCATGACATCTTTTTAAAGTGTTTTTACTAGTAATATCATTGAAAAAAATATTTTTGTTAGGGGTAGAGTTACTAATGGCAGTATTAAAAGTATCCCATGATGCAGGAAAGAACAAAAATGGCTTTCATTTCATGAAGCCCCTTTGATGTAACTTATGTAAACAATCTATTAAACTCGTTTAAGTTTTGTTAGCAGCAAGCTAACACAGATACAACGAATATCATTTTTTGGAGCTCTCATCGTAAAACACTTATTATTTTTGACAAATCGAGAATATTGTAACTCCTATTTTTCGGATAAACCTTGTAATTGATGAGCCGGGGCTACAAGCTTTTAGATTGTATCAAATTGTCATTACCTATCTTTAGTTAGAGCTCCCATATTATTAGTTTTGACCACCAAAAACCTTGGCTAAGGTATAAAAGCCAATTTTTGTAAGTTATTTGTAAGTTTTGGATAACGAAATACACAGCGTGAGCTAACGACGCTCATTTCTCTCCTTCTCGCGCCTCCTACTCCCTCCCCAGTTGTCACATTGCAATCATGTTTGTTTCATTGCAACCGTAGGTAAGAGCTCTACGCATTGACGTAAACACATCACAGTATTTCGTAGCTTTTGGCGTTGTCGACCCGTAGTCTAATTTTATCATAAGTAAGAATTTACACTTCAAAATAAAAAACTAAGCATAGGCTGGGTATTGGGTCATCATTGCTAAGCATTTAGGTGCATTCTAGGTCGAAAACGCCTAGGTTAAAAATCCAATGTTGTTAATAATCGCGATTTTGGCACTTGACCTAAAGTGAGGTTTGAGATAATAAGCATGTGTGCTTAGGTCTTATAAACTTGTCTTAAAAGTTTCGTTACGTTTGGATGTCATTTGATGCTGTAACGGATGTGATTTGTTTGCTGATGAGCAATTGGCTTTTGATGATTTCAGTCACTTGAGTGTAGCTTGAGTTAGATGCGAGTTGTTAGTTGTTTTCCAAGAGATTGACAACCTCTTATTTATCCTCTATGCACTAGTCAAGTCAGCTTCGTCCCATGGATTGACAATTTAATCGTGGTTCTCGCTAAAATTGCAATAAGATAGGATAGTGAGATTAGACACACCCGTCCCACATTTGGTGCTGTTGCTGGGATCGAAGAGACCTAAACTAGGAAAAAATACGAGCGTCTTGTGAAGTTATCCTTTAACTTCCTCTAATATCTACTAGAGTCAAAAACTTTCTTTTAGAAATCGCATAGCTTAAGATTGTCGTCTTTTGCTTTGTAGAGGTAGCTTGGAAGTAATTGTACTTGTCGAGTGCCTTTAGGATTGTAATTTGTAGAATTAGATTAGGATTTTGAGAATGATTTAAAGGTAGCTTGGAAGTAATCGTACTTGTCGAGTGCCTTTAGGATTGTAGAATTAGATTAGGATTGTAAAATTAGATTAGGATTTTGAGAATGATTGATAGACGAGACAAATCTTAAGATCAATGCTCAGGAAATCATAAAAAACAAGAAAACGAGTGTTTGTGGACACTTTCCACAACCCCATTGCATGAGAACCTAAGAGTAGGGTAAGTAGGATCATAGGTAGATTTTAAAACATTGCTCTCTCCGGAAGAGTCATTGTGAGTTGTATTTGAAGTTGCAAAATTTCAGGTCTACGGCTGAGAAATAGCACGAAAAGACTCCAAACCACTTAATCCAATTGGAGAGAATGCTTAAAAGTTGTATGCACCAGTGGGTAAGTTCAAGGACACTTTGAGGTAAAAAATTCAAGAGTTTGCAAAAACTCATATTATTTACTTTTTCTTGACATTTTAAGCCAAATTAAGTTTTGACTTGATTCATAGTCTTTAAACAACACGTGAAAAAACTGTCCATGAAGAAAGTGCATAAAATTGTTCATTTTGGACATAAAGTAAATAATCACGATTATTTACTTTCAGCTTAAATTTGACTAAGATTGATACCAGTGACTCATTGCATATGTATAAATACTTTTGCAAAGGCACAAAAGATTTGGATCACCAAACTAGCAAAAAACTAAAGTTTATACTGACTTTCTGAAACTTGAGTGTAAATTAGAAAAATATTATCCAAACTCAATGAAATTTGATTCACATACTTGTATTGATGTGATAGACAAGTGTACATGCTCAGTTGATCAAAAAGATGCAAAAATTTAGCAATTGTAAATAATCGCGATTATTTACATCTGTCCCATATTTCAACTTTTTTGACCAAGTTAGCATACTACTGGTTTTACCATGTTGTAATAAGCGTACAAACCAAATTTGGTAAGATTTGGATCATTGGATTGAAGATTGTGACCAAATTTGCAAAGTCAGTCTACGGACAGAAAATTGATGACCATTTGACCAAAAATAGTCCAAACTTGATGAAACTTGGTTAGAGACCTTAAGTTGAAGTGCTTAACAGTTCTGTGTCAAGATTGGGGAAAAAACTTGCAAAAAATTAGTCAGAGTAAATAATCGCGATTATTTACGTCTACTTCAAAATTTGGTAATCTTGCATATTTTAGCATACCACAAGGTCAAGCATATCAAGTAGACCACACAAATCAATTTTGGTGAAATTTGGATCATAAAAGTGAAACTTAAACCAGATTCTTGAAATCAGAGTCTGCGGACACGAAACAGTTGATAAATTTGAACAGATTTTGTCCAAACTTGTTGAAACTTGTCCAAGGACCTTAACAGGTTGTATACTTGGCAAATCAAGATTAGGGCCAAAAACTGACAAAAGTAAATAATCACGATTATTTACTACTGCTACACAGAGCCACCACTTTTGACTTTTGAACTTGTACAGTGTTAGACCAGCATATTACAAGGCCACCGGGAAAGTTTGGGTTCAATCAGATCCAAATTGGTACATGTTCACTCAGTTTTTGAGTTGTAGATTAGTCCTTTGATTTTTGCCAAATTCGAGTTTGGAAATTGCAACTGTTGACTCAATTAGCTCAATTTTCAGTGATACACATAGACCAATCACAACAGCTAGAAAAAACTATACTGTCTTTATAGAAGAATAGCTAACTTCATTAAATTTGTATAAGAATCAGATTGCAGACGAGGAATGGGTAGCTTGACAGAAAGTGCAATCTAGTCAAGTGGAAGAAATTGACAACAAGTCAATCCAAAAGGTAAGCACTCTATCCAGGGCTTCACAAGTCTATATGAACCTTATATCTGGTCGTGTAGTAGGAAATCACGACATACTTGGAGAAACCTCCAGTAGAGTATCCATTGAAGAAAGCGTGAATCAAGGTAATTTTTTGCACACTATCCCTGAAGAAGTCTCAGACACATTTTCTGATTCGACGTTCGAAATGTCTTCCTATTCGACTCACTCGGAAACCGGAACGACAATGCGCTATAAACATATACTCTCTTTTTATAAGACTAATCGCCATGGAGCTCAGGTTTACCTGGATCCTAATGAAGAGTATGTCATTCGCATTGATGACCACGGCATTGAGTTCAAAGAAGAGATTAGGACAAACAAACAAGGAAAAATGTACATGGATTGAAACGGAACTCAGTATTTACAAGTCGAAGACCCTGATGTGATAGACAAATAGGGTTTAGAAGTAAACACCATAATTCCAGATATGGCCGCAAAAAAAGCACCACGAACTTTAGAATTTGAGGGATATGATCAAGTTGATTTTGAAGCCCTTGAAATGGCTTAGTACTGATAATCCTAGGATCGAAGTCTATTGTTGGGAGGATAGAGACGTGAAAGATCTTCTGTGAACTTCACATGCCAAATCGGGACAACTAACGGCTATGAAGATCATCTATATCTTCAAGATCAAAGATAAGGGATCAGCAGACCTACCAACCTACTTGTTTAGGGATTGTTATAACAACAACTTTGTTATGATGACTCTTAAGGAGGTAGAACAAACCAAATACCAAGGGTATTCCATAAGTGATTGGATATTTGGACAAGGACCAGAAACAATTCCAAGAGATGAACACCGTGAGAGATCATCTGAGAGTAATGTTAAGAAACCAAAAACCACCTCATCACGCAGAAAACTGGGTGACACTAAAGCCAGTTCATGGCTACATGAGTCAGACCAACTTCCAGGAGACCGGGAGTTGAACCAAATAGACGCGTCAGACCAGCTGATTTCAGAAATGGGTCAGAAAATACAGTGGATTTGGGAACCCATATGACCACTTAGCAAGCTTTAAGCAAGTGCTAAGAGCAGAACGCATATTTGATTTCCATACTCAATTCGAGGGGTTTGGAATGACATTAGAAGGAAAATCATTAACATGGTTCCAAAACATTCCACCGAGGTCAATCATATGGTGGCAAACACTTTTTGCAGATGCCAAAGAATATGTTCGAAGATGTGATGCTTGTCAATGAGCAAAAATGCCAACATGTGTAGATAGCATGCCCTTAAGACCAATGATGGGGGCTAGAGCTTTCACAAAATGGGGTATAGACTTTGTTGGGCCAATACAGCCACTTGCTTATAGAACCCAAGCTCAATATATTATTGTAGCTACGGACTATTTGACCAAGTGGGCCGAGGCTAAAGCAACTCAAAACAATAATGCCAGAACCACTACCGCATTCTTATATGAGTATGTGTTCACAAGATATGGACTGCCAATAGAAATTGTCAACGATAGGGGAACTCATTTCCTCAATGAGGTAATCGTGTATCTGCTTAATCAGTTTATGGTCATCCATAACAAGTCAGCTCCATATCACCCACAAGCAAACGGACAAGTTGAGCATACAAATAAGATTCTTAGCTTGGTGTTAACTAAAGTGGTTAGTTCACGAAGGACAAACTGGGAAATGAATCTCCATGCTGCTCTACGGACTTAATGAGTTTCATTCAAAACAACTTTAAATGCTACACCCTTCAACCTTGTTTATGGTCTTGATGCCATACTGCCAATAGAATCTATATTGCCGACACTAAGGGTAACAAAGAATCCTGAGTGCACTGGACATGAATTGTCAGAAAGACTTGAAGATTTAAGAAGCTAGATGCGCAAAGGCTAACAGCTGTAGCTCACATCTATGCACAAAAGCGGAAACAAAAACAATTTTTTGATTCCCATCTAATTACAAAAATCTTCAAAAAAGGGAACTTAGTTCTAATCTATTCCCTTAATCAACACCTTCCCAGGTTTAAGAAAAAGGGAAACGGACCGTTTATCATTGAAGATGTATCTCCAAGTAGAGTAGTTAAGTTGTTCACCCTAGATGGTGAGCCAATGGCTAATTGGATTAGCGGATGTCGTTTCAAGAAGTACAATGTGCCGCTAACCAATGAATTGCTAGAAAGAATGCATACAGCCAAGAAAATGAAGATAAAACGACAGCACGTTAATGATGAAGCCCAAGAATAAGCTGGGCTTCGGGTTCTCAAAAGGAAAGCTACTCTCAAGAAGCAACAAATACCTATTCCCATCAACACGCTGGAAATAGATGACTGACAATGGGAATTTCATAAAGATGCAGTGTCAACAAATGATGAATAGTTAGATGGAATGGACCTTCGCATCAAAGTACAGCTCAACAACCATAGCACGAATGCATTGGTCGACACAAGAGCTCGAGTAAATGCAGTCAGTTATTCCACGTACAAGAAAGCAACAAGTCAGTCTTTGACAGCAGGAATAGCGACAATAAAAGGATGCAACAAGACCCAACACCAACATTGGGATTAGTCAACTTGAACATGATAGTACATGGATGTTCATGTCCTCATCAGTTTGTATGCTTACCGGATGAACACATGAATGAGAAAATGATTCTCGGAATCTCATGAATGCGGACATACAAAGCAGTACGAGATTGCGATACAAATCAACTCAAGCTGTCACCTAAAGGCGGGCAACTCATCGTTCCAATTGCACCAAGCAAGGAGGAATGGAATCAACAGACCAAAACACGAAGCAATCAATCTTCTGCATCATATCGACAAGCAAATGCTACAGGTAGAATGCAAGGAGTCAGGAAAATTTGGATATCGAAAGCACAGCTTAAGGACAAGCCAATTCAAATCTGGGTGTCCAAAACATCATCGGCGAAACCAAAGACGGTTCCGAGAGTCAAAACACCAAGAACACTTCTCCGAGAAGGGAACCTACACGAAATGGGTTTGGAAGGAAAAGGAGCACTTTTCTTCTCCGCAAACTGCAAAACCAATCAAGCAGTGGAGAGTTAAGTCTCAGAAACCTCAACCACACCATTCTGACCAAGACAAACCAAGCTATCAATGGCACGTAAAAGCTCGACAATAGTCAAAAGTGCTACCAGCAGCTCAGAAAATCAGCGTGCTACAGCATCCTGATGGTACTATCAAGCAAAGAGCACACAAACTACAAGATTTTCTCTTTGGAAGACAACAACAACAAGCCTCGACATCTGCAACCCTTGAGTTAATCACTCAAGACCCACCTCTTGTACAACACAATGGTTTGAACTACATTGATCTTCAAAGCAAAGTAGAATCAACCACGGCTATGCATAGACACGATTGTTCAAACCATGCACACAATCGTCCCGGAGTACGCCATCGAGGAGGGGTGGAAAAGTACTAAGTAATTAAGGGCAATGTTTGAAAAGGGAGGAAAAAAGTTTGATGTTAACGTGTGATTTTTTGTGAAAATTAACTAATAATGCTCCTATAAATCATCAGCAGGAAAATTTAACTGATGATATCTCCCCGATGAGTGTAAATAGTGTAGATACTATCAAAATTTCACAAAAAAAGTCCTTTTTTATTATTTTTTATCATTTTTCTCGATATTGAGACTTAAAAATAAAGAAATCCAACAAAAAGAAATAAAGCTGTGTTTTTCAATGAATTTTCTTAATTATCGGATTTTCATTTTGCTTTTTTAGCGCATTTTGTTATTTTCTTTGATTTTTTCAATAAACAGGTCAAAAATTAATAATAAATAGCAAAGGAGCTCATATGGAAAAACTGAAGACGAGGTGCTGATCAGAAAGACAAGGCGGACAAGCACAAAAAAATTTCAATGAAATTGGAAGATGGAAGCGGGAAGCCTAAACTAGGCGGCCAGACCTACTTTTGCAGAATTCTTGCAAAATGAGCTACAGGAACTTGATTGGGGAAATTTTTGAGTCTAACATAGATTTCACGGCCTAGTAGGACTAACAGGGGAATCTGGGAAAAAATAGTTTGGGAAGTCAGAGTATAGATACCCAAGGTAGGCTAAAACTGTTGGAATTAGGGTTGCAGAGAAACGCACACAGCTTGGAGAAGACGAAGGAAGCTCAAGGCACACAATAGAGAGTGTGTTACTTAGTAAACAATGTAAAAAATAGTTAGCCCTAGAGTGATGGGCATATATACAATGCTCGGGGGGGGAAACCTCCTAAAGAGGGAAAAAATGCCCCAACAGTCCTAGTGTGTTCACACACATCACTACCACATGTATATGGTAACAAATCCCCCCTGGAGTGATGCGGTGAACGAGAGCTGGCACATGAGTAAAGGGAATTTCCATGCCCTGAGGACATGATCAGTCCACAAAGGGGAGTAAGCCCAAATCTTTGCGGAAAGCTTCAAGCTTCTCCCGAGACAATGCCTTTGTGAAAAGATCTGCAAGGTTGTCCTGTTTTGGCACATAAGCCAAGCTGATCTCTCCTGCTAAGAGCCTCTCGCTGACATAGTGGTAATGCACCTCAATGTGCTTTGTCCGAGCATGAAAAACTGGGTTCCTCGCAACTGCCAATGAGCTCTGACTGTCAGTGTAGATAGTGTTGGCACTGCTCTGTCAACCACCCAAATCAGCCATAAGGCGTCTGAGCCATGCACACTCAACCGTAGTTGTGAAGACTGCCCTGTACTTAGCCTCACAACTCAAAGTGGCCACAGTAGGTTGATTCTTGCTCAACCATGATATACATGAACTGCCAAGCATGAAACAAAAACTACTTGTGGACACTCGCGTGTCAAAACAACCAGCCCTATCTGAGTCCAAAAAAGCATGTAAGTCTGGCGGCAATGATCCCCCCTTGGGATAAAACAAACCAAGATATAAAGTTCTACTAAGGTAGTGGAAAATCCTCTTGAAAACCTGTCAATGCTTAGACCCTGGGCTATGCATAAATCTGCTAACCTGTGAGACTACAAATTGAATATCCACCCCGTGTTGCATACATAAATGAGGCATCGAACATCAGTTTGGTAAAGAATGACATATGCAGGATCACCAGCATCATGAGGTCTCAACTTCAGACCTGTTTCCATGGGAGTGGCAATACCACCATCACACTGCTTAAACTTTATACCCAAGTAATGATGCAACAGCCCCAAATCTTTCATCTTGAAAGTAGCATTCAAATCAGCCTTAAATTCAGCAATATATGTCTCATTTGGTCCTGTGATCAGCAAATCATCAACATAAAGAACCACAATGAGAAGTACATGCTTTACATACAATGTGCGTTGTAGAGAAATTTGCGATCTTGCCAGGAAAGCACTGGGCTTATGGCTGTGAGAGTTTGTGAGAGAACTCAACAAAAACTATATGAAGGAGTTAAACCATAGATGCCATGAAGACTAGGGTTTGGAAAGAAGTGCAATCAAAGAAGACTCGCTCTTTCTCTCTTTCACTCACACACAAAGAAAGAACACAAAAGAGAATGTCAAAACAATACGAAGATGAAAACATCAAGGCTATGGTCATATCGTATCATGGGTAATATGAAAGGGTTAGTAGATGAGTTAATGGCATTCAATCTTGGCTGACCAAATAGACTAGGAATTGTTCTTTGGAATTGTAGTTTTGTGCTTACCATAATATATATATTTTCTCTAGTGATTGGGATTAATTGTGTGTACAAATCCTCTTGGTTCATAGCAAGATAACTACGCTTACGTCAAAGAAAAGTTATAGTCTATGAGAGATAGTATGATGGGATCTGGTGATAGAAGTATTTCATTAAGCCTTTCTGGGCCAAAGAGAAATACTATACGTTGTTGAAAGTGTATTTTACGGCTAATCCATACGTTAATTCTAATAGATCGTACAGAGTGAAAGCGATAGAAATGATCATCAGAGAAGTGAAGAGAGGAGAAGTTTCCCTCCCAAGCCCTATTCTTGTCCGTAGGCAATAAGGATACTGCAGGGAGAGATGTATCTGTAGTAGCAAGGAGAACCTAAAATTTGTAGAGAGGATGAATTACTAAGAGTGGGAGAGATAGGTTTGGTTAAGGAGATGAGATTAGATATATATATATGTTGGATTAAAGATGAAAAAGAAAACAACAAGAAATCAAGAAAACATCAATGTAGAACACATCTTACTTGACAAACCCTTCGGCACCATTATTGATGGAGAGAGAAGAAGAGGGGAGAATTCAACTTTGATTGATACGCCAAGTCCACGTCCTTCTTTGATTAGAGTTGATCTTCCAAGAATAGAATTCAAGGATGGCTAGTCTTCCTCTAGGAGAAAGTGTAGGCTTAAGCTTATGTTAATGGCTAAGGACAATTAGGCATTACTACTCACTCCCTCAAGAATTCCTCTCATCAATGGCTTGAATGCTTGAGTTTTTTTCAAGGAAGAAAAGGTCCCCTTTTATAGGTGAAGGGAACCCCCAAGGGTTTACACAAGAAGAGAGGAGCCAGTGTGAACAGGAATTGGAAAAGTTGGAAATGAGTTGTCCTTGCATGATGTGGGCAGACTGAGGTTCAGTATTTTGATCATATCTCCTCAACCGTGGCTCCAAATAAAAAAGTAAAAATATGGACAGAAAATTCAGCTCATTAGCTACGAGTTTCATTTTAAATTCGTTTTCCAATTCGGATTGGAACCTTGTGTAAAAAAATCATCAAAATAGGATCCATTTCTGGCAGCAAAAGTCTTCCTGTGGTCCCCTTAGCCTAGACTTTCATTTGATTCCAAAGGACACCTCATGCCATATGAAAGCATGACATTGCTCCTTGATAAATTTTTGTAATCATGCTTGCAATAATGCATTAAAATAAGTGTATCTTTGAAATCATGCCACCTAGTGTCCCACTAGGATTTGATTCCCTCCTAGTAGCTATTTAAAAAGAAATATAAGAAAAATATGAAAAATACATAGAATATATATATATTAGAGTTTACCCTAGATATAGGATCTAGCTAGGGTGTGAGATGATAATGAGATAGTAAAAATAAAGAATCAATGCTTTTTGCCCCAAGTTAAAGAGGCGGAGCTATTGATGCTTTTTCCATAGTATTTTCTGATGGTAAAGTAAGAATAGGTTACTCTTGAGAAAAATAATAGGATGAGATAGAAGGCTTATTATTATACTTAAATATGCATATGTACATTATAGGAAAGATAATTATGTATCTAAAAAATTACAAGATAGATCTTGTAGCATGTGTTCCCACTATGTACGTGTCACAGCACGACATCCACCCCCTCTAAACCTGCACATCCTCCGGTATGTGCCACATTATTTCTTTGTAAGATCAGCCCTCTTGTACATCTTCCTTGATTTCTTCTTCACTGGATGATTCTAAAGCTTCATCTTCACTTTGATCTTTACCTATGGTTTGCTCTTCTTCCTCATCAACATCTTCTGGATCATTGTCTCCTCTTCTCTTAAACATTTTGATCCTTTTTCCTGCAATGGGAATCTTTACTTCTGTACAATCTAGTTCAGACAAGCTGTAAGTAGCATTTTCATGCACATGCTTTACAACATACAGTCCAAACCATCTTTTTGAAAACTTATGCATGACCGTGTGTTGGTTATCAAGGCTACTATCATACACCAAAACCCTGTCACCTTTGTCAATTGCTTTGCTCCTAAGTCGATGTCGCTTATCAAAGTAGTCCTTGTTTTTCAACCTTGCATTTTTGAGTCGTTCTTTTGCAGCTTCAATGTCTCCAGGTCTTCTCTCTAGCTGCCTTATACGCAGTGCAAGGAGATCTTCCCTGCTAAGCCCCTCTTGCCAAGGTAGTACATTCCATGTGGAAATTGTATCTTCAATCGACATCACTGGCTTTTGACCATACATTAGCTCCGCAGGCATGTAGCCAGTTACGGAGCTATGTGTTGTATGATCATCCCATAAAGCATATGGTAACAGTTTTGGCCACTCACCAACTCTTCCTTCACAAGCCTTGGCCAAAGCTTTGATGATAGGAGGATGCCCTCTTTCACTCTTTCCATTGCCTTCAGGGTTGTAAGTTGTAGTAAGAGAAAGCTTGATTCCTAATCTAGAAAAGAACTCCCTTGCTTCTTCGGCATCCAGTTCACCTCTATTTGCAGTTATTATTTCCACACAACCATAACGGCAAATCACCTCATCAAGAAGGAATTTGCACATAGCTTCTGTGGTTTTAGCTCTTAATGCTCTTCCTTCAACCTGATTAGTTAGGTCTTCTCGTGCAAGAACCAAGTATCTCATATGCCAGAGTCCTAAAGGCATTGTGACTAGATCCACATCCCATTTATAGTGCATGGTTAGTGGATATGTAGGGTGCAATCCATCACGATGTTGGACATTTGAATACATTTGACAAGTTACACATGACTCTACAAATTGAGATACATCTTTATACATACCCTTCCACCAATATTTTTCTTTCAACTTGGAGAAGGTTGCCCACACACCCCTGTGTCCAGCCCATAGACTCTCATGAAACTCTTGCATGAGCTTTACTTGAGTCTCTTTTTTACATATAACCCGTTGTGGTGTAGCACCCTTTTGTTTAATATGCTTCCACAAGTAACCATCCCTCAAAAAGTACCCATATGCTTTCCTATGTATCCTCTTGAATTCTTGTTCAGACCAATCATCCTGTTTTGTTAGAGTACTCAAGTAGCTTCCAATAAGAAGTAAATCACCTTCATAAAGCTCTTTCAAGAATGATTCAAATAGATTAGTCATGCAGACATTGTTACCTTTGACATGAGAGATAGAATAAAACTTTGTGCCTACATCATCTCCCTTGTCAATCATTTGTGACTCATCTTCATACCTTGCCCTTGATAGCATATCTGCCACTGTATTGTCTTTACCTGCAATGTGCTTAAACTCAGGATTTAAGGACTTAATGTAGGCAATCCATCGCAACATGGCAATGTCTGGTGTTGAGCAGCTTGTAATTATCCCAAGAAGTGGTAGACAATCTGTTTCTACAACCACACATGCACCAATTAGGTACTCTTTCCCATTTTTCAAGGTTGTAACCATACCCCATAACTCTCTCTTTATCTGTGGATAGTTTCTTTGGCGAGCACTTAGCACCTTTGCTCCAAATCTTACCACATACCTATGTCCTTCTTTTTCATCTTGCCCTATTGCCCATCCAATCCTTGTAGGACTGGTGTCTACTGTCACAATTATTGGCCTTTGACACTCATAGTCTACCTTTCTCAAAGTTGTTGCTGACTGGAGCAACTCCTTTAGCTTTTTCATGGATTTTACATGTGCTTCTGTCCATTTAAACTTCTCATTCTTTCTAAGCATCTGATAAAGAGGATCAGCTACATGTGCATAATGTGGAATCCAAATAACATAGAAGACACATGCTCCCAGAAACCTTCTAACCTCAGTGATGGTAGTGCATGTTTCTTTCATTCTTTGGATGGAATCTACCTTTGATGGACAAGGTTTCCTACCATATGGCCCACACATGTGCCCCACAATAAGCACTTCATTGACACCAAACATAGACTTTTTCCCTGACAATGTAAGATTCACTTCTTTCAACCTAGACAAAATTTTATCACAATCATTTATGTGATTTACCACAAACCTGCGACATCCCTTGAGATCCAAAGCTTCATCTTTGTCACTTTCTTCACATCCTTTGATAGGCAAATCATCAATGAAAGGCATTGTGATTTGAGGAATAAAGTCACGTAAGACCTTATTCATCCCATTCATCATATGTGCAACTAAGTTGGTTGCTCCCTGTGGCAAGGTACACATCCTTACCAAACCCAAAGGTGTCCTCATGGTTGTCAATTCTCTGCTTTCGATTGCAAGCTGAAATGATCATACCCTGAGTAGAGATCCCCCATTGAGTAGATTTCCCTCCCTGCAAATGCCTCTGCAAACTCATCCACACCTGTACCTACATTTCTAATTGTCATTTTGTTCACTGGTTGCATATCTTGGATGAAGCGTAGAGAACCATTCTTCTTCGGAACTGTGAACCACCTATTTGAGTATGGA
Organism: Adiantum capillus-veneris; assembly: GCF_014529385.1. Taxonomy (NCBI): domain Eukaryota; kingdom Viridiplantae; phylum Streptophyta; class Polypodiopsida; order Polypodiales; family Pteridaceae; genus Adiantum; species Adiantum capillus-veneris. Next base: position 64,107,051 of record NC_140939.1, on the reverse strand, counting down.
GCACAAGAAGGCTCCAAGATTCCCATTTTGATTTTCTCATTCAGTATCTCTACTAACTTTGGCAACTGAGCCTTTGGAACCGGAATAGACCGCAGATTCCAAGGCACATGAGGTATTGTGAAAATTACCATAGGAGCTACAATAGAAGGATCAACACATCCTATCTCATGTGGCTCAAATGCAAAAGCCTTACCATGCTTTGAAAGCATTTCTTTGAAGCACTTTGTCTCCTTCTGTGTTAGAAACTCCTCGCGACCAATCTGCAACTCTTGGAAAGACTCCTTTATGAAGGTATGCCCAATCTTTTTAGGATTCCTCAAACTTGGTTGTAAAGAAGCCTGCTCAATCTTTTCCCTATTGTTGGGTGGTAAGGGTGAAGCTACTAGTTTCACCTTCTTTGTTACACTCTTGTATTTAGTTTCAACATGGACTTCTGGGCCAACTGTTTGGTTTTCTTTAAAGGCTTCTATTACTTGATACATTTCCATAGAGCAAACTTCCACAACTTCATTTTCAAGATGCAAACTAGACCCCATTATAGCATCAAGCTCACCCATAGTATCTACAAAAGAAACTTGTTCACACAAACCCAAAACATTTTCAGTAGGCTCTAGCAACCCACTCTTTTTCATGCCTATTTGTACATTATGCACATATTGCCTCTCACATCTCTTCAAATCTTAAAGTTTTGTAAAACATACTGATCCATTCTTTGTTACCAAGGAGCTCATTGAAAAAGCTTCACCTATTTTTGGATAAGGCAAGACCATTTTTCTTTTTGTACCACTGCAATCCCGCTTTACAATGGTACTTGGCCAAAACCCATCATTTCTCTATGATCATGAAACTCTTTGCTCACCTTTGGTAGAGGATGTTCTCTGAGGTTGTCACGATTTCTTCATGGTTTACACAAACTGTGAGAAATTGGACAGCTCGTTTACCATCTTTGCTACGTATCCTAGCATATACTGAACCATCATCCATTACCTTTGTTTCCATTCGAACTCCCACAATGTAGGGTTGTCCAAGGATGAGATGATATGAAGATGTATCCTGTACAAAGAAGTTTTGGTCAATCTTTAAATCACCTATTGTTACCTTCACACCTGGACATGCTGCATACAATTCACCAGATGAATTGTTTGCCACTTTTACCATCCAGCCATGATCTGTGTCTATCGACCATTTGCACTTGTTGTAGAGACTCTTTGACATTGTGTTTATTTTGTGAACCATGGTCAATCAAGGCAACAAATGGCTCTTCAAGATCACCTACCTTGACCAAAGTTTCTATAGTAGCCCTTGCCCAGTGACTTCGTGAATAGTAGCTCCTAGGAATATCTTCAACTTCTTCATCATCATTTGAGAAACGCACTTGCTTCACTCTCCCACTAGATTGGTAGCATCCTACCACAGCTCCATCATCCTCCTTATTTCGCAGTTGCATCCCTTGTGTCTTCGAGGTTTCCCCTTCAACCTGTGGACGATAAACTTCAGCAAGGGTTTGCCTCTTCCTCTTGATGACGTCAATGATCTCCTCATGGAATTCACGCTTTGCAATGCCAAGAACTTCTCCCAGAGTAAACTCAATCTTGCTATTCAAGATCCTTTCCTCCAAGAATTTCTTTAAATCTGTAGCAACCTCAATATAAGATTGTAGTTTATAAGTTGGGCCTTTTGTCTTACCTTTTGTTGGCTCTTTCTTCTTTCCTGTTGTAGACTCCTCCATGAGTACTTCAGGTGGAGATGCTCCTTGTGTTGAGGGTGTTTGAGAAGGAATTGAGTCGCTTCTTCCCCCACTTCTGGAAGCTCTTTTTGATGGTCCTTCATCAGCATTCTCACGTCTGCGCTTCTCTTCTACAATTGCCTCATTTTGTTGGCATTTTGTAATGTAGGCATGCACTGACAATGAGTCCACTGGATCATTCCATCCTGTTTCTAGACGTATGAAATCACCTACTTCATGTAGAATCTCTTTTGTAAGCTTTTCCTTTTTAGCTAATTGCATGACATTTGGCCAAATTTGACCATGATGGTCACTCACCTCTTCATCACAAAAATGTTGAATTTTTACTCCATAAGCAGCTACCTCAACTGAAGAGGTGGCATGCTTAGTTGCCATATCTTCAACTCAGGTTTGCATTCCCCCCTTCCCAAACTTAGTTCTCAAGGGTACACTTGTCTCTCTTAAGTGGATTTTACCATCCTTAAAAAAAACATCATCTTTTGACAAAGCATCACTAAAATCATCACAATCCCTTCTTACATGGTCTGTACTATCACACCAAATACATCTATTAACAAACCCTTCTTTGGGTTGTTGTCTTTGCCTAGGAAGTGGCCCTGATGGTTGGCCTTTTTCTTCAAGCTTTGCAAGCTTCACCTTCAAGTCACGTATTCCCTTCACAAGCTCATTTAGCATGGACTCATCAAACTTAGGAGCGATAAAAGTAGGCTTTACCATTTTGTCAGAAGTTGAGGTGGAAGGACTTGTAGTGTTTACTACCATCTTGTCCCTTCTTCTTTGTCGTTTGGCAAGCAGTGAGACAGGACCTTCAACCTCATTCCAGTCGGTCTTTAGTCCTTGCTCAGCATATTTATCTTCAAGAAGAAGCTCCAAATTTTTTTGAAACTCTTTACCTGCAGGTTGTAAGAAAAGATCTGTCTTCTCTGCATCTAGTGTGGCCCTTTCTGTCCTTGTGAGTTGTGCATAGCACCGCTCAAATTCCCTAAGTAGCTCTGTTATTGACAGTCCTTGCTTTGGCTTGACTACCCATTCTAAGAATGTCCTTTTGGTCACTCTCTCAGAGTCCTCCATGAAATATTCCTCCTTTAAAGCTACTTTGAGTTCTTCCCAATTTCTCCCATTCCCATCTTTAATTGCCCTAACATGCTCCCTAATTTCTGGAGCAACAAGTAGCTCAAAGCTTTGAATCATCTCACCTTGTGACACGCGAAGCAGCTCCATCTCCTTCACATACTCGTGTAAGTACTTGGTTACATCTTTGCGATTGAATTGATCCATTCTGTTGACGAGAGCTTGTATGGCCTTCGTTGCTGAAATCTCCCTTCTTTCAGTGGCATGTTGTTGTTGCATGAACATTGCAAATGCTTGAAACATTTGCATTGTTGTTGGGTCAAAATGCATACCCTGTTGCTCAACATGATCACCCATGGTTACCCACAAACTCTCACCCTCGCAGTTTCGCATTGGGTTCACCAAAAATATGTCGAGAAATTTGCGGTCTTGCCAGGAAAGCACCGGTCTTATGGCTGTGGGAGTTTGTGAGAGAACTCAACAAAAACTATATGAAGGAGTTAAACCATAGATTCCATGAAGACTAGGATTTGGAAAGAACTGCAATCAAAGAAGACTCACTCTTTCTCTCTTTCACTCACACACAAAGAAAGAACACAAAAGAGAATGTCAAAACAATACGAAGATGAAAACACCAAGGCTATGGTCATATCGTATCATGGGTAATATGAAAGGGTTAATAGATGAGTTAATGGCATTCAATCTTGGCTGACCAAATAGGCTACGAATTGTTCTTTGGAATTGTAGTTTTGTGCTTACCATAATATATATATTTTGTCTAGTCATTGGGATTAATTGTGTGTACAAATCCTCTTGGTTCATAGCAAGATAACTACGCTTACATCAAAAGAAAAGTTATAGTCTATGAGAGGTAGTATGATGGGATCCGGTGATAGAAGTATTTCATTAAGCCTTTCTGGGCCAAAGAGAAATACTATACATTGTTGAAAGTGTATTTTACGGCTAATCCATACGTTAATTCTAATAGATCGTACAAAGTGAAAGAGATAGAAATGATCATCATGTGGGTTATTCATCTAGGATAATATGTGAGAAATGTAGATATGAGAGAAGTGAAGAGATGAGAAGTTTCCCTCCCAAGCCCTATTCTTGCCCATAGGCAATAAGGATACTGCGGGGAGAGATGTATCTATAGTAGCAAGAAGAACCTAAAATTTGTAGAGAGGATGAATTACTAAGAGTGAGAGAGATAGGTTTGGTTAAGGAGATGAGATTAGATATATATATATATATATATATATATATATATATATATATATATATATATATATATATATATATATGTTGGATTAGAGATGAAAAAGAAAACAACAAGAAATCAAGAAAACATCAATGTAGAACACATCTTACTTGGCAAACCCTTCGGCACCATTATTGATGGAGAGAGAAGAAGAGGAGAGAATTCAACTTTGATTGATACGCCAAGTCTACGTCCTTCTTTGATTAGAGTTGATCTTCCAAGGATAGCATTCAAAGATGGCTAGTCTTCCTCTAGGAGAAAGTGTAGGGTTAGGCTTATGTTAATGGCTAAGTACAATTAGGCATTACTACTCACTCCCTCAAGAATTCCTCTCATCAATGGCTTGAATGCTTGAGTTGTTTTCAAGGAAGAAAAGGTCCCCTTTTATAGGTGAAGGGAACCCCTAAGGGTTTACACAAGAAGAGAGGAGCCATTGTGAACAAGAATTGGAAAAGTTGAAAATGAGTTGTCCCTGCATGATGTGGGCAGACTGAGGTCCAGTATTTTGATCATATCTCCTCAACCGTGGCTCCAAATAAAAAAGTAAAAATGTGGACAAAAAATTCAGCTCATTAGCTACGAGTTTAATTTTAAAATCGTTTTCCAATTCGAATTGGAACCTTGTGTAAAAAAATCATCAAAATAGGGTCCATTTCTGGCAGCAAAAGTCTTCATGTGGTCCCCTTAGCCTAGACTTTCATTTGATTCCAAAGGACACCTCATGCCATATGAAAGCATGACATTGCTCCTTGAAAAAAATTTGTAATCATGCTTGCAATAATGCATTAAAATAAGTGTATCTTTGAAATCATGCCACCTAGTGTCCCACTAGGATTTGATTCCCTCCTAGTAGCTATTTAAAAAGAAATATAAGAAAAATATGAAAAATACATAGAATATATATATATTGGAGTTTACCCTAGATATAGGATCTAGATAGGGTGTGAGATGATAATGAGATAGTAGAAATAAAGAATCAATGCTTTTTGCCCCAAGTTAAAGAGGCGGAGCTATTGATTCTTTTTCCATAGTATTTTCTGATGGTAAAGTAAGAATAGGTTACCCTTTAGAAAAATAATAGGATGATATAGAAGGCTTATTATTATACTTAAATATGCATATGAACATTATAGGAAAGATAATTATGTATCAAAAAAATTACAAGATAGATCTTGTAGCATGCGTTCCCACTATGTACGTGTCACAGCACGACAGCGTTCTGTTGGACTGTTACGAAAGCCTCGTTTAACCAAATGAGTGTCAACTTTCTCATACCAAGCATGAGGAGATTGCTTCAACCCATACAAAGCCTTCTTACATCTACACACTTTGTCCTCTTGTCCTTTTATGACAAAACCGCGAGGCTGCGTTACAAAAACTTCCTCAAATATGTCACCATTCAAGAAAGTAGTAACAATGTCTGATTGATGTACATCCCAACCAAAATGAGCTGCCAATGCACATAGAAAAAGCACACTAGTCATACGAAAGTGGGAGAAAAAGTCTCTTCATAACCTATGCCTTTTTGTTGTGCATAACCCTTTGCAACAAGTCGAGCCTTATGGCGATCGATCTCACCATCCAGCTTGCGTTTCAACTTGTAAACCCACATCGTACCAATGGCCTTTTTGCCAGGAGGCAAATCACATAAAGTCCATGTGTCATTTTTTTTAAGTGCATCATATTCTGATTGCATGGCAGCCATCCAATTTTCTGAATTATGTGCTTCATCAAAAGACAGAGGCTCCTCAACGTCATGTAAGCTAGACACAGCCAAAGCATAACAATCTGATGCATAACATGCATGGCGTGAGCCTGAACGAGTACAACTAGACAAAGGTGCATCCAATTTAATGTCACGCAAAGTGTGCATCAACCATTTTGGCATACCTCTAGCTTGCTCATTTTCAGCCCTTTCCTCATCAAGTACATCATGTACATCTGCATCAGTAATAGGCTGATCTGTAACATTTTTAGAAACCCGCATAGGCTGTACATTTGCCTCATTGGGAATTACATTCGTATTTCCACCACTGAAAAGAGGCAACAAAGTGTCAGAAATGTCATGTGAGCTTACATCACTGTCTCTAGTACATGATAGCAAGGGCTGAACAGAATCTTCCACAAACACTACATCCCGTGACACCAGAATACACTTTTTTTGTGGATGATATAACCTGTAACCTTTGCTTTCAACACTATAATTAATAAAAATACATTTGACAGCCTTATCATCCAATTTCCTGTGCTGTGTTTGTGGCACCAAAGCATATGCCAAACAACAAAAAACATAGAAGGATTTATATCATGCCATGCTTCATATGGAGTAATAGACAGCAAAGCTTTCGTAGGACACCTGTTAAGTACATAAGTTTTACACATGATGGCCATACATCGTGCCGTTTCCGTCAGCGACCTGTTTTTCCTCTCAGCAACACCATTTTGCTGAGGTGTATAAGGCACTCTACATTGGTGTTTTATCCCACGACTAGCCAGAAATGCATTAAATTCATGAGACATATACTCCCCCCCTCGATGGGAACGGAGGGTGCCCATAGTACATTTCGAGACATTTTCAGCCATAGCCAGAAGTTGTTTGAAGCACATAAAAACTTTGGACTTTTACTTAAGCGGAAATACCCATGCATGCTTGGAGTGATCATCAATGAAAGTCACGAAGTAAAGGTAATTGCCCAAGCATGGAGTTTGCATGGGCCCACAAACATCACTATGCACAAGCTGCAACTTGAATGTGGCCTGAACTGAACCATCCTTTGGAAACTTAGAACGCTGCATCTTACCCAAAATACAGCCTTCACAAACATGTTTGACAGGTGCTTCAAGAGGCGACAAAGAAGCAACCATATCAGATTTCTGCAAACGCAGCAAACTCGCATAATTTAGATGACCAAAACGTGCATGCCAAAGTTTTGCATCTGAAATAGCCCTTGAATCTGCAACAGCATTTGCAAAAAAAAATCCACACTTGTCATATAAAGTGAGCTTATACAACCCACGGCACAAAAGGCCACATGCAACAATTTCATCACCAAAATTGAGATCATGAACTGTACATCTGTCATCCACAAAATTGACTACAAGTCCAAGTCTAGCTAGTGCGGATACAGACAGGAGATTCTTCTTGATCCCATGTACATAAAGTGCATCAACAAGAGTGAAGGAACTACCATTTGCAGCAGTAAGCACAATCTTTCCAACTCCCTGAACCAAATATGAGGCATTGTTGGCACAAGTGACTGAATTCCCATGAGGGACAGACTCGAGAGAGGTAAACAATTCACGATGTGAGGTAATATGCTTTGTAGTACCCTTGTCGAAATGCCGCACATGTGAATCTGCAGCAACTGACAAGCATGCATCATGGACAGCAGGATTGTAAGTGCACTCTACACTAAAAGCCCATTCTGCATCAACATCAGCAACACAATCTCCTTTCACAGAAGACTCAACAATGGCTGCATTTGTAGTGGAACCAGCATTTGCAGTGGAACCGCCCTCTTTCTTCTTAGCCTCTTTGGCCTTCAACTTAGGACACGACTTGATCAAGTGATCATTAGCTTTACAATAATGGCAACGCATCTTCTTTTTGCCCTTATCCCCAGAATTTCCAGACGAATTGCTGCCAGCAGAAGCATTAGGAACATTAGTTTTTCCACTTGCAGCAGAACCATAAGAAGCGGCCGCATTGCTGTTACCACCCTTTCTTTGAGAAGCATTAAAAGCATGTTCAACTGCACGCTGCCTAGTTGTGTTTTTTTTGGAAAGTGAATCTTACAATAGCAATGTGCATAATGCATCAAACTTGACAACTTCAAGATTTCCTTGGGTCATCAGTCTCCAAGTACTAGCAAAAGTCTAGTAGGAATCTGGTAAGGCATCAAGAACAGTCTGCACAAGGGAATTGTCTGAAATGACTTCACCTGCAGAAATAAGTTGCTCATTGATATCCTTGACACCAGCAAGGAAAGTGTCCATATCATCTTCCTCATGCATAATCTTCGACTCCAGCTCTTTACGCAGCAAAGCAATTTTAGCCTCATTGCGGCTTGCATAAAGACCTGCTAGAATATCCCAAGCCTATTTTGCAAATTTTGTTGAACGAATGTGGGGAACAATGGTGTGCTTCACAGACAATGCAATCAATGCATGAACCTACACATCCTTTACATCCCAACGAGCTTGTTCTACCGTAGGCAAAACAACTCTAATAGCAGCAATCCTTGTAGCAAGACCTGCAACATCCTCAACATCGCCTACATCCTCAGAACCAGGACGCACATCAATGCCCTGCACAATGTTCTAGACGCCCTTTGACACAAGAACATGTTGCATCATATAAGCCCACATAGGGTAGTTGTCCCCATCCAACCTGTCCTTAGCAGCAAACATCTTGAACACATCTATGTTGTTGTCAACCATGGTAAATGTTGCACCTGATGTGAAAATTGCCCGAAAATAGGAGAAATAGAGCGGGAAAACCATGTGCTATATAGCACAAACCCTAGAAGACTATGAGGCACCTGTTATGTAAAAAACGGCACTGACAAAAATTTTGCACAAAATGACGAAATAGCATGTACAGTACTGCCTGTAGTGGAAACGGAGGCCGAAATGAGCCCGAATCAAAAATCTGAGCAAACTAAGCTCTTCGAGCTTACCCAAAAATTTTGTTGACCTACGAACGCTTGCCAAAGCTCACTGAAATCGGAGAAAGTGAGCAGGCGTGTGCTGGAGCAACTGGCAACTGAGCCCGAGAGGATGCAACCTACTCTAATACCAATTGTTGGAATTAGGGTTGCAGAGAAACGCACACAGCTTGGAGAAGACGAAGGAAGCTCAAGGCACATAATAGAGAGTGTGTTACTTAGTATGCAATGCAAAAAATAGATAGCCCTAGAGTGATGGGCGTATATACAATGCTCAGGGGAAAAAACCTCCTAAAGAGGGAAAAAATGCCCCGGCGGTCCTAGTGTGTTCACACACATCACTACCACATGTATATGGTAACAAAAAACACCTCATTTCGACTTGTTGCCTTTGGAGAGAGAGCATTTCGACCTCTTTTGTGCGTCTTTTCCAGAGTCTACAGTCACCCATTTCCAACGCCATCTCACACGAGACATGAGGGGTAAGTTCTTTACTCATCAATGATTGATTTTGTACAGTCGGTAGCTAGTCTAAACCCCTAGAAAAAACCCTAGAATCCGAGTAGTGGATGAAGACCTACGACCAAAAATCGATCATAGCGGCTTGTCAACTCAACCAAATCGGATGAGATTTCAACTCTAGCATGCCCCAACATAATAGAACACTTCTATATCACCAGTTGACCATTCGGCAAGGGTCGAGGAGGTCCCAATTAAAAAAGCTAGGTTTTTGGAAGATGCCAAAATTGGGTTCAAACTCCACAGACAGCTTGCATACGAGGTCTACATACAATGTATATGATTGGTTTCGTGAAATCAATCAAGCAAAGCCCTCGAAAAGCAAAAAATGGCTCGAAGGCTACAAAGCATCAAATTCAACATACGGGGTCAAATTGACTCCAAATGGGCCAAAATTGGATGAGTTGCTTCACGACTATGTTGCGGACAAGCCCATAGCCTCAAAAGTGACTAGCCAACTCAACAGGAAGTGTAGTCACAGAAATCGGTGATTTCAGAGTCGACAAAGCACAAAGTGATGTCGGCAAGACCAAACTTTACCAGATTCAATTTAGGACTTGTTTTAGGTGTATAGAAGGTGTTTAGGTCAAAAATTTTAAGTTTTGCAAGAAAAATGTGACTGTTGTAAATAATCGCAATTATTTACTTTTGCGCTATTTGTGCTTGAAAGTTGCATCATCACATCACCCATCACTTGTACACACCTAACACATGCCAAAATTCAAGTATGAGCCAAAATGATCACATATAACTTGGAAAATTGTCAAAAAACGCAAAGAAGTCCTTACAGGCTAAATTCTGAGTTATGAGCCACATTGCTTGATCCAAACCACCGCATATAACAAACACATGGTCTATACAATGCCTAGAACCAAGTTGTACCCAAAAAAGTTTATTTTGGTAGAAAAGTTAATAATCGCAATTATTTACTTTTTGGCCAAAATGTGAGAAATTTTCTTTTTTGCCAGCATACATCCAAAGTACATGATGCCCTAAGGCCACTAGCGAAGTTTGAACAAATTTGGAGCTTAGAATCTCAAAATCTCTTTACATCTACTGTTTCAGAGAGCTAAAGCTTAAATCTGGCACTATTTTCACCCTATGCATCCAAATGAGCCCATATTTCATTCAGAGTATCTATTTGGTATATACTTCAAGCCTGTAATGCCAAGTTTGCAAAAAGTTGAAGAAATTAGCCAGCTGTAAATAATTGTGATTATTTACTTTTGTTGCAATTTTTTGTTTGGACTTTATAATTTTGTTCCTTACATGTTTTTATGCATCTAAACATGTTCAGAAATTGATTTTGAAGCAAATTGGACTCAAATTGTCAGCATTTCAGACTGGAGGACATTTCAAAGAAAGTATGCCAAATTTACTAACTTTGACACTCTATTCACTCAACAAGAGCCATGCAAGCAGCAGAGAAGTCCAAGAAGAAGCTCAACCAAAAAGAAAATTTGCAAGAGCTACTAGCATATCAACTAGACCCCGATTCAGTCAAGAATGCCAAAGCAACCTATCTCTCAAAGGAATAGCTTGAAGAGCACAACACCACAGTGTTCACCGGAAGATTCAAGAGCGAGGAAGGACATCAGGTAGAAGTGCAACTTCTATCCAAAGAAGTATATGATGTCGCCGCAAAGCCCCAAACCAAAGAAGCCAACCGAAGGCTAGGACTTAGAGATTTCTATAAACAAGAGCCGTGTGGAATGGACTTCCAAAAGGCTTATAAGCTTTTGTCCACGATCAAAGAAGATGGAACCGCTCAAATCTCTGACTCATAAGGGAATAAGGTTGAAGTAGTGACTACCAAGAAGATAGTGGCAGAAGCACTCAGACTGCCAACATAAGGAATGACAATGAGGGCAAGAGATAGAAAGACCGCCAAACCTTTCACTAAGGAAACCGCCGCGGCCACATTTGCGGACCTCATTCACAAACAGGTGGAAGAGCCCGCAAGGTTGTACCATCAGCATTTCCACTTCCTTCCAAAAGACCACCAAGGTATACAACACCAAATCATGTGGTTGCCACAACCTTTACGCGAGTCCTCAAATCAACCACCACGCAACCAATTGACCATGCACAGTATGTTTTGTCCACATTGAAAGGGAGAAAGAAAGAAGGGAAAATCACATATCTGGGTGCACCAGAGATTTTGACCAAGATTGCCTACCATGTCGCTCGGCATGGCCGACAACTTGCCGTCTGCCCCAGATCAGAACACTTGGATAGTGTCAGCACACCCTTCCCCTTGAGCTACAAGATCTGCCAAGAGATCATACAAGTCGGCTGAGAGCTCGCCAGAACGGCACAGCAGTGAAAGCTCAGATAACAAGGAAAAAAGAGTACGACGTGAAGAAATGAAGAGAAAAGCCGTGGCAGCACACCAAGAGGAACCTGTACAAAAGCAAGCTAGATTTGAAAGAGAGAAGCAATCTTATGAATGCTTCCACCAAGCACAAGGCAAGGACCCAGAAAAGTGGGTACCCATTGAGCTGAAAGGACCAAGAACCAAGCATCATACCAAGAATCAGGTTGAAGATCCCACGGAATCCCTGGAAAAGATGTATCAAGAAGCAGAAGCCTTGAAGCTGAAGGACAAAAGCAAGCAGAGAAAATCACTGAACAAGGAGCATAACAACATGATCAAGGTGATGTATCTCCACGTCCTTCTTCACCCGTTTCTGAACAACATGATCACCCCATGCCGAGCCCACCACCTTCACCAGCAGATAAGGCCAAAGAATCTGAGCCCACCAAGGAGACAGAGCTTGAACAAAGAGAGGCATTTGAATCTACACAAGAGCAGCAAAAAGAGCACGACGAAGAGCCAGAAAGGGCAGTAAGTCCTGCTCCAGCAGAGGACAACACGAAGTCTGAGCAACCCAAAGAATAAGAGGCCGAGGAAACACCCTCTACCTCAACACAGCAAGAGAAGGCCGAGGCATCCACAAATCCTCAGGATGACAAAACAATAGACGATCAACCATAGCCACAAGGGCAACAACAACCACCATCCATGACGCCGCCAAAGGATACACAAGAACCTACAGAAACATCAAGTCTGCTGGCACGGAACGAAGGTTGGCAATCAAATGACAAAGTGATCCTGCAAGTTAGTGAGTATGCTAAGCAAATGCAGGACATGACTGAACGACTTCGCTCAGCAGCACTTAGCCGTAGCACAAGGGCCAAAGAATTAGAATCAATGATTGAGGAACTCTAAGGGGAGTTAGATGACAGACTAAACATCATCACTGATCTACAAAGGCAAGTGCAGGAGTTGGAAGCGGAAGCTGAACAACATCAGCTCGCAAGGGATAGACAGCAGAAAGAGATGGATGAGCTCGATGATCTGCTTACAAAGTTGTTAGATGCTTGCAAAGCAAAGGATGAACGCTGACAGAAGTCACAAACAAACTTCTAACTACAACCCTGTCACTTCAAAAGATTCAGGTTTAATTAGATGTAGCAATGCTTCCCTACAGTACTCAGAACAAAGAATAAATGATCAAGCAATTTTCCTGCGGCAAATTAGAGAAAATCTTGCAGTGGCCTCAATCAAAGGCACAAACCAGGTCTACAAGGCATTAGAGAAGAAGAATAAAGACCTTGAGTTGGAGCTTAAATTGGAGCAGTCTCAACGCAGAGACCTGGTTTTGATGTGAGTCCAAAGAGAAGATGAACTGCTGAAAGAAATTGGAGAACTTAAAAGAGTCAACCAACTATTGAGAGAGGGACGGCCAGAAACCCAGGAGGAGGTAGACACTTTTTGCCAATAAAGATGTGTCAAAGAACGACATAGGCGAGGAGGGGAGAAATGTTAGCAGCAAGCTAACACGGATACCACGAATACCATTTTTTGGAGATCTCATTGTAAAACACTTATTATTTTTTATAAATCAAGAATATTGTAACTCTTATTTTTTGGATAAACCTTGTAATTGATGAGCCAGGGCTACAAGCTTCCAGATTGTATCAACCTGTCATTACCTATCTTTAGTTAAAGCTCCCATATTATTAGTTTTGACCACCAAAAAACTTGGCTAAGGTATAAAAGCCAATTTTTATAAGTTATTTGTAAGTTTTGGATAGTGAAATATACAGCGTGAGCTAACGGCACTCACTTCGCTCCTTCTCGTGCTTCCTACTCCCTCCCCGATTGTCACATTGCAGTCATGTTTGTTGCATTGCAACCGCAGGTAAGAGCTCTACGCATTGACGTAAACACATCACAGTATTTCATAGCTTTTGGCATCGCCGACCCGTGGCCTAATTTTATCATAAGTAGAAATTTGTACTTCAAAATAAAAAACTAAGCATAGGAGGGATATTGGGGCATCATTGCTAAGCATTTAGGTGCATTCTGGGTTGAAAACGACTAGGTCAAAAATCCACTGCTGTTAATAATCGCGATTTTGGCACTTGACCCAAAATGAGGTTTAAGACCATAAGCATGTCTCCTTAGGTCTTATAAACTTGTCCTAGAAGTTTCATTATGTTTGGATGTCATTTGATGTTGTACCAGATGTGATTTGTTTGCCGATGAGCGATTGGCTTTTGGTGATTTCAGTCACTTGAGTGTATCTTGAGTTAGATGCGAGTTGTTAGTTGTTTCTGAGATATTGACAACCTCTTGTAGCCTCTATGCACTAGTCGAGTCAGCCTCGTCCCATGGATTGACAATTTAATCGTGGTTCTCGCTAAAACTGCAATAAGATAAGATAGTGAGGTTAGACACCCGTCCCACAAGTTTGAAATGGCATTGCTACCTTCTTTCATATTCAAATGCATAAGCTTTTTCATGAGAAAAACTTTATTCAAGGCACTCTTGCCATCCCAAGCTAAGCATAATGACTCTCATAATTACTTTGTAGTAGTCTTGTCCATAATCATAAAGAAATAGACTCACCAAGGTGTAGACAAATAGTCACCATAGGATGAGCATCAAGCTCCTTCCCCACTGATCATCAATGTAAACACCATCTTTATGCTCTTTCAATGGCGTTGCAAAGCCCTTATTAGCCAAAACATCAAGCATACACTGCTTCCATATTGTAAAGTTTTCACCATCAAACTTCTTAATATAATATTCTTTTTCAGAAGTTCCAGCTCATGACTGACAAGAGCAAATGCAAGAGAGTAAGACTAGTCAATTTATAGCAAATTTTTGCAAAAAAATTCAGCAGAGTCTCCCTATTCAAGGATCAAAATTTTAACAAAAAACTCAGTAAAATCACGACAATGTCAATGCAAAAGATTTTTACATGCAAACTAGAGGATTCACGGGAAAATCTGACAGAGTCTCCTCTTTATGAAGATCAAAATCACAGCAAAACTAAGCCAAAAACAATGTATAAACCAACAAAAAGTGTTGACTAGGTATAAACTAGCATATACTGCTCAAAGAAAGTATCGATATCCAATCCACCTCACACTTAGTAACCTGGGCCCCAGTGCTCGGCTTCAAAAAGCCTCACGCCGTGACCCTCACAAAAGGTTATGCAGGCACAACTAGCCACAATCTCAAAAAGGGATCCCAAACTGAATCTCAAAAAACAATCAAGAATCCTAAAACAAGCCAAAATTGGCTCCACAAGGAGGTAGAATGATAGTATCCACAAAATGTATATCCAAAACATGAAACTGTCACTACAAGACTGCAAGACATGCGTCAAATAGGCATCAATGAGATGCAAGCAAAATCTTGACTCAAGTGAGCTCGTTGTGGGGAGTAAAACAATGTCAACAAAGCACAAGCACGCTCAAGTGCTAGTCATGCATAAACATATGCATCCAAACTCCCACTATAATGGTAATGGTTTTCACTGCCAAAGATGCTCACGAATTTGCTATGTCAAGAGAATTTGTGACTATTTATGTGTGTGTAATAACTATATATGAAAGCTATCTTTGAGAAGTCGTCAACAACTATGCATAAGTAATACCACAAAGACATAAATCATGGCCAAACACACATATGGAAATCCAAATTTGCTCTTAGAAATGCATAGAACCGATGCTAATGGTAATTTGTAACCTGTCTCCCTGTGTCGTTCTTTACAATTCTAGAGAGCATGTAAAAACCTATAATCCATGTCATCAAAGTCGATGTTTATGCAAGTGTCACTCCTCTATGCAAGAGGCATCTCACCTATGCACACCAACGTCGGAGGAGAAGCTAATGCCGCAAGTCTAAAAAACAGTTTTTCGATGTTGAAAATCAATGTGTGTGTGTGTGTGTGTGTGTGTGTGTGTTGTGTGTGTGTGTGTGTGTGTGTGTGTGTGTGTGTGTGTGTGTGTGTGTGTGTGTGTGTGTGTGTGTGTGTGTGTGTGTGTGTGTGCACACGGGCACGCGTGTATGTGTGTAGCCAACACCAAGAGGAGAGCTCATGAATGTCGAGGGGAGAACTTGCCAATGCTAATAATGTGTGTGTGTCCTTGAGTCCTTCAATGTATGAGCAAAATAGTGACCTACTATCATTGTATCCTAAATTGAGCAACCTGCTCCTCTCTCTCTCTCTTCTCTCTCTCTCTCTCTCCTCTCTCTCTCTCTCTCTTCTCTCTCTCTCTCTCTCTCTCTCTCTCTCTCTCTCTCTCTCTCTCTCTTTCAAAGCTCATAGAAAGCTCAATCTCTCATTAAAAGCTCAATATCTCTCCCCTTGTGCCTTGTGGACTTCAGCCCCTTGCCACCTTAATGTGTAAACTCTATGTGCCAAGCTCACAATGCCTCCATAGCCATGGAAGCTCCGAGCTTCAATCCATTTGCTCATGTGAAACTCGTCCTAGGAAGAGATAAATGTCAGGAGAGGAGTAGTACTGCAAATTTTAGGTTTGATACCGCTTGAAGAGTATGTGGTATGTGCCAAGTGAGAGGGAGAAGAAGAGCAGACACAGAGTGTTGATGAAGCTCTAAGTGAGGATTCGGAATCAATCACTTAAAGAGTGTGTGGTGCGTGCAGAGTGAGAGGGAGAAGAAGAGCATATATAGAGTGTTGATGAAGCTCTAAGTGAGGATTCGGAATCACTAACTACTCCTTATTATTCTATATGATCATAAGAATACATAAGGTTAGTACGGTCAATGTGATGGATGTCCGACCAATTGACTTGAACCCTAACACTTGAAAGCCAAGCTTGAAACACTAAAAAGAGTGTAAAGCTCTCAATTTGTCACAGAGAGTCATTATTAGTTCAAGCCTCAAAGACTAAGCTAAGGAGTTTTCCTCCGTGCAGGCAAGGAGGTCCTCCAAAGAAGTTTTAACAAGGGATTCGATTCAATCATGATGTTCGGATGGAAGAGCCCTTGGCATGTCATACTCTCGTAGCGGATTTTACGACACAGTATCGACTTTGACACCAATTTGTGATTCTTGAAAGAGAAAGGGATGGCTATTTTACTCCTTTCTCATTCTTTAACGCTTGTGTTTGCAAATCTTTATTATTTTTGTTTTTTCTTGCATTTATTCGGTAAAAAATTCAACAAAAAAATGTATGTACATCGTAGTGTGTCCCGTCATCTTCTAGTTCTCTACATATTTTGGGTTTTCTCTCATGAGTTATGGGCTTAACCTCAACCAAGATAGATGGCCATATATACCAGGTTCTCCAAACTGCTTATAGGTTAAGCCACTCCAAGACATAAGAAGTGGAAAAATGGTTAGCGTAATACTTGAACAAAAGCTTTATTAGGCCCAGTTCTAGTCCATGGGCATCACCTATTCTTTTGGTAAAGAAGAAGGACACATCTATTTGGATGTATCTAGATTATAGAGCTCTTAATCAGATACGATTAATAATAAGTACCTGCTATAGCATATGGATGATTTGCTTGATCAACGCTTTGGGTCAAAGTATTTTTCAAAGATAGACTAAGATTTGGTTATCATCACAATAGAATCAAACTAGAAGATGTTAAGAAGACAACATTTAGAACCCATTTTGGACATTTTGAGTTCTTGGTTATGCCATTTGGGCTAACCAATGTACCATCCATATTTATGATGTTGATAGATAGTATTTACATCCTTACTTAGGAAACTTTGTAGTAGTTTTTCTAGATAATATACTATAGTAAATCTCAAAAAGAACACTTCGAACATTTACGTCTAGTGTTTGAGTTACTGAGAAGACATAAACTATTTGCGAAGGAAACAAAATGTGATTTCTTTGAGACTCGGGTTCATTATTTGTGTCCCATTATATCCGCAAAGGGAACATATATGAAACTTAAGCAAGAAAAATCTATTCTCAGGTGGCCAGCACCAAGAAATCTCAAAGAATGATAGATTTTTCTTAGTATATCGGGGTTATGTGAGTGCACGAATGTAATGCGTGTGCGGAGAGCGATAATAAGAAGAAGGAAGGAAGAGAGAGAGAGAGAGAGAGAGAGAGAGAGAGAGAGAGAGAGAGAGAGAGAGAGAGAGAGAGAGAGAACACAGGATGTGGGTGTCTAGCAGTTTGCCACAATGTGTGTATGAGAGAGCCTCTTATTCTTCTATCTACTAGTGAAGAATAAGTTGAGTACAAGTGATGGGCGGTCGGACATCTCTGGCGTGTCCAACCAGGGTAAGAGGCACATTGTTTTTACCCCAATAATCTCCCACTTAAAGTTGAATGTGTCGATAAGTGGTACTACTATAAGATCTAGCAGTATATAGAAGAGGTATAGGGAGAAATTTCGTCTCAAACTATGCCCATTGGATCTCTCAAAGTTGATGCATGCTGTTGTATAGGCTCTAGCTGTGTGCAAAATCATGTATCCCTACTAGAGTCAGCTTGCATATGCTGCAGGTATCCTGTAATGAGCTACATTGCTGCATGATGGATCATGCTAGTGTCAACCATCACACAACTGACAATCCCAATTGCAAACGCTCCCACTGCAGCTGTTATGTCGGGTCTTGACACTAAGAGGTCATACATGAGAGTCCTAAAGGCTAATGATAGACACGTAATCTTTGCAAGAATATCCATGCAAATCGCATCAATGTCATGTGCAATGACCTCTGCCATCTATCTACATTAGGTATCTCAATGCTCACTTTGAGACTCAGGTTCATTATCTGTGTCCCATTATATCCGCAAAGGGAACATATATGAAACTTAAGCAATAAAAAACTATTCTCAGGTGGCCAGCACCAAGAAATCTCAAAGAATTATAGATTTTTCTTAGTATATCAGGGTTATGTGAGTGCACGAATGTAATGCGTGTGCGGAGAGCGATAATAAGAAGAAGGCAGAAAGAGAGAGAGAGAGAGAGAGAGAGAGAGAGAGAGAGAGAGAGAGAGAGAGAGAGAGAGAGAGAGAGAGAGAGAGACAGAGAGAGAGAGAGAGAGACAGAGAGAGAGAGAGAGAGAGAACACAGGATGTGGGTGTCTAGCAGTTTGCCAGAATGTGTGTATGAGAGAGCCTCTTATTCTTCTATCTACTAATAAAGAATAAGTTGAGTACAAGTGATGGGCGGTCGGACATCTCTGGCGTGTCCAACCAGGGTAAGAGGCACATTGTTTTTACCCCAATAATCTCCCACTTAAAGTTGAAGGTGCCGATAAGTGGTACTACTATAAGATCTAGCAGTATGTAGAAAAGGTATAGGGAGAAATTTCATCTCAAACTATGCCCACTGGATCTCTCAAAGTCGATGCATGTTGTTGTATAGGCTCTAGCTGTGTGCAAAATCATGTATCCCTACTAGATTCAGCTTGCATATGCTGCAGGTATCCTGTAATGAGCTACATTGCTCCATGATGGATCATGCTAGTGTCAACCATCACACAACTGACAATCCCAATTGCAAACGCTCCCACTGCAGCTGTTATGTCGGGTCTTGACACTAAGAGTTCATACATGAGAGTCCTAAAGGCTAATGATAGACACGTAATCTTTGCAATAATATCCATGCAAATCGCATCAATGTCATGTGCAATGACCTCTGCCATCTATCTACATTAGGTATCTCAAAGCTCACTATATCACCACCAAAACTAGTCACACATGGATGCGCCAATCATGACTCTATGTTAGTCATCACTCCCTCATCGTCCATGGGATTGTATCCAACATCGTAATGCAATTGCGAAGAGATTTCTCCATGTTTTTCTTTAGGATGAAAACTCTTTATAAGGGGGGTTAATGTCATGTAGCCTATAACAGAGGTGACTAGGTCAATTGCCCTCCGACCATAGAGTGAGGAGGACGGGGTTCAGAGAAAGACCACCTGGTCATAACGCTCATGCGATCGGACCAATGTGGACGGCATGCCACACTATTATATAAGGTCTAGAAATGAGAAGTAGATATGAAACCAAATGAAAGATTTCACGTGCTCTATTTGAGCTTATCAATAAATTTTGATGCTTTAGGATATGGATATGAGGGTGGAAATTTTGATTCCATGAAGTGGATAGAAGAGTGTTGGAATTAGGAATGCACGAAAACACACACAGCTTGGAGAAGACGAAGGAAGCTCAAGTCACACAATAGAGAGTGTGTTACTTAGTGTGCAATGGAAAGATAGATAGCCCTAGAGTGATGGGCATATATACAATGCACGGGGGAAAAAAACCTCCTAAAGAGGAAAAAAATGCCCCAGAGGTTCTAGTGTGTTCACACACATCACTACCACATGTATATGGTAAAAAATTCCCCCTGGAGTGATGCGGTGAACGAGAGCTGGCACATGAGTAAAGGGAAGTGCCATGCCCTGAGGACATAATCAGTTCACAAAGGGGAGTAAGCCCAAATCTTTGCGGAAAGCTCTGAGCTTCTCACAAGACAATGCCTTTGTGAAAAGATCTGCAAGGTGTCCTCTGTTGGCACATAAGCCAAGGTGATGTGAGAGTCTCTCCCTGACATAGTGGTAATGCACCTCAATGTGCTTTGTGTGAGCATGAAAAACTGGGTTCCTCGCAACTGCCAATGCGCTCTGACTGTCAGTGTAGATAGTGTTGTCAGTGTCCTGTCCAACACCCAAATCAGCCATAAGGTGTTTGATCCATACACACTCAACCATAGCTGTGAAGATTGCCTTGTACTCAGCCTCACAACTAGAAGTGGCCACAGTAGGTTGCTTCTTGCTCAACCATGATATACATGAACTGCCAAGCATGAAACAAAAACCACTTGTGGACACTCGTGTGTCAAAACGACCAGCCCAATCTAAGTCCAAAAAAGCATGTAGTCTAGCGGCAATAATCCCCCCCTTCGGATAAAACAAGCCAAGATGTAAAGTGCCACTAAGGTAGCGGAAAATCCTCTTGACAGGCTGCCAATGCTTAGACCCTAGGCTATGCATAAATCTGCTGACCTATGAGACTGCAAATTGAATATCCGTCCTCGTGTTGCATACATAAATGAGGCATCCAACATCAATTTGATAAAGAGTGACATCTGGAGGATCACCAGCATCATGAAGACTCAATTTTAAACATGTTTCCATGGGAGTGGCAATAGGTTTGCAATCCTCAAGTCCAAACTTACATAGCAATGTCTATATGTAACTTCTCTTACACAAGGCAATACCACCATCACACTGCTTAAAAGGTATGCCCAAGTAATGATGCAACGCCCCAAATCTTTCATCTTGACAGTAGCATTCAAATCAGCCTTAAATTCAGCAATATGTTTCTCATTTGGTCTAGTGATCAGCAAATCATCTACATAAAGAACCACAATGAGAAGTACATCACCCTCACACTTTACATACAATGTGCTTTGTGTTAGACTGTTAGGAAAGCCTTGTTTGACCAAATGAGTGTCATCTTTCTCATACCAAGCACGAGGAGATTGCTTCAACCCATACAAAGCCTTCTTACATCTGCACACTTTGTCCTCTTGTCCTTTCTTGACAAAACTGCAAGGCCGCATGCGTTACATAAACTTCCTCAAATATGTCACCATTCAAGAAAGCAGTAACAAGGTCTAATCGATGTACATCCCAACCAAAATGAGTTGCCAATGCATATAGAAAAAGCGCAGTAGTCATACAACAAGTGGGAGCAAAAGTCTCTTCATAATCTATGCCTTTTTGCTATGCATAACCCTTTGCAACAAGTCAGGCCTTATGGGGACCGATCTCACCATCCAGCTTGCATTTCAACTTGTAAACCCACTTCATACCAATGGCGTTTTTGCCAGGAGGTAAATTACATAAAGTCCATGTGTCATTTTCTATAAGTGCATCATGTACTGATTGCATGGCAGCCATCCAATTTTCTGAATTCTGTGCTTCATCAAAAGACAGAGGTTCCTCAACATCATGTAAGCTAGACACAACCAAAGCATAATAATCTGATGCATGGTGAGAGCCTGAACAAGTACGACTTGACAAAGGTTGCATCCACTTTACTGTCACGCAAAGTGTACACCAACCATTTTGGCATACCTCTAGCCTGCTCATTTCCAGCCCTTTCCTCTTCAAGTACACCATGTACATCTGCATCAGTAATAGGCTGATCTATAACATTTTCAAAAACCCCCATAGGTTGTACATTTTCCTCATTGGAATTTACGTTCAAACTTCCACCACTGAAAAGAGGCAGCAAAGTGTCATAAATGTCATGTGAGCTTACATTACTGTCTCTAGTACATGACAGCAAGGGCTGAACAGAATCTTCCACAAACACTACATTCCGTGAAACCAAAATATGCTTTGTTTGCGGATGATACAACCTGTAACCTTTGCTTTCAGCACTATAACCAACAAAATAACATTTGACAGCCTTATCATCCAATTTTTTGCGTTGTGTTTGTGGCAACAAAGCATATGCCAAACAGCCAAAAACAAGCATGTGCTCAATAGAAGGCTTTCTATCATGCCATGCTTCATATGGAATAATAGAGTGCAAAGCTTTCGTACGACACCTGTTTAGTACATAAGTGGCACACATGATGGTCTCAAGCCAAAAAGAATGCGGCAAAGCTTGACTTTTGACCATACATCGTGCCATTTCCGTAAGTGACCTGTTTTTCCTCTCAGTTACACCATTTTGTTGAGGTGTATAAGGCATTGTACATTGGTGTTTTATCCCACAACTAGCCAGAAATGCATTAAATTCATGAGACATATACTCCCCCCCTCGATCGGAATGAAGGGTGCCATTCTACATTTCGAGACATTTTCAACCATAGCCAGAAATTGTTTGAAGCACGTAAAAACTTCGGACTTCTCTTTAAGCGGAAACACCCATGCATGCCTGGAGTAATCATCAATGAAAGTCACGAAGTACAGGTAATTGCCCAAGGACGACGTTTGCATGGGCCCACAAACATCACTATGCACAAGCTGCAACCTGCATGTGGCACTAACTGAACCATCCTTTGGAAACTTAGGATGTTGCATTTTACCCAAAATACAACCTTCACAAACATGTTTGACAGGTGCTTCAAGAGGCGGCAAAGAAGCAACCATATCAGATTTCTACAGACGCAGCAAATTGGCAAAATCCAGATGCCCAAAACGTGCATGCCACAGTTTTGTATCCGAAACAGCCCTTGAATATACAACTGCATTTGTAAAATTTTGTCCACACTTGTCATACAAAGTAAGCTTATACAGCCCATGGCACAAAAGGCCAGATGCAACAATTTCATCACCAAAACTGAGATCATGAACTGTATATCTGTCATCCACAAATTTCACTACAAGTCCAAGTCTAGCAAGTGCAGATACAGACAAAAGATTCTTCTTGATCCCAGGTACATAAAGTGCATCAACAAGTGTGAAAGAACTACTATTTGTAGCAGTAATTACAATCTTCGAAATACCACACATGTGAATCTGCAGCAAACTGACATGCATGCATCATGGACAACAGGATTGTAAGTGCACTCTACACAAAAAGCCCATTCTGCATCAACATCAGCATCATAGTATTCTTTCACAAAAGACTCAACAATGGCTGCATTTGTAGTGGAACTAGCATTTGCAGTGGAACCACCCTCTTTCTTCTTAGCCTCTTTGGCCTTCAACGTAGGACACTGCTTGATCAAGTGATCATTAGCTTTACAATAATGGCAACGCATCTTCTTTTTGCCCTTATCACTAGAATTTCCAGACGAATTGTTACCAGCATATGCATTAGGAACAGAAGTTTTGCCACTCGCAGCAGAACCATAAGAAGTGGATGCATTACCACCTTTTCTTTGAGAAGCAATAGAAGCATGTTCAATTGCACACTGTCTAGTCCTGTTTTTTCTCAAAAGTGACTCTGCACAACAACAATGTGTATAATGCATCAAACTTGACAACTTCAAGATTTCCTTGGGTCATAAGTCTCCAAGTACTAGCAAAAGTCTGGTAAGAATCTGGCAAGGCATCAAGAACTGTCTGCACAAGAGAGCTGTCTGAAATGACTTCACCTGCAGAAATAAGTTGCTCATTGATATCCTTGACACCAGCAAGGAAAGTGTCCCTATCATCTTCCTCATGTATAATCTTCGATTCCATCTCTTTACACAACAAAGCAATTTTAGACTCATTGCGGCTTGCATAAAGACATGCTAGAATATCCCAAGCCTGTTTTGCAAATTTCGCTAAACAAATGTGAGGAGTAATGGTGCGCTTTACAGACAATGCAATCAATGCATGAACCTACACATCCTTTACATCCCAACGAGCTTGTTCTACCGTAGGCAAAACAACTCTAATAACAGCAATCCTTGCAACAAGACCTGCAACATCCTCAACATTGCATACATCCTCAGACCAGGATGTACATAAATGTCCTGTACAATATTCCAAACGCCCTTTGACACAAGAACATGTTGCATCATGTAAGCCCACATAGGGTAATTTTCCCCATCCAACCTGTCCTCAGCAGCAAACATCTTGAACACATCCGTGTTGCTGTCAACCATGGAAAATGTATGCACTTGATGTGAAAACTGCCCAAAATGAGAAGAAACTGAGTGAGACCAGCACGTGTTGTATAGCACAACCCGTAGTAGACTGTATGGGACCTATTATGTAGAAATAGGCACTGACAAAAATTATGTACTAAATGATGCAATTGCCTTTGCAGTCCTACCTGTAGTGGAAACGGAGGCCGAAATGAGCCCGAATCAAAAATCTGAGCAGACTAAGCTCTACGAGCTAGCCCAAAATTTTTGTCAACCTACGAGCGCTCACCAAAGCTCACTAAAATTGAAGATAGTGAGCACGTGTGTTCTGGAGCTGGTGACTAAGCCCGGGAGGACGCAACCTGCTCTGATACCAATTGTTGGAATTAGGGTTGCAGGAAAACACACACAACTTGGAGAAGATGAAGGAAGCTCAAGGCACACAATAGAGAGTGTGTTACTTAGTGTGCAATGGAAATATAGATAGCCCTAGAGTGATGGGCGTATATACAATGCACGGGGGGAAAAAACCTCCTAAAGAGGGGAAAAATGCCCGGCGGTCCTAGTGTGTTCACACACATCACTACCACATGTATATGGTAACAAAGAGAGGGAGTGGTCCAGGCTAAAAATGTGAGCGAAGCAAGCTTGAATGTGACCAAAAGTAGAGCACTCAAGAAGAGTATGATGCTGAGACTTTGGGACTTACGAGGGACATAATGGAAACACAAGAAGGGACTCTTCCCTAATGTCCCAATACCCCATCTCAATCGAAATGAGTGGGAGCTAAGTTGTGGATCGCAACTATGGTACGGACTAGGGTCAAGCATGTATGGGTCGGTACAAAATTCTCTCCTCAAAGAAGAACATGCTTTCTTGGGGGGGGGGGGGGGGGGGGGGGGGGGGAATGTATAAAGCATGAGGTTTTGAATTGTTCCCCTGTTGAGATACATTGGCATTGTAGAAAAGCCTCATCCACTAAAGAATATAGTGTTGCATGATGACGGAAGTGTGTTGCATTCATCTTTCAAACTACTTCTTGGTGTCTTGCATCCTTTCTGAGCTCAACATTTTGCTTCTATAAGTCTTTAAAATCTTGTTATTTGTCGCTTGTGCAATTATAGGAAGTTGACATTGCAAGCTTTGGTGCATCTTTATCATGTCCTTCCACAAATTTCTCCTCGTCCATGACCTCAATGGGAAGTAATGTCGAATCAACGAGAAGGGACATGTACTGTGTTTAAACCTTCAATAGGATAAAGATTATGAAAATGCTTTCTCACATAATTGAACTCTTTCCAAGTGTCCACACTGAGGCTACCACCGCATAAAGTAGTACAAACATTATTCAGGTATCGCTTGAGAACTTAACATTCGATATCCCTCAATGGCACATGTTTCAATTACATAGTAGGCTCTCTTCCCAACCACAATTTTGAATACATTCAAACCCTTTCCAAGTGGAGACACTAATGCTATCATCCCACACTTCCAACCCCATAAAGATGTGAAGTTGTTACCAAGGTGTCCAATAGATATCTTTCGAGAATCCAGCATTGATATCCCCTCGCTGCCACACTCTTTCAAATTCATAGTGTACTCCCTTTCTGGCTTCAAGATGATACATAGCACATTCCCCTCGTTTTTATTGTTTTATAATTTGTTGGAACCTCAAGCCCAAGGTGCTCAAAACTCTAACTACTTCAAGTGGGTCTTGAACATACACAAATGTATGGTTTTTCCTTGTTGAGAGTTTTCACAACGAGAAAGTTCATTCGCATCCAACAACTATACAAACAAAATTTTTCAAGGCGATCATGAGCTTTTGTGCTTCTTGTGTATGAGCCAAAAGCAATGCATTTTCACATAGCAAAAATATGATCACAACATTACCAATAGGGACTACTTCAATTCCTTCTTCATGCATATACTCAAAAACATATGCTGCTCCAAGTACCAAGTCAATACAAGCATGCAAGTTCACATAAATTTGAGAGAGTAATATGTGAAGTACGCTTGGAGGGATTTTACTTTTATTTTTTTAAATTTCAAGCAATATTGGTGTTAAGCAAGGGTGCATACCTTCACTACCTCTCATTGGGCTATGCACTGATGATTTCGAGAGATGGGGGGGGGGGGGGGGGGGGGGGGGGGGGGGGGGGGGGGGGAGAGAGAGAGAGAGAGAGAGAGATGTTCATGTACACCTACAGTTTGCCCGAACTATGTTTAGATGACACCATGACTTTTTTGGATGCATTAATGATAGGATTGCCAAAATTTGGCCATCAAAAAGCGGTGAAAGCGAGTGAGCATACAAATGTAGTTGCATGAGGAACTCTATAGCCTATGATATAGGGTCATAGTCTTGTCACAATCAATGACATAAGACAAGGTACTTACAATAAGCGACATTAGCTTTTGTCTCCATATCCAGGCTCATTATCATAAAGGCTATCCTAATCATTTTAAAATTTGGAGGCATTATCTTAGCATGTGCATCAATACATTAACCATGATTTGGGTTATGTTTAACATTCACCCTAGGGTTGTGTTAGTCGAATGCATCGTTTCAAGGGCTTCTTTGCTAAAGGCAAGTATACTAGATCCTAGAACACTCCAGCTTAGAGCCTAGACTACATATTCAACTATTTCAAGGGATTCTTTGCCAAAGCTAAGTATGCTAGATCCTAGAATATCTGTCATTAGGGCCATTGTATTGGATGCTCTTTCACTTACACCTAGATCCTAGAATATCTGCTATTAGGGCCATTGTATTGGATGCTCTTTCACTTACACATGCAAATGAAAACTCAAGTATGTTTTGGAAAGCAAAGTGACCTTTTTACATCACCTTGCCACAATCTAAGTGGGCATCTCAAAACAAACGTAATAAAATTATAAGTTAGAATAATGGTTATGAATCAAAAATTACAACCATCAAAGGAGTTGGTTGCTCATAAAATACTTCAAACATATCTAGCTGGTTAATGTTTGAGGAAAAAATCTCTCCTTGTATTGATTAAACGCATCTCTCTCTCTCTCTCTCTCTCTCTCTCTCTTGCTTACCGTAAAGTAAAGCATGCTTGCAACTAGATTTATTCTCTTCATGTTTAAGTCAAGTTTTCAACCTTGAACACTAGTTATGGTGGGTTGTTTACTTACGTGATAAGATAACAAGTCAGGGACTTCAGTTTGGCTAATAAGTTACATTAGAATATTACTTTCATGGAAATTGAGAAGCAACCACTTGTACAAGTGGTCAAATAAAGTCTAAATCTTGATTATTGTAAAACAGGGGTTTGTATAATGTCTACTCAATTTTAGCATATATAGAATTAAGGTCCTCCACTTGTCCAATCTAAGCATGGGACATTAATATAAGGTCCATGGTCCTATTCTCAATTATAGAATGGAGATTTAGTCTCAAGAGACCCAAATAATCTAGGCTAGGATTCAATGAGCACTGATGACAAAAACAACAACCATTATCCGTGCTAGAGCCCATGTAAGTCGTTGATCATGAGTTACATTTATGGTTATGGATGGTCCTCAAAAGAAGACGAGAATATAAAAAGTTTTAGCATTATAGGAACAAGCATCAAAGGAACATTCCCAATAGACCTTAAAAGATCTATCCAATGTGTCTTAAACTCAAGGTCTGTAATTCAAGCTGAGATAACCAATCTATGACACTTGTGCGATAGACAGATTAATCCAATTCTCTCTCCCTTTCTCTTACTTTCCTTTGGAAATATGTTACATGTTTACATTATATCACATCTCAGTGATATAATGTATCCAGTTGTGCGATAGACAGATTAATCGAATTCTCTCTCCCTTTCTCTTATTTTCCTTTGGAAATATGTTACATGTTTACATTATCACATCTCAATGACCAGACAGACCACAGAAACCATGTTCTAAAGAAAGCCAGGCAAAATGCCTCTCTCTCTCTCTCTCTCTCTCTCTCTCTCTCTCTCTCTCTCTCTACACATACACGTACACACACACGCACACGCATCTGAGAACCTCCACGTCATAAAAACATTCCCAAGAGACCTCAAAGATCTATTAAACTAGTCTTGAACTCAATTTAGAGAGAGAACATTCCCAAGGAACCTCAATCCAAAGAGAACTCAATTTAGAGCTTGGGTGTGTGTGTTCTTTTTTATTTTTTGGGAAAGGGGGGGGGGAGGGGGATACCCCTATGCTCTTAGCACAGGGCAAGTACCCTTCAGGGGTGCCAAAACCTTTTACCCTAACAGTGACTTCTGCCTTCGCTTGACAACCTATATGTTGGGAAATCCCTTGATAAACAGCAATCTTTGTCTGAGCTGCCAGCCACCTAACAACAAAATCTAATGCTAACAAAATTGCTTCCTAACCTGCCAGCCTCTTGTTCACAGAGGCATGGTCATGGTTGACATAGGAACAAATTCTCTCAAGCATTGTGAGACGTTACAACATCTCTTAAGGCAAGCCGCAACTCATGTATACCCTGCTCTAACAAAGCACAGACAGGAAGGATCTGAGCTGAAGGTAGTCTCCTTTTGGTCTCTTCAAGCATCTCTTTGGCCCCATTCTCATCCAATTTTGTTGCAACTAGAACGGACGGCCTTTCGGATAATCCGGGCTGATACATTTCTAGCTCAAATTTGAGATCTTGATACTGGACCCAAGGAGGAGAGCCCTTATTGTCACCAACAGATGCAGACAAGTCTACCACATAGGCGAGCACCTTCGTCCGCTCTATGTGCCTTAGAAAATCATGACCGAGGCCAACATTCTTGTGGGCACCCTTGATTAGCCCTGGAATGTCTGCTACCGTGATCGAATAGAAGTCTTCAAACTCAAGCTTGCCCAAGTTGGGCCTCAGCGTTGTGAAAGCATAATGGCCCACCTTTGGCTTAGCTCGTGATATTGCACCCAGAAGTGTGCTCTTTCCTGCATTTGGAGCCCCAACAAAGCCCACATCTGCAATAGTTTTGAGCTCAAGTACCAAAAAGGCTTCTGTTCCAGGATGCCCATTTTCATGTTCTTTGCTAGGAAGCTGTCTGTTGGGCCCACGTCCCCTGGCCATTGCTGCATTCCCCCGACCACCCTCTCCGCCGTAAGCCACAGTTAGAGTCTCTCCAACTTTAACTAATTCTGCAACAACCCTTTTAACCAAATTCCTTTCGACGAGGGACGCCTGCTCGGACTCGTCGATCTCAGAGCCTTCAATAACAGAGCTATCATCAGACTCTGTCCTTTCTGCCTCTGTGACAGATCCATCAGTTAGCTCACCATCTTCGTCATGTTCTTCGACCGTGTCTGAAAGCTCATCATCATTAGCATCCTTGATGGCCTTATCTTCCTCACTCTCAAGATATCCATGTGTGTCGCATTCATCATCATGCCACTCTGCAGACTCCAAAGAACCATCCTGTAATGAGGGAATTTCACCGCTCACCAAATGGATGACAGTCCCTTTCGGGACAGGCACTACCTGTAAGCAGCTAAAAAAGAAGCACCATAAGTTATTGCACCTAATGCTTGTCCTCTCTTTTTTAATTTATCCACTTTTCAATAGCAGAGTGCCCCAAGTTCAACAACCAAATGTATTTTACCAATACTGTGCATTTTGCCAGGACATAAACTTGACCTCATTGAAACACTACAATGAAGCCCTACGAAACAAGCCAATCTACAAGCATTACACGCGAATGTTAAAGGGACATTGTGGAACAGAAATTAGGATAAGCAAGCTTGACTAATAACCACTCTTAAATAGCCTGAGCCTTGGCTGGGTCCATCTCATCAATGTGACCTAGCATACAGATAACATGTTGTGTGTATATTTGCAGATGAAAATAGCACTCCAATGCATGTATAAGATTCCTCAAAAACACATGCACACACGTATACTTACACATAAGTGCTCTATGCTTCCTTACAATTTTCTGGTATGCAAAAGCAAGCAATGATTGCAAAATTATAGTTAGGTCATACACAAAAACATTTGTTGTCGTTAAGGCATGAAACCGACCTTGTCAGTCCCTCTACTTCCGATTTTTCTCTTTGAAGACCCATTTCCTCCTCTACAAGCAGTCTGTAACATCAGACAAAGTTACAAGGTCATTAGTCAAAGCTAACTTCTGTTGCACATCAAAAGGCAGAGGAAATTTTTGAACCACCAAGACCATGCCTTGGGCACTTTGAGCATCTCCTCATTTTACTACTACAAATTATGACAAGAAAAGGAAGAAAGCAACTAAACAAAAAACTCACTTCCCAATAAAAGCATCTTATTGATAAAGCTTATCACTTAGGTGAAGCTATAAAATGCATGTTCAAAAATCATAGGCAGCTATAAAATGCATGTTCAAAAATCCTGCCTATGATCTGCTCTTGCTTTGCCACATGAGCTCTAATGACACCCCACTTACATTGGCATTACAGCCCCTGTATTGCTGTATATCCACACTTATGGGAAAGCCAAAATTCACAAATTGAGTGCAGGCTATAGACCCAAGGTAGTTATCCATGGACCCATGGCAGTCATCCACAAGACAATATGACTATCTGCTCCATCATGCATAGTGTTGACTAGATCCCACCAATGTCATCAGTGCCCAATACTTGAGTGTATAACTAGGTGTCATAAAATGCTCCCACATACACGTCACACACAAGCGTGCCCACAAACACACGCAAACGAGAAGTTATGGAAAAAGAAGGATTCGCAATACTAAGCCCCCTCTTGCAATGAAGCCTCTAGACTCACAGCTGTTTCATTTGGTAATCATATGCTATATGCATACGGGTTTGGAAGCATAACTGAAAATTGATATGACCCTGTGGAGAGAACAATAAGAGACTATTTTTAGCTTCATTTGACTGTACGAATTGTATTTTAATTTTTTAGCTCCATTTTGACTGTACAAATTGTATTTATAATTGCAAAGGTTATCACAGGCCCAACAGAACTTGACAGTACAGCTATTGCGAGTTATAAGTTTTAAATGCTTGTTATTTCTAATATCAGAAGTCTATAATTCAATGTTTTCCTAAAACATACTGCTATGAAAGAGTGGGGATGTTGAAGGAGAGCAAGCATACGGGTATGATAAAACCGTGTCGACATTAGTAGCATATGTGTATTGTCCCCTGAGAACACAGAAATTCTCCTAAAGCAAGTACACTCTCACCAGTTGATGATGTGGCATGTAGGCAAGCAGGACTCACGACAAAGTGTGTCACGTGGCAATCAGAGAACACATGGCAGGCAAGGAGACAGCTGGCACAGCAGGGAAAACACGTGACACAATCAGCCACATTAGTAGTGGATATGTCATCACCTGCCATGTCAGCAGGATGCCACAAAAAAGTGCTAAGAGAAAATCCAAATACAGCTAGTACAAGCCTTTGATTGTTTAATCGCTACCAGTTAGTAGCATAAGCTAGACAGTTGCTACTGGCGGATCATCAGCAAAGTGCCACAGCAACATGGCCACATGGGTAGTCAGGTTGAAGAAAAAGTCTGTGCACAAGGGAAAAAGCTTTATGCTCCACTTCTTCATCATTCATAAGAAAGTAACAACCTAGCAGTAGGCGCTCCCTCCCAGAAGACTCAATACTATCACTTCAGTTTCCCAAAAGAACTAAAATTTCTTCTGAAGATGCAACTTGCCGACCCCGACTTTTCAGCCATATGGGGAAGCTTACAGAATGTCACTCCTTATTTGATCCAAGATAGCTTATCATACCATCATCAAGCTATCTGTGTGGCTCCAAAGTGATGACATGACATGACCTGACCAGACCAGAAGAGGCAGCAAGAGCCACGCTGGAGCTGAACTAGAAAGAGCAGACCGAAATCTGAGCCGAGTCACACGTGAAACACGGGGAGACTTGTGGGCTGCTTATGTAGCAGTCACTATGGACATGGTGGCATGGCAATTGGATGCCAGGAGCTTTGCAGTTCAGAAAGCAGTTAACTTTCAGGCTTTTGGGTGCCAATTACTGATATCAATTGCCTTTGGGGCAGCTTGTAAAAGGCTAAAAGCAAGCCTTAGTGCCTTTAAATATGAGGCCTTGGGGGACCCTCTGCAGATTTGCAACTTTCCAGTTGCAGAGTGGCTCTCCCCGGCAGTTGTAAACTATGAAGATTCAATCAATAAAGAAGTACTGCAAGGGATGCCTACCTTAGAGGCCAGTGCATGTAAGTGGGAAACTCTGCCCGTGTGTCTTGTCTCAAGTGTTCAATTCTCTTTCAAGTTCAAGTATTTTGTACTTTCACTACCATTCGTAGTGGTGTTGTTCTGTCTCACCACCTTGAGAGTGACTTGCCAGTTTCAGTGGTATCAGAGCACCACTCGATTCTTCTTCTACAGAGAGTCCGATCGAGATTTTGTATAGAGCGACCATAGACACGGCAGTATCTCATAATTCTAATTTCTGAGGAAAAGTACGAGTAAGGAAGTGGAAGTTGAAGAAGATGAGGAAGTCGACGATGAGGAGTCGGCACATGAAGAGGAAAGCGATGATAGCAGTCCTACAACGGAGCCTGAGGCACAGCTTGATCTTGTAGAGGCTCAGAACAGAGCAACGCAGAAGGAAGTATGATTGCTTATGGAGCAATTAACTCATTGTTTCCAAGATCCTGGATATGTGAAACACATAAATGCAACCATGTTGCGGTGTCTCCTAGATTGGCACAATTGGAGAATCGCCTAGGCCAGGAGAAGACATACAAGGAGAGAGATCTGCAATAATGCTAGGAATCTCGAGAAAGGAAGGGCGATCTGGGAAAAAAACGATAGAGAGAAAGAAAGAAAGAAAGATTTTTAACGTCTATGTCAGGCCGAAATCGGCCTATGAGACAAATCAAATGTACATGGTGTGTATGTCATCCGTCTATCGGAAAGACAAATGAAACAAAAACTGATACAAAACTGAACTGAGTGTAGGTAGTGGGGTATCTGAGGAGGGATGGAGCTCTATCTCTAGGGGTATATGCATGTCTATATGCTCAAGGTAGTACAATCATGAGAATGCATCAAGCTATCTAGCTCCATCCTGTACTAATGGGGGGATGTAAGATGTGGTACATGGGCGGGTCTGGTGCCAAGGCTGCCCGGATGAAAGCTGTCGGGTCGGCCCTCATCCGGGCCACTCGCTCCTCAGTGGCACGGCGCTCCCGGGCTCGGATCTCCTCGATCTGTCGGTGGTGGGAGCTCGCGCCCCTGTAGCCTGTGACTCGTGGTCGTCGTCTAGCTCGGCTCACCTCTGCCTGTGGGAGTGTCACTCTCCTCTGAGTGTCTGGTGGGGGAGGGGCGGTAATCCTCTGAAAGAAGTCTGTGAGCTGCGACTGTCTCCCCTCTGTCTGTGTAGCTGTGTGTGGCTGTAGTAGTGTGTCCCAATGGCTCTGTATCTCTAGTAAGAACCGTCCGAGCTGTCTCTGATCTCGAGAGTCCATGATCTCTCGGAGAGTGGGCTGTCCTCTGAATAGGGCCTCATACCTGCCTCTGATCTCAGTGTATGCTCTGCATCTACATACAAAGTGCTCCTCACTCTCCACCTCCTCTGTGCAGGCTCTGCAGACGCGCTCCTCCCTGGGAACACCAGTATGTCTCCCGATCTCAATCTCTAACCTGTGTGAAGCCACTCTCAGCTGACCAATCGCCACCCGTGAGCTATGTGGCATATATGTGTCCATGTAGCGTGGTCTCTGTATGAACCCCCCGGACAATATGGTGAGAAACTGGTCTCTGTAATCTGACATCCTCGTCCCCAAGCCAGGTGACTCCCAGACTCTCCTAGTGTATAGCTGCCACAGATCCTGTCTCAGTACCAAGTTCCTCTCACTGCGAGAGAGGTGAACATATGGTGAGTGGGGGTCGTACTGGAATGGTGGTAGGCTCTCCATGTCAAGACCGTGTCCCTCAAACCATGCTCTGACCTGTGAGTACCATGCTCTCTCATGCCCACTCTCTGATAGCTGTATAGCTGCCTCAAATGCTCTACGAGTAAGTCTGTCAGGAGGTAGCTCTCTCATCCTCTGGATGAAGCAGACTGTCTGGAATAGTGCCTCTACCACCATGGGTGGTGTGGCGAGCTCGGCTCTAATAATGTCATGTGGCACTGTCTTCTTGCTGCGGAGCAAGCGTGAGATCATACATACCTGTGGCCTCTCAAGCTGTGTCCACTGGTCAGGTATCAATCCTGGTGCCCATACTGCCGCCGAGTACATCAAGGCCGGGGTGACTAAGGTGTCGAAAAGCCACCCCTTCGTGCGGGGTTCCTGAAAGTGTGCCTGGTGGCATCTCCGCTCTAGCATGGCCAGAGCTGCATATCCTCGGGTGAGCCTGTCAGCAGCAGCCTGCCTCATAGTGAAGGGTCCTGGTAGGCTGGTGAATGTGATGCCAAGGTAGACATAGGAGGTGACTACATCAACCTTTCCTCCTGCTGCTGTGAAGGTGGCAGCGCTCCTCACTGCACTGGATGTGTGAAAGATCATAACCTTGGTTTTGCCAAGGTTCACAGTCAACCCCCTGTGTGTGCTGAATTCGTCCAAGGCCTCAAGATGGCGTTGCAAGCCCTCGGGTGACTCTGAAATCAACACAATATCATCAGCATATAACATGATGTGGACCGGAGTACCTGCCAAGTCGCTCCCCTCTCCCCCTGCTCGCAGTATGTAGTCGGAGATCTCGTCGATGTAGAGCCCAAAGAGTGTCGGGGAGAGTGGGCATCCTTGCTTAACACCAATGGTGCTAGCAATGGTCTCTGAAAAACCGCCAGGGCAACGAACTCGACCCGTCACCTTCTCGTAGAGAGCATATATGGCCCAAATCATCTCTGTTGGTACCCCAATGCTGTGAAGGCGCTGGAAGAGTCTCTCGCGTGGGACTGTGTCAAAGGCCTTGCGGAAATCCACAAAGCAGCAGTAAAGCCTCTTCTTCCGCGCCTTTGCCCCATCAATGAGGCAGCGCAGAACGAAGATGTGATCAGTGGTGGAGAAAGCTCGTCTAAAACCTGCCTGGCCTGGAGCTCGTAAACCCTCGATCTCTGCGTAGCAGCTGAGCTGTGCCTCAAGTACTGCTCCATATAGCTTGGCCATTGTGTGGCCAATCATGATAGTCCTGTAGTTCCCTGGATCCAGGGTGTCGCCACATTTGTGGATAGGCACTATGGTGTGCTGTGTCCACTCCTCTGGGAAGCCCTCCCCTATAGCCCGGTTGAAGACATGTGCAATCAACGGGGCTATAGTGGAGGCCGCATAAATGATGTGCTCACTCTGTAATCCAGTATGGTCAGCTGATTGTCTGTGTTGCATGCGGCGTATGGCCCTCTCTACCATCTGTGCTGTAAAGAAGGAGGAGCACGTGGGGCGTGGCTCGTGTGGCTGTGGGATAGGAGGCTGTCCTGGCACCTCGTAAAGTCGCTCTGCATAATCATGCCATATCTGTGGATCCTCAATAGCTGTAGTCGGACGTGGCTCGCGCAGGGTGCGCCATGCTGTCGCGCTATCCATGCTCATGAATAGGCGGTATAGCTCAAGCTCCTGTGCCTCTTCGAATGCTCGCCGCTTTTGGCGTGTCAGCGTCTTCATATGCCGTCTGGCCTCTCTCTCTGTGATCTCTCCTAAGGCTCGCTGTGCGCGGAGACGTCGGTATAGCTCTTTGCACTCATCATCATACCAGCGGTTCTGAGGCATAGTCCCGGGGGGGGGAGTGCGTCCTGTGTGAGTGGTGTGTGGAAAGGAGCTAATAGCTGAAGTGTGGAGAACGGAAGAGATATGTGATGTGAGAACTGAGAGTGGTGTGGATGAGTGGAGGAGGCATAGGCCATGCTCGACCTCGGCCGAGTAAAGAGAGGCTAGCTCATGTGTGAAATGGATGGTGGTGTGTGGAGTGTGTGCTGTGGAGCTGTGTGGGATGGTATCTCCGGTGATGGAGAAAGAGAGGTATGTGTGGTCGGCTCCGATGGGTATGGGTGGAATGGTGAAGGATGTGATAAGGTGTGTAGCCTCCCTGGGTCCCAGAATATAGTCGACTGTACTCCCCCCTCCCTCTGCAACTCCATGTGGCATACAAGTCAGGCCCCCTGAGGTGGGCCACTGGACCATCCCGTTATAAATAACGAGACGGTGCTGGGAGCCAAGTCGAAGTAGATGTCGTCCGTAGGCTGTGACTGGAGCTCTGTCTGCTGTATCTCTCATAGTAGCCTCCTCATCTAGAGTGTGTAGTGCCTCTGGGTCCTCGTGGTCATATGCCTCACACTGCTCACTGCGCGTACGAGCATTGAAGTCTCCCATAAGGAAGACTTCACCCAGTGTGGAGTACTCCATAATCTCCTCCGTGAGGCATGCGTACGGTGACTCCTGCTCAATAGGGGCGAATCTGGAGCCTGTGGGAGCAAAGTAGCAAAGGGCAATGTAGACGATCCTGTCTCGTGAGAGCTCGAGGCGAATCCACATGTAGCGGGCCTGTGGGTCCCGGGCAACAATCAGTAGTCTACTGTGAAGCCCCTGTCTAAAGAGTATGGCCACTCCTCCTGAGCCACGAGTGGTGTGCTGGCGCATACACCCCCGATGTAGAGACTCCCACTGGAATCCATGTATCCGTGGTAGCCCTCTCTCTGGGCTCTCGTGTGTCTCTGTAAGTAGAATGATGTCTCGACCTCTCATCACCTCCTCAAGTCTCTCTGGGTGTGTCCATAGGTCTCCATTGCAATTCCAAACCGTGACATGAATCTCCTCGTGTGTCCCACAGGCCGCGAGTCCCTATGCGATGGTCTTGCCATCAATGATAACCCTACCATCTCGATATACTGCCTTCTTCCCTTCTTTGCGGGCTTGGTGGACTCTAGGCATGCACGCGCGACGGTGATCTTGTTGCATCTTTGTGAGGTCATCATCAAGATAAATCGGGGGGCCTTCTAGCCCTCTCAAGATGACCCTCTTTCGGAGGAAAGAAGTTCGAGACTCCTCGGAGGCGAATTGGAGGATGAGAGCTCTCTTCTTTGGATCTTTGCCGTCTCCAAACTTTGGAGAAAGGGATCTCTTCTTCCTTGTATCCCACTTTCTTGCATAAAGCTTTCCCATCGCTCTCGGGTGTAGACCCTTCTTCTTCTTTGATGCCGGTCACTCGCACATTGAGACGGCGAGCTTGTCGCATCTTCTCCTCCTCGATGGTTGTGTGTACGATGAGTACCTCATCTTTTTGGGCTTCCTCTCTTGCAACCTTCTTGATGTTCTTTTTGACCACTTCGACCCATCCTTCTTTGGTGGCCTCTAATTTGTCCTCAATGCTTGCGGTGAGGGCTTTGGTGATCTCCTCCTTGAGGGCTTCCTTAGCCTCCTCTTTAATCTCTCCTTCTTCGGGGGTGAGGGATGTGATGGAAGCATGAAGGAGATCGATTTGTGCCTTCATCTCTTCTTGCTCTTTCCTCCATCTCTCCCTCTCCTTCCCGTTCTCCCGTTCCCTTCTCTCCTTCTCCTCTTTGAGATTTTGGATTTCCGCTCTCATGTCCTCCTCTTCGTTCCATAGCTTGATGAGGGTGGCTTTCTCCTCCTCCCATATCTCTCTCTCCATCCGCCATTCTTTCATGTCCTTCTCCAATTGTGCAAGCCTCTTGTTCGTGAGCATGAACGTTGTCTTCATTGTCGATGCCGGCGTCTTGATGATGGGGGAAGACATGGCTGTCTTCGTAACTACCCTCTCTTCATATTGTGAAGAAGAGGGGAGAAGGGGAAGAGAGGGAGTACTTGTGTGTATGCGTGTATGTGTGTAGTGTGTGTGTGGGTATGTATCCGTGTGTGAGAGATTGGGGGCAGCGGGCCTGGTGCACTTGGTAATGCTGCCACAGTGAGGCAGCGGCAAGTGCTACAGCCTTGGCAGCGTGCAGTCGCAACAGGTCAGCTACAACGGGTTCAGCAGCAGCAGTGGCGCGCGCAGGAGCAACAGCAGTGGCGCGCAGAGAGAGAGAGAGAGAGAGAGAGAGAGAGAGAGAGAGAGAGAGAGAGAGAGAGAGAGAGAGAGAGAAAGACATTGGAAAGAGCAACTGTTGCTAGAGAGAGAAAACGTAGCCCATAGAGAGAGAGAGAGAGAGATGAAATGAAATGAAATGTTATATTAACGTCTTCAAAAGGCCAAAATGACCTATGAGACCAAACTGTTACAAAATTGTGAATTTGGTACCATGTCTGGGTACAAAAAGACTAGAATAAAAATACTACTACTACTAGAATCCATCCTCATCTGCACTGTGGATGTCTAGAGAGTGGCTCGAATCCTCTGTTGTAGTCTCTGTCGATGTTGTGTAGCCCCTCTCCTCAATCGTGGCCGTTTGGATCTCCATAGCTCCAGTGCTCGGTCGATGAGAGTGCCGGTAATGGTCGAGCTCTGCAGTGATGGCTGCTCCTCTGGCTGTCCCATATCTAGTGAAAAGAAATCTGTAATCTGTCTCTAGGACTGTCTCTCTCTAGCTCTCCCCAATAAATGTCTCTATATCTGTGTAACTCAAGTAGATAAAGCCCAAGACATCTTTGATCCTCATAACTCATGACCCTAGAGAAAGGACCGAATCTATCTCTCATTCTCAGCACCTTCATTCACAGTGTTCATCACTTTGTTTGTGTCCATTGCACTCTCTCACTAAAGGAACGGAAGGCTCTCCCTTCCGTAAGTAAAAGGAACCCTTGAGCACAGTTCGGAGCACTCGTCTTGAGCAAAGTTCAACATTCACTTCCACTGCACCTTACAGTCTCTCTGGTGTCAACCTCATGCTCACCCAGGAACTCGTCTCCTCGAAACTCCTCAAGCTGCCGGCATATGCAACTCAAACAGTCTGTAACTCACATCCCCTGTGGAGCAAGCCTCGTCGCCGGGTCTGCACTTCTCTGTCTGCAAGCCTGGGAAGACACAGTGATGCATGTAGCCAGATGGGATGTGGGATCTGCACAACCTGTGCGTGTCCAAACATCTTGAATCAACGAAGACAATGAAGTATCCCTTAACACCAAGTCAGGTATGCCGATCCTCGTCTAGGCATACAGGAAGTCTCAAATCTCAGCTACAAGAAATTGGGGGCATGATCAGAGAGCACTAGACAACGTCAGATCGTAACTATCCCACCATGAGATGTTGCCCAGGTTCCATCATAAAATCTATCCAGTCGGTCTAGCAAATGACCTGACCACCTTCTAAAACCCCACGGAAATTATAATGACTGTGGAGTGCGAGCAACAGATGGGATATGAGAGGCATTTGTTACAGAAAGTTAGAAATTGCAAAAAGGAATCTCTCCCAAGCATCTCGTGCTACATATGGTAGAGATGGAGGTTGAATGGCCGGCCAATCCTCAATGGTTTCTACATTGTTAAAATCATCTCCAACCACCCACGAATCCACAGTAGGCAATACATTCACAATCTACTACCAAAACTGTGCTCTCTCTTGAACTGAAGTGGGGGCATAGATGCCCATCACACCCTCCAGAGAGTCATACATCTCTAGAGTAATCCACATCGCTCTACCATGTACCAATGTACCATGGTCACGTACACATGGCACCACAGAAATGTTGAAATAGGCAGCGGTAGATGCAATGAAGACAAGAATAGGCCTACGATCAAGTGAACACCTCGACTCCGATCTAGAACACCTGTAATGCCACACACATTCACAAGGCACCTATAGAGAAGAGAGATCCTTGAGGTAGAAAGAGACGGGACATTGGAGAATGAGAGAGAGAGAGACTGTCACAAATCGGAGTGCACACGAATAATCAATAAGCTAAAAATAAAGCATGGCCAAGAGGAGGCGCTCCAAAATCTGCTAAAAACAGCCATAAGACAGCGATCCCTCTAACTCCTCTCTCTAAAACTGATGCCGCCAGCTTTCTCTCTCTTCTAGATAATTCCAACGCCCAAACTCTTTGCTATTCTTGGAGGAGGTCAACCGGCTATTCATTCCGCCCTCCAGAGCCTATTAAAGCACCTCTAGAACCCCCCACTCTCGCAATTGCGCCAGCGCTTGAGTAAGGAGACCCTGCTACATCGGAGCTACAAGTGATTGCGACAAGTTGGAGTACGGAGGTCGCTTTTTCGAACCACGAGCGATAGGTGAAGTTGTGCATACACTCTACGACTCTTTGCTATTGTGTTTGTGCTTTTTGCAGGTACTCCATCACAGAGAAGGAGCAAGGAGGCTTCTGCCTATGCTCGGGGGATTCCGGAAATGGAATCCGAGACGGTTTGCGGAGTTTTGACGCTCCGAGTACAAAGCGGAAGGAATTGAGAGCTCTTCTCTCAGGATTTTCCCTAACAGGAAGGAAACGACCATCGAGGCTAAGGTCTTGAACAGAGGGGTTTCTCCGGTTCTTGTGCTTGTAAAAATATTCTCCCTGGATAAAGATTCTCTTTAAGGGGGGGACCAACCCATCTTCTGGTCCCCAATATTGTGTCAATCTTCTCTCTCATCTCTTTTGGTCAATATTCTATTTATTTTCAGCTTATTGATTATTTGTGCGCGCTCCCATTTGAGAGAGAGAGAGAGAGAGAGAGAGATCTAGGAAAGGCTCTCCATGCTGATAACAAACTGCTCATACAAGTGACCAAGGGTGGTCCAGCATAGATCTAACATGCCCCAATGGATAGACCTGAGGTACACACAACCGCGATTGCTATTGCCATCTGCTCTTGCGCACAAGACAATCAACACGGTCTCCACATGGCTACCACCTCTTACATGCTCTCAGAGCATAGATCTCGTGCACCTCCTCCTGGCTAGATCTAGATCTAGATCTGGATCTTGGATGAGAAACCTTGCCACTGCATGATCACAAAAGCCTATGTAAGGCTGCCCTGAGGAGGTACTGCACACCGTAGAGAGGATCTCCAAACACTCCCAGTACTGCCCATGAAAAACATTGGGGCTGAGAGCTGACCAAAAACCCTAGAGGAAATCTCTACCTGCCTGTCTGCCAACTGGCCAGCTCTTCTCCCGGTGGCTGCCCCTGCGCCCCCCCTTTAGGCTTTACTGCAATGTCTAAAAATTCACGACCCCTCCCCCCCCAACTCCCTATATAGGGTCCAAACCAACCTGCCTGACCCATACCTCCAGCTCCCACAGCTGGTAAACACCACAATAAATGGGGGAAATGCCAAAAAAGGCACCTACACACACCCACATGGCCCTCGGAAAGTGGAGGGATAGCTGGGGAGAAATACACAAAAACAAGAGAAGCCCACATGGCCATAAAACAAAGCCAAACCCTGAGCTAAACATGGCTGGAAAATCCCGACATGAGAAAACTGCCTCACACTGCTAGAATACTACTCGCCAACCACAGTCTCCCAAATGTGTGAGAGTCCCCAAGTAGCAACTTGCAACATCCATAGTAACTAGCTTGTGCTACTGCACAAGGAGAATATCCACATCACGATCTATATGAGAGCGCAAATCTCTACAAAGCAAATTCTTTTTGGGGCCACTAATACTAGTGTGATGCAATCCATTGACATTCCAAGTGACAATATGTGAATCCATGTGTCAACCAAGGATGAATCTGAAACTTCCAAGGCATGTGTCAACGGCTACAAGACTGAGGATCAATGTTGAGCCCTCTCAATCCCTCACCAAGCTGTGGAACAAGAGCTAATGGAAGTGCATCCTAATCATGTGGCAATGGTCGTAGGAGTTGTTGTATGTAGCCATTGTATAGCTCCTATACTTTGTGCCAGTCTCTCTATAACAATGCATGTTGGAATGCAGCTTGCCCATGTCTAGATATATACCTTCATAAGTTCAGAATAGTCTAACTCACGAATTATAAGAGGGAATAAAGCACTCATAAAATTATAAAAGCAAGGGACACACGAAAAGAAAAGAAAAACAAAAACAAACAAACAAACAAACTAAATCACTTTGTTTGCTACGAAACAAAACTAAATAAAACAAAACATTATTAACTTAAAAATGTTTTTAGAAAAGGCATGTGTAAAAATAAGTTGACGCAACTTACTTGGCTTAAAACAAGTACTCAACTTTAAGCAAAAAAAGGATAAGACATCTTAAAAACTTAATCCTAGAAATCAAACTTCAACAACTTATAACGGAACACATTCTTAAGTCCTCAGGTAAGCTAAATATGAAATCGAAAAATGAATACTACTACAAACCTACGAAGAGCAAAGAACCAAACTTGACAATATGTGATCTCAACTTCACTGCCCATGTCTAGATAGCCTACAAAGTATGGTGTTGAACCAAATCCATGACTGAAACCTCTATCCATGTCGCCATCCCAACAAAGGTAAGGAGGAGAGCATGGGACTCTGCCTACTACCTAGAAGAGAGCGTGCCTTCTATGCACGCCGTAAAATGTAACATCGAACCAATAACCCAGTGCTATCACCGATTTACTCAGTTCTAGAAAACTATCAAGCTACTAATGCACTAGATATGAAGGATCGAGGAAGGTGAGGGGGTGGTCAAACACACAGTAGAGATGGAGAAGATGGAGTGGCATTGGTGGGGGGGGGGTGGGGTGGGGTGGGGTGGGGAAGGTGCTGCATTGCCAATAGGTGGAAGTGGAAGCAGAGGAGGGGCTGGTAAAGATAGCAGAGGTGGGAAGTGAATCTCAATAGCTAAGTATGAGGTAGCCCTGAGCGGATGGCGTGAAGTAGAGGGTATCTGGTAGTGGCTGATCCGGCGGAGTAGCTGAAACCTGTGAGATTGTAGGGACATAGGCTACCGAGGTGGTGGGCGTGGTGCTGCAAGATGATGTGCCCATTGAAAGGTATGACAGCAAGGTGCCTTCTACCAACCCTCCGCTACGCATTGAGGTGGGGGACGCTATGGCTCAAGGCGACAAGGAGGATGGGTAGGGCAGTCTCTCACCATGTGCCCAAACTGATGGCACCTGAGGCAGCACTGATCAGGCGACCAGTAGTGACCAGCCTCTGTAAATAGAACTACTCTGTGGTGGGATCTCGGAATCGTATTGTATCTGGGAAATGGGTGTCTCCAAGTGCATAGACTTTTTTTTTCCGAGAAAAAGATCCTTCTATTAGTTACTGAAACTGCCCATAGCGCTACAACCACCTCTTCAAGAGAGGGCTACAACAACCATGGTGGGAGACTCTCCCAATGAAAAAACCAGCATATGTACAATGGGGCTAAATCAAGAAATGGGGGGAGGGAAAAGCCACACAGGTGGTCGGTAGTGCCATCGGAGTACACCCTGGACCATGGTGTAGAAAGGCCCAGGACGCCAGAGTCGAAGGAAAGCCTCGGCGCTCCCGCTCGAGGCTGGCTTGGATGGGGAGTAATCCGCATCCGAGCGTCCTCTAGATAGGGGTGACTCCAACGAGTGCCTGGCCCAAGCCCAAGCAGAGCGAGCCGTACGTAAAGCAACCTCCTCTGTCCAGGAGTCCTCATGAATGTGTACATAGCATGGCAAGCATTGTGTATCGGCAAAGAAGTAAACCACAATGTGTCTACATCCTGCTGTATCTGGAGGTGTCACCGCAAACTTGGCCAATGGCCACAAAGTCTGAAGCATGTCTGTAACTCCTAGTTCTCCCATGTGGTGAGAGAACTCTAGGACCTGTGTGTGCAACCATCCCAACACTGAGTCGAAAGTCCACTCAGTCTGGTCCCTACCGCAAAGGGGAAAGGAGAAGCCAACTGCTGAGTCTAAGGCCTCTGTCCCCCTAGCTGCAAGGAGCAGAACATGGACCCTGAAGCAGGCTGCCTCATGGTCTACTGAGGGGTCGTTGAGAAAACGAGTAAAGTTGTAGTCGAAGAAGTCCCATCGGCGCCGGATGTCGATGCTTGTCAGACCACGAGGGATAGCTGCAAGGGGAGATGTCTGTACCTGTAGAGGGGGTCGCAAGAAAGGCTGTCCCTCTCTCGCCAAGCGACTCGTGGCAAAGGCGCTGCCAAGAGATCTCCTAGCAGCCGAGAAGACACTGCCCCCTGGGTCGATTGTGGAACTGAAGCGGGAGGGGGGGGAGTAGGAGCAGGGGGGAGAGGTGGAGAAGAGGGGCGGGGGGGAGCCGCGGAGGTAAGAGGGGCGGGGGGAAAAGGCGGCAGGAGCAGGAGGCAAGGGGGAGGGTGATGAGGAGGGGGGGAACTCGGGGGGGGGGGGGGGGGGGGGGGGGGGGAGGGGCTGT
The DNA here is from genome assembly GCF_014529385.1 of Adiantum capillus-veneris. Taxonomy (NCBI): domain Eukaryota; kingdom Viridiplantae; phylum Streptophyta; class Polypodiopsida; order Polypodiales; family Pteridaceae; genus Adiantum; species Adiantum capillus-veneris. The sequence goes on along the minus strand of NC_140939.1, from coordinate 64,062,772 downwards.
CGAGGGTGAAGCTTGGGTGGGGGCGGGAGCAGGGACCTCGTCTTGCTCAAGAGGACCAAACCGGTTCCCCGTGGGAACCCACTGCTGCTGAGTAGGCGCTTGAGGACCACTCTGAGTGCCAGGCTGTCGTTGTGGCCCCTATCGTCGTCGACCATGGACCTGCTGCCATCCCTCCTCTGCTGCAGCCCCAGGCTCAGAGGGTGGCTCTGCATGTGTGCGTTGTGTCTTTGGCTGTGGCTGCTGGCCAGCCCTTACAGGCTGGGGCTGAGTCTGTGGCGTAGGTCGAGGCCTCCTCCGTGGACAGGCCTTCGCAAGATGGCCCATCTGTCGACAAATGAAGAACTGGTTCGGGAGGCCCGAATACTCCACACTCTGTCTAAACCACCCCCCACTCACCCGAGGCAGAAGAATGACCTTCGGGAGCATGAGTGTCTCTGACCAAAACGCGAACTGAGGGAATGTCAGCCGCCTTGGCAGCTACTGAGGCTACCGTGCGAGGTGTCTCCAAAACAGTCCCAATGGCTGAGCCTGTTCTGCACAAAAGTGGTTAAGTACTCCCTCCGCAAACTCGGAAAGCAGACGGAGATGGGGATGTCTGCCTCCTCTACTAGAACATCCGAAGTAGGGTCGAAACCATGCCTCCACTGTCGAAAGTGGGCTCGTGCTACTCAGATGGTCAATGGACTCATGGCAATGACCTTGGACGCCATCTCGGAGGTCTCAAACTCAATTTGATAGTAACCTCGTCCAAGAATCTGTACGTCCAAGATCTTGCCCACCTCTGCGAGAAGGCGAGCCTGGAGAAGGTCACGCAGCTCTCCTCTGCTAGGTCAAGTGCCGAGAATCTTGCAGATGACAGAAGTCGCCTACAAGCGTTCTACCTCTGCGGCTAGGCTCGCTTGCTCTATCGGTGAAAGAGCAAGTCGAATGGTGGGCTCAGCAGGGTCGGGCGAGGGGGCTTCTGACTAGTCCCTCTGTGGGGCGGAGCTGGAGCCTCCATCTGTGTCTACTACTGTGGCGAAGAAGCGGACAGAGAAAGGACTCTGCAACCGAGCGCGCTGAGCACTGTCCAAAGAAAATGCCCCAGAGCCAATTGCAGGGTGACTTCGAGAACGAGGGGGGCGGGGGGGGGGGGGTCGCGAGAGGGCTCCCACGCGCGATGACAGGCAGGGACGGGGGGCAACGCGAGGGAGGGAAGGGGGGGGGGGGGGGGGGGGGGGGGCGAAAGCAATAGCGAGCCCGTTGACTATACAGCATGTTATGTCGCCAAGTGCATAGTGTGCCCATCTTCGTACCCAATGAACCAAAAGCCCCAAGATGCTGCCCTCGAAGCCACCAAGTGCAAACTAAAGCTACTCGCGAACTGCGCCGCATGAAGGGGAGAGGCCAACCATCCGCCAAATCAATCTCTAGCCCAAGTAAAATCTAGTGGCTACCTCGATACTAGCTAGGTCTCCATAGTTAAGTCATGTATCCAAGTGAAGGGTGCTTGGGCAGTTGTCCTAGCACCCAATGCAAGTGTGGTAGCCCCAATGGAGCAAGAATTGACCAAAGGGTAAAAGTCGAAGATGTTGAAGCTCTCTCTCTCTCTCTCTCTCTCTCTCTCTCTCTCTCTCTCTCTCTCTCTCTCTCTCTCTCTCTCTCTCTCTCTCTCTTTTTTTGGAAAAATCAGGGCTGTATATTACTGAGTACAATATAATCCCCAGTGGATGCCAAAATAGCCTATCACGTGGGGTGTACAAGCTGAATGTAAGGGTGAGAGCCACTATAGTGACAACTCGACTAGAACAATCTCATGGTGGTCTGTATGATGAGTGGAGGAGAAACCACTGAGGAGGTGCATAATGCCATGTAATCTGTCCACCTGTAAGTGTGAAGAAGAGTGGAGATCGAGCCCAACGCCGAAGGAAGTCAAATCGACGAGCCTCGGCTGCTCTAGATGTACCTGAGGAAGAATCCCACTGCCAAATGAGGGTGTGAATGATGTCCAGCCAAATGGCAGTGAGGGTATCTGGAAGGAGCTGTGGAGCCGCACTGAGAATGTGAAGACAACGAGCTCTCCAAACATTTCATAGTGCAAGGCTAGTGATGACTGAGAAGATTTCATCACGTTTCTGAGGATCCCCCTGCCAAGCAATCTGTGGTAACATAGCCAAAGTCCCTCGCCGATAACCAGTCGAGGTAAGCATAAGAGCTGGATCTGTGTCTGAGCCCTCGTAGAAAAGATGCGGTCCGGGCATCGGCATCAACCAGGAGACAGATCCCCAAGTGAGAAATCCATGCTGAACACCAGCTCTGCTAAGTAAAGAGCAAACTGCTAGCCACACTACATGAGAAGACGAGCATGACCAAAGACAGTGTGCAGGTGACTCAGGTAGTCGAAAAGGACAGCGAGTACATAACGGATCATGACCCATAGAAGCTAGCCAAGTCCCAACTAGAAGTCTTGTGGGTGCAATCATCCACATGAAAAAAGAAATACGACGAGCCACATGTAAATCCCAGATGGCTGACCAAAACTGTTGTAGATAGGCATGGGAGAGACCTGAATGTAACCAGAAACGCATACGAGTGGGCTGCTTTGGGTGCTGTCTCATCAATGCGAATCGTCCAATTCTGACAGTGTACTCAAAGAATGATACATGTGCACCGGTGGGGTTAGAGTGAGGCCAATGCCACTCTCCTGGGTCCCAATAAAGCTGAGATAGGGCACGACCCTCCCACACCCAAAGCCTCCAAAGTGCAGCATCAGCAGAAGCGAAACGGGGGTCAACACGACGACGCTTCCCACGGGAGCCAACTACTCGTATGGCCTCCCATCGAGCGCCGCGGGAGACAAGGTGCGGAGAGGTGGTAGCATATGTCAATCTAGCATGCATCCCCGGAGAGTAGTCAGTCTCAACTGTGAACAGCATGGTGTCAAAACGAACTAATAAGAGAGTGCTCTGAGCAAAGAGGCCTTTCCAGCCACAATGTGGAGGCATCTGAACCGTGCCTCGCATGACTGCGTCCCAGTGTGAAGGAATGGCGGAGTCAATCTCAAGCAGTCTGTTTGTTACCCCGCGACCAATGTCATAATGTTCTGCCACAAAATCTGCATCCAGCATACGTGTCTCATGAAACAACCGCATAGAGGCAGCAGGGCCAGTGTCCCAAGCAGCCCAATCAATGTGAGTCCTCTCTCCAAGCTGACGGGGTGGATTAACCGAAGAATCAAGAACTGCATCATTCCAAATGAGAGGCTGGCGCTCAATCTCTTCACGGCATGAGGGAGGTGAGCGTATGATAGCTCGTCGCATGGATACCCAAATCTGAAGGAGCGATCGGATGAAGGGTGAGAGAGTGCTGGTGCACAAGGGGGCATCCGTAAAGAGAACAATATCCTGTTTGCCAAGTATGGCCATCTCTAGTGCCGAGGCGTGGAGTCGCTGTGGAAAGAGCGGCATGAAGAAGCATCTTCCAAGGTTCTTGGCCGGGAAAAAGACCCCGAACAATAAGCTTGGTAAGAAGGGCGCGGCTCTGTAATTCTGGATCAATAATGCCAAGGCCGCCCGCTGACCTAGGACGAATAATCGTGGACCAGCGAACTCGAGCACGAGTATCAGTAGTCCCATCTGTGCCACTCCATAAAAAGTTCCGCACGAGTCTGCGGAGCTGAGCTATCACACCAGAATGTAGCATCCAACAGGAGGCCGTATACCATACTGTAGCCAGAATGACCTGGTTGGCGACCAATGCACGGCCAGCCAACGACAGATGACGTGAAGACCAATGACATAGCTTCCTGCGAATAGACTGTAGTACGGGTGCAAACTGTTGCTGTGAGGAAACATCAAATCCAACCTGAAAGCCCAGATATCTGCATGTCTGACCGGCTGCAGCCATGTGAAACCATCAGTTACCCCCCAAGTTCTCTCTCTCTCTCTCTCTCTCTCTCTCTCTCTCTCTCTCTCTCTCTCTCTCTCTCTCTCCATGGTCTCCTTCACGCGTAGAAGGACTTCCTACGCGTAGCAAGTCCCCGGCACCCCTCCTTTACCTACGCGTAGAAGGACTTCCCATCTCCTACGTTAAAGTTTAAAGGTTTTTAAGCTTTGAAATAAACTCTTAAAGTTTAAAGGTTTTTAAGCTTTGAAATAAACTTTTAAAGTTTAAAGGGTTTTAAGCTTTAAAATAAACTTTCAAGTTTGCCTTATTCTCAGTCCCTTACCCTAGTACCCTACCCCACATTTGTGGGGCGGGTTCGATGAATCTGCCTACAGAAGGGGAAGGGCCGGGTGTAGATAGCTACACCACCCCAAAAAAAACGACGGCCACTTTCAAACGGAGAAACAGAGATACTGTACTATCACCAGGATCCTTACGAGTTGGGAAAACCTCCAGGATACATGATGAGCTACTGATGGAGAAGGTCCAGGTGATGCTCAAATCAGAGCTAAACAATATGAGGGATGACATCAGGAAGGAAATGCACCGCTGAGAGCTACAGGAACTCCATGTATGGAGACATGATGAGAGAACCAAGGACAGAGATCCGGGGGGTACAGAATGAGGAAATTCAATTCGTGAAAACAGAATTACGAAACCTAATCAAGGCCGAAGTAAATGTAACAGAATGCGTTATGCAAAAGAAACTCAATGAGGCAGTAGCAAGTTTTGAAGCATGGAGAACAAATATGGAAAAGCACATGGGGGAAAAAGATACAATAATCAAGGAGCTAAAAGGAGAACTTGCGGCTTGCAAATCTGCAACTAAGGAAAAGGGAGACGACCAACCTTCGGTGCTGAAGGAGCTCGAGGACATGAAGGATCAGATGAAAGCTCTACGGGAAGGAGATGAACAGAAATCGAAAACGGCATCTTCATGGGCGGAATGTCTTGTTAAGACACAAGAAAAGGTTGATGAAGCAGAGAAATGGACTGAGGATGCGAAGAAAGGGAAGGCCTAGATGCCTGAGACCACACCTACCTCCACCATTATTAATATGACCATTGAGGAAGAGCAGAAAAGGAAGAATCGGGCTCTGCATGTGCGGATCACAGGAGTCAAAGACAAAGAGTATAACCGGTCAGAGACAAAGAGTATAACCGGCCGTACAACGTAGAGGGCGGTACTATTTCAATTACCTGTTAACTTTACACAGAGCACTGAGAAGGGAAGAGAACACAGTTGCGTCCAGCGACTAGAATGTCACTGCGCACACGAGACCGACACCCTGTAGGCCCCAAAGACTGGCGCCCCTTTCGGTATTTCTTTATTCAAATTAAGGTAGACGATCCGACCACTTAGCACAAGCTTTCACAAAGCTGTCCAAACCTGGCGAGGGCTGAAAACGCAGGTTTTCGACCAGATTTCGACAACATAACGACGCAAAAACCCCTGTAGGTCAAAAACACCTGTCTAGGACGGATTCCCTCGATATCTGGAAGCTTTTTGGTGAGCTGTCACAGAAATTCAGCGGGCTGTAATTCTCTGTTTTTCACTGCCGGGAGCCCAAAAGCCTGTACACGCATCCCAAGGCTCTCAAGAGGCTCCCCCGATGTTCCCTTGCAGTTTAGGTGCGAAACCCTAAACCTGCAGAAAAACACAGCAGGCTGTAATTCCCTGTTTCGGATCGTTTTTAGCGGAGCGAACACGCCTACGCGTGTCCCAAGGGCTCCCGCACGCAATGGGACAGTTCCCCTGTGAATTGGACGAGTTTTCACGCAAGAAAACTCTCCAAATTCGCAATCTTTCGTGATGGAACAGTGCGTACCTGTGGGGGATTAGCAATTAGCTAATCCGGTTCCCGTTCAAAAGGCTCTTGCCTTGGCAAACGCGCATAAACCCCCATAACTGTACATAGGTCAAATGAGAAGCCCACTAGTGGGGCATAACATACTGTACGTAGGGGAGAAAGAGAGCAGTATGTAGCGTGCGGGGCATCACTCCCGTCACCATACTGTGCATAGAGGGCAAGGTAAGCATTCCATAGCTTTTGTACCTGCTACAATCCGCTTCTGTACCTGCTACAATCCACCTGAGACTGAAAATGGCGCCCCCTTTGTTGATATGCAGCTCGTTTTAGCCTCCCAGAGTGGCAGAATCGCTCACAGGCTGACACGTCGCCCAGTTTCCGAGTTTGGGCTTTCCCTGCTAAAAATATCTCAACTGGTGCGTCAGTTGACTTGGCAGCAGAGCAATAAAACGTTCCCCTTGTCATTCTAGAGCTAATGATGCGAACACATTTTCCGGTCAAAAATAGCAGTTCCCTAAATTTTAGGAGATGCTTCCATGGCGTCCCTATCGGTCTCCTGACCATCATTGAAGACTACCATTTGACCAACATCTACAATGTGGGTTAATTTACTGGCCCCTTTCAACTTATAAAGTTGCAGTGACTTGACGAGTGGCCCAAATTCCAGTTTGGCGCACACGAGCTTCCATACTCATCAGAATTCAATGCTAACTGGCCCGGGCAGTCCCTATCTGACCGACCTAAATCCCCGATGTGAGAAACCCATTTGGCTGTAGCCGTTTCACACTGGCCATGCAATGTCCACTTGCACCTTTTCAAGGGTTTTGGGACAAACAAGTAAAAATAAAATAAATATATCTAATACTTATTTACGGAAGGCAACAGGAAAAATACACCTCCTGGTGACACACCCCACCCTTGAAATACTGCAAGCGACCTCGCTTGCATGCCAATAATACATACAGATATCTCCTGATATCAGATATATTCTATGATGGGAATCCAAGATATACATGCTTCCGGAAATGTAGCGTTGGACGATTAAACAATCCCACCAACCTAGCTACGACACATATATCAAGCGTAGAAGTCTTCGAGTGTACTCTTGAGCACAAACTTCTCTAGCTAAATTCTGTATGGAAAGAGTAGATACAATTGCTTAACTACTCTCTTGAGCATCATGAACCATGCTCTTGCCTTGCTCCAAAAAGGTTGCATCAAGTCACTGTGGGTTCCATTTGAAAGGCTTCAAGATACAATTGCAATAGCTGAAGTGAATCAAGCAATTCAGACTCTTCCATCCATTTGGCATCTAATGATGGATAGTTCTTGAACTTCACCAAATAGCGTCTTGCAACTTTTCCTCTAACCTTTCTTTCTTTATGTGCCAATATCTGTTCAGGAACAAGGATTTCATCCAATTCTTCCACTTCGGGTTGTTCCTCATCAAGCATATTCTCTGGCACATCACCAACAAAGGGCCTTAGAAGGCTGACATGAAAAGCATTATGTATTTTCCAGCCTTCTGGTAGCTTTAACCTGTAAGCTACATCGCTGATCTTTTCTGAAATCTGAAAAGGACCATAATATCGCATACTGAGCTTAGGAAACAAGCGTTCCTTGCCTTTCCTTTTCCTTAACCTGGCCTTTTCAAAGCGCAAAAGTACCCAATCACCAAGTGAAAATACAAGTTCACGACGGTGACGATCAGCAGCTTTCTTTTGCTTAGCCTGATTCTTCTCAAGAGCAATCGTTATGTTCCTGTATGTTTCATCCATATCTTGCACATACTTGTCTACCTCAAATATCTTGTCCTTAGTCTGCAAAATGGGCGGGACTTTCTTTCCTCCTTCCACTATCTCAAATGGTGCCTTACCTGTTGACGTACGCACAGTGTTATTGTAAGCATATTCAACCAATGGGAGATGGTGTTCCCAAGTTGCCTTGTGCTCTGAGACATAACATTTGAGCAGGTCCAAGACAGTAGAATTTGCCTCTTCTGACTGTCCATCAGTTTGCGGATGAAACGAAGAAGAGAACTTGAGCGTAGTGCCCATGTTCTCAAACAATGCCTTCCAGAAAAGACTCGTCATACGTGGATCCCTGTCACTGACAATTGACTGAGGCATCCCATGATATTTAAAGATATTGCTCATGAATATCTTGACCATGTGTTCTGGCTTTATCTTCTTCCTAACAGGAATGAAATGGGCCTGCTTACTGAACCTACAAATGATAGTTCAAATCCCATCATTTCCTGTTTGCGTCCTTGGAAGATCAAAGATAAAGTCCATTGCTATACTTTCCCATGGCCTATCAGGGATCGGCAATGGCTGCAACAATCCCGGTTGCTTTTGTCTGTCAAATTTGACTTTTTGGCATACTAAGCATGATCTTACAAATGTGTCAACATCTTGACGCAAAGCTGGCCAATAGAAGAATGCCTCAACCCCTTTCACTGTCGCATCAATTCCACGATGCCCAGCATAAGGTGGAGCATGACTTTCCATCAAAATCTTTGGCCGTAACTGTTTAGTAACGCATAACTTTCCATGCATCATGAGAAAGTCATTCTTAAGCATATAGTGCTCATGATGTTGCCCATCAACAAGCTGGTCATAGATCCTTGCAAAATCTGAATCTTCAGCATATTGTGTCTTCATTTCGTCTAGTTCACAATGGTACGGAATTGACACTGCTGAAATTTGGGGCTTTCGTGACAACGCATCAGCCACCACGTTCTTTTTCCCTTGCACATGCACAATTTGAAAATGGAACATTGACAAGATGTTTGCCCATCGCATGTGCTTCTCAGACAACTTCATCTGTGTAAGAAAATATCGCAAGGTTTGATGATCCGTTTGTACAACAAAATCAGCCCCTAGCAAATAGTGTTTCCAACTAGTGAGAGCATGAATTACTGCCAGCAATTCTTTCTCATAGACTTGCAAGTTCCTTTCAGTCTTCAAAAGAATTCTGCTCTCATATGCGACTACTCGGCCATTCTGCATTAGAACTGCACCAAGACTATGGCCACACGCATCACATTGAACCACAAAAGGTTTAGAAAGATCTAGCAAAATAATTACCGGATCTGAAGTCAGCTTCTCTTTCAAGTGTTTGAACGCTAAAATTTCCTTGGCTGTCCACTTGAAAGTAACTCCTTTTCCTTGCAGTGCATGGAGTGGAGAAGCAATCTCAGCAAAATTTCGGATGAACCTCCTGTAATAGGAACATAAGCCTAGAAAGCTTCGAATGTCATGTACGGACTTCAAGTCTAGCCATGACCTAATTGCTTCCACTTTAGCGGGATCCATGCGTACCCCATCCTTTGAAACAATGTGCCCAAGGAAGTGAATCTCTTGCAAAAAGAATTCACTCTTCTTAGCATTAATGAGTAGCCTGTTCTTACGTAACTCATTGAAAACTACAGTCAAGTGATCCCTATGCTCCTCTTCAGAATTTGAGTAGACAATCATGTCATCAAAGAAGGTACCCACGAAGTTTCTATGTGGTCTAAAAATTATGTCCATCATTCTATTAAATGTGGCAGGAGCATTTGTGAGACCAAATGGCATGACAAGAAACTCATAGAGACCAAATGTTGTCCTGAACGCAGTCTTATGGACATCTTCTGGTCTAATGCGTATCTGATGATACCCGCTCTTTAGGTCTATTCTTGTAAACAATGACGCTCCCTCAAGCCGATCAAGAATGTCATCTATACTCGGTATGGGGAACCTGTTCTTGATGGTATTCTTATTCAAGGCGTGATAGTCAATGCACATGCGCCATGAACCATCCTTCTTCTGCACTAAGAGTACAGGCGAACAAAAAGGGGATGAACTGGGCTGAATCAGCCCCTTCTCTAAAAGCTCGTTGACCTGACCCATAATCTCTTTCTGCTGGGCTGCACTAACCCTGTATGGTGGTCTATTCGGTGGACTAGAACCTAGCACAAGATCTATAGTATGATCCTCAAGTCTCTCAAGAGGTAACTCCCCTGGCAAAGAGTCCGAAAAACAATCACTGAAACCACTCAAAAAAGTTGACCTGTCTTTATCTAAGGTAGACAAATTAGATACAACTTGAGGTACTTCTTTTGCAAAGATCAAGTACGCAGAAAGATGATTCTTTATTACAGATGAAATAGCAGAAGCAGAAACAACTGGAACAGACTCGCCTTTAAGCTTTACATCAATGACATGAGTCTTTCCTGTATGTACAAGGGTAATCTTTTTGTTGTAAGTATCCACCATAGCATGCAACCTGTAACACCATGGGATACCCAATAACACATCACAGCCCTCAAGCGGCATAATATGAAATTCTTCCGCATCCACATAGCTCTGAATGTGCAAATGAAGCTTTCCCAGAATAGGAGTAACAAGCTCTGAATGTCCTGGGCATGCCAAACCTGCTTCGCCTGTCATACCCATCTCCTTTGCACGAATGCCCAACTTTGATGCCAATTCTGGTGATATGAAATTTGCATGGGCTCCTGGATCAAAGAAAACCAGCACTGTCTGGTCTCTAACTTTGCCCCAAGCTCTACACAGCTCCGTGGCATCTGTGTTTGGCTGATCTCCAACCAAATCTGGAACAAGTCCTGCACTCTGCTTTGGCTTCTTCCCTTTATGGTCTGACTTGTCATCCTTATCCTGTGACTTCTTCTGTGGGCACTCATTTGCAAAGTGTCCTTCCTGTTCACAAATGTAGCACTTCTTGGCCTCCCTAAGAGCTTTCCTTTCTTGAAAAGTTTTGCCAGAAAATGCCTTTTTTGTCCTTGTCCTCGTTCCGAAGAAGATTTAGACTGCTTCTTGGACGTATCAGCTTCTTCAGTGGAGGGCTTCTTTGCAGGAGACTCAGAAGGCTTTGCTGCAACATCGCCCTTGGCTGAAAACTGTTTGCCCTGGGCCCCTTTCTTGTGGCTATTAAATCCATCGGAATCTCCCTTCGACAGATTGTTGGCCACTCTTGCATTCTCTATCAATTGAAACATATTCATGACAGTAGTCTTTGTGTAGTAGTCCCTGATTTTCTTGGGCAATCCGCAACAGTACTTCTAAATTTGTTCTGACAAAGGCACAAACCTGTAAGAGGTGACTGGCAACAGTGCGGCCCAAAACTGTTTATTGTACTCTTCCAAATTCGCACACTGTTTAGCATTCAACTCGTGCCATTCTGTCATCACATCCACTTCAAAAGTGTTTGTCAACCATGCAGGCGCAAAAAGTTGTTTGAATTGGACCCACGTTGTTGGGGCTCGACCCTGGTTCAACAATGCGGTCCACCATTGGAGCGCATTCCCTTTCAAGAAAGTGGCAGCCTTGCATATCTTTGAAGATTCCGTGAAGTTTCCTCCAGCATAAGCTGCATCGAACTGCTGTGAGAAGGTCAAAGCCTTTAATTGGTCCTCAGTTCCTCTGAAAGTTTCAAACTTCACTCCTTGCCCACCTTCCTTGTAATCCTTAGGCTGACTCAAAGGAGCCACATTATCATAAACAGGTGCCTGTAACAGTGGTGCTCCATGAGTGTTCATTCCAGCACTCGCATCAACTGTTTTCCCTGTCATATCTGCATTTTGTACGTATGGCTGCGAAAAACCAGCCATACCAAATTGTGTTCCAGGCACTCGAAACTGGCCATAGGCACCCTGAAAACCTAGTTGGACACCCATGTTCCCGTACATAGGGTTACCCATGCCTGTTTGCATTGTCCCGAACACATTCCCTGGCATATAACCTGTGGAAGGTCCAGCCATAGCTTGAAACACTGAACCACCTCCAAAATAACCAGGATAAGTATTAGGTAATGGAAGGGTCTGACGCATAGCCTGTTCATTGCTCCCTTGACCATTCACAAACGGTTCCTGTCCAGCTAAAGCAAGTTGCTTTGGATCATTGGACACCGCTAGTTGCTCAACCACATGGGCTTTCCCTCGAGCATCATGAGTCCTCTGCGCATTGGAAATCTCCTTTTCTTGCAACGGCTCAGTCATTCCCTGTGTAGGAGGCTTAAAACCCTGTGTCGGAGCCTGTAAGAATTCCTGCATCCTTGGGTTGTTAGCCAACTGCTGAAACATGTCCATGCAGCAACGCAGTTGAGTTCTAAACAACATGTCCTCTTCTTGAAGAGTTGAAGGAATTTTCTCTGTGCCATGTGAGGAAGATCCCTCTTCAGGTATTTGGTCTCTCTTCTCTGCCATATCGACAAGCTCTGTGTTGCTTTCACCCACAACAATCCACGCTGCACTTTTTGAAGAAAAAGTGACTATCCCGTCGATGGAACCGTATAACCGGCCCGTACAACGTAGAGGGCGGTACTATTTCAATTACCTGTTAACTTTACACAGAGCACTGAGAAGGGAAGAGAACACAGTTGCGTCCAGTGACTAGAATGTCACTGCGCACACGAGACCGACACCCTGTAGGCCCCAAAGACTGGCGCCCCTTTCGGTATTTCTTTATTCAAATTAAGGTAGACGATCCGACCACTTAGCACAAGCTTTCACAAAGCTGTCCAAACCTGGCGAGGGCTGAAAACGCAGGTTTTCGACCAGATTTCGACAACATAACGACGCAAAAACCCCTGTAGGTCAAAAACACCTGTCTAGGACGGATTCCCTCGATATCTGGAAGCTTTCTGGTGAGCTGTCACAGAAATTCAGCGGGCTGTAATTCTCTGTTTTTCACTGCCGGGAGCCCAAAAGCCTGTACACGCATCCCAAGGCTCTCAAGAGGCTCCCCCGATGTTCCCTTGCAGTTTAGGTGCGAAACCCTAAACCTGCAGAAAAACACAGCAGGCTGTAATTCCCTGTTTCGGATCGTTTTTAGCGGAGCGAACACGCCTACGCGTGTCCCAAGGGCTCCCGCACGCAATGGGACAGTTCCCCTGTGAATTGGACGAGTTTTCACGCAAGAAAACTCTCCAAATTCGCAATCTTTCGTGATGGAACAGTGCGTACCTGTGGGGGATTAGCAATTAGCTAATCCGGTTCCTGTTCAAAAGGCTCTTGCCTTGGCAAACGCGCATAAACCCCCATAACTGTACATAGGTCAAATGAGAAGCCCACTAGTGGGGCATAACATACTGAACGTAGGGGAGAAAGAGAGCAGTATGTAGCGTGCGGGGCATCACTCCCGTCACCATACTGTGCATAGAGGGCAAGGTAAGCATTCCATAGCTTCTGTACCTGCTACAATCCACCTGAGGCTGAAAATGGCGTCCCCTTTGTTGATATGCAGCTCGTTTTTGCCTCCCAGAGTGGCAGAATCGCTCACAAGCTGACACGTCACCCAGTTTCCGAGTTTGGGCTTTCCCTGCTAAAAATATCTCAACTGGTGCGTCAGTTGACTTGGCAGCAGAGCAATAAAATGTTCCCCTTGTCATTCCAGAGCTAATGATGCGAACACATTTTCCGGTCAAAAATAGCAGTTCCCTAAATTTTAGGAGATGCTTCCATGGCGTCCCTATCGGTCTCCTGACCATCATTGAAGACTACCATTTGACCAACATCTACAATGTGGGTTAATTTACTGGCCCTTTCAACTTATAAAGTTGCAGTGACTTGACGAGTGGCCCAAATTCCAGTTTGGCGCACACGAGCTTCCATACTCATCAGAATTCAATGCTAACTGGCCCGGGCAGTCCCTGTCTGACCGACCTAAATCCCCGATGTGAGAAACCCATTTGGCTGCAGCCGTTTCACACTGGCCATGCAATGTCCACTTGCACCTTTTCAAGGGTTTTGGGACAAACAAGTAAAAATAAAATAAATATATCTAATACTTATTTACGGAAGGCAACAGGAAAAATACACCTCCTGGTGACAAAGAGAACGTAGATGAAGAAGTGAGGGAACTGCTACAACGCATGGGCATCACAGAGACTATTCACACAAGTGCATGGAGAGTGGGCAAGAAAGGAATCAACGAGAAGGGAAACGTAAAGGATAGGGCACTTATTCTCCGCTTCCCGAATATAGAAATAAGGAAAGAATTTCTAAAGAAGAGGCCAACTCTTAAGAAAACCGGTATTTTCCTGGGAGATGACCTTACATTGGCACAAGTGTCACACATGCAAGAGTTGATGCCAGAGATCAGGGCAGCAAGAGAAAAGGGGAAAATCGCCTTTTATAGAGGAGGGAAAGTAGTGGTTCTGGAAAAGCCAAGAGAGCATGATGGGAGTGATGCCCCGCACGCTACATACTGCTCTCTTGACCTTATCAATCTCGCAGTGGATCATCCTCTCTTGACCTTATCAATCTCCATTTTCAGCCTGAGGCTGAAAATGGCGCCCCATCTAGCCTATATGATCCATTACAATTCCACGCCGCTATCCGGAGCGTCGCCCCCCATAGGTCTCGCAGTGGATCATGCTCTCTTGACCTTATGAATCTCCTTCCAATACAATGCCTCTCAAGTACAAAGGAAGAAGACACACACAAGATATACTTTCACGCAAGAGACTGATTCAGTCTATGTGGAAAAGATCTATAATAGGATGTAGGCAGCCGAGCCAGTATATACTGTAGAGGAGATTACTTCTCAGCTAACAGAGATACTACATGGAGCAGCACAAGAGGCATACCCACATACTCAGCCTGATCAGAAGAGAGAATCTGGGAACGTGCCTCAAAACAGTTGGTACGACGAGGAATGCAGAGAGACGAGAACCCAGGTCCCGAAAGAGCTTACACTTGGGATCATCACATATAAGCAGTCTCGGATTGCTCTTCGGCGTATAGTACGTCGCAAGAAAAGGGCATTTTTAGCCAAACTGGAGAAGGATTTATATCAGCTCTTCTTGAGTCAGGACTCACATGAGGCCTCGCGTTTATTTCACGAGCACTCATCCCCTCCGACAATTACTTCTCCTGAGATTTGGGGTCAATATGTAACATCATTATATACGGTATCTGGACAGCCTCCATTACCAGATCCGCTAGAGCCATGCCCTGCTACTAGTACTTTCTTTACGGAAATGGTGGAAAAAGCCATTGATAAGATGAAGACAAGAAGAGCATATGATCATGAGGGTCTAGTAGCAAAACATCTGATCCATGCAAGGGATCTACTTTCAGAAGTCCTTGCTCATCTGTTTAATCGGGTCATGTGTGAAGGATTACCTGAATCTTGGAAATTATCTACTATCGTACCTATTTTCAAGTCAGGGGATCCTATGATACCCGCGAACTACAGTACCATTATGGTGGGTCACACATTGACCCGACTGTACGCATCCATTCTGGAACAAAAATTGAGTAGATGGGCAGAGAATGAGGGCATAAGGGCAACAGGACAAGCTGGATTCAAGAGGGGTTATTCCACTTTAGATCATATTCTTACGCTCAGAGCCATTATTGAGGAAGGAAGAGCAAGCGGGAGAAGGATGTATTGTTGCTTTGTGGATTTTTGGAAAGCTTTTGATACAGTACCAAGGGCCAGATTGATGCGCAGAATGCAAGAGTTAGGGGTCCCCAAAGAGATTATCTGGGGGATCATGGCCTTATACGGGTCAGTAACTGGTTATGTACGTACTCCAGAAGGGGATTCCGACATTGTTCATTCCACCGTTGGAGTAAAGCAGGGATGCCCACTGTCCCCTACTTTATTTGGTATGTATATACATGAGGTATCAAATTACATTGATAGAGAGGGTGACAGAGGTGCTCAACTTGCAGGGTCATAGATCCCTTTGTTGTATGCAGATGATATTGTATTGATAGCAGAATCACCAGATGGAATGCAAAGGCAGTTAGATGCATTACATAAATTCGCGGAGGACAGCGGACTGTCGGTAAATTTGGGTAAAACCAAACTTATGGTGTTTAACACCACACCGCAGTGGGTTAGGAGATCGGCACCTACATTTGCATATGGCCAGGATACAGTAGAGTACACAGATGCATACACATACCTTGGTGTGGTATTTACAGGACCGAAGTTTACTCTTAAGAAAGCAGCGGATGCTAGATTGTCCAGAGCCTCTACGGCCTTGAGAGGGCTGGAGAGGATGTGTTCACAAGTGCAGTTTCAGGAACCACGAACAAAACTTTGGCTCTTTGATACTGTGGTGGCTTCGGCTATGCTTTATGGGGTCCAGATTTGGGGACCATCTCTGGATCAGGATAATTGGAAGTCAATGGAGAGACCTTTGGTATCTATGATTTCCCGAATGATTAGAGCCAAGGTCTCCGTACCACACGCGATTACCCGAGCGGAACTAGCTGCCCCTCCGATAGAAATTGAAGCTCTTACCAGATCAGTGTCCTTTATACATGGTTTATGGGATACAAATAATTGCCGTTATACTAGATTGGCCCTCGAATCCTCTCGACAATTAGCAATGAAAGGAGATACATCATGCTGGTATGCGCAACTGTCCTCGTGGTTTCAGAGACACGGGTTCGGTATGGAAAGATTACCCCCCTTCCAATACTCTCTTGAGGCTCCATCACTGGCAATCACACGAACGGAGATTAATAAAATCATCTACCAGGATCTTATACAGTTGGACATTAAGAGGACATGGGTAGACCCTACACAAGAATTGGGCACGAAGATGGCCGACTACAAAGAAAACTTCCTACAGCTATCTGAAGATGGTTTTGTGATTCGCCCGAGCTACATGGATACCCACCTGTCTCATGGTTTGAGATGTGCTATTGGTCAGATTCGTACATCCTCACACCAGCTGGAAATTGAATTTGGCAGATTTAGGGGAATCCCACCTGAGAGCAGAATTTGCAAGTTATGCGGAATGGAGCCGGAGACAGAATTACACTACATATGTCATTGCACCGTTTACTATGAGATACGTGGGCATTTCCATTGCCTATTTAAAGAAGGCTTTGGACCTCTAGATAGAGTCATGCAATACCAAGATCAAAGGTGCTTAGGCCTGTACCTACTGGAACTACATCGGCACAGGGATACTCTAATGAGAAGACAAAGAGCACTACAGCCTCAGAGGCAGATCACAGATTTCTTCGGATCAAGAGAAGCAGGAATGGAAGGAGAAGCAAGAGGCTAGCAGCGAGCACAAAGGACTACCCACATTCATACCAAAGGCACCCTCATTGACAGGGCGATTGAGCTTAGGAAATCAAGACGACCACGACCGAGATGCAGAAGCACACTTCACCGGAGGAGACTACAACAAAGGATTAGAAGCATTCTAGCCAAACACCCAGAATGCTCCTAAGAAGTTTATCTAATACTTTGTATTTAGTTTTTCGCATTTATTTTCACACTTTCACACTTTTCAGACATTGTAACAGATTCACTACTTTTGTATCAGTTTGGTCTCATAGGTCACTCTGGCCTTTTGAAGATGTTAATATAACATATCATTTCATTTTCCTCTCTCTCTCTCTCTCTCTCTCTCTCTCTCTCTCACTCACACACACACACACACACACACACACAAATATCCACTTTCTACCTCAGTGACCATCTTCTCCAGCTTACGGAGGATGGTTTTGTGACGAGACCCAGATACATGGACACCCACTTGTCTCATGGGATACGATGTGCTATTGGCCAGTTACACACATCTTCTCACCAGCTGCGGATTGAGACTGGGAGATACAGCGGAGTACCAGCAGAGGCCAGGACTTGCCCCTTGTGTGACATGGAGCCTAAGATAGAGTTTCACTACACATCCCACAACAGAGCTCCCTCTCGTCTCACACCAGAGGCACATTGATCAACCTAGCGATTGAGCTGGGGAAGTCCAGGCACCCACGACTGCGGAGGACTACATAGCATCGACAGAGGCTACGTCAAAAGATTCGGAGCACTCTGGCCAGGCATGCACGACGCCCGGTCAGACTACTAACCATGGAGGAGATTGATGAGATCCGCCAACAACCGATGCTAGATCTCCTGTGATTCAGCTATCCCAACAAGCCGCCCATTTTGCTTGGTTCACATCGACCAGTCTAGGATCCCATAGTATATATCTTTGTTTTGTTATGTTGTTATTTTGTTACTCTGACTTTGTATCAGATCCACCACATTGTAACTTTCTGGTCTCATAGGTCACTTTGGCCTTTTGAAGACGTTAATATAACATTCATTTCATTTCATTTCCACATGGCACACTTGGCATGTATATGTATGTGGCATTGCAGGTGGTCTCCAGTGTCAAAAGGATCTTGTCAAACTCTCAAAGTCGAGCCAGACTGGAGTCAAGGTATTCACCAGACCGAAGGCCATTCCATGTCTTCATTTCTTCTTCCGCTACCTATTCAGACAATACTATGGGCCCTTCCAAATTTTAGAAAAGATGTATCCTTCAAACTGAAGGTGCTAGATACTTGGACGATTCACAATGCATTTCATGTGAGTCTACTTAGGGTGAAGTGCCAAAGGACATGGAGCCTGAAGAGCGGCCAAAGGTTGAAGAAACCGAGGAGATTCTTATACCTAAGCAGGTCCTAGCACACAAATAAAGGAAAGGGAGCGCCAATTTTTCATAGCTTTTGTTGTTGGCCACTTGCCTTTATAAGTGTAGCCTTGGGAGGTCCTCTGGCGGATCATAAGCAGATGCAGAGAGACTCCCTGGCAGCTGTACTCTATAACTTACAACATTGTTGCACCAGTTCATCTGCTCAAAGCAGGTCTTATAGGTCCATCCACACAATGCGATGCTCCCTTGCTGGCCTAGAAGCCCTGGCTAATGTACCCCACTGATTATGTAGAGTGCACAGTAGCTCTGACCATATCTCCACTAAGGTTTCAGACATTGAGGAGAAAGTGGCACTCATAATATGTGTGCATCATCTTCAGTATATCTGGCCTTCCAAATAATACTGCATAGCATGACAAAGAAAATGGCGTGTTGTGGGGGTCAAAATCTTGAGCCATAGAAGGCAACATGTCCAATGTACCCCATCTATATCCCAAGTCTGTGAACAGGAAGATTCGATTTGTTGCTGTCCCTTATAGCAAGTGCAATCCCAGAAAATGTTGTAGCCAAGTGACAAACCCTTTCCCGCCCCCCCAAAGTCACAAATCCATCTTAGCCGTGCTGCAGACAAGTTCGACAGAAAAGTAATACTAGCCGCCAAATAAAATGAGCACATAGGCATACCCCAAAGCAATGTTGCAAGCAGGCAGCAATCTGTAAGATACATCACTGACATGTTGGATCTTGGCCACATTGGGCAACCCAAGTGCCAGTAAGTAGACCCACTAGTGCCATCATCAACGTGAAGTACAAAATGTGCCTGCTAATGCCTAAAACCCAAATACATGACAGAACAGTGAAAGGAACACATGTGAAATCTTCTGGCTAAGCCAATGCTGCTTACTCTGAGGACGGCGAAGTAGGATGTACCCAAGAAAGAGGAAGTAGCTCCTGACTCCATCACCAAGCTGAGAAACCCGAACTAGCCAGAATCTAAAAATTTGCAAAAATAAACTCACACCCTTCGTCCTTTATCCCTCGTCAAAGTGCACCACTCTGAACCTCATTATGCAAAGCCACAATGGCCACTGAACTACAAACAGAGTGCAAAAGGTCTCAGGCATACAGCATGGAGATTCGCTAACTGTTTTACAGCGAAGCTGAAGTTTGAACACCTAATCTGTTTTCTACAAAAAAGAATACATGGCCAAAATGGATTTTTCCTAGTCTCATGCACAAGTCTCTTTGCACTGAGGTTGTTACAAAAGATACAAATGACTACACAATTTGCTTATGTAGCATAATATGCACAAGGATTTGAGGAAATGTAGAACCACTTTATAGCTTTTTCTTAGAATGCATGGCCACTTGGCATACATACGTGCTGAATTAAAATTGTGTGAGTAGACTAAAACCAGAATATGTTGTTTAAGGATTTACAAAGTGATGCTGGAGATGACCGAAATCCCAAAACTCCTCTGAGCATTTGAATATTACATCTCCTCCTTTGCCTCCTCTTCCACCTAGCAATCACCAATTTCAGAGATGACTAAGATAACCGGACCAATGTACTTTCAAGCCAGCCCAAAATTACCATCAGCTGCGCCATGTCGAGAATGTCTACTCTTTCTAAAACTTGTGCAGCCATCTCCCCCATCACCTCCCTTTACATGAAGACGGCGCCGATCTATCATCTTGCGCTCCTGTTCATTATGCAAGTAAGCTTGCAGCAAAGTATGTCTATAAACAACTTGACCAACGAACAAAATGGCAGAAATAATTAGGCCTTTCATTGAAAATATTTGACTGCTATCTCTAAGGCCCTCCATTGATTTTTGAAGATAACAAAGCTAGTATGAACACGCTTTCACCAGTAGTGCATTGGCTTACTTGCAAGGGTGCAGATTTGTAATGTCTCCCAGTCTCATACTGTGCGCCAAGCTGAGAATATTTCACTGGAACCCATGATGGTACGAGGAACCCTTCTGAAAGAGCCCCAGCCAAAAGCTTTGTACTGGACAATTGAGTTGGAGAGGAAAACTGCCAATAGCGACGAAGAATACAATTTTATTTTTTCGGAAGAACCCATCTACATACAAGTAACCATACTTGAATTCATTGCCAATTTGGCAAAACTGACCTTGAGCCATTGTTGCCTGCATACAGCTGTTTTCCGAAGGGATCCAAGAAAGCTCATGCTACGACCTGCTTCCACTACCCGGTTGCCGAACTACACCTGTGTGTGTGTGTGTGTGTGTGTGTGTGTGTGTGTGTGTACGTGCATGAGTGAACTGCTAAGCCAAGGCAAACCTTGATGGGCTAAGGAAGATGGGCCAATTTTATGGCACCAAATGGAGAGCCAGCACAGACGTTTCCTGAGCTGGTCACCTGCATCATCGAGTTAGCACCAAACTAGTTATTCGATTTCTGTCTGCTAGTTGTCATTCGAGTCATGATGTCCACTAGTTGTCATGTGTACTTGTTTACCTCGATTGTGTAATATCGATTTTTAGCTTTGAGCACTGTTAGCTATGCCATGTGGCGAGGAGAGATTGGAGAGAGAGAGAGAGAGTAACTTTGAAATAAAACGAGGTAAAGAGATGAAAGGGTTGGCAGAGAAGAAAGCAATGGCTTTAAAATAAAGAGATGAAAGGCACCCTAGCATATAATGAATCCTTCAAGTAGGCTCAGTGCACGTGCGCACATACACACACAGCAGCTATTGTTGCAGAAAAAGTCGGTGCAGAGGTAATTGTCATTTACTTTGCTTGTTTTTCTCCAATCACCTCTAATTGATGAGACGATGATGTTAGTTTCCTGTGTATTTACCTTTCTTGTTTATCTCTAACCACAATGATGATGTTCTATGCTTTGAGAGATCATAAACAGCTTACAACCTACACCTCACAAACTAGTAGGTGCTAAGCGAAGGTGAGAGAGAGAGAGAGAGAGAGAGAGAGAGAATTAATTATCGTCCTCGAAGGTCAAATATGACCTATGGAACCAAGGTTACATGTGATGTAATATGTGTATGGTTTATGAGTGACTCTCGATGCTTCAAAATTGTGGTGATGAGAGTCGCAATGGAGAGCCCACACTGTGGTTGGGAGAGGAAAGTGTGTGGGTCTAAGTCATGGCTGAGAATGTGAGAGAAGCAAGTTCGGATGTGACAAAAAGTTGAGCACTCTAGTAGTGTGTGGTACAGTGTACTCAAACTCTCGAACTTGCAGTGAGCATAATGTGCACAATCGATTTGTCTCTTCTCCATTGCCCCAACGTCCTGTCTCCCATCGAAGGGAATGGGAGCTAAACCAGATGGCTGCGATAGTGCATATCGCCAATAAGGGGATAGACTCAAGCATGTAAGTGTGAGTACGGTTTTCTCTTTCAGCAAAGTATATTGTTTTGTAGTTGGGGGCAATATGGGTGGTGTAATGTATGAAGTGTGACCGATTGGATTTCTCCCAAGCCGTAATACATTGGCGTTGTAGAAAAGCCTCATTCATTTGGGAGTCAATTGAAGCATCATGTAGCAAGTGTAATGAATTACATCTCCCAAACCACTTCTTTATGTCCTGCATCCTTATCGTGCTTAAGATCTTTCTTTTATGCGTCTTATGAACTTTTTTACTTGCTTCCCATGCAATTGTAGGAAGTCTATGTGAGGGGTTTTAACGCATCTTTATCATGTACTCCACAACCCTTTTCATGGTCATAACCTCAATTGCAAGAGTCAAGAAGTAGGAGCATATATGGTGTTTGTGTCTTAACTTGGAAAAAATTTGTAAGAAAACGCTTTTGGACATTCTCAAACTCTTTCCAAGTAAGCTTTAAGATGCTCCCGCCCCACATTTCATTTCCATAAAGAAGAACCGGTGTCACCAATGCATTAAAAAGGTACTTCTTGAGAACCCAATACTTCATGTTTCCCATATTACACATGTTGTCAAATGCATAATATGCTCTCTTTCTTGCTTTCAAACGACGCATAGCAAATTCATGCCACTTGTGATTAGACGAAACCTCAAGACCAAGGTACTTAAAGCTCTCAACAACTTCAAGTGTCTCATTGTTATACACAATGCATGGCTTCTCCTTATGGTTAGCTTTTACAAGCATGACCTTTGTTTTGGATTCATTCACAATCAGCCCACTATGCAAGCCAAAGTTCTCAAGGATAACCATAAGCTTTGGTGCATCTTCTAAAGTGTGTGCTAGAAGCACTACATCATCTGCATACAGCAAAAGCATGAATACTACATTGTAAATACTGACCTCTTCAATACCTTCTTCTTGCATAAAGTCAAGTATCATTTGTTCCATTTGAATGATGCATAGACCGAAGAGAGTTGGTGACAACGGACATCCTTGTTTAACCCCAATAGTGCTTACAAATTTTTGAAATTTCTCTTCCCTTGTGCAATTGACAAATCACCTTCTCATAGATTTGAGAAACCGCAAGCATAAACTCACTTGGAACATGGAGTTCTTCCATCTTTCTCCACAATTTTTTACGTAGAATTATATCAAAGACTTTCTTAAAGTTTACAAAACAACAATACAATCACTTTCCTTTCAACTGACTTTCCTCCATGAGAATACGAAAAGTTACAAGATGATCAATGGTGCTATGGCATTGACGAAAACCTGCTTGTCTTTTGCACTCTTGTCTTTCTCTTGAGTCCAATCACTCAATCTCATCTCCATTATGTACCCAAACAACTTTGCCATAAGACGATGTGGTCAGCACTAAAATTCATGAGAGCCAAAACAGATTTGGGGAATATGCTTCTCGGTAGTCGGTAGACATACATTGGACTCTGATTTTTTCATTTGCAAAGAAGCTGATGTGTAGTCCTCTCTCCACACACAATGAGCCTCACATGTATTTTTAAGACGTTCAATTCTACGGAACATGCATGTATGGGCCTCATAATTAACAAGGCTATTGTTAGATAACAGTTTATGAGATGAATTTAACAAAAATTTATGAGAGGCAAAACATGTTTGGAGAATATGCTTCTCGGCAGTTGGTAGACATACATTGGACTCTGATTTTTTCCTTGCAAAGAAGCCGAGGCAAGGGCCTCTCTCCACACACAATGAGCCTCACATGTATTTTTAAGACATTCAATTCTACAAAACATGCATGTATGGGCCTCAGAATCAATGAGGCTATTGTTAGATGAAAGTTTTGAAAAGGAGACATCGTGCTTGGCCCTGCCCAATATAAATGCTCCCTTTCTTAGAGTATGGTGAAAGAGAGAGAAGATTATAGGTTCTTAAAAAGAGATGTTATTGGCATTGTCTTCATGACAACCATGAAAGAGAGAGAGAGAGAGAGAGAGAGAGAAGAAGAAGAAGTTGAAGCGTATTTTAACATTCTAGGAAACTATCCCAAGAGACCGTAAAGATCTATCCGACGAGGAGAATTGAGCTCAAGACCTGTTATGCGAGAGAGAGAGAGAGAGAGAGAGAGAGAGAGAGAGAGAGAGAGTTATTAAAAAGTCCATTTTATATTTTGTAAATAATTTAATATGGAAAAATCAATACATCTATTGAAAATGTAATTACCTTTATCAACCTATTTTTTTCCTTGATTGTGTAACATCAATATTGTGAATGTTGCAAAGAGATATGCTTAGCTTGTTAATAGAAACCCTTCCTCAAAATTTGCTACGCTACATGTCCATCGGGGATTTAATATTTACGTAATTACGTCAAATTTTGTGTGATCACAAGGTCTTATTGACACATTTACATGATCACAGTAAACATGATCACACAGAACCCGGTTTAGGGTGACTTGCAAACCCACAAAATTCCCGTCGGGCTTTTCAGTTTCCCCGGCGGGCCCGCTGGGGTTTATTATTTTCCCTGCGGGCCCGCCGGGGAAACTGAAAAGCCCGGCGGGTTGTTAGCGTTATATATACGCAGGTCCGATCGGGCCCGCTGGGTGTATTAGTGCTTTCGTCTTCTGAGAGAGAGAGAGAGAGAGAGAGAGAGAGAGAGAGAGAGAGAGAGAGAGAGAGAGAGAGAGAGAGAGAGAGAGAGAGAGAGAGAGCGCTTGCGACCACCTTTGCAGGTACGTCGAGAGGAGAGAGGAGAGAGGGAGAGAGGGGGTTGTGTGGGAGCGTGCTCTGCGTCGCAGTGCACGGCAGCAGCAATAGAGTACCTGACCACACGATCCGAGTATGTGTTGTGTGTGTGTATGTGTTGTGTGGTAGCATGCCTTTTGTCGTAGTGCGCGGCAGTAATAAGGTACCTTACCACACAATGAGTGTGTGTGTAAGCTGTTCTACGGAACAGTGCTTATCACGGGGGCATCACCTTGGTGACGCGGGGAAGATGGTGTCCTTGTGGTAAGTATTGGCTTGGTACTATGTCGGTAACGCAGCGAATCTAGTTTATGGTAAGTCAACTTCCCTTCCCCTTTCCCAAAAAACATATGGGCATTGGTAGGTAATGCGGCTATATGATGTTCGTATGTAGGCCATTGTTTTTCCTTAGATTCAGGCGGCACTTGATCGGTAACGCGCTAATAGAGTGTCGTTTGTTAGAAGCATATGTTTTTGCATAAATGTGGCGTTCAGGTCGTTAACCCGACCGTACGAACGTCATATAATTTGTATGTGCATGTGCAGTTAATTTTTTAAGTATTAAGTATATGAAATACTTGGTCGGTAACGCGACTGTGAAGAGTATTTCATATACAAAATGTATGAATTGTTTGATTTTGTTGTTTTTAACTGTCCATTTGAAATTATATACTAGCTAATCATATTCAAAAGAATACTTTATTCATCAATCATCGCTATTTTAAATGTTCCATTTATATAGAATACTTTATTCATCAATCATCGCTATTTTAAATGTTTCATTTATATAGAATACTTTATTTATCAATCATCGCTATTTTAAATGTTCCATTTATATAAATTACATGTAAAAAAATATTTGCACACAAATTGCATGTTTAATATTCGTTTTTAATCTTTTTAAAGGACTCTCAAGCATTATCGCTATTTTTAATGCTTCATTTACATAAATTCTCTGCAAAATTTCTAAATGCACACAATTTGCATGTTAAATATTCTTTTGTATCTTTTTAAAGAGCATCAATTATCATCGCTTTTTGATTGCTACATTTACATAAATTCTATGTAAAAAAGTGTGTGAACATAATTTGCTAGTCCAATTTGTATACTTTCAATGATTTAAATGTTTTTGAAGATTTTAAGTCGGTGTGTGCTTTGTTTGAATTAGTATGTGCGCACGGAGAAAAATATAAGTTAAAAATTCAATATATCCTGAAATGTTAAAGACTGTTAACATGTATTGTTTAATTTGAATTAAGTTCTTATAAACCACTTATTTGAATTGCTTTTTACATGTGTAACAGATTGCAATTTTAAGTGAAGATTATATTCAATTTTTATCAATATTTTCTTGCACATTTGTTAAAGTCTTCAAGTGGTGGTTAAGAGTTTACCTGAGATAGTGTGAGAGTGGTAGTGTCATTTGCAACCATGAATTTGTATTTGATATGTTGTTTTTGTATTGTCCAGTGCAAATATGACGCCAGATCAAAAGAAATGTGTTATACGTGCCATTCGTAAAGAATGTATTTTGGCAATCTCATCATGTGCAGCTGATCGCATACAGCAGATTAGTGAAAGAGATGTCTACATCAAAGACATCACTAGCGCTATATGGGAGAACACAGAGCGCAGGTTGCGACTTGAAGGCCAATACGAGTTGTTGAGTCCAGCTGAGATACGATAATTTGACCCCCACCACAAGGTCACGATAGTGTTGGGCAATATGAAAGTATGTTGCAGAGGCTTAAAGGAAGATATCCCACCTGCTTGCGACATGTCAAAATTTGAGCTCTGGGATAAATTGTGGGAAGACAGAAGGTAAAGATGAAGTGTGTGAAAGCGCAGGACCAAGCAGCTTTACCCAAGAGATTGAAGATGGCCCAAGATGCGCAAGCAGATTTGGGAGGTCGATCCGATACCAGCGGCACCGGCACAATCATGCGCACTGCTTTGAATGCAAAGTGCACTCATCTTGTCGGCATCCCTCACGAAGCCTTGGTAGAAGGTATGAGGATTGGAGCATGCTCCTTCGATGTGTGCACATTGTACACTATCAAAGGCATCTCATTTTTTCCAGACCACATTACATATGTGGAAAAATGTTACAAGAGAGGGAGTGAGGTGAAATTTGACAGGTTTCAGACAGAGCAAGGAATGCAAATGCTTCACCCCTCCATTGTAAGGTGCATTGGGTTTAATACAGAAGCTCCTTGGATCATGATATTTTCATACTACAATGGGGATACCGTGGGCGACATGATGTGCCGCTTACCATTGGCTCACGGATTGTTCATACGACACATGCACAAGCTACAACACGGCTAGAGGTCATTGCCTGCTATAAGCGAGATAGACACGGTGCGGATCAAAGCAGTGGTCGAGCAGATGTCGGCAATTTGTCATGCCTTAATCGACGGCGTTGCGACTGCCCACTCGATCGGTATAGTGCACAGCGACTTGCACCCATTCAACGTCATGTTGGACTTTACTCGCACCAATAAACCCCGCGTCTGTATCATTGATTGGGGTATGATGCTGAGAACACCTGCTAAGCGCGTAGCAAATAATTATTTGTCTCTAAGCGCACAGTTGCGAAGCAGTTTTGAATGCACAGAGAGCAGGGACGCCGAGATGGCTAAGCGACCGTGGATTGATCTCGAACTATACGATCCATGGTGCATAGATGCATACACAAAAGCGAGCAACATTTATGCATTGGGCTACCTGT
This sequence comes from Adiantum capillus-veneris, assembly GCF_014529385.1. Taxonomy (NCBI): domain Eukaryota; kingdom Viridiplantae; phylum Streptophyta; class Polypodiopsida; order Polypodiales; family Pteridaceae; genus Adiantum; species Adiantum capillus-veneris. The sequence goes on along the minus strand of NC_140939.1, from coordinate 64,035,791 downwards.
TCGACATACTGGCAGATTTTTGGAGTGCAGCCAGAAAATTAAAACTGAAGAGAAAAGAACAAGATGTTCAATTCTGAAAATATTTTTTTATTTTCAATATATATTATAATGTAAAAACCATTCAATATGAAAATAACCATGATGCACAATATGAGATTTTCAATGCACGCTAGTCAATCCACATATCGATCACCTATATTGTGAACAACCATACACATTGCAATGTAGTCTATATATGGCGTAATAACCATAACAATGCTATGAATCTCTCTATGCAATTATTATTATAATGATTATTTATATGTCCACTTTGATTTGCAAACAATAAGACACATCTAATTTCATTTGCTACAAAAAAATAAACGAAAGCAATAAAATATATGATTGGTCATTTCATGCACTAATAATCTATCGTAATACATAATGCACTCTCTGTATAAACCAATGCATGAACTAACGCAAATAAATCTTCAATATAATCACCCAATTGGGGACTACTTGTACCCAGTAAAGGATTGTAGCCCACCCATGCAACCAATTCAATATATAAAAGCTATTTTAACCCAATCAAGGATTATAGATCTTATATTGTAAATCAACTCAAATGTAAAACTTGAAGGATCTTTATATGCCCGGGTACTCTAGTAGAGGACACCCGACCCTTGACTATCGTCTCGTCATTTACATATGCTCATCTTCTAAAACCAATTACAGCCCTCATTTGGACCAATGGCTTCTTCGCAATGAGCATGATTCCCCAAGTTTTCAGTTGTTTTGGTTTCATACCTTTATGTCGGTAAACGTATTAAATATTTTTAGAAGTGGTTACCGAATTAATAATCACGTTCGGCCCAAAAAAAGGACATGTGGCTCTGTAACCTTAGGTCAATTCACAAGGAGATGACAATACCTGGCACTCGGATACACTCCCCAAGGATTTGCCTAGCTAAAAGACCGGGGTTAGCACATTATTTACTATATATAATTACGCCCGTCGGACTTTTTCAATTTCCCCGCGGGCCCGCCGGGCTACTGCATATACCCAGCGGGCCCGCCGGGAAAATGAAAAAGCTCGCCGAGCCCCGCAGGGAAAATGAAAAAACCCGGAGGGCTAACCGGCTGTATAGGTTTTTGCAGGTCAAAATCAAAGTCACGTTAACAATTAACGTGATCACGTGATTTTTTTATGTAAATACTATAGTTATTTACGCAATCACCCAATCGTGATTACGTTAATGAAATCCCTGATGTCCATAGTAACGCACCTATATGTTCGGTGTGTGATGGAGCGGAATGTCTGACTCGGTGATTTCCCGTCTCCCTTGGTTAAAATGGAACAAAGTAAAGGTAACAAATTCTTCTCATTGTCTTTATTTCAAAAAAGAAACCTTCCCCCTCTAGCACTAGAGAAAAAGCATAAGGCCCCCATCAACACTGAACGGGATAAAAGTGCAGGGGAAGGGCACATTCCTTACGGTATTATAAACAATGTGGAGAACCGTGCTACCTCCATGCCATACTTATGTATGGTTTTTCTTTTTGTTTCCTCTACAATACACAAGCATTTTGTGCAAGAAGTGCCTCTACAATACACATGCGTTTTGCGCAAGTGATCTTTGTGGTTGCATAATCCACATTAATAATAACTATCTTTTTCTCAATGATCTCCTAACACGTAGTTTGTTTTCAACTAGGGAAAGTTCCCCACAAACTCCACCATCCTCTGATGGTATACATTGGCCATCATTTTTCTACCTACTTGTCAAAGCATCCCTCCGCTCGTCAACGCTTGTTAGTCAATAGTGTTGCATGCTGCTACGTAAGTCTGAATTTGAGTCTATTTCTATTTCACATTAGTTGCAACAGACCGGTACTACACATGTGCTAGAAAATCCTCCCCCTCCCCCCCCCCTCTCTCTCTCATGGTCTTCACGAAGACAATGCGACTAGACAAAAGCGACTGGCTTAGAACATACTATCACTACAATTTCTGGATCTCTTACTATACTACTTGGAATGAAGCTACTACACAGATGCATGTCAAATCCAAACATTTGTGTCAATGCCCCTCAGAAGGACACCTCTACTATTCATATGCATATTGGCAAATATTTTTAATTCCACAAAATAAATGCACAAGAAAAATTGGATTTAACAACATTCATAAAAAGGCATTGTAACAATGAAGAGCTCAAATTAGCATTAATCATGAACTTCGTTTACGAGTAGATGAAATCTCCACTACAACGACTATCACCCGCTAACTTCGATGAAATGCAAAGTACATATGTCGTATGGAAACATTGAATTAGCTATTAAAAATTAGTAATGGGCATTACATTTAGGAGGTTTCCTTCAAACACTGTTGCTTTCCCTCAACTCTCATGTGTTTCGTTGGATTTCATTACCTAATTTATGATCCACATCCCCTTCCATTTATGTTCTACTTCAACAAAGCTTCAAACATTGCCTTCAATTATTGCGCTGTTGCAGAATCTCAGGAACAACAACCACTCCGTCCCTCACATTTTGTTGGTTTCACTAGCTACTCTACCAACCACATTCTCTTCCATTTCTTCTCTACTTTGATAAACCTTTAGACATTGAAACTAATCCCTTCCACCCCCCACTTCCACAAGTGTGACTTTCTTCCACCTTCTCCTTCACTTCGCCATCCATTAACCTCCTTCAATCCTTACCAATCAAGGCATACTAGTTTCCAGAAAAGAAAAGGTAATAGGTGAATGTAATGGCATGATCTTGGACATGATGAAGGCAACTAGGTTGTATGTTAAACTTGGCAAATTCCATATTTTTCTTTTGTGTGAATATAGAGGCCATCATTAGAGGCACAATTAGCTTGATCAATAAAATTGAGGTTAAAAGGGGCCTTCATAAGCTCTCCTTCATTTAGAAAGTGTCCACCTTTAAGTATTTTGAGCCGGAAATCTTCTACTATAGATGTTGGTAGGTTGGCAAGGTAAACCCAAGTTTCACTGAGTAAGGGTGCTGAAAAAGCTTGGTTAGGGAGAATCCAAAGCTGATGGTCCACTTCAAAAGATTCCACTTCGATTTGTATGACCGGTAGAAAAGGGAAAACTTTAGAGACTTTTGGAACCATCTCTAAAAGGGCAGAGTCGCTGAGGGTACATAAATTATTTTGGAATTCTTTAACAGCTTCTAGAGTAGCATTGTCTCTATAGAAGAGGTCACCAATTTGTGGGACAATAGGGGTAGCTGGAGTACTAATGAAAGTAGGATTAAGCCCACGTAAATTTTTGAGAAAGTTGGCAAGTTCAGCACCAAAAGAAGGGAATTGAGCAAGATCTTGAGTATATTACTGAGCTAATACAGGTAGTTGAGAAATGTATTGTAAAATCATAGTAACCCCATCACCAGGATTTTTGTCAAGAGGAGTCAAAACCTTGACCCAACCATGGGCAACTATAGAGTTTAAGAGAAGCTAATAAATGCTATAGCTTTGAAAAGGTAGTCTCATTTCCTAGGGCAAGTATACAACAAAACTTTTTATATTAACCATAAAGGGAGGCTGCCCCATCATCCCTCATTTAATTAAACCACAGAGTAAACATTCATGTTGCCAAAAGAGGTTGATTAAGCTTAAAACTGTACAAAATAATGAAATTTCAATGAAAAAAGGACCATTGAGAAGGAGCTCAAATTGCTTAATCAATCCCAAGGTTTCATCTAATATAACAAAAAATGCCTATATAAGTATAACCTGGTTCACTACAGCCCATTAAATAATCAAATAAACAGCGGACTATCAAAGTTCAAGGACTGAGATTCTCCACCAACAGTAAAACAACAATATCTAAACAGTATTAAACATAGGTTGCAAACTGATTAGTATATTTTGTATGCTAAACCCAGAAGAATTACCTCAATGCTATAGTTCTTAAACACTTAGTGACACAACATAGCAACAACCAGTCATGGCAGAAACCTAGAGTAGAAACAAGTTAGGGTGTTTTTTTTAATATTCAAATTTGGTTCGGCGCCAACCCGAGAGGTAGTGCTTTGTTCGACCAGTTCCATAGTGAAAAGCCTTAGGAAGATGAATTCCCATTGAACCGTGTTGAACGCCTTTACAAAATCAAGTTGTAGCAAGACAATCTTTTGGTTGGTTTGCTGAGCTCCCTTAATTCCAAGCATGATTGTTAAGATATTATCGTATATAAACCTACCCCCAATAAATACAAATTGAGAAAAATGTATATGTTTCCTCAAAAACGGAGATAATCTAAGGGCGATGACCTTAGCCAAGATCTTATACCAAATATCCATCATTGTGATTGGCCTCCAGTGATCCAAAGAGGTACAAAAGGTCTACTTTGGAATGAGGTTAATGGTTCCTTGCTTAAAAGTAGGATCCATGTGTTGTGTACTCCAAATGTGGTTTATAAGACCAATGATAAGAGGTAGCAATTGATCCCAAAAGTAATGAACACATTTCTTAGACAAGCTAAAAATACCAGGTGTTTTATCATTAAGTAATTTTTGCAGTGCCCACTTAAGCTCTGAGTTAGTGAAGGGCTTGCTCCACCCTTTGAGCATTGGCGGCATCGACACATGGGTCCACAACCCTAAGCAAAAAATCTATTGCTTGCATTTGCTCTAGAAATTGATCAAGTTGTTGATTAAAGATCCCCTCATAATATCAAGTACATGTTGACAATCACTACAATACCATCAGCCTTGACAAAATATTAATACTTTCTCTTGCATGCTTTTATTTAGGTTTGGAGAAAAAGGCTTTAGAGGAGGCAGATAAATCTTGAAGTTCTCTTTGTCTACATAGAAACCGGGTCTAGGGCCTAAAATTGACACCTGTTTTTCCTATCAAGGGCTATTTTGCCTGTCAAAATAGGTACTTCAAAAAAACCTCCAGTCATTTGACATGCTAGAATCTCGAAATTGTTTGTCATTTTTCGTGTTTATACCCTTAAATTTACATTATATATGGCAAATTATGTAAGTTGATCGCATTACACAAAGCATATAAAAGGGGGCTTGAAAAATTGTTTGTCAAAAGAAAAGAAATTTCTACTATGCCTGTCAATTTTAGGCCTTGATTTGATTTGGGTCTGTGTGTGTGTGTGTGTGTGTGTGTGTGTGTGTGTGGACTAGTTTACAAATAAAGCAAAGGTTTTTTTTTATGAGACAAGTCCCAAAACGGGACTCTCAGTAGCGTGAGATGACGGACGAGGTGGTGGTGGGGTCGTAAAAATTGGATGCAAGAGCCAATTACCAGCAGCTAGAAAGCAAGGCGACATCAGCAACCATGGGTGGATATGGCAACCATGGCCGATATCCAGAATGGTGTTGACGTGTTGCGGCATCTCCCTCTCAAGCAGGCAATCTACAAGGACAAAGAGGACTTCTCACTCGCTTCCTCTAATGCCAACCAAGCTTGTCATATCATGGCTCAATAAAGGTGAATTCGTGCGCTAGAAAAAGAGCTTGATATGCAATTTCCTCAAGTGGGCTCGCACGCGCAGAGAAGAGACTGGCTGAAATAGCCCAAAGTGTTGTGCGTAGAAACTCGGGCCCATGACGTGCTTGAACAAGAGCTTGATAACACCACACATGCTTTTAAGTTGCATGTGTGCGTTTGTCGCACGTGTCAATGTAAGGAACTTGCCGATACACTGTGTGCGAGCCACAAATGGCTCCAAGCACGCAACTAGCTTAAACTAGTAAGCTCAAAGATGGCGATGGTGTGTCATTCACCGCTCTACGCTTGTTGTCGTGGAGGATTCCTCGCAACGAAGAAGAGGGAGACGCCGCGCTCAACCGCCTCGCCGCCGTCGTGCCGCCGCAATGCTCGCTCTCTCTCTCTCTCTCTCTCTCTCTCTCTCTCTCTCTCTCTCTCTCACACACGCATACACACACACACAAGGAGAGGAAGAAGAAGAAGATGGAGATGGAGCAAGAGCACTCTTCAATTGCACAAATGAGAGAATGAGTGAATTTTAGGTTTAGTTGACTTTTATATGATCTCGCCCCATTCACACTTGGGCGCCCATGCTTAGCCAACTAATCCCTTGAATGTTCTAGCTAGAGTGCGCCTCTCATCGGCGATCACTCTTACCCTTTTCCTACTAGACCGACAAGCCCGGTACTTGACTCTACCAAATAAATAATATGGCGTCCGTCTTAGGTGATAGGAATGTGCGTGAGGGTTAACATGCCCCCCTTCCTGATGTAGATTCCGTCCTCAGAAGCTATTGAGTTGAAGCTTGTTCGTCGAGGTGGAAGAGCATTTGAGATGAATGTCCTTAGCCTTCTTCAGTCATTGCAAAATCAAACAACATTGGCACAATAATTGCATTCTCATATACAATTAAAAAGCATATGCAGTTTTAGGCAGACAAATTGATTGGTAGCGTAATTCTAAACCAGTTGTCAGCAATAAACATTAAATTGCAATATAATCAAACGCATAAACAGTTGGGAAGGTAAAAAACTAAACAAGTTCGGGGTCGCTAATTCAACGGTCAAAAGGCACTAAAGATCGACTATTAATACCATGGGTAAGCTTCTCAATTTTCTCTGGTCAATTAAGTTGTTTAATCGCAAGAGCCAAGTATTTCATGTTCGAGGGCTGACTAGAGGCTATACCTAGAAGAACTTGTAGTTAAGCTATAGTAAAAGGCATTTCTCATGAAATCGTCGCCTGACTGATTACCTTTTCTTTGACCCCCCAAAGTCTTTTCACAGTGATTCAATTTTGATGTATGTGCTTATTCTGTATGCCTTGGGTTTTTTGCTTTTCAAGGAAAAGCGCCCACATTGGGAACCTCTAGGGCTCTAGTACCATACGCGATACATGTCAGTGAAGTACCTAATCAAGCTGAGATTTCTCTTCCAGCTTAAGATTTTACATCGTGGCACTTTGATTTATTTATTTTTTGTTCGTTTTCAGCATTTTAATTTTGTAACTTTGGAGGGTCATATAACACTATTACCCTCCCCAGGCTCATCACACTAGTAAACTCTCTTTATAATACTTAAGCTAAAGGTCAATAGGGACTAAGCCCACTAGACAGCCCTAGTACATTGCATACAATGATGCCTAAATCGGATTAAGAACGTAAGTAACCATTGATTATTAGGAAGGCATTCCCTATGGTATTAAGAGAAGATCTCTAACGCCTAGCTTGGTCAAACTAGCTTAGTCGGACTATTTGATTTTTAAACCTAGACAAGTGATTATGACAAAAAATTACATCGAATTTAATGTTTGTTACTAAGCAAAGGCACTGAATATTTGCTACAAATCACAATTAAAGTAGACAAACATGGATGCAAAAAGATAAGGGGCATGCTAATGGACAAGAAATACCTGTTTGTGTTGATGGTCGTGCCTTGATTTGAATTGTGAACGAGAGAAAGATTTCATGAAGGTCCAAATCCTAATAACAGCAACACGTTCCTGTACACACTAGGAAACACAAAGAATACCTCTAGGAGGCACATCAGTGGGAAGAAAGAACTTTGCTAATCACTAAACTCTAAAACAAAAACACTCCTATTGTACTAATCCTACCTACCCTCCATCACTCGAGTGATGAGGATCAAAGGTGTTTTATGACATAGGTTTCTGTTTCAGTGTACCGGATGTCAATGTGTAGGTTTGGGTCATTATTCGACTTTTATTGTGCACACTCGTTTGAGAATTGCTATTGCTCTTTATTTTTTTTGTTTTTTGTGAGTATAAGGCTTTATATATACATTCCCTAAGATTGGGAGATTGAGAGGTCAGGGAGGAAGGTTGAGAGGGGAGTGAGTGAATGATGACTGTCAGCAAACACTTCCCCCTTCCTTGGGTAGATCATACCGTTTGAAATGTGCTTGTCACCCTTTGAAACCAATTGTTCCAGTTAGTAATGGGTGAGGATTTTTGCCAGTAGTTTTCTATTACCTTAGGTGCCTCATCGAGTTGCAAGGGTGGTAAGGTACTCTCGCAGGATCGAACTTGAAATGGTTCATCAGGTGATTCTTGAACACTGGGAGGTGTGGATTCCTTTGTAGCTTTATGGATGCATTACATGAGGAGCTAGAAGCTTCATGGGACTCCCCCCTTCCTGAGCTAGGTGGAACAAATTGTTCTTTCTTCGGTACCCAAACTAGCTCTGGAGCGGTTGTGTAGCATTCTGTGATTTTTTTCTTTCCACGATTGTTGATTTGTTTTGGAGCTAGGGGATTGGGCTTACATGGGTCAGGTGACAAGTAAGAACACAATCTACGTTTTGCACCCAGATTTGATCATTTCCTTGATAGTAGCCTTGGGCTTCCAATAGTCGTTTAGGAATCCAACGCCACGTTTCTTTACATTTCTTAGGGCGAATGGGACGTCTTTTACCAGGCTCCTGTCTTTTAGCACTGGCTATGGTTGCTAAAGAATCTTTAGGGACCCACTTGTATGTTTTATTTGTTTTATTAGGACGAGTCTTGTCAGAAGCTATATGCATTGCTTGTAGCATATTTAAGGGTACGAGTGATGGCATTTCATCTTCCTCAGGTGTTACCCAAGTCATCCCCCTATATTCCCCAAGTGTCTATGGTTGCTTCTAGGTGGACCCAATCCAAATTGTCCGACTCAGTCATCCCAGGTAGTACATCCATATAAGAAGAATCTTTCCCAACATCAATGTCCGCTTTACATGTGTAACAATACTGTAATGGGGCCGAGTGAACTGTGGTGTCAGATCTATGATCAATTATAAACCTGTTTCCTAGGGGATGTGCTCGATCAGTTACAAGATCCCCTTGAATGACAGAATCTTGGAACTACAAGTAGACATGGTTTTTAGACCAGTCATGCACCATTTTTGCTTCCCTTATGAAGGGATGTCCTAAGATCATTTCAGATGCCATAGTGTGCTTGGAGAAATCCATAACAATGAAGGTAACTCTTATTTTATGTCCAAAGACCTTGATCTTGAGATTTTCTAGCATCCCAATAGGTTTAACAATAGACCCATTGGCCATCTTCACTACTATGGTTGTGGTCGCAAGGTGAGGTCTTCCCATAGTTTCCCAGCAATTTTTAGTCACAATGCTAACCCCAGCGTCACCATCAAGGATTCCCTTTACAGTTAATCCTTTAATAGTGATTGGTATGGTCGCATTGGATTCATCACCCTCAAAGTATTGTCCCAACTTGTTAACATGTATGTCTATAACAAGGTTCTCATCTAAGTTGGGTTGTGGATCTAAGTGTTCCTCCTCTATTGGCATCTCCCCAGCTCCATCCATCTGTGCAAATTGTGGTAGCCCAAACTTCAGTTCTCCATTGAGTAAGGCTCGAAGAGCTGAGACTAGCTCAGGGTCTTTATATAGTTTGGACATGATGGTGGTTCTAACTTCTGAAGACATGAAATCCATCAATTTGGCAATGTTTAACAACACCTTTTGGACTTCAGTCCCTTGACGTGGGGAAGATGGGATCTCCATTTCTTCGATAGGATCAGGTAGTCCCTCTGAAAACATTCTTTCCATCAAGAAGTGAGTACACCCACTTTCCCATGATTTTAAGTCAACTTCGTGTTTTCTTCTTTTTCTGAGATTGGGCAATTGATGCCGTGTCTCTTTCCTCAAGAATATAATTCTGTTTTTGGAGCATCGATCGTGTGAGTATGTTTATTGGTACCACAGGTGTGCTTTGTGATGGCTTCTTGGTAACTTCAATCAAGTTTAATGGCGTGATCTTCGGTGCATTTGGATTATTTGGACATTGGGCAATCAAATGATCTATGCCACATCGATTACACATGAGTATCGGCATTGTAGACATGCTCGCTTGACTGGTTTGCATTAGTGTGGTGCTCTTTTGTAGCCTAATAGGACACTTGGCTACACGATGTGGACCTCCACACTCATAGCATTAAAGAGGTGGTCTCTTAGCAGTGTAATTGATATTTTGGCCTCTTGCCGCAAGAGCAGCCACTTGATAGACAGGTTTGACTTGTCCCCAATAGTCCTCCATGTAGTATTGTGGACTTTCTTCAAGCACATCCATCCCAGAGGCAATATTAGGATCTATCATTCTTCCTCACACCCTTCCAAACAAGCAATAGATGACTCACAACCTACTTGATTCACAGAAGTGATTCTCGGATGTGGTGGTTGCGGTCCTAGCACTGGAGGTGGTAAAGGTGTTGTTTGAACAACATTTTGGACCCTAGGGACCATGTGTTGTGCTGTTTGTTCAAGAGGTGGGGCCGACATCAATGCAGGCACTCGAGGTGTGTCTGTCCATGCTAAGGTTGGTCTATTGGCTATCGCGCGCTTAAATACTATGCAATCCTTAGCTTGATGACCATACCTTCCACAAGCATTGCAATTCCCATTGAATTTTACTATAAAAGTAGGGCATTCACTGGTACTATGTGGTCCATAGCATACTGAGCACCATTGTTGCTCCCTTCTTGGATACATATGATTGTTTTGCGGAGCACGATTGTCTCTAAGACTCTCTTGAATGGCCTTGGTGAGATCTGCTAAAGTCATCTCATATATCTTTGGCTCCTTAGCAATAGGCTTTAGGGTCATTGGCTGATGCCCTGATGCTTGCGAGCTAATAGATTTAGGCTCAACAGACACTCTTTCTCCTTGAATCGTTAAATTATCCTCCAATTGGATCTCTTTGGTGGTGACTGCTTTCCAAGTGGTGATACCTCTAATGACTAGGCCATTGTAGATATCCTCATGTCGTAATCCCCTAATGAATCTATCAAGCAATTGATTATTATTGAAGCGCTCATTTGGATTACAACGAGAATTCAAATGCTTCAAGTGACTAATAAAGTCTCTCACCGACTCTCCTTCCTCTCGTTGGGCTTTCTGGAGCTGAGAGGCTACACCCCAAAGCACTCCCTCTCGTATGTATTCTTTCAAGAACAGTATCCTAAGAGTAGGGTAAATCGTTTTTTCTTCCACCCTTAGGGTTCTATACCAATCCCCTGCCTTCCCACTTAAGGTTAGGCTTAAATCATTACTCTTATGCAGGTCATTGTGTTCTCCTAGACAATCGGATATTTGTTCAAACACTTCAATATGCTTTCTCACATCCCCGTCTCCACTAAATTTTTGTGTGAGCTTGGCTATTTGTACTGCCATACTTCTAGGCTCTCTATCAGGTGTGTTACGCATATTCTCAGCAATAGATCGACCAATAGCTTGAGCAAATGTTGCCAAGTCACCTGAGTGAGCAGGCACCGTGGGTGAAGGCGCTCTAGAGACTATATGTGGAGTAGGTATTGGCATTGGGCTTGGTGCATAGGAAGCCCTTGGGTTCCACGTTGGGTATGATGTTGTGCTGTGGTGGCCCAAAGTTCATATGTGTGGCCCTAGGCATAGCAGACGTTGGATGTGACATGCTAATGCTAGCCGATATATTCCCATGGAAATAAGAATTTAGGTGTTGTGGTTGTAGATCATAGGTTGTTGAAACAATGGGAGGGGTAGGAACTACATGAGTACGAGGACCCATGGGTGTATACGATTGGTACACACTTGTAGGTACTATTGCAGGCATTGAGCTACCATGTAGCGGTGCTTTACTAACAAATGAGGTACATGGTGTGTTTCTTGGCATGCCCATCATTGGGGCACGCATGGTAGCCGTGGTGTCATCAAGGGAAAGATGAGCTAGACTTGGAAAGGTAAAGCTATCACTTGTGGGCTCAGATTGTGTCATAATAATCAATATCTAATTCTCCTAAATGATTTTCTCATATTAAACTTATCATTTAATGTGGGGAAGTGCCAAGGGAGAAAAAGCTAGAATATTGGTTAAGTTAGCAGACCGGCCACAGTAGGGATCCAAAGGAGGGAAAATAGGGATCCAAAGGGGGGGCCATCTGCAAAAGAGCCATGTGAAACAACGGGCTAAAAAGACCCTAAGGTTCAGCCCATTAAGACTTCCAAAATGCTAAGGTTCCAAAATTCAAAGGTTGTGTCCAAAGGTCAACCTTAGGGAAAATTGGATGCTTAGTGTGTGCCCAAAAAGTCTTTCTACATCCCTACATGGGAGGGGGCGAGCCCCAAAGCTAGGGGATGAGAGAGAAAGCCACACACACACACACAGGCTCCCTTTACACAAAGGGAATGAGGGACACATGTCAGCTCCCTAGGCCAGATGCCCACAAGGTATGCCCAATTCCTATTGGAAGACCCTTGAAGTGGACCAATGAGAATTAGGCTAGAGTAAATCTAGTTTAATTAATTTAAAAACATTTAATAAAAGAAACCAATAAGAATTAAGTGTCCTAGAAGACTATTGGGCAGTCTCCTAAGGGGTCCAATGAGCATTCAGGAGCCTCATGGCTTGCCTGATTCCTATTGGCCAGGAGGCAAAGGGGTCCAATGAGAGTTTAGTTTAATTATTTAATTATCTAAAGCTCTCACAAAAGGGGAAAGGGGGACACATGTCAGAAGGCTATCACTTATGCTGCTTAATCCCTATTGGCTTGACCTGGGGAGGTCCAATGAGGCAAAAGCCAGACTAACTTAGCAGCTAGGGCTCGCCCAAGAGAGAGAGGGGGCTGATTTTTGCTTGGCATTGACACTCACACTCTCACACTTGACCATGTGTGAAGGGAAAATACTCTATCTCCTCCCAAGCTTTAATGGAGAGCTCATCACCTACTCCAAGCTTGTGAGATAGAAGCCTACATCAACACTCTCTTGGCATGTGGATGCAAATCCAACCAAGAGCCAAGCTTCAATGCATGCTCATCTTCTCTACCAAGCTAATTACTAAGCTAAGCTATGCTAATATGAGTGATTATGTGAGGAGATGTACTTCTTTCTCGTAAGATACTTCTTTTTCCTCTCAATCTACTCTCATACCCTGCTAGCTCTCACCATCTTCGAAGGTGTGTGAGGTCTTGGGTCTGAGAACGGGGATAATTCAAGTTGTGTTTGATTAAGTGTTTTGCTTGGTGTATGAAGCTTCCATCTTCATTGCACTAGCTAGTCTTGAAGGAACACAAAGAATTGTATTGTACAATGTCTCTCTTGATGGGAGAAACCATAATACAAAGCCTTTTGGAGGGGGGACCGGCTCCATGCAAATCCGGTCCTCAACTGTTGTCAATAGCTTAATTGCTCTCTCTTTTGAAAGTATTGTCGATGCTCTCTAACTAGGTGTTATGCTTTTTGTTGCTCTCTCCACCCAAGCACTCTTATAATTCTCATTAGGAATCTATTCTAATGAAATGCCCACTATGTTCATGCTAATTTCCGCTACAAATAAGATTTTAGGCCATTAAAAGTTACATTGGTATCAGAGCTCAAGGTTTCTCTTTTCTTGCTCAAGAGGGGAGGTCCTCAAGCTAGCTACAAATGGTTGGTATTATTAATTGCCTGTGAGTAAGTAGAATAGGGATTTTTCAGCCTTTCAGTGCGCCTGCCTTTGTGCAGTTAACGGGGCATCACCGTCGAGAGCTATGGTCTTAATAATGGAGTCCTACGGGGCTTGCCTACGGCTTAACCACTATTGAGCTATTAGAAGCTTGACAGGAGCCGGTGCTGTTTTGGTGTCGAAAGACCCTCTCTTCTATTCCTTGCAATTAATGGTATTCGAGCCGCGGGTACAGTAGCTTGAGTGCTTTTTCTAAAGGGGTAAAGAGGAGTAGCAACTAGGGCTTGAAGTGCCAAAGTACACCTAAAAAGTTTACACCTAAAAGTTGTTAGAATGGCTGACAATATTAAAGAGAGTGAAATTAATGTTGATAACTTTGATTTTGCTCATGAGCAAGCTACTAATGATGCTTCAATGCTTGTTAATTATCTTGTTTCTAGGCTTCAACAAGCCATGGGCAATCCATCTCTCCAAAGTGAAGTGCAACGGCAGCTCCATGCTCACGGGATTCTCCAAGCTCATCACCATGACGAGAGAACACCTAGGAAGCCTCCTTGTGAGATTACCAAAAGAGGTCTCTCTCCGATTCGGGAAGAAGAAGAGAATCCATATGAAGGGCTCAAGAACTTACTTCTTGATGATGCATCTCCTTCCCAAAGGAGAACTCAAGAGCCTCCACCGAAGGAACGAGAAAGAAGCGAGTCTCCCGCCACCTCGGCGGAGATGGCTCCACGAAGACGGCGGGCTAAACGCTCTCCATCACCACCAAAGCGGAGAAGACCATCACACTCTTCTCCACGCCATAATTCAAAGAGGGATGATAAAAAGCAAGAGAAGAAAAAGGCGAGAAAGAGGACACCCTCTTCTCCATCTTCTTCATCCTCTTCCTCTTTGAAAGCTATGGTGAAGACGACAAAGATCAAGACAAGAAAAAGGCGAGAAAGAGGTCACCCTCTTCTCCACCTTCTTCAAATTCTTCATCTTCTGAAGAAAGTGATGGTGCAACTTTTGAACCATCAAAAAGAAGAGGCCATAGGAAATCCTATGCCGCATGGAAGAGGTCGTCCAAGCTGAAGAAATTCAAAGAGGGAGGGAAGAGCATCTCTTTCCTTACCTATGATGGCACCTTCGGTGCTACAGACAAAGTTTTGGCCTTTATCCAGCAATTCGATGCGGCGTTTGGAGATGAGGGCTTCACGGAGTCCTCTAAGCTACGCCATGTAGCTATGCACTTTCAAAAGTCCGCCAGACAATGGTGGTCTAGCCTACGAGCAAACGGTGAAGCTCCACGAACATGGAAGGCTTTAAGAGCTTCCATTATGAAGCAGTTTTTGGCCACCGATGCCAAAGACAAAGTACTCACCGAATGGCGAAGCTTAAAGCTCTCTCCCAATGAATCCATCCACAAATATGCAGACAAGTTTTGGGACCTACAACTCAAAGCCACTGTCTTCAAAAAGTTGGATTTTGGAGAGCAAAAGCAACAATTTTGTGCGGGCTTAACCGAAGAAATGGCGGAGTATGTCAACTCCCAAAGGCCACGTACCATATCGGCGGTAATACACCATACTATGGTGGCCTCGCGAATCAATTTCCAAACGGGGGGTAAAAGAAATAATAAGCCCCCGGAAAACAAAGGTTCCAATGAGCCTAAGGGGAAGGAGAATGTCCAAAAGTCTCCTAAGGGCAATTCCAACAAAGCTAAAGAGAAGGGAGTTTACAAAGGAAAGAATAAACTCTCTCCTGAAGAGCTTGAGCGTTATCGTAAAGATAACCGGTGTTTCAAGTGCGGCGAACAAGGGCATGCGTACCGCGCTTGTCCCCAAAAGAACAACCGCCAAGATCCTCCTAGAGCTTCTTTGGTTGAAATCCAAGAGGAGGAGATTCACCAAACTCACCACAAAGGATCTCCTCTATGCCATGCTTGGGGAAAGGTAAGAGAACATGATGCTTTTATTCTCTTTGACCCTGGTTCTACTCACAATTTCATATCTATGGAGTTAGCCACCAAGCTAGGCATACAATCCTACGAGATGGGAGATATCCTACCCGCAGACAGTGCCTTCAAGGGGCAAGAAGCTTCAGTCACTCCCTTAATCGGGAAATTGAGGCTTCATGTCCAAGGCTATGTGGACAAAGAGGATTTCTTTATCTCTCCTCTCAAGCATGAGGATGTAATCCTAGGGGCACCATGGTTTGACCGTCTGGCTGCCCATGTTAAATTTCCTGAAAGGAGAATCTCCTTTAAGTTCAGCGAAAAGGACTTGTATATAGATGCTAGGGAGATGGGTAACACCATCCCCATTGTACATACACCAGCTTTCAACAAGTCAATAAAGAGCTCTATTTCCGTGTACATGATTTTTGTTAAAGATTCTCAAAATGAACCTAATGCTTTAGCAAAAGAAAATAAAAGCAACCAAAAGGAATTAGAGTTATCCAATTTTCTCAAGGGGTTTCAAGATGTCTTTATTGACGACATCCCTTCTGAGCTACCTCCTAAACGAGGTAATGACGACCATGCAATTGAACTTCTTCCAGGAAGTTCACCGCCTAACAAACCTCCTTATAGAGTTTCTCAAGCTCAACAAGAGGAGATTATGCGGCAAGTGCATGAGTTAATTGAGAAGGGCATGGTTAGGCCTAGCTCATCTCCATTTTGCTCACATGTGCTATTAGTGCAAAAGAAAGACGGCACATATCGTATGTGTGTCGACTATAGAGCACTAAATAGGATCACTATCAAGAATAGGTTTCCCGTTCCACGGGTAGAAGACCTATTTGATAAGCTACAAGGATCGACCTACTTCAGTAGGATTGACCTAAAAAGTGGCTATCATCAAATAAGGATAGTTGATCAAGACATTGTAAAGACCGCATTTCGTACTACATTTGGTCTTTACGAATACATTGTCATGCCTTTTGGCTTGACTAATGCACCAGCCACATTTAACCGCTTGATGGAGAAGCTGTTCAGACCTCATCGAACCTTCACTGGAGTGTTCTTTGATGATATTATCATCTACTCTAATTCATTAGAGGAACACAAGCAACACCTCCAGGTAATATTTCAAGTTTTAAGAGAGAATAAACTTTATGTTAATCGAAAGAAAAGTGAATTTTTCTTGCAAGAGATTCAATATTTAGGTCACATTATCTCTCAAGATGGAATCCAAATGGATCCATCCAAGTTAGAGGTAATAAAAGGATGGCCTAAACCAAGGAATCTTCATGAACTAAGAAGCTTTATAGGTATGTGTGCATACTATAGACGCTTCATAGAAAATTTCTCACAAATTGCGGGACCATTACATGACCTAACAAAGAAAAATGTTAGGTATACGTGGTCTGCTAAGGAGAACAATGCTTTCGAAAAGCTTAAAGAAAAGCTTATCTCTCAACCTGTGCTTACACTACCGGATCTCTCAAAACCATTTGAGGTCCAATGTGATGCTTGTGGTGATTGCCTTGGGGCTGTTTTGCTCCAAGAAGGGCACGCCATAGGCTATGAGAGTCGAAGGCTCGACCCTGTTGAGCAAGCTCTAGGCATATACGAAAAAGAACTCCTTGCAGTTCTACATGCCTTAGACTCATGGAAGCACTATTTATTGGGGACTCCTTTCATTCTGCGAACGGATCACCAAAGTCTTAAGTACTTCATGACGCAGACCAAGCTCTCCGACAAACAAATGAGGTGGGCAAATTTCCTTTCGCAATTTCATTTTCATATTGCTCACATTGCTGGCAAGCATAATCAAGTAGCCGATGCACTCTCAAGACGACCGAGAGTGAATGCGGTTTCCATAGCAACTCACAATGATCTATCTTCAATGATAGATGAGTATGCTATTGATCCCGATTTTAGAGATGTGATTTCAGCCCTTGCATTAGGGAAGAAAGAAGAACCATTTACTTTACAAGATGGTTATCTTCTCTATGGCAATAGACTATGCGTTACTAACTCACTACGTGAGAAAGTAATGTATGAATCTCATGCTCCCCCATATGCGGGGCATAGAGGGATTCAGTCTACCCTAAAGGGAATTGAAACATATTTCTATTGGCCTACCATGAAAGTGAACATACATGAGTATGTTTCCAAATGTGTGGTATGTCAAAAGACAAAATTTGATAGAGGGAAGCAACTTGGATTGCTTCAACCCTTGCCAATCCCTAATTCACCGTGGGAGAGCATATCCATGGATTTTATCTTTGGATTGCCTAAGTCTATCCATGGGAATACGGGAATATGGACGATAGTAGACAGGTTCAGTAAACAAGCTCATTTTATACCTGTCAAAAAGACTATCAAAGCCCATCAAATGGCAACCCTCTTCATTTCACAAATTTTCAAGTACCATGGCTTGCCAATGTCCATAGTGTCGGATAGAGATCCTAGAATGACCAGTAATTTCTGGAAGGGTCTCTTTGAGAATTTAGGAACAAGGCTAAACTTCTCTTCGGCCTATCATCCACAAACTGATGGCCAAAGTGAAATAGCTAACCTAACTATTCTCGATCTACTAAAAGCCTATGTAACGGAAGTAGATCAAAGATCCCAATGGGAGAAGTACTTACCCTTAGTAGAGTATGCTTACAATAACACTATACATACTTCTACAGGAAAAGCACCTTTCGAGGTAATTGAGGGAAGATCAAAAAGTCCCTTGCTACTTAAGGTACATGGGAAGATCTTCGCTGCAGATGAGTATAGCCGAGACCTACAAGAATCTTTCCAAAAGATTAAGGATGCTATCTCTATCTCACAGCAAAGGCAAAAGGCTGCTGCTGACAAGCACAGAAGAGCCCAAGCCTTTAAAGAAAACGATTGGGTCTTGTTAAAATTTCCCAAGGCTCGATTAAGGCACACGACGGGCAAGAATCCTACGGGCCACCAAAAGTACTATGCCAAACTAGCAAAAAGGTACTATGGTCCCTTCCAGATTCTTAGGCCAATCAATGAGATGGCCTATCAACTTAAGTTGCCCAATCATTGGCTCATACACAATGCTTTTCATGTGAGCCTTTTGAAGCCTTACAAAGGAGAGCCACCTCAAGAACCAACTATTGAAGACCCACCGGAGATCGAGGACCACGAGGAGGTGCTGCAGCCCGAGTCCATTCTCCGACATGAAGACAAGGTATTAAGAGGCGGTAAGACTATCCGACGATATCTTATTAAGTTTAAGAATTATCCTTTTGAAGATGCTAGATGGATGCAAGGCATACAATTAAAGGATAACCTAAACCTTGTCAATGCTTACAATGCTTCCCAAGAGTAAGCAAATGTACAAAATGTTAAAAATGAACAAAAAATTTTTGTCTTATAAGACTCTCTTTTTCTTTATTTGTGCACAAAAATGAAGTAGTATGCATGCTTAGATCAAGTTTGCGGAGACGACGTCTCCCGAACACCAAGTAGAGCTTGTCACTCTACTATGGAAGACTGATAGGACTAATGTGCAGACATGCTTGCGGCAGCCTCAGGCTCTCAAGCGCCAAATGGACTAGTCATCCATTATGGAATGATGTCGTAGGGTAACATAGGGATCCTCTACCCGCTAAGAAAAGGACTCATGCATATGCTTTATCTTCTCTACACCATAGTCGAGGACGACTATGATTTCAAGAGAGAGGTAATGTCATAATAATCAATATCTAATTCTCCTAAATGATTTTCTCATATTAAACTGATCATTTAATGTGTGGAAGTGCCAAGGGAGAAAAAGCTAGAATATTGGTTAAGTTAGCAGACCGGCCACAGTAGGGATCCAAAGGAGGGAAAATAGGGATCCAAAGGGGGGGCCATCTGCAAAAGAGCCATGTGAAACAACGGGCTAAAAAGACCCTAAGGTTCAGCCCATTAAGACTTCCAAAATGCTAAGGTTCCAAAATTCAAAGGTTGTGTCCAAAGGTCAACCTTAGGGAAAATTGGATGCTTAGTGTGTGCCCAAAAAGTCTTTCTACATCCCTACATGGGAGGGGGCGAGCCCCAAAGCTAGGGGATGAGAGAGAAAGCCACACACACACACACAGGCTCCCTTTACACAAAGGGAATGAGGGACACATGTCAGCTCCCTAGGCCAGATGCCCACAAGGTATGCCCAATTCCTATTGGAAGACCCTTGAAGTGGACCAATGAGAATTAGGCTAGAGTAAATCTAGTTTAATTAATTTAAAAACATTTAATAAAAGAAACCAATAAGAATTAAGTGTCCTAGAAGACTATTGGGCAGTCTCCCAAGGGGTCCAATGAGCATTCAGGAGCCTCATGGCTTGCCTGATTCCTATTGGCCAGGAGGCAAAGGGGTCCAATGAGAGTTTAGTTTAATTATTTAATTATCTAAAGCTCTCACAAAAGGGGAAAGGGGGACACATGTCAGAAGGCTATCACTTATGCTGCTTAATCCCTATTGGCTTGACCTGGGGAGGTCCAATGAGGCAAAAGCCAGACTAACTTAGCAGCTAGGGCTCGCCCAAGAGAGAGAGGGGGCTGATTTTTGCTTGGCATTGACACTCACACTCTCACACTTGACCATGTGTGAAGGGAAAATACTCTATCTCCTCCCAAGCTTTAATGGAGAGCTCATCACCTACTCCAAGCTTGTGAGATAGAAGCCTACATCAACACTCTCTTGGCATGTGGATGCAAATCCAACCAAGAGCCAAGCTTCAATGCATGCTCATCTTCTCTACCAAGCTAATTACTAAGCTAAGCTATGCTAATATGAGTGATTATGTGAGGAGATGTACTTCTTTCTCGTAAGATACTTCTTTTTCCTCTCAATCTACTCTCATACCCTGCTAGCTCTCACCATCTTCGAAGGTGTGTGAGGTCTTGGGTCTGAGAACGGGGATAATTCAAGTTGTGTTTGATTAAGTGTTTTGCTTGGTGTATGAAGCTTCCATCTTCATTGCACTAGCTAGTCTTGAAGGAACACAAAGAATTGTATTGTACAATGTCTCTCTTGATGGGAGAAACCATAATACAAAGCCTTTTGGAGGGGGGACCGGCTCCATGCAAATCCGGTCCTCAACTGTTGTCAATAGCTTAATTGCTCTCTCTTTTGAAAGTATTGTCGATGCTCTCTAACTAGGTGTTATGCTTTTTGTTGCTCTCTCCACCCAAGCACTCTTATAATTCTCATTAGGAATCTATTCTAATGAAATGCCCACTATGTTCATGCTAATTTCCGCTACAAATAAGATTTTAGGCCATTAAAAGTTACAGATTGCACTAAGACCATTGGCGAAACAACATATGGAGGATCCATCGGACTTACCGAGGGAGTCTCCATTTGCAATAAGGTCGGTTGTTTAGCCTTCCCTGTATCCAAGAATCTCATGAGACCCGTTGAAGGCATGTTGATCCCCTTGTTCAGTCTCTCTAACTCAATCACCCTATGGATGACCGCACAAACTCTTTTGTTGTTGATCCTCCACACTAGTAGCACCCATTGTGGATTGTAGGACATCTAACCAACCCACGTGATAGGTGTGACCTGTGTATAGGTTGGTCAGAGTTTCCGTTTGTAGTTCGTACTCCCAGTTCTCATTTAAGAACGCTCCATCTAGGATTGAGGTGTTAGGGGTGTCCTTTGAGCTAGATGCAATGTTGCTTTCTAAGGGTTGGCCCTTAGCGGTTGCTATGTCAGGAGCACTTGATTGCTCTCCTAGCAAAGATATTGACATAGGAGCTTTCGATTTTAACTCTCTTCGTTGCTCCGCCTTGCGTAAGCTCTCAATTTCCTTTTTCCTCGCTGCAAGGATATACCGCTCAACTTCTTGCACTTCGGCAAGGCTTCTACCATCAGGTAATATAACCTCAGAGAGGAATAGCTCTGAAGAGTCAGGAGGTGCAGTGAATGAAGTATTCACGTGCACATTCTCTAAGGGCATAGGGTTTACGTTGGTCATGAATGGAGAATTTACTTCCCCACCCCCCTCATTTACATCATTAGCTCCATGTTCGGAGCGAGTGGCTCTACTAAAGGTTTCCTTCAAGCAGCTAAGCACGCTTGGCCCGGACCGTGGACCCATGGCATGCATGTCTTGGATTGAGCTATTGGGATTAGGCATTGGTAAACCCTCCATGACGTAGTAGTCAGAGGAAGAGTCACTAGCTGCTATGTTCGGGTCTTGGTTTGTACTACCTTGGGTCCCCGCCGAGGGCCCGAAACCTAAGGTAGGTGGATATTGAGAATTTGCGTAAGTCAAAATTCTCTCTAGTTCCTCCATCTCTAGCACACGACCAGAGCGCAGATGCATGTGCCTTTGGCACCCTACAACCGTCGGTGAATAACCTCGAAGGTTAACCGCTTACTTTTTTAGGCGTCCGTTTTCACTCGTTTTTTAATATTTTTTAATGATTGGTTTTTTTTTTATTAAAGTGTGTGATAGCTCAAAACGAGCGTATCACTCAAAGGGTTGCAGTGTGCTTTACAACACAACGTTCGGTCACCTGAAGATCCGTTGGTCCTCAAAAAAGTCAATTTTCAGCTACGTGTGAAGCTAAAATACGTAATTTCAAAAGGCGACTGAGGCCTGAGCCTGAGTGTGAGCTTGGGCTTTGGTTTGGGCTTGGGTTTGGGCTTGGGTTTGGGAGATATCCCGATCCCGGTTTTACCTTTTTTTTTTTTTTTGGGATAAGGTCGCCGCGGCCTGCGGCGAACACACACACACACACACACTTTACTTACCTACTTACAACTAATACACCTACTATTACACACTAACACACTTCATTAGCTCTCATTGATCTACTTCCTACTTACTGTACTTTGTATTACACAGAACTAACAACCTTAATACTAAGACCTTATCACAGAGAAAACACAGTAACCTTTCAAAACTTCATTAACAAAGAAATACACGGTAACAACACAAAATCCTTCTTCTCAACACACACACACCTTTCTTCCCTACCTATCCTACAATTGAAATTGAACCACAAAAGAAGCACAGAGTGCCATTCAAGCTTAGTGTATGGCATTCCCCAACGGCACCAAAAATGTGCGCGTTTGTCGCACATGTCAATGCAAGGAACTTGCCAATACATTGTGTGCGAGCGACAAATGGCTCCAAGCATGCAACTAGCTTAAACTAGTAGCTCAAAGATGGCGATGGTGTGTCACTCACCGCTCTACGCTTGCAGTCGTGGAGGATTCCTCGCCGTGAAAAAGAGGGAGACGTCGCTACGCCGCGCTCAACTGCCTCGCCGCCGCAATGCTCGATCGCTCTCTCTCTCTCTCACGCATACACACACACACAAGGAGATGAAGAAGAAGAAGATGGAGATGGAGCAAGAGCACTCTTCAATTGCACGAACGAGAGAATGAGTGAATTTTAGGTTTAGTTGACTTTTACATGAGCTCGCCCCATTCACACTTGGGTGACCATGTTTAGCCAACTAATCCCTTGAATGTTCTAGTTAGAGTGCGCCTCTCATCAACGATCACTCTTACCCTTTTCCTATTGGACCGACAAGCCCGGTACCTCACTCTACCAAATAAATAATACGGCGTCCATCTTAGGTGATAGGAATGTGCGTGAGGGTTAACATTGCACATGGAAGAGCTGTGAGCTAAGCAAGAAGAGCTGTTGAATAAGGATGAAAAAATCAAGGCTTTACAAGCAATGGTGGAGGAACTCCGTGGTAGCTCTTTCCCACCCACAACAGAGAAAAGCCAATTTTATGTGCAATCTTCACTGGTTTTTCAACAGAGTGGACCACAGCTAATGAGGTTGTGGGTAGGTTTTGGGAGAAGAAGCATCAATATTAAACTCCCTCAATGTAAGGATTAATATTGAGGTGGGGTAGCATCAATGGGAGAAGAAGCATCAATATTGAAGTCCCTCAATGTAACGATCAATGTTCTTCGTTTGTTTTTCGGAAGAAGCACCAATATTGAAGTCCCTCAGTGTAAGGATCGGGATGTAGAGTACATTCAAATTTTTCAAAGAAGGTTGTTGCTTGTTTTGAAGGTGGTGAGTACAAAGAAAATATTCTTATTGAAAAGTTTGTTTTTATTTCAATTGTGGCTCTAGCAATTTCAATGTTCCTATGGATGATGATGAAAGGATGAGGGTCAGAATGGCCTAGAAATCCTCCCATCCAACCCCTTATTTATAAAGACATACCCCGTGTCACCATTCTTTGTAGAACTCTTATTTTCAAAGTACCCCCCCTTGGAGAAAAGTTTTTGTCCTTGAAAACCAAAATAGGAAATTTCCTTTTAAGAACACCAATGTTCTCCCAAGTGGCACCTTTTTCTATTATATCTTTGTTACCTTATACATGTGGTAGTGATGTGTGTGAACACACTTAGGACTGCCGAGGCATTTTTTCCCTCACTAGGAGGTTTTTTCCCCCCGTGCATTGTATATACGCCCATCATTCTAGGGCTATCTATCTTTCCATTGCACACTAAGCAAAAAACTTTGTGTTGTGTGCCTTGAACTTCTTTCGTCTTCTCCAAGATGTGTGTAATTTCCTGCAACCCTAATTTGAACAATTGGTATCAGAGCAGGTTGTGTCTTCCCGGGCTTAGTCTCCAATATATGCTGTAGACATGTAGTAGTGTTAGTGTGTATACGCGCTTCACCAGGGGCACTTTTCTCCCACTGGGTTTTTCCCCCTGGACATCTGGTGTGAAAGGACACCTTATCTCTTAGGGTCTCATATAAGCTTTGTAGCTCTGAGTTTGTATATACTCTATTATTCTAATACAGAGAGATAGACTACAGAGATCTCGTACGCAAGCTCTGTGTCTTCTCCTTCTCCATCTTCTTCCTACTCTGAGTTGCTGTCTTCCTTCTGTTTCATGTTTCATCATCTTCAACAATTGGTATCAGAGCAAGGTGATTTCCAGAGCCTCTACTTGCGTTTTCGCATCCCGCGTGCGCAATTGCAGTTTTCAGGCAGTTTTCGGAAAATTTGCTCGTGGGAGCATCCTCGACGTTTCGGGAGTATTCTGACTAGGCGACCTGGAGTTTTACCCCCCTTTTGAAGCCGTTCGAGCCCTCAAAATTTTGTTATGAGCAGCGTAGCAGAAGTTACTTTTCGGAGGCATTTTGATCAAGAGGGTGTGCTTTTTGACAGATTTTCTTCAGGTAAACAGTTCTTTTGGGAAGCAGCTTGTCTTAGCTTTGTGCTGGGATTTTGTGTAGAGTTTTGCTTGGATTGGAGAGGATATTTGTGAATCTCTTGGAGGTTCTTTTGCTCTCTTGTGTGCATCCACACTATGGCTCAATCTACGGAGAAAGAGATTTTTAGTGCGTTTACATCCGAAGACAAATTGGATGGTACCAACTATTCTCTTTGGTCTTTTATGGCCAAAAATGTTTTGGTTGGTAAAGGATTGTGGGATTATGTATCTGGAGATGAAGTTCGTCCAGGTAGCATTGCACCTGCCATGCCTGGTCATGGTGCAGCTGTTGGTGCAGGACCCTCACAAGTCACTCCAGAGCAAAAGAGATGGGATACTAAAGATGCACAAGCTATGGCTGTGATTGCCTTAACCATAAAGAGGACAATCACACCACATATCAGATCTTGCAGAACTTCTGAGGATGCTTGGAACACTGTGCAAGCTATGTTTGGAGGAAGAAACGCTGCCAGAATAGAGTTTTTGAAGAAACAACTTGACAAAATACAGATGGACGAAGGTGACGATATCGTCGAGCATCTTACAAAAATCAGGGATCTTAAAGAGCAATTGCTTAGCATTGATGAAGTGATTCCAAAGAAGGACTTGGTTTCCAAAACACTCAATTCACTACCACCATCTTATTTGACTTTTCAGACTTCTTTGACTCTGTCTTTGCAAGCTAATCCTGAGCCTCTTCGTTTTGAAGAGTTAGTGGCTTTGCTATTGCAGGAGGATCAATCACGTAAGAACAAGTCTTTACAGGTGGATGGTATGGATCATGCTCTTGTTGTACAGAACAAAAACAAGGGTAAAGAGAGTGCTCATCACTCCAAGTCTTGTGCAGGACAGTCTTCAGAGAAGTCTAAAGGTGATTCCGACAAGTCCAAGAAGAAAGGTAAATCTCACTACTGCAAGAAACCTGGTCACTACATTAGGGAGTGTAAAAAGCGAATTGCTAAAGAAAAGAAGAAAGAGTCAAGTTTGGTTGTTTCAGCTTCGTGATTCTTCTACAGCTAAAGAAGAGTCTGCAAACTTTGTGCAGGATTCTTATGCTTTCTTAGTATATTCAGATTTTTTTGCTTACAGTGTTGACGAGACACAAATGATTTGGTACTTTGATAGTGGTGCATCCAGGCATATTACTTCAAGGAAGGATTTGTTTTGTTCATTGGATGCAGCTCCAGCAGGAAAGAAGGTGACATGTGCAAATAATGCTTCTTATCCAATCAAAGGCGTTGATAAGATTTTGATTACCATTTCAGATGGTTCAGATTTATGCTTGCCAGATGTCTTATATGTTCCAGGGATCAAGAAGAATTTGTTGTCTGTATCCTCTCTTGCAAAAAATGGTCTTCGGGTCATTTTTGAGGATGACAGATGTGTTGTACGAGATCGAGAGAATGGTTATTCTCTTATCACTACAGGTACGCTGGAAAATGGACTATTTGTGCTAGATCGTTATGAAAAGCAGATTCAGGTATGTATTGCAGAAACAAAAACTCAGGCCATGCAGGATGCTGAGTTGTGGCATGCTAGATTTGGGCATGTTGGTTATGGCAGTTTGATGACTTTACAACGTCATAATATGGTGCATGATTATGATTTGTCTTTATTGGAGATGCCACCAAGACATGTATGTGAAGGTTGCGTTCTTGGAAAGATGCACAGATTTGCAGTTTCACAGATGGTTCAGTTAGAGGGACACGAAAGTTGCAGCTTGTACACAGTGATGTATGTGGTCCTATGAGGACGCCATCTATAGGAAACAACCTTTATTTTGTGACCTTCATTGATGACTTTTCCAAGTTTTGTTGGGTGTATCCACTCAAAGCAAAGTCATATGTGTTTGCAGTTTTTCAACATTATGTCGCCATGGTTGAAAATGAAACAGGTTGCAAAGTACAGACTCTTCGTACCAATCGAGGAGGCGAATACATGTCAGGTGCATTTAAGGATTTTTTGGGAAAGAAAGGCATTAAACACCAATGCACTATGCCATACACACCACAACAGAATGGTGTTGCAGAAAGGAAGAACAGGTCTTTAATGGAGACGGCTAGATGTATGCTCAAGGCTAAGAGTTTGCCTCACAAGCTATGGATGGAGGCAATTGCTTGTGCAACACATGTTTTGAACAGGTGTCCTACTCGTGCCTTGAAGACCATTACTCCATATGAAGCTTGGTATGATAGAAAACCTTCAGTTAGTTATCTTCGTGTTTTTGGTTGTCTTGCTTATGCTCACATCCCTCAGCAGTTACGTGGGAAGCTTGATGATAAGGCAATCAAATGTATATTTGTGGGGTACAGTAGTGGAAGTAAAGGTTATAGACTTTACAATCCTGCTACAAACAAGATTTTTGAAAGTCGTGATGTAATTTTTGCAGAAACTAATGCTCAACCTATGGTTGCTTTTGATGTACCTCATATGGAGACACATGATGTATTTGAAGGTTTGCTTCCTTCTTTTGTGGAGAATCAAGAATCACAACAGGTTGATAATCTTGATCAATCTTTTGATCAGCATGTGACACCTCATGATGTAGAGGAAATTGTGCGTGAAGAGCAAGAAGTTCTCAGGGAAGAAAGAACCTTGCCTAAATGGGTTCAAAAAACTTTGCAGGATAGCAAGTTGGATGCACCGTTGCCACGAAAAACACGTGCTGGTACTACTTTTGGCAGAGAGCAAGTAGATTTTGCTTGCTTTAGCACTCTTTGTGATGCAGATGAGCCTGATTCATTTGAACAAGCTTTAGAGTGTGTTCAGTGGAAAGATGCTATGCAGCAAGAAATTGATTCTATTCATAAGAATCATACATGGGATCTAGTGGACTTGCCTACAGGTAAAAAGCCTATTGGTACAAAGTGGGTTTTTAAGGTAAAAAGGAAACAAGATGGTACTGTTGACAGGTACAAAGCAAGGCTTGTGGCAAAAGGCTATGCGCAACAGAAAGGCATAGATTATGATGAAACCTTTGCTCCTACTTCTCGTGCGTCCACAGTTAGATCACTAGTTGCAATTGCTGCTCATCATGGTTGGAAAGTGCATCAGTTGGATATCAAAATAGCTTTTTTGAATGGTGATTTGCAGGAAGAAGTTTATGTAAGTCAACCAAGTGGTTTTGTTGTAAAAGGTCAAGAGCAAAAGGTATGTAGATTGCGTAAAGCTTTGTATGGTCTCAAACAGGCTCCAAGAGCATGGTATGAGAAGATACATACTTATTTGATTGGCCAGGGATTTCAGAATAGTCCAACAGAAAGTACTTTGTATGTCAAAAAGAGAGATGGAGTTCTCATTATGCTAACACTTTATGTGGATGATATGCTTCTTACAGGCAATACTGCGGATGAAATTGAAGCGTTTAAAGATGCTTTGAGAAAAACCTTTGAGATGTCTGATCTTGGTTTGCTACATTATTACTTGGGTATTCAGTTTGTGCAATCAGAGGATGGCATATACATGTTGCAGGCAAAATATTTGCATAAAATTTTGGACAAGTTTGGTATGCAAAATTGTAAACCAATCTCTACACCCGTAGAAACTGGATCAAAGTTGAGCATGCACGATGCTGGAGAACCTTTTGATGTACATACTTATGCAGCAGCGGTTGGTTGCTGGATATATTTGGCAGGCAACACTCGTCTAGACATTCAATTTGGGGTTTCACAAGCAAGCAGATTTATGCACAGCCCAGGTATGCATCATTGGCAGGCTGTGAAGCGTATACTTCGTTACCTTTTAGGTACCCCTAATCTTTCCATGTTCTTTCCAAGGGGGGATATGTATGGAAAGCACAGTTCTATGCAGCTTCTTGGTTACAGCGATTCAGATTGGGCTGGTGATTTTGACACACGACATTCCACAAGTGGGAATTGTTTTTTCTTGGGAAATGCATGTATATCTTGGCTAAGCAAGAAGCAAACCACAGTGGCTACATCAACTTGTGAAGCTGAGTATAGGGCAACTTTCACGACAACAATGGATTGTGTATGGTTACACAGGTTATTGGCAGATCTTTGTGAGTGTCAACAGGCACCCACTACCATTTTCACTGACAGTCAGAGTGCTATGGCAGTTGCAAGGAATCCAGTATTTCATGCAAGAACAAAGCACATAGAGGTTCACTACCACTATGTCATGGAAAGGCTACATGCAGGAGAGATCACACTAACTTACTGTCCTACACAGGATAACATTGCAGATCTATTTACGAAGGCATTATCACGAGAAAAGTTTGAAGCTTTCCGAAAAGCTTTGGGCTTACTCTCATACACATGATGATCTGCTACCTTGTATGGATTCACACTATCACTACAGGGGGGATTTGTAGACATGTAGTAGTGTTATTGTGTATACGCGCTTCACCAGGGGCACTTTTCTCCCACTAGGTTTTTCCCCCTGGACATCTGGTGTGAAAGGACACCTTATCTCTTAGGGTCTCATATAAGATTTGTAGCTCTGAGTTTGTATATACTCTATTATTCTAATACAGAGAGATACACTACAGAGATCTCGTACGCAAGCTCTATGTCTTCTCCTTCTCCATCTTCTTCCTACTCTGAGTTGCTGTCTTCCTTTTGTTTCCTGTTTCATCATCTTCAACATATGCCTGCTCACTTTCTTCGTTTTTTGTGAGCTTTGGTGAGCGTTCGGAGGTCAAAAAATATTTTGGGATAGCTCAAAGAGCTTAGTCTGCTCAGATTTCTAATACAGGCTCATTTCGGCCTCCGTTTCCACTACATGTAGTATTGCGCATGCTATTTTGTCATTTTGTGTAGAAATTCTGTCAATGCCATTTTTTGCATAACAGGTCCTTATGGTCTTCTGCGGTTTGTGTTGTATAGCGCTTGTTGTTCCCGCATTCCTTTTCCTCTTTCGGCCATTTTTCATATCAGGTGAAACATTTACCATGGATGACAACAACGATGTGTTCAAGATGTTTGTTTGCTGAGGACAGATTGGATGGGGTCAATTACCCTATGTGGGCTTATACGATGCAACATGTTCTTGTGTCGAAGGGCGTTTGGAACATTGTGCAAGGCATTGATGTACGTCCTGGTTCTGAGGATATAGGCGATGTTGAGGATGTTGCAGGTCTTGCTGCAAGGATTGCTGCTGTTAGAGTTGTTTTGCCTATGGCTTAGCAAGCTCGTTGGGATGTAAAGGATGCACATTCTCATGCATTGATTGCGTTGTCTGTGAAGTGCACCATTACTCCTCACATTCGTTCAGCAAAATCTGCAAAACAAGCATGGGATATTTTGGATGGTCGTTATGCAAGTCGCAAAATGAGGCTAAAATTGCATTGCTGTGTAAAGAGCTGAAGTCGAAGATTATGCATGAGGAAGATGACATGGACACTTTCCTTGCTGGTGTCAAGGATATCAATGAGCAACTTTTTTCTGCAGGAGAAGTCGTTTCAGACAGTTCCCTTGTGCACATTGTTCTTGATGCCTTGCAAGATTCTTACCAGACTTCTACTAGTACTTGGAGACTTATGACCCAAGGAAATCCTCAAGTTGTCAAGTTTAATGCATTATGCACATTGCTGTTGCAAGAGTCGCTTTCCAAAAAAAACAAGACTAGACACCATGCAGTTGAACATGCCTTTATTTCTGCTCAAAGAAAAGGTAGTAACAGCAATGCAACCACTTCTTATTGTTCTTCTGCGAGTGAAAAACCACCTATTATTAATGCTTTTGCTGGCAGCAATTTGTTTAGATATTTTGGTGATAAGGGCAAATATTGTAAAGCTAAAATATCACTTGATCAAGCAGTGTCCTAAGTTGAAGGCCAAAGAGGCTAAGAAGAAAGGGGGTGGTTCCACTGCAAATGCTAGTTCCACTGCAAATGCAGCTATTGTTGAGTCTTCTGTGAAGGAGACTGTGATGTTGATGTTGATGCAAAATGGGCTTTTAGTGCAGAGTGTACCTATAATCCTGTTGTTCATGACACATGCATGTGAGTTTGCTACAGATTCACATGTGTGGTATTTTGACAGTGGTGCTACAAAGCACATTACCTCTAATCATGATTTGTTCACCTCTCTTGAGTTTGTCCCTCATGGGAATTCAATTACTTGTGCCTCTTATCTGGTTCAGAGAGTTGAACAGATTGTGCTTACTGCTACAAATGGCAGTTCTTTCACACTTGTTGATGCACTTTATGTAACTGGGATCAAGAGGAATCTTTTGTCTTTATTTGCACTTGCTAGACTTGGTCTTGTAGTCAAATTTGTGGAAGACAGATGTACTATACATGATCTCAGTTTCGGTGAGACGAAATTGTTGTATCTGGCATTTTATGTCCTCGGCTGTATAAGCTAACTTTGTATGACAAGTGTGGGTAGAATTTTGCAAATTTAGTTGTGGATTCAAAGGCTATTTCAAATGCAAAACTTTGGCATGCACGTTTTAGTCATCTAAAATATTCCAGTCTGCTGCGTTTGCAAAAATCTGACATGGTTGCTTCTTTGCCACCTCTTGAAGCACCTATCAAACATGTTTGTGAAGGCTGTATTTTGGGTAAGATGCAGTGTTTGAAGTTTCCAAAGGATGGTTCAGTTAGGGCCACGTGCAGGTTGCAGCTTGATGCAAACTCCATCTTTGGGAAATTACCTTTACTTCATGACTTTCATTGATGATTAGACATGCATGGGTATTTCCTCTTAGAGCGAACTCCAAAGTATTTATGTGCTTCAAACATTTTTTGGCTATGGCTGAAAATGTCTCAAAATGTACTATGGGCACCCTCCGTTTCGATCGAGGGGGGGAGTATATGTCTCATAAATTTAATGCATTGCTGGCTAGTTGTGGGATAAAACACCAATTTATAGTGCCTTATACGCCTTAGCAAAATGGTGTTGCTGAGAGGAAAAACAGGTCACTTACAAAAATGGCATGATGTATGGTGAAAATTCAAGCTTTGCCGCATTCATTTTGGCTGGAGGCCATAATGTGTGCCACTTATATACTTAACAGGTGTCCTACAAAATCTTTGTAGTCTATGACTCCACATGAAGCGGGCATGATAGAAAGCCTTCTATTGAGCAAATGTGTGTTTTGGCTGTTTGGCATATGCTTTGGTGCCACAAACACAGCGCAAAAAATTGGATGATAAGGCTGTCAAATGTATTTTTGTTGCTTATAGTGCTGAAAGCAAACGTTGCAGGTTGTATCATCCGCAAACAAAGTGTATCTTGGTCTCACAAGATGTTGTGTTTGTGGAAGATTCTGTTAAGCCCTTGTTGTCATGTACTAGAGACAATAATGTAAGCTCACAGTTTGTTGCCTCTTTCAATGGTTGAAGTTTGAATGTAAATTCTAACGAGGCAAATGTAGAGCTTGTGGGGGTTTCTAAAAATGTTATAGATCAGCCTATTACTGATGCTGATGTACATGATGTACTTGATGAGGAAAGAGCTGAGAATGAGCATGCTAGAGGTATGCCTAAATGGTTGGTGCATACTTTGCATGATAGTAAATTGGATGCACCTTTGTCTAGTCATACTCAGTCAGGTTCTTGCTGTTGGGATTAAAGCCCAAGTGGCCTCTTATGCGGATATGGCCGGCCGCCCGCCTAACTCACTTACCTCTAACTCTTTGTATATACTAACATATTCTTTGTGAATACTAAGGATTTGGGAGATAACCCTTCTAACAGATCTCTGCGTACTGTGTACTGTGTAAGCTCACTGTGTGTGTGTGTGTGAGAGAGAGAGTCGACCCACGCTCCGCTCCGCGACTTCAATTGGTATCAGAGCCTTGGTTCAGTGCGGATTTGCGCAATCGCGCGCGCGCGCACTTTTCCGGCAGATTCTGGATCCGGAGTTCGAAAATTCACACTCGGCGTTCCGGGAGCGTTTCCACCAGGCGACCTGGGGTTTTACCCCCCTTTCGAAGCCGTTTATGCCCTCAGAATTTCGTTCTGAGCACTACAGCAGAAGATAGATTTCAGCCACAAAGAAATCCGTCTTGTGTAGATTGGCAAGCAGGAGGTGGTCGACATCAATATCGACATCGACATACATCACTTATTCGTCTTCAGAGCATCATCTATAGACCAGGTACACATATATATCATCAGATATATATATTGCAGTCTGCATTGTTACTTCTTGTGCTTGCCAGGTTCTAGGGGAGGTGTGGCCATACGACGGCTTGACACCACTGGCATGTATTGCAGATTGATGTACTGTGATTGTGGGTCTGCTAGTTGTGAGTCACGCTAGCAGACAGACCGCCGCAGCGGTCATAGGACAGTGATTGGTCTATTATAGGATGTATGCTAGTTCTGGGCAGTTTGCTGAGCCATCTGAGAGGGTCGTGTGTGAGGTTTTTTGAAGCCAAGCACTGGGGGCTGGGTTACCCAGTGTGAGGTGGATTAGGTTGCTGGAGTTCCCCTCTACACGCATCCTCTTCGGCGACTTTTATCCCTTAGGATGTATGACTTTGTGTAGACACTGGATTGCATCTTATGCGTCAGGCCGTTGAGGCATTGTTCAGAGTTCAGTCTTGAGACAGATACAGGTTCTGTCATCGCCCAGAGAGGAGACAGTGTATGCTTACAGGATTTGTCACTGGTCAGCTATTTATAATTGTTTTTTGAGCTATCTTTTGGTTCCCAGAGCTCAGTTTACAGGGGAGACTCTGTCAAAAATTTTCAAAATACTGACAGTTCCTGAGGAGAGGTGTTCAGCTTGTTGATTATAGCTTGTTTACTGTGTACAGAGGCCAGTTTACAGGGGAAACTCTGCCGGATTTTTCTCAGGAGTAAACAGTTTGGCAGATATGGCATCTTCTCACAGTGAGACTCTTTACAACACAAAGAGTTAGAGGTAAGTGAGTTAGGCGGGCGGCCGGCCATATCCGCATAAGAGGCCACTTGGGCTTTAATCCCAACAACCTCCCACTTAAAGTCCAATGTGGCACTTTAAGTAACTGTAAATCTATGAACATAAATGTACAAAGATTTACATGGCTGCCATCTATCCAATGCCCAATAACTCACGACAATGCACAAAGCCCTCTCCTGGAAGTCCCTTTGTGAGTAGATCAGCAGGATTGTCCTTGGTGTGGATCTTCAGCAGTTGTATCTGCTTGTCTTCAAGTACTTCCCTAATGAAGTGATACTTCACATCAATATGCTTAGTCTTTGAATGGAACACTGGATTCTTTGCCAATTGTATAGCACTTTGTCAATGTTCTTCCTGTTCACTTCCTCTGTGAGCAAGCTGCCTTCTACATTAGCACTCGTAAGACCTTCTGGCGCGACAGAATTACTTAACGCTGTACGAAAAGTATCCCAACTGTCTGGCAAAGTGATTAAGAGAAACATAGCCTTCACTGAATCTGGAAAGACTATCTCCTGTGCTGTTAACTGGCTGAAAATTGAGTGAAATTCATTCAGATGATTTGACATGGCTGTCCCTTCCTTCATCTTCAAATCCACCAATTTCTTGAGCCAGTAAATCTGAGAAGCAGCACTTTGTTTCTCGTACATATCACATAGCTTTTGCCATACGCCATACGCTGTAGTCTCTTCTGCTACGTTGAAGTAAACATTTTCTGCCAGTGTCAGCATGATTGTGGAACAAGCTAACTCGTCAAGCTCTTCCCACTCATCTTGAGCCATAAATTCTGGTCTCTCCCCTTTGAGCTTCAGTGGCTTCACTTGTTTTTTTTGCACAAACTTTCCATTCTGGAAGAAGCAGATTCCCATTTACAAGGTAGAGCCTTTTTGCCCTGTGGTAATTTAACCAACTTCCATGTCTGGTTTTTATGCAGAGCTGTCATCTCTGACTGCATGGCCAACTGCCATTTTTTCGAGTCAACCACTTGTAATGCTTCCTTGTAACAAGATGGTTCTCCGCAATCTGTGAGCATGACATAATTTAGAGATGGCACATAACGATCAGGTGGTTTGGAGACACGCTCAGAACGTCTCACCACAACTGATTCTGCCTCTCTAGCCACTATAGGCTGTTCCTGAGCCTGACCATGCTGTCTTGATGTGCTAGCACTAGGTCCATCTTCCCTGAAGACAACTCTTCTGATCTCCTCTGTCTTCTCTGGCTTAGCGTGAAACTTGGCTTCATTGAAATGCACATCATTGCTACGAATAAGCTTTCTGGACTCAGGATCCCAAAGCCGGTAACCCATCTCGCCCGATTCTCCGTAGCCAAGAAATATACACTTCTTGCTCTTTGGTTCTAACTTATTTGGGAGATAACCCTTCTAACAGATCTCTGCGTACTGTGTACTGTGTAAGCTCACTGTGTGTGTGTGTGTGAGAGAGAGAGTCGACCCACGCTCCGCTCCGCGACTTCACTTGCCATGCATCTTATGCATCAGATTGTTATGCTTTGGCTGTGTCTAGCTTACATGATGTTGAGGAACCTCTTTCTTTTGATGAAGCAAAGAATTTAGAAAATTCGATGGCTGCCGTGCAATTGGAATAGGATGCACTTATAGAAAATGACACATGGACTTTATGTGATTTGCCTCGTGGAAAAAAGGCCATTGGTACAAAGTGGGTTTACAATTTGAAACGCAAGCCGGATGGTGAGATTGATCACCATAAGGCTCGACTTGTTGCAAAAGGTTATGCACAGCAGAAAGGCATAGATAATGAAGAGACTTTTTCTCCCACTTGTCGTATGACTACTGTGCGTTTTCTATGTGCATTGGCAACTCATTTTGGTTGGATGTACATCAATCAAACATTGTTACTGCTTGCTTGAACGGTGACATATTGAGGAAGTTTATGTAACACAGCCTCGCGGTTTTGTCAAGAAAGGACAAGAGGATAAGGTGTGCAAATGTAACAAAGCTTTGTATGGGTTGAAGCAATCTCCTCGTGCTTGGTATGAGAAGGTTGACACTCATTTGGTCAAAAGAGGCTTTCATAACATCCAACAGAAAGCACATTGCATGTAAAGCGTGAGGGTGATGTACTTCTCATTGTGGTTCTCTACATGGATGATTTGTTGATCACTAGACCAAATGAGAGACATATTGCTGAATTTATGACTGATTTGATTGCTACTTTCAAGATGAAATATTTGGGGCTATTGCATCATTACTTGGGTATATAGTTTAAGCAGTGCGATGGTGGTATTGGCTTGTATCAAGTAAGTTACATAGAGACATTGCCATGTAAGTTTGGACTTGAGGATTGCAAACCTTTTGCCACTCCCATGGAAACAGGTTTGAAATTGAGTCTTCATGATGCTGGTGATCTTGCATATGTCACTCTTTACCAAACTGTTGTTGGATGCCTCATTTATGTATGCAACACGACACCGGATATTCAATTTGTAGTCTCACAGGTCAGCAAATTTATGCATAGCCCAGGGTCTAAGCATTGGCAGAATGTCAAGAGTATTTTCCACTACTTGAGTGGCACTTTACATCTTGGTTTGTTTTATCCCAAGGTAGGATAATTGCCACCAGACTTACATGCTTTTTCGGATTCGATTGCACACTAAGAAAAAAACTCTCTTTTGTGTGCCTTGAGCTTCCTTCATCTTCTCCAAGTTGTGTGTATTCTCCTACAACCCTAATTCCAACAATCTTTCAATTTGATGATGAACATGATGTCATGTCCTTAACTTATGAAAATCCATGATTCATTTTGGTTCATTTGATAAACTAGGAGGTCAATAAAATCAACCAATATATTTTGGTCAACAATATTGTCATACCGATGCAAGCATTGATGTAAACAAATTACATGAAATACCGTCTGGATGCCAAGGTGTGATGGAGGAGCTAACTTATAAGATATTTCTCCTACTTGCATGAGGATTTGAATTTGACCACAGTATCTTGAGAGGACTTAAGAGTAGGTCTAGTTTTTAGAATTTTTGAATGTTATGGAACCCAAAAAGACGTCGCACCTTCCTTGAAAGCCAGCTGTAGTCTTCTGAACATTCTGGCTAGCTTTGCATAACATATCCATGTTGATTTTTTTTTAGTGGATAACCCCACTAAAACAAGTGATCTAGGTTACAAAAGAGTTCATCTTCAACATTCTAGTGTGATTGTAACCGTGTATCACACTCTTGAAGAAAATACGCCCACCTAGCCTATTGACCCTTCAAATTTGATTGATTTTTTAACCATTTAATGCTCTCATGGTAAAATACAATCTCAAACTAAGCTCCACACGAACAATATCTCGATTTTTCAAAGTGAATTTTATAGTATAGAGTTCTCTTTCGTAGGCAAAGTAATTTTGGTGTGCATTATCAAGTTTCTTGCTCTTGAAAGCCACCGATGTCTTCCCTCTTAGAGTAAATCTTCACCAATAGCTCTAGACCTAGCATTTGGTTTTAGAATAAATACTTTAAGTGAATCAACTATAGCAAGTATAGATGCTGATGTGAAAGTTTCCTTGAGCTTGTCAAACAACTTTGTTGCTATTCTTCTCTCCAAAAGAAATTATTGTCTTTGCCCTTGAATTGATGCATCGTAGGAACAACAAGTTTTGCATAATCTGTAAGAAATTATGGCAAAAGCATAAACATATGGTAAATGACTACCAATCTTAGGAAACTTTGAAGTTTAAAAAAATTAGCAGGATGAGGCCAGAGCAAAATAACATCCAACACTGCTTGGCATAAAGCTAATGTTTACACAACAAGTTGAATGCTTACTGCTTGCCAAAGATCTTGTAAATGTGTGCCTCTTTGGTAGCACTATAGACAAGGATTTCATCAAGAAAGTGGTAATGAACTTGCCCAAGTATGGTTTTAATATGCTATGCATAAGTGTCATAAACATAGGTGGGGCATTGGTTAAACCAAATGGCCTAACCAAAAACTCATAATGCTCAAATTGTGTTTGAAAGGCTACGTTGGGTATATCTACAAATCTTATGTGTACTTGATGATAGTATGAATGTAGGTCTATTTTCATACCATAGTGTGCTTCATGTAGTTGATTGAACAATTTATGTACCTTGTGTTGTGGATACCCCCATGCTAAGGTAGTATACAAGTTGCCATTATACCTCAACTACTTCCTTATTATTAAGCCGCTAAGGCAACTCGTTGATAGGTTTACTACCTAGCATGACATCTGTGACATGTTTCACACCTCATGGGGGTGGTAAAACAATAGATAAATCATGAGGGGAGTCCTCATTATATTCCCAAAGCAACTCCTTAAGTTTTTTGTCTACCTTGTGCTAAGTCTTTTAATGACTGTAGTTTGGTAATTAGGTAAGCTCGTATCTTGAACATGTAACTGCCATCCTTGTTCTGAGTATGAATTGTTAACCATTGAAGAGGAAGAAGAGACAGAAGCAAGCGGCCTTGAGTAAGCTTACCAAACATTGAACTTGAAATAGAAGTAGAAAAAACATGACACATCACGTAACAAAGAAAAATCTTCTCTATTTCATTTTCAAAGTTCAGCTAACACCATATTAGAAAATTTGGGAATTTCCCAAGTTTGAAGTTTGTGTCAAGTTGTGACAGTTTTGGTAGAGAGTGAAGGAAAGAAGGGTTGATGGAAGGTGAAGGGTCACAATCCCATATGCAATGTAGTAGTGTATGGCCAAGTATAAAAGAGGCCTAAAGCTGAATGAAAAATCATCCAAGTTTGTTTCATGAATACAGTGCTCTATTCATGAACTTGTGATCACCTTGCATCTAGCACTCAAGATCGTGTTTATGTGTCCAAGTTAATTCATCTTGGAACCTAATTCGCTTGAGCCACATTGTCTACACACCCCTTCACTTGTGCATCATGGTTAGGCACCACCCAAAAAGAGGCCTAAAGCTGACTGAAAAATCATCCAAGTTTTTTTCTTGAGTATAGTGCTGTATTCATGAACTTGTGATCACCTTGCACCTAGCACTCAAGATCGTGTTTGTGACTCCAAGTTAATTCATCTTGGAACCTAATTCTCTTGAGTCACATTGTCTACAAATCCCTTCACTTGTGCATCATGTTTAGGCATCACCCATCCTGGTTCACTTAGAGTTGTAGTATTTAACACCCAATACCCACTTTTAGAAAGAGCTTAAGATTTGACCATATGGTCAAATCTTAGCCAATATTTTGAGAGCATCGCTCGAAAGATCTTTTCAAGTACTACCTTGTGGAAGGCTTTGTTTTTTTTTTTTTTTGAGATTTGTCCATATGGCCAAATCTTCAAGACATCCATGATTCCCAAATTGGATCTAAAGTCTCAAACTCTCTAATATGGTGTTAGCTAGTAAAGTTTAGGTATACAAATAGGAATGGATGTTCTTTTCTCCCAATAACAGCATGTGCAAACCATTGGCTTCAAACACCAGACTATTGTGCTTGTAGGTATGATGTAATGAAGGACTCAATCCATGTAAGCACTCTCATCTTGGAGCCATATCTGCTCTATTCCATGTTCATAACTTAGAAATATAAGATCATATTATTCCCTTGCACTTCAAGAGGGACATCTTGAACTTGAGTATCCAGCACATTAGTGTCATGCCCATTCTTCAATGGTATCTTGTAATGATGTGATCTAAGACTGTGTGGAAAATTTTCTTAACTAGCTTATAGAGATAAGAAAGATGTGGGATACACCATCATCTACCAAAATATGCACCTTATGTCCTTTGATAGTACTAGGCATGCACACAAAGGATGATTGCCTCATAGAGGCAATGTAGTCATGAACCTCTTCCTTATGGAAAACTTCCACATTGGCATACCGGGAGGAAGCATTTAGAAAGACAAGTTGCACCATGTGCACCACTTTCTTCTTTCAAGCACCTTGTGCTTTCCCCTTGGGACAATCCTTTTTTTCACGACTCCCCTTAAATCATTTGAAATATAGGTTCTCTATGTTGGCTTTCTCAAATTCTTGCCAAGCAAGATATCCATAGGTTCCCTTGAATCTCTTTGTCTTCTCACTTCTATTAAAATATTGTGACTTTCTCCATTTCTTGACATGAAGTGGTGCATGTGAGGTTTACCTTAATACTTTCATCAAATAGCTCTTTTAACTTGACATAGAAAACAAATGCTTTCTCTCATGATGAGAATCACATTTCTTGGTTGTTTTTGGGACATCCTAGGCTTGAGGGGGTCACTACTATTGCAAAAAAAAAAAAATCCTATCACATAGGTTCAACAATAGGATTATTTTTTTCTATATTTCCTCCTTTTTTACATACAAAAAACACATTTACATATTGAATTAAAAAAGGGTTACCTTTATCGTTGAAAAATATATAATTAAAGTGTTTTATAAATAGCATTGAATGGATGTGATATATAGGTTTTCCATATGGTGCCCTCCCCCCCCCCCCCCCCCCCCCCCCCCCCCCCAACATCCTAGGCTCCTTGTACTTTCTATACTTAGGTCAACTTATGTATGTAACACAAAATATGACAATTTGACTTGCCCATGTTAGGTGTGCGTGCAACAATAGCCTACGCCATCAATAACTTCATTCATTTGCACCACGGGTTGAGGGTTTTTTGGAGCTGCATGCATGATGTTGGAACTTTGCGTACTCCTCCTTGGTGGGGCTATCTCGCACGCAGTACGGGCAAATGAGGATAACATTGGAATCAATTAAAATCAATTGGATGTTCGTTGCTACAAGGGAATAGGCAAATGAGAAAATATGGAAAAAATGTAAGGATATGAACCTAGTGCATGGGTTTATACATCCATATACCTAGGAACACATCGTAGGTTTATAACACTAGAATCATCTAAAATTAATTGGATGTTTGTTGCTACTAGGCGTATGAGCAAATTTGGAAAATATGTAAGGATATGAACTTAGTGCATGGGATTATACATCTATATACCATCTAAAATTAATTGGATGTTTGTTGCTACTAGGCGTATGAGCAAATTTGGAAAATATGTAAGGATATGAACTTAGTGCATGGGATTATACATCTATATACCGAGGAACATATCCTAAGATTATATCTTAGTGCATAGGATTATACATCTATATACCTAGGAACATATCCTGGTGCACACGCAATCTAAATGGGACAAAAAAGATTGCTTTGCTTACGACTTTCGAGTGAGTAGAAGGGGAAATTTAG
This sequence comes from Adiantum capillus-veneris, assembly GCF_014529385.1. Lineage (NCBI taxonomy): Eukaryota > Viridiplantae > Streptophyta > Polypodiopsida > Polypodiales > Pteridaceae > Adiantum > Adiantum capillus-veneris. The sequence continues at coordinate 63,995,178 of NC_140939.1, read as the reverse complement.
GAGGAATAATAACAACATGGAGAGACAATTAAGGAAAACAAAATCACAAAAAAAAGAAGATTCTATGCCTCAATTACTAGTACATTCGTCCATAACACACCCATTTGTATGCGTACTTAACTAGTTCTAGATATTCTTTCTATGCTTTTAACCCCACATTATTTAGGGGATATAGACAACAAAGAGGTTTAACTCAATAGTGAGTTACCTTACAATTATGTTCGTTCGGGTTAGAGCACTACTTGAGTGGATGACATTGCTAAAAGTTTTGACTTCAAGAGAAAAACCATCCTTCAACTCTGTAAGCCTTTGTAGCCTCGTTGCCAAGTATGCCAAGGACTATATCTTAGTTGTCGCCTTGGAGGGAGTCAGGGGGGAGAAGATGGTGAGATTGCTGGCTCAGTGAGCTCTCATGGAGGTCGTTTTGGAGGGAGTCATAGGGGAGAAGATGGCAAGATGCGTGCTTGGTGTGCTCTTACCACCATGCATAAGTTTTGTTCTTCCTCACTGATCTATGCTTACACTATGCACCCTTATATAGGCCTCCAATATACCTTATTTCTAGCACATGCTTTTTGGCTCTTGCCTTGTGCATCACTAATTTTGGTTGTGTGTCTCATGCGCTTCTTCTTTTCGCATAATCAACTTTAGCTATACCTCCACTTTTTGTTGTGGGTCAACCTCTATGGACGGAACCCGATCATTAATAAATTTGATAAAGCTTTTGAACTTGAAAAAATACTATTCTTGAGTGGATGCAAAATGCATTGAAACAAATCACGTAAGTTACACATACATCGAACAACTTTGACATGGTAATTGCAATTCTTTGGGGGTGCTAATCTAAACATAAGATCTATCTTGAATACACATGGAGCAACCAATTATTGTACTTCTTACATGACAAATTGATAATTCAATTACACAAGCTATTAAACCACATGCCAACAATAGAGAGGCTAAGAAATATGGAGAGCGCAATTCTCAACACAACACAAATTATCGAACAACAAGTGCAATACATAGAATTGACACATCACCTACATATTACAACATCACGATTCATTTATATCAACACAAATCAACCTTCAAAGCGTGATTTGCTTTTGAAAAGAAAGTAAATTTGCTAAATTTTGACTCAAGAACCACATGTAATGTTTTGAGACTACAATACATAAATATACAAAAGCCACAATGCTTGAGTTACTCAACAATACAAGTGGGTGAGACCTCTAGTCCTAAGGACATAACCTAAAAAATACGCATACTTTAGAAAGAAAACTTGACAAGATGTATTAAAATATATGATACATACTAATGCATATTCAAATTGGTCTTTAGGGTGAATATTATTGGCATATTGCTTGTAAGGGCAATTCATTGTTGTAGTGCACCATCATTTGTGGTTTCCATCCTCTCCTCTTATCCCCCCTCTCCCCCCTTTTCTATCATCTACTTATCTCCTTTTCATTCACCTCCTCTCATCCTGTCATGGAACTATGTAATCTTTGTTTTTGCAATTAATTAAAAATAGGTTCACTTCCTTGTGTCTCTAATTAATTACTATATTATGGGTCTATGTTTTCAAAATCTATTAATTTCCCATAGAGATTCCACGGAATCTACCCAATCTAAGAGGAAAAGAGCAAGTAGTGCACGTTCATATGAGTGCACTATCTTTCCTCTGTGCGCTCGAGACCAAGAGGCCCTCCAACTTCTCCTGCCTCCAGCAAGTTGAGCGCTCAGACTTGCTACCCGGCAACCTCGCTTTGCAGCTCGTCTCTGTAGACGCCAAGCCCCCCCCCCCCCCCTCCTCCTCCTCTCTGAGCTTGTCTCAACCTCCACGTTTCATCGCTCTCCCTGTCTCGGAAGAGAGAGAGAGAGAGAGCGAGCATCTCCTACCAACCAATCTCTCTCGTCCATCGTCCTGCTCCTTCTGCACGACTGTGGGTGAACTCCTTTGTTGCGGCTTGTGACTATGTAGAGAGAAACACCAAGAATCTCATACGGCTAGTACTCCAAGGTTGCAATCGATACTGTCTCCATTGTCATGCGTTGAGGCATCGTGAGCGCGATCATCTCGGTGCTCAACGCAGGATAGAAAGACCGAGGTGTACCACACAGAGCAACGAGCATCAAAAAAATATCTGCAACGCCTCCAATATCTACAATGCCTACCGCGTGTGCACGGGAGAGAGAGAGAGAGAAAGAGAGAAAATTCTAAATATACAAAATTCCTTTGCTTGAATTTCTCCTTTTCCCCTTGCTCTCTTTTTCTCTTTCAACGTTTTCCAAGCATCTTTCGAGATTCCATTTAATTGACTTGCTTTTGAAAATTAGGACAACATACTTGGTTCAATCATGTTTGAATATTAGGAATGGTTCAAATTTAAAATTAAATATTTTTTGGTCATAAATTGAAGGAGTTAGACACCAACTTTCTATTCCAACTTTTATCATTGCTCAATACCGATGGTAGTACCAATAAAAACCAAAGCAAATTAATACACATTGGGTAGTACCGGTTTAAACTAAAACATAAAACACACAGCAGTTCTACCGACAATAACCAAAGTATAGTGATATATACTCGATAATACTAGCACTCCTTTGCAAAACCTACATTGCACCAATAGTAGCGATGCTATGCCAATGCCTTTGATATTAGCACTATAATTTCTATTAAAAATGCTCTTCTTGACCTCCATAAATTTTAAACCTCAATTTTTAAATACGTGAAAATTGTATGCTAACTCGGGACTTGAAGTATAGATATACAATACGATACTCAAAACTCTAAACCCTAAATATAGACCCCAAACCGTAACCCTAAACATTGATCCTTAAACACTAAAAACTAAATCATACACATTAAGTACTGGACCACAATTCTCCAACTTTGACTCTTAACTCTTAAACATCGATAAAGATAAACCCTACATCTAAAACAATGAGCAATAAATCCAAGACCCTAAATCATAAACCTTGAACACTAATTCAAAAACTTTGAATCTCAGTAACCATAAACCCTAAACCATAGACACAAAACCAAAAGCTCTAACCCCTAAACCCTAAATGATAAACCCTAAATCCCACCCAATTAAAAACTCAAGACACTAAACATCAAATCATAATATTTAATTTAAAAAACCCCAAATTTTGTTCTTGAATCTTAAACAATAAATTTTAAATGTTCAAATTATGTTTCACTCAAATAAATGAATGTAGACATGCACATTCATGAGAAAGCTATATGAAAATGAAAGTTATGTTTAAGTAAAAAATACATCCATCACATGCGTCTAAATAAATGAGAATGTAAAATTACACTATATCGTGCATATTTGCTCTCCTATTAGCAATCTCCATGTTCAATCCCATTGTGCTATCAATGAAAATAAACATAAACATTTAGCAGATGGGCTACATCATCTGGATCAGATCCATCCATGATCGTGTGTATAGATGATGAAGTACTATCACTAATATCTAATCTAGATTCCCAAACAACTGAGCTAGTTAGAGTAGTTCATGAGAAGGATGACAACGACTCTTCTAGGCAACCATTATCACAACAAAGATCAAAGACGAACTTGAAATTGAGCTGAATGAGGATGAATCATCCTTCTTAAGAGGGCAAATGTAAGAAATACAGGTGGTTCACTTTAGAGAGCTGCAATAACACTATCGGATATAGCCAAAAAGTGGAGAGAGTTTTGAGAGCAACATCAAAGAACCATGCTTAATTCGTCCCAAAGGATCTAAATCCTGCTTGGGAAGATCCCATGCCACAAAAAACAGAGCGATATCTCACTCAAGAACTTTGAGGTGTATGGTTCTCTACCCATGACATGCCAGAGTGGAATCAAGGATGTGTCACCTGCGAAAATTGCTAGAAATCCAAATGGTTCAATTTAGAGAGTAAACCTAGATGGTCACAACCACCAATATCAAAGAAATAACATCAAATGTAGTTGAGGTGACTATAAAACCCCCCAAAAAAAATTCACCTCCTTACTAAATCCTTCGGCAACCTGAAAAGGTCATCAATGTGTATTGTTCTTGCATCACGTGCTTCATCAAGTATGATAACAGAATTTGTTGAGAGTTGGCTATCAACAAGAACTTCAAAAGCATTCCATTTGTCATATATTCTCTCAGGCTATGTGTAATCCTAACACCTAATCACGTAACCAACCTCTTCACCAAGAATGCAACCAAATTGTAACCACTCTTTGAGGTTGTGTGCAGCCAATGTTTCCTTTTGTTGTGCACCCTATTTCTACTAGATATTCCATAACGTGTGTTATTTTCCTTGGACCAGTTTCTCCAATCACGTCAAAAACCCCATTCTCATCGGTTGCTCTAGCCTGCTCATTTTTTCATCTTGTAAATGCAAAGACTTTGTCAACTTGCTTCTACAAACTATTGTTTAACATGTGTTTTTTTTTCCTCAGAAAATTTCTCCGATCACCTCTAAAACCTCATTCTCATGTGCTACTCTAAACAACACATTTTTCAGCGTGTAAATGGGAAGACTTTGTTAAGCCAACATTGTGTGTTTATGTGTGTGTGCGTGTGCGCGTACGCTCACGTGCCTGTATTGGCTTGGAAGCCTCTACAATTGACCACTCACAGCTAGAGAAGGAAACAAAATTCTAAGAGAGAGAGAGAGAGAGAGAGAGAGAGAGAGAGAGAGAGAGAGAGAGTGTACATTTACCAAGGAGGGTGCTGATGAAAATCAGTTGCAAAGTTTTATTCTCCACATTTTATTCTTTGAATTGTAGGCATAGTTTTTGAAACATTTCATTCCTGTCTGTGCTCTCCATGTGCAAGCAATAGCACTTTCCTAGTCCCGTTTTACTAGCTTGCATAAGCTGGAGAAATGGGTGTGATGAAAAGTAGATTTAACCCAAGATTGGTACACATATGCAACCTAGAACATGGTACATGTACCATATCGTGTACCATAAATAATGGAATCGAGTACATTTGTATCTTATGTATAGATACCATGCTTTTGAAAACGTTGTTGCTTCCAAGTGGGAAAAGCTGGTTGGGAGAGAGAAAGCTTGTGCATGAGATTTTTAATTGAAAAGGGTAGGATAAATGACAAGGTAAGGCATGATTTTCAATATAGCTTTAGCAAACCCAAAGGTACAACTTTGAACCACAAGATCTACATTTGTACTTTCCAAGAAACCAAAAGCCATGCCTTGGATGGGTTTGCTTTAGTGTAGATCATTTTGGTTGTTCACGATTTTCTTCTATGGTAGGAGTAACCTTACCAACCCTCAGGCGTATAACACCTCTAATTGTGAAGAATGCGTATGCGGATGTGTGCATGCATGGCATGTTGTGCGAGAAAGGAGAATGTAGCGAGTTTGGGTGGAGCTCTCAATGAGGATTTTTAGATATCTCTCACTACTCCTTATTGTTCTATATAACCAACAAATAGAATAAGGTTAGTACTGTCAATATGATGGGTGTCCGTCCAATGCGCATACACAACTTCACATCTCCAATGCCACAGATCTCGAGCTAATGAGAATCACCTAGCTTAACTAAACCATTAGAAGCATAACTCGAGAACCACTCCTTGTGAGGAGTTGTTACCATATACATGTGGTAGTGATGTGTGTGAACACACTAGGACCGCCGGGGCATTTTTTCCCTCTTTAGGAGGTTTTTTCCCCCGTGCATTGTATATACGCCCATCACTCTAGGGCTATCCATCTTTCCATTGCACACTAAGTAACACACTCTCTATTGTGTGCCTTGAGCTTCCTTCGTCTTCTCCAAGCTGTGTGTGTTTCTCTGCAACCCTAATTCCAACAATTGGTATCAGAGCAGGTCACGTCCTCCCGGGCTTAGTCGCCAGCTGCTCCAGCACACGCCTGCTCACTTTCTCCGATTTCAGTGAGCTTTGGCAAGCGTTCGCAGGTCGACAAATATTTTGGGTGAGCTCGAAGAGCTCGGTCTGCTCAGAATTTTGATTTGGGCTCATTTCGGGCTCCGTTTCCACTACGGGCAGTACTGCACAGGTTATTTCGTCATTTTGTGCAGATTTTCTGTCAGTGCCGTTTTCTGCATAACAGGTGCCTTATAGTCTTCTACGGTTTGTGCTATATAGCACAAGTTGTTCCCGCTCCATTTCTCCTATTTTCGGGCAGTTTTCACATCATGTGCAGCATTTACCATGGCTGACAACAACAACACAGATGTGTTCAAGATGTTTGCTGCTGAGGACAGGTTGGATGGGGACAACTACCCTATGTGGGCTTATATGATGCAACACGTTCTTGTGTCAAAAGGTGTCTGGAACATTGTGCAGGGCATTGATGTACGTCCTGGTTCTGAAGATGTAGGCGATATTGAGGATGTTGCAGGTCTTGCTGCAAGGATTGCAGCTGTTAGAGTTGTTTTGCCTACAGCAGAACAAGCTCGTTGGGATGTTAAGGATGCGCAGGCTCATGCATTGATTGCGTTGTCTGTGAAGCGCACCATTATTCCTCACATCCGTTCAGCAAAATCTGCAAAACAGGCTTGGGATATTCTAGCAGGTCTTTATGCAAGCCGCAATGAGGCTAAAATTGCTTTGCTGCGTAAAGAGCTAGAGTCGAAGATTATGCATGAGGAAGATGATATGGACACTTTCCTTGCTAGTGTCAAGGATATCAATGAGCAACTCATTTCTGCAGGTGAAGTCATTTCTGACAGTTCCCTTGTGCAGACTGTTCTTGATGCCTTACCAGATTCCTACCAGACTTTTGCTAGTACTTGGAGACTGATGACCCAAGGAAATCCTGAAGTTGTCAAGTTTGATGCATTATGCACATTGCTGTTGCAAGAGTCACTTTCTAGAAAAAACAGGACTAGGCAGCGTGCAGTTGAACAGGCTTTTATTGCTTCTCAAAGAAAGGGTGGTAACAGTAATGCAGCCACTTCTTATGGTTCTGCTGCGAGTGGCAAAAATTCTGTTCCTAATGCTTCTGCTGGCAGCACTTCGTCTGGCAATTCTGGTGATAAGGGCAAAAAGAAGATGCGTTGCCATTATTGTAAAGCCAATGATCACTTGATCAAGTCGTGTCCTAAGTTGAAGGCCAAAGAGGCTAAGAAGAAAGAGGGTGGTTCCACTGCAAATGCTGGTTCCACTACAAATGCAGCCATTGTTGAGTCTTCTGTGAAAGGAGATTGTGATGCTGATGTTGATGCACAATGGGCTTTTAGCGCAGAGTGCACTTACAATCCTGCTGTCCATGATGCATGCTTGTCAGTTGCTGCAGATTCACATGTGTGGTATTTCGACAGTGGTGCTACAAAGCACATTACCTCACATCGTGAATTGTTTACCTCTCTCGAGTCTGTCCCTCATGGGAATTCAGTCACTTGTGCCAACAACGCCTCTTATCCAGTTCAGGGAGTTGGAAAGATTGTGCTCACTGCTGCTAATGGCAGTTCCTTCACACTTGTTGATGCACTTTATGTACCTGGGATCAAGAAGAATCTATTGTCTGTATCCGCACTTGCTAGACTTGGACTTGTAGTCAAATTTGTGGATGACAGATGTACAGTTCATGATCTCAGTTTTGGTGATGAAATTGTTGCATCTGGGCTTTTGTGCCGTGGGCTGTATAAGCTCACTTTGTATGACAAGTGTGGACAAAATTTTGCAAATGCTGTTGCAGATTCAAGGGCTATTTCAGATGCAAAACTTTGGCATGCACGTTTTGGTCATCTGAATTTTGCCAGTTTGCTGCGTTTGCAGAAATCTGATATGGTTGCTTCTTTGCCGCCTCTTGAAGCACCTATCAAACATGTTTGTGAAGGCTGTATTCTGGGTAAAATGCAGCGTTCTAAGTTTCCAAAGGATGGTTCAGTTAGGGCCACATGCAGGTTGCAGCTTGTGCATAGTGATGTTTGTGGGCCCATGCAAACTCCGTCCTTGGGCAATTACCTGTACTTCGTGACTTTCATTGATGATTACTCCAGGCATGCATGGGTATTTCCGCTTAAAGCAAAGTCCGAAGTTTTTATGTGCTTCAAACAATTTTTGGCTATGGCTGAAAATGTCTCAAAATGTACTATGGGCACCCTCCGTTCCGATCGAGGGGGGGAGTATATGTCTCATGAATTTAATGCATTTCTGGCTAGTCGTGGGATAAAACACCAATGTACAGTGCCTTATACACCTCAGCAAAATGGTGTTGCTGAGAGGAAAAACAGGTCACTAACGGAAATGGCACGATGTATGGTCAAAAGTCAAGCTTTGCCGCATTCTTTTTGGCTTGAGGCCATCATGTGTGCCACTTATGTACTTAACAGGTGTCCTACGAAAGCTTTGCAGTCTATTACTCCATATGAAGCATGGCATGATAGAAAACCTTCTATTGAGCACATGCGTGTTTTTGGCTGTTTGGCATATGCTTTGGTGCCACAAGTGCAGCGCAGAAAATTGGATGATAAGGCTGTCAAATGTATTTTTGTTGGTTATAGTGCTGAAAGCAAAGGTTACAGGTTGTATCATCCGCAAACAAAACGTATTTTGGTTTCACGGGATGTAGTGTTTGTGGAAGATTCTGTTCAACCCTTGCTGTCATGTACTAGAGACAGTAATGTAAGCTCACAGGACATTTATGACACTTTGTTGCCTCTTTTCAGTGGTGGAAATACGAATGTAAGTTCCAATGAGGCAAATGTACAGCCTATGGGGGTTTCTGAAAATGTTTTAGAACAACCTATTACTGATGCAGATGTACATGATGTACTTGATGAGGAAAGGGCTGAAAATGAGCAGGCTAGAGGTATGCCGAAATGGCTGGTGCACACTTTGCGTGACAGTAAATTGGATGCACCTTTATCTAGTCGTACTCGTTCAGGCTCTCGCCATGCATCTTATGCATCAGATTGTTATGCTTTGGCTGTGTCTAGTTTACATGATGTTGAGGAGCCTTTGTCTTTTGATGAAGCACAGAATTCAGAAAATTGGATTGCTGCCATGAAATCAGAATATGATGCACTTATAGAGAATGACACATGGACTTTATGTGATTTGCCTCCTAGCAAAAAGGCCATTGGTACGAAGTGGGTTTACAAGTTGAAACGCAAGCCGGATGGTGAGATCGATCGCCATAAGGCTCGACTTGTTGCAAAGGGTTATGCACAACAAAAAGGCATAGATTATGAAGAGACTTTTGCTCCCACTTGTCGTATGACTACTGTGCGTTTTCTATGTGCATTGGCAGCTCATTTTGGTTGGGATGTACATCAATCAGACATTGTTACTGCTTTCTTGAATGGTGACATATTTGAGGAAGTTTATGTAACGCAGCCTCGCGGTTTTGTCATAAAAGGACAAGAGGACAAAGTGTGCAAATGTAAGAAGGCTTTGTATGGGTTGAAGCAATCTCCTCGTGCTTGGTATGAGAAAGCTGACACTCATTTGGTTAAACGAGGCTTTCGTAACAGTCCAACAGAAAGCACATTGTATGTAAAGCGTGAGGATGATGTATTTCTCATTGTGGTTCTTTATGTTGATGATTTGCTGATCACTGGACCAAATGAGAGACATATTGCTGAATTTAAGGCTGATTTGAATGCTACTTTCAAGATGAAAGATTTGGGGCTGTTGCATCATTACTTGGGTATACAGTTTAAGCAGTGTGATGGTGGTATTGCCTTGTGTCAGAAAAGTTACATAGAGACATTGCTATGTAAGTTTGGACTTGAGGATTGCAAACCTATTGCCACTCCCATGGAAACAGGTTTGAAGTTGAGTCTACATGATGCTGGCGATCCTGTTGATGTCACTCTTTACCAAACTGCTGTTGGCTGCCTCATTTATGTATGCAACACGAGGCCAGATATTCAGTTTGCAGTCTCGCAGGTCAGCAGATTTATGCATAGCCCAGGGTCTAAGCATTGGCAGGCTGTCAAGAGGATTTTCCGCTACCTTAGTGGCACTTTACATCTTGGCTTGTTTTATCCCAAGGGGGGATCATTGCCGCCAGACTTACATGCTTTTTCGGACTCAGATTGGGCTGGTTGTTTTGACACGCGAGTGTCCACAAGTGGTTTTTGTTTCATGCTTGGCAGTTCATGTATATCATGGTTGAGCAAGAAGCAACCTACTGTGGCCACTTCGAGTTGTGAGGCTGAGTACAGGGAAGTCTTCACAGCTACGGTTGAGTGTGTATGGCTCAGACGCCTTATGGCTGACTTGGGTGTTGGACAGGACACTGCCAACACTATCTACACTGACAGTCAGAGCGCATTGGCAGTTGCGAGGAACCCAGTTTTTCATGCTCGCACAAAGCACATTGAGGTGCATTACCACTATGTCAGGGAGAGGCTCTCAGCAGGAGAGATCAGCTTGGCTTATGTGCCAACACAGGACAACCTTGCAGATCTTTTCACAAAGGCATTGTCTCGTGAGAAGCTTGAAGCTTTCCGCAAAGCTTTGGGCTTACTCCCCTTTGTGGACTGATCCTGTCCTCAGGGCATGGCACTTCCCTTTACTCATGTGCCAGCTCTCGTTCACCGCATCACTCCAGGGGGGATTTGTTACCATATACATGTGGTAGTGATGTGTGTGAACACACTAGGACCGCCGGGGCATTTTTTCCCTCTTTAGGAGGTTTTTTCCCCCGTGCATTGTATATACGCCCATCACTCTAGGGCTATCCATCTTTCCATTGCACACTAAGTAACACACTCTCTATTGTGTGCCTTGAGCTTCCTTCGTCTTCTCCAAGCTGTGTGTGTTTCTCTGCAACCCTAATTCCAACAGGAGTAACATGAAAATTGGCACCTCATCCAATAATCCAATTATTTGCATAGCATTCTTCAAGAGCTAACAATGCCTCTAGACTTAAATCAAAAGTGAAGACTAGTCCATTTGACAACTACAGCACATTATGAATAACATCAACGTGTGAAGACTAAATGATTTTGAACTCCCCTATATTCACAATACTCTTAGGAGTTGCAAAACTTATGACAATGGCTTTATGTGTACTTCTTTCTTCATGTGTCCTTTCTTGTGACAATGGCAGCATTCAACTTCCTCAAGTCATGTTCACAACTGTTGCTACATGCGTTCTTGCAATCTTGAGAACAATTGCAACAACGACTATGACCTCTCTACCTTTGATTGTTCTTGTGACTACTCCCGCGTGCCATATATGCATCACCATGGCGGCTAGTACCAAGAAACTAACGTTGAATCTCTTTTGTGAGCAAAGCGTTAGTAACATCACTGAAAATAAGTTTTCCCTGAGGGATGGATTTACTCATGGAAATATTAAATGTGTCCCAATTTCATTATAAAAATTAAGCCCCTTTGATGTCAACTAAGTAAACACAATGTTAAACTCATTCGGGTGTGAACTGACACTACTACCTTCTTTCATATAAAGACACATCTTTTACATCACAAACACTTTTTTTGATGCTCTCTTACCATCCCATGATGTTGAGCATAAAGACTCCCACAATTCTGTATCATTGGTCTTGTCCATACTCGTAAAGAATATAGAATCACCAAGATGCAACTTAATAGTTTCCATGGCACGAGCATCAAGCTCCTCCCACTGATCATCAGTGTACAAACCCTCTTTTCCCTCTTTCAATGGCACTACAAGCCCTTTGTTGGCTAGCACATCAATCATTCTTTGCTTCTATATAGTGAAATTTGTGCCATCAAATTTCTTAATGTAGTAATCTTCCTTCTCTAAAGATCTAGCCATACTGACAAGAGCTAACTACAAGAGAGTAACACTAAGAATTTGTGCCATCAAATTTCTTAATGTAGTTATCTTCTTTTTCAGAAGATCAAGCCATATTGACAAGAGCTAACTGCAAAAGAGTAATGCTAAGAACTTATGGAAATTTTTCTACAAAATATTCAACATAGTCTTCTTTCTTCAGATATCAAAGTCTCAACTAGAGACGTGGAAAAATCACTGCAATGTCAATGCAAAATATTGTTGTAAGCAAACTAGAGGACTCATAGGAAAAATCCGACAGAGCCTCCTCTCTATAGGGATCAAAATTTCAAGCCAAATGGAGCAAAAAACATTACATAAACAAACAAAGAGTACTAAAACAGGAATCAACTGGCATATATTGCTCAAAGAAAGTGTTGAAATGACTACCAACTTGGCATGAAAGCACCTATATCCATCTATACATGTCATGTGGCTAGGCCATGAATGGGGATCTCCAGCAACATAATCCACATCACACTAGGTAACCCGACCCCTAGTCAAAAAACCTCACGCAATGACCCTCACAAAAGGTTATGCAGACTCAACTAGCCACAGTCCCAAAAAGGGCTCTTCTGGACCGAATCTCAAAAATAGTTGAGACTGCCATAACAAGCCAAAATGGGCTCCACAACGAGGTACATTGGTAGTATCTACAATGCAGCCTACATCCACCAAAACATGAAGCTGTCATTGAAAAACCATAGGGCACGCACTTAAGGAGGCACCAATGAGATGAAAGCAAATATGAACTCAAGCGATCTCTCTATGGGAAGTAAGAACTGCTCTCAATAGAGCACGAGCACACACAAGGTGCTGATCATGTATATCACATACGCATAAAACTCTTGAAGAGAAGTAATCACTGGTCAAAAATCTCCCATTGAACCTGGAATTTGTCACTGACAAAACCTATTAACTATAGCTGACTAGGCTAGGCAAAATCAAACCACAGATGCTATACATGAAGTAATCCGAGTGTAAGAACAACAGATATGCAGAAGGGATGCTTGTCAAGAAAACCTGTAAACTTGTAGCTGTGTGGATCCGTGAGTCCAACAAACTAATAAAAATTGGTAACATGTGAGTCATCAACAACTAAGCATCACATAACCGAACCAGAGTAGGTATACATCAGAAAAAATAATGCAAAACACGGCATTACGAAGCCGAGCAATAACTGTCAAGATCGCTCCTTTAAAGATGCCATAAAAGAACATTGTGTCAATGTCGATGTCAATGCTAGTGTGTCGATGTTGAATGCGATGCCGATGTCAATGCCAAAGAAGTTGATGCCGAGAAAACCGCTAGAAGTTGATACTAATTTTTGTCGTCAAACAGAAATGCCTCATCGATGTTGAGTGCCAAAAAAGTCAATGCTCTCTAGATGCCGGAATCTGAAAAGATGAAGTCATCCATGTCGAGAACCGAGGACAAAAGCAAAATCGTGTGTATGTTTGTGTACACACACACTTGTGCCTTCTCTACCAATTTCTCCGACATTCATAGAAGAAAAACACACCAATTCTATGCTTCTACTCTCTTTATCTCCTTACTTATTGTACTCGGTGCACTTCAAACCTACTCGATTGTGTGTGTGTGCGTACACACTTCCTTCTTCTAATCCACCTTGTTATCTCTCCCTCTTTGTAGCATTGTTGTGAAGGCATGCCAATGTTTGTTTGCTTTGCTACCCACCAACGCTATGCTTTTATCTGCAATTAGCGCTACTGTAAAACTCTTCAATTTTGGCAATGCTATGGTTCCTTAATTTTTCTTTCATAGCGTTCATTTGTTTTTCTCAACAAGTCTTCAACACTCAAGTTTCAAAAACCTCAAAACAAAAAATTCTTACGTTGCTTTATCCTCACAACACCAAATGTAGACCTTGCACATTTGACCTCCTCCAGTGTCCAACAAGTTGATTTTCTGTAACTTGCTGAGCTCGCATCAAAACTTGTGCACATGCCAAGACCATACCAAAAAGCCATTATAGCTTTGGTACCACTTGTGAAGAGTGCATGTGGTGATGCATGCATGCTCGACATGTTGTGCAAGGAAGGAGAACTCATTTGGAAGGAGCTCTGAGTGAGTATTAGATATCTCTCACAACTCATTGTTCTATATAACCAATAAATAAGATAAAGTTAGTACAATCAGTATGATGGGTGCTCAGCCAATTGGCATGAACCCTAACACTGATTACTACTAAGTGATAGGGTTAGTCAACTTTGGCTATAGTCCATGACTATGCTAGCACCAGCACACAGATGACAGAATATTCCCTAAAGATGTATCAGTGGAGACAAACACATCACCTCCTCGGTCATATTTATTAAAATAAATGTGTACAAGATATAGACTTAGACTGGACCATAGGTATGCACTCAGTTTCGCATAACAATGGTGCTCAAGGCAACCAATCACTCACACAACCCCCAAAAGAACATCCCAATATTTGGGTGTATGCTTCCTTTTATCCTCACTGGCAATACCCATTGTGGATCTTGAAACTTGCTTCTTGATTCTAATTGGTTGTGATCATTGGTTCCATTTCTAGATTCTCACCTCTATCATTCTTCTCCTTTTTCTTGAATTGGCTCCTTAGACCCCAGGTGATGTGTGTGGTGAGCCTAAGGATAAGGGAATAAAGACACATGAATTGTTTGGTAGTTGTCCCAGTGTCACTGTCATATTCAGGCATGAGATCCAGTTCCTTTGCTCTAGGATCCAACTCTCCCCATTTAGCCAGGTCTTCGCCCTTTTTTTTGTTGGCAACCATGTCTTGATATTTTGAGTGTGTGACTATGACCTACATGAGCTCTAGTTCATGTTTAGGGTGGAGGCCTTCTGTTACTTTCTCATTATAGGGTTCCCCTCTCTCAATCTCTCTTCTCTCAGAAAGCTCTATGGTCTAATTAATGGGCTAAATGAATTTGCATAGTTTTGGTGCCTTGAACCTTTCAAATAGGTGAAATCGTTGGCGCCTGCATCTTCCTCTTGCTATGTATTCCATCATCGCTAGATCAAATATTATCCTTGCTCTTGCTACTTGAGTGCACCAGTAAGAGGAAGTCATACACTATAAGAGAAATGCTACCATATACATGTGGTAGTGATGTGTGAGAATTGGTTTCTACCCTTGCTTTTAGTAGCCTGTCTGTCAATCACTACACATCTAACTCCATATTGGTTTTTTCTTGTTTCTCTTGCGGAACCACTACTCATGTAGCTCCATACTAGTTGTTTCTTGCTTCTCCAGTGGCATCTTTTGTTCTAAAATGTGATGTAGGAAAATATTGCAAAGCTTGACCAACTTGTTTTGATGTTGAGGCCATTCTGCAAATATATCTTTAAATGTATCCTCATTTGGATTTTCCTAGATCATATGCTTTATGACCTTGTGGTTTTCTTCCATTTGATCACCCCATTCAGTGAACTTCTCCACCAACACCACATACTCTTTAGCATCTACTGGCTTCGGCATGCCTAGATATAGCACTGGATAGAATCTAAGTAGGGATTCAGCTGACTGTGCTATGGCATAGGGATATTGGTCCCATTTCCTTTGTCAAAATGACCTTGGGTGGCCTCTCCAGTACTTGAATGCATGCAGGGTGTGGGGGCGATTGTCATTTGGTCTTATCATGGGGACATCGCCCTGGACACTTCTTGAAGAAATTTTTTACCATATGTTTTAACTCTACCAGTGTATTCTCATATTTCTCCCCTTCTCTAGTTAGTTTGTTGAGCTTGGTGTCCCTTCTGAGCTGCTTTAGCGCCTTGTGTGGTTAACCTACAAATTATTTTGACAATAAAGGGTTTCTTCTCATATCAGGCATCATCTTGATTCCTCTTTTTTTGTTCTTCAATTGTCCCTTTTTGGCTCCTCTTTTTTCTTTTGTCTGAAGTATCCCCCTTTGTTTTTTATTTCCTCAGTTCCTCCTCCGACTTTGGTTCCCCATTAGTTTGTTGATGTGAGTGCGCGTATGCGCGGATGCATGAGTGTATGATGTGGTGCGTGCAGGGAAGGGCAGAAGCACGAGATAGTGTGGGTGGAGCAACCTCTGGAACTATGAGTAAGGATAGACACCGAAAGTCCGGCCCCGGGCAAAGGTGCAACGCCTTTACCCCAACAAACTCCCACTAAAAGGTGATGCATCGATAAGTGAGACCTACTAGCTAAACTACTAGTATGTACAAGAAACTAGGTGAGAGACTCTCTCAATCTATCCCACTAGCTCACTATGTTGATCTACACGCAGGTGTATCGGATCTGGTGGTAGGCAAGAGTGCGTACCCACGCTAGAGTCTGCATGTAAATCTCATAGACTACTCTCTGTATGGTCTTCAAAACTCCACAAAGTTCCATGCTAGTGTCAGTCACCCCACAAGACTGACTATCCCTAATGAAAATGCTCCCATTGTAGCTACTAGATCGGGCCTTGACACTAACAAGTCAAACATGAGACGCTGACAAAATCTACACAAACCTGGTTGTACTCGCCTCCCCTGCTCTATTTGCAATCACTACATCATCAAGACTACCCATCACGTATAGATGTGTCAACATCGACACTGGGAAACCTACGTCCCTGTCACCCATAGGCAAAATTGTACGTCCTGGCACCAACTCATCAGCCTCTAATATGAGCATATCAAAGAACTCCATGTCTGTTATCTCTGTCTGTGTCTCTAGGGAGTAGACCTGCTCTACCTCTATTTGCACAAACTTTGACAACACTTGTTGTGTCTTAGTAGAGCACTGTCGCTCTACCTCTATCCCTACAGAATCTACTGGCACGTCCTACACGACTAATTGTTTTGTCTCGTGAGCATGGTGGAGCTCACCCGTGAAAGAGACACATCTCATCTCTCGTTCAAAGCATGCTAGCAACAAAACCGAGACTATGCCGTCTCGAACCTCAGACACATGTATAGGATATACCAGGCCGTTGTGGGCTCTTCTGGAAATCACTAATGAACCGCAATGCATCTGGAAAGACTACTCTCTAAGCAGTATCTAACAGCCAAACTCTACTAACTATCTCGTTGAGATCAAGCTTCGTTTCAGCTGAGGAACATAACGCACATGTCGTAGCATGTATGGTGCACCACTAGGCAAAGACAAACAAACGTCTCCTACACCCTCTATGTCAAACGCCGAACCATCGGCCAAGTGCACACAGCCAAGAATCCCACTAGAAAATGTGCTAAATCACTCACAACATGGTGTGACGTGGAAAGCAACATTTCTATCTAGTAACCACTATCTATAGACATATTTGCAAGAGGTACAATTGAGGCAAGCATGGCATCACTGCCACTGGCATAGACTGCCATTGAAATTGCCTCTCTAACATGTGTCAAAACCATATCTTCATCTCATATACATCTACATTGTTGTCTCATACATCTGAAACAATGGCACTTAATGTGCCTTGTGTGACCACAGTGCCAACATCGTATGTATCAGCAAGAACGAGACCGATGTTTCTCATTGTCACACATGTCTGCTGCCATAAGTGAATGCCAAAATGGCAACAGAGTGGGAGAACACTCGACCACTACACAATCATGAAAACCATGACCAATCGCATCAAAAATCAATGCTCACATATGCATAAAACAACTACACAATTTGCTACTACAAGCATAAACTGGGACTAACTGCTCAATCAAGCATAGTAAAACGCATGACCATATACGCAAGTAGTGATAAAACTAGCTCAAAATGCATCCCACAAGAGAAACTGCCTGTAAAAGTCTGCAAAAATATGTGAAACATGTAACCGTCTATCTGTAGCCACACAAGCATACGCTAATCCTCACTCCTGCGAGAGTGGGTACAAGAACACCAAACTGTGTCCAACCTGACAAAACCTGTCAAAGTGAGAGTAAACACTCGATCACACTGGCAAAGTGGGAATATATCGACCATTGTACAAGATGGCATAACACTGCAAACTTTAATGGCGAGAAGACGTGGGAAAATGAACAGAATTTCCTTTGCAAAATGAGTCAAAACTCAATGCAAACCACAAGCAAAAAACTGCAGATAACTACTAGAGTGAGAGTCAACTCGACCACTGAACCATCAAAGAGTAAATTTCAAATACGCGTAAACCATGGCGAGAATCTGGGGAAAATTCGACAGAGTTTCCTTTGAAAACTGAGCAAAATCTCAAAAATATCACCAAATACGCATGAAAATAGACACTCAGTGTCTTAATAGAAAATCCACAAATGGCATACATAGCACTACCAAAACCTTGGCAAAATAGCTCACTCTTGATCGAGTGACTCTATGGACGTATACCTGTCCAAAAAACACTTGTAAACCTGTGATTTTACTACCTGCAAGCTATAGCTAGCTCAAATTGTATCCACATAATGCATACATAGCATGAAACTGCACAGGACTGTGCCAAAATCTCTCTGAAATGCTCCACACAATCGTACATGAGCACTTCATATGCCACATAAGTTGTACTACAAAGACTGTGCAACCTGTGAGAAAAATTGTTGGGAAGTGGCGCACACTACCTAATCGGGATGCCTGATCAGTGTCAAAACTGATGTCGGAACGGCTAATCGTCGATGCTTGAGGCCGATGCCTGTTAAGGAATGGATCGTAGGTGTGTGTGTGTGCAACAAAGATGGAGAGAGAGAGAGAGAGAGAGAGAGAGAGAGAGAGAGAGAGAGAGAGAGAGAGAGAGAGAGAGAGAGAGAGAGAGAGAGAGAGAGAGAACGACACAAGGATGTGGGATGGAGCTCCCAAATCTCACTGTATGAGCACACTGTGAGAATGAGTGAGAGCTCCTTATTCTTGTATGTATAAAGAATAAGGAGATAAATGTGGCGGCCACTGGTCGACGGACACGGGCAAAGCACGGTGAGGTACACCGCCTTTACCTAACATTTTCCCACTAAAGATTGTTTGCCAATAAGTGACGAGAAGACTAGCCTACAACTAGTATATACAAGAGGTGAGAGAAGACGGCTCTCAACCTATGCCCACTGGCTCACTCCAAACATATGAGTGCATCGGTAAATTGCTCTAGTGTAGATGCAACATGCATAGCACTAGGGCTAGAGCCACAATGACACTCTTGATGTAGGTAGTGAGTGACGACCTGCATGGCTCTACAATGCACAATGCCAGTGTTAGTCATCGCATAACTCACAACTCCCACTGAAAATGCATCAACCACATAAGCAAGATCAGGTCTCGAGACCAAAAGGTCAGACATGAGAGACCCGAAAGCCGACGAAACATACACTATGTGTGCCAACCTGTCCCTATTAGCAACCTTAGTGCCATATGCATCCTCGTCAGGAACGACTTGACTATGCATCACCATGTCAGCATCGTCTGGCAAAGGCATATCTGCTGAGAATGACTGCAAAATAAAAAAATCAGCACCACTGCAATCATAGACAGCTATCTAAAGGACATTGTTTCCCTCCAATGTATCAGACGCATCATAGAACAATGTATCGGTTTTCTAGCTCAACTGATGACTGACCAAGCTATGCATCCCCAAACATATCGCTGTCTGCGTGAACGTCACCACAAGAAAAATGCACAACCTGCTCTCCATGCAACACATCTGCAAAAGAGACACACCTTGTCTCTCGCTCCAAAAATGGTTGCAAATACACATAAACTACACCACCTCGTGTGTCAAAAATATACAAAGTCTATACCATACCACTCTTAAAACCTTTGGCTATCACCAGTGATCCCCAATGCATCTGAAATGACCACTCTCCAAGCAATACAAAATGTCCACTACTCTACAACTAACCACTGAAATGAGACTCTGGCTGAGTCCTGGTACATAACGTACATCTCGTAGTGTAAGCAATGCACCGCTAGGTAAAGACATGCATACATCTCCAACACCCTCTATGGCTGAAAACACTGCACACAACCAAGTCTCCCACTAGAGAAAGAGCAAAACAAATCACGACGTGGCGTCACGTGAAAACTACGTGCTCGTCTAGTAGAAAACGTGTAGATAGTGTGCTATCCCAAGACACAAAGTAGTCTGAAGGCAAGCTAGACTAAAAAATGACATGCCCGTCACATGCATATGTCCTCATAGTAGCACCATGCATCTGCCTCTTTCGTTGCCTCATACGCCTAAAGCAACGGTGTCTAATATGCCCATCGTGGCCATAGTGCCAACATGGCAATCTCAATTGTGAATCGCCTCTGACCTGAACCATCTCCATATCCATGCCAAAACTATAGCAAACAATGCTCAAGATCACAGGACTCTCCCATCCGAGAGCAAACCACTATCTCAGCAAAGAAGGTGAGAAAATGGTCAAGCTCACTAGTCTGTGCAATAAGCGTACATATCTGGAAAATTTTTGATAGAGTCTCCTCTGTAACCAGAGCAAAAAACTTAACAGTAAATCGCAATGGGGACAACAACAAATGCCCAAATGGCCAATTTGAGAATGTACTCGTCTGGAATCACATTCACAAAGTCATACATAGAGCCGCTCTAGCCAGAGTATCACTCAATGGTGCGACAAAGGACATACATATGTGAGTGAAAAAATACTGCCAAAATGTGTCATTGAATGAATAATGTGCCAGAAAATTGTAGTTGTTATGGAATTGATATTCTACTATGTATTGCAGTTGACAAGTGGAAAAGGCTTGACAAGATGGTGTCCAGGTATACAATTTTGTCGATTTATGGTTGCCACATGTTGTTTTCTCTATTTGGCAGGGCCACCTCGCCTTTCACTTGTAGCAATAGCATACACAACCTGTATAAAAGTGGGAGTCAAAAATCAACCACTATCAAGAGTAACAAGAAATGTACTTGTAGAGTATGGCTGAAAAATATGGCTGCGAATCAGCCCCAAATTCAGCTCTCAAATAGCTGAAGAAACAGAATGACCCTCAAACCTGCATGTAAACCTGTCAATGTGAGAGCTAAGCTTGATCACAAAATATGGCGAGTAAACTCCAGCCACTATCCCACAAAAGCATACACAAAGCAAAAGCTCAAGACACCTGCTGTGTCAAAACTGGTATGCAAGCCAAAACACTGCAGAAGATGTCCTCAACTGCAAATGGCAACACCTGTGGGAGTGCTAGACTCAACTTGTAGCTGGGAGTCAAAATTGGAAGCTCCAAATGGCCGAGCGCTCAAAGATCAAGAACAAAAATGCAAAGCAAAACACGCTCACGATGCACCACCCAAAAGGGAAAACATTGCACGACGTGAAAGGGTGTGGTAATGCGTGTGCTAGTCTCTGCCCAACCATGCTATCTTATATCCTCCCCCTAGCGTACACACTATCCGGCTGTGCCGGTGGCCTTGTCCATAGGACCCATGTCCTTACATTACCCCCCCTTGGAGAATCGTTTCGTCCTCAAAAACGAACGTAGGAAAACCTTTCTTAAGTGCGGAGACATTCTCCCATGTAGAAACTTCTTCAGGTCTATCTAGCCATTTTACCAACACCTGTCGTTTGACATGATGTCTGGTGCGAAGCTCATGAGAATCCAAAGTCTTTTTGGGCTCATGAGGAATGCTTGGCGGTTCGATAAGGTCAATTAACACACCTGTGTCAATGATGTTATCATTCTTTCCTAGCTGTTTTCGTAAACGGCTAACATGAAAAACAGGATGAACTCGTGAGTGCTCTGGGAGAGCTAACTTATAGGCCACTTGACCTATACATTTGAGAATGGTAAACGGTCCACAATAGCGTGGTGAAAGTTTAGCAACTTTTCCTGTCTTCAGACTTTCTGAATGCTCCGAAACTTTAAGGAAAACCTTGTCTCCTTCTTCAAAAGTAGCAAGATGACGATGCTCATCTGCGTACTTCTTATATCGATCTTGAGCTTGCTTAACGTTCTGTCGAGAAACTCGAAGCATGTCAAAATGGTCTTGGAGAAAATCCTTTGCTTGTTGTATCTTCTCCTTAGCCAACCCCCCCGTAATGGGTGATCTGGGTTGAAATCCATATAAAAGCATAAATGGACTAAACCCTGTAGTCACATGCTTTGAACTATTATAAGCAAATTCCAATATAGGTAAGTAGTCTTTCCTTGGTTTGCTTCTTGCTAACGTACGCTCGTAGCATATCCTCTAGCACTTGATTAACTCTTTCTGTTTGACCATCCATTTCTGGATGATCTACGTACTTAGATTAAGTTTAGTTTCCAGCTTTTGGAACACAGCTCTCCAGAAGTGATTATCAAACTTTCGATCTCTGTCACTAATGATACTAGCTGGAAGACTGTAGAGTTTATATATATGCTCTACAAATAGCCGTGCTAATTTTGGTGTCTTAATCGTAGTCTTAGTGGCAATGAATCGACCCATCTTTGTGAGACAGTCTACAATTACCCAAATGGCATCATGGCCATGATTTGTAGTAGGTAGTCCTACTACAAAATCCATAGAGATACTCTCCCACTTACCTTGTGGAATCTCTAAAGGATGTAAAAGGCCACCTACCTTGAGGCGCTCTGCCTTATAAACTTGGCACTGTTGGCAGTTTAGTACGTACTCTTGAACATCATGATGTAAGCCCGGCCAATAAAATTGCCATTGAACTAAGGCATACGTCTTATGAATACCTGGATGACTAGCACTTGGACTATCGTGACACTCAAATAAGATTTGGCACCTAGTGTCTAAGTCCTTTGGCACACATACTCTACCTTTGTGGAGTAAGTAGCCATCATCAATGGAAAAATTCTTCCATCGCTTAAGCTCTTCCTGAATAGGGGTGGAGCTCTGTGTGTTGGAGTTTCTATCTCCACCTGTAGAGACATGTTGATCTGGCTGTTCAGAGACATGTGATTATGAGGGATCCCTTTTTAAAACTGCACTCCACACTTTAGCATATGATTGATCTTGTGCACACTTGCCACGTAATTACTCTAAAAATCCACTCTTTATTTCCGGAAAGCAAGTGAATTAATCTATGGCATCCGACTTAGTGCATCCGCTACTACATTATATCGCCCCTTGCGATGTTGTAGCTTACAATCATAGTCTTGAAGGATTGCGGCCCATCTAGCTTTATGGCCCTTCAAGTCCGTTTGAGTAGTAAACCATTTGATACTCTCATGTCGTAGCTTACAATCATAGTCTTGAAGGATTTCGGCCCATGTAGCTTTACGGCCCTTCAAGTCCGTTTGAGTAGTAAACCATTTGATACTCTCATGGTCAAAAACTACTTCAAACTCGGCAGCATATAAATAGTGTCGCCACTTTCGTACAACATGAATTATGGCATAGAGCTCTCTCTCATAGACATAATAATTCTGTTGAGCTCTATCTAACTTTTTACTTTCAAAGGCTATAGGTCTTCCCTCCTGGAGAAATACCGCACCAATTGCTTTATCACTAGCATCAGTCTCTACCACAAACGGGTTAAGTGGGTCGATGATTGCTAGGACGGGAGCAATGGCTATAGCTACCTTGAGCTGTTCAAAACTACGTTTTTGGGCTTCTTCCCAAGAAAAGGTCTTACCTTTTACTTTAAGTTGATCCGTCATAGGAACATCAATTTTGGCATAATCACGGATATACTGTTGATAAAATCCAACCATGCCTAAAAATATTTGAAGCTCCTCAACCATGTTGGGATGTGGCCATCGAAGAATGACAGCGACCTTGTCAGTGTCCATTTTGATGCCAGAATAAGAGATCACATGATCGAGGTAATGTATCTTTGTTTTAAAGAAATCGTACTTGCTTTGCTTAGCATACAATGCGTGAGCTTGTAGTTGTTCGAACACTAATCATAAGTGTTCTATGTGTTCATCTTCAGTCTTACTATAAATGAGAATGTCATCAAGGAAAACCACAACAAATTTTCAAAGATAGGGACATAAGACACTATCCATGAGTGTCATAAATGTAGCTAGAGCATTGGTTAGACCAAAAGGCATAACCAAAAATTCAAAATGCCTGAACCGTGCTCTAAAGGCATTTTTGGAGATATCTTGTAGTAGGATACGCACGTGGTGGTATCCTGAACAAAGATCTATCTTTGTATAGTATCTTGCCCCGTGGAGTTGATCAAACAACTCATCCACTCAAGGTAGAGGATACTTGTTCTTGATGGTTATCGCATTTAATCCGCGATGATCTACGCACAAGCGCATAGTACCATCTTTCTTTTCTACCAACAGAATTGGTGATGATCAAGGCGAAGTGCTAGGTCTAATGAAACCACGGGTGAGGTAGTCAGCCAACTGACTCTCAACCTCCTTGGCTTCTTTAGCACTCATACGATAAGGTGGTTTACTCACCGGTTTAGTGCCCAGCAAGACATCTATGCCATGCTGCACATCACGTGTAGGGGGTAAACCCGGTGGTAAATCACTTGAAAACACATCACTATACTCCGTGAGTAAGTGAGTTAGCTTTTGCCGTGCAAAAGGAGAAAGTAAACTAGAGTTATGCTGGGATGGAGAATCTTGTAATTCCTTTAATGTTTGTTTTACAACATTTGCACGTTGCTCTATATAATTAAAATTGAGAGCACTTTGCTTGTTAGATTTGTTAACACTTTGTTTATCAGTAGAATTCAATGCACTTTGCATACCATTAAAATTCATTGCACTTTGCATACCATTATTAGAATTCACCACACTTTGCTCTTGAGAATTCACAAGACTTGGAGACAAGTAGTAACACAAAAAAACTTTATCTATTAAATCTGCTTTCTGCAAAATAGAAAGCCTTACTATACATATAAGAGGTGCAGATGGTATATTTTCCTCACCAAGCAAAAGCACATGTTTACCATTGGCCATAAAGGATAAGGAGTTGTGTTCATAACTAGTGTGCAATGTATTTCCTAAACCATGCAGCCACTCCCGTCCTTAAACTACATCAGCACGGTCCATGTTCATAACTTGGAAGTCAAGGGTCATCGTATGATCTTCAACAATAAGTTCAACCCCTTGAACTATCGTGTCCCATACTTCTTTATCATTCCCAGACATCTGCTCCACCACATACTTGTGAGAGTAGGGAGTCTGTGTAAGCTTCAATTCCTTGACTAGCTTATAGTTCAAGAAGTTATGAGTTGCACCATCATCCACTAAAATACGAACACGTTGTCCGTTAATAATGCCATGCATGCGAATCAAACCATGGGGGCCAAAGGTGGGCTGCCACATTGAAGCAGGCACACAACACTTGTGCTTTTCTTCCATATGAAGAACCTCTACAACACAATATTTAGGAGATGAATCTAATGTGAGGCGTTGCACCGTGTGCATGGCCTTTTCTTTGCCTTGCAAAAGAGGACAATCTTTCTTGTTATGTTGGCCCGAAAGACATCTAAAACACAAATTGTGTTTCTTTGCATGCTCAAAATCAGCATTGTTGAGAGACCCACGTGGAGTATCTTGTGATTGCTTAGGCTTCTTAGCCTCTTGTGGGCATGGAGAGGTAGATTGTCTCTTATTCCTCTTGGAACATGTGGGAGATCTACCTCGCCATTGGCTCTTAGCCACATTGCTCTTAGCAAAATTATTCTTAGAGTAGGGAACATTTCCTTTCCTCTCTTGGTCATCATCATATCTTTGCGCATGACTAATGGCTTCTTCCAAAGTTTTTGGATGTTGGGTCTTGACATGAAGACGATATTCTTTGTCAAGATCCCTATTAAAACCCCGCATCTTTTGGAATTTATCTAGACCTTCTAGTTTTAATATGATTTCCCGATACTTGGAAAGGTACTGTGTGAGAGAGAGGCCAGACATGTGACATACATCCCATGCTAACCAATTCTTATCTTCTTCATTGGAGTCCAAAAACTCTTTGGAGAAAGAAGCTTGAAAGGTAGCCCAAGATAGAGGACGAGCATCTATTGGAAATGTCATCCACCCCTTATAGGCGTTGCCTTTAAGAGATAGACTTGTTTCCACATTCGTCTTTATATCCGGGGTGTGTCTCAATCTATAAATATTACTCCATTTGTATAAGAACGTACTTACCGCATCCTTGTTATGATCACGCTCTTCCCCGTGAAACTCACGAATGGTGATATTCTTAAGTAATGCATTGCTACCTTCTGCATCACTTGTCTCTTGGACTCCTTGAGTCGTGCAAGCTTGGTTTCTTTTGAATCGTGCCACTTGTGGCTCCTTGAGTCGTCTGTGAATTCATAAATTACACAAGTAACTCCGTAAGATTGGTAACATTTGCATCGAGTGCAGAGAGGTTGATTTCAAGTACACTTTGGCGATGTTCCAAAGTCTTGAAAGAAGCCATATCTACAAGCGCATGATCTCCTAGATCATCATCATCATGCATATTAGTGTCAGCAGCATCGTGGTGCCCTGATTTTGATCTACGTGCTCAAAATCAAACGTGTGTGTAGGTGGGATATCCTCACTGGCCATGGTAAATACACACTAATGCAAAGAGAGAGAAAAATGACAACTTGTACCTTGTGAAATTGAAGTATTTGTGTTTTGTATGCTCCGTGATTTGCATTGCATGCGAACCTCGTCTTGCGAGAATTTGAGCGCTTCACTTGTCGTTCGTCGTAAGAACACCTTTGTTGATTCTTCACAAAAACCCATCGTTTTTTGTGAAGGCTTTTGTTCACTTTGAAGCTACCTCCTTGAGGAAAAAAGATTTTTTTGGAGGAAAAACTTGCCTTCCTCCAAGAAGTGAAAAGGAAGGTTCCTCCATCTATGCCCTCTACAGCGGGTACCTAAGGCAAACTCGACCGGCAAGTCGACAGCACCGAAGCTCCGAAGGCTTTCGTTGGTGCCGTTGGCTGCGCGCATAGAAAGGCCCGCTTAACCCTTGCATGAAGGAGGGTTGAACCCACCCCATGAGGGTAAGAGGCCCTTGTTGTGTATAACAAGGAAAGATAGCCTACTTGTGTTGAAAGGAAAACTAGAAGGAAAGGGAAAGCTTCAAACTTCAAGGAAGTAGGTTCACCCTTCCTTTTGACGTCGTGGAGGAAGGCAAGTTTTCCTCCAAAAAGTGAAAAGAAAGGGTGAAGCTACTTCCTTGAAGTTTGAAGCTTTCCCTTTCCTTTTAGTTTTCCTTTCAACACAAGTAGGCTATCTTTCCTTGTTATACACAACAAGGGTCAATAGCTTTATGGTAAAGTGTAGACCTCTTACCGTCATGGGGTGGGTTCAACCCTCCTTCATGCAAGAGTTAAGCGGGCCTTCCTACGTGCGTAGCCAACGGAAGCCTTCGGAGCCTCGGTGTTGTTGAGTTGCCGATTGAGTTTGCCTTTGTCCCCCGCATTGAGACGGACGCGATCAGCTGTTGTTGTTTGTCCACGTGCTGCTCGCACAAAAAACTATGTCTATCTTGTTTTTGCTGCACAGCAGAGACGTCGCTGTTTGTAGAACGTGGGAGAGAAGCAAAGCGTCGCATGCACATGCAACCCGCTTTTCGACTCCTCCCAAAAATAGGTCAGATATCGGTGAAAGGGTGGTGGTAATGCGTATGCTAGTCTCCACCCAACCGTGCTATCTTATAGCCTCCCCCTAGCGTACACACTGTGCGGTCGTGCCGGTGGCCTTGCCCATAGGATCCATGTCCTTACAACACGCAAATCCTGAGTGCGACAAGCAATCACAATCTTGATCGCACCAACGATGCGTGTAAAACTATTGGGAAACAATTACCAACATTTCGTCAGCAAAATAGCCTACAAAACCAATAACCAAAGTGACTGCACGCTCAAAACCATGAGCAACCAAAGCGCAACAAACCACACTCCAAATGCATGCACCAATCTCCACACTTTGCATACATCATTGCAAACAAATACCTGCTCTACCTGTGACTGCCAGAGAACATGTTTGAGGCGTACACTACCGAGCTCAAATTGCAATCACATGAGTCTCCCTGAGCATCTGACCACACAGATCATACATCGTATCTCCCACCTGTGAGCAAATTTGTAGTCAATACCACTCTCACATCCGAAAGCAAACCATGTGTGGAATCCTTGACCAACAATAAACAGCCGTTGCTGCAAAAATTTCAGAGGTCAAAATCAATCCAAATGGATATCACCATTGCATCTTAGCGTGCCAAAACCCCAGGTTACACACTAACCTTTCATAAATCGCATTCCATATGCAAAATTTATGCAAAAAACATTGGAGCCCAAAATGACCTGCAGAAATAAAAATATGCATTCTTCCTGCAAGTATGACTACAAAAAGGCTTTGATACCAATTGTGAAGGAATGGATTGTAGGCATGCGTGTGTGCAGCGAAGATGGAGAGAGAGAGAGAGAGAGAGAGAGAGAGAGAGAGAGAGAGAGAGAGAGAGAGAGAGAGAGAGAGAGAGAGAGAGAGAGAGAGAGAGAGAGAGAGAGAGAGAGAGAGAGAGAGAGAGAGGGGGGGGGGGGAGAGAGAGAGAGAGAGAACGACATCATAGGGACGTGGGATGGAGCTCCCAAATCTCGCTGTATGAGCACACTGTGAGAATGAGTGAGAGCTCCTTATTCTTTGTATGTATAAAGAATAAGGAGATGAATGTGGACGACTGAACAGTGGCCGACAGACACGAGCAAAGCACGGTGAGGCACACCACCAATAGCCGATGCTCGAAGTCGTAGAGGAGGAATGTCAAGAAAATCATCCGAGAGAAGCGCTCTCAATCGGAATGTTGTAGTTTGAGCCGAAGAGGAATCATCGAAGTCGTGGTCATCAAAATCTCAAATCCCTGCTCTCCCTCTCTCTCCACTCGTTCTCTCTCTCTCTCTCTCTCTCTCTCTCTCTCTCTCTCTCTCTCTCTCTCTCTCTCTCTCTCTCTCTCTCTCTCTCTCTGGTGATGAGAGGATCTCTCTCATTCCCTTGCTGAGAAGAGCTATTTCTCTTTCTCTCACTCGCTCAACTGCTCTCTCTCACACAACTCTGCTTTCTCACTCTATCTCTCAAGCTCTCTCACACTCGGGTGTGTATGAGCGCGGGGTTGAGGAGTCGGGGGGTGGTCGAGGGCTTTAGTGGGAAGAAAGGCTTGCACACACAAAAGGTGTAAGTCAAAAGTTTTTTTTAAAACCTTAATTCTCTACAATTTAGCTACCAGACTGTTAGAAATTAACGAGCGGGATGAGGGTGCATGGGGAGGGTGGTGCTCCGAGACTTTCCTTGGGCTTTGCTCTGCTAGCTCGAAAGTTGTTGCCCAAATGCTTCAATTCCCTTGCTTGCCTGAAATTCTCAGCTGTCGAGACCAATTAACTCGACTCCTCTCTAGCTCTTTTCATGTGTGTTAACGAGCACTGCTCGGTGACTGCTTTCTCTCAAGCACACCAATGTGCTGCAGTTAGTGTGTGTGTGTGTGTGTGTGTGTGTTCACACACCACCACTCACCCAAATGCTTTTGTTTCCAAAACCCTGTAGAGAAACCTTTCACTTGCTTACTGCCCAACTCGAGATTTCCAAGCTCTACGTTATCTTTGCAAATCTGAGTTCCATTTCTCTGCAGATGCCCTGTTTCTTGATCGATTCTCAGAGAATCATCAAGATCCCCAAAAGCCCAAGAGGGACTGTGTGCACTGGGGGTCAAGATCCCACTCTCCTCCAATCAAGCTCCGATCCATGTCGTATCTACTGTCATCGTCAAGCTCAAGCTTGAGCTCTGAGCTCTGTCATAGCCGATGAGCTCCATTGCTTCTGAATCGATCATCAGGAAGCAATCGCACATGCGGTTTACCGCAGTAGCTTTGATACCACTTGTGAGTGTGCATGTGCGATTGCTTCCATAGCCGATGAGCTCCATTGCTTCTGAATCGATCGTCAGGAAGAAATCGCACATGCGGTTTGCCGCAGTAGATTTGATACCACTTGTGAGTGTGCATGTGCGCAACGGTGTGGTGCGTGCAGGGAAGGGGATAAGCAAGAGATGGTGTGGGTGGAACAACCTCTGGAACTATGAGTAAGGAGCTCCTTATTCTTCATATGGAAAGAATAAGGATATGTACACATGTGGGCTTTTGGTCGACGGACACCGGACGTCCGGCCCTGGGCCCCGGGCAAAGGTGTAGCTCCTTTACCCCAACATTTGCTTGTTTATTTCTCCCTCCGCTCCTCATCGTCATCGTCATTTTTGTTAGAGTCCGACTCGTATTTATCCTCCTCATCCTCATTGTTGTCTTCATTCTTTTGCTACTTGGATGGTTATCCAGTTTCCTTTCTGCCCAATTGTCATAACAACTCCCAATTGTGTTGATTTATCAGCTCCATAGAGTTCTCCATGAGACTCTATAATGGTCACCATTCACATAGATCCCCTCCTTTGGTAGTACTTTATGCTCTTTAGAATCCTTAGCAATACCACCAGGTTGAAGTATTCTTGCTGGTGCTTGGTCCTAGCGGCGGTCTCTTGATGAGCTATTTTCTTCTACTAATCCATCTCCTTTTGAGCCTAGGCCACCTGTTTCTTCAACCTTTTTTTGGTCTCGCCCCATTTCTTTTTCTTTGCCTCCCAGTTTTCCTTCTCTTGTTGTTGGGCTTTCAACTATCCCTCTAGCTCCCTCACTTGTTCTTCTAGCTATTTGCATTTTCATGCCAGCTCCTTCTTTCCTCCTTGATTTTGGAACCTGATGGCTCCTCAAGAGATGTCATGAACATATGTTATCCTTGGAGGGTTATAGTATTTATGGCCACCATCATGGCTCTAGGCCGTGCCTCCAATTCCACACTTGGGTCAGCCTTTTTTTCTTTCGGGGTTACCATTGGCATTCTATCAAATGATACCATGCCCTGGAGGTCAGATAATTCTTCGGTTCTCAGATGTACTTGTGGATTTGGAATTTTGTTGTAATATTCTTCCCACATTTGCATTAAGCTCAATTCATTGGGCTGCTCTATTTGCTTCCCCTCACGCTATGTTTCCTTTAATTGACCCTCTTGTGCACTTAAGGTGCTTCCTGGATTCAAAGATGCCAATGGTTTGGCTATTAATGGCCCTAGGAGTTCTTTTAAACTGGCTTGCATAGATCTTTGTGATTGGCATGTTTCGTTGGCTTTGAGATTCTGTAGCAATGTTAGGGGACCTTTCTGATATCTTTTCTGGGCTACTTCATGTTCCCACAAGGCCCTCTGGCATAGCTCATCCAATGTTTGCAATTCTATCAGCCTGCTCTAGAGGTTTGCTTCTTGGTCAACTGATGTTGAATTGAACTCCGCAGTGCTGGGATGGTAAACTCAAATAGCACGAATGCTCTAAGTGAGAGCCATGGCAGACTTCATAATAATCAATAATAACATACTCGATGAATTAATAGCAAATGAGATGTGTAATTAACTAAACTTGATGAGATGTGAATACGATGACACCATGTCACACACACGGAGAGAGAGAGAGAGAGAGAGAGAGAGAGAGAGAGAGAGAGAGAGAGAGAGAGAGAGAGAGAGAGAGAGAGAGAGATGACACAGGCAATCGGTGCAATCTCCCCCGTGCAAGAGTGAGCATTTTCCTCTTGCACGTATTTTATTTATAGGTAGAGGCAATGCTAAAAAAATGATTAAATTAGTTCACACTTGGACATGAAGTTAATCACTGCTCATAAAAAGCTCATTATGGCATATGGTTG
Source organism: Adiantum capillus-veneris (assembly GCF_014529385.1). NCBI lineage: Eukaryota > Viridiplantae > Streptophyta > Polypodiopsida > Polypodiales > Pteridaceae > Adiantum > Adiantum capillus-veneris. The sequence continues at coordinate 63,963,826 of NC_140939.1, read as the reverse complement.
AACAAAATGGGTGGGGCTATTTTGCATTATGATTGGATGGATGTAGTGATTCCATATGATGTATGGAACTTCAAAGATCAATGTGGATGTCTCGTGTGAGTGTGTGTAATACTTTCTACCCTTCAAGGTCAAAACTAGTTCTATGTACAAGGAGGGTGAGATGCGGTCATAGTACATCATTTATGCATGGCTAAACACTTAAAAAATGGGATTTTGAGATTACGTATGTTCATTGGTCGGACTTCTTCTTACGCATAAAAATTCATTCTATAAGGGCCATGTGTGTTGTCTCGGTTTGATTGCAATGTCCGTAGTTGAAAACTCCAAAGTGTAGGAGTCGGTTTAGTGAAGAATGTGGTTTATGGTCAGGGGATGAAGAATGTGGTTATGGTCAGGGGATGAAAATCCCTTATGATTTTGGTGGTGGAAGCCGGTGTGGCTCTTGGATTTTTTTTGGGTTATGGCTATGCTACCAAAATTTTTGCAGCCATATTATGTGCAAAAGTTGGTTTTGCAGGATGGATGTGCATCACCCAGAGATGGGTGGGGTGCTCACCCATGAGATGGGATGTGGACTATGGTTTATGGTTTTGGATTGGATTGTGAGGTGCGTGTAAGGGTAGAGACCCTCTACAACCTGATTGCCTTCTTGGAAGGGGTTGTTTGTGTATATACGAGATGATATGATATGGTTGGACTCATGTGTTATGTTTCTCATGACAATGTTGATATAAGACTAGACCACCTATATCGCTTAGACTTAGACAAAAGGATCGATGACCTTGGATCTATGGAGCTTAGATCTTCTTCTTTTTTGTTAGGCTCATCTGCACGGTTAGTGCATCGGGGGTTGAATGACGTACACAACTAAGACATCGGGGATATTGCCTTGGCTTGGTCTAAATACTTGGTGTGGCATTGAAGGGGCATGACATATAAATTGGTATAGTTGGTGTTGATTCCCTACCACCTGGTAGTATTTGGAATCCTTTCAAAGCTCACATTCATGGAGGGAGGTGAAGTGGCTTTCGCTTATGTCTAGATCAGATAAGTTGGAGGTGTTCAGGGTCGCTCCAAGCTTTTGGTTTGGGTAGCATCTTTGATCTTTGATGGTGATCAATATGTCTGACACCACCTTGCACTGGGTAACCCGGCTCCCATTGCTCGACTTCAAAAAACCTCATGCAAAATCCCTCACAAAAGGCTATGCAGACTCATAGGCTAATCACAATCTCAGAAAGGGATCTTTCAAAACGAGTCTCACAAACGGTGAGGACTACAAAAAACAAGCCAAAGATGACTCCACAACATCGTACAATGGCAGTATCTGGAACTCAACCCTCACTAGTAATGTTCCTGCAGCTAACACCCTTGCACAAGATCATGTTCGCATTTTGCATGAAGTCACTATAGCTATCCAAAAAGCCCAAGCACGCTACACAGCACAAGCCAACAAAAAGCGTAAGTTCATTGAGTTCACTTTAAATGATTATGTTTGATTGCGTATTGAAAAACGTTGTTTGAAGAACATTGAAGCTATTCGAGTGTGCAATATGTATATATATATATATATATATATATATATATATATATATATATATATATATATAGAGAGAGAGAGAGAGAGAGAGAGAGAGAGAGACAGAGAGAGAGAGAGAGATGAAATGAAATGTTATATTAATGACTTCAAAAGGCCAAAATCACCTATGAGACCAATCTGTTACAAAATAGTGAATCTAATACCATATCTAGGTACAAAAGAAAGAACTAGAACAAAGATTCTACTACTAGAATCCATCCTCATATGCACTTTGGACGTCAAGAGAGTATGGCTCCAATCCTCTGATGTAGTCTTCGCGATGCTGTGTAGCCTCTCTCCTCAATCGTGGTCACCTTGTAGCTCTAGTGCTCGGTCGATGAGAGTGGCGGTAGTGGTCAAATGAGTGTGGGCCGAGCTCTATAGTGATGGTTGCTCCTTTGGCTGTCCCATATCTAGTGAAAAGAAATTTGTAATTTGTCTCTGGGACTATCTCTCTCTATCTCTCCCCAGTAAAGTGTCTCTATATCTGTGTAACTCAAGTAGATATAGTCCAAGCCATCTCTGATCCTCATAACTCATGACCCTAGAGAAAGGAATGAAACCCTCTTTGAATAAGCAGTGGAAATGGCCCTGTATCTCATAGTACACTGTGCAATGACATATGTAATGTATCTCTATCTCTGGCTCTAGCTGCATAAGCGGCATATCGTACTGTCTGTTGGTATCCCTTTGAATCTACCAGTCTCAATCTCCAGCTGATGTGAAAATGTGTGTATTTGACCAATGGCACACTGCAAACCATGAGACATATGTCTGTCCCATGTAGCTGTGTCGAATCACAAACCCATCTCTTGTGAGGAGAAGAAGATGCTCTCTATAGAAAGCCATCTTCATGCCCAACTCCTGAGGCGGCTCTATCCATGTCTTCCTAGTATCCACCCAATCCACAGTGGTGTGGTGTTAAACACCATAACCTTGGTTTTACTGAGGTTTACAGAGAATCCACTATCCTTTGCAAAACTATGTAATGCATCCAACTGTCACTGCATACCCTCTAGTGAGTTAGAGATTAACACAAAATCATCAACATATAACAACAATGGGATCCACGTCCCTGCCAGTTGGGCACCTCTATCACCCTCTCTGTCAATGTAATCAGACACCTCGTCAACATACATAACAAATAGAGTAGGAGAAAATGGGCAGCCCTGTTTCACCCCAATGGTGGAGTGAACTAAATCAGATATCCCCTCCGGGGTGCATACATGTCCCAGCACTGATCTTTATAGAGCCATAATCTCCCAAATCAACACTATGGGCACCCCCATCTCCTGTAGTCTGTGCGTCAATCGAGCTCTCGGTACCATGTCAAATGCTTTGCAGAAATATACAAAGCTACAATAAATCCGTCTCCCATGTGACTTGCCCTCCTCAATGATGGCTCTGAGTGTCAAAATATGATCAAGAGTGGCGAAACCCCTCCTGAAACCGGCCTGGCGCTTTGCTCATACGCACTCACCCTCTGTCCAATTACTCAACTGCTGCTCAAGAATGGATGCATACAACCATGCTAATGTGTGCCCAACCATAATAGTGTGGTAATTCCAAGGCTCTGTAGGATCACCTGCTTTGAGAGAGAGAGAGAGAGAGAGAGAGAGAGAGAGAGAGAGAGAGAGAGAGAGAGAGAGAGAGAGAGAGAGTCCATACTAGTACTTAATTGTGGAAGGTGAAGCAAGCAAGAGCATATTAATTGTGATGGAAAATCATATTAACTGTTTTGACTTGTCTACTTTCCCTAATTCATCACTATTGGAAGGGAGCAAGTAGAAATTTGTGTGGATCAAACAAGTAAAACTTGGCAAGTGGCTCTTTTTGCCAATTTTTTTGTATAATTAGTAAAAGCCAGATGGAGAGTTTTTTTTTTTGCATTAAGCTTGTACAATCGTTGATTGGACTTTGAGATGTTTGCTAGATGTATTGGCTTGACTGTTTGCGTAATGCTTTTATTCAAAAGAGACAAATGAAGAGAATGGAAAGAGGGAATTTGCTGATCTGGAGGATGTATATCACACAACTCATTTTTGGAGCAACAGTCCATGCACCGTTTTCAAGCAGGGATGGTTATTGTGCATATTGTCCACAACAATGCTTTTTGGTGTATGTGCATCCGTCGGTCACCATGCGGTCGCCCTGAAAACAAGGAATGGTCAATAGAGGACCATTCCCGGCCGTCAATTGTCCAGGGGAGGGGGGCCACACAGCTGAGTAGACACTACACATGGCAGATGACATAGGCCAAGTACATTTTGTCTGCTGAGTTGGACACCAATGATTGGCTGCTGAAGAATTGCATATGTGTGCTGAGGTGTCAATCATCGTGTGATTGCAGCTAAAATTTTGCAATTTAATGGCTTGTAGATTGAGGATTGTGGTGTGCAGCCCCCCCGAGCGTGGACTTTGACAAGGAGGATAATGATCAAGGCTTTCTTTGGCATAAGGAGGTCTATTCTTGTGATGTCTGGTGGCCTGAAGATTGGTTTCTCAAGAAAAAACTTGGTTCTATTGGGGGATAGTCTGGTTAGTCTAGTTTTGCAGACCCATATTGAAAGATCTGCTCACATGTGATTTCACTGTGTGCTCCATATGCTGGTTAAAGGAGGAACGTGACGATAATGAGTAAAACAACCAATTGATCATACTCTCTACTATTGAATAACACAAGGCTGTGGTTACTTGTGTTTGTTGAAAGGGAGAGAGCATTTGTTTGTTCAAGTCATGAACACTTGAATCTTTGTAATGATCGTGTGACTGATTTTGGCATAGGTTATTCTCAGGTTATAAAGGAAGGGTGCTTTTTGTTGGACACTAAGAGGCCATGAGCTCACATCCTACATGCATCAAATTCAAATCTCAGGCTGGGTTTACATTGAGGAGGTGGAAGAGAGGCTCCAAAAGTTGCTTTTCCGGGTGGTAGAGTTACATAATGCACACTTCTGCCACCCATTTGTTCACATAAAGGGTGGAAGAAAAAGACACTCGATTTTCTTCCGCTGGCTTGTGTGAACATTGGGCGGCAGCGGAACAAAGAGTGAAAGGAAGAAGCATTTAGCATTTGCATCAATAAAGCACAATACAAACCATAGCATAAAATTTATTAAATTGAATGCATTTGTTACAAAAGCTATAACTTGAAGATGATGATGAATCTTTCCTCTAAAGCCTCACTTCCAAAAATTTCTTGGACATTCATCCGTGTCTGCTCTTTGTACATTGCCTTTGCAATACTGTCTCGCCTATTGGAGCCTACTCCAAGGTCATTGGAACCTCCTTAATCGCTGCCTTGAGAACGCTCCATAGCCTCCTCTACTCCAACTTCCCGTGTTGCCATAAGCTCCATCATGGATGTAGCACCTGCTCTTTGATCCTCTGTCGCACGCCCAATGTGACCTGCCAATCCTACTTCTGCCTCCCGCACCCACTCCATATCAAAAGATTCTCCATGGAAAATACAAAGGTTGTGAAGCACAAGACAAGCTGCTACAAGATATGGCACATAGAGTAGATTCATGTCACATCTTTTTAATAAAATTATAAACCTTGCCTTTAACATTCCAAACGCTCTCTCAAATGGCATCCTTGTACTGTATTGAATGAAATTCTAGTAGTACTTGAGGCATGACAGCCCTTCTTTGCACCCTTTGAAAGGCACTAGCATATATGGCCGTGCCGGATAAGCGCAATCACCAACTTGACAATAGTTGCCTAGATCCCCTTTTTCACATCTTTGTCCTAGCTCACTTTTAATGAAATTCAAGGAGTCATGCACTGATCCGGCCCATCCAACATCATTATTCCATATTGAACAATTATCAGATACGGTTAGTTGTAGTAAAATAGAGTGGAAACCTTTTCGATTGAAGTAGTCAACATGGTTGTCCCTTGGTGCAATGATGGGAATGTGGGAACCATCTATCACACCAACAACAAAGGGGATTCCTTTTGCAGCCTCAAACTCGTGCACCAATGTCGCAAGTCGAGAGCTTGTGGGCCATCTGATGTACATATCCCTAAGGCCAGATTTCACGATTGCCTTGCAAAAATCAAGTATGATTCCATAAGATGTACTCTTGGCACATCCATAAGTGTCACCAAGGCCCAAGAGTCCATCTCCAGTAAGCAAGTCTGGTAAGAGCGATTGATACTCTATCTTCTATTGGCACAGCCTTGAGAAAGTTTGTGGATTTCGTATGCATGAAGGGTGCAAGCTTCCCACAAACGTAATCGAAGGTTTCTTTGCTGACCCTTAGACGCCGCTTGAACATGCTAGCATTGTAAGCACTTAGGAGATAGCATCAAACAAAGCCTTGTGGACATGGGTATGCCCGCGCACACTGTTGTTCATGACCCCTCCTTTGGTTGGCGATCTTCTTGAGGCTTACAGACCATGCCATGCACTCGCAAACATGCAACCAAGTTTGCACTATGGACTCATCATTGCGAAAGCTTGGCTACTTTAGCAATTCATAAATGGCTAAAGAACACAACCATGCACAATAGAGAGCCATTTTCTTGGATATGGCCATTGAATCGTGCAATCGTTGAAAGGATGCAAGATATTTAGTACATGGTCCACTTTAATTTACTGCATTTTTATCATACTTTGAAACCTTGAGACATTCTCATACACTTCGAAAGCACAACAATAAAATCTGCAAGATTTGAAAGCTTTGACAAATTACAACAAAACTTTGAAGAAACATAGAAGCTGTGAAAAAACTACTTGTCACCCCCCTTAGACTCCTTCAAAAAATCACTCATAGTCATGCGCATTGTAGCTAGTGTATTGAGCCTCTCCTTCTCCAAGGCAATATTCTGGCTAGCGGTCTCCTTGAGATACTCTAAGAGAAGTTTCCCTGTACCGGCCATCTCAGCCAAGGACTCCTCGTACTTCAGAGCGACTTTACGGCTTGAGGATAGGGTGGGTTGGGTCTTCTCTTGATGTGGGGAGGGGTTTTCTTCTAAGGTGTCACCATTTTTTGGGGTAACATCCTCCATTGTGGATGAAGAAGCGTGGCTAAGAGGAGTAACAGTGGCTTTGGCGTGGTAGTATTCATCCACTATGTCGAATCATTTGTATATATACCTCCTATCATTACTAGAAATTGAGTTATGGGCTTTGTTCTGACGGTATTGTTGCAATACTGCTTGCCACTTTTTGCGGCAACTTTCACTATCTTTATCAAAGTCAGAGTAAGTGGCGGCTAGTTTAGTAGCCACCTTTGCCCATAAATTGATCCCTTGCTTCCCGGAATTATTAAACTCCTCATTCATGCTCCCCCGAATATGAATGAGTTGGTCCACTCACCAATCTTTCCACTTGCTTTTCTTGTTGTCACCGTCATCATCGTCTCCCAAGTCGATGGTGCTCTTCTTCTTTGAGGCTTTGGGCTTCTTTGTTGCGGTATGGTTTTGTAGCACAGCCTCCTCATTGATGACTTCTTTCCTCTTCGTCGATTTGGCACAGCTTGCCTTGGGTTGAGAAGCTCGCATGGGATTAGGGGTAGGGTTGGGTGATGTAGTGGACGCCACATGATCAGGGGCGGCATCCATATTGGAGTTAGGACTAGTGGCACTCAAAGGGGGTGAAGGATGAGAAGGGTGTGTAGCCATAGGAGAATGTGGGCTATGAGCATTTAGAGAAGGAGAGGGATGAGGTGGTGGAATTTGAGAACCATAATTCGGGGGTCTAAACATAAAGGGAGAATTAGGAGAGATGGAGGAAGAGTTCATCATGGCTTGGTAGCCATGAGGTGGCATGTGGAATGAAGGGTGGGGATATGGATAGTGAGAAAACGAAGGTTGGGAGAGAATAGAGTCGTCATCTTCCCGTTGGGAGTCAAAAAATTCATTTGGGTTGGAGTCCATGGTACCTACACCGCAAAAAAATAATAATGTTAAAGATGTGCACACAAAGTTCAGATCAATGCATAAAAGTGTGAATCGCAAAAATCAATGCGAGCTTAATGAGACAATTTGCACCACTGTTGGCCGCTTGACACTTCAATCCTACAAGAACGCCATCATATAAAATGTTGGTACACCATAGAGCATATCAAACAAGCTTAATGTTAAAATAGAGCATGTCAAATAAGCTTAAAATTTGATATTACCCACTGTGCTTGTAGAGTCCCTCAAATGCAAAAGATCATGGCCTTGTTCTCTGTGTTGATGTGATAGGCTCACAGTAGATTATAATGATACATTTTATAAAGAATAAGGAGGGGGGGGGGGGGGGGGGGGGGGGTTCATGTGCTTGTAGAATCCCTCAAATGCAAAAGAGCATAGTCATAGCCTTGATCTTTGTGTTGATGTGACAGGTTCACAATAGAAGATTTTGATCCATTCGATAAGGAATGGGGGGGCGGGGGGTTCTTTTGTGGACGTTGGAGTGAGAACCGTTCTTTTTTTTTTTTTTTGGGGGGGGGGGTGGAGAAGGTAATCTCAATGGAAAGGAACATTGAGACTTTTTTTTTTAAAGTGGGATGGTTATAGGAACATTAAAAGACTGAATGAGAGCATGGAACATGGCGGGTCCAGGGTTCCACGTGGAGGATGGAAGCCCTTGGGGGGGGGGGGTCGGAAGACAAGTATCTCATTAAGGTCGTGCGCTGGCATGGAAAGTGGATCGCTGTTGCCGCTCTTTGTGAACAGGCAAACTGACATACAGGCGCAGGATTCGTTGGCATGCAATGCTTTTTCACTGTCCCGATGCACTATGAACCCTCAGGTCCTTACTTTGTTTGAGAAAAAAATTTGCCACCCTTTTTGCATGCTTTAGTATCTTAAAAAGGTTTTTGTACTCTAGGAATTTGGAAAGCCAATAGTCGTAAAATTTTAGAATTTAAGAAATTGTTCATATGCACACTAGCAAAATTTTATCGATTTACTTTAAGGTGAACTTGGAATCTAGCTAGGATTTTGTAATTAATACATTAAACTCCAATTTTAATTGAACACTGTTTTCGAATAGCCCCAAAATGAAAGAGCATGTGTGTGTATGTGTGTGTGTGTGTGAGAGAGAGAGAGAGAGAGAGAGAGAGAGAGGTCTCAAAGAGAGTGCAAAAAAAAAATTGATCGAAATAATCTATTACATATATAATGGAGCTTGAAATTTTTGGGGCAGGAGAGACCATCCATGTGTCGATTCCTCCAAGCCTCTCACGGACTTCAGTGTTTCGTTCCTCCGTTGTGTGTGTACTGTGGGATTACTCTATGTGAGAGTCTTGAGAGAGAGAGAGAGAGAGAGAGAGAGAGGTCTTGCTCGAACTCAGCGACAACGTAGCCTTTTCACCCCACGTCGACATCTTGCACGCCTCAGACTCCGATAGAGTGTGTGTGTGTGTCTATGTGTGTGTGTGTGTGTGTGTGTGTGTGTGTGTGTGTGTGTGTGTGAGAGAGAGAGAGAGAGAGAGAGAGAGAGAGAGAGATCAGAGATGTATGACTACAGTAGTACAGTCTGCACGCTCAGTGGCGCATAGCTTCATGAGAGTCAAGGCTCAAGCCTCGAGTGATGCCTGGAGTCAGCTACGCGTGTGTGTCAGTCTCTGTGTGTGTGTGTGTGTGTGTGAGTGAGTGAGAGAGAGAGAGAGAGAGAGAGAGAGACACCCTGGGGCCTGGGCCGTGTACTCCTGGAGCGATTAATCGCTGCTCGCGCACAGAAAACAGAGAGGCGAAGACTCGATAGAGAGAGTGATTGGGAGACTAGGCGTCGACGCTGGAAAGTTTTTTTCCCACGGGCTACCAAAATACCCCTCTAATTTGTGAAAATTCCCAAAATACCCCCAACATGTTTCCGTAAATTCCCAAATGTCCTTCAAATTCACCAAAATTCCCCTGGTTGTGAGATTAAATTTCTCCAAAGACAAAAAATTTGTAGCGTTTCATAAGAAGGCTGATTGTCTATCAATACATAATGCTAAAATTAGAGTTGATTATGTATTCTTTGGAGATAATTGCTTTATTATTTTTAGATCTAATTACATGCTAAGCACTCAAAAACGGATCTCAAATGTCAAAATGGAATAAATATGAGAAAATCTTGAACAATTTAACCAAAATAGATACTAGGGTATTTTGGGAATTTTCACAAATTAGACGGGTATTTTGGTTTTTTTTTTTTTTACACAAGAGAGAAATAGAGAGCGAGAGCTCGGAATCATTTTTTTCGAAAACTTCAAAAACCTGCATATAAGAAATTTTATAGGTAATTTAACTATATTGAAAGGTTTTTACACAAGAGAGAAAGAGAGCACTCATGTTGTTGGTACATGGAGACAGAAAGAGGAGAGGCTAAGATGTAGTGCTCTTGCCTAGAGAGAGAGAGAGAGAGAGAGAGAGAGAGAGAGAAGGGCAAAAAACTCTTGCTCACATAGACAATAAAGAGAAAGGTCCAAAGTTGCATTCAATGATAGCCCATGGTTCATGGCGGCTGACCGAAAACGGATGACTCCCATCAGAGTGATTAGGACAAGCATTGGGAAAATAGTTAAATTGCCTATATTTAAGCTTGTTACATTGAATTTCTCTGAAACTTTGTAGGTTTTTTCTCCTTGAAATTGCCTATATTTAAGCTTGTTACATTGAATTTCTCTGAAACTTTGTAGGTTTTTTCTCCTTGAAATTTAGATTAATTTAGCGGCAACTCAGGGATTAGCACAAGCATCAAAGCAGTTGGGCAATAGTTAGATTGACTATATTGAAAGGCTTTTACACTAAATTTTGTAGGTTTTCTCACCTTCAAATTTAAAATTTAGCGCCATCGGGGTACTAGGGTGATTTAGCACAAGAATTATGGCAATAGTTGAATTGACTATATTGAAAGGTTTTAACACTAAATTTCTTTAAATTTTGTAGGTTTTCTCGCCTTCAAATTTGAAATTTAGCAGGGTAAATGTCAAATTTTGTAGGTTGAATTACACTGGACCTAGGGTTTTTTTCAAGCACTATTGGAAGTACTCAAGGGTGAGAAAGAGATGGCGAGAGAACTTTGTGTTTCCAGTGCACAGAGATAGAGAGAGGGAGAGAGGCAGACCAGTAGTGCTCTCACCAGGAAGAGGAGAGAGAGAGAGAGAGAGAGAGATAGCCAAGATCTTGCAGCAGAGAAAAAGGTTCAAGTACTACATCCGATCATTCATGGTGGTCAACCGAAGCCGAAAAGGGATGACTCACATTGGGTTGATTCACACTAGCATTGGGACAAAAGGTAAATTCACTATATTGAAAGGTTTTTACACTAATTTTTTTAAAATTTTGTAGGTTTTCTCACCTTCAAATTCAAAACCTAGCAGTAAATCTCCGAATTTGTTGGTGAAATTACACTAAACCTAGGTTTTTTTCAAACACTGTTGAAAGTACTCAAGAGAGAAAGAGAGGGCAGGAGCACTTATATTGCTACTGCACGAAGACAGAGAGAGGCAAAGAGACAAACAAGGTCTAAGTAGTAGTGCTTTCACTAGTAGAGAGAGAGAGAGAGAGAGAGAGAGAGAGAGAGAGAGAGAGAGAGAGAGAGAGAGAAATCTCCCGCCAAGATCTTGCTCCCATAGGTAGCAAAGCCATGTTCCACGATAGTCGATGATTTGTGGCAACTAACCGTAGCTGAGAAAGGACATTTGCATCGACGCGATTCATACAAGTATCACAACAATACATAAATTGACTATATCGACTCGCATCGTGGCGATTTGTACAAGAATCAAGGCAAAAGATAAATTGACAATATTGAAAGGTTTTTACAAAAAAAACTCGTGGGTTTTCTCACCTTCAAATTTAGAATTTAGTGTTAAATCTTAAAATTTGTATGTGGGATTGTATATTAAGCCTAGGTTTTTTTCAAGCATCGGGCAATAGATAAACTGACTACATTGACTCGCATTGAGGCGAGTCGCACAAGCATTAGGGAAATAGGTAAAATGACTATATCAAAAGGTTTTGCCAAAAAAAAAAACTCTTAAATTTTGTAGATTTCTTCACCTTCAAATTTAAAAGTTAGTTTTAAATCCTAAAATTTGTATGTGGGATTGTACACTTAACCTAGGTTTTTTCAAAGCATTGTTGGAAATACTCAAGAGAGAAAGAGATGGCGGGAGCACTTGGGTTACCAGCTCACAGAGATAGAGAGAGAGGAAGAGAGGCAAAGAGAGACCGAGCAATATTGCACAGAGAGAGAGAGAGAGAGAGAGAGAGAGAGAGAGAGAGAGAGAGAGAGAAATCTCCCACCAAGATCTTGCTCCCATAGCAGGGAGAGACAAAACCTAGAGAAATTTAGTGTAGAAACTTTCATTTTACCTCTAATATTTATCATATCTCATAGAGTGATTGACAAAGAAAGCAATTTAGCGATTGAAATTTTTTAGGTCTACCTCTAAATTTTAAATTCAAAGGGGAGTCAACCCACAAAGCCTAGAGAAAATTAGTATAAAAACCTTTAAAGTCGCTCTTAAATTTCTCATGTATAGGAATGTGGTTAAACAGTGGGAACATTGCTAACAATGAAGACAAACAAAGGTGTGCTTACCTCGCCCCGATGTGAGTTGTCCCTTCCTCGCTATGGTCGAGCGCCACAAACATGACTTCAAACCTTTAGCTTTTCTCGCCCTTAAATTTAGAATTTAGAGGTAAACCTAAAAATTTGTAGTTGGGATCACACTAAACTTGGGATTTATTGAGGATACACGATCCTCTTTACCACAACCTTGAAGATTTTGCATATGGGATTACTCTAAATCGCCTTCTTTGTTAACGATGCTCCTAGATATGAGAAACTTTAGAGGTAAATTGAAGGTTTTTACACTAAATTTCTCTAGGCTTTGCAGATTTTCTATTCTTCAATTTTATAATTTAGAGGTAAAACTAAAAATTGTAGTTGGGATTACACTAAACCTAAGTTTTTTCGAGCACTGACCGATACACAATCCTTTTTTCTATTCCAATCACACAAATCTCGTACAAATCAAACCAAACGACCTTATGAGTGTATAGGGTTGCCTGACCACACTCGAACCCATGATCCATGTCACAAAAATTGAGTATTAAACCAACCAAGCTAGCTCCTTTGGATGACGAATACACAATCCTCTTTATCACAAACTTTGAAAATCTGAATATGAGAAGTTTTAAAGGTGAGTTGCCTATATTTGAAGATTTTTGCACTAAATTTCTACAAGCTTTGTAGGCTTTTGTGCCTTCAAATTTAGAATTTAGACATAGGTAAAACTAGATTTTTGCACTAAATTTCTACAAGCTTTGTAGGCTTTTGTGCCTTCAAATTTAGAATTTAGACATAGGTAAAACTAGACTAAACTTGGGTATTAAACCAACCAAGCTAGCTCCTTTGGATGACAAATACACAATCCTCTTTATGACAAACTTTGAAAATCTGAATATGAGAAGTTTTAGAGGTGAGTTGCCTGTATTTGAAGGTTTTTGCACTAAATTTCTAGAGGCTTTGTAGGTTTTTGTGCCTTCAAATTTAGAATCTAAACATAGGTGAAACTAGACTAAACTTGAGTTTTCTCAAGTCTTGCTGTTGTTACACGATCCTTTGCCTTCAAATTTAGGTTTTATAGGTGAATTTCAAAAATTGTAGTGGGATTACACTTAGCTTAGGTTATTTTCTAATTGTCCTAAACACAAAACAAATCCTTTATACAACAAAAACATTGCTAGTGCATCTTAAAGACAATGCTAGAAAAAAAAATTAAAGGCAATGCTACTTCAAATAAACAAAACGCTCCTGATGCAAATAAGCTGTTGCTCAAGAAAAACTTTTCTTCAAAAACTTGGCAAACCTGCATAGGAGAAATAGTCTATCCATACTCTTTATAATAGAGCTCGGAAACTCCTTGAGCACTAGAGGCTTCCATGTGTTAAAACTGGTACATGTATTACTTTTCTTAATGAAGCTAGAGAAATAATGGAATGTACATCACTCAACGCATGCAATGTCAGTTTTCCATCCTCATATCCTATTGCAAGGGCTTGATGCACTTGCACCATGTACAAGCATCTTGACTTAGACACCTGGAATGGTCCACCCGTCTGTGTGTGTGTGTGTGTGTGTGTGTGTGCACGTGCGCGAGAGAGAGAGAGAGAGAGAGAGAGAGATAGTTCTATTATCGTCCTGGGAGGTCAAATATGACCTATGGGACCAAATGAACATGTCACGTGGTGTGGGTGGAGTTCATAAGTGACTCTCGATGCTCAAAAATGGCTGAAATGAGCGTCGCAATAGAGAGTCCACATCGTGGTTGGGAGAGGAAGGTATGTAGGGAGAGCTCATGGCTGAATATATGGGGAAAAGAGGACCTAATGTGGTCAAAAGCTGAGCACTCAAGTAGTGTGTGGTACTCACTCTCTCGCACTTGACGAGGGCATAAGGTGCAAAGTGACACTCCTCGCCAGTGCCCCAACGTCCTATCTCGCAGCGTAGAGAATGGGAGCTAAGACGAATGGAGGCAATGGTGCGGATCGCACTCAACGGGATGGGCTCAAGGATGTAGGAATGGGTTCGGTTACCTCGTTCCGAGAAGAAGAGAGATTTGTAGTTTGGGGCAACGTGTGTGGTGTAATGGCTGAAGCGAGAACCTCCGGATTTCTCCCAAGCCATGATACATTGGCGTTGTAAGAAGGCCTCATTAACTTGGGAGTCGATCGACGCATCCTTGACCAAGTGACATGCATCCCATCTTCCAAACCATTTCTTGATATCAAGCATCCACCCCGAACTTAGTATTTTGCTCTTGCATGTCTTTTGAACCTTTTGACTTGCTTCATATGCGATTCTAGGAAGTTGATGCAAAGGGCTACGTTGTGTCTTACGCATGTACTCCACAACCCTTTCCATGCCCAAGACCTCAATGGGAAGCAATCCGGACTCAAGAAGTAAGAGCATGTAGGGTGTTTGTGTCTTGACTTGGAGAAAGTTGGTGAGAAAATGCTTTTGAACATTCTCAAACTCTTTCCAAGTAGACTTCCCGATGCTTCCACCCCACACCTCCACTCCATAAAGAAGCACCGGTGTCACCAATGTGTCAAAGAGGTACTTTTTGAGAGCCCAACACTTGATCTCTCCTGCATTGCACATGTTCTCAAATGCATAATAAGCCCTCTTTCCGGCTTCCAAGCGACGCATTGCACAATCCTTCCATTTATGATTGGATGGAACCTCAAGGCCAAGGTACTTGAAGTGATCTACCACTTCAAGTTTCTCATTGTTGTATACAATGCATGGATTTTTATCATTGAGGGAGGGGGAGGTTGAAGCCTTAGAGCTCATGCCTAGAGAAGACCTTGCTTTGGAGATGTTGTGTCTGTAGGGACAGGTGGAGTTGGGAAGTGCAGCATTGTAGTGAATCTAGCAATAGATTTGGCTTTCAAGTGTGGAATCAAAGTAGGACTTCTAGATGTTGAAGTTTAGGTCCCTTCGATTACTACAATGATGAACCTTCAAGGCTACCCTAAGTTGGATTCTTATTCAAAATGATCCCTCTTGAGAACTATGAAATACACTGCATGTCGATGGGTTTTTTAAAGGAAAAAGATGCACCAGCTATTTGCAGAGGCTCCGTGGTTATGAGCACCCTCTAAAATTTAATTAGGGAAGTTGGATGGAGAGGGCTTGATTGGGTTGGGTTTTGAGACTTTGTAGATGGAGGAATTTAGTTTCTTCCATCCTTCTACTTGAGATGTAAGCATTGATAGTTAGTGGAAAAACTTATTACCACTTAGGATCTGATAAGGTAATGAAGCATATAAGATACATTTGTCACTGTCTTGAATTGGATGCACAAATAAAATTTGCACATGATGTCACCTTTTTGGGATAGGGGTCCCAAAATTGGGCCTCATGCTAGGTTTAGATTGGATGGTGATAGCTGTGAGTCACCATGCACATCCAATGAGAATGAAGTGGCTAGACAAAGGTGTTCATATTGCATGACGATAGGCAATCCAACCAATGCTGATGTACGACACAAAACGGATCCCGAACCCCCCACAAAACAAGGAGAGTAAACAAAAAACCCTTCAATTTTTAGCTAACAAAAACCACCCTCCAATTGCAAATTGTTAAGTTCTATGGTGCTCTACTAAGGTTTTGCAATTTTATGGTTATACTCTCCGTCCCCCAAGTGTGAACCTTGAGGTGGTGGTAGAAGAGTGGTCTAAGTACTTTTTCACCCTTTGGTGTTGACAAAATAGTGTGTACCTTAGGTGTTCCACCCAAAAAAGTCTCTTTTTCAACTCTTCTTCTACCGTCCAGTGTGACTCTAGCCTTACTTTGTAGTTGCAGCAGCAACGCGCGGGTCACATACTAGTCTATACCATCTATCTATACTATAGATAAAGGGGGAAGGGATTCCGGCCCCCTCCCCCGGACACGTGGCGGAAGCAGGTAGACCCGGAAAGTGTGCCCTGGCACCCGGCAGCGGACAGAGATTGGAGACTGCACAGTGCTGCAATACACGAAGAGACTCGAAATAGATAGAAGCCGTTTGGGTTAATTAAGCAACAGGGAATCTATACTATAGATAAAGGGGGAAGGGATTCCGGCCCCCTCCCTCGAACACATGGCGGAAGCAGGTAGACTCGGCAAGTGTGCCCTGGCACCCGGCAACGGACAGAGACTGGAGACTGCACAGTGCTGCAGTACACAAAGAGACTCAAGAGAGATAGAAGCCGTTTGGGTTAATTAAGTAGCAAGGAAACCGTGCTGCCATGCCACATGTCACCATGAGCTTGATCCGGATCTCGACAGCTTCTAGAACAATGCAAGCGAGACACACACACACACACACACACACACACACACACACACACACACACACAGAGAATGAGAGAGAGAGAGAGAGAGAGAGAGAGAGAGAGAGAGAGAGAGAGAGAGAGAGAGAGAGAGAGAGAGAGAGATAGATAGATAGTTCTATTATCGTCCTGGGAGGTCAAATATGACCTATGGGACCAAATGAACATGTCACGTGGTGTGAGTGGAGTTCATAAGTGACTCTCGATGCTCAAAAATGGCTGAAATGAGCGTCGCAATAGAGAGTCCACATCGTGGTTGGGAGAGGAAGGTATGTAGGGAGAGCTCATGGCTGAATATATGGGGAAAAGAGGACCTAATGTGGTGAAAAGCTGAGCACTCAAATAGTGTGTGGTACTCACTCTCTCGCACTTGACGAGGGCATAAGGTGCAAAGTCGATGACACTCCTCGCCAGTGCCCCAACGTCCTGTCTCGCAGCGTAGAGAATGGGAGCTAAGACGAATGGAGGCAATGGTGCGGATCGCACTCAACGAGAGAGAGAGAGAGAGAGAGAGAGAGAGAGAGAGAGAGAAATCTGATGGCGTTGCATAAAGGCTTTAATGCGCCTCTAATTTGTGGAAATTCCCAGAATACCCCTCAGATTTCATTGTCTTTAATTCTCAAAATGCCCTTCAAATTTTCAAAAATTCCCAAAATACCCCCCCCCCCCCCGTGTGAGATCCTGCAAATATTTAAAAATTTGGAGCTTTTCATAAGCATACTATTGTTTATCAATACAAGATGCTTAAACTAAACTTTGAGGTGGTTATCTAAGCTTTGGAGATTCATTATTTTTAGACACAGTTGTCCTTTTTTTTTGGGAGGTAATTTGTGACAAATTGCATGCTAAGCACTCAAAAACGGATCTCTACTATCAGAAGGGAAAAAAGATTGGGAAAGAGCAATCACAATGCGCGTGCGTGACACACACACACACACACACACACACACACACACACACAGAATGTCGAGGCCACCTCTGACGGTGCTGCATAAAGTCAGAATAAGGGAAAATCACTGTGGAAATTCCCAATTTTTCACTCAAATTTCATTGTTCATCAATACAAGATGCTAAAACTAAAATTTGGGTTGGTTATGTAGGCTTTGGAGATGAATTTCTTCATTATTTCTAGACATGATTGTCCTTTTTTGCGAGGTAATTTGTGACAAATTACATGCTAAGCACTAAAAAACGGATCTCGCCTGTCAAAACGAAGAAATGATTAGGAAATCTTGAACAATTCAACCAAAATAGATACAAAGGTATTTTGGGAATTTTTGAAATTTGAGGGGTATTTTGATAATTTTCCCTAATAATAATAGGGGAAGGGTTTCCGGTCCCCCTTCCCCAGCCACGTGTCAGCAGCAGGATATTGATCTGGTCAGTGTTCCCTGGAGCCTAGCGACACAGGCAGACAATGCAGAGCCGCCGGTAGCAAGCATGACACAGTGTGCACGTGCAGTAAGAGAGAGAGAGAGAGAGAGAGAGAGAGAGAGAGAGAGAGAGAGAGAGAGAGAGAGAGAGAGAGAGAGAGAGAGAGAGAGAGAGCCTTAGCGTGTGTGGCAAGCGTGGACGCCGATTGTGGAGTAAGAGAGACGGGAGACTGCATGACCATGCGAGAGAGAGAGAGAGAGAGAGAGAGAGAGAGAGAGAGAGAGAGAGGACGAGAGAGCAAGGGGAAAAGGAGAAATTTCACCCCGAAATAGAGAAAAATAACGCAAAAACCCAAAAAATAACGTAATTTTATAAAATTTCTTCTTGGAAAATTCAAGGAAAGGAAGTTTATATGCTTGAAAAAATGATTGGTCTGGATTGTCTGTGATGGTAAGCGAGTCGCGCCTGGGTTGTGAGTGCGTGTGTGTGGTCCACTGTGGGACCATGAGTGTGAAAGGGTGCGATTGGGCCGTTGAGAGGCGTGGAAACTGGATAGTGGCAGTGGGCACTGTTTTGAACCCTCATCGCCAGCATCCTTTCCACAATGCACAAGGGTTGAGCAATGAGCAATGCCCCCACTGTAGACTAGCTCCAATCTAGCCTAGGCCTACTTAGCAACTCTGAGGTAGGCGGGCGAGCCATGAGCATACGTTAGAGAGAGAGAGAGAGAGAGAGAGAGAGAGAGAGAGAGAGAGAGAGAGAGAGAGATCATGTGAATTGCACCAGGCATAGGCGAGAGAGAGAGAGAGAGAGAGAGAGAGAGAGAGAGAGAGAGAGAGAGAGCTCTTGCAAGCTCTCAAAACAGATACGAGATGCAAGCTGTCAACCTCCCGCATGTAGGCACCTAATTGCGCAGAGAGAGAGCGAGAGAGAGAGAGAGAGAGAGAGAGAGAGAGAGAGAGAGAGAGAGAGAGAGAGAGAGAGAGAGCTCTTGCGAGCTCTCGAAATAGATACGAGACGCAAGTTGTCAACCTCCCACATGTAGACACTTGATTGCACGCGCGCACACACACACACACACACACACACACACACACACAACTCTTGCGAGCTCTTGAAACAGATACGAGATGCAAGTTGTCAACCTCCCACATGTAGGCACCTAATTGTGTATAGAGAGAGAGAGAGAGAGAGAGAGAGAGAGAGAGAGAGAGAGAGAGAGAGAGAGATGCAGGTGAGCCTGTTTCCTTTTCGATCCCAAAGCTAGCATCTTTCGAGATTCGTTGTAATAAAACATTTCTCAAATATGTCGGTGAGAGAGAGAGAGAGAGAGAGAGAGAGAGAGAGAGAGAGAGAGAGAGAGAGAGAGAGAGAGAGAGAGAGAGAGAGAGGATGATGAAATGAAATGATATAATACATCAATGTCTTCAAAAAGGCCGAAGTGACCTATGAGACCAACCAAGTTGCAAAGTGATGAATTCGATAAAATCTCCGAGTACAAAAAAGAAACTCTAATGAATTTGATAGAATGTTTGAGAGAGAGAGAGAGAGAGAGAGAGAGAGAGAGAGAGAGAGTCTCCCTCACATGCACTTTGCAAAGCTAAGTTGGTGCCACAAGACACCCGCATGAGAGGATAGGCCTATCTAAGAAAAGATGGACATGTAGGTGTAAGTTTCTTCAAATTCTAGCTACCCTGCAATCAGTTCTAGCTATTGTTGAACAGTGTAAACTAGCTACCCTTTCCTTATCTTCTCGAGCGCTCCTTGAGTATCTTCATTGCTACCCATGAGCAAAGCTTCATAGCTACAAGATATTGTTGAGCAACGTAGTGTAGCTAACCTTTCCACCTCTCCTCTAGCACTCAGAGAGAGAGAGAGAGAGAGACAAAGAGAGAGTACTTTTTTTCATCTTCTTTTATGAAATTTGCCAACAGTGAGGAGCTTGAGGGTAAGAGGAGCCATGCCACCGTCGAAGGCAGCGCCGTTTTACTAGTACTCTTTATAATGTAGCTTAAAATTTTGAAGGAAAGATAGAGCCTCCATGTGTCACACTCTGGTTCATTTCAAAGAAAACCTTTGGAAACATTTCATATGAAATGCAAAAGTGAAGAGTTAAGTACTTATGCGGTAAAAATTGAAAAAACTTTCTCATTGATTGATTGATTGGTGACAATGTAAAGTCAAAAGATTAGAACTTAGTCTTGGTAATTCAAAGTAAAAAAAGTAGTACTCTATCTACATTTATATTATTTACACTTCTTGAGAAGGCCATGGAGTTTCAGTTGTGTCCTCGAATATCAAGGGTGACCACTGACTACTTCTTTTCTGAAAGCCATTTAAAGAGTAGCTCTACTTTGCATTTTGAAGGCCATGAAGAACTTCCCTCTACGTGTCGCCCAATTAACCTCTCTCAACACGCTTGCACAATGAACCTCTTTTAACATGCTTTCACAATGAATTTTTCCTGCGGTAAATGATCTTCGATCTTGGCATATCCGTGTGTGTGTGTGTGTGTCTGTGTGTGTGTGTGTGTGTGTGTGTGTGTGAGAGAGAGAGAGAGAGAGAGAGAGAGAGAGAGAGAGAGCCGTTGCAGGTGTGTGTATGAGAGATAGAGTTGGCGTGCCATTTATTGTAGTATTGGAGCGTTGCGGAGGTCTTCCACATTTGCAGTGCATTAATGAAGTGCAATGAGCTCGAAAATTCATCCATGGGAGTCTAATAATTTGTTGTGGATGTCTTAAACACATTGTGTGTGTACATGTGCGTGTGCGTGCGTACGTGTGTGTGTGTGTGTGTGTGTGTGTGTGTGTGTGTGTGTGTGTGAGAGAGAGAGAGAGAGAGAGAGAGAGAGAGAGAGAGAACCATTCTATACTTTTATGTGTGGATGAGTGTGCTGAGAAATAGAGAATGGTCCATGCGAATCATGCTCTGTGTGTGTGTGTGTGTGTGTGTGTGTGTGTGTGTGTGAGAGAGAGAGAGAGAGAGAGAGAGAGAGAGGACTCTCACACCGGAACTAGAGTCAGAGGGAAGGGAGAATAAACATTGTCTTACATCAACAATCGATGAAAATTTGCAATCGAGAATCGAGAATTGACAATTGACACCTACAGAATCGAGAATCGACGTAATAAAAAAAGTTTGAAATGAATCCAAGGCAGAAAGCGTGCATATCCAAGGCAGGAGCGGACCTCAACAGATGGCAAAGGCGGACAACTCCAGCAACTCCAGCAACTCTTCGATATTGTTGAAGGTTTTTACGCTACATTTTTGTGAGCTTTGTGATTTCCTTCAGGTTGACTTAGAATTTAAAAGTAAATCTCAAAATTTGTAGGTGGGATTACACATAGCTTAGATTTTTTCAACCGCTTAAAGGCAAATTAGAATTTTTGAGGCAAATCATAAATATTTGTAAGAGGGGTTACACTAAATCGAGTTGAGGCGCAATGTTTTTTCCCAAAAACATGAAAAACTTAGGTATGAGAAATTTTAGGGGTAACTTCACTATATTTGAAAGCTTTTACAATCAATTTTTAATACTTTGTACGTATAGAGATAATTTTCTAAATCTGTAGGTGAGATTACACTAGATCTAGGTTTTTCCGAGCATTTGTCTATACTGTGATTTTTCCCAAAAGAAATTTAGAGGCAAATTTACTATAAAATTTGAAGGTTTTTGCACTAAACTTCTTTGCACTTTGTAGATTCTCTAAACTTTCATTTAGGTTTTTTGAACTTTGTAGTTTCTTTTAACTTTGGATGTGGTCTTTCAATTTAAAAGTTAAGGTTGTGATGTTAAGTGTCATTCTTTTTGCTATGTGTGTGCGTGCGTGTCACTGTTACTCTGTGTGTGTGTGTGTGTGTGTGTGTGTGTGTGTGAGAGAGAGAGAGAGAGAGAGAGAGAGAGAGAGAGAGAGAGACTTTCCTTGGCAACTTGGTAGCCCACCAAAATGACTACGAAGCATCAAAACCTGTCTACCTCCAACCAAGTGAGAGTCATGAGAAGCCCATATATTGGCAAGCCATGGTTTTGATAGCATGGTGCAATAGTAGCAAGTTGGTAGAAATGTGGTACATTGTCATTGATTGATAAGCACTCCATGTGAAGAGAGAGAGAGAGAGAGAGAGAGAGAGAGAGAGAGAGAGCTATTGAGCAAGTCTTCAACTTAAAAGAATTGAGAAATGGAGGAAAGAAGGTGATAAAAGAGACATCAAAGACCTACTTGTGATTCTTAGGACTACTATTCCATTGTGTGTGTGTGTGTGTGTGTGTGTGTGTGTGTGTGTGTGTGTGTGTGTGTGTGTGTGTGAGAGAGAGAGAGAGAGAGAGAGAGAGAGAGAGATCCAATTACCATGCTTTTCTAGAGAGATAGAAAGTAGAGAGAAGACGTACATATGCATTGTTATCTTTCTATAGTGATTCCAAGGACTACGTTTTCATTGTGTGTGTGTGTGTGTGTGTGTGTGTGAGAGAGAGAGAGAGAGAGAGAGAGAGAGAGAGAGATCCAATTGCCATGCTTTTCTTGGCCGTAGCAATGCGCAGGTCACATACTAGTATAATATAATGCAGCTTAAAATTTTCTAGGAAGGAGAGGACATCCACATGTCACACTCTGGTTTATTTCAAAGAAAGCCTTAAAAAACTTTTGGTTTGAAATACAAAAGTGACAGGTAAGTGGTAAGTACTAATAACTATGATGGTAGAAAATGAAAAGACGTAGTTTTGAGTTTTGAGATCTGTCGAAAAGTCAAAAAGCTTAGTACTTCATCTATATTTATATTATTTATAGTCCTTGGAAGTTGGCGAGGCAATGGAGTTTCACTCCAGCCAGTGTTTGGGAAAAGTCAATTTCACAAACATACAAAAATTTCTTTAGGGTAGATTCAAAGAGGAAATTTTCTAAATAATCGGTATTTTTTACAATGCACCTCTATTTTCTTAAATTTTTCAAGTAAATTTTTTTCTTCCCCCCCTCTCTTCAACCAATTGTTTTGAGTTTTCAGCTCACTCAAGGCGAATCTAAGACACGCTTTTTTCGAACACTATCTCTGACTACTTCCGTTTTTGTAAAGGGTTGCTCTACTTTGCATTTTGAAGGCCATAAAGAATGTCAAGCACTACATG